>NC_135757.1:18755000-20212500 GCF_041903045.1 Epinephelus lanceolatus | reverse complement strand
GTTTGTTCTAAAATCATCTCAACAAAAACAGCAAATACGACCAACTTTTTTAAAATCTTGATAAAATTTGCAGCCACTTCAGAAGTTACGTAGCGTTTCCTCACCGTTCTCATCAGAGCCTCCTGATGGCTAAAACCGGTGATGCTGAAATACACACAATAGTGGTCAGAAACAGCCGGGTCAACAACAGGGGACACACCAGTGGACAGGCCATAGGTTATGACCAGGTCCAGGGTAGGCCTGGGACGATTGGCGATCAAATCGTATATTGGCGATTGGAGGGTTGCCAGGCGATTTGCTGGATATCAAGGCGATTTGAAAAAAAACAACAACAACAAAAAAAAAAAACGGCACTCTACCGTGCATTAAGAGATGTTTTTTGGGGAAATACATGACTGTCAGAGAAGCCCCGTTTACAAACAGACCTACAATCCATCTCCTCTCCTCTCCTCTCCTCTCCTTTCTGACAGGGCTGACAGGGCACCCCCTGCTGAGAAGAGAGAGAGCGAAGAGCCCTGTGCTGACAGTGACAGGGTGCATCTCTTTGATCTGAAGTGACACAGCCCATTTGCTCATGCTTCGGAGTCATTCAATAGAGTAATTGCAAATAAATATTGTTTTAATGTGTAACTATTGAAATGTTAAAGCTATAGCGCGTAACTTCTACAGGTCCGTAAATGTCCGTTTCACCCAAGCCACTACTAGAGGAGATGACACAATGCTGATTAAGCCGATCGGCTCCTCTAACATCTCGCGGTATTTTTCAATATATATCATTTTTAGTTTGCATGTCAACCGGCGACATTCCCGCGCTGGCGCACAGGAAATGCTTCCTCACAACAAGAAGGGAGGGGGAGGAAGAGCGGAGAGTGTCACAACAAGAGGTAGAGCGCAGGTAGAAAGAGAAAGCAACATGGTGGAGAAGCGGCCGAGACACGATTCAGAAGTGGATCCTACCACAAAGAAAAAGCCTGGACGTTCGGCTGAAGGTCTATTAACAAAGAAGGAAAGTGACCGACGGAGAAGGCAAACAAGGATTTGTATTGGCGTCGCTTTTCCTCAGTGGAGAGCCCTGAAGGAAGAAATTGGGCTGAGGGCAGACACGGATGTTGCCTTACTGCTGTTGGATAAGTAAGTGACTTGGTTTATAATTATATTATGAGTAGTTACTCTGTGTACATGGTGTGTAGCGAGTGTTACTCTGTGTACGGTATGTGGCGACTGGCGAGTGTTACTCTGTGTATGGTGTGTGGCGACTGGCGAGTGTTACTCTGTGTACACGGTGTGTGGCGAGTGTTACTCTGTGTACACGGTGTGTGGCGAGTGTTACTCTGTGTACACAGTGTGTGGCGACTGGCGAGTGTTACTCTGTGTACACAGTGTGTAGCGAGTGTTACTCTGTGTACATGGAAGTGCCGCCGGCTTATTAGTTGTAATAACGCATTATCCGCTGGGAGGCGACAGAAGTTACGCACTATAGCTTTAACAAGGGCTTTCATAAATTCCTACAATGTTGCGGCACTGCCACCTTTGCAGGTTAAAAGTTAATGACAGCAGCTGTGTTGGTACCAACACTGTTGCACTGACAAGCCGGAGACACTCACTTTTGCATGTGATGCAAAATATTAAAATAACGTCATTATAACACAAAAAATATAAAAATGCGGTGGTAGGCCTAGGCTATAGACTATATCTTTTAGCCTATTGCATTTAAGTTCCTACAGACACCTCAGTATCTATCTTGTTCACAGTAATTCAATCTAACGTCAATATAGACCAAATCATTAATGCTGATCATAAATGAATAAAAAACAAATAAACTGATGTGCCCAAGCCCCATACAAATAAGACATTGTAAAAGTAAAATCATTCTATATTTCCTTATTCCTAATTATTCGAGCATAAACAATTCACACATGCAATCAAATCCGTATAATTCACAAGTTTATTAATCCAAAACACGAAATAGCCTAACTTAGCCTATAGACAATGCAAATTAATAAAACAAACATATTGAGGTAGCTTGCCTGACATAAATGGACAACAGCAAAGCAAACCAACTGCTTACAACATAAAATGTGGTTATTTTCTATTTTCAAACATAAAACTCGTTTTAGCATTGAACTCTGGATGTAGGCCAGGTATAAGGTTACAGTAGCAATACAAGCGATATAACAATATGCTACAATGTAATAAAACAAACTTAAAAAGCTGCACTAGAGGAGGTATCTTGCTTTTATAGCTTGGGCTTTTACATTTGGCTTATTGATTATTTAAATAAAACTGTTGTAGCGCAGCATAGCCTATAATAAACTTTTAAAACAAAAAACCAACAGAAAAACCCTCTTATTTCTTATTGCTGTGCTGGTAGGATTGCTACATGTTATTTCCAAGGAAAACCAGCATGTTGACTTTTTCGGGCTTTAGACAACTGCGGTGCGGAGTTACAACCTGGCCCGCTTGACTGAAGATGCGCTCGGAAGGTGTACTGGTTGCGGGGATGGGGAAATATTTCCATACCACCTGCCACCATGTAAGGGGCTGCTCATCACCCACAATTACATCTTCATTCATCTTGCTCTGGCGTTTAGGTGACTGCAGGGCCGACTCTGCCAAGGAGAGAGCCCAGAGTTTCTTCTTAGCTGGTTGACTGGTTGTTCCCCTCTCTTCCTCCTCGTCTTCCACCGTGATAGTGACAGGTGGTTTGGTGACTTGAGTTGTCTTCCCCCAGAAATTAGAGTTGCGATATGTTTCTTTTATGATTCCAATCCATTCCTCTTTTGCTGTGGCTCAGCATTTAAATAACCTTTATCAGATTTGATGGTTTAGTCACAGACTTTCCCAAAAAGTGTTGTGCTTTTCTTTCACAAATGGGAATGAAATTGCGTTAAAATGTACAAAACAGTGAAATTTATTTTGCCTGGCTGGGCAGCTCTCTGGGTGCGCAGCAGCTCTAAACCTCTGATCCTAGATCGCCCCTGGGGTATGTTACTGTGGCTCCTGTCATCTGCGTACACTCTCTTTATGGCAGATAACTGTTCGAGGATTCTCTCTGTCATTGCAAACTTGGACCCCCAGCGCATTGCGCAGTCCTGTTAAAAGGAAAATGTGAGGAAAAAAATGAGTCGGCTATTTAGTAGAGTGTCCACCACATAACCATAAAAAATAAATAGCCTACAGAAATTAACGACAGCTTTATTTATTTTGTTTTTTACATACTGTTATCAGACGGTGATCTGGCAGACCCAGTTCCTCTTGTGCTTTTCGGAGTTGTTGACGTCTCTGCCAGGAGTATGAGAAGGCTGCGTTGATTGAGCAGCACACACCGAAAGCCTGATCGGTTCTTCTTTTTTCTTTGCTCAGTGAATTGTTGTCGGCCACGTTTAAATTGTGCCCAAAGCAGCTGAGCCATGGCCACTGTAGCTCTCTCACAGCCACAATGATATTTGCACCGTTGTCTGTTGTGATGCAGGCTATCTTTTTCTCTTTTATTCCCCACGCCTGCATTCCTTCGTTAAGGCATTGCGGTACGCAAAAAATATGTCCTGCTGGGAGGGACATATTGCCCGTCTGGAGTCGCCACCATTTCTCTGAAAGTCTTGCTGTCCACTGTATTAAAGCCAGCGTTTTCCTTTGCAATATATTTTGCCACAGCCATTGTGCATTGTGTCCATTGACTGCTGTCCACTTTGTATGTTGAGCCTTTGGTCAAAGCAGTGATGGAGGACTGGCGAGGTGTGTTGTGAGCAACGGCACCTGCAGTGCTCGAAGTGCTAGCCTTGGGGGGGCGGGAGTTTGGCGGCCTCAGTGGGATGATGAAGACGAAGGTGCGCAAATAAATTTGTTGTCTGAACATTTTTCACGGACACACATTTGTTGCATATTTTGCAGATAGGCTTTGTTGTGTCCTTCGGCTCACCTCTGGCATCTGGGATAAACCCAAAAAACTCCCGAATCGGAGATGTGGCGTTTTTCTTTGCCACCAAAGCCACAGCGGTGTCAGTGTTGGCTGCCATGCTGACTGGTAGTGATCGACGTAAGACACGTGCCAAGGACGTAACCCCCCACGTGCCAAGGACGTAACTGTGTAACTGAACACCCAGAGTGGCAGAGTGCACTACGGGCACTCTGTGGAGACTGAGCAGCGGAGCGGAGTGAATATGTGATTAACTTGAACCATTCGTTCATTCATGTAGAAATATAACACTCCATTTATTCGATCAACAGGGCTCTCATTTTAGTGTAGAGTGTCAGACTGAATTTACGATCGCACCATGTCAGCTCACTCACTCTCCAAGACTATGAGTGTTACTTGAATAAGTAAACACTGACCAGCAGAACCAGATTTGCCAACACGTGCTCTCGCTCAGTGGATGGATGATTTGACAGGATTGTCGCAATGGGATGGCTGGCTTTGTGGTTGATTACAGTGTCAGTCTTACAAAAGAGGATGACACCTGAACAGTTCCCTTCGGTTTGTTTTGCTATCGAAACTAACGTTAGCTAATGCACTAAGAAAGAAATCCAATATTTCTCTTAATACCTCCCCAATTTCTGATGAGGTGGACGTGATAACCCTTAATACACTTAACATTAATCATCCCTACAACAGGAAATACTTTTTCCCTTAGGTGATATGAAGTGTGCACTGCACATGTGAGCATTTTTGATGATTACCTCCATCCAGTCCTTCCGTCTTATTGCATTTAACCATAGTTGTCTTTGTTTCTGTTGACAGGTGGCTAGTATGCAATGAAATTAAAGTTTTGAGCCATGACTCCTTCTATTCTGGCTCCCAATAACACAACGACATTTTAATACTCCTATGTAGCTTACAGCCCTGTGGGGGAGAGGCCTGTTTTGCCTCCATCTAATGAAATTACGTCACTGTGATGTCGGCCCTAAAAGGGTCTATTCTGTGGAATATTTCAAAGTTTTTGAAAGGCTGATGCTACACTGCAGGGCTGGCTATAATATGTGAGAATGAGGTAGTGCTGGCTTTACATGTTGAATAATACTGTGAATGTATGAATAATGTGGAATATTTCAACGTCTTTGAAAGGTTGATGCTACACTGCAGGGCTGGCTATAATGTGTGAGAATGAGGTAAAGGTATAGAAGGAATAGATGAAAAAGTTTAAAGTGGTATAATTAGTATGAATATCATTAAGAAGTTGAATTATACCAATACAGTGGAGTACTTATAGGTTTTTGAAAAGCTGATGCTAAATTGAATTGCTGGTTGTTGGGATTCACTAGACCACAGATGATGTGTCATTTTTTTAATCTAAACTGGACATGTGACAGCTTTTTTTCTCTGGGCCTTGCTTTTGTGATGAATAAATACATTTTGAATCATACCTTCTGTCTGTTTATGTATTCACTCTTGTGCAATATTAGTCAACCTCTGCTACGTCAAGAACTCCGAAATCCTTCAGCCTTTATTATTACTATTTTAGTTTTGGTGATGGTGATTAATTTGACTATTTGACTATTAATTTGAGTTCAAAATTGATAGTTTAGTGTATTTTATAATCATTTAACTGGCTATCATTTTTCCCTTTTTGATAATTATTATTAATTATTTATGATTTCTGATAGCCATTTTGATACTTTAATTGGAGATCTATTTTGAGGTCAGGCCAGTGTTGAGGCTTAGACCCCAACAATGATGCCCCTGGGATGTCCCACAGGGTTCCCACGCAAGTATGGAAAGTATGGAAATAAATTTGATCAATTTCCAGGTATTAAAAAGTATGGAAAATGAAAAATAAAGTATGGAAAAATATTTATGTTTCCAGACTATTACCACTGTTCTAAAATACTGTTTTCTAAAATAGAAAAGTGGGTATTTCCAAAAATAATTTAATCAATCCGGATCGTGTTTTATGCCGGGCTAAGCACAGTTTGTGTGAGAGCAAATGTCTCAGAAAACATACCGCCCCTTTTACCTGATTGACAAGTGGTATGTCCAGTCCACTGCACCTTCGACAAGAAAACGAGTTTCACGTGGTTCACAACGGGTAGATGAAAGTTTTTGGATGGATGGCTTGACAATACCGTATATAAATACTGGTTGGCCAAGGATTCCCAATTCACACACACAGCTAGATGCAAGCTTTGTGTGAAATCGTCTGACATTGCCAACGTGGGGGAGAAGGTGATTCTGAGCCACATGAAAGGAAAAAACACCGACGTCTCGTTACTGTATCACTTGCACCCAGAGTCCCAACCTTTTTGCCTCAGCCCAGACATTGAACTTACCTGAGTTTTTATTTGCATGCCATTATGGTACTTGGCTACAATCGCCTATTAAGAATAATTAAATATGATGTGAAGTATGGAAATTAGGGTATGGAAAAGTATGGAATTTTGAAATTCCAAATGCGTAGGAACCCTGGTCCCAACATGGCTTTAACTGTGGAATAGTACAATTAATGTATGAAGGATGTAAAATATTTTAATTTTTTTTTTGAAAAGCTGACACTACACTGCAATGCTGGCTATAATGTGTGAGAATGAGGTAAAGTGATAAGAATAGTTGAAAAAGTTCAAAGGGGTCTAACTAGTATGAATGTCATTAAGAAGTTGAATGATGCTCCTAATGTTGAATATTTAAGATAAGATATACTTAATTGATCCCCAGAGGGGAAATTCAAGAATTTGAAGCTGAAAAGCTGACGCTACACTGCAATGTCAAAAGGTCTCTCTCACAGTAAACAACGACTCCTTCTGAATCTTGTATGATTTCTTATGACTCAACCAGACAAACTGGTTCACTGAACATTTAACATAATACTGTATTAATTTTAGTGTAAATAGTGTAAAGTGAATACACATGATTCTTCCCAGCTAATGCTCCACTCATCTGCCTTAACGACGCAGTTCAGATATTGAACAACATTGTTTTGTGTGCATGTCCAACACCCATGTTGCTGTTGAAGCCAAATATTTATCTTAATCTGGTTGGCAGTAATGTTATAGAAGTGGACAGTGCAAAAGGTACCAGAGCATACCTGTCAAGTTTTGGATTTGAAAACAAGGGAAATCTTTTTTTTTTTTTTTGATAATAGGGGCACCCCAGCGCCCACTCCACTAACTTGACGTGGAAATGTGCGGTAGTCTAGAAAACTGGCGAGGGTTTTTTTTTTTCTTTGGAGGGCGCTCTCTCACATAGATTGCACCCTGGGCGGTCACCCACATTGCCCATAGCAAAAACCGTCCCTGGGTGTACAGGAAATCTAAAATAACCACTTGTCAACCAGACTTGCTGTCGACACTAACCTCGCGACAACTGCCACCCAGGCTACTGCAGGAGGCAGTTCTCGCGAGGCAAGTGACAGAGTTCAGTTTGGAGAGGCAGAGGAATGTTTTTTTTTAAAAATTATAGTATAATACGGGAGATTTACGGGAAAATACTAATACGGGAGGACAGTGGGAAAGAGGGGTAAAATACGGTAGTTTCCTGGCCAAAACGGGAGACTTGACAGCTATGTACCAGAGCTCCTTGGGGACATTTTAAAAATTGCTAATTTCATGTTATTAAATATCTGTTAAAACAAAGCAGTTTTTGCTATATTAAAGGTGAATTACTCAAGAAAAGACCTGCAGTTGGTGGTTAGCCATCAAGAGTAGTCACTGGAACAAAAAATAGACAGTCGATAGTTTGCTGCCACTTCCTCTCTGTCCGGAAGATGTACCCATAATCATTGGCTGTATCCGAAACCGCATACTATACTAGAAGTACGTACTGATTTTGCCAAAATGTAGTATGCAGTATGCAGTATGCAAACAAAAGCAAAATCTGCAGTATACAAAAAATACCCGGATGTTGTACTGATTTGGAAAAATTCCACAGTATGCATCAGACCAGTCTACCTCGCCTACTGTTTCCCACAATGCAGTGTGCCTATTTGTAATGAACGTATAACTTGGCTACATTTGTCCTAATAACATTAACACAAAGCCATAACGTAACATTAAGTCTGCTAAACTAATGTTAACGTTAACATTAGTGAGCTGTCAAGAAGAAAATAACACGACATAACGTTACATAACGTAAAATCTATCGTTAAGTTATATTTTTTGTTATTAGGGACAGAGCAGGACACCGAGACCCTCATCCGTTGGCGATCCGACAACGAAGCCCTCTTCAGTGGGCGGCGAAATGCTGCCCAAGAAGGATTTGAGTAAGTTAGGTTTTTAATAGTTACCTTAGTGTGCTTGCTAGGTAGATATTTAAAGTGTTATGACAACGTTATATATCGGGAGTTCGCTTTTAGGCAGGTCACAGAGAGGGATGAAGAGAGAGAGAAGGATTTGCTTGAGAGAGAGGAAAGAAGAGAAAGCGTGGTGCTGGAGAGAGAGGATAAGAGGGAGAGAGAGCGGCTGGAAAGAGAGGAGGAGAAGAAGGAGAGAGAATGGAGAGAGTGGTTGGAGAGGAGAGAAAATGAGAATGCAGAAAGGGAGGAGAGGAGACATAGATTTTATGTCATTGGTTGAAAAAATATTCAAAAAGTGGAGGCAAATAAAAGGAATTGAATTGTGGTTTGTGCTCTTATTTTTTTAGTGATAATTTTGTTTCTTATAGTGTCATTGGTAGTTTCACATAACTTCGTTTACTTTGTTTATAATGTAGACAGATATATTGTATCCTAATTATCATGTTATCCTAGAGAGCATATTCATATAACAACATAACATCTGGTGTAATTTTCGCTGGATGGTGTATTGTGTCACATAAGGTGGATGACCCACATAATCATAAGAAATATGATTCTGAGTGAACATGCATAATACTTTTTATTAACAAGGTGGGTAGTAACTGTTTTGAAGATAGTGTAAACTGCAAACTACTTGTCATACCAAGACAACAGGTCCAACTAGTCCAGCATAGCAATGACTGCACCCCCTGGTGTTATAAAATTGTAAAACAAGTATTGCCACCATAGAAATACAGAATAGAAAAAAACAGAGGTCAGATGTAACATATATATGATTTATTGCATCATGCTACCTCTAAATGACAGGTTGTATTCTTTATATTATTATTTAAATTTATATCAATCAATCAATCAATTTTATTTATAAAGCCCAATATCACAAATCACAATTTGCCTCACAGGGCTTTACAGCATACGACATCCCTCTGTCCTTATGACCCTCGCAGCGGATAAGGAAAAACTCCCCAAAAAAACCCCTTTAACGGGGAAAAAAAAACGGTAGAAACCTCAGGAAGAGCAACTGAGGAGGGATCCATGTTCTAGGACGGACAGACGTGCAATAGATGTCGTATAGAACAGATCAGCATAATAAAGTAACAGTAATCCGCATGACACAATGAGACAGAGAGAGAGACAGAGAGAGAGATGCAGGTAATGACAGTAGGTTACAACAACATTATTGAAAGTAATAATATTATAGTTATAGTTCTGGCTACTGTGGTACAATATGTTGAAAGTATGTATTAATATCTGGCAGTATACACGTGTGACAATAGTCATATGTGTATAATAACAGTAGAAGTATGACTAATGACTAATGATGGCAGCAGCTGCAGGAGGCATCTGGCAGGACCACGGCAGCAGCACAACCACACACGTCACGCTGTCCAGGCACCGCTGCGATATGAGTTAATCTGAGAGACAGTGGAGCACAAAGGCTCCGGAGAAGAAGCCGAGTTAGTGACATCCAGAATGGCCGAGTTAGCAAGATGCAGTAATAGAATACGAGAGAGTGAGAGAAAGAAGGAGAGAAGGTGCCCAGTGTATTATAGGGGGGTCCTCCGGCAGACTAGGCCTAAGTCAGCCTAACTAGGGGCTGGTACAGGGCAAGCCTGAGCCAGCCCTAACTATAAGCTTTATCAAAGAGGAAAGTCTTAAGTCTAGTCTATATATATATAAAAATATAGATAATATTTTTATGTATATATAATAAATAATAAATATATATATGTAAATATATATGCCATATGGTTGATTACAGAAACCAGCTGAACCTGAATTAATGAATACAAAGAGAACCAGAACTTTGTAATCAAACAAGAACAATTATTGCAGGAACCATTTACAAAAAATGTCAAATGTTGGAACTATGTACAAAAAATGGTGACTTGACTAGTAGTCATGTTCCTGCAGTGCAGGGATGGCAGCACCAGGAGCAGAAACCTCTGCTGCCAGTCTGTTCCGCAGGTTTTCTCCTGGCCTTTGGTCCTCCGGCTGGTTTTCCTGGTAATCATCGCCGTGGACGCCCCCCTCCTCCACATCTGGCTCCACCATGTCACCATTGGTGATGCAGAGGTTGTAGAGGAAGGCACAGGTGGACACCACCACTGGCACAAAGGTAGATCTAACCTACAGGACCAAAGAGATGTGTCATGTAACTGCAAATTATTTTTTAATCCTTATTAATTAGAATGCTATATAAATCACTGAATGTATTGTTTTTAATGATCTCAAAATGTTCTTCCTTGTACAGCTTTGCTGCTCAGCAGTCAGCCATTGTGTATGTAGTGACATTTACAGACATCTCATGCTCTGTTTTTTTAATCTCGAGAGCCCTGAGAAAGATGCTGCGCCACCGGGTCTTCATCATGCCAATTGCCCTCTCCACCACACATCTGGCCTTGGCGTGATGCCGGTTGTACCTGTCCTGCACAGGGTTTTGCACCCTGTATGGTGTCATGAGGCTGATTTGAGCGGTCAGGCAGGGATATCCCCCATCCCCAATTAGGATCCAGCCAGGAGGTGGGTACAGCTGCTGAAAATAAAGGGAGCTCCACCGCAGGACCCGTGCGTCATGGACTGCACCAGGTAGGCCTGTAAATAATCATTGTTACCAAAAAGAAAATCACTACTTGCAAAAATGGCTCTAAAATGTTTCATTTTAGTTGGCACATTGAACAATTGATTATGTTAAATGCCTGACACATAAACACTTTTGAGATACATTGCTTGTCATGTTAGAAACTTACTTATGATGATTGAATATCTTTGAAAATAACACCACAGTTAACAACAAAAAGTAACCACAAATCCCAAATAAATGTAATATGCGATCACAGTTTCACTTGGATGAAAAAATACTATTCAAATCTAAATCTAAATACTAATATACCAATACTATCTGAATCTAATCAATATTTTATCAACCTGTTGATACAATACTGATTTCCATCCATACCTGTGAATGTGTTCAGGAAGCAACCTTTGTGATCACAGACCACCTGCAGCTGGATTGAGTGGAAAAGCTTCCTGTTATAAAAAAAAATGTAGTCACTAATTGACATTGGTATGAGATTAAAGCAGGCCATTATATGTTTGTGTGAAGTGGGTAATTCATATGCAGGGTACCTATTTAGGTAGTCCTCCTTATTTGCTGCAGGTGGCTTGATCCTGATATGAGTGCCATAGATGCTACCAGCCATGCGATTGAAGGCACGGGAGCCAGCCAGGTGGGCAAAGCCTTCCCCTATCCCCTCCAGCTCATCTGCAGCAGGAAAGTGGACCACCCTCCTGTAGATGGCCATTATGCTTTCTCTGACCCGATGCACAACATCACACACTGTGCTGGTGGGGACATCAAAGGCCTCCGACACTACCTGATAAGAGGTGGCACTGGCCAGCCAGTATAAGTAAATGGCTACCTCCAGATCTTTCCCCCAGCCGTGCTCCTTGCCATAGCCAAAGGACTCAATCAAGGCATTAACACTCTGCCTTGACAGACGGAAGTCCATTTTAAGGTCTCCCTCTCACAGGTAGAGGCGCACTACAAGGGTTTCAGTATTCAGGTGCAAATAATGCCCTCAAAGTGCACCCTGTAGGAGCAGGGACAAGATGTTTTACTTTGTAGCCTGTAGCAACTCATAATGTAGTAATGGCTCATAATGTAATAACAGAAATGTAATAAAAGTTCATAATGTAATAATCGGCTCATAATGTAATAAAATCATGAGCGTATAAGGTAATAACAGCTTTGTGCATAATGTAATAACGTAATAACTTATTACATTATGAGCCTTACTGGCGTCGCTCATAATGTAATAACAGCTCATAATGTAATAACAGTTCATAATGTAATAACAGCTCATAATGTAGTAACAGCTCATAATTTAATAACAGCTCATAATGCAATAACAGCTCATAATGTAGTAACAGCTCATAATGCAATAACAGTTCATAATATAATAACAGCTCATAATGTAGTAACAGCTCATAATGCAATAACAGCTCATAATGTAATAACAGCTCATAATGCAATAACAGCTCATAATGCAATAACAGCTCACAATGTAATAACAGCTCACAATGTAATAACAGCTCATAATGTAATAACAGAAATGTAAATGTAAAAGTTCATAATGTGATAATCGGCTCATAATGTAATAAAATCATGAGCGTATAAGATAATAACAGCTTTGTGCATGATGTAATAATGTAATAACTCATTACATTATGAGCCTTACTGACACTGCTCATAATGTAATAACAGCTCATAATGTAATAACAGAAATGTAATAAAAGTTCATAATGTGATAATTGGCTCATAATGTAATAAAATCATGAGCGTATAAGGTAATAACAGCTTTGTGCATAATGTAATAATGTAATAACTCATTATATTATGAGCCTTACTGACACTGCTCATAATGTAATAACAGCTCATAATGTAATAATGGCTGATATTGTGAGAAAAAGTGTTGCATTATCATCATTTTTAGGTCAAAACTGCACACACTGACAATGAGAGTGCACTTAAGGGCAGAGGTCTGTGTTTGTGTTTGACTATGATTTGTTTATAGATGGCGCGACAGTAACCAACTCAAAAGCCGGCTGGAGAAGAGGGTGGATTAGGGAAGAAGGCAGGGGACTGTAGTTCATGTACTTTAAAATGGCATTTCCTTTGTTTACTATTGCTACAATAAATGCAGGACACAATAACGTCTACAATAAAAACACATTTAAGATTGGTCTTTTCAAATAACACGAGTGAACACTCTCTCCTTCCATACAACCTAGTGAAGACCTTCCAGTCAAAATGTTGCTGTTATTTTATTGTTGGTCTTAATGCCAATTTAAGTAAGACTTTTAATAAGCATTGTTTTCCTACTACTTACGTTAAATACATGATAGCAGCGTAACATATTCATTCAATTTACTTTTTCTTTTAACTTGTGCAAGAATGAGAAGAGTGTTTTAGAACCATGTAATAACAATGGACCAGCTCAAAAGTTCTTGAAATGTAAACACAGCCTGTCAGGACACCCAAGTAAAAACAGAAGTCCAAATAAATGTATCTAAACAATATGCATAAATAATACATAACCATAAATCATAGTTGCCAACAAAAATCAAGTCCAGGGGGCTCCATTTGTCAGTGACTGTGCCAGTGTTCACTCAGATCAAGGCTTAACAAGCGAATCGGATTTTTTTTTTTTAAAAAAAAAGAAAACTTTACTTCTTCCAATGAATGTCTTTAATATGGAACCATCCAAAGGATATATGTTTAGTCACGATCCAGGCTGTAATCCACCTGGCATTTTGGCTGAAGAGCTGCCTGATATTGGACGCAAGGCCACTATTGCATCCAGCCACTCTGTATAACCTACTAATACTTATGCAGCAGTCTTCATCCGTCATAATATTTAAACTTTCCATCAACTGTTTACCTGGAACAATCAGACAGTGGAAGTGAGCATGGCATTCTCAAAGGCCCAAAATACCTAACATGGGTGCCACCTAGTGGCTCAACTTTATACATCTTACATAATAAAATGTGAGAATGCAATTACGATTAAATTATTCTTGGTTTCACTAATTTAGTTCACTATGCGCTGAAACCCATGCCATTTGCTTTATTTGCACCTTTAAGATGTAAAAATTATGATAATGCAGCAGCTTTCTCAGAATATGAGCAATAATTACATTATGAGCTGTTATTACATTATGAACTGTTATTACATTATGAGCTGTTATTACATTATGAGCGACACCAGTAAGGCTCATAATTTAATAGGTTATTACATTATTACATTATACACAAAGCCATTATTACATTATGTGCTCATGATTTTATTACATTATGAGCCGATTATTACATTATGAGCTGTTATTACATTATGAGCTGTTATTACATTATGAACTGTTATTACAATATGAGCTGTTACTACATTATGAGCTGTTATTACATTATGAACTGTTATTACATTATGAGCTGTTATTACGTTATGAGCTGTTATTACATTATGAGCTGTTATTACATTATGAGCGACACCAGTAAGGTTCATAATTTAATAGGTTATTACATTATTACATTATGCACAAAGCCGTTATTACGTTATGTGCTCATGATTTTATTACATTATGAGACGATTATTACATTATGAACTTTTATTACATTTCTGTTATTACATTATGAAGCGTTATTACATTATGAGCCATTATTACATTGAGTTGCTACATGGCCTGTTTTTTTTTTACTTTATTACTCTACTTTTAAAGTTCATTTTTTTCATTAAGTTAATTTTTTCCAAAGAAATAACCTCTTTTCTAACAAACGTGTTTGTCACAGAATATTATTTATTGACTTATCTGACAGTATATACCTGTTAGCTTAAGAGCCTACTGCTTTACTTAGCCCTAGTCAACTTAACGCTTTAAGAAAGTTTGATATGTACTTACATAGGACTCATACGCGCAAAGAATGGCCAACATATTTCGCCTGTTGGCATCCCTCCTCCTTCGCCTCCTTTGTGCCACATTATTGGCATTGACTACCGACAGATAAGACATGTCTTCTTTTTTTTTACTGCTATTGTCTATCTATTCCTCCCTCAGCTTTTCCTGCCTCTGCTCGCCTATTATAGTGTACTGTGCGCATGATGTTATTATTTTATTAAGCGTCATCCCGTACCATACTGTGCGCATGATATTATTTTATTAAGCGTCATCCCGTACTGTACTGTGCGCATATTATTTTATTAAGCGTCATGCCAAATCTTTG
Source organism: Epinephelus lanceolatus (assembly GCF_041903045.1). Lineage (NCBI taxonomy): Eukaryota > Metazoa > Chordata > Actinopteri > Perciformes > Serranidae > Epinephelus > Epinephelus lanceolatus. The sequence goes on along the minus strand of NC_135757.1, from coordinate 20,197,500 downwards.
AGACTTAACATACGTAGAGATGCACTAAATCATGTTGTCTGTAATGTAGCTATAATAAAAACCCAAACTTGTGTAGCTTAATACGATAAAAGGAAATTCAATATAGACTGACCTGTTCATTTTAATACATTTATATTTATTGAAATTGTGATGTCTGTACATAAGAGCCCCAGAAGCAGTGCTGCTGTTCTGTCCAGTAAAAACATGAAGCTTCACTTTATATTCAGACAAACTAATGTGGCAGCTACAATTGTTAGATTTCATCTATGAAACCAACATTTATCTTCCAAAAGGATTTATATCAGCCAGCGGTAAATCTCCAAAGAGCAGCAGGTCAGTTCATCGGATTGCTTTCTCCCCGGGATGATGACGGAGGTTGACCGGCGATCGTCTCGGTATTCCGGCTGCGAGCTGCTTGCTGCTCCCGGCCAGCTGCTCCCATAGCGGCTCTTCTCATCCCCGAAGACGTCGGAGCAAATTTCCAAACAGGCATTATTTGGATAAACTGACCACATGTTGGGGATCTAAACGGTTACTTTTACGCCTGAAAAAATATTAAAACTTAATAAAGTGACATATTAACAGCGCTACAGTGGAAAGCTTTTAGCCTGTTTTGAACTCTCCGCTTTTGCTGTCAGCTGGTGCGAAATGCATTCTGGGATACTTGGCTATATACTGCATACTGCGAACGGTCTGCTGGAATGGCATACTGCATACACATTTTGTATGCAGTATGCTTCGCACCACCAGGTGCCAGGCCCTAATTAACATAGGCTTATAAATAAATCTTTGTCACATCTTTGTCCCACGCCCCATCCCAACACATTTATAACATACACTTTATTTGTTTTGTTTTTGGTAATCTTGATTTGCAGTTAACCATACTGTGGAAAAAAAGGGACAGTGAGGTGGTTGTTGCAGTGATTCCCTCACAGATGAAGGGGCAGAACCTCCTCATCCACCACTCACAGCTGTGCACACTTACTGTGCGTTCCAACCAAAAGATTCATGAGTGTCATAAGCAGCCAGCAGCCATTCATTTTCAATGAACACTCGCGATGAAGGGCGTCACTTGCGTCGGCTGCGTTGAGAGACCGCGAGCAGTGCGATGCCAGCCAAAGCAGCAGCCAATTGCAGACCGGGATTCAAGTCAAAGGCGGGAGAAATTGAAACAGAAGAGAAGAGAGCAGAAGAAGAGAGACAACAGAGAAGAAGAAAGAGGAAAATGGAGGAAAACTTATAAGTACAGTTGCAGCTTTCCCAGTCTTATATGATGTGTCTTTATTCATATACAGAGACATCAAAAAAAAGAATGATGCCTGGAAACAGGTGTCTGATATTGTTGGCATATCTGGTAAGTAAAAGCACATATAAGTGTAGATCCATGTAAACAAATGCAAACCACAAGCTAGGCGAACAGGTAACGTAGGCTAACTAGAAAGAATATAATGATTATGATTAACTATTTATTACAATATATAATAAATAATATAATTTATTATTTGTTTTTCCAATAAATCAGCTTGTAATTATGCTTGACACAATGTCTGGTTGGTGCTTGTGCATTATGTATATTCATATGTTCAATGTTTGGTGGTGACAGATTGTGAAAACAGATCTCCCTATGGGAAAATAAAGGCTATCTATCTAAAAATACACAGAGGGAGAGGTGTTGATTTTTCTGTCTGTTGTGTATAGTTGAGGATTGTAGGAAAAGATGGAAGAGCATGAGGGACACATACAGAAGGGAGAGAAAGAAGGAAAAGGACAGGCACAGGAGTGGAAGTGAGGCTTCAGGCCAACGCCCATGGCGCTACACCCAAGTGATGAGCTTCCTCAATCCTTTCATGGAGGAAAGGGCCACGAGTAGCAATATGCCTGCTGCCAGCCAGAGCAGTCAGGAGCAGGGAGAGTTTTCTGCAGCCACCCAGGTCACAGAGCCCAGTCAGATGGAGGAGGAAATAACCCTTTACCTGGAGCCTGTACCCCCTGACCCAGAAACACCCACACCCATACCCACACCTACACCCACTCCCACACCCACACCAACACCCACAACATCTACCTCCAGAGAGAGGTTCAGGCCACAGAAGTGAGAGTACCCTCTCCCCATTTGAGAGGCAGCTGATGGGTGCCATGGAGAAGGCTGTGAGCCAGGCAGCACCGGCAGCACCCCCTGACCCAGACAGACTATTCTTCGAGGGTCTTCTCCCTGACCTCAAGGCCCTGTCAGCTCGAAGGAAGGCAGACATGAAATTTCAAATTCACAGACTGATTTTTGAGGCAACCTGCCAACAGGCAGAAGAACAAGAGGGCTAATTTGGGATTTTGGACACATTTTTTTTGTTGGGAAATTGTTTTTGTTATTATTATATGAATCAAATTTCCTCCTGTTGTCCTCCTGTGTCAAATTGCTTTGACTGGTTACAAAGCATGCAGCATAAAATTATCACCCAATTCTGTGTTTCACATTGTTCATCAACTTCACTCTAACTCATTACCACCAATTTTACACTTATTTTGGGACTGTATGGTCAGTAGACCAAATTTACATAAAATGACACCTCATTTGTTTTGTTCAAACATTTTGATGATTTAATTGTGCTAAAAAGCACAATATTGTAACCTAGTGTCACTTTTTATCCTATAGCACCACCTACAGTCCTGTAGCAACATCCAGTGTTTTAATAAGCCAGTTATTTTTTGAGTTTAGTTTGCCTCCCATTTCTACCATATCCTCTTCCTTGCATAAATTGTCTTAATTATTCTGTTTACAAAGATTTTTAGACTCAGTGTGACGTTTAAAATACCATTGAGCCATTTCAACACAAATGTTTTGTGATTTCAATAAATACTTAAAAATTTAATTTTTTTGATTTTATGATGTTTTTTGTTTTATTTTTATCAGTGAATATGATCGATTAGCTTTTAACAGTATGCATGTTTCAGATGCCTTCTGGACCAAAGGGTAAATAGATTTGTTCATGTGATGTTATTAGATTATGACAAGATTAATTCAATTAATTAAAGAGAGGATTAAAAATGTGACTACATATACAATTTAGTTACTACAATCAAGAGAGGGCCATTATTTGGAATAAAAAATAATGACACTTGGAATTAGACTCTGTCTTTAGTAATAATAATGATAAACTGTGTATTGTGTGAACAATATTATTTCTGAACCAGACAATGAAGAACAAAAAATGACCAACAGAAAAAGGAAATATGCCTTTAGTTTAATGTGGTTGGTTCTTAAAAGAACCTTTTTGTGGATGATGAAATGACGATCATTCCCTGGGTTGCCAAGGTACTGCACCCTCAGCTGAAAAGTAGGCAGCGTAGATCTCTCTCACACGGATGGCCTCCCGTGCAGCATAGTTGCTCCCCACTCTTCTCAAGCCCTGCAGCACTGACACCTCCTCCTCTGACGTGGGCACTGGTTCCCTCCTGGTGGTGGTGTTCCTCCTGAGGAAATTGTGCAGGACACAGGTAGCCTTCACACATGCCTCTACATTTTCAGGGCTCAGACCAGTCACCCGCCGGTACATGTGCCACTGAGAGGACAGAATACCAAAGGTATTCTCCACAATCAGCCTCGCTTGTGACAGCCTGTAGTTGAAGACCCTGTTCCTTGGAGGGAGGTTGGCTCCTGGGAAAGGCCTCATGAGGTCCCTGTGGAGGGGAAAGGCTTCATCTGCCACGAACACGTAGTGTTGTGGCAGATGAAGCCAAGTGATCAGCTCCTGGAAGGATGGCATCTTCTGGGATCTGGAGAGTCCCACTGGTGAGTGCCTGGCCAAAAGGTGGAGTTGGCCAGGGTCCCTCCATTGCTGGTCCTCCCAAAACCACCAACATCCATCACATGGAAGCAGTATCGAGCATCCACAACTGCCAAGAGGACAATAGAGAATGTCCCCTTGTAGTTATAGAAGAGTGAGCTGGTGTTCTTTGGAGCCTAGATGACAACATGCTTTCCGTTGATGGATCCCAGACAGTTAGGGAAGTTCCAGCGGTCATAGAAGTCGGCTGAAATGGCTCTCCAATCTTCTGTGCTTGGGACAGGCATGTATTCTTCCACCAGGGAGTCCCATATTGCCCTGGTCACTTCTGCCACAATCCTGCACACTGTGGATACCCCCACACGGTAGCTGCAGAGGGAGAGAAGCTCACCGCAGACAGACAGCCAGGCATTCACTGGGACCAATGGCTTGCCGGTAGTTGCTGTCCATCCAGTGGATCCGCAGACCAACCTTGGTGAGCAGATCATCAAATTGACTCTTGTCCAGTCGGAAATAGCGCTGGAACCAGACATCGTCAAAACGAAGCTCCTGTACCAGTGAAATTCACTGTGGAGTTGCCGGGTTTGCAACACGCTGTGGACCCAGATGGACCGACGGCGCTGGGCCCTCCGTTTCCTCAGCAAATAGACTGCAGCAATACAAAGGAGGCTTCCCCAAGTACAATCCATGGTGAAAGAGGAAACCGGAAGATGTGTATGCTATATTTATAGACTTTGTTTTCCCTCCAAATAAGCTCCCGCTTATTTACCACCAATTACATTTCTCAATGGTCCTACGTGCCAACAGGAGGGTAAAGTTACACAAATAAAAAACTCATAAAGGCTATATGACTGTTTTTATTATGTGTTTATTAATTAGTACTTGAATTGTGAAATTAAAGTCATAAATAATACAGAGTAAAGACATCAGTGATAGTAGATTTATTCATCCATATTTGCACAGCTGGTCAGACATCTGCAGCGCCCGCCCCGCCCCTTTGGCCACTGCCAGCTGCTACCAGCGCCTGCTAATGCTGGCAGTGTATAGAGCGATTCCAGTGACCAGAGCGCCCGCTGGCGATTTTGAATCTTTTGTTGGGAACGCACAGTTAGGCCACACCAGTGGTTGACAGGGGAGGTATGTATCAAGTGTGCAAATGTTCTTTTTAAACTGTCATTGATGTTTTGATCTTAAGTATTATATTATGAATTATTTTGATAATTAGATAGTAAAGCTGATGGAAGTCATATTTCATCCTATTTGGGACTGTTTATTATTATTAATTGGACAATCAATTTGTTGTTTCTATCAGGTTATTGAGGGCCTCCTTCATGTTTTTGCCCACACATTCAGTGTGATGGACACCATCTATTTAATGAGCCACTATACAGCAGGTTGTATTCTCTTTGGTGACAGGAAAAAGCTGCCTCAACAAAGTTTATGAAAGGTAAAGGTGTGTGTGTGTGTCTCTATGATGAGTAAGACCTAAGACTATTGCCTAATCACCCTATGAATGTCAAGAAAAGCACAACACTAAAACTGGTATGAGAGAGAAATACTGTTGTCATAAGTGAACTATTTGTCTTAGAATTTTTATTTTGAGTCAGTGATTATTTTCATCCATATGTAATTATTCCAATCGTAGGTGAACTTTAGCAACTTTGGAGCTGTTCTGTCATTTGTGCTGGTCGACAATAACCACTGGAACTTGCTGGTTTGTAAATTTCTTCTGTTGATCTCTTGATTTTTGTCTCTAAATGTATATCATCTCCCACGTAATGAGACAAAAACATATTGATAGTGCCATGGGCCATGTAGTAAGGTACACTGACTATGAAATAACCACAGAGATGAGTGCATAGCACAGTGAAACAGACAAAGAGAGACACAGGGGCAGACAGGCATAAAGCAACTGACAGACAGTACTGATTAAGAGCCATGCTGCTGCCTAAATTCATAATATTAATATCACACATATCTCCATCACCCTGTGGCACTCTCAAAATTTTGGGGCAGAAATTTTGTAGTTTGACATTGTTTTGTCATGTTTTGTTGTGTCACAGTACATACATGCAGAAACCAGCACAGTGTACCTGGTGGATCCAGCGCGAAAGACATCTGAGCTGAAGGCCTCACAAACTGCTGCTAAAAGAATCTGGTAGATTAATTTTAAGATACTTTCAGTTTATGTTACAAATGTTATCAAATAAAGTGTACCTGTTTTCATTCAATGGGCCACATGCCAAGGCTCTTTTAATGATCAGTAGCTGGGGACTGATCATTCTATAAGGTAAAATATGACATTTCTAAAATGGTACGGATCAAAGTCTTTATTTACAAATAAATTATCAAAGATGTAAAGCCAGTGATTTATACAATTGCATTCAATGTTCAGATCTTAAAGCTATGACCTAGGTGCTCCAACTTCACTTGTAAAATAGATTATAAAAATGACCCACGGTACATTTTTTACATTTCCAGCAATGTCAGTTCAGAATGTTATCAATTGATGCATGTCCCTGAATACACCTTAAGTAGTAAGAGCTAACAGAGAGGAAACTTTCTCTGTTTTGCTAGGTGTTGATATAATTGTCTGTGTGACTAGCTTAGTGTATCCCCATCTTGGGGGTTTGATCTGTAAATGGTGATGATGAATAATTATTTGTAATTAATGAAATTGGTTATTCATTGGGTTGTTGCAAATGTGTGTGATAATCTCTGGACACGAAGGACCTGAATTTAAAGAGTATGATGAATACAAACTTTATTCAGGGAGTACTTCATGATGAGGAGGACATGTCACGGAAAAACAGAATGGGTGGATGTGAAATGGAAAGGGGGGTTATGTCCCATCCAATCCAACAAGATGGATGCAGCTGTGGTGTGATTGTTGTCAAGGTAAGCTGAAAACAATTTGTTTTCATTATGTGTTTACATCCCACCAAGTGCTAACACCGGGCCAGCAGCGGAGCTGGTAGCCGAGGGTGCTAGCCACATGATGGCTAAATATCCCAATGCCCCGGTGTTCATTATGGGTGATTTCAACAGCTGTAGACTCGACTGTGTCATGCCAGCTTACCACCAGTACGTGGACATTCCCACGAGGAAGCACAACACTCTGGACTTACGTTATGGGAACATTTCTGATGCGTTTATCGCCCACGCACACCCTCCACTCGGCTACTCCGATCACAATGTTGTTTTCCTGCTGCCACACTACAAACCGGAACTGAAACGCAGCAAGCCACACATCCACTGCGCCGCCCTCTGGTTGGAGGATGCCATTACACAACTACAGGGTTCACTTGGTTTCACAGACTGGGACATTTTTCAGGGCGATCTGGATCACAGGGTGTCACTGATAACGGACTACATTAATTTCTGTGTCTCATGCACCATCCCCATCAGAACTGTCCGGAGATATCCGAACTCCAAACCCTGGATCACTTACCACATTAAAAACAGCCTGAGGGAAAAGCACAAAGCTTTTCAACGCAAGGACTGGACTGTTGTCAACTCACTCAACAGTAAATATTTATTCCATAAAGTAAAGATTCTCACTGGTCAATTACCCAGCCAGGCTCACTCCACAATCACAGATCCCACCACCTTTGCTGCCACCCTGAACTCCTTCTACACACGGTTCGACACCCAAGACCACTCTGCCACATGTCTGGAGCTGCTCAATGCCCTCCCCCCAGATGTGCCTGCTGTAGAAGCAAAAAAGTCAAGGTCCCGAGCCGGGCCAGTTAGCTCACGACCTCGCTCCTTTCCTCTCAAACGGACTTTCTTTATCTTCCATTAGATATCAAAAACTCAAATACTCAGAGGTCAAAAAAAATCACTGGAGACACGTAGAATCAGATGCAACTGAGTTTAATGTGCTCGCAGGCAACAAACACACCACAACCCAAATGAGCCAAGCTCCGGAGCAAGGCTGAAATTTATTTGTTTGCGCACTTGTTTTTATCGTAAAGATTTTCTGCTGAGTCATCTCTTTCTTAATCCTTCCCACTTGGCTCTGATCGTAACGATATCCCACCTCTGCTGAGTCACTTTTTCTCCACCATAATGGTGTCATATTTCTGCTGACTCAGCACTTTTTAGTCCTTCCCCCTCTAGGGTCATTCTCAGGACAAACTGCAATTCCCCTAATTTTCCACTAGTGTTTTCTGAACCCATCCTCATGCTATTTTTAGAAATAATTCACAGTGAGTCCTAGGTACTTCTCCACCACAATGCTTAAGTGCTCAATAAGTGTGCGTGTGTGTCATAAGAATACATGAAATATTAAACCAGTGTGTAATTTGTCAGTTGCACAGATTATATTGCTTCAACACATATCTTTTAAAGGTCAGCTAAAAGGTACAGTATATGTCTTCAGTAAATCAGTACATTACACTACACTGCACACCCTCCATTCACCACAGTGGATGTGCAGCAGCAGCCGAGCAGGTGCAAAGCTGGAAAGGCACCCGGGCCTGATAACATCTCAGCCAAGGTGTTAAAGCTTTGCGCCATGGAACTGGCCCCCCCTCTTCACTCCATCTTCTGGGACTCATACAGGTCAGCATCCATCCCTACCATCTGGAAAACATCAACCATCATCCCTGTACCCAAGAAACCACGCCCCTCTGAACCAAATCACTACCGTCCAGTTGCACTCACCTCCATCATAATGAAATGCCTGGAAAAACTCATCTTCCACATCATCCTGCCAGTCGTCAGACCACAGCTGGACCCACATCAATTCGCATACAGGGCCAGACGGGGGACGGAGGATGCTGTAGCATGTCTCCTCCACCCCCTCCTTCAACACCTGGAATCACCTGGCACCTTTGCATCCATCCTCTTCATCGACTTCAGCTCAGCCTTCAACACAATCCAACGCCACCAGATGATCAAGAAGTTCCGTCACCTCAACATATCTCCACTCCTCATCCGCTGGGTTCACAACTTCCTCTCCAATCGACCACAGGCCATAAGGATAGGCACAGTCACATCATCAACCGTCATCACCAACACCGGAGCCCCCCAGGGTTGTGTCCTCAGCCCTTTTCTCCACACCCTCTACACAAATGACTGCATCAGCCCCTCACCAATCACCACATACTACAAATACTCAGATGACACTGCCATCCTAGGTCTGCTCAGTGACAATAACTCAATTACTGCCTACCAACTTTCCATCTCTCACTTCACTCAGTGGTGCACCAATAACTTTCTGGAACTGAACGTGGTCAAAACAAAAGAAATGGTCATCTACACTTCACGCACACCCCCCTCTGGACTGGTTCCCACCTCCATCCATAACCAAACAGTTGAACAGGTCAGCCACTTCAAATATCTCGGACTCACTATGGACAATAAACTGACATTTGATCAACACATCACATGTCATCCGCAAAATTATTGCGCAATGTGTGCCACCTTTAAGCCACCAGGACCAGGAACTGCCATTATACAATGGGTGAGTAATTGAAAAACAGTTATAGACATGTTGAATTGTCATATAGCCATTAAAAAAATATTATAAAAATGTTTAGGTGTCAAATAATAATAAATAAAATAATTAATAATAATAAAATATAGAATTTGTTTTCAATTAAACAGATACAATGTGATGACTGTGACAGGTGGTTCCACAGCCCATGCCTGTCCATGGAAAGCGAGGACATAGAGGATGCCAAGGAAAAAAATTGGAAATGTCCCTTGTGCCACTGAAACAATAAAATCATGGTAGCCCTACTAGTGTTGGATCATGTTACTCCACTGGCTGCATGAGATACGCCTCTTGTTTTTACATTTTAAATCTCTAAATATTATTTATTTATTTTTATATATATGTAGCACAGGTAGATGGACCTGCCTGCTTGGCATCACTGCCTGATGCACCTCCAACGGTGCCTTTGCGCCAGCTGCAGGGTCATCAGCTGGGAGCCACCCTTCACTGATGTTTCGCTCCATTAATCCCGGAACATCTCTGGGTGGTGGAGCAGTGATAGGGACGTCTCCCTACTGCTCCCTGCAGCTGGCCCTAAGATCCCTGTTTCCCCCACGATTTGTCCTTCCTGCTAAGCCAGAGCCAGAAACTCCCCTGCTCTGCCTCCTCGGCAATGTCCCTGATGGCCCTCTTCAGCTTGGCACCTCTAATGCCCAAGGACTTAAAGAGGCGCTGGGCTGATGCTCCTGTGTAGCCTCTGCTCCCAACCTCCACTGGGAATGTGAACGCCCTCCACCCAGCTTGTGAGCATGCAGCTGCCAGCTCTGCATACTTGTCCTTCTTCCTCTCGAAGGCAGCCTCCATTCCATCCTCCCACAGGATGGTCAACTCGATCAGGAAGACTGTCTTGGTGAGGGAAGACCAGATGACGATGTCAGGTCGCAAGGAGGTTGAGGTGATCTCCTGAGGGAACCTAAGCAGCTGGTTGAGGTCAGCCATTAGGTTCCACTCCGCTCCAGGAGTCATGAGGGACCAAGCCCTAGCGGAGTTGGACAGGCCCTGGTCTCCCTGTCTAACAAAATGGATGCATCTCTGTGAAGGTACTGTGCTGTACTTATTCACCTCAAGCCTGCGTGCTTCCAGGATCTCGGCGATCTTTTGCATTATAGTTCAATAGCTTCCAGGATATGTGATCAATTGACTCAAAATCAGTGTGGGACCATAGTATTCCACAGGGTGCATGAGATACACCTCTTGTTTTTACATTTTAAATCTCTAAATATTTTTTATTAATTTTTATATATAAATATTAGCATTTTAGCTCAATAGCTTCCAGGAGATGTGATCAATTGACTCAAAATCAGTGTAGGATCATAGTACTCCACTGGTTGCATGAGATACACCTCTTGTTTTTACATTTTAAATCTCTAAATATTTTTTATTAATTTTTATATATAAATATAGCATTTTAGCTCAATAGCTTCCAGGAGATGTGATCAATTGACTCAAAATCAGTGTGGGATCATGTTACGCCACTGGCTGCATGAGATACGGCTCTTGTTTTACATTTTAAATCTGTTCATAATTTTTATTAATTTTTATATATAAATATTAATATTTTAGCTCAATAGCTTCCAGGAGATGTGATCAGTTGACTCAAAATCAGTGTGGGACCATAGTATTCCACAGGGTGCATGAGATACACCTCTTGTTTTTACATTTTAAATCTCTAAATATTTTTTATTAATTTTTATATATAAATATTAGCATTTTAGCTCAATAGCTTCCAGGAGATGTGATCAATTGACTCAAAATCAGTGTAGGATCATAGTACTCCACTGGCTGCATGAGATACACCTCTTGTTTTTACATTTTAAATCTCTAAATATTTTTTATTAATTTTTATATATAAATATAGCATTTTAGCTCAATAGCTTCCAGGAGATGTGATCAATTGACTCAAAATCAGTGTGGGATCATGTTACGCCACTGGCTGCATGAGATACGGCTCTTGTTTTACATTTTAAATCTGTTCATAATTTTTATTAATTTTTATATATAAATATTAATATTTTAGCTCAATAGCTTCCAGGAGATGTGATCAGTTGACTCAAAATCAGTGTGGGACCATAGTACTCCACTGGCTGCATGAGATACACCTCTTGTTTTTACATTTTAAATCTCTAAATATTTTTTATTAATTTTTATATATAAATATTAGCATTTTAGCTCAATAGCTTCCAGGAGATGTGATCAATTGACTCAAAATCAGTGTAGGATCATAGTACTCCACTGGCTGCATGAGATACACCTCTTGTTTTTACATTTTAAATCTGTTCATCATTTTTATTAATTTTTATATATAAATATTAGCATTTTAGCTCAATAGCTTCCAGGAGATGTGATCAGTTGACTCAAAATCAGTGTGGGATCATGTTACTCCACTGGCTGCATGAGATACACCTTTTGTTTTTACATTTTAAATCTGTTCATAATTGTTATAAATTTTTATATTTCAATATTAACATTTTAGCTCGATCACTTCCAGGTAATGTGATCAATTGACTCAAAATCAGTGTGGGACCATGTTACTACACAGGCTGCATGAGATACACCTGTTTTTCTACATTTTTAAATCATTCATAATTTTTTATATGAAAACGTTAGCATATTGATACGTCTCCTTTTATTGCCTTTAAACACAGTGTCTCCGCTTTAAATTGCCCATATTTTTACTCAGCATCAGGGGTTGGAATTGGGGGGTTAGATCACCACATGATTCCCGAGCGCGGCACCGCTGCTGCTCACCGCTTCCTCAGGGGTGGGTCAAATGCGGAGAACAAATTTCACACATTCAGGTGTGTGACAATCAGTGGAACTTTACCTTTACCTTTACCTAAACACATTTACTCAGGCACTGTAGTACAAATCTGAGTCTTCTCATGTTTACCTCTACTCCATTACATTTATCTGACAGCTTTAGTCACTAGTTACTTTACAAATTAAGAGTTTTGCACATGAAACATATGAAAATATGTTCAATTACAGCAATTCAGCACCAGTTCAATTATTGAAATGACAGAAAATAAATTTGCCACTATTTTGCTAAACATCTAAGTTGTTTTTAATGCAAAAACATGTCATGGCTCCAGCTTCACAAATGTGAGGATTCAACTGTTGTTTAGACAAAACAAACATGAAGGTGTCACTCTGGGCTCTGGGTAAGTGTCACGCTGTCTCTCACTATTTCCAGATTTTTTTTACAAACCAAACGATCAATCGATTAAGGGAAAAAACAATTAGCAGATTGACCCTTAATGAAAATAAGCATTAGTTAAAGCAACACTTACCTTTCTGGAAATTTTATACTTTTCTTTGTTTAGGTTAAAATGCTTTTAATAAGCTGATGGCACACTAAACTGTAAGTGAATTCCACCAGAGATACAAACGTATAATTATACCATTCTCATATGGTTCTCAGAAAATTCTGACCAATCTTTGCATTTGGACCGAATGCAGTGATTGGCCGAGCGTCCTGTCTGTCTTCCCCACGTGGAGGCCTCCGACTGATATAACCGCTCGTGTAACATATCCTCATGACCTCTGTCCCACTGGCGTTTGTTAATTGAGATTGGGGACACGAGTCCGCAAGACATAGATTCACCTGAGTGCCTGTCACCTAAAGAGGCGTCTCCCACTGCCTCAGTCGCCTCCAGGGAGGACATCACTTCTGCTGAGGAAGCAGACCTGATCTCTGTCCCTGTGGAGAGTATGGACGTGGCAGATGAAATTGTCACACCAGAGGGTAGCATGGACAGACCGATAGAGAGAAACCTTCTAACAGACCGACAGACGCAACTGCAGGACCATCAGGAGCAGAAAATGTCGATGACAGTTTTATGATTAAGACATCTGAAGCTGCCCAGGAAGTAATGGGCAATGAGGTAAGTGACATCACAGACCCTTTTCTGGGTGATATTCCTGACTTGCAGTGTGACCTGATGCTAACTGACACCTCCTGGGAGAGTGGAAGTGACATCATCATCATCACCAATGCCCCAGCAGTCTGGGCAGAGAAAAGGGTTGAACAGGCCTGGAAAGACAGTGAGTCAGTAGCTATGTTTCCATCCAAAAGTGATTCGAATCATTGGGAAATGCGCATTAAAAGAAATACGAATCCTGTGTGTTTCCATTAAATGTGCAGACTTTGGTGAAAACTATGAACTCGCGCGAGTTTTCTGCTGAACCAGAAACAAAGCAAGTCTTGCATTCTTCTTCTTCTACGTTTTCTGGCGGTTGTCAACCAGCTTGTAAATGCATTACCGCCTTCCCAACCTGGAGTGTGGATATCACCATGGAGAGAGGTGCGCTACGTCAGACTTAATTCAAACATAACTGTTTCCATCCCCCGTTTTGCGAATCAACATTTTTTCAAATCAACCCAAAACCCAGCTAAAGTGAGCGTATTTTAGTTTGTGCGAATCAGGGGATTTTAATTCGAATTTTGGCGTTTCCATCATAATTTTCCGATATGATACTTCTAGATGCGCATCTAAACAGGCTGATGGAAACATGGCTAGTGTCACAAACATCTGCAGTCTTAGTGTCTGAGGAGACAGTTGCTGAACCTGAGCAGGATTCATCAGCACAGGCAAACAAAACCAAATTGTCTGTCATGGTCTGGGTTATTTTTTAAAATTTTATTCATTTAATTATTTATTTGCCTGTCCACTTACTGCACTTGGTTCTTTGATTTGGAAAAGGAGGAAAACAAAACAAACAAACAAACAAACAAACAATAAAAAAAACCTTGGTTGACCCTGACTAACTCGTCCTCCTGACTGCTGACCTGCTTCTGGGGCTCTGGCTGTGCTTCACACCTGCTGGTCAGGGCGGTGCTTACTCACACCTTTTGTCCACTATTATTATTGCTATTATTTTACTTTTTTCTCTCTATTAATTCAATCACTTTTACAGTTACGTAGTATATATTATATTATTATAATATATTGTTATTGTTATTATTTTTAAGAAATTAATCTAGTTATTTATTTTATTTGTTTTTTTCTTTGTGTGCTTCCCCTGCTCCTCCTTTCTAACCTATCTCACGCATACCTACGCGCACACACACACACACACACACACACACACACACACACACACTCAGGGGTGAGGGGTGAAACGTATCAGCGAACACGCACACACTGCATTCACTGCGTACTTGATACGTGTACATTACATGTGCAACCATCACCGTGTACTTGCTTCGCGTCCACTACGCGTGCATTCACCGTGTACTTGTTACACATGCAATGCGCGTGCAATGCCTGCACACACCTAGACGTGTGGTTATTAGACGTGCGTGCGTAATCGCCGTGGTCAAAAGTGTCAGCTCGAAGCAACAACGCGTCATGTTACGGATGTGTGACACGTATATATAGGCTATATATACTGTATATGTACATATATATATATATATATATATATATATATATATATATATATATATTACACTGTATTCTGATTGGTCAGTCGCGGCATTCAGAGGTCTGATATTACTGTGTAATGACCATTGCTATGTAGCCCAGCGTTGCTAGGGACGCTGCCCTGACAAGGAGATTCAGCCATTGCCAGCAGTTTTTTTTCATGTCGCATGTCATACGAAAATTATTATAAATTTCAATAGAATAAACTTGCCTGATTAACTGAAAACAATTATACAATAACGAAAAAAATAATAGCTTATCAAAAATATAAGTCAAGTAAATTGATCATCTGAAAAAAGCCCATTTTACTGCGCTGAGACTCACAGCGAGCAACTGACACTGAAGTGTCCCAAAATACAGTACAGGCCAAAAGTTTGGACACACCTTCTCATTCAATGCGTTTTCTTTATTTTCATGACTATTTACATTGTAGATTCTCACTGAAGGCATCAAAACTATGAATGAACACATGTGGAGTTATGTACTTAACAAAAAAAGGTGAAATAACTGAAAACATGTTTTATATTCTAGTTTCTTCAAAATAGCCACCCTTTGCTCTGATTACTGCTTTGCACACTCTTGGCATTCTCTCCATGAGCTTCAAGAGGTAGTCACCTGAAATGGTTTTCCAACAGTCTTGAAGGAGTTCCCAGAGGTGTTTAGCACTTGTTGGCCCCTTTGCCTTCACTCTGCGGTCCAGCTCACCCCAAACCATCTCGACTGGGTTCAGGTCCGGTGACTGTGGAGGCCAGGTCATCTGCCGCAGCACTCCATCACTCTCCTTCTTGGTCAAATAGCCCTTACACAGCCTGGAGGTGTGTTTGGGGTCATTGTCCTGTTGAAAAATAAATGATCGTCCAACTAAACGCAAACCGGATGGGATGGCATGTCGCTGCAGGATGCTGTGGTAGCCATGCTGGTTCAGTGTGCCTTCAATTTTGAATAAATCCCCAACAGTGTCACCAGCAAAACACCCCCACACCATCACACCTCCTCCTCCATGCTTCACAGTGGGAACCAGGCATGTGGAATCCATCCGTTCACCTTTTCTGCGTCTCACAAAGACATGGCGGTTGGAACCAAAGATCTCAAATTTGGACTCATCAGACCAAAGCACAGATTTCCACTGGTCTAATGTCCATTCCTTGTGTTTCTTGGCCCAAACAAATCTCTTCTGCTTGTTGCCTCTCCTTAGCAGTGGTTTCCTAGCAGCTATTTGACCATGAAGGCCTGATTGGCGCAGTCTCCTCTTAACAGTTGTTCTAGAGATGGGTCTGCTGCTAGAACTCTGTGTGGCATTCATCTGGTCTCTGATCTGAGCTGCTGTTAACTTGCGATTTCTGAGGCTGGTGACTCGGATGAACTTATCCTCAGAAGCAGAGGTGACTCTTGGTCTTCCTTTCCTGGGTCGGTCCTCATGTGTGCCAGTTTCGTTGTAGCGCTTGATGGTTTTTGCGACTCCACTTGGGGACACATTTAAAGTTTTTGCAATTTTCCGGAATGACTGACCTTCATTTCTTAAAGTAATGATGGCCACTCGTTTTTCTTTAGTTAGCTGATTGGTTCTTGCCATAATATGAATTTTAACAGTTGTCCAATAGGGCTGTCGGCTGTGTATTAACCTGACTTCTGCACAACACAACTGATGGTCCCAACCCCATTGATAAAGCAAGAAATTCCACTAATTAACCCTGATAAGGCACACCTGTGAAGTGGAAACCATTTCAGGTGACTACCTCTTGAAGCTCATGGAGAGAATGCCAAGAGTGTGCAAAGCAGTAATCAGAGCAAAGGGTGGCTATTTTGAAGAAACTAGAATATAAAACATGTTTTCAGTTATTTCACCTTTTTTTGTTAAGTACATAACTCCACATGTGTTCATTCATAGTTTTGATGCCTTCAGTGAGAATCTACAATGTAAATAGTCATGAAAATAAAGAAAACGCATTGAATGAGAAGGTGTGTCCAAACTTTTGGCCTGTACTGTACATGTGACAGATCATCTGTTATAATACTTGCAGCTTTATATCAAAGAAAAAATGTGTCTCATGAAATTGTTATATTTTTAATGTAAACTGTAAATGTATGTCTATTTAACGTTTAGAGTGATTCCAGCATATGGTAGTCTGAGTAGACTGTTAGCATTGTGACTGAAAATATTTCCCCATAATTTACATGAAGTATAAGATTTTTAAAAGGTATCAGACTATTTGAATGCATTGCAGAGTAGAGAGTTTCACCCTCCTGGTCACAGGCTGAGGTGGATTAAAATGAGGTGTGTTAATTCAGCACCATGGACAGCTCCACGGATTTATCATTAAACAGCGACCTGCTCCACCTCAACCTGTGATATCCACGGATTTGGGTCATTCAGTTTTAATTATTAATTAATAGCGTAATAGGGTACGGGCGGATTAAAACCAGTGGACCTCTGTGTTCCCAAACTATAGGCTTTATTGTGTGTAGAACCACTTTCTACAGGCGGCGGCTGGCTTAACTCGCCAATAATGCGCTGAGAAAAATGTTTGAAATCCACAAAAAGTAATTCATTACAAAAAAAGGTCAACAAAACAGGTTAATTTTCTGTCAAACATTATTTTTTAAAGATGTGCACTCCACAGACAGAAAGCACCGCATGGAGCGAGGTTTTCGAGCGCGCTCGGCTTTCAGTTATAACTGACAGGACTGCAAATATAACAAAAACACTTAAGATGTCCTACTTTAAAACAAACTCTCAACTGGTCGGATCAACGAGCCCCTCCACTTAGGCTTGTGGTGCTGGTCTGACCCGGGCATATGCAGTGGAGGTTCCAGCGCTGGAACACCAAGCGGCTCACAGCTTGACAGACGCCCACACACACAAAGCTGGAAAGCGGGAGGACACTCCTAATTCCCCGGTCCTCCACCCTACCCCCGGAACTTCTCCACCTACGCTGGCTGTCTTCGCCCCCCCTCCCAGCCGTGAATGCAATAAAGGTGGCTTCGTCGGGCACTTTACAGCAGCTCCGCTTCCCAGAGCCAAACTGCCGCTCGCTCGGATCTCCTTTCTCAGTTCGTGCCCAGCAATCAAGTCCAGCTGTGTATGATCAGTCCAGAGTCTCTGTCAGATCCACAGGTGAACACATTGTCTTTGATTACTTGTCGCCACGGCCACCGGTCCGCTCAACCCCAGTTCATTAGCCTGCAATATGAATAAATGTTGGACGGTGATTAGAAATTCCTCCAACATGGTGCAGGGAAACTATTTTTCGGATCGACCCAGGAGCAGTAGCATCACTGTGCTAACTAGCTGGCTATGCTAACTAGCTGGCTATGCTAATCAGACGTGCGTGCGTAGACACGTCATGTAATCACAGGGGTCAAAAGTGTCAGCTGTTGAAGCAACAGCGCATCGTGTTACGGACGTGTGACACGTAGCATCGCTATGCTAACTAGCTTGCTATGCTAACTAGCTTGCTATGCTAATCAGATGTGCGTGCGTAGACACGTCATGTAATCAGAGGGGTCAAAAGTTGAAGCAACAACGCGTCGCATTACAGACGTGTGACACATAGCATCGCTATGCTAACTCTGCTAATCAGACGTACGTGCGTAGACACGTCACGTGATCACAGGGGTCAAAAGTGTCAACTCTTGAAGCAACAACGCGTCGTGTTACGGACGTGTGACACGTAGCATCGCTATGCTAACTAGGTAGTAGTGTATATATATTTTTACACAGTATCTATCTATCTATCTATCTATTTATCTATCTATCTTTTCATTTTCTTTCCTTGTTCAGGCACTATTTTTAACACTTCTACAACAGATCATTTGTTAGCCTATAATAATAGGATACTTGGAGCTTTATATCAAGGGGAAAAAAACTGCGTCTCATGAAATTGTTATACTTGGCAGAAAATGTGGCCTACTCATTTCCACAGCAGTTGGGGTGCTGTGTGTTGTTGCCTGTTCCTGCCACAAGGTGGAGTCTGGGGTTTGTGAGTCAGTGCCATAATACCAGACTGTGTAGAGATTTCATTTTTATTGAGAATAAAATTGATTTGACATGTCAGAGGTTCAGCCCTGTCTTGAGACCAGAAACCAGTTGCCTCCGCAGCTGTGGTTGAGCAAAAGCGAGAGATGGGACCAGGGCAAACTTTTGTCAGGTAATTATTGTATTCAGTGTAGTGCCTTATTTCAAAATACTTTATGTAACCTTACCAGAAATACTGTAAAAATTGATCACTTTTACAACTAATAATTTATATTTAAATTCCAGGCAGATGAGGAATGCAGAGTTGACTGGAGAGGGCTGCAGACACCTGTGACAGTTCACATTCCTGAGTTAGAGCTCCCCCATGCCTTGTTTGTGGCAGAATTGGCAATATTGCCACATCCAACTGTTCCATTGCCAGAGACAATACCAACGTACATCAAGACAGTGCGCATTCTCCGAGAAATGTTAGATCATGTATGATTTGTCATTACTAGACTCTGCACTTCCCCTCAGCTCTCATTAGCATTTCAGCATTAATGTTTTGATACGATTTTTTCCTATAGAGTGCTGAAGTCACGCCCCTTCTGGTAGAGCTCATGGGACCTTAGATCGGAAAAAATATGAATGGCAGTGAATGGGGAGAGCAATCTTATCTAATCTGTTTATCTTTTGTTCCCGTTTGAGTTGCGACATGAAATCCAAATATGTCGTTAACAAATTTAAAACATAAAATTTAAGGTCAAGAAAGTCATACTTTATGGTAAAACTGTTGAGATATAAGCTTTTTAATTAGAAAGACTACACAGGAGGCGGTCGCGTATGTGACGTCATAGCTTTCGCTCGCTTCAAGCAGCTTGGAGTGACTGCAACCTGGCACAAAACACACAGACATCTTCAATCATAAATCGATTAATCATAAAACAGTGGAATTTCAGCGGGGAGGCCAAGCTGCAGGAAGCGAGCGAAAGCTATGACGTCACATACGCGACCTCCTCCTGTGTAGTCTTTCTAATTAAAAAGCTTATATCTCAACAGTATTACCACAAAGTATGACTTTCTTGACCTTAAATTTTATGCCATTCACATTTTTTCCGATCTAAGGTCCCATGAGGTTCACCGGAAGGGGCATGACTTCGGCACTCTATATGATTGCTATCACTGCTATATGGCCTGGATCAGGTTAAACCCTTTGTAAAACTTTGAACAAATACACAGAGAATGAATGCCATAAAACTTTCTTTTATTAGCTTATCTTATACATTTCTTGAATTCAAGACATTTGTCCTGTTGTTCTCGGGTCAAGGAAGGAAGAAAGGAAGGACTGAGGGGGAAAAGGAAAAGAGGGAGGAAGAAGGAAGGAAGGAAGGAAGGAAGGAGGGAGAAAGGAAAAGAGGAAGGAAGGAGAGAAAGGGAGGAAGGAAGGAAGGAAGGAAGGAAGGAGGGAGAAAGGAAAAGAGGAAGGAAGGAGAGAAAGGGAGGAAGGAAGGAAGGAAGGAAGGAAGGAGGGAGGACACACCAGTGGACAGGCCATAGGTTATGACCAGGTCCAGGGTGTGTCCTCTGTTGTGAGTCGGCTGTGTGACGTGCTGTTTAAAATCCATGCAGGTTAAAAGGTTTAAAAATTCTGTGGACATTGGATCCGAGGTATTATCAACATGTGAATTAAAATCACCAGTTATTAAAATTCTGTTATAGGTGGTGTGTATGATTGTTAATAGTTCTGAAAAATCAGTGATAAAAGAGGTGGAATGGTGGGGTAGTCTGTAAACTGTGATACAAAGAATAGGAGGACCTTTTTTACCCCCCCCCCCCCCCCCCCAGTAGAAAATAAAAAATTAAAATTTGTTGGGCAGGCCTCGGTGAGAACAACAGGTACGTCAGTACCAAGCCATGTCTCTGTTAAAAGAATACTGTCCAACTTGTTATCTAAAATCAGGTCATTTATGATAAAAGTTTTATTTAAAAGAAAGCGCACGTTCAGCACGGCCAGGTTCATGTCTGTGCCGAACATGCGCTCATCATCACAATGTAGTGAGTGTGGAGCAGGTGTGAGGGGAACCAAGTTTTTGGGGGTGCTATTGTTCCATGGTGAAGTTGTTCTGTTACATCTGTTTGAAATTCTGACTGGGATGGACGTGGATGTGGGAGTGGGTTGGGGATGAACCAAAGAGGAAAGCAGGGGGGGTGTGCTTCCAATGTACGTCAGTCACATGGGGCACACTGAACAGCGTGCTGAATGTTAGCCGCTAACATGCGGCTGCCCAGCCTGCTCGGGTGAAGCCCGTCAGCCCTGAAAAAAGAGGACCGGTTCCAAAATAAGTTAAAATTGTCGATAAAAGTGAAACCATAGGTGCTACAGGCAGCCTGGACCCATGAATTGAGGGAGAGTAGCCGACTGAAGTGTTCTGCCCCGCGGGACAGTGTTGGCAGGGGACCGCTGATAAAGACCGACTTACCACAGTTTTTTAAAAGGTTAAAAAGAGCAACAAAATCCATTTTTGTCTGCTCTGATTGCCGGCGGGCCGTGTTGTTTGAGCCCAAATGGAAAATCAACCGATTTATGGAGGAAGGGAGTGAATGAAGCAGTTCTGGAAGTTTGTCAACGATGACCGGAACTGTGGCTCCAGGAAAGCAGTGAGTTGTGGCGTTGAAAAAAACGAATATTCCTGATGATGCTGTCTCCAAACAACACGGTGGCATCTGGATCTCCGTCCGATGCCAGGGCGCTGTAGCGGTTTGACAGGCTGAGGCGCGGAGGTGAGGCAGCACAGCCAGGGCCTCTTTTACCCCTGCCGACCACCTCCACCCAAGACCACCGGCGACTCGGTGTTGAGCTGGAGGACGGTGGAGGCCAAGCGCTGGGATCCCAGTGCACCGTGTCCTGGAGGGCCGCCGTGAGTGAGGCGATCTGGAGTGACTGTTCATGAGCCACCTCCTGAAGGGCGGTCAGCATGGAGGATTTGATGTTTAGCTCACCAGAGAGCCGGCGAATGTCCTCTTTCAGGTCAGAAATCTTTTTGTCTGCTTTTACAAGCTTGGGGTCCACATCGGCGTGTATAGATGTAGCCATATATAGGCTATGCTGGCGGACGTTTTCCCACCTTTCAAGCAGGCCATATCTGGCTGTTAAAACCCCTAATGCTTGGACATCCAGTGATTAAAATAACGTCCGATTAAATGAGATAAATAAAAACAAAAATAAAAACAACTGATGCCCAAGCAGATAGCTTAAAAGTCACTCCAAAGCTAAAATAAATCAGTTTAAAATCGCAGGTTAGGGAGAGCACAGACAGGCAGCTACAGACGCCGACACATGCGCAGAGAGTGACCAGTTGATGCTGCTACCTGCCTTTACCCTCCCACATGTCAATGAACTCTGCCCTCAGAAATAAACCTTTAAAACTGAACTAGGCGTTGACAGACACAGCTCATTAGCATTTAACAGAACAGACACAGAAACAGCCTGTTGAGCTCATTAGAGGGATTTATAAACTGGCTGTAATCCTCGATCAAGGCTGAATTTGAGGCAAAACACTTATCGAACACACTATTGTGGGAACTCTGAGGCCTATATAACATTGCTGATAAACAGCATGTCATGGGACATTTAAGCTACACCAAAAGTTGGTGCCCAAAGAAGAGCGTTGCACATTTGTGCTTTGAATGAGTCATAGTCTTTGTGGACTGGCAATCTCAAAACAAGGCCACATGTGTTTGCTTCTGGAAAAATCTTGCCTGACTCTTCTGAAAGGACTTCAATACTGGACTGAAGGAGAAAGCCACTGGGAGGTATAGTAGAGGACCCAGATGCAAATTCCAGCACATTCTCCAGAGTCGGGGGCACATTCTCCATCTAGAATAAGAATGTAGTTTATTGTTGAGCATTTAAAACAAATTTTTGTTTTTCACATTGCTGTATCTTATTTTTCATCAATGTGCTTGTATGATGTGTATATTGTTATAATTTTCAATAAAGATTTCATTCAAAACAATTGTCCTAAACTCTTGAAATCCTCCAAGTTTAGAAAATCTCCTTAACATATTGTTAATATTGTAGAACTCTGATGACAGTCTGGATTTGGACCAACTGTTTTTTGTTTTTAAATCAACTATGAGTAAGGTGAATGATAACAACCCAAGACAATTTATATTCCATTGTGAAAAACAAAATAAAAATAGTGAGGGTTTATTTTTTAAGGGTTTAGTACCTTCAACATCGATGAGCCAGTCTCTTCAGTAGCAGATAGTCCAGTTCTCTTTCTGTCGTGCATTTCTCCCGGGTGCCGAAAAGCTGACATGAAAAAGTGCTGAGAGGTCACCAGCTTTCAAAGGTGTCACATCCTCCACAAACATGCTATGGAACAGATCTGGGTGTGCCCTCATCTCCTGGAGGAGTCCAAGGGTGTTGAAGCCCTCCACAAATCTGCACACACAAAACACTTCAAATGTAAAAATCAACTAAATTATCACCAACAAATAAGTATCTCACTTTATGGTCTCCATGAAACTTGGAATGTAATTTATTGTATGTCAGATAAATTAAGAAAGGGGCTCCTCTTACATTTTGTTTGAATGGAATTTTCCAGTGCCTCCTGATTTGTGTATACTAGGGATGTGTGCGGTTAGTAGACTAAAGTTAGGACCAGAGTTATTATAGTTTTGTATTTTTCCATTAGTTTATATTTTTATTTAGCTTTTAATTTTTGTTTTCAATTCAGTTTAGTTTCAGATAGTTTCCTGAATCTGTTTCCTTGTTTCAGTTTAGTTTTTATTGTTTAAATTTTTTTTTTTTTTAAATTAGTTTCAGTGTTAGTTTTTTTAGGGGGGTTGTGTTTGTCTGGGGGAAGATTTAAGAAGTTCAATGGTATAACAACACTTTAGGTAAAATTTGACTCAGTCATTTAGACATTTCAGTCTCAGTAAACACATGCAGCAGAGCCTCTTCAGGCTTGTTGTGTTGACAAATTTGACCAAATTGACAAAGACTAAAACTAAAGACATTTTCTGTGTATTTTTCTTTCTTTTTTTTTTTTTTTTGAGTACACAGTATCGTTTCAATTGTTTGTTTGTTTTTCTAACGTCTCGTTTTTATTTTTATTTCAGTTAACTAAAATGTTTTGTCACACCTAGTTTTAGTTTTTAGTTTAGTTTTAGTGAACTATAATAACCTTGGTTAGAACAACTGGAGGCTCATCAGCAAGTGTTTCTCATTTTGAAGTGCAGAAAAATCCCAAACCAAATCTGTTATTAACTGATACAGCAGTGCTTGCCAATATCAGATACCATCATGCTTTGGGCTCATGTCCATTAAACAAGACTGTGCTTAAACTAGTACTTACTGTTGCAATGCTACATTTAATCTGCCCTCAACAAAGAAGTCAACAGCAGATTGCACCAGGGCATCCCTCTGCTTCAGTGTTGTGATGTGTCTGCAAGCCCCAACAATAGTGAGGCTGTCCTCTGCCTCCTCTATTGCAGCTTTTGCATCTTCAACTCGTCTTGCTTCTTTGATCTAAAATTGTTATGAACAATTGTTGCCATGAATGTAATCATGCTAGCACAAGATACAATTGCTGTAAATCACACTGAGGTACTGAAAGGCGAGTTTAATTTACAGATATATTCCTTATTAGTGTACACTGAAAAGTAGGACTCACCTTCAAAAGCCTCTCCTTGAACTTGACATCACTCACTTCCTCCAGTGTTGCAGGGTGAGTAGGTATATCACAAAGCTGACTAAACAGCCTCTCTGAGAAGAAATTTGGTGCCACGCCTCCATGAATTACACACACAGATATCATCCGTGCTATCTGTGTATACAGTTTTCTTTCCAAGGCTGTAAACAGAATATATAAAATTACTATGATAGAATATTCAATGCTAAATGATTCATCATTCATACAACAGACAGTTTAACCTCTGTTGTCAAATGAGAAACTCCAGTATTAATCCCTGTAGAGATGCCATTCCCATGTATGAGGACATGTTGAGGACATTTCGTCAGTTTGCCAGAACAAAACCACCTTCTGAGTATAAGGTATGTCCTGAAACACCCTCATTAAAATGGATGAGTGGGATGTCCACACAGGATTAAAGGTTGAGTATGCAGGAATTTCAAAATGAAATAATATTTGGAGTAATACATAATGTTTGTCTCTCAGTTATCACTTATGACCCACAAGAAGTGTGTGGAGATGCAGTTATCTGCAGAAACTCTGCCCCCTTGGCTGTATTTGCTTGTTTTCATTTTGTTTTTTGTGTGGTCAGGACATTTTTGGGCAGCACCTCCCCTGCATCAGCTTGTTGATGCAATCCCGTTCCATCACACAGCTTGACGTACCCCCCGTCGTCAAATCGTTGACAAAA
The DNA here is from genome assembly GCF_041903045.1 of Epinephelus lanceolatus. Classification (NCBI taxonomy): domain Eukaryota; kingdom Metazoa; phylum Chordata; class Actinopteri; order Perciformes; family Serranidae; genus Epinephelus; species Epinephelus lanceolatus. Next base: position 20,172,444 of record NC_135757.1, on the reverse strand, counting down.
CAGGAGGGTGCCCCTTCTGTCAAACGGTTAACGAAACGGGAAGGTCTCCCTTTTGCGTCAGTTTTCACCGGGTTAGTTTTAGGCACAAAAGCTGTGGAGGGAGGTGGGGGAGGAGGGGCTAGGTTTCAATGTTGTTTACAAGCAGTAACGGTTCTCAAATTCCTGCATACTCAACCTTCAAATACTGAGTTTTCCCCACCTGCAACAGAAATTAAGTGTTTCAAAACGTCAGAATCATGACATTTCAACACATAATGAGAATATATGTAGAAATTACCAAGAGTGTCCAGGGTCAATCTTTTGTCTGTCTCAGGTGCTTCAAATATGTTGGACTGATGAATGGCCTTCATCAGCAGCCTTAAATACTCTCGAGTGGGTCCACCACCATCAACTGCACCTTCAGCTGCTTGTTCACCATCAAGGAAAACCACATCCAATTTGGCCTCTGGATTGAAACGCCACCATCCAAAGGCCTGAAGGCTACTTGTCATTATGTTGTGGACATTGCCAGTGTAGTTGTTGACCTCATTGCTGGTGGGACATGAAGTGTGATCAATCTTCTTCCCAAGTCGGTTCAAAATGGTCCCAAGGTCAATTAGAAAACGGGATTAAATGATGTGGCTGGTAATACTCGATTTGTAAATGGTCAACATATCTCATGAAGAGACCAAAACACAAAAGCCTGGCGACTGTGAAGAGTATAACCTATCACCACACATAATCTTCATGTACAAGACATGCTACTAAAGATTCAAATCATGCAACACATCTGAATTTCTCATTCATTTCAATCAATTTAAAATATCTTAGTACATATTTGAAAATGATTAATTCGAGTTGCCTACAGTTTGCAAAAATAAGAATTGAATCCATTTTGCTGATCTAAACTGACTGTTGCTTCTCAGTCAAATGTTTGTGCTCTCCAAAACATGTCAGCATCATTTCATTGTGTAATTCATCACATGCACTGTAGTATTGTTTTGAACATATTGGCATGAATAACATCACATTACATAATATGAATCTCTTGTAACAATTGATAAATTGATGAATTTACTCTCAGGTGAAGCCAGAACATAACTATTGAAGGGGAAGCTTCACACATCTTGGATGACCAGTCAAACAGTATGTTTATAGTAGTTACCTGAAAGGTTCTATGAGTATGAATGCTGCCAAACAGAAAGGGTACATAGAGCTTTAACAGAATCTTTAAAATTTCTGTACATGGAGGCACCTGGCCAGGAAAGTGAACAATGGTAACTGTCTGCTTGACAATGGGGAAGTAGAACAGGAAGAGTTAGGGTGCTTGGTGGTGGAGTATGGGGAAGTGTAGTTACTGTTGTGAAAACTCCACCTTTAGTTAGTGTAGGCTACATATAATTTTCATTGTTACAGTATACTGTGCTATATACATTTTCTTTTTGCCGTGATGTGTGGCACCATGGCAGTGTGAGGGCAACGTGTGATGTCAAACCTTGTAGGCTACTCTTGAAATTGTATTTCTTTCTTTTGTGTACTCAATTGTATTCCATTAGCTAGACAAAAAACATCTAACCAATCCTTGTCAATGAAGGTCTGTGCCAAGACTGGACTTGAGTGATATTTCTGTGGTCCACTGCCATAGTGACAAAACATCTTAACACTTTGACTAACAGTACTCACACAATGTCAAAGGGACATTTTGAGTTTGCATTTTGGGGGCAGTGACTAATTAATTGAGAAAAGGATTTACTTTTGAAGCATGACTTAAATGTTTTTGGAGAGCTATGACTCTTTGCATGTGAACTATGGTGTTGTGTTGACCCATATAGACAATTTTTCAAATTTCACCTTGAGCTTTCACAATGTCATTTCTGTTTCACGAAATGAACTAAAGCAATTGAGAAAACTTTAAGAGGGTGATGATATACAGACAACTTTTGCAAAAACATACTCTTCTGTATTCTCCAGGTGTGGGCTTGAGGGAGTGGAGGATATAAATGGACTGTGACCAGGGGCCTGTATCACGAAGCAGGATTAATGTCTTAGTGAGGTAACTTCAGGGTTAACCCTGGGTTCTCGGTCTCATGAAGCCGGTTCAGTTCTTATCGGGGTAGATCACCATGGTAACTTACTCTGAATGGCTATCCTGCTCCGGAGCAGGGTAAGTTCAGGGTTGAATCTGATCCTATAAAAAGCACCACCTACTGGCCAATCAGCTGTTCGGAAAAAAATGACTCCGCTGACAGAAATGCAGCCCAGTCATGATGGGAAGTTTAATTCATTTGATTGATTTTGATTTGAAAGTTTATTTTGAACATTAAAAAAGAAAAGAAAGCAACAACAACAGACAATGAAAAGATTGTTCAAAAAGGAGTGGAAAGAAGTCGAACTTTCACCCACCCCTTCATAAGAAAGAAACTGATCATTTGCAGACACTTAATAGCACCATTAATTAGTGCCAACATTTTGTTTTGTTGGAGGAAATGATCCCTGTTAAAGATAATGGGCCTAATTGACAGCTTTGCTGCTGGAAATGTGGAAAGTAGCCTATCATGTCTACACTTCATGGTGTTTGAGGGATTTTCCTTTTTGTTTTTTAAAGAGGGACACTAGGTATATTTTTGCGCAGCTGTTAATTTCTAACACAGCTCAATATCAGGATGATTTTATTCAGACTATCAATTTGGTGTTGATATGATTTAATTGTGGCGTCAGCTTTAAGCTTTATTGTAGCATATATGACGTTATGACAAAGAAGACCAATTTATCAGACGCAATGATGTTAGACGATAATTGTAATACACGCAATTCATCTGTGCAGCATTGATTTCATGGGATTCAAGGGTGTGATCAGTGTCAGATATACAGGTACAGGTACTGTAGCTACTTGAACCAGTGATGAGTCATTTAACCTACACATCATTTTATTTGCTACCTTATTTTGTCTTGATTTTTCCCTCTCTCCTTCTCTATTTCTTCTTTCCTTACCCATTTTTTTCTCTCTCTTCTCTATTATGTGATTTCATTGATGTTTTGACAGGGGAATTTCTTTGATAAGCTTTTAGTGGCTTCTAACCTCTCCGGCACTTTTCTTTTTTTAATCTTGTAAATGTTATACTGTCTGTTTTTAACATTATGTGCAAATAAACTAATCTAAACTAAAACTAAACATTATTCATCCCGTTATGCGTTGCCACGCATGTTTCCTCCTCCTGCAGCTGCCACGGTGTTGGCCTTTTCTCTAATGTTGCTTTTCTCCTCCTCATATTTTAGTAGAATTAATCTCTGATCCTCACGAGAAATACTTTTTTTCTCCTCACATACGGCGCTCTGTGACGCTCAGTGACGCTGCGCTTCTCTCATGATTGTGATTGGTCCACTGCATGCGCGTTCACGGCTCTTGATAAAGCAACCCTGGGTTGAGTTACCGAGTTGATATCCAGCGTCGTGATACCGATTATCCTGATTGCCATTGTTAGGGTTAGTCAACCCAGGATAGGTCTGGGTAACCCAGGAAAGGTTGATCTCACTTCATGATACAGGCCCCAGGAGAGGAGGTGGTAGGTGGTTGTGGTCCAGGAGCTTCACTTGATGTTGTACCAATATCCTGTAAATCAATTGATAAACATAAACCAGCTGACCTCACTGCTCTCTTCAAAAATGCAATGTGTTATTTTAAAATTAAATTACAGTATCCCTAATCACAGTAACTGTTGTCGAAGGAATTACAAGGAAGTCAAGCCAATTTTTTTTTTTTTTAAGGTAAACAGTGCATTGTTTTCCTAGAAATGTCTAGGCAAATTCCCCAAAAGAAAAAGAAAAAAACTTCAAGAAAAAACTTTATGTTCAATAAAATGCAATTGGTAACAACTGCTTCATTAGTTACCTTGCCATCATCAATCCACCTGATACAAAGTGTGGTAGCCTCAGTTAGACCACACTCACTGATGGTCCCACCCTGATGGCTGCTGAAGTGCACAACAGGGTTTGTTGAGGCAAGTGTGAACTGTTCGGTCGCTGAAGGGACTGCCCCAGCAAATGCAATTAGGTTCTGTGTGTTAAAGGAAAAGGTGTGGGGAAAACAACATAAAATGTGTCTGAATATATGGATACCACACATAGATCACATTTGAAATAAATACTGAAAAGCAAAGGGGACAAAGCAACATTGCTAAATGACGCATGTTTACCTGAAGAGGGCTTTCAATCAAGAAATGCTTCCTCCGAAGGCTCCTGGCATTGTACCAGAATTGAAATTCAATCCCATGTGGGGATGGGTTCTCCATTGCTGCCACAATGCCAATTCTTTCATTCACAGCCTGTGACAGAAATTGAATTATAAATATCCAATACATCAGATTTAAATTTAATAAGTTTTACTTCTAATTAAATGACATTTCAATTTCACTTTTCAATTTATTTACAAATGGACAGTGCATATTAATGAACATTTACATGTAAATATGCCATATTATAGCCGTAGGCTAGTTTCCATCTGTAGTCCCTTGGCAGGTTGATGTCATATTTAAAATGTCAATAACTAAATAATAAACAGAACAAAAGACAAGACAATGACTGTACATACAACAATACAAGTACACAGATCATATAATAGTAGGCGAGCATCAGAGCTTGTGTGCAAAAGAGGGAAGTGCTTACTCTGAAGTGCTGGTGCATGTAATATAAAGTGCTGTTGCATAGATCAAACAATATGTATTGCACTAATTTAAAAATTGCTAATCTAAATTGCATGATGCCCTTTTGAAGTGCAAGCGGATGTTAATATAAAGGGCTGCTGCTTATCAATAAATTTAACAAAAATGATCAAGAAGTAGTAATAAAAACTGCATGTTGCCTAATGCATATTATTTTAAAGTGCTTCGACGTGTAAATATAAAGTGCATACTGCATATTGCCTTTATAGAACAAAGGGGGCATGTTGTCCTCCTGCCTCTGTTGAAAACCTATAACTTGTGTTAGTGACTTACTGTATCAAGAGTTCATTCATCATTTATATGCACAAAATCACTGTCAACCATTTAAACAATGGACTACACATCAATACATTCAGATGTACATTTCGGCCGTATGCGTTTTAAGTTTAATTAACCATTTTTGGGTCAATTTTTAAAAAAAAATTCTATCGTGTATACATTTTTTGAAGACTGGTGAAAGATATATCATACGGATGTGCTGGGACGTATCATCAGTGATGTTCCCTGGGTTCACTGGATGTTTTGTGTCACACATCATACACCCTTGCCCATGCAACTATAAATTCTGCTTCTTTATTGAAAACATACCTTGTTAAAACAAAACAAATTTTCCAAAATATTTCTGTAACAATTACTCCCCATTAATAGATGTTAGTAAAGATGAAATATACTAACATACAAATGTCTCCTCTCAACAGTCTGCCTTGCCTCCTCCTCTGCTCTGAGGTGTGCTTCTTCTGCAAGGTGGGCCTCTGTCTGTCTCTGTGTCTGAGGATAAAAAAGTAAGTCATATTGCAAACTATGCAAGTGTACTTGAAGGAAATAACTCTGGATAACGTTATATTATACAACATTACATTAATAAATAACAAAATACCTATATAACCGTCATACAGGATGCACCACTGGCTCCAGACCAGCAGTGTATTTCAGTGTGTTATTTAGCTCATGTTTAATGTGTCTTCAATGTAAATTTCCTTTGATTTATATTTCAATCCAATAATTAATTTGCATGTAAGTTAAATTAATGTTATACTAGATTTATAGCAGACTGGAGCTTCGTATGCATGTGACTGTGGTTAGTAACAGACTAATGTAAGTGAGTTACCTAATTTGTGATAATAACCCTGATTAAATTAGCTCTGAGCCTGTAATCTACAGTTTCTGATATGATGACCAGGCATTAGGTAACACACAGCCACAGCAGGGCACCAGACTAATGGGATTACAGCACAGGTGTTGATTTCATCCTGACAGAGATCACTTAATTTATAATTACAATGCGTTATTTTTTTTTGATCAAATTCGTTTGCAAAAGGTATTTCTAAAAGTCTCTGATAGCCATGAAATGTGATATGCTTTTGTTGTTATATAGCTAAGGGTTAGTATATAGCCTACCAATGCACAATTAATCATCTGCTTGTGACTTGCACATGTGTGACTTACTCCCACCTCTGATATATATATATATATATATATATATATATATATATATATATATATACTTTTATATATATATATATGTGTGTGTGTGTGTGTGTGTGTGTATATATATACATGTCTATAGTGTTGTCATGGGACAACGCTATAGACATGACACTTTGATATTGGACTGGCCAAGTATGTATCCAGCCCTAAACTCACCTGTGCACCTGTGGGCCATCCTCAAGCTGAAGGTGGAGGAGCACAAGGTGTCTTCACATCTATCTGCTCCATGATGTCATCATGGAGGAGTGGGAGAGGATTCCTGAAGCAACCTGTGAGCTCTGGTGAATTCCATGCCCAAAAGGGTTAAGGCAGTGCTAGATAATAATGGTTGGCACACAAAATATTGACACTTTAGGCACAATTTGGACATGTTCACTGTGGGGTATACTCACTTATGTTGCCAGCTGTTTAGATGTTGATGGCTGTGTTTTGAGTCATTTTCAGAGGAAGGTAAATCTATACTACTGTACAAGCTGTACACTGACTACTTTAAGTTATATCAAAGTGTCATTTCTATAGTGTTGTCCCATGACAAGATATAATGAAATATTTGCAGAAATGAGAGGGGTGTACTCACTTATGTGAGATACTGTATATATGTATGTATATGTATGTCTATATATGTATACACACATACATAAATCATTGAAAAGTGTGATGACATGTTCCCAAATTAATAACTTAAGACAGAAATAAATAAATGAAATATTAAGTTTTTCAAAAATAATCAGAGAACATAGGATTCATGAATGCACTATGTTCAATCACATTCAATTACAACAGAATAATTTGTCCCATCTTTCTACATTCCACAGTCCCTCTGTGCTAAGAGTACCCAATGATGCAAATCCTGACAGATTTATGTAAACAATTTACTGATATTTAGGATCATATCACACACAAAAACATAATGTAGTGGAACAGGGATTAGTGAGAAGGTGTAGGAGCAGCCTTTTAACAACATATAATGTACATCCACATTTTGGACGAAAAATGAGAAATGTTAAAAACGCCCACCCTCTCTCTGTCTGTTTCCAAGCTGCTCTGGAACTCTGCATTCTGTTGTGCGATGAGTTCCCTTCGTTGTTGAAGGTGTGAGTGTGTCTGACGTGATCTGACGTGCTGGCGTATTGCGGTAAGCGAGTTGTGTCATTTCCGATGTTTCTGTGACAGCGTCTCTGTACTGCTCTGGTGAATTCTGCTAGCATGCTTTCTCACTTCAGTTGCTTTAACGTCTACTTCAAGTCTCCAACCCACAGTGGTTCTGTTTAAGCACTTATAGCTCTCCTCCTTTCTACGACTTTCTCGCTAATCTCTTAGCTGTTGTTTGCACGTTACTAGCCTTGGTAGCTACATTAGCTTTACAGTTAGCGATGGCTTCTCCTTCTGCTCTTTCTTGCTCGGTGTGCCAAATGTTCAGTTATGCCTCTGCCTCCTTTAGTGACAGTGGTAATTGTAATAAGTGTAGCTTATTTGCTGGCCTGCCCTCAGATAGTAGCTATCTAACCTCAAACACAGCTGTAAGACCTAATATATATTTAGATTGCTTCTCCCCAATTTCTCTTCAAGAATTGACCGCAGTGATTTCTTCATCTAAATCATCAACGTGTCTCTTAGACCCCATCCCAACTAGGCTACTTAAGGAGGTCTTTCCTTTAGTTAACACTCATATATTAGATATGATCAATATATCCTTATTAACAGGCTATGTACCACAGTCTTTTAAGGTAGCTGTAATTAAACTTCTACTAAAAAAGCCCACCCTGGATCCAGAGGTGTTAGCCAACTATAGAGCAATATCTAATCTTCCCTTTATGTCAAAGATCCTTGAGAAAGTAGTCGCAGACCAGCTGTGATTTTCTCCATGATAATAATTTATTTGAGGAATTTCAGTCAGGATTTAGAGTGCATCATAGCACTGAGACAGCACTAGTTAAAATTACAAATGACCTTCTGATTGCTTCAGACAAAGGACTTGTCTCTGTACTTGTTTTATTAGATCTTAGTGCGGCGTTTGACACAATTGACCATCAAATTCTACTGCAGAGACTGGATCACTTAATTGGCCTAAAAGGTTCTGCACTAAGCTGGTTTAAATCTTATTTATCTGATCGTTTTCAGTTTGTTGACGTTCATAATGAATCATCCTTACATACCAAAGTTTGTTTTGGAGTTCCGCAAGGTTCTGTGCTCAGACCAATCCTATTTACTCTATATATGCTTCCTTTAGGTAACATCATTAGAAATCACTCTATAAATTTCCATTGTTATGCGGATGATACTCAGTTGTATTTATCGATGAAGCCAGAAGAAAGTAATCAATTAACTAAACTCCATAACTGCCTTAAAGACATAAAAACTTGGATGAGCACCAATTTCCTGATGTTAAATTCAGACAAAACTGAAGTTATTGTTCTTGGCCCCAAACAACTCAGAGACTCTTTATTTGATGACATAGTTTCTCTAGATGGCATTGCTCTGGCCTCTAGCACTACCGTAAGAAACCTCGGAGTAATATTTGATCAAGATTTGTCTTTTAATTCTCATTTAAAGCAAACCTCACGGACTGCATTTTTTCATCTGCGTAATATTGCGAAAATTAGGCCTATCCTGACCCGAAAAGATGCAGAAAAATTGGTCCACGCTTTTGTTACCTCTAGGCTGGATTACTGTAACTCTCTATTATCAGGTAGCTCTAGTAAGTCCTTAAAAACTCTCCAGCTAATTCAGAATGCAGCAGCACGTGTACTAACAGGAACTAAGAAACGAGATCATATTTCTCCTGTTTTAGCTTCTCTGCACTGGCTCCCTGTAAAATCCAGAACTGAATTCAAAATCCTACTGTTAACTTATAAAGCTCTAAATGGTCAAGCTCCATCATATCTTAGAGAGCTCATAGTGCCATATTATCCCACCAGAACACTGCGCTCTGAGAACACAGGGTTACTCGTGGTCCCTAAAGTCTCCAAAAGTAGATCAGGAGCTAGAGCCTTCAGCTATCAGGCTCCTCTCCTGTGGAATCATCTTCCTGTTACGGTCCGGGAGGCAGACACCGTCTCCACATTTAAGACTAGACTTAAGACTTTTCTCTTTGATAAAGCTTATAGTTAGGGCTGGCTCAGGCTTGCCCTGTACCAGCCCCTAGTTAGGCTGACTTAGGCCTAGTCTGCCGGAGGACCCCCCTATAATACACCGGGCACCTTCTCTCCTTCTCTCTCTCTCTCTCGTATTCTATTACTGCATCTCGCTAACTCGGCCATTCTGGATGTCACTAACTTGGCTTCTTCTCCAGAGCCTTTGTGCTCCACTGTCTCTCAGATTAACTCATATCGCAGCGGTGCCTGGACAGCATGATGTGTGTGGTTGTGCTGCTGCCGTGGTCCTGCCAGATGCCTCCTGCTGCTACTGCCATCATTAGTCATTAGTCATACTTCTACTGTTATTATACACATATGACTATTGTCACACATGTATACTGCCAGATATTAATACATACTTTCAACATATTGTACCACAGTAGCCAGAACTATAACGATAATATTATTACTTTCAATAATGTTGTTGTAACCTACTGTCATTACCTGCATCTCTCTCTCTGTCTCTCTCTCTGTCTCATTGTGTCATGCGGATTACTGTTAATTTATTATGCTGATCTGTTCTGTACGACATCTATTGCACGTCTGTCCGTCCTGGAAGAGGGATCCCTCCTCAGTTGCTCTTCCTGAGGTTTCTACCGTTTTTTTCCACGTTAAAGGGGTTTTTTTGGGGAGTTTTTCCTTATCCACTGCGAGGGTCATAAGGACAGAGGGATGTCGTATGCTGTAAAGCCCTGTGAGGCAAATTGTGATTTGTGATATTGGGCTTTATAAATGAAATTGATTGATTGATTGATTGATTGATTGAATTGTCTAATGGAGAAAAAAAAAAGAATTCTGTAAAATTATTGGAGTTTAAATGGGTGCTGGACATATTTAATGTCATGGTGTGTAATTATCGACTCAATTAATCTAATTATGTTATGAAACTTACCGTAAGATCGCTGGATCCCTCAATTGCATTGTTGTTTCCCACATGTAAATCCTCACTGTCTGCTTCCTGTACACAATGTAATGTAATTCAGTTTGTCCGTGAGGGAGAGAAATACAGAAGGGATAAGTTAGTGAGGAGGCAAGGGTGTGGCCGCCTAGAAGGTGCTTGTGATTGGGAAATGCAAGTAGATTTAGGGGGAAAGCTTGTTGTTCCTCAGGAAATAGTCTGTACCAGGCAGAGGCCTGACTTAGTGTTGTGGTCAGTGAGTCAACAGATAGTTTATTTCATTGAGCTGACAGTTCCTTGGGAAGACTCAGTGGAAGAAGCCTATGAAAGAAAAAAGCTTAGATATGCAGACGTAGGAGCAGAAGCTGAGCAGCGAGGATGGAAGACTAGGATTTGTCCAGTGGAAGTGGGGTGTAGGGGATTCATAGCAAGATCAATTGTCTCACTCCTGGGGGAACTCGGAGTGCGGGGACAGAGTTTGAGGAAGACAGTGAGGGAAATGTCAGATGAAGCAATTAAATGCAGCCAGTTTATCTATTACAGAAGAAATAATGTCAGCTGGGGGCCAGCAGGGGGAACTACTAAGCAGGGCACATAACTCCTTGAGATCAGGTGGAGAGATCCACTTCCTGTCAGGAGAAATCCAGGAAGAGGAAGTATTTAAGTGTGGGAGTGGCCTATTGGAATCCATTTTGTTTGAGGCCATGCGGCAAGGTGAGTGTGCTTGCTGATCCTGTAAGTCCAGTTAGCTCCTTTAACTTTAGCTTATATTGTAGTTATGCTATGTAGTGTGTGAAATAGAGTATGATGAATGTGACAGGAAAGCTAGTATCAGCATTGCTTCTGCCTGGTGCTCGCATGTATGGAGCCTGGGTTTGGTTGAAGATGGCAGTGCTGTTTGGGCTGAGAAAGCCATGTGTAAGTAAGGAGGACATCCAGGAAGAGGAAGGTTATTTAAGTGTGGGAGTGGCCTATTTGAATCCATTTTGTTTGAGACCATGCTGCAAAGTGAGTGTGTTTGCTGATCCTGTGAGTTCATTTATCTCCTTTAACTTTAGCTTACATTGTAGTTATGCTATGTAGCGTGTGAAATAGAGTATGGTGAATGTGCTAGTAAAGGTAGTATCAGCATTGCTTCTGCCTGGAGCTCGCATAAAAGGAGCCTGGGTTTGGTTGAAGGTGGCAGTGCTGTTTGGGCTGAGATCACTGTCTAGCCTCCTGGAGGTGTCATTGTTGTGAGGGCTCGTCTTGGGGAGGTAGACTGTACAGCCTAACCCGACGGGGGAGTGTGATAGCCTAACAAGGCTTCCTTCCCTGGGTCTACCTCCTCTGTGGTAGTATAGGTAAGGTAAAGGAGGTTGTTCGGTTAGTGTGGGGAGCAGTGAGACCTGGCATTAAGGGAGTGTCTCTGGGACGCCAGAGATCACTGTCTAGCCTCCTGGAGGTGTCGTGGGACCAACTAGACGAAACACCGGTGAAAGGAGGTTCCCACCCGATGACCCCAAAGACATGTTAGTTATCACTGCTCACTGGTCTGTATAGTTAAGCCTTGCCATAATAGCTTATCGTAGGGCTTAGGAGGTTATTCACTGAGTGCTGATCCTTTTTTTTTTTTTTTAGAGCACAAACTTCTTGTGTTTATTTGAATTGAAATATTTATTTACATTTTCCAACATTAAGCTTAAACAAATTCTTCAAGACCATGACAGCTTTGTAACAAGATATCTTTATTATCTCCGATGTAATACTTAAATGTCGATTTGTGATTTAAATTTGTCAATCTGCTCAGCAAAAATACATATATTGGCATAACAAAATTACATTTAATGAATGGACAAATCTGACAGGATACAATATGGGTTAGAAAGAATATAATTTCATTACCAAAACATTGCTCTTATGCAGGGGAATTTAATGTTTGAGCAAAGACAATGTTCTATATCAGTGGTTCCCTAACCTTTTTAGCCCGGGACCCCCCCAAAAAACACTGCCAGAGACTTGTGAATGTACATTTTATGTACGTTACATTTTTAAATATATTGTCATATAATTTATTTAATAATGTATAATATATATTGTACAAATCTTATCTTTTATAACAATTATGGGTACAATAGTGTATTTATAATCATTTTTATATTTGATTAGATTTCTAGAAATCATCTCGCACCCCCCCCAATAGGTGTTTCGTGCCCCCCAGGTTCGGAACCACTGTTCTGTATAATCATTTAAGAAATGACAATTTTTGTGCATGTTAACTCTGAAATTAAAATTCAAGCAACGGAAATACATTTTGGAGAAAATGTGTGGTTGTGCAAGAGAGCATTTGGTAAGTTAACATTGAGAGTACCATATCAGATGAAGCTTCCTCTTGCTGTGTCGAAGACACTCTGAAAAATATCTTTAAAAAAAACAAAAAACAAAACAATTAAAGGTTAAAAAATGAATTCAGTAAGCTGAAATACTGGTGTAATATATTTGAAAAATGTGGTTATTAATAAGTACAAACATATCCTTCATTTATTTTTTGTGGATCTTGTGTTAGCTACTTAACAAGACACACTATGAGCACCTTTTTTTTCGTTTTTAAAGTTCACTCATTTTCCCATATTAGTGCTGTGATAGTTCAATCTCAAAATTACATTTCAAAAAAGGTTAAACACGAAATTCTATACTCTGACTCACACAAGGATGTTTAGGCATGTCATCACAAGGACAAGTCCTTAATTTTTTAACCTGCATTACAAGCCATCCCATGCCACCAAAAACACTGCCTTACAAGACCTTTTTTTTTGGATGAATATTCAATTATAAAAAATAAATTCAATAAAAATTTTAAAAAAACAACAACCTTACATCAGGCATCCCAGCGTTAATTACAGGATCCACCACATTAATAACTACAAGTTGGACTCAAATTAAATAAAATGTACTTCATTGAGAAAAAAAATTCATGGTTAGATTGACTACTCGTCACTTCCAAATGTAATCGGACACATTGGCCACGGTTACGATGGGGTTTTTTTTCGGAATTAATTATTCAGAATTAAATAATTCGGAATTAAAGTATTTTCTTTTGAGTTTATATGGAAATAGTAATTGTGAATTGAGGTTTACATGGAAAACACATTTGATCGCCTTTATTCAATTCTGCTTAAGGTCTGGGGGTTGGGAAGGGTTCTGATTGGATAGGGAGGCGGACGTGTTTACATATTTAGGTCTACCAGAAGAAAACAAACTTACTCCAGTTCCAGAGCCCTGTTGTTCAAAACCTAGATAAGGGATTAAGCCGGGATATGTTGGTTATCCTGGCTTAATTTAGCGTTGATTCGGTTGTTCGAAAGCAGAGGCACATATGTTGCCATGGAGATTTATTCTGTGCACTTAGCCTGGTCCCAACCAGGCTAACAACCAGGCTTAGTTTAGCCTGGTGTCTTATCTGTCCAGTCAGCTGTCACTGCGATCGGAAATCAATGTGTTTTACCGTCATTTCATGTTCTTATGTATGTATTTGCCTCATTTTTTTTTTGATAATGTGTTTGTCTGTATATCTATGTTATATGTTCAATGTCCTTTATGTTGGAACCTGTTTCAATGAGCTGTACTGGAAACAAATTCCACCAGCCTGGCTGTGTGGTCATTAAAAGAATCAATCATTCAACAATCATAAGCATCGTCAGGTGTGTTCAATGAAGTCAGTGATGAGGGCAATACATAAAGCCCCATGCACATGACGTGTGTGTTTCTTTCTTCACAATGGCGTGTCCGTTTTTGAATGAGGTTGCAGGACTAGATGAAGAAGCACTCATTGTGCGCAGAGCTTGTAGACGTGAGCGCGTGCTGCGGGACAGGTCGGACCCGTTGCTCCACCATGACGACCACCTGTATGAGTGGTACCGCTTTTCGGCGGATGGGATCCGCTACCTCTGCAGACTGCTGGGTCCGCACATCCAGCACCGCACAGCACGCAGCCGAGCAATGACGGTCCCACAGATGGTCTGTGTCGCGCTCCGCTTCTTTGCAAGTGGCATGTTCCTCTACTCTGTGGGAGATGCAGAGAACCTGGACAAAGGTGCCATTTGCCGTGCCATCCGGGGCATGTATCTGGCACTAAAGTCCCAGATGCACGTCTTCATCACCTTCCCAGGCCACAGAAGGATGTGCTCTATTAAGGAGGGATTCTACAAAATCGCAGGTATGAATTGATTACAAAAAGTGTTTGGCTACTTAACAATTCAATTCAATTCAATTTTATTTATAAAGCCCAATATCACAAATCACAATTTGCCTCACAGGGCTTTACAGCATACGACATCCCTCTGTCCTTATGACCCTCACAGCGGATAAGGAAAAACTCCCCAAAAAAAAACCCTTTAACGGGAAAAAAAAACGGTAGAAACCTCAGGAAGAGCAACTGAGGAGGGATCCCTCTTCCAGGACGGACAGACGTGCAATAGATGTCGTACAGAACAGATCAGCATAATAAATTAACAGTAATCCATATGACACAATGAGACAGAGAGAGAGAGAGAGAGATGCAGGTAATGACAGTAGCTTACAACAACATTAATGAAAGTAATAATATTATAGTTATAGTTCTGGCTACTGTGGTACAATATGTTGAAAGTATGTATTAATATCTGACAGTATACTTGTGTGACAATAGTCATATGTGTATAATAACAGTAGAAGTATGACTAATGACTAATGATGGCAGCAGCAGCAGGAGGCATCTGGCAGGACCACGGCAGCAGCACAACCACACACGTCACACTGTCCAGGCACCGCTGCGGTATGAGTTATTCTGAGAGACAGTGGAGCACAAAGGCTCCGGAGAAGAAGCCGAGTTAGTGACATCCAGAATGGCCGAGTTAGCAAGATGCAGTAATAGGATGAGAGTGAGAGAGAGAGAGAGAGAGAGAGAGAGAGAGAGAGGGAGCCCGGTGTATCATAGGGGGTCCTCCGGCAGACTAGGCCTAAGTCAGCCTAACTAGGGGCTGGTACAGGGCAAGCCTGAGCCAGCCCTAACTATAAGCTTTATCAAAGAGGAAAGTCTTAAGTCTAGTCTTAAATGTGGAGACGGTGTCTGCCTCCCGGACCGTAACAGGAAGATGATTCCACAGGAGAGGAGCCTGATAGCTGAAGGCTCTGGCTCCTGATCTGCTTTTGGAGACTTTAGGGACCACGAGTAACCCTGCGTTCTCAGAGCGCAGTGTTCTGGTGGGATAATATGGCACTATGAGCTCTCTAAGATATGACGGAGCTTGACCATTTAGAGCTTTATAAGTTAACAGTAGGATTTTAAATTCAATTCTGGATTTTACAGGGAGCCAGTGCAGAGAAGCTAAAACAGGAGAAATATGATCTCGTTTCTTAGTTCCTGTTAGTACACGAGCTGCTGCATTCTGAATTAGCTGGAGAGTTTTTAAGGACTTACTAGAGCTACCTGATAATAGAGAGTTACAGTAATCCAGCCTTGAGGTAACAAAAGCGTGGACCAATTTTTCTGCATCTTTTCGGGTCAGGATAGGCCTAATTTTCGCAATATTACGCAGATGAAAAAATGCAGTCCGTGAGGTTTGCTTTAAATGAGAATTAAAAGACAAATCTTGATCAAATATTACTCCGAGGTTTCTTACGGTAGTGCTAGAGGCCAGAGCAATGCCATCTGGAGAAACTATGTCATCAGATAAAGAGTCTCTGAGTTGTTTGGGGCCAAGAACAATAACTTCAGTTTTGTCTGAATTTAACATCAGGAAATTGGTGCTCATCCAATTTTTTATGTCTTTAAGGCAGTTATGGAGTTTAGTTAATTGATTACTTTCTTCTGGCTTCATCGATAAATACAACTGTGTATCATCCGCATAACAATGGAAATTTATAGAGTGATTTCTAATGATGTTACCTAAAGGAAGCATATATAGAGTAAATAGGATTGGTCCGAGCACAGAACCTTGCGGAACTCCAAAACAAACTTTGGTACGTAAGGATGATTCATTACGAACATCAACAAATTGAAAACGATCAGATAAATAAGATTTAAACCAGCTTAGTGCTGAACCTTTTAGGCCAATTAAGTGATCCAGTCTCTGCAGTAGAATTTGATGGTCAATTGTGTCAAACGCCGCACTAAGATCTAATAAAACAAGAACAGAGACGAGTCCTTTGTCTGAAGCAATCAGAAGGTCATTTGTAATTTTAACTAGAGCTGTCTCAGTGCTATGATGCACTCTAAATCCTGACTGAAATTCCTCAAATAAATTATTATCCTGGAGAAAATCACACAGCTGGTCTGCGACTACTTTCTCAAGGATCTTTGACATAAAGGGAAGATTAGATATTGGTCTATAGTTGGCTAACACCTCTGGATCCAGGGTGGGCTTTTTTAGGAGAGGTTTAATTACAGCTACCTTAAAAGACTGTGGTACATAGCCTGTTAATAGGGATATATTGATCATATCTAATATATGAGTGTTAACTAAAGGAAAGACCTCCTTAAGTAGCCTAGTTGGGATGGGGTCTAAGAGACACGTTGATGATTTAGATGAAGAAATCACTGCGGTCAATTCTTGAAGAGAAATTGGGGAGAAGCAATCTAAATATATATTAGATTCTACAGCTGTGTTTGAGGTTAGATAGGTAGGCCTACCATCTGAGGGCAGGAGGTCATGAATTTTGCCTCTAATAGTTAGAACAGTATTCTTGTTACAGCTTTCCCTAATGTCATCGGTGCGCTGGACTGCACTCACGTGAGAATCAAACGCCCCTCAGGTCCTCACGAAGGGGATTTTGTGAACAGGAAATCGTTCCACAGCATCAATGTCCAGGTAAGAATGACCTATGGTTACTGTCACTAAATAAATTAAGTATGTGCATCAAATGACATTATTAATGGACTACATCTTATTGTTACAGATGATCACCAGCGCTTGTCACAAGGTAAGCCACATATTTGATTGATAAGCACCTTGATCATTAAGTGTCAAAAGTGTTACTCTATAACAATTACATCTTGCATCTTGTAAATTCGCTGGCATACTGCTGGGTGACAAAGGGTATGGATGCCAGGCATTCCTCCTCACACCCTTCCCAGACCCCCACACCATGGCACAGAGAGGCTACAATCTTGCCCATGCGAGAACCAGGGCAAGGATTGAGATGGCATTTGGCCTTCTCAAAGCAAGGTTCCAGTGCCTCCAACAGCTGAGGGTCAGCCCAGACAGAGCCTGCAAGATCACCGTTGCCTGCACAGTCCTCCACAACATAGCCACGATCCGGAGGGAAAGGGCTCCCAGAGTAGCACCAGAAATGGACTCGGACAATCCGGCAGTGTTCCCGGACAGTGTTAATGGCAGAGTGGTCAGAGATCAATATGTAGCCAATTATTTTAGCTGAATTTTTTTGTTTGAAATAGCTGTTTTATTTCCTTGTTCTTAAAATAGCTGCCCTTATAGCAGCCTTTTTTGTTTGAAATAGCTGCATTTATAGCATCTTTTTGTTCATACATTTTCATGTTTAATTTTTCTACAAAGAATAAAGCACTTGAGATAAAAGTGCTAAGCAGTATGCAGCTAAACTCTCACCCATTCTAACACACTCACACCAATGCCATCAGTACCACACAGGGCGCATATAATATTGGGAGCAATCTGGGGTTCAGCATCTTGCCCAAGCATACTTTGACATGGACATATCCTTACCAATAAAAGGATTAATAGTTGGAATAAACATATAAGTAGGTGTATTTGGCATTAACACAATTAGTGGTTATTAGGTATCATAACTGTGTGACTTTCCCAAATTATATTCCCAGTTAACTGGACCAATAACTCCAGTGTACTTTACATCAATGAATGAAAACAAGATGAAACCACAATATTCTTTGACTTCATTTCATTTAAGTGAAAAATACTAAAATCAGTCACTGTCTGCTTTGAGCTGTGGAGAGAAAGAGAGAAATAATATTGATTAATACATTACATGTGGGACTTTCTGGCACTGCGCTAAATTGGTTTAAATCTTATGTACAAGACAGGGATTTCTTTGTGTCACTGGCAATTATGAATCTGTGTGAACAAAGATTACATGTGGAGTTCCTCAAGGGTCCATTCTTGGGCCTCTTCTGTTCAACATCTATATGCTCCCTCTTGCTCAGATTATGGAATATCATAACATCTCCTACCATACTTATGCAGATGACACACAACTTTACATAACAGTGTCACCAGATGACTACAGTCACCTACATCTGCTAAATAAGTGCATTTACGAGATCAATACATGGATGTGCTATAATTTTCTACAACTAAACACAGACAAAACTGAGATAGTTGTTTTTGGCCCCAAAGAACAAAGATCAATAGTCAGTGCTCACCTTGACGCCATGACACTAAAACCTACAAATCAAGCCAGAAATCTTGGTGTAGTTCTGGACTCAGACCTAAATTTCAAGAGTCACATTAAGACAATTACTAAATCAGCCTACTACCACCTTAAAAACATAGCAAGAATAAAAGAATTTCTGTCTAAACAAGATACAGAAAAACTTGTTCATGCTTTCATTTTCAGCAGACTGGACTATTGTAACAATGTCTTCACAGGCCTGAGTAAAAAATCAATCAGACAACTGCAGCTCGTCCAGAACGCTGCTGCCAGAGTCCTCACCAACACCAAGAGAGTGGAGCACATTACACCAGTGCTTAAATCACTGCACTGGCTTCCTGTGTGTCAAAGGATAGACTTTAAAATCTTGTTACTTGTCTATAAAGCACTAAATGGTCTCGGGCCTAAATACATCTCCGATATACTTGTACGTTATGAAGCATCCAGACCCCTCAGATCATCTGGAACAGGTTTACTCAGTGTTCCCAGGATCAAAACCAAACAAGGTGAACAGGCCTTTAGTTTCTATGCTCCCCGCCTGTGGAACAAACTTCCAGAATATCTGAGGTCGGCTGAAACTGTCAACTCATTTAAATCAGGGCTTAAAACACTACTATTTACTGCAGCTTACCAGTGAACTAGATATGTAACTTATTGTTAGGATAATCTGTAGCTATTGTTTTTATATTTGTCTGCTGTTGCTTTTGCTTTATGTTTGCTTTTTAAATGCATTTTCTGCACTGTTTTTCTTGCTTTTAGCTTTTGTTTTTAATGATCTATTGTTCCTTTAATGTTTTATCTTAACGTATTTCTCTTGTAAAGCACATTGAATTGCTTTGTGTATGAATGGTGCTATATAAATAAAACTGCCTTGCCTTGCCTTGCCTTACATCACAGTCATGCTTACAATGTGCATTAAAGTCACTTACTTCTTTCTGTAGTTTCTTAATTTCCAAGTCCAGTTTCCTTAAGGTTTTTCTTTTGTCTGTCAAGCTCCATGTCCTGCAGATTTCTCTTTTCACACTGGAGCTTCACATCTGCCAGTGCTATCTGCTTCCTCAGATGACTTGCTTTTATCTTAAGCGATTTATACTTTTTATAAAAACAAAACATGAAAATAAAATCCTGCTATAAGTAGCTATTTAATAAGAACTGCAAAACAGCAGCTATTATAACAAAAGAAAAAACTCATTAAAAAGGCAGTTATTTTAACAAAAGAAAAACCTCATTAAAAAGGCAGCTTTTTTAACTACAACCGTGCTATAAAATATAGCAGTTATTGAATGCCAATCCGATCAGTCACTGTCTGATTGGAGCTGGGGAGAGAAAGAGAGAAATAACATTGATTAATACATTGCATCACAGTCATGCTTACAATGTGCATTAAAATCACTTACATCTTTCTCTAGTTTTTTAATTGCTAAGTCCAACTTCCTTGGGGTCTTTCTTTTAATTTGTCTTTCAAGCTCCATGTCCTGCAGCCTCCTCTTTGCACATTGGAGCCTGACATCTGTCAGGGCTATTTGCTTCCTCAGATGAGCAGCATATAGCTGCCTGACAGTTTGTGAATTCTGTACAACACATATCTATTAGCACAGCAATTGTGGACACCATGGATGTCCTTCAGGCAATACTCACTACATTTCCAGGCAGGCTGTCAGGCTGTTCATCTGTGTCCTGTTACAAATGTATTTTCTATGAGCACCACATCACTGACTTGTTATACATTAACCCTATGGGCCCGAACGACGTACAGTGCGTCCAAATTCACACCTGTTCTTCTCTGTTGATTTTCTCCGTGACCGTGCGTCATAGCGAAAAGCCACACATATCACGTGAAACAGCGGAATTGTAGCTTTCCGACAAGGCCAAGCACCTGTCGGTAATCCAATGTTTTCACAGCGAAAAAAATGATAGTTACACTAAAATTATGTATAACAGAGCTTTCATACAGCTTTGCACACACATTACTCTTGGATGGATTACTCGCGAATGCAGGCTCGCACAGAAATGCCACGCATATCACATGAAAGCACAGGAGCAGAGCTTTCCAATGATACCACACACATCATTGTGCTGTCATCCCATCACGCTATAAATGCAGATCAATTGTCTACAAAACAAAAACCTGACGAATTTCTTTACAATCCATTATACAGATCTTGTTATCAGTCACTTCATATAGTGAGGAATATCGTATTTTACCACATCTTAGGCTTGTGTGTGTTTCTCCCTGTCTATCTACATTTGTAGTCCGGCTTTCAAGATGCAAATATCTCCATATTGTCCAGTTGACACTCCATCAAACTTTGTATGACAAGACCAGCCACTTCACCTTTGCGCACCCAGACAACTGCAGCCTAATGCATGCTGACAGGGCCGTAGTCACCATATACATTGAGGGGGACATGTCCCCCCCCCCCCCGATGCCCAAAATGTCCCCCAATATATAACTGAAACTGAAAAACAACAACAAACTTTGTTTACTGCAAACAAAGTGGCAAATATTATCTTGGAGGACATCATTGCACTTGGTTGACTATTTTTCTATTATCTTAGATGTAAATATTGCATGTTTCTTTCAGATAAAACACATTTTTGACTTGTGAATGAGTCAATGGAATTTCTTGCAATAATGAAAAAAATACTGGCAATCATTTTCCGCCTGGCACAAACCACATGTTTTGGACAACTGTGAAGTGACAGAATGTCCCAGCATCATGGTTCTTATATTGCCAGATTCCAGAAAGTCTCTCCTCTTCATATATGGCAGAATATGTCCACTTCCAACTTGCTATGCTGAGATACATGTAAAAATGTAAGAATTTAGTAACACAGATTTGTTTTTTTCATTGATATAAAAATTAATATAAAATACAGGCACACAGAAGGACATGAAATGATGTGTGTGATGTGTATGTAGCCTTTATAATGACTGTGATATGAGCTTAGAAGCAGGGCTGGACTGGGACAAAAAATCGGCCCGGGCATTTTGAGCCTAGACCGGCCCACCAGGTATTGATGGAAAGACAATGAAGCCTATGAATGAAAACAAACTTTCTTGTGACACCGCTTGTACACTGTCTTGTTGGTGTATATATACTTGTCTAATAAATTTAAACCTACACCATCCTCCCAGTCCCATTATTCTATATAGTACTTACTTAGAGGAACCCAAAAGGCTGCTTGGTCTGGTGAACCTCCTGAACAATGAACGTATGATGGGATCCTGAAAAATTGGACAGTGAGGAAAAGAGGTGAGACATGATCACTGATGAATATTAAAATGAATAAATGACAGATTTGGTAATATTTTCATAGACTATGTACTCACCACATCAATAAACAGCACAGCAACACATAATACTTCCTCAAACATGGTAACCTTTAAAAAATGAAGGGATATTTCAAATTGAATGGAAACATGCCCACAATAAAAACAAAATACAGGTAATTATTGTCCACAAGAGTTTGCTGTTACATGTCAGTAAAAAAAACAATTGGATAAAAACACAACATATCTAGAATAAAGAGGATATTTATGTATAAAAGACAAATACATTTAAGTAGTTACTTTTAACTCCAAGCTACTTTTATGTTAATGAGCAGTATCACATCTCCTGGCAAATCCTAATTTGATTCAATCTAAATTATATCTGCAAGTGTAGAGGGTTTATGATGAATACTAGCCTAATCATTTGGTTTTACATGAACATTTTTGCTCTGTTCAGCTTTAGCTGTTTCAGAGTAAAGAATTACTGCATAGTGTACTTATATCAATTAATAGACATTGAAATATTTTTACTACCTAACTAATAAAGACTATACTTATCTAACTAAATGAATAAAATAAAGTTACTGAAGCACTAAGATCACCATGACTACATCATAGAAACAGCCCAGCAGTAGAGAAACCCCGTCATGCTGCTCAACAGCCAGCTAAATTGTTAAATGGCCTACTCATAACTATGCTGTGTTAAGAGTTAGCAAGCACAACGAAAATAAACTATCAACCAAACTTGATTCATATCTGACCCAGGTAGACTGCTGTTCATCACTTCTTACCTGAAGTTCAAATTCCCCTCCAGTCGCACCGCCTGTGCCGTCGTCATATAATGTGGTGGCCGCGGGTCTCTTCTCCTCCTGCCTCCCCGTCGCCTCATCCACCTGCTGACAGCTACCTCCGCCATTATTACCTGCTGCGGCTGCTTTGGATGCCAGTGCGGGTGCGGTCACTGATGCTGCCGCTGAAGAAGCTCTGCCATAGCCAGCAAACATCTGTGTTATGTTAACACATTTGGCAGCATCTTCCTAAAGGGCTTGTCTCTTTTTCTCTCTTATTTTTCCCGCACCTCCTTTGAGTTTCTTCTCCATTTTGTCGATCTCCTCTCTCTCTGTATGATTGACTGACTGGCAGCCGAGGCCCAAGTGGGAGGGGGCATCGGCCCTCGTATCATGACATGAGTAAAAAAATAAAAAATAAAAAAAATAACACTATATGTTTCGGTAGTGACAAATTTTCAGAGAGGAAAAACATTCCAAAACAGTCTGAAAATACAATATAAAAATTTACAGTCATTTTACTAGATATGTGACCTTTACATATGGTACAATATATATAGGGACAAAGTTTTGGAAATAAAACATACAAAATTTCAAAATATTTTTGCACACATTCGGTAGAATGCCCCATATACATATATATATATATATATATATATATTTATATATATATATATATATATATATATATATATATATATATACAGTGGTGAAAAAAAGTTTTTGGACACCCTTAAAATTTTACACAATCTCAAATATTATCATGAAATATTTGTGGAAAAATCTTATTTGTGTTTCAAAAGGTGTGGCTGCATTAGACAGATACAAACAAATACAAATTATATTTTTTTGTTTATTGTTTACAAGAAAAACTAACAAAACTAAATTCTTGACAGTTTCAATATGTCAGTTCTCAACATTGTCGGTATCAAAGTCAACAAATAACAGAGAATGTGTTCAAAACTGAACAAAAAATAAATAAACCATCGCATCATCAAATTAATATTTAGTATTCCTGCCATTGGCATGTAGTAGAGCTCTAATCCTGGCTGGCATGTTCCCCACGAGCCTTTCACACTGTTGAGGGGTAATCTTGTCCTATTCTTCTTGAATTACTGCTTTTAATTCTTCTAAATTCTTTGGTTTATGCTTTGAAACAGACCTTTTGATAATCCACCACAGATTTTCAATGGGGCTCATGTCCGGGGATTGAGCTGGCCACTCTAAGACCTGGATACTGTGCTCCTGCAGCCAAGTTCTACTGGCCTTGGATGTGTGGCAAGGGGCATTATCTTGTTGAAACAGTGCACGCGCAGAAGGGAGCATGTGGGTTTCGAGAATCGTACAATACTTGGTAGAGTTCAATGTGCCATCACAGACAGTGAGATGACCAACACCAGCAGCACTCATGCATCCCCAAACCATGATACTGCCTCCACCATGCTTGACAGTAGGTACTGTACATGCTGGAGATAATGCTTCGCCTGGCCTTCTCACATTAGTAGGAGGAAGATAAAGCTGGAAACTGGACTCATCTGACCACAAAATCTTCTTCCAATTCCTGGCTGTCCAGTTCTTGTGTGCCTGGGCCCAACGACGCCAGGCTAACCTCTGTCTCTCATTGATCAGGGGCTTCTTGATAGCCTTGTAGGACCTTAAGCCATGATCTAAAAGTCGGCCACGTACAGTGCGGGTGGAACACTGGACACCAGTTTGGTTTGACCACTGCTGCTGAAGCTCCTGTGATGTCATTCGGCGGTTTTGCCTGCACATGCGGATCAGGATGCGGTCATTTCTTGCTGAAGAAACCCTTGGATGCCCAGATCTTGGTTTGTCTTCCAAGCTGTTGGTTCATCTGTATTTCTGCAGAGTGTATCCAACTGCTGAAGGACTGCATCTGCACTTCCTGGCTATCTGGCGGCAGCTGTACCCTTCCTGGCTGAGAATCTTTATCTTCAGGCGTGTTTCCTGCGTTAGGTTCCTTGTTTTAGCCATTTTTGTGTCTGAAGAACTTTCAAATGCGCTGGCTTTATGTAGACATGAAGCTTAGCAACAAAAATTGTGTCTTTTAATAAAAAGAACGACCTTCATCACTGGTACCAAAATGACCCAATACTCAAAATTTCTTATGTATTTTTATGGAACCAATCAATTTTAAGTTTTTAATGGCTTTTTTTAGGATTTAATTAGTATTTTGGCTGTGACTGTACTAAAAGAAATTGCACTTGAAGACCTAAGAGTGATTCTTAATGCAATATTTCACAAATGCATGGGGTGTCCGAAAACTTTTTTCCACCACTGTATATATATATACAGTGCCCTCCAAAAGTATTGGAACAGTCAGTCCAATTCGTTTACTTTTGTTGTAGACTGAAAACATTTGGGTTTGACATCAAAAGATGAATATGAGACAAGAGATCAACATTTCAGCTTTTATTTCCAGGTATTTACATCTGGATCTCATACACAACTTAGAAGATAGCATTATTTGTAATGGAACACAAAATGTTTAGGTGAGCAAAAGTATTGGAACATATAAACTTAAAATAGATTAAAGTGAATGAGACTTAATATTTAGTTGCAAATCCTTTGCTTTCAATAACTGCATCAAGCCTGTGACCCATTGACATCACCAAACTTTTGCATTCTTCTTTTGTGATGCTTTTCCAGGCTTTCACCGCAGCCTCTTTCAGTTGTTGTTTGTTTTGGGGGGTTACTCCCTTCAGTCTCCTCTTCAGCAGGTAAAATGCATGCTCTATTGGGTTTAAGTCTGGAGACTGACTTGGCCAGTCTAAAACCTTCCACTTCTTGCCCCTGATGAACTCCTTTGTTGTTTTGGCAGTGTGTTTTGGGTCGTTATCTTGCTGCATGATGAAGGATCTCCCAATCAGTTTGGTTGCATCTTTCTTTAAATTAGCAGACAAAATGTTTCTGTAGACTTGTGAGTTCATTTTACTGCTGCCATCATATGTTACATCATCAATGAAGATGAAAGAGCCCGTCCCAGAAGAAGCCACGCAAGCCCAAGCCATGACATTACCTCCACCGTGTTTCACAGATGAGCTTGTACGTTTGGGATCATGAGCAGATCCTTTCTTTCTCCAAACTTTCGCCTTTCCATCACTTTGGAAAAAGTTAATCTTTGTCTCATCAGTCCATAAAACTTTTTCCCAGAATTTTTGAGGCTCAGCTCTGTACCTTTTGGCAAATTCCAGCCTGGCCTTCCTATTCTTCTTGCTAATGAGTGGTTTGCATCTTCTGGTGTAGCCTCTGTACTTTTGTTCATGAAGTCTTCTGCAAACAGTAGATTGTGATACCTTCACTCCTGCCCTCTGGAGGTTGTTGCTGATGTCACTAACAGTTGTTTTAGGGTCTTTCTTTACAGCTCTCACAATGTTTCTGTCATCAACTGCTGATGTTTTCCTTGGTCTACCTGTTCGACGTCTGTTGCTTAGTACACCAGTGGTTTCTTTCTTCTTCAGGACATTCCAAATGGTTGTACTGGCTATGGCCAATGTTTGTGCAGTGGCTCTGATTGATTGTCCATCTTCTCTCAGATTCACAATTGCTTCTTTTTCACCCATAGTCAGCTCTCAGTTTTCATGTTGGTTCCACCTCTAAATGCAGTCTGCACAGGCAAAACCTATCCTACCCAATCTGAAACTGAGCTCAGACATTCAGTGCTATTTATTGTTTGAATAATCAATGTAATTGGGAAACACCTGGGCAACAAAACACACCTGTCAGTCACATGTTCCAATACTTTTGCTCTCATGAAAAATGGGTGGGTTCAAACGCCAGTGTCAACAACATTTTGTAGAGAGGGGGATAAGTGCTGTCCCATTCCTATTTGTAGCATCTGGAGCCCTTTCAGACTCTCACACTCAATCACTTACAGCTGACGTCAGTTAAGTCAGTGAGGGTTCAGGGCTTGAGTCTTTAGGGGCTGGATTGGAATTGGGCCTAACTCTAACCTGAAAAGGTTGGAGGCAGTCACTGTAGCGGCAGGTGTGGTGGTGGTAGCAGCAGCTGCAGTTGTGGTGGCGACAGCAGAAGTTGCGTTGCTGGTCACGGCAAAGAAATTCAGCACAGTTAACTGCTGCCTGCCTTTAATTGCCGACTTGTGACTATCTGACAGCATGTGTGATTACACCGCATTGACACCCATTGTGCAAAGTTTGAAGATCTTTTTGCACACGCTGCAAAATGCCTCTCTGGGTTTACCGTCGACAGGCTTTAACCAGGTTCTGAATAGTTCTTCATCCAACCACTTCTGCTGAAACTTGCATTTTCCCATTTTTCCGACATTTGCTAATATTCCCTCCGCTCTTTCGCCACAGCACGAGCACCCTCACAGCACGCTGCATTCCAAGCATCCAGTGTTCTGACTTCGTGCACCGGCCGTAAACAATAGCCAATTAAAGGGTTCTGCCTGTCAATCATCACATTATACTTCCGATCAAAATTATTAAATGTTGATATAATCAAAATAAATCAGGAATAACAATGGGTTTTTTTCCATCAAGTGTATTTAATTTTTAATGCCTCTGGACATTGAATTTAATGCTTTTTAATGCCATTTAAGGCCTTAATTTTCGCAAAATCTATTTAATGACTTTTAATGCTTTTTAATGACCTGCGGAAACCCTGGAACCGTTACACCCCTAGCTATAGCCCTACTGAAGCAGGGCTCTACGCTTATCTTTTTCACTAGGACGTACTTGATAAACTCAGCTAAATTTTAAAAATCTAATTCATGGTGAAGGGCCATGCATTTTCCACCAGTCACTTCGAAAAGTTCAAGGAAAAATATTTGTGGCTACAGGGGGGATCAGAACAGTCCCTTATCAGTGCATAAACCAGACACATCATGCAGCCCGGTTCACAGCATGCTCCTGAATGATTTCTTTTGCTTGCATTAAACCTATTTTTTTCTCGTGGAGTGGAAAGGCAGCATCCCCCACAAACACATGTGGACTGGTGACATCTGTACCAGGTAGGACATCGGGTGGTGGAATGCTCAGAGTGCCACTCAAGAGTTTCCGTCCAAACTCACTCTCTTGGAAGATTCCACCATTATTCTGACGCCCATATGCTCCCAGACAGACAGACAGACAGACAGACAGAGACAGACAGACAGACACAGAGACAGACAGACAGGCACAGAGACAGACCTAAAAGGAGAGGATAATCCCAGATCCGCCAGAAGTCTCGCGCAATTGCTGTCCACTGGTGGCCAGAGGGGAAAGCCACAAACTCAGGCTGGAGAGCCTTCCATATAGCTTGACATACAGTACAGGCCAAAAGTTTGGACACACCTTCTCATTCAATGCGTTTTCTTTATTTTCATGACTATTTACATTGTAGATTCTCACTGAAGGCATCAAAACTATGAATGAACACATGTGGAGTTATGTACTTAACAAAAAAAGGTGAAATAACTGAAAACATGTTTTATATTCTAGTTTCTTCAAAATAGCCACCCTTTGCTCTGATTACTGCTTTGCACACTCTTGGCATTCTCTCGATGAGCTTCAAGAGGTAGTCACCTGAAATGGTTTTCCAACAGTCTTGAAGGAGTTCCCAGAGGTGTTTAGCACTTGTTGGCCCCTTTGCCTTCACTCACCACCACTTCACCAAACCATCTCGACTGGGTTCAGGTCCGGTGACTGTGGAGGCCAGGTCATCTGCCGCAGCACTCCATCACTCTCCTTCTTGGTCAAATAGCCCTTACACAACCTGGAGGTGTGTTTGGGGTCATTGTCCTGTTGAAAAATAAATGATCGTCCAACTAAACGCAAACCGGATGGGATGGCATGTCGCTGCAGGATGCTGTGGTAGCCATGCTGGTTCAGTGTGCCTTCAATTTTGAATAAATCCCCAACAGTGTTACCAGCAAAACACCCCCACACCATCACACCTCCTCCTCCATGCTTCACAGTGGGAACCAGGCATGTGGAATCCGTCCGTTCACCTTTTCTGCGTCTCACAAAGACACGGCGGTTGGAACCAAAGATCTCAAATTTGGACTCATCAGACCAAAGCACAGATTTCCACTGGTCTAATGTCCATTCCTTGTGTTTCTTGGCCCAAACAAATCTCTTCTGCTTGTTGTCTCTCCTTAGCAGTGGTTTCCTAGCAGCTATTTGACCATGAAGGCCTGATTGGCGCAGTCTCCTCTTAACAGTTGTTCTAGAGATGGGTCTGCTGCTAGAACTCTGTGTGGCATTCATCTGGTCTCTGATCTGAGCTGCTGTTAACTTGCGATTTCTGAGGCTGGTGACTCGGATGAACTTATCCTCAGAAGCAGAGGTGACTCTTGGTCTTCCTTTCCTGGGTCGGTCCTCATGTGTGCCAGTTTCGTTGTAGCGCTTGATGGTTTTTGCGACTCCACTTGGGGACACATTTAAAGTTTTTGCAATTTTCCGGACTGACTGACCTTCATTTCTTAAAGTAATGATGGCCACTCGTTTTTCTTTAGTTAGCTGATTGGTTCTTGCCATAATATGAATTTTAACAGTTGTCCAATAGGGCTGTCGGCTGTGTATTAACCTGACTTCTGCACAACACAACTGATGGTCCCAACCCCACTGATAAAGCAAGAAATTCCACTAATTAACCCTGATAAGGCACACCTGTGAAGTGGAAACCATTTCAGGTGACTATCTCTTGAAGCTCATGGAGAGAATGCCAAGAGTGTGCAAAGCAGTAATCAGAGCAAAGGGTGGCTATTTTGAAGAAACTAGAATATAAAACATGTTTTCAGTTATTTCACCTTTTTTTGTTAAGTACATAACTCCACATGTGTTCATTCATAGTTTTGCCTTCAGTGAGAATCTACAATGTAAATAGTCATGAAAATAAAGAAAACGCATTGAATGAGAAGGTGTGTCCAAACTTTTGGCCTGTACTGTACCTGTGGTTGAATTTCACATTTGGGACATTACATCTTGGATTAGAGATTAGATATTTTGGAAAACTACAGTTTCAAATTAGTTACCCAACCACTGCGTGCCCCACAGTATATCTAAATAATAAAAATCAGGCCAAAAATATGAATCAATTTATTTCAAGACTCACCTCCGACATTATTCCTGACACAGTTGATGTGCCCAGGCGATAACTGGCAGCGACACTCTGCTCCGAGCAACCGGTCGCGAGAACGCGCAGTGTCAATGCCACTCTCTGCGCAGCACTGACAGGCGAGCGGTGATTGCCCGCGTGTAGAAGAAAGGGGAACAGATGCCCGACCAGCTCGTCAAACTTTGCGCTGTCAATTCTGAAGTATTCAAAGTGTTTTTCTTTGTCCATATCTTTCATGTCCCTCACCAGTGTATTATACTCCCCTTCTTCATCCCTGCTTTGGTTCGGTGGCGTTATGTACCACCTTCTTTTGTTTTTTTTGGCCATAGCCAAAAGGCAGAGTATTTCTTCCAGGTATGAGGTAGGTACAGTGTATCAGCGTGTATGTTTCTTTTCTCTGTCATGTTCTGTGTTCTTTATTTACATGTGTCCAATCCCTGTTTTACCCCATTCAATCCAGGGTCACCATCGATTGAGAACTGCCATCTGTGCTCTGCTGCTACATGTGTGTCTACCAGTTCTTGTGTCCGCTATTCTCGAGTAAATGCTAATTTCTCGATATGCTGCAGTCATTACATGTTTTGAAAAAACAGTGTAGCAGTGAATCATTGTACTCACATCAGAGACGTTTTCAGCCATGCCGAGACTGATTGTGCCCGTGTCACCCTCTGACAGGGCAGGGCCTTCTACTTGTTCATCCTGTATATTAAGTGGGAACTGAGCAGTGGTACGGGTGGAAGAAGTCGTGGAGCCGGTGATTTGGGGTCAAGGGCATGTCGGCAACATTAGCTACTTGGTGTCAGTGTGGTTTTTGTACGCCGATGCCCACTGTGCCAGAGTCCGTCTGCTGTCAGGAGGCTGGTCTGGACCATCTTCTGCGTGACCACTGCATCACCATGGTGCAAACATTCAGCATCCTGTGCCGGGAGGTGGACGTGTTGGAGGTGGCGATGCTTTCACTGAGGGCCGTCAGAGCTGAGACGCTGGAGCGTCCCATCAACAGCAGGTAAGTCAAGCTAGCTGTAATCGCAGGCGAATGCAGAAAAGAAAACAAATGCATGCTCTACGGTGTTGGCCAGCAATATGATAACATACAAGGTGAACAATGTTTCCACGTGCTGTTTGTTTACATACAGTTGTTGTCTGCCTGAAACGTCTTTGTTTATGTCGTTTCTCCGGTACTAATTGCTAGCTAACCCTTAGCGTTAGCTAGTTGACGCTAACAGCTATTAACTATCAATGCTGGTACCTAACGTTAGTTCGCCGGTTCACATCGCTGACTAAGTTACATATTGCTACTGGAGAATGAGCCAGTTAGATGCAGAACATGTCTGAGAGGCCTGACATAACAATATAATGCCACATGAATGCTTTCTGTATGTAGTTTGTTTACATCATGTTGTGCAGCACGTTATGAAACCAACGTTTGGGAAACCGCTGTCAAAACACCGTGACGGAGACAGTTTGATGTCGGACATTCAGACATTCAGTCGGGCTCATAAATTTGAGAGTGCATGAATAGCAGACAGGTCTGTAGAGAAAATGTATGGATACACGTGGTTGTACTAACACTATGAAAAAAGGTAACTTCTGCACACTTACTCCAAGCCACAAAAGTTTAATAATGACAACGTTTTATCCTACTTGGATCTTCGTCAGGTCACAATGTTCAAAAAATGGAAAACTATATTTATACATCATGCACACCAGTAGGCTGATAAGCTCTATGATGGCAGGTGTGGTTATCCATCCAAACCACCCAGGGTGATAAACATCCAAAAACAATTAACATAAAGTTTATAGAAAAAAACAACAGTCATACTTCAGAATATCAAACATACATCCTATATATATGAACATTATATCAGATTCATCATCCCTTATATCAGAATGTACATCACCTATGTTCAAATATTGTTTACTACTTGAAAACTGTGACACAAAGAGAAAAACATGGTGGTAGCCATGTTGTGTCCCTACTGGTTTCCAATTTAACTGGTTTCCTTACCGAACAGCTGCAGATGTGCTGCGTCTCCATCAGCAGATTTGTCACAAATTCACAAACATACACAACATATTACTGGCGATTTTAAAGACGCAGCCCACATCTACCACAGCAAATATGCTTCTGTAAGTGAGCACTACGTACCAGCGACATTAAAAAAGAAAGTAAAGAAAATATGATATACACAAATTTGCGTCAAGCTGGACTTGATTTCACGTCAACAAAAACACGATGTAACACAAGCTGCACGTCTACCTGTGTGAGCCACTGAGACTTCCAGAGCGCAAGGCTTTCCTCGGGTATTAGTAAATTACGTCAGCATCCAGGTGACATTTTGATTTGGGCTGACCTGAGACAACTGGTTACCCTCGACTTGCCTTGAAAGTACCCACACATATTTATCAATGTTTCTGGTTCGTTCTCACTGTAATTGAGTAGTTTTTTGTGTACTTGCACTTTAAAAAAAAAAAAAAAAAAAGCATTAACTACCATGACACAATAATAATGGTATTACACTCTATGACAACCTGGCAGCTAGCTCTGATGGAGACATATGACCTCTAAGAACAAACTCACAATTATGGACGCACACTAAAAGAAATGTCGCCATGGTCCGTGAGAGGTGACGTCATGCTGTTATCCCTGTCTCTACAGGTACGCAGTGAGCATGATGCATTCACGTTCACAGGGCAGCGTCGGACATGAGTTGTATTGTTTGAAATCATTTTCTGGGATTGTCTGCACTAAACTGACACATACCTCCCTAAATGTTTAAGTGTCATGTTTCAACATTTTATTTTCTCGTTCAGCTTTAATTTGTAAAGGTATACCTGTAATTTAATTTACAAACTAGTTTGAGATATATAAGCTATCCCTACATCCTGCAATGCTAATTAAGTAGTTGCCACACATTGATTGCAAGACAGACATTAGAAATAAAAAAAATTATTTTACAAAAAGCCAATATTCCCCCATGAACAAGCACTTAGCGACAGTGGTAAGGAAAAACTCCCCTGTAGGAAGAAACCTCAGGCTCTAGGTGGGCGGCCATCTGCCTTGACTGGTTTAGAGAAATAAATAAAATATTAAAGCTGCAAGCAGCGTTTGGTGGGACCTCGCACTCGCGCCCGTTTCGGCCCCCAGCTTATGTCGTCACTGTGAATTATTTAGAAATATCAAACATATTGCCACAAACATCAGAAAATCCTTACAGAGCTGAACGTTTTGATGTTTGAATGCTTTCTGTAGCTGTAGGTATGTAGAAGTGATGTCACAATATGCAAATTAGATGAGCGAATTTCTTCCCATCAGATTCCTCTTGCTTTATTTTGAGGATGAGACGACAAAAACAGCACAAAACAAAATAAATCTGCTGTGCAAATATGTTCAAAATGCTGTTTTACTGAGATGTATGAAATCCAATATGGCCACCGCCTAGTGACGCCACAATATGCAAATTAGATGAGTTAATTTACTCCCATCACAAACTTTGGGTCATGATGAATAGTTTTATCATTTACAGTATGCCTTTATCTCTCACCACTTTCAAGCGAAAGCCTTTTGAAATGTTGAAATGAATATTTTCCTCAAATAACTAAAGGGTGAAATGGAGATTGTGCCCCTGTCATGTCTGCATGTAAGATGTAGACACACACACACATCATGTTTCTGTGAGTTTGTGTGGCACAGCAGTTGCCATAGTAATAAACTAGGTGCACCTGGCAGAAGAGCAGAGAGAGACAGACAGAACACAGAGAAGAGAACTCTTTTAGAGGAGATTTAACTCCTCGAACAAATTTTTGCCATAACCAAACCGTTGGTCCAATCATGAAAATGAAGTGATGATGAGAGAGATAAAGTTATACAGAAGATCTGTTTAGCAGCAGTTGAGGTGGAACGTGTGCGTCTTTAAAGCCGATACAATAAACGGTGTAGGAGGAGATGTTTTTTTAAGTGCATGTTTCAGGCGAAATCTTACTTTGAAAGGGCAAATAGCTCACTTCCTGTTGGATTTAGGTCATGGGTGTTAGCGTGTTATTTGTAGGTCGAACACTCCAGTTTTGGTTTGATCTTGATACGACATTCCTACGGGCTGCAGTGGCCAGTTTAGTGCACCTATGTGGCGCTAGAGAGCCCATTTTGGCACTTTAGGGGTTAATAATGTGTGTGTTCTGTTTCAAATGAAGTTTCTGCTGCTGTAATCTGTCCTTTAAAGATTGTGAGACACACAGACCAGAGAACCCTGTGGCTGTGTCTGTGGGTGCAGCCGTTGTCGTGGCGATTAATGACTTGCCCGCACCTGTGGCAGACACAGACACGTCAGGAAAGCAGATCACCAAAGGCTGTTTATAAAGGGATTTAACTCCTCGAACAAATGCTTCGCATACCCAAACCGTTGGTCCAAGCAAGAAAATAAAGTGATTTTGAGAGACAGCCACGTCTCGTGAACGCACGTGTCGCGTTTTATATTTCTCGAGTCAAAAATGTGGTCAGGGGAGCGAGTTTAAAATGTGTTGCACCCCAGCTGTTTCCAGAAATTTCTCCTCAGAGTTTACATGGGAGTGAATGAGAAAAAAATCAGCGCTCCCTTCGCTTTGGAGACACTCAGCAAAAATGTGTACGTGTGAGAGATTCCATGTCAACATATCTGTGAGCAGGACAAATTTTCCTACGTTTTGTGGTATAAATTGTGTGTGTACAGTGAAAATTGTGGCCATGGCAGCGAGTTAAAGACAAAAGTTTTAGACGATTTTTAGAGCCCTCTCCACTCTAGCTCACAGCATTCCGTGCAATACACACCCATTGTAAACTGAGAATTTCTCCACTTTTGCTCATGGTACTTTGAGAGGCACAGATGAAAAACGGTAAAAGATATGAAAAAGATGAAAACATGAGTAAATAGATGAGACCTGTGGCAACATTTGAGAGTTGGAATGGAGTCTGTAGCACAAAGTATGGAGACGCTGTAAATGCTAGAAAAAGCCCTAAGATTGGTCTCTTTCTCCCCCCTGCTGCCATTCATTTCCTATGGGACAGCTTTCGAAGATCGTCAGGACGTTTTTCTGACATCTCACCTTATGGAGGCCATAAAATCCAAACTAAGCGAGTAATGAAAAAGTTACGAATAACTTTTGATTAGAACAAGTTGATCTGTCATGTGTGCAAGTTTGAAGCCGATTGGATAAGCGGTGTATGAGAAGAAGATTTTTTAGGAAAGGCAGTTTTAAGGCAAAATCATACTTTGAAAGGGCAAATAGCTCACTTCCTGTTGGATTTAGGTCAGGGGTGTCAGCGCGTGATTTTTAGGTCTTCATGAGACGAACACGCCACTTTTGGTTTCATGTTTCTACGACATTCCTACAGGCCGTGGCGGCCATTTTTGTGTGCCTAGGTGGCGCTAGAGAGCCCATTTTGGCACTTTAGGGGTTAATGTCATGATTTTCTAAAATTTTTCACCGGTTCTGATGTGCGTGCCAATTTTGGTGAGTTTTTGAGCATGTTTAGGGGGTCAAATTCCAGTTCAAAGAGGCGGCGGGAGAAAGAATAAAGAATAATTAAAGCTGCAAGCAGCGTTTGGCGGGACCTCGCACTCGCGCTCGTTTCGGGCCCCAGCTTATGTCGTCACTGTGAATTATTTAGAAATATCAAACATGTTGCCACAAACATCAGAAAATCCTTACAGAGCTGAACGTTTTGATGTTTGAATGCTTTCTGTAGCTGTAGGTATGGATAAGTGATGTCACGATATGCAAATTAGATGAGTGAATTTATTCCCATCAGATTCCTCGTCCTTTATTTTGAGGAAGAGACAACAAAAACAACACAAAACAAAATAAATTTACTATGTAAATATGTTCAAAATGTTGTTTTACTGAGATGTATGAAATCCAATATGGCTGCTGCCTAGTGACGTCACAATATGCAAATTAGATAAGTTAATTTACTCCCATGACAAACTTTGGGTCATGATGAATAGTTTTCTCATTTACAGTATGCCTTTATCTCTCACCACTTTCAAGCCACAGCCTTTTGAAATGTTGAAATGAAAATGGAATATTTTCCTCAATAAACTCTGGCACCTAAAGGGTTAAAATGGAGATTGTGCCCCTGTCATGTCTGCATGTAAGATTTAGACACACACACACATCATGTTTCTGTGAGTTTGTGTGTGACAGCGGTTGCCATGGTGATGAAGTAGGTGCACCTGGGAGAAGAGCAGAGAGAGACAGACAGAACACAGAGAGAGACCTGTTGTAGTGGAGATTTAACTCCTCAAACAAGTTCTTCCCATTCCCAAACCGCTGGTCCAATCATCAAAATAATGTGATCATGAGAGAGATAAAGTTATACAGAAGATCTGTTTAGCAGCAGTTGAACTGGTATGTGTGCGTCTTTAAAGCCGACACAATAAACGGTGTAGGAGGAGATGTGTTTTTTTTTAAGAGCACGTTTGAGGGGAAATCTTACTTTGAAAGGGCAAATAGCTCACTTCCTGTTGGATTTAGGTCATGGGTGTTAGCATGTTATTTGTAGGTCGAACACTCCAGTTTTGGTTTGATCTTGATACGACATTCCTACGGGCTGCAGTGGCCAGTTTAGTGCACCTATGTGGCGCTAGAGAGCCCATTTTGGCACTGTAGGGGTTAATAATGTGTGTGTTCTGTTTCAAATGAAGTTTCTGCTGCTGTAATCTGTCCTTTAAAGATTGTGAGACAAACAGACCAGAGAACCCTGTGGCTGTGTCTGTGTGTGCAGCCGTTGTCATGGCGATTAATGACTTGCCCGCACCTGCGGCAGACACAGACACGTCAGGAAAGCAGATCACCAAAGGCTGTTTATAAAGGGATTTAACTCCTCGAACAAATGCTTCGCATACCCAAACCGTTGGTCCAAGCAAGAAAATAAAGTGATTTTGAGAGCCAGCCACGTCTCGTGAACGCACGTGTCGCGTTTTATATTTCTCGAGTCAAAAATGTGGTCAGGGGAGCGAGTTTAAAATGTGTTGCACCTAAGCTGTTTCCAGAAATTTCTCCTCAGAGTTTACATGGGAGTGAATGAGAAAAAAATCAGCGCTCCCTTAGCTTTGGAGCCACTCAGCAAAAATGTGTACATGTGAGAGATTCCATGTCAACATATCTGTGAGCTGGACAAATTTTCCTACGTTTTGTGGTATAAATTGTGTGTGTACAGTGAAAATTGTGGCCATGGCAGCGAGTTAAAGACAAAAGTTTTAGACGATTTTTAGAGCCCTCTCCACTCTAGCTCACAGCATTCCGTGCAATACACACCCATTGTAAACTGAGAATTTCTCCACTTTTGCTCATGGTACTTTGAGAAGCACAGATCAAAAACGGTAAAAGATATGGAAAAGATGAAAACATGAGTGAATAGATGAGACCTGTGGCAACATTTGAGAGTTGGAATGGAGTCTGTAACACAAAGCATGGAGACGCTGTAAATGCTAGAAAAAGCCCTAAGATTGGTGTCTTTCTTCCCCCTGCTGCCATTCATTTCCTATGGGACAGCTTTCGAAGATCGTCAGGACGTTTTTCTGACATCTCACCTTATGGAGGCCATAAAATCCAAACTAAGCGAGTAATGGAAAAGTTACGAATAACTTTTGATTAGAACGAGTTGATCTGTCATCTGTGCAAGTTTGAAGCCGATTGGATAAGCGGTGTATGAGAAGAAGATTTTTTAGGAAAGGCAGTTTTAAGGCAAAATCTTACTTTGAAAGGGCAAATAGCTCACTTCCTGTTGGATTTAGGTCAGGGGTGTCAGCGCGTGATTTTTAGGCCTTCATGAGACGAACACACCACTTTTGGTTTCATGTTTCTACGACGTTCCTACAGGCCGTGGCGGCCATTTTTGTGTGCCTAGGTGGCGCTAGAGAGCCCATTTTGGCACTTTAGGGGTTAATGTCATGATTTTCTAAAATTTTTCACCGGTTCTGATGTGCGTGTCAATTTTGGTGAGTTTTTGAGCATGTTTAGGGGGTCAAATTCCAGTTCAAAGAGGCGGCGGAAGAAAGAAAGAAAGAAAGAAAGAAATAATAATAAACACACCAAAAACAATAGTGTGCTCGCCTTTGGCGAGGACTGGCCTGTGAGTAGTTCACTGCTTTTGGGCTTGGTCCCTAATAAACGCACGCAGCAAAAACAAGAGGGTCCTCGCCTTTGGCGAGGACTGCTCTGTGACCTTTGAAAGGTCAAGTAGCTCACTTCCTGTTGGAATTAGGTCATGGGTGTCAAGGCGTGATTTGTAAGTCAAACACACCAGTTTTGGTTTGATCTTGATACGATATTCCTACGGGCTGCAGTGGCCAGTTTAGTGCACCTATGTGGCGCTAGAGAGCCCATTTTGGCACTTTAGGGGTTAATAATGTGTGTGTTCTGTTTCAAATGAAGTTTCTGCTGCTGTAATCTGTCCTTTAAAGATTGTGAGACACACAGACCAGAGAA
Source organism: Epinephelus lanceolatus (assembly GCF_041903045.1). Lineage (NCBI taxonomy): Eukaryota > Metazoa > Chordata > Actinopteri > Perciformes > Serranidae > Epinephelus > Epinephelus lanceolatus. Next base: position 20,134,231 of record NC_135757.1, on the reverse strand, counting down.
CCCTGTGGCTGTGTCTGTGTGTGCAGCCGTTGTCATGGCGATTAATGACTTGCCCGTACCTGTGGCAGACACAGACACGTCAGGAGAACAGATCACCAAAGGCTGTTTATAAAGGGATTTAACTCCTCGAACAAATGCTTTGCATACCCAAACCGTTGGTCCAAGCAAGAAAATAAAGTGATTTTGAGAGACAGCCACGTCTCGTGAACGCACGTGTCGCGTTTTATATTTCTCGAGTCAAAAATGTGGTCAGGGGAGCAAGTTTAAAATGTGTTGCACCCCAGCTGTTTCCAGAAATTTCCCCTCTGAGTTTACATGGGAGTGAATGAGAAAAAAATCAGCGCTCCCTTCGCTTTGGAGACACTCAGCAAAAATGTGTACGTGTGAGAGATTCCATGTCAACATATCTGTGAGCTGGACAAATTTTCTTACGTTTTGTGGTATAAATTGTGTGTGTACAGTGAAAATTGTGGCCATGGCAGCGAATTAAAGACAAAAGTTTTAGACGATTTTTAGAGCCCTCTCCACTCTAGCTCACAGCATTCCGTGCAATACACACCCATTGTAAACTGAGAATTTCTCCACTTTTGCTCATGGTACTTTGAGAAGCACAGATGAAAAACGGTAAAAGATATGGAAAAGATGAAAACATGAGTGAATAGATGAGACCTGTGGCAACATTTGAGAGTTGGAATGGAGTCTGTAGCACAAAGTACGCTGTAAATGCTAGAAAAAGCCCTAAGATTGGTCTCTTTCTCCCCCCTGCTGCCATTCATTTCCTATGGGACAGCTTTCGAGGATCGCCAGGACGTTTTTCTGACATCTCACCTTATGGAGGCCATAAAATGCAAACTAAGCGAGTAATGAAAAAGTTACGAATAACTTTTGATTAGAACGAGTTGATCTGTCATCTGTGCAAGTTTGAAGCCGATTGGATAAGCGGTGTATGAGAAGAAGATTTTTTAGGAAAGGCAGTTTTAAGGTAAAATCTTACTTTGAAAGAGCAAATATCTCACTTCCTGTTGGATTTAGGTCAGGGGTGTCAGCGCGTGATTTTTAGGTCTTCATGAGACGAACACGCCACTTTTGGTTTCATGTTTCTACGACGTTCCTACAGGCCGTGGCGGCCATTTTTGTGTGCCTAGGTGGCGCTAGAGAGCCCATTTTGGCACTTTAGGGGTTAATGTCATGATTTTCTAAAATTTTTCACCGGTTCTGATGTGCGTGCCAATTTTGGTGAGTTTTTGAGTATGTTTAGGGGGTCAAATTCCAGTTCAAAGAGGCGGCGGGAGAAAGAATAAAGAATAATAATAATAAACGGAGCAAAAACAATAGGCAGAGGACTGTGAGCAGTCCTCTGCCTTAGGGCTCGGTCCCTAATAATAATAAACGCAGCCTTTGGCGAGGACTGGTCTCTAGGCTCAGTCCCTAATAATAATAATAATAATAATAATAATAAACGCAGCAAAAACAATAGTGTTCTCGCCTTCGGCGACGACTGGTCTGTGAGAATAAACGCAGCAAAAAGTATAGGGGGGGTCCTCGCCTTTGGCGAGGACTGGTCTGTGAGTAGTCCACTACTGTTGGAGTCGGTCCACAATAGACGCACGCAGCAAAAACAAGAGGGTCCTCGCCTTTGGCGAGGACTGCTCCTTGAGCAGTCCTCTGCCTCTAGGCTCAGTCCCTAATAAACGCAGCAATAACAAGAGGGTCCTCGGCGAGGACCGGTCTGTAGGAATAAACGCAGCAAAAACTATAGGGAGGGTCCTCGCCTTTGGCGAGGACTGCTTTGTGAGTAGTCCATTGCTGTTGGGCCCGGTCACTAATGAACGCACGCAGCAAAAACAAGAGGGTCCTCGCCTTTGGCGAGGACTGCTCCTTGAGCAGTCCTCTGCCTCTAGGCTCGGTCCCTAATAATAATAATAATAATAATAATAATAAACGCAGCAAAAACAATAGTGTTCTCGCCTTCGGCGATGACTGGTCTGTGAGAATAAACGCAGCAAAAAGTATAGGGGGGGTCCTCGCCTTTGGCGAGGACTGGTCTGTGAGTAGTCCACTACTGTTGGAGTCGGTCCACAATAAACGCACGCAGCAAAAACAAGAGGGTCCTCGCCTTTGGCGAGGACTGCTCCTTGAGCAGTCCTCTGCCTCTAGGCTCAGTCCCTAATAAACGCAGCAATAACAAGAGGGTCCTCGGCGAGGACTGGTCTGTAGGAATAAACGCAGCAAAAACTATAGGGAGGGTCCTCGCCTTTGGCGAGGACTGCTTTGTGAGTAGTCCACTGCTGTTGGGCCCGGTCACTAATGAACGCACGCAGCAAAAACAAGAGGGTCCTTCGGCGAGGACTGCTCTGTGAGCAGTCCTCTACCTCTAGGCTCGGTCCCTAATAAAGAATAAACGGAGCAAAAACAATTGTGTCCTCGCCTTTGGCGAGAACTGGTCTGTAGGAATAAACGCAGCAAAAACTATAGGGAGGGTCCTCGCCTTTGGCGAAGACTGCTTTGTGAGTAGTCCACTGCTGTTGGGCCCGGTCACTAATGAACGCATGCAGCAAAAACAAGAGGGTCCTTGCCTTTGGTCTCGGTCCCTAATAAAGACAGCTTTGTCCCATCAGCCATTAGAGAGATAAACAAAAACAAAAACTCGCTCCACACTAAACTGAATTAATGACAGTATAGTTTTTCTTTCTTTCTCTGGGATTGTTTTAAAATTCATATTTTGGGTATTATAATGGTTTTACATGCCCTTTTTGATCCTGCACTTTGATATGACGTACTGATGGCACTTTACCTTTATACTGTTATGTTACTGTGTCTGATCTGTTTGTCTGTGTTCTGTGGATGAAGCCAAATCACTTAATCTGTGAACCAAATCTACCTTCGGGTACAACAAAAGTTACTTTACCTTACCTTACCTTACCTTACCTGTGGTCTCTGGGGTTGAGTTCAGCAGTTCCCTGGCTGAACTCCATGATGAGGCTTCTCTCCCTCCCAGAGAGTCTCTGTCTCCAGATCAGCAGGACCCTCCATGCCATCCTCATGGACTGGATGTCCAGGAGAGAGCCCACAGCCTCACCATCCACCAGCTATGGTCCTGCTGCCTCCACCAGATGTTTAAGGCACAGAGTCCTTGTGCGGTACAGTGCCTCCATCAGTCCGGGTGTTTCCCTCAGTAGTTGGTCAGAAAACAGCATCATGTCACTTTTAGCGTTTTCAGGCCCCGAAAAGTATTTTGAGATTTTGAGAACATGTTGTAACTTAGGCTGTTACTTTTGACCAGAAGCACTCAGAAACAAGTTTCCAAGCCAGAAACATGTGGTTTGGTGAATTCTATAGCAGCAATGCAGTTTCCTCTGGTTTCCCTCACTAGTTGGTCAGAAAACAGCATCATGTCACATTTAGCGTTTTCAGGCCCCGAAAAGCATTTTGAGAGCATGTTGTAATTTAGGCTGTTACTTTTGACCAGAAGCACTCAGAAACAAGTTTCCAAGCCAGAAACATGTGGTTTGGTGAATTCTATAGTAGCAAGGCAGTTTTCTCTGGTTTCCCTCACTAGTTGGTCAGAAAATGGCATCATGTCACTTTTAGCGTTTTCAGGCCCCGAAAAGCATTTTGAGAGCATGTTGTAATTTAGGCTGTTACCTTTGACCAGAAGCACTCAGAAACAAGTTTCCAAGCCAGAAACATGTGGTCTGGTGAATTTGATAGCAGCAATTCAGTTTCATCTGGTTTCCCTCACTAGTTGGTCAGAAAACAGCATCATGTCACATTTAGCGTTTTCAGACCCCGAAAAGCATTTTGAGAGCATGTTGTAACTTAGGCTGTTACTTTTGACCAGAAGCACTCAGAAACAAGTTTCCAAGCCAGAAACATGTGGTCTGGTGAATTTGATAGCAGCAATTCAGTTTCATCTGGTTTCCCTCACTAGTTGGTCAGAAAACAGTATCATGTCACATTTAGCGTTTTCAGGCCCCGAAAAGCATTTTGAGAGCATGTTGCAACTTAGGCTGTTACTTTTGACCAGAAGCACTCAGAAACAAGTTTCCAAGCCAGAAACATGTGGTTTGTTGAATTCTATAGCAGCAATGCAGTTTCCTCTGGTTTCCCTCACTAGTTGGTCAGAAAACAGCATCATGTCACTTTTAGCATTTTCAGGCCCCGAAAAGCATTTTGAGAGCATGTTGTAACAGGCTGTTACTTTTGACCAGAAGCACTCAGAAACAAGTTTCCAAGCCAGAAACATGTGGTTTGTTGAATTCTATAGCAGCAATGCAGTTTCCTCTGGTTTCCCTCACTAGTTGGTCAGAAAACAGCATCATGTCACTTTTAGCATTTTCAGGCCCCGAAAAGCATTTTGAGAGCATGTTGTAACAGGCTGTTACTTTTGACCAGAAACAAGTTTCCAAGCCAGAAACATGTGGTTTGTTGAATTCTATAGCAGCAAGGCAGTTTCCTGTGGTTTCCCTCACTAGTTGGTCAGAAAACAGCATCATGTCACTTTTAGCATTTTCAGGCCCCGAAAAGCATTTTGAGAGCATGTTGTAACTTAGGCTGTTACTTTTGACCAGAAGCACTCAGAAACAAGTTTCCAAGCCAGAAACATGTGGTTTGGTGATTTTATAGCAGCAATGCAGTTTCCTCTGGTTTACCTCACTAGTTAGTCAGAAAACAGCATCATGTCACTTTTAGCGTTTTCAGGCCCCGAAAAGCATTTTGAAAGCATGTTGTAACAGGCTGTTCCTTTTGACCAGAAACAAGTTTCCAAGCCAGAAACATGTGGTTTGTTGAATTCTATAGCAGCAAGGCAGTTTCCTGTGGTTTCCCTCACTAGTTGGTCAGAAAACAGCATCATGTCACATTTAGCGTTTTCAGGCCCCGAAAAGCATTTTGAGAGCATGTTGCAACTTAGGCTGTTACTTTTGACCAGAAGCACTCAGAAACAAGTTTCCAAGTCAGAAACATGTGGTTTATTGATTCTATAGCAGCAATGCAGTTTCCTGTGGTTTCCCTCACTAGTTGGTCAGAAAACAGCATCATCTCACTTTTAGCGTTTTCAGGCCCCGAAAAGCATTTTGAAAGCATGTTGTAACAGGCTGTTCCTTTTGACCAGAAACAAGTTTCCAAGCCAGAAACATGTGGTTTGTTGAATTCTATAGCAGCAAGGCAGTTTCCTGTGGTTTCCCTCACTAGTTGGTCAGAAAACAGCATCATCTCACTTTTAGCGTTTTCAGGCCTCGAAAAGCATTTTGATAGCATGTTGTAATAGGCTGTTACTTTTGACCAGAAACAAGTTTCCAAGCCAGAAACATGTGGTTTGGTGATTCTATAGCAGCAATGCAGTTTCCAGTAATAATAATAGTAAGTCTATCAAAAAAAGGTCATAGTTTAGTACAGTCAGGTCCATAATTATTTGGACAATGATACAGTTGTCATCATTTTTGGCTCTGTACACCACCACAATGGGTTTTAAATGAAACAATGAATACCTGCTTAAAGTGCAGACTCTCAGCTTTCATTTAAGTCTTTTTTCAAAAATGTAGTATGAACCGTGTAGGAATGACAACCATTTCTTCACACAGTCCCCCGACTTTAAGGGCTCATAAGTATTTGGACAAACTAACATAATCATCAATTAAACAGTCAGTTTTAATACTTGGTTGCAAATCCTTTACAGTCAATGACTGCCTCAAGTGTTGGACACATAGGCATCATCATATGCTGGGTTTCTTCCCTGGTGATGCTCTGCCAGCCCTTTACTGCAGCCGTCTGCACTTCCTGCTTGTGTTTTGGGTGTTTTGCCCTCAGTTTTGGCTTCAGCAAGAGGAACGCATGCTCAATTGGATTCAGGTCAGATGATATGATTTGGCCATTGCACAACATTCCACTTCTTTGCCTTAAAAATGTCTTTGGTTGCTTTTGCAGTATGCTTCAGGTCAATGTCCATCTGCACTGTGAAGCATCGTCTAATGAGTTTTGAAGCATTTGGTTGAATCTGAGCAGATAATGGTGCCCCAAACACTTCAGCTTTCATCCTGCTGCTCTTCTCAGCAGTCACATCATCAATAAATACAAGAGAACCAGTTCCACTGGCAGCCATACATGGCCATGACATAACAGTACCTCCACCATGCTTCACTGATGAGGTGGTGTGCTTTGGATCATGAGCAGTTCCTTGCCTTCTGCCTTCTCTTGTCTTCCCATCATTCTGGTAGTTGATCTTTGTTTTATCTGTCCATAGTATGCTGTTCCACAACTGTACAGGCTTTTAGATGGTTTTTGACAAACTCTAATCTGGCCTTCCATTTTTAAGGCTAACCATTGGTTTGCATCTTGTGATAAACCCTCTGTATTTATTCTAGTGAAGTCTTGTCTTGCTGACAAGAGCAGCAGGATGAAAGCTGAAGTGTTTGGGGCACCACTATCTGCTCAGATTCAACTAAATGCTTCAAAACTCATTGGACGATGCTTCACAGTGCAGTTGGACATTGACCTGAAGCATACTGCAAAAGCAACCAAAGACATTTTTAAGGCAAAGAAGTGGAATGCTGTGCAATGGCCAAGTCATATCATCTGTCCTGAATCCAATTGAGCGTGCATTTCTCTTGCTGAAGCCAAAACTGAGGGCAAAACACCCAAAACACAAGCAGGAAGTGCAGACGGCTGCAGTAAAGGGCTGGCAAAGCATCACCAGGGAAGAAACCCAGCATCTGATGATGCCTATGTGTCCAACACTTGAGGCAGTCATTGACTGTAAAGGATTTGCAACCAAGTATTAAAACTGACTGTTAAATTGATGATTATGTTAGTTTGTCCAAATACTTATGAGCCCTTAAAGTTGGGGGACTGTGTGAAGAAATGGTTGTAATTCCTACACGGTTCATACTACATTTTTGAAAAAAGCCTTAAATGAAAGCTGAGAGTCTGCACTTTAAGCAGGTATTCACTGTTTCATTTAAAACCCATTGTGGTGGTGTACAGAGCCAAAATGATGACAAATGTATCATTGTCCAAATAATTATGGACCTGACTGTATGTCAAAAAAATGGCATGGTATAATATTTCAAAAAAGGCCATAGTATAGTATGTCAAAAAAAGGTCATAGTATAGCATGTCAAAAAAGTGTCATGGTATAACATATCAAAAAAAGTCATAGCATAGTATGTCAAAAAAGGTCATAGTATAGTATAGTATGTCAAAAAAAGTCATAGTATAATATGTCAAAAAGTCATAGTATAGTATGTCAAAAAAGGTCATAGTATAGTATGTCAAAAAAATGTCATGGTACAATATGTCAAAAAAAAAGGTCATAGTATAATATGTCAAAAAAGTCATAGTATAGTATGTCAAAAAATGTCATTGTACAATATGTCAAAAAAAAAGGTCATAGTATAGTATAGTATGTCAAAAAAAATGTCATGGTATAATATGTGAAAAAAGTCATAGTATAGTATGTCAAAAAGGTCATAGTATAGTATGTTAAAAAAGTCATAGTAAAGTATGTCAAAAAATGTCATGGTACTATATGTCAAAAAAAGGTCATAGTATAGTATAGTATGTCAAAAAAATGTCATGGTATAATATGTCAAAAAAGTCATGGTATAGTATGTCAAAAAGGTCATAGTATAGTATGTTAAAAAAAATGTCATGGTACAGTATGTCAAAAAAGTCATAGTATAGTATGTCAAAAAATGTCATGGTACAATATGTCAAAAAAAAGGTCATAGTATAATATGTCAAAAAAAGTCATAGTATAGTATGTCAAAAAATGTCATGGTACAATATGTAAAAAAAAGGTCATAGTATAGTATAGTATAGTATGTCAAAAAAATGTCATGGTATAATATATCAAAAAAGTCATAGTATAGTATGTCAAAAAAGGTCATAGTATAGTATGTTAAAAAAACGTCATGGTACAATTTGTCAAAAAAAGGTCATAGTATAGTATAGTATGTCAAAAAAATGTCATGGTATAATATATCAAAAAAGTCATAGTATAGTATGTCAAAAAAGGTCATAGTATAGTATGTTAAAAAAACGTCATGGTACAATTTGTCAAAAAAAGGTCATAGTATAGTATAGTATGTCAAAAAAATGTCATGGTATAATATGTCAAAAAAGTCATAGTATAGTATGTCAAATAGGTCATAGTATAGTATGTTAAAAAAAATGTCATGGTACAGTATGTCAAAAAAGTCATAGTATAGTATGTCAAAAAAAAGGTCATAGTATAGTATGTCAAAAAAATGTCATGGTATAATATGTCAAAAAAGGTCATAGTATAATATGTCAAAAAAAGGTTATAGAATAGCATGTCAAAAAAATGTTATGGTATAACATCAAAAAAAGTCATAGCATAGTATGTCAAAAAAAAGGTCATGGTATAATATTTAAAAAAAAAGTCATAGTATGGTATGTCAAAAAAAGGTCATAGTATAGTTTTTCAAAAAAAGTCATAGTATAGTATGTCAAAAAATGTCATGGTATAGTATGTCAAAAAAAGTCATAGTATAGTATGTCCAAAAATGTCATGGTATAATATGTCAAAAAAAGTCATAGTATAGTATGTCAAAAAATGTCATGGTATAATATGTCAAAAAAGTCATAGTAAGTCTGTCAAAAAGGTCATAGTTTAGTATGTCAAAAAATGTCATATTATAATATTTCAAAAAAGGTCATAGTATAATATGTCAAAAAAAGGCCATAGTATAGCATGTCAAAAAAATGTCATGGTATAACATATCAAAAAACGTCATAGCATAGTATGTCAAAAAAAAAGGTCATGGTATAATATTTAAAAAAAAAGATAGTATAGTATGTCAAAAAAATGTCATGGTATAATATGTCAAAAAAGGTCATAGTATAGTATGTCAAAAAAGTGTCATAGTATAGTATGTCAAAAAAATGTCATGGTATCATATGTCAAAAAAGGTCATAGTATAGTATGTCATAAAAAGGTTATAGTACAGAATGTCAAAAAAATGTCATGGTATAACATATCAAAAAAAGTCATAGCATAGCATGTCAAAAAAAAGGTCATGGTATAATATTTCAAAAAATGGTCATAGTATGGTATGTCAAAAAAAAGGTCATAGTATAGTTTTTCAAAAAAAGTCATAGTATAGAATGTCAAAAAATGTCATGGTATAGTATGTCAAAAAAAGTCAGCATAGTATGTCAAAAAATGTCATGGTATAATATGTCAAAAAATGTCATGGTATAATATGTCAAAAAAAAAGGTCATAGTATAGTATGTCAAAAAAATGTCATGGTATAATATGTCAAAAAAGGTCATAGTATAGTATGTCAAAAAAGGTCATAGTATAGTATGTCAAAAAAATGTCATGGTATAATATGTCAAAAAAGTAATAGTAAGTCTGTCACTAAAAGGTCATAGTTTAGTATGTCAAAAAAATGGCATGGTATAATATTTCAAAAAAGGCCTTAGTATAGTATAGTATGTCAAAAAAGGTCATAGTATAGCATGTCAAAAAAGTGTCATGGTATAACATATCAAAAAAAGTCATAGCATAGTATGTCAAAAAAGGTCATAGTATAGTATGTCAAAAAAAGGTCATGGTATAGTATTGTCAAAAAAGGTCATAGTATAGTATGTTAAAAAAATGTCATGGTGCAATATGTCAAAAAAGGTCATAGTATAGTATAGTATGTCAAAAAAAGTCATAGTATAATATGTCAAAAAAGTCATAGTATAGTATGTCATAAAAAGGTCATAGTATAGTATGTCAAAAATGTCATGGTATAGTATGTCAAAAAAAGTCACAGTATAGTATGTCAAAAAATGTCATGGTATAATATGTCAAAAAAGTAATAGTAAGTCTGTCACTAAAAGGTCATAGTTTAGTATGTCAAAAAAATGGCATGGTATAATATTTCAAAAAAGGCCTTAGTATAGTATAGTATGTCAAAAAAGGTCATAGTATAGCATGTCAAAAAAGTGTCATGGTATAACATATCAAAAAAAGTCATAGCATAGTATGTCAAAAAAGGTCATAGTATAGTATGTCAAAAAAAGGTCATGGTATAGTATTGTCAAAAAAGGTCATAGTATAGTATGTTAAAAAAATGTCATGGTGCAATATGTCAAAAAAGGTCATAGTATAGTATAGTATGTCAAAAAAAGTCATAGTATAATATGTCAAAAAAGTCATAGTATAGTATGTCATAAAAAGGTCATAGTATAGTATGTCAAAAATGTCATGGTATAGTATGTCAAAAAAAGTCACAGTATAGTATGTCAAAAAATGTCATGGTATAATATGTCAAAAAAGTAATAGTAAGTCTGTCACTAAAAGGTCATAGTTTAGTATGTCAAAAAAATGGCATGGTATAATATTTCAAAAAAGGCCATAGTATAGTATAGTATGTCAAAAAAGGTCATAGTATAGCATGTCAAAAAAGTGTCATGGTATAACATATCAAAAAAAGTCATAGCATAGTATGTCAAAAAAGGTCATAGTATAGTATGTCAAGAAAAGGTCATGGTATAGTATTGTCAAAAAAGGTCATAGTATAGTATGTTAAAAAAATGTCATGGTGCAATATGTCAAAAAAGGTCATAGTATAGTATAGTATGTCAAAAAAAGTCATAGTATAATATGTCAAAAAAGTCATAGTATAGTATGTCATAAAAAGGTCATAGTATAGTATGTCAAAAATGTCATGGTATAGTATGTCAAAAAAAGTCACAGTATAGTATGTCAAAAAATGTCATGGTATAATATGTCAAAAAAAAGTCATAGTATAGTATGTCAAAAAAGGTCATAGTATAGTATGTCAAAAATGTCATGGTATAATATGTCAAAAAAGTCATAGTAAGTCTGTCAAAAAGTTTAGTATGTCAAAAAAATGTCATGGTATAATATGTGAAAAAAGGTCATAGTATAGTATGTCAAAAAAGGTCATAGTATAGTATGTCAAAAAATGTCATGGTACAATATGTCAAAAAAAAGGTCATAGTATAGTATAGTAAGTCAAAAAAATGTCATGGTATAATATGTCAAAAAAGTCATAGTATAGTATGTCAAAAATGTCATAGTATAGTATGTTAAAAAAATGTCATGGTACAATATGTGAAAAAAAGGTCATAGTATAATATGTCAAAAAAGTCATAGTATAGTATGTCAAAAAAGGTCATAGTATAGTATGTCAAAAAAAATGTCATGGTATAATATGTCAAAAAAATGTCATAGCACGTCTGTCAAAAAAAGGTCATAGTTTAGTTTGTCAAAAAAATGTCATGGTATACTATTTCAAAAAAAGGCCCTAGTATAGTATGTCAAAAAAGGTCATAGTATAGCATGTCAAAAAAAGGTCATAGTATGTCAAAAAAATGTCATGGTATAACATGTCAAAAAAAGTTAGCATATTATGTCAAAAAAAGGTCACAGTATAGTATGTCATAAAAAGGTCATAGTATAGTATGTTAAAAAAATGTCATGGTACAATATGTCAAAAAAAAGGTCATAGTATAGTATGTAAAAAAAATGTCAAGGTATAATATGTAAAAAAAAAAGGTCATAGTATAGTCCGTCAAAAAAAGGTCAGAGTTTCGTAGGTCATAAAAAGGTCATAGTATAGCATGCCAAAAAAAGGTCATGGTAAAATATGTAAAAAAAAAGTCATAGTATAGTATGTCAAAAAATATCATAGTACAGTATGCCATAAAATATCATAGTATAGTATGTCAATCGTTGGTTCAACAACGATTTCCAGACTAGTTTTCAGTGTAACTTCACTGATTAGAAGGAGCCCGTTTGTCCTCTCAGGTGTATCTGGTGCCAATCAGTGTGGCCTTCAGGAGCTCCTCGTAAAACCTAGCTCTAAAGTAAAAAGAACGTTGGACATGTGATTTAATTAAAGGGCCAGTGTGTAAAATGGGTTGAAAACAGTGACATCAGTGGTCAAATTCTAGATTGCAGGGCTCACTCGCTCACCCCTCCCATCGGGTAAATGATGGTGGCCTCGTAGGGACAAAAAGCCTTGCGCACGAGTTTTTCAGGAGTAGGTCTATCTAGCGACGAGGTGAATGTTTATTTAGAAATCTAATATCTAATATTGTAATGAATCCCTCACGAGCAGGAGACCAGAGGAGCGTTCGGGAAAAAGGCCAGTTTATTTGAGCACTCCAGAAACTCCGGTAACACTCCAGGGGGTAAAAGACTCCGTCCCAAACTCTGACTCTTCTAGCATAACAGACACACTTCATAACTTTACACACATACTCGTTTAGCATACCGAGCGGAGACCCGCCTCCCCTCTCTGCTCAATCTCCAGCCTGCACACTGACTGACAGCGTAGCCGGTAAACAGAGTTTATTTATTTCTGTTTATTTAGCCTAGCAATATCTCCGGACTATAGTAGCTGCAATGGACGACTTTGAACGCGATTTTGAAGAGTTTCTTGTAGCGGACACAGACCCAGAGCCATACCTGTTTGAGCCAGAGCATACAGATGAGGAACTCCATGTGTTTGATGCTGAGTGGGCGAGAAGAGAGGCTGAATGCACATAATGGGATTTGGTGCTACTGCTACCATCGTTGGGGAGATATATCATCAGGAGCAAAAGTGCCGCAGAGAGTGCATCACAAGGAGTGAAGTTGCGTCTTCTTTTCCTCGCAGATGACGGTTCGGGTTCATTCTCTCCTGTTGCGTGGTAAGTGTGGTCCATTCCCAAACTTTATAACTAAAAAAACTTTTCATTACTCTCTATCGACGAACTACTAACACTCTCTGCTGTTTCCTCCTCCTTCTTCCTTCCTTCCGCTGTCTTCGTTGGTTCATCAGAGATATTGGATGAAGGGAGATACCCAACTGTAGGCTTATCCAATGTTAAGAAAACGGTTACTCTTCCTGTCTCCTAAGGGGGCGTGGTTAGCTCTCCCTCCAATCAGAGCCTGTTCTCCCTCAACCGCCCCCCTCCCCACCACCGTGTTGAACAGAGGCTCTGTGGATGTCTGTGTATGCGGATCGAGAATGGAATGAAAATACATTCTTCCTATTATTGCAGCCTATTGTTGCACAAAGCTTGGGCATTTTTTATTTATTACTAGCGGTAAATAACTGTTTGTAAGCTAACTGTGATTTTATCGCCTGTTTATCAAGATCACAAGATCTCGCGAGAACTTGTTTTCTGAGACGGACAGGGCTCAAACAAAGTTAACTTTCTCTTGATCTGTGCGGATGAAAAATGCAGCTTTAGTGTCAGAATGTTGGTAAGATGTGTGGCTTGTGGAAAATGAACACAATATTTACTTTAGTGACTACAGGGTGAAATAATTGACCATAAATTGTGATCACGTTCATTTTCCTCATTGACGACAATACATTCAGAGCTGCCGCAAGTCTCCTACGGGGGCGTGGTGCTGACGTCACTGAATCAGGAAGTGAGCTGAGTTGGGTATCTCGCTTCATCCAATATCTCTGGGTTCATTTATACACACGAAACGCGTTCTCTGGCTGGCTGGATTGTCCGCTCGGGCTGCCTTACATACATGGCGGCGCAAGATGGCGACCTCTCTAAAGCAAGGCCCTTGCTATATATATATATATATATAAAAGCATAATTATAAGGCTACGAAAACCAAACGAATTTTATTTTATAGCGATTATACACTTGTATAAACATATTAATGGGTAGAATATTCAGATTCAGATTCAGATTGACAATAAACCATGCCAAATATTACACATTGGCCCTTTAAGTTTGTAGGCAGAAAATAAAAACATTACAGAAATTAAACTTAATATACAAAAACTAATAAATAAAACAATAACTATATGAACACTGGCGTTGCAATTATTTCCATCAGAACAAATGTTGTAGTCTCTGTTTATGTCTTTGTGTTTTTTCGTTTTTTCAGTGAAGAGTGCCTATAATAAAAATAATATAGGCCTAAACAAATTTGGCAAGAATGAAGATAATAAAAAGAGAAAACTGTGTTATTCCTTTAAAATAAACTAAATTAATAACACATTTTATAACATGAAGGAGAATCATGGCTTCTAGAGGGCTGCTTTTCTTTTCCAACAATATTTGAAAAATAACATTCCTATTAACACAATTTATTTAGATTAATCAGCACGTTCATGCATTGATATGTCTAGGTCCACCAAATTAAAATGGAGTTTCTGCCTTTTATTGACATGTTGCCATGGTGAATCGTAGACTTGATGATGGCTTTTTTCATTCACTGCACGAGCTGAACTCAGACTGAACATATTCAGAGTTGATTGAACTGACTCTGATCAGCTGTTCTGAAACCCAGAATTCAGGGTTAGTCAACTCAGAGTTCAGGGTCAGACTCAAAGTTGAAACAGACCCCAGCTGATCTCTGGTTTGAAGTAAACATACAAACTTAAGAAGATATAAACCTTTATTGATCCGAAGCTGAGACATTTGGTACATTGATCATTTTAGACATTCAGATTAAAACAAACATTTACAAATGTAGGAAAAGCATCTGCATTTAAGAAAAACATCAAATTCAAAATTAGCTTTTCACTAAAAAAGTTACTCTAAATGTGTCAGCACTATGTATTTCACAATAAAATGTTTAATAACTTTTTGTAATCTACATTATTTTGACTTTATGAACACCAAAAAAGAAAAAGTACAGCAAAATATGACTTGCTGCAGAACATTCCCATACCCATCAACAAAACAAAACTAACAGTTCAAAATGTACAACATATCAAAAATCTCTTCTAATGATTCAAGTGATAAATTTCATGTCATAACATCACACAATGTTTTGACAAAACAATGCAGTACAGTAGTGTCAGAATATGTCAGTCCAGTGATTGAACATCTATGTTTTCTACCTGAACTAAAATATTAAACCTTTGAGGAAAATGTACATTATTATACACACACGACTTTAATGACACCATAATAGAATGATTTTAAAATAAACTACAGCATGCTAACCGCTAATGTAAATGATATCCAGCATAACATTTCTACTTTCGACTGAACTAAATAAACCAAAAATATAAAATTTAGCAGTGAAATTTCTTCAAACAGGATTGACTGCTTCAGCAATAATCATAAATCATCATCCAAAACACAACAAATACAGATTTACGGAGCATGTTAGCTCATTGTATAGCAATCTGGATGTATCAGCTTAAAGAGCAAGTTTGGTATTTTTCAACCTGGACCCTTTTTTTTGGCTTTCGAAAATTAAGGTGCTATGGCCGACTGGTTACATTGGACCAGTTTCAAAAATTGTTGTTCCATCAGTCAAGGTTAAAAAATGCCAAAGTTACCTCTTAAATGAAAAAGGCTGATAAACAACAACAAAAACACAAATCATATCCTCACTTTCTCCTTAAGCATTACATGGTAATGAACAATTTGGCATGTTTCACAGAAACAACCAACATCTGCCTGGTTTTGGCAAATAATAATAAGATAGACTGGACTGTCTGACTGACAGCGTTTTTGAGCTTCATTTAAACATGAAAATATTTTCCTTTCAGGATCTGCCGCACCTGGAAAACAAGACAGAACTCAAATCATCACTCAGTCTATCAAACTGAACGGGTAGATTCTCAGACAACACACACTATAATTTATAATCATTAATGTTTGTTGATAATGTGACTTATTTTGTTGGTTAATTGTCTCAATATTCTTGTATACTCAGGTTACAGTATGTTTTCAAATGCCTCACATTCCAGCATTACCTTTGTTGTAGTCATGAATTCACACAGCGTACCTTGTCACCGGTGGGTCCTTCAGGCACCAGCTGAGACGGCATTTCATTTTCAAAGTTCCTGGTCCCGGGGTCCGCTCCTTTTCTCATCAGCAGCTTCACTGCTTCCACTTGACTTTTGTGATTTTGCAGAGAGCTGACAATGTGCAGGGCCGTGTTCCCACTGAATGTCTGCAACATACAGTTACACTTTATGTTACACAGCAGTGTGTGTGTGTGTGTGTGTGTTACACTCATTTCACTTTGATTCTGTTACGACAAAACAACTTACCTTAACATTTACGACTGACAGTGAAGATGGCAGGTCCAGGAAAATGTTAAGCAGCTCCACATTTGCCTCCTCGGAAGCTATGTGAAGACACGTCCGTCCGCTTTTTAGATCCTGCAGAAATGATATGTAATTTAGCGCTGAGAATGTGTTACTTATTTACCGTACTTCCTTTATATCACATAAAACAATGAATGCCAAAAGTTATTTCTTTTATATTACTGAAGTCTGCTGCTAAATTCAGCATCATGTTTTGCTCAGAACAGTTTATAATAACTCAGAAGTTTAAAAAACCCTGTAAACTCATATGGACCAAAGTCAAATTCTCCCCATTAGTTTTAATAGTTACCTTTGTCCCACAGGAGGCGCCCATGAGCAGCAGAGTTCTTATACACTCCACATACATCTGTGTCTTCTGCACCAGCTCCTTTGCCATGTATGAGCAAAGATTCTCCAGACTCCTCTGCTCTTTAACAACAGCGTTGTGAGACAGGACTGCTGCATGCAGCGGGGTTAAACCTCCAGACAGAGAACAGCAGCATTTAATCACAAAGACACTTTACAGAAGCATCATAAATACCAGGTTTTAACATAAATAAAACACACGCACCATCATAGTTGAACATTTCAATATCGATTAGCTGCCCGCTGCCCATCAGGGTCCTCCAGATGCTCTGTGGGAAGAAGTTTAAACAGAAATCAAGACAGTGTAGAAAGAAAAATATATTACAACACAAGGAACAATCTGGAATACATTGTTGTTGGAGTGATTTAGAAAAGTTTTCAGAGCAAAGAAGAGGCAGAAACGTTTACCTTAGTGAGGAGGTGTGGTTGCCTTGTTGCTAGGTATAATGCTTTTTTTTTTTTTTTTAAACAGATTGGTTGTCACAGACCCTTTTGTGAGCCAGCAAGGTGTGGACACCCAGTGGAAATGAAATGAACTGCTGATTGTGAAAGTGTTGTCATTGTTAGTGTGATCACTCTGCTGATGGAAGGCTGAGAGTATCAATGGCGTAAAGGAGTTACGGTGGGCCCTAGTGCACGCTATCATGCGTCATAGTTGTAGAATAACTATGTCATTTTGTTTTACAAAAATAAAAAAGTTCTTCATTGAACACAGGCATATTTTCAAGGTGACAATCACTCACAAGGGCCCGTTCTCCACCCAACACATTGTTGGAGGGCCTACTCTCTCTGTGGGCCCCCACCTCACGGGCTCCAGTGCAGCTGTACTGACTGCACTGTCTATATTTATGCCACTGTTAAGTATACTTTTTTTTAATGTTATTTATTTTACTTTGTTTTATTTTTTAGATTTTATTTTATTTCTTCATTTTGTTTTGTTTTTTGTTGTTTTCTTGGGAGTATGGGGATGGAAGAAAGGAATGAGGGATATGATGACACCCAGTGGTGATTGCTGAGCATTGCAGACTGCTCAAAAACTGAACTTCGAGTAATGAAGCCCACACAATATTCACTTATTCTGCTCAGCTGTAATCAATGGCATCTTCATTTTATGTCAGTAAAAATTCAATTAAAATAACGATCCCTAAAATTCAACTTAACTTTGAGGTATTTTTTACTTAACAAGCAGTTTAGAAGAGTAAAAAGTATTACAAATTACATGAAACAAAAAACATAATAAACCCTGAAATGGATACAGTCATACACATGAATTTATTATTATTGTGATTCTATTAAACTTTCTTTTAAAGATTTTTTCATTCGTTTCATTCACTGTCTCTTAATTGTAATTGTGCTTTGGCAGCACATGTTAAATGTCATACCAATGAAGCCTGTAATGGTACACATGTACCGTATATCATTACAAAGTAAAAAGTATAAAGTAAAAATTGATTGACTGATGGAGGCCTTCAAAAAGGGAGTCAAAATTAATGTTTTAGGTTGAAATCAAGCATCAACATTTTGGTCGGTGCTAAACTGATGTCAAATCAGTGACATTTGAACGTGACTTGTGTTGATGCACTCACAGTTAAATCTTACCTGAAGACTGAGAAAATGTCCCTTCTCAGCACACAAGTGTAAAGGAGAACGACCCCACAGGTCTCGAGTGTCGACTTGTGCTCCATGTTCCAATAGGTCCTTGACTATTAAGTGGTGATTGGTGGCGGCTGCTATCTGAAGAGCTGTCTGTGTTCAAAGAGAAGGGGTTTACAACATGTTAGTCTTGTTACATTTGCGCTAATAATTGAGATGAAGAACCTTGTTAAGAATTTGTACCTGGCCATTGTGTTCTTTCACATCCACAGAGCCACATTGAGCCATTTTTGTAGCGAGCACATAAGCTAGAGCCCGTTTACCTTGTGCCACTGCAATGTGGAGAGCTCTGACGGATGGAGAAGAAAACACAGTTACACTATATCCACATACAAATGATGTTTATGTATCAGTGTTTCGGTTTGCATTTGTTTTAACCATTTATCTGTTACTTTTAGCTCTAAACTTTATAATACATACGTGTCACCATCTGCATCTTGCATGCTCAGCGTCTCAGGAGACACTTCTCCAACCCTCTGTCCCTCTCTCTGTATCTGCCAGTCAAATAAAGTCTTCACTTCAGCAGTCATAGCCGCTGGTCCCTGCAGAGCTTGATGTTGCGTTTGTTGTGGAGGAATGTGTCCATTTTCAGGAGAAGCAGCAGGGACATGATTTTTAATATCAAATATATTTCCTGGTCCTGGAGGGTCCCACTGGTGAGGACTCAGGTCACTGACAGGAGCTTCAGATTTTGGAGATTTGAATTTATGGACCGGGTAGATGTCGTCCTGTGAGTGGTTCCATTTCTGAAAGAAAAATATTTCCAAGCATATTTTGAGCAAAACAAAACAAAACATCAACAGACATGCTCAACAAGGAGCAAGGAAAAGTGTGCACTTACATAATCCTTCCTACTTCTCAGTGTTCTTGCCTCATTTAAAAAGGAAATTGTCAACAACTTTCCCAAACTACTTTTTGGTTATATGTGTAATGTGTATCCTCCCGAGACCCTGTGTCCTCATTAGAGGAAATTACATTTTTGGTTTTACTGGACCTTATACTTCATTCTGCTTAGACACTTTTGTGCCATCTAGTGGTAGTAAGACCACAATACACTCATCCATGTAAAAACAAGAAGGTAGCCATCTCTGCCAAGTCAGTCTGCAGCTGATCCCGACACAAAAGTGAACAAGGTCCAAAACCTGATCACATTTTATGGTTGAAACTTGTTTATTTATCATGAATAATATCAGTAGTTTGATATGCCATACAAATTTGACCAATTTTAGCAACAATAACAAACTCCTTAGAAAGAACTCAGTTGAAGACATTGGGAATTAATCATCAGCTCACTGAAGGACATTGGGACTTTATTATCATTTACAGTGTTTATTTTCAGTATCAGGAAAGGCTCTCAAATAAAAGTATGTTTTAAGAATGGACATTAAAGAGACCACCGATTCGGCCGACCTGATTCCCTCGGGCAGACGGGCCTCTGGGACAGACAAAAGACCTCTGCCTGCAGGACCACACAGTATTTCCTGGTGCATATGGGGATATAGCTGAGAGAGAGAGACAATGACGAGCCTTAAAAGTAATCAGTACAATCTTAAAATCTGAAACACACTGGGAGCCAGTGTAAAGGGACTTAAACTGGAGTGATGTGATCACGTCTCTTGGCAGCTGAACTCAGTCTGAGGTTGATTAATAGATTTTTGATTCAGGCAGGAAAAGAGGCTGTTGTAGTGACCCAGGCGTGCAGAGATGAAGGTGTGTAAAACTGTCTCTGTGTCTTTAAAAGTTAAAATGGATCGTAATTTTTAAATATTTCAAAGATGATAAAGACATGATTGCACAAGCTTTGTCAAACCAGACTCCAAGATTTCCCGCAACAGGTTTGATATTATCCAACAGGGGACCGATGACAACAATCTCTGTTTTGTCTGAGTCAGCTGAAGAAACTGTTTTGACATCCAGCTTTTAACATCAGTGAGGCGGTCACTGAGCGAACACATCATCCCAGGGTCTGTGGATCTAAGGATGTTCACACTTCTTCTATATC
This sequence comes from Epinephelus lanceolatus, assembly GCF_041903045.1. NCBI lineage: Eukaryota > Metazoa > Chordata > Actinopteri > Perciformes > Serranidae > Epinephelus > Epinephelus lanceolatus. The sequence goes on along the minus strand of NC_135757.1, from coordinate 20,114,163 downwards.
AACATTATCTATCTTCATTTGCACGTATATGTATCAATTTTTCAATTTCCAAATAACATCATTTGTTTTTTGTCAAACCATCTTCTCAGTTTATTAATTTCTGTTGTGATCTCCGTCAAAAGCAGCTGTGAATCCTCTCCGGAGCATTAAATAGTGGGATCATTTTTAAAAACTTGACGTCATTAATATATAATAGAAATACTTTTATTTTACTAAAGCTTGACTGTAATGTGGCATAGTCTTTTTTTTTCTTTTTTTTTTTTTTACCCACCCACGTGTGCTGTAAATGATTTGCATACTAAGAACCTGGACTTTGCTGCCTATCAGTGGAGTGAAGGAATGCTCCACTGCTTCCTCATACTGAACAAACTTTGTCTCTCCTTGTAAACTAAGCAAGACAGGCAACACACTCAAGAAGAAATTAACAGATAAAACATGAGTAATAAGTCGATTGCAATATATTCTGTGAAATCCAAACCTTAGTATAAAACGTGAACTACACTTGTCTTGTCATGTTCTTGTACAAATACCGGTTTGACCTGTGACTCACCTCGTGTCTCATCAGCAGCAGCTCTTTCACTGTCTTCTTGTGCACAGCGTGGACGTACTCAGGCGGTCTGAGATCAGTGATAAAAAGGCCTGAGGGGGGAAAGTGACGGTTAAACAATCGTAAATTTACATCATACATCAGAAGTAGTTGGCAAACACATGCATGGGAGCTGACATCCTTTACTTAAGTGACACCAAGTACATACACATACACTGTAAAAACAAAAGTAAAAGTCCTGCATTCAAAATTGCTCTTAAGTAAAATAAAGTTCTCATACCCTAGAAAAATGGACAAGTGAGTGTTATAATATTATCAGCTTGTTAATACTTCCAAAATAAACTGGTGTGTAAATGAAATGTCAAGTCTTAAATAATTTATCTGCAAAAGAAACAGTATTTCCCTCTGAAATGTAGTAGAGCTGATGTAAAAAAGTGGTGGCAAGCAAAGGTGTGAGCTTGAGTAACAAATTTAAGGATTTTAGACTCGGCTTGACTTGTAGAAAAACTCCCGCCCGCTGCCTAACTTGCCAAAACAAAGATTTTAATGCTGCAACGTTTTGGTAAGTAGACCAAACAGGTTTGTAACAAAGAGAAACCGTCTTGAGTAGGAGTGGCTGAGTGTTGAAATCAGTCACATTACTCACATGCAGTAGAAACCATTCACCAGTGGTTATCCATGGCCAAAACATGGCCCAGATTGAATCATAAAAATACCTGGCATACACATCGACCATGAACTAACGTGGAGTGCTCAGATAGATAAGGTCTGCACTCGGGGTCAGACAGCGCTTACACTGCCTTTGCAGGCTGAGGGTCTTTGGAGTCAACCAGAAAGTGTTGCTCCTCTCCTACCATGCCATATAGAGCATCCTGCAGTACAGCATCTCAGCCTGGTTTGGCGACCTCAGTGTCCAACTGAAGGCCCAACTCACATGGGAGTCAGGCAGCATGCCACAGTTCAGTCTATCTTTGAGCAAACCATTATCAGACAGGCCCAGAAGATTCTATCAGACCCTGCCCACGTCCTCATCACAAGTACCAACTTCTCCCCTCAGGCAGACACTTTAGAGTCCCCCAGTGCAGGCTTTACCACCTTAAAAACTCTTTTGTCCCCTTGTCCATTAAAGCCTGCAATGGGAAGCTAACTGTAGCTTGACTAAATCAAAAAACTTTAACACCAATGACTCAAGACTTTGACATACCTTGACAGTAATGGTGGAGTCACTGCTGAGCGCCTGTGGACGTTGGGTTGCTTATCTACTAAGAGACTAATTCAAGAAATACCTGGACTTGCTTAATGTCGTACAGGCTGCATGTCTGTTAAAGACTTTGATAAGGGGCTGGAAGACCACTGGGACACTGTCTGTGCACTTTTAAAACAGTAGCCTCCGGTTTAAAAAGCTAGTACACAATGGATCTATAGGATCCAATACGTTACACATGTTACATTAATGTCACATGTTACATGATGTCTTTCTTATCTGATTTCCCATTGTTGTACAAATAAAGATACAACAACCTCCAACAAACCTGTTTTAACAAATAAATACAAGTGTTTAAAAGCATTCATGATTTTGTAAATTTAATATATTATAACACTGTTGTTAAAGCTGCATGACGTGTGGTAAAGAGCACATTATGATTTGTTAAGGGCTCCAAACTCAAAGTTTAGGATTTGGAACTTGACTTGGGATTCGAGACTTACTTGTGACATGCAAAACAATGACTTGGTGCATCTCTGGCAGCAAGAAAAATACCTTAAAAACTGTACTTTTAATTGTTGAACTTTGCATCAAGTTCCAGTGAATTAGACAGTGGTGGAAGAAGTACTCAGATCTAATACTTACCTGTACTAAAAGTACAGGTAAAAGTCCTGCATTCACAATTTACTTGAGTAAAAGTCCAAAAGTATCAGCTTCAAAGTAACAAAGGCAAAGTAGCCATGATGCAGAATGACCCACTTCAGAATATGTGTTAAGCTCAGCAAAATTTTAATCAGGAAGACTTTCTTCAGGCTACATCCATTCTCAATTCCCCTCTCTATCCCACTCACACCACTTCCTCCAATGAAATGTTGCCACGATCTCCTTCAGCCATTCATGTTGCTGCTGCCAAACTTTACATCTGTTCTCCTCTCTGCTCCTGTCAGCTGGCATTTTAGACAGAATCATTATACCCTCCTCCACCCCATTCACCTCCAGTCACCTTATCCAGAGCCCAGGATGAGCTCGTCAAAAGCCCGCTCCTCTTCACATCCAGATTCTCAGCTCCCTCTTCATCTCATCTCATCTCATCTTATCTCATTTCATCAACACCATCACCACTTTTATGTAATGGTGCCTCGTAATTTATTGCCTCTGCTTTTAAAATCTTGTCTTTGGCATTTTCTACTCTTTTTTGTATTTATTTTTTCTTTTAAATATCATCTATTTTAAATATTAAATTTTAATTTTAAATTTAATTTAATTTTGTATTATTAATCTGAATTTGTTAAATTATCAAATAACTGAAATGGAGTAAAAAGTAAAATATTTTCCTCTGAGATGTGGTGGAGTGGAAGTATAAAGTAAACTACTAAGTATTCACTTAGTACAGTGAATGTACTTAGTTACTTTCCACCACTGATAGTAAATGAGTTGTCAGACTGCTGTTTGGTGGTCACACCATCCTAAAAGTTGGGATTAAAGGGCATAAATTCAAAGTTCAGTGTGATTATTAACATGTCAGGTAACACTGCTCAAAAAAACAAGCAGATAAGGAGTTTATCCTCGTTGAAGATTCTACTGTCGTAGTATTCCCACACACTTTGCTAAAACAGCTTAATATAAAAAACTTTAAAGCTGGTGTTTAAAACAAGCACAGGGTCAAAGTCATGTTGTGACGTGCCCTCGAATGCCAGCAGTGGCGCAGATTAAACACACAGCACTTCCTGGTTATCCTGAGTCTTGAAAACAATACAAGTGGAATCAAATGTTCAGGAACAACAAGATTAGAGAGTGTGGTTTCAATTTCACACATTGAAAGTGGTGAACGTGTGTATCCGATGACCACAGTGATAAGAACTAACCTTTATCGTTGTGGTTGAAGCTGGTCTCCATGGGCAGAATCTGGCTCCTTCTGGTCTCGTTCCCTCTTTGATCCAACATGTTTAAGTATTCATTTATTAACACCGTGTCACACACCTGGAATGTAAAGTGGCTGTCAACACGGCCCAGTCAAGTGTCAGAAACAAGGTGGGATATGAAAATAGCTGACTCACCTTCCTGCCGCCTTCACGTCGCCGCAAGACCAGAAATGCAGAAATGACGAACAACTGCCACACAAAATGACCCACACCTGGCTCAACTTCCTGGTTGACAGGTGAAGAGGGCGAGGCCTGTCAGTTTCACAATAAAGGTCTTAAACATTTTGTGCTACTGAATTAAAGTTGATCCTGGAATGAATGCTAAAAGGTAAATTTAGTTTGATCACTATTGTTATGCATTACATTTCAAGCTGATTTACACAGTAAATGGTCTATAACTTATATTAGGATATAATATTTTAAAGAAAAGCAAGTATAAAGTAAATGATGATCTGCAAAGAGTTGCACATATTAAAAACAATATGCCATTATCAAGTTTATAGTCCACTCCTAAAACAGTAAACGAGGTACTAAAGGTCAGTTAGTATGCAAATAAACTGAGTTCACTGCACACATAAGCGAAGCCACAGCCTTTATAAGTCAATCAGTAACTGAACTGCTGAGCAAACTTTAAATATTAATACTCACATAGCATAGGGTGACCATATTTTGATTTCCAAAAAAGAGGACACTCGGCCGGCCACGACATAGCCTACTTAAATGATACTTGCAGTTTACTCAAAGATGCCTTATAATTTTTATATATATAAAATTTATATGTATGGATACAAAATTCAGTTATATTACAAAATAATATCTCTCAAAGACAGAAATTCAGATAGGCCCCAATAGGGGACACATACACACACTAGAATGTGGCTACCCGATCCGAGCCCGACGGTACCCGACGGGTCGGTCCGGGTTTGGTCAAAAATGTAGCTATAAATTGTATTCGGGCTCGGGTCGGATTCGGTCAGCTTTCAGTGAAAATGTAGTGTAAAAATAAATAAAATCCTATTGTCTGTCCTGTTAATTGCTTGGGCACTGTTATTTACGTGACAACACCTGAACATAACACACACAGACACACATTGGCTGTTTGTTTCTATTTCTCTCCACTCTGGAAGTCTCGGACCTCCAGCCGCCCGCCTCCGCCTTGATTAAACGCTGAAAATAAAATAAAAGAGGGAGACAGGTTTTTCCTATTTCATCTTATTTTGTTTTATTTCTCCCTCTCCTCTCGCTAGAAGCGTCGGACCTCCCGCCTCCCGCTCCCGTCTCAAACACGGAGGTCTCCCTCTCCGCAGCTGAGCACCCACGGCGCACGCCCAGCCTGTTAAATAGCCTGTAACCACTGTGTGACACAAACTCAGTGCTTTGGTCATTAAATAATGTCGGGCTCGGTTCGGGTTCGGACAGAAATATGCTGCCCGTGCCGCACTCTAACACACACACACACACACACACACACACACACACACACACAAACACACGGAAAACCGGACATTATCATCAGTTTATAAACCCCCCCCGGACGCCCCGGACGGGACGTGAAAAGTGGACACGTCCGGGCAAAAGAGGACGTTTGGTCAGCCTAACATAGCAAAGAAAAAAAGGTTTTATATCACTAAGCAAATATTTTTCTGTCTGTTTTCCATAAAGGAAGCAGTTGTAGGCTACTGTCTTTGTTTTGTAACATTTATATGTGATATTTTCTTTATAAATGCACAAAAACATCATCATTTACAGTTTTACACACCTGTTAAAGGTCAAGCTGTATGTCACCCCTGGAACATCTGCAGGAGGAAGCGTTGCTGTCTCAGAACTGAATGTACCTAACGCTCACTAAATGGTATTGTAGGTATTAAAGTTGCATTTGTTGCACAAACCACTCCCCTTTTTAACAGCTATTATTTGTTGGGATTTCCCTAAGTAAAGGCAGGCAGGCTGTGCTTGGCTTTGGTCCAGATACACTGAGTGCTTGTTTGAGTGTGTGGTGTAGGTTACTAATTTAAAAAAGCAACTGAACAGATGAACAGTGGTTGGATGTAACTAAGTACTTCTCTTCCAGTGTGTAGGGTGTAGGGGGATATATTGGCAAAAATTGAATAGAATATTCAAAAGTATGTTTTCTTTAGTGTATAATCACCTGAAAATATGAACTGTTTCTGTTACCTTAAAAAAAAATCTGTTTATATCTACATACAGAGCAGGTCCTCCCCCACAGAGTCCGCCATGTTGTTCAACAGTAGCCTATAACGGACAAATCAAACACTGGTGAGATAGGGCCGTTTGCATTTTCGTCAGCCATCATAGTTCTCCTACATGCTTGGTACAAATTTGAGTTTCCTAGGATGGCAAAGGTATGACCCGCCCTTCTCTGCCTTTCTCTGCCTCTGATTGACCAACACATCCACTCCATCTCACTCCAACCTTGTCACATATCAACGTTTGGTCATGGACTTTCGATGTCGAGATGCAACATGCAAGATACCCTGGTTGCGTTGGTTGTAGACACTGTGGGACACCGTGTCAAGTCCTACATGCATTGACTGTTTTCAAAATATACTTCCTTTTCATAAGAAATTTACAGTTAGCATATTCTCTCTCTAAAAATAAACGCACTATGCCAGGACAACACTGTGAGTTTCCTTCCACATATATAGAGTATAACACTATGGAAACGAAACAGAAATGGGAACTAGAAATTAATATTAGAATTACAGATTAAATCATTTTAATATGTCCCTGTCTTTACCCTCCAGAGTTTCCCATAAAACTGTCTTATTAAATACACTCACCAGCCATTTTATAAGGTACACCTTGCTAGTACCAGGTCTGACCCCTTTTGCCTTCAGAACTGCCTTAATTCTTGGTGTCACAGATTCAACAAGGTGCTGGAAACATTCCTCAGAGATTTTGGTCCATATTGACATGATAGCATCACACAGTTGCTGCAGATTTGTCGGCTGCACATCCATGATGTGAATCTCCTGTTTTAAACCATGCTCAGTGGTACTAAGGGGCCCAAAGTGTGCCCCCCAACAACCATGCCACATTCAAAGTCACTTAAATCACCTTTCTTCCCCATTCTGATGCTCGGTTTGAACTGCAGCAGGTCGTCTTGACCATGTCTACATGCCTAAATGCATTGAGTTGCTGCCATGTGATTGGCTGATTAGCTATTTGTGTTAACGAGCAGCTGAACAGGTGTACATAATTAAGAGGCCACTGGGAGTATATGGGTGGGTGCCTGTGTCTGTGTTGCCTCTGTAAATACAACATGAACAAGAGAGGCCGTTGCAAAGCTTACATTTGTCATGTGATACATCATGTCTGTTTGTTCTCTCATACATATGATTACATTTGATTCGCTGAAGATTAAACTACCTAACAGTATATTGGAGCTCAAATGTGCACAATCTGAAGCAGCTACAGCAGTAAAATGTAAGATACACATTAATGCGGCAGTAATATTAACCCCAAAACATCATACGTAATATTTAAACATGGACAGAAAACATTTTAAAGCACAATGAGTACTTTTACTTTTCATACTTAAGCACCTGCTGAAGTTTAAAAGCAGGGCTTTTACTTGTATTAAGTATTTTCACAGTTTGGTATCAGTACTTATAATTAAGTAAAAGATCAGAATACTTCCTCCACAACTGGGTATAAGTTTGCACATTAAAAAAAACAAAGTTCAACGGTAAATTTCAGAACTAAAGTTTATTTTTTCATGACATTTGTTCTTCCATAAACGTTTCTGTACATAAGAGGTGATGACATTAGCACAAAATGTTTCCTCATTTTATACATTTCAATCAGAGCGGTACTGCTTTGCGTTATTTCCTTTTAATGCCGATGCCACTGTGAAGGAGTTGGAGGAAATGACATGCAGAGTGAGCAGCAAAAGGGTGGAGACATGTTTTCATTGTTTGATATGAAACGACTCGTCACGAAAACCAACAATTTCACAGTTAAAGGTCATGTATGAGAGTAGGTAGCACACTTTGCTTTCATGCTTGCCGTCATTTTAAGTCTCTGAATTCAGGGTAAAACACTTGAGTTAAAGCTTCTCTTCTCAAGATGACATTTCCCTTTTATTCAATTCAATCATGAACATCCGTTAGTAAACTGAGAGCACTTTTAACGCAGTGATTTCATGCCTTCACTTGCACAAAACTATACAGAGCTAATACAAAACCATTTCTTTAAGGTCCAGTGTGAAGGCTTTAATGGCATCTAATGGTGTTGCAGAACTGAGACTTCTCCCATCTGCCAACACAAAATCACATAAGGGCCTATCTAGAGCCAGTGTTTGGTTTGTCCATTCTGGGCTTCTGTAGAAACATGGCGGACTTTGTGGAAGTATGTAGATATAAACGGCTCATTCTAAGGTAACGAAAACACAACAAATGTTATTTTCAGGTGATTATAAACTAATGAAAACAAAGTCATTCACATTATATTCCAGAGATGCCCCTGAATCCTACACACTAACCAACACACTTGGGCAAAATAACTGTTCTGCCGCCACCTTTCATCAAGGATCAAGTCATATCCACCATCCAAGACAAATATGACAAATGTTCGGCAACAGAACAAAAAGACATCAAGCTTAACTCCTCAAACCAGGACTATACCAAAAAGGGAACTATTTTAGCAATATTTGGTTCTATGCTTTTATTTTTCTCCTTTTAAATTAATTTAAAATAAATTTTTACAATTAAATTAATTAATTTAAATTAATTCCCATATTAATTTTATCATACAAAAAAGCCGAACTTCACTGCAGTGACACGATTGTGAATTTCCTTGGATAAATAAATCTTTTTGTAGCCAGAAAATATAAGTTATGTGGAAAGTAGTGATTTTATTTTTGGTCAGTTTCATAACAGTTCTCACAAACAAAAAAAAACCCAACAAAAAAATCATACAGGGTGTAGATCCATGTACTTAAATAAAAGCTACACTAACATTTTGGTCTACAAAATAAATCACCTATTAACAGCTGCGTCAGTTTTTGTCCCTTAATGATCTTCGTAGTTGGTTTTAAGCTTTGGGAGAATTTCTGTTTCCACTGTGACAAGTTGTGGATGGTACCAATGGGACCATTCCGTACCATCCCCATTTTTGGTCCCCCCTCTGTTGGGGTACCTAGCATACAGATCTGATACTAAAAGGTGGAGCTGTGGACACTGCATTCTGTTGATTGGTCAATAGCAGACAGTCACTCTGCTCAAGGCTGAGTTGTGGCTGGTTTTGAGGCTCATGTAACCACTGTTCATATTGTGGAGAGTTTTATTAGTAAAATGAGAAAAAAACAACTCAATTCACTGGGCAGACTGCCGGCGACTTTTAAGGTGGAACGTTAACTTGTAATGTTACTCAGTGCATGAGTTGGAAACACTAAACGGAGCTAGGGTCTAGGTGCCATGTCTGAAGGGTTACTTTTGGTTCCAAAGGTACCATACCTAAAGTGTTTGGTGGAAACAGGGCTATACATGTATATTCTTAAGTCTTCACATTTCCTGTGTGAACCAAAAATTGTCTGCCAAGTCATGATTGCCCTTCATCACTTTTCTCCTTTACACAATACATATTTTTACTGTTTAAAAACATTAAACAGTGTGAACAAGCTCACCACTTCCTCCAAAAAAAAAAACAAGAACATCAGATTATCAGACCTCCCTTGTTTTCATTTTACGTTCTTAAACCTTCTGTGCCTTAATCCCAAGTGTTAGAAAAAACATACATTAGACTGTATTAGTACACAACTCCCACGAGACAAAACAAAAATATAAAGTGCTCTTAAACTTCCTCTGTTGCACATAGTGGAGGGATAGAACAACATCACATAAACAACAGGTGGCGATAAATTAAATGGCGAACTTCACACAGCGGTGGGGACAACAATGTCGACTACATAAATAAGCTCAGATGTTCCTCATATCAACATCGTAGAAAAAGAAATACTGCATGCACACCCCTGCTAAAATTAATGTTTAACGTACCGATGTCTGCTGCAGAGAAAAATGCATTAACTTTAATAAATAAAAACAATATTAAAGAAAAACCTCCCAGTTTAAACTTGTCCTGGTTTTCCGGTAAGATTCAGCAGGAGCGGCTCTCTCCTGGAATGCCTTTTTGGAAAAAGGGTGCAACCCAGAGTACCAGTGGTGGTCCAGCAAGAAGAGTGTTTGTCCCACTTTGCTCTCAAAGCCTACACGAGTCCGAGCCTAGTCACGACCTGATGTCAACAGAAAAACAACAACCCATAAACCAATACATTCTGTGAATGGAACAAAAACATAAACCACACATTATGAAGACATTTATTCAAATTTATTTAAATGTATTTGCTTAGTTTTTTCAGACTGAAACTGCAATAAGCACATGTAGAACGCTAAGGAAGTCAACACTGACCTGCGAGGTATCTGGCACCAACTAACATCAACATGCTGCCCATGATGTAGAAGCCCAGAGGGACGCTGCTGAAGATACTAGTTTCACCTTTTGGTCATCATAAAATAACAAAGGGGACAGACAGAGGAACAATTATGCAACAAAACAACAGACTATGAAAAAGTCAGAATTCAAAGAAAGCAACCTCAATGTGACTGTAACTATCAATGCTATATGGTTAGCTTGAATTTGACTTTTCTCTGAGTGCAGGACAGATTTTGTCACAAAAAAAAGATAATTAATAAAACAGCACAAGGATTAAAAATGTCCATTACTTACAGGTTAAAGGGTGAGTTTGGTATTTCTCAACCTGGACTTCCATGTTTTTCTGTCTAAATGACTTGTAGCAAAAACAAGTTTTGGAAGTGGTCCAGTGTTGAGTGACAAGGCTGTAGCCGGCAGCTGCAAAACAGTAGGACTGTCCCTGACTAAGAATTTTCCTAGTCGACCAATAGTCGTCATTTAGGGCCATTAGTCGACTAGTCGCCCGCATGTTTACGATATTAATTTAATTATTAAATTATGTATTTTGTGCGGGGCAACACAATGGTTTGAGTTTAAGGTGTGAGAAAGAATAGTCAATCAATCAATCAATCAATTTTATTTATAAAGCCCAATATCACAAATCACAATTTGCCTCACAGGGCTTTACAGCATACGACATCCCTCTGTCCTTATGGTATCAGTAACATTGTTAATACTGTGCTAAATTACAGAGAAATACAAAACCTTCATTAATATAGGCCTATATTTTATCTACAAGTGCACGTCACACACTGAGCGAGCCGCCTGTTAATGACGCTGTCAGCAAAGCAGTAATGATTGTGCTAAGTGGCTAATGGGCATGTAGCTACTAACATGTTTCAGATGATACGTCATGTTTGTAGTCGACCAATGAAGATGAGTTAACATATCACCTTGGGTTTGTCCTTCACCTTCTCAAAATGATCTCACACTTTGGATTTCCTGCCCGACATGTTATTAATTAGCCTGTGGAATAACCGGTACCAGGACTGTAAATTAACCTGACTCCTGTCTGACCGCTGAGCGTGGCCACTTCCTGTGTCTGTCCTTTCAAATTAAATTCCCACATGGTCCAGTCATATGGGTTTTGGTTTATTTTGACGTTGCAGCTCCTAATAGAGTTTAACATTCACTTATTTATTTTTTTGTTTTGTTTTGTTTTTCTAGTCGACTAATGTTTGATCGACTATTAGATTTTAGACAGCATGTCGGCATCCCAGAGGCATAAGAGGCGTGACTAGCGTGACGGGTAACACAACAGTGTAGGCCTCTAGTGTGACATATACACTTCAGCAGCACTTTCTTAACAGTAACCGTCTCTGTCCTGATCTCGTCCTCTGCTTGGAGAGTAAGGAGCTCCCATACCTCACTGTTTTCCCAATTTGCAGACATTTTCAGTCGCTATTTCTCTTTCAGTTGCTGCTAGCTGCTATCAGCTACTTTTTAAATCTCCAGTGGTGACACACTGACAGGTCTTCAAAACGTCACACCTGTCCTGTCCATGATCCTGTCTTGCTGACTGTCCCTTTTACAGACATTGTTACAGCACTGTTGGTACCTCTACTGCCAGCTTAAAAGTGAAACAACTCTGTCCCCGTTACGCGATTGTGCCTTTTATACAGAAGGACAAGGTGGCATAATAGGACGATATTCCCGTCTTAAACAGGCAGTGTAAAAGGCGCTTAAGTGTCTCCACAGAGACAGACCTTTTGTTAAAAGAGTAAGACCCTTTTTGTTTAACCAGAAACAGCCCTGAAATCCCCATACCCAAACCAACCAGACTCCATTTAAATGAACAGTAATTTTAGCGTGTATAAATCCAGCATGTTTTCACATCTAACCAAACCAGAGCTGGTGATTGTTGGAACAGTGGAGAGACAAACCAAGATGAGTTTTGTGAGCTTTATTTTACTAGCATCGACTCTGAATGCAGTGTGTTTTACGATGATAAAATTACTGTTTATTTAAACAGAGTCTGGTGGGTTTGGCGATGGTGATTTCGGGGCTGTTTCTGGTTAAACAAAAAGGATCTTACTCTTTAACAAAAAGGTTTATCTCTGTAGGGATCCGTTCCATAATGTTGTGAGACACTTAAATAACAATCTGAGCCTGTCAGTGACAAAACAAGCAATTTTAGTGGATGATAATTGACGGTGAGTGGTTAAATATCACCTGTTTCACCACTGCCAGCTGCAGCAGTCTCAACACTGGACTAGTTTCAAAAATTGTTGCTCCCATTAGTCACCAAAACAGAAGACATGGGAAAATAGGGTCCAGGTTAAAGGATACCAAACTTATCCTTTAAGCCTCAAACATGTCACAAGTATAATACAACAAAAAAAAGCTGCAAAGCATTCAAATTTTCATTTAGAATTGGAGTGTCAACATTATGGACAAAGCTTTAAACTTTTCAGTACAGCTGTAAAATACTGTGGTCTACAACAAGGCTGGCTACACGTAAAAATGTCAGTGTGCGACTACAGAAGATCGTAGGAGTAACAATTCTGAATGTGCCTACCGTTTCCATTACCAGCAGGCTCTGTCATCTCCCAGTTCATGGATTTCTGAACCGCCTTCTTCCACCGAGCGTACCGAAACTCGCTCTCTGCAAACACACAGAAACACCTTTACTTTTGAAACAGCAGCTACTGAAGACACTTACTTTTCTAGGTGGGTAAAGACGGCCGCAGCAGCTTCCTGTCTGTACCTTCAGGGTTGATCTGAGGCTCGAACTTCTCAGAGGTGACTTCACTCAGGTCCTCTGGGCTCAGACTCCACACACTCACACCCTCGGCTGCTCCTGCTGCCATCGCAGCACCGAGAGCTGTGGTCTCAGGCATGGACGGCTTCACTGGAATAACAATCAGTACAATCATTACAGGTAACAACAACAATATGAATAACAATCATGTAGCAATACTTGTTAATTCCTTTAGGGAAATCAACAACCCAATGAGTAGGCCCGTTATGATAATTATATTATCGACTTGTGGTGCGATACACAGGCATGACATCATTTTCCTGACCTCAGTATTGACTGTTGTGTTTACATATGTTCAATGACCAAAAGCCACCTTTTGCGCCGCTGTGCTACACTGCTGGGCGGTGTCAGTGTGTAACAGTTGGACAGAACCTTTGTTACAATATGTCCAGGTCAGCTGTACATATGATAAGCGGACAGATGGCGTCAGTTCATAACGTAGTCGGATGACACCTGTCACAACAGTATGATACACTGCCGCTAATGTTAATGCTAATGTAATATAAGCAACTGAAAGTTCTGATAGTCGGGAGGGGAGGTGGATGGGTCCAACAAACCTTGGACTTTCACCAGGGAGGTCAGTGTTCGCTTCCCGTATGATTGTCAAGCCAAACCATGATGTTTTTTTCTAAACCTATGACTTGGGCGCAGCAGTTCTCCCATTTTTGTCTAAAAAAATGCCCTCTTACGCAAATTATGGAGGAAACCGTGTTCTCATCGCTAATATCTTTAAAAAAAAATTTCATGTCCATCCATCCATTTTCATCCGCTTATTTGGGCCTAGGTCACGGGGGCAGCAGGCCAAGCAAAGTACCCCAGACGTCCCTCCTGCCAGCAACGCTTTCCAGCTCCTTCTGAGAGACCCCAAGGTGTTCCCAGGCAATACGAGATATGTAATCCCTTCAGCATGTTCTGGGTCTCCATGTTATTCAACTTGTTGTCATTTATTCCACGTGATGCCAGCAGAGAACAGTGAAGCACCCTAATAGTTTGATACAACAGAGTGTTGGCTAGATAAGGACTTTCCGTCATGAGCATGGAAAAAAAATCATCACCAGTTTCCATTTGGCATCATACTCATCCCTTGTGACTCTGTGATATCTTACCAACAGGAATACAAAGAATGTCTGCCTGCAGCTGCATCAGCAGCCTGTTTGACGTCATTCCTCCGTCCACCTGGAGCTGAGTTAGTGGAATGCCGCTGTCCTGATTCATGGCATCAAGTATCTGCATTAAAAAATATCTGAATTATTACGCATCTTATTGAATAAATATCCAAACAAATAACTTTTTTATGACATTAGAAATGTTTTTCAGCCCAAACTTAGTATTATGTCTGTTGGTAGGGACAGTTTTTTAATAAATTGCCACTTAGAAGACGAGAGCACTCACCTCCCGTGTCTGGAAACACACAGCTTCCAATGCAGCAAACGCCACATGACTCTTATTAGTAAACTGCGTTAACCCACAAATGATCCTGTGACACAGAGAAAGCTTAAATTAATCAGAGTAAGACTTGTTTTTGACTTTGTTGTTGTTAGTTCTTGGTCTTACCCTCTTGCACTGGGCTCCCAGTAAGGTGCATAAAGACCGGAAAATGCAGGAACAAAATAACAACCGTAGGATGTACCGACTGATGCAGCCAACTTCTCTACAATGAGACAGAAACATGAAGGGAAAGGAGTAAAAAAGGGTACACCATAAAGTAAATCACATTACATCACTACCTGTATTTCTCTTAATATAAACATCCAAGTAATATGGAAGGAAACATCAGACCAGTTTTGGGGATATAACTGTCTGTATAAGAGTTTCAGCATCTTTTATTGCTTGCATTTACTGTCCCTTTATAGATAATTAGATTTACATTAAATGACATCACAGTCATGAGTATGTTGCTTGTCACATCTGATTTGTCTGCAGAAGCACATACCGAGCTCCTCAGACGACCCGATGATCCCGAGATTGTCCTGCAGCCAACGAACCACAGCTCCTGCAATGGCCACAGAGCCCTGGCAACAAGTACCAGAAAAAAAATCAGCTTTGAGATTAAAGCACAAAGTGATTATAATACAGTGTATCATGAAAGAAATGACAGGTGTTTAAGATACTATACCTCTAGTGCATAGCAGGCAGGTTTGTCCCGACCAAGTTTGTATGCCACAGTGGTCAGAAGACCGTGGTCGGACATGACAGGCTGCAAAACAGAAACATGAAAAATGCAACAAGTGCTATTTGCGCTTTGCTTATGTATCAATCAATAAATAAACAAATGTATATATAAATAGGAAAATAAATAAATGTATACTTTAAAACATAAATAAATAAATGTATAAACAAAAACAGGAATAAAGAAATGCATAAATAAACATAACAGAATGAATAAATAAATACATAAACAGATACATGCATAATATATAAACGTTGCTCAATTTATTTATTTCCATACTTTTTTCCATACATTTATTTATTTATTTATTATTTTATTTATGTCAGCATTTATATATGCATTTATTTATGTCTGTATTCATTTTATATTTCATTTCATTTTTATGTTTTTATTTTTTCTGTATTTATTTTTATTTCTGTACTTATTTATTTCATTATTCCTGTATTTATTTTATAAATTATTGTATTGTTTCTTTTTGTGTAAAAAAATGTTGCTTCTGTATTTATTTACTTATGTATTTATGTATTTCAGTGATTTTTTATTCTTTTATTTTATATTTCTGTATTATTTACATGCCCCTGTATTTACTTAAATATTAATTTATGCATTTATTTATTTCTGTATATATTTATGCATTTTTTATTGTTTTCTGTATTTTTATTTTATTTCTGTATTTATTTTATTATTGCTGTATTTATTTATTTTTTAAGCATTTATTTATCTATGTATTTATTTCTGTATTTTTTTAATTCTTTTGTTCATTTTTGTATTTATTTTTTTCTTCTGTATTTATTTACTTATTTTCTTATTTATTTTTGTATTTATTTATACATTTATGTATGCATTTATCTATAGATATAAGTCATTTTCCATCCTCCACAGAGAGCAGGGATCTCACTATTTAAGTACACATCTTGAGTATTGTACCTTAGGTCCTGTGTTTCGCAGGAGAAAGCAGCCAGTTCCATACCTGAAACGCATAATAAAATCAAACTTGTAGTTTCATTTCTACCAAAGACGAAGCCATACGTTTGAAGAGAAGTACATAAAAAAACTACAAATCTAAAAAACCAAAGTTACTTACGTATTTTTCGCCTGCCCGTCCTGAAAACACATCTGTCCAACCAGCGCTGCCGACTGATCTCCAAGACACTGATTTTAAATAACACATAAATCAATAAGGTGGTGCTATTGCAAATTCATGAAATACTATACAGCAATATTATAAAGGACGTGGAGACAATGTTGGAGAGCAAAAATATAGAGAAACATACCCCTGAAATGGGGATACCTGAGAGAGCTCCAGATTTCTGTTGAGAGAAAAGATAATCTTGTTTAATAAGTAAATTGGTGTTTTAATATTTAAGTCACATAAAAAAAACCTTCAAAGTGTTTTGTTTCTTTTGCAATTTGTTGTATTTTTTGGTTGTAATAGTATTTTGGCCTGTAGGATATCAAAAGCATTAAATACCATGAATTAATAATCTGTTTTTTTTTTTTAGAATTAAATTAAATATATAAAGACTGATAACCTTTAACTTATATACACATATTTGTAGCTAAAATATCAAATCAATAGCAATTATTCAACAGAAATTGCCAATTTAATCAGTCATCAATGTAAAAACATCTTGATTATTAATCACTATGAGCTACTTGACCTGACAACGGACACTGAAAACAGAAGGGAATCACTTGTTATTTGACTACATGAAGCCAAATAACACACATATATACGGATTTTAATTCTACCACAGTTTATTACATGAAGCAAACTGTAACAGTGAGGGGAAATTAAGGGCAAGTATGAACCTGTTTATATTGAAATGTCTTCACTCCTACACGTGAGGCCGTCTATGTGTCCGTTAGCTGTCTGTAGACAGAGTAAGTTAAATAAAACTGTGCCTAAGAGTGAAGAGATTTGGAAACGTTGCGGAGAATAACGGTGCAGTGGGCGTCCTTAACAACCAGCTGAGTGGCATGCCACAACACAAGCAATGGGAGACGGGGAGCATCCAGTACATTTCCAATAGAGCGTACATGTATGCCCTCATGTTTGTGTGCGGGTTGGCGGTGTCCAAAAACACTGAACAAAGGCTGGTAAATGTAGTCTTTGACACACTAATGTCTGTGATTGACAACAATCATTATTAGCCACTGAAACATCCAAAAGACACAGAGCAACGTAAGCATTCATCTGGAATTAAGTTTCTGTGTGTACCTGCCAGTACCTGCGTGTGTCTCTGAATATATGAGCTGTGTACCTGACAGTTATGTCGCCTCTCGTGTTGGGTTTTTAGGGATTTATTTCTTTTGTACAGCCCTTTGGTTGACGTGAGTTGTTTTTTTAATATGCTTTATTAGTAAATTTGAGTTAAGTTGTTATAATTATCTTTTAATAAAACATTTAAAATGTATAACCTCAGTAACATTTTTTTTCCTGTGGCAGAAAAAAAAAGTATTGAATAACTTTTTTTTCAAGGTATTGTATCAGAGTTATAAATTCCAGTATTGTGACAACACGACTTCAAGGACCAACAAAGTATTTCTGATTCAGATGTGATTTAATGTTAATAAGAACATATTCCTAACATTAATTTAAATAGTAGTCCAGACGAGAAAGACAAAAAGACAAATATCACATCAAAGCTAGAACTACAAATCTGCTTGACTCTGATTTATATCAAATGTTTTACACAGATTAGTCTGCACTAAAAACAGCACATTTAACAGACGAGGTAACATTTTGAATTTATTTTGCCAAAGGTAATAATTATTCTAATACAAATACATTTTGGGCACGTTGTGGGATAAAGGGAGGTCAGTGGCAAATATATACAACAGCAAATGTACCATGTTAGTTATGAGTTAGTTACAACCAAGCAGCAGTGAGTGATGAGCTTCAGTTTGACTATTTGCTCCTAAATGCCTGTAAAAATGTGTTAAATGTAATGTGATGTGACACACAGCTGGTTAGCCCCTATGTAAATCTTGGAAATGCACTGTGTGATGGCGTATTCACTTTGGCCACTGAGAAGCAGGACAGGTTACTTTGCATGATGAGGAAAAAGTGATGGCGAGTATTACTTACCCGGCTAGAACATATTTTCTACCAGTGAGAGAAGAGAGACAATGGCACACACACAAAAAACAAAAATGCCTAAAAGGATTTCTCAACCGTCATGCACTTAGAACAAACAACAAACTATTATCTTATTAGTGGCCTGTTGCAGGAGACATTCCACTCTTTCAACACAACACCAGACACAATGAAATCATTAGGATACGCAGTTAATATATACAGTCATTGTAGTGAAATTGTAAACAGACTAAATGTTATATTTATGCATGCTTACCATGAGACCGTAGATTTCTGAGGAACTCCTCACTCGGGGCAAAATCTCCATGGGAATACCAAAATACCTGACAGGAATAAGAGGAAATGAATAATTAAGCCAATTCTGCTTTCCATGCATTTTATTTATTTGGATGATTTATCTGTAAACTAAACATCATATGATGCGATAAAAAGATATTCTGAAATTATTCAGTTTAAAGTGGTATTTCCAAGCATCACCACATTTCCAAGTGGTATTGTTGGACTTTGATATAGTTCTTTCATAGCCTTACATTGGCTTTTTACTTCTGCTGATTGCAGTATGCTTAAAAAAAATCATAAAAGTGAAGTTGGAGAACAAGATGTGTCAGTACAGGGTATATGCAGAAATCCTGAGGTTAATTTCAATACCTTTTTAAGACTTTTTTAAGACCTTCCAAAAAAACCTTAAGACCTCATCGCCACTTCAAGCTGTCGTTAGCAGCAACGCATCTTTAACTTACTAAAAAGTTGTAGTTTGAAATTAAATCTATGGAGCACAAACATACAACAGAACTCAAATAAGATGAGATGGATTTTTTATTGCCTTTTGCTCCTCTGTTTGGCGTCTGGACATGCGCTGTTGCGTGATGCACCGGGCACCTTCTCTCCTTCTCTCTCTCTCTCTCGTATTCTATTACTGCATCTTGCTAACTCGGCCATTCTGGATGTCACTAACTCGGCTTCTTCTCCAGAGCCTTTGTGCTCCACTGTCTCTCAGGTTAACTCGTATTGTAGCGGTGCCTGGACAGTGTGACGTGTGTGGTTGTGCTGCTGCCGTGGTCCTGCCAGATGCTGCCATCATTAGTCATTAGTCATACTTCTACTGTTATTATACACATATGACTATTGTCACACATGTATACTGCCAGATATTAATATATACTTTCAACATATTGTACCACAGTAGCCAGAACTATAACTATAATATTATTACTTTCATTAATGTTGTTGTAAGCTACTGTCATTACCGTCTGTCCTGCATCTCTCTCTCTCTCTCTCTCTCTCTCTCTCTCTCTCTGTCTCATTGTGTCATACGGATTACTGTTAATTTATTACGCTGATCTGTTCTGTGTGACATCTATTGCACGTCTGTGGTCCTGGAAGAGGGATCCCTCCTCAGTTGCTCTTCCTGAGGTTTCTACCGTTTTTTTCCCGTTAAAGGGGTTTTTTGGGGAGTTTTTCCTTATCCGCTGTGAGGGTCCAAAGGACAGAGGGATGTTGTATGCTGTAAAGCCCTGTGAGGCAAATTGTGATTTCTGATATTGGGCTTTATAAATAAAACTGATTGATTGATTGATTGATTGATTGATTGATTGATTGATGTCGCACAGGTACGTGCATGGCCCCAAGTGGCAGTCTGAGTGTGCCTACCTACACATCGTTGTTTGTAATAGTCCCGAGGAGGAAAATAAATTATACATTCATGGATACTTTTTGTCAAAGCTTGAATGCCAAGAAAATTTAATACTTCATAAAATCGCGATTAAGACTTTTTAATACTTTTTAAGGGTCTTAATTTTCCGACATTTGATTTATTAACTTTTAATACTTTTAAAGACCCCGCGGACACCCTGAAGTACAATAAACTTTTGTTTGCAACAGAGCCTAATTTCTGTAATAATTCAAAATCCTATGGAACAATCCTGTTGGAGTTTTGTCAAAGGAACCAGGGGGATGCTAACTTCTGGGTTGACTTACAAAAAAAAAACAAAAAAAAAAAAAAAACGTCAAACTTGCAGCACTTTATAGGGAACCTGTCTAAACGCAGATGGTGTTATTATTCTATAGCCCCTACAAAGAGCAATCAGCATTTACTTCATAATAAGTTTAAGCAAAAACTTGTCTATTTTTACTTTAAAATGCTTCAAATACATATATTTATTATGAATACAGTCAATCTAATGCTCGTTTTGTTTCGTTTTGTTTCTGTTTTCACTGTTTCATCACTACTACAAATGCAACTGTAGCCAGTATCTCACTATCACTATCCTCATTAATATTTTAGAAGCAAAAAATTATATTGAGCCACAAGATAAGACTGAAAAGCTGGAAATCAGAGAGAGAGTTGTTGCATAGAGATGATACACCCTCACATTTAGCTGCATTGGTGAGAACCGGCAGGTTTTCAGAATGTTGCAGAACAGCTCATTCCAAGTAGCTGCATCGTTATGAATCTTTGGTCTGAACTGGGCTTTAAGCAGGGCAGGCAGCACAGTGGAATTAAAGGCCAACAAAAGACAGCTGTCATACTTGCAAAGCTCTGGGTCCCAGTCCATAGTGTGAATGTTAAACAGCATGGTTCTGCTGGCGTTGGTCACATCTGTGCAGTGGACTCCGCCTGTCTTGCCTCCTGTCAAACACTGTCAGACAGCAATCAAAAACGCACACAAAAAGTCAGTTTTTCACCAACTCCGTCTGCTCCAGATTGTCACTACTTCTGCATACAAACTGTTACTCACCCAAATGAGCCAGGAGTCCACAGTGCCGAACATGGCGCGGTGAGACACAACGGCTTCATGGACCTCGTCCACGTTGTCCATCAGCCAGTGTAGTTTCACTGCGCTAAAGTAAGTGCTGATTGGGAGCCCCGTTTTATGCTGTAGGATGACAATGACATAATCAGCTCCATTAATGCAAGCATGTTGATAGGTTTCCGATGTAGTGAGCCCCCGGGATGTTTTTTCTGAAAGTTTTTTATTTTGAGACCTAACTGTCCCTAAACATGAATACATTTTGATTAAGAATTTTAGTTTCTTGGTAATAGCTGTATAATCAGAATATTACAATCGAGGGTGTGCTTTAACGTTGAGGTACGTACGCATTTCCCTCTGGTGCAATATTGCTTAAATAAAAAACATGCAATGTGACGAGCAATAAAAACCTTCTAGGTGTGCAGGTCATGATGCAACAGAGAACAGAAGGAGCTCACCTTTAAGTGGTTCTTATTCCTTCCTGGGGTCTTGTTAATTAGACGTTCAACTGTTGACTGAGTCCGCAGGTCCAGCCAAACTGTACAAACAGGGACCAAAGATCAGTCAATTACAACAACTCTATCTGCTGTTCCATTGTGTCTACATACACGTGTAAACCATGTCAAATCTGTACAAGGATAAATGAAAATGAAGTATAAATAATGAAGGAAACACAACAACTTTACCGACTGCATTGTAGAGGGGCTCCCCCGTCTCTTTGTCCCAAACAAGTGTGGTCTCTCTTTGGTTGGTCACTCCAATAGCTAGACGGATTCAACCAACATGTTAACACCTCTTCAACATAAATAAAACCTGTTTCAGGAGAGCAGATGGCAGCCTAAAGCCCCATGTGTGAATACCTTTAATGTTCGAGATGTCTATGTTGAGCTGGGTGAGTTTTTCACACGTCCGCTCCATGCACTCATACACCGACTGCAGGATTTCTTTGGGGTCTTCCTCCACCCATCTGAAAATTAGGACGAAGAACCACAACAATTAAGATCTACACATTTTGTCTCATTCATGAAACATGAGCAGAACGAATTTGTATTTCAGCATTCATGAATATGTTAGCTCCAATCTTTTCGTGGTTTCGTAGTTAGTTTTCGTAACAGAATATGCACCAAGTTTTTTTATGTGCAGATCACTCACAGACTGACTAACATTTCATGAATGAGACCCACTGTGTGTGCATCTTTCAGGGGCTGTATTGGATGTGTCTTACCCTTCTTTGGGGAAGCTCTGTTTGATTTCCACCTGATGATGGCTGAGGAGCTCTGCAGTTTTTGAATTAAACACCTTCAAAGAGAGAAAATAAAGTCAACAACACATCACTTTATTCTTTATTCATCCAGAAGAAGATGACAGAGCATGCAGACAGTCTAACTCTGCTAAAAGCCTCCTTTTTGGTGATGTATCCTGGATTGCTTAATTTCCTCAGTAGGTAATGAATCCAACCTTTGAATCCTAAACCTGTTTTCTTTACTGCAGGCCTTTCAAGTATAAATTGAACAGTGGTTAGTTGATTCACGACCTCTGGCACCAGGAAGAACATGCCTCATGTGGTGTATTTTAAGACACACCTTCAATAATTGTGCATACAAACTGTACAGTTATTTAAACAAAGTAATGGGATACTTCATTTTCTACTGCAGTGTTTTCACTCTGCAGTTTTGTGGCAACTTTTTACACACACTGTTAGTGTAACTCTGCATAACCAGTCTAGTATCACCTCCTCACAGCACAATTATCACAGCCAAAAATACCTCTGCACATGTCAACTGGCATTTATTAAACTCAAATGAGAAGTCAGGGCTCAACAGTACGATCGTTTCACTTGCATTTGCGACTAAAAATAGGTGTGTGCGAACTGTAAAAAATATTTAGGGGCACATGTGCGCATAAAAAATCTGCGGAAGCAGCCTATATTTTTGTCGAAATATGATAATCTAACCGCAAATATTGGAGGAACTCCAGGCGCCTTCCCTCTTCCCCGTGTGACACGGTTATGGGTGGTTTTCCAAGCCACTGTCGGCACAATGAATATAAGTCCCACTGTCGGCAGGGTGGAAATAAGTCAAAGTGTGGCGGAGGCAGGGACGGCTTTTGCTATGGGCAATGTGGGCGACCGCCCAGGGCGCAATCTATGTGAGGGCGCATGAGCGCTCTCCAAAAAAAAAAAAAAAAACTCGCCAGTTTTCTAGACTACCGCTCATTTCCACGTCAAGTTAGTGGAGTGGGCGCTGGGGCGCCCCTATTATCACGGCGGTTGTGGGTTGAACGGGGGTCACAGACAGGAATACGGCGGAGGATCATAATGTGCAAGATAACTGTTTTTGCAGGTACCCGACCCAGTGCAGGACTCTGGCTGCTGGGCAGGGTGGAAAAAAGTCCTGCAGAGATTCAGAGGACCTGGAGAATGTTTTAGGATAGTAATAACATTATATAAGATAATCATATTGCAAAGATAATATATATAAGACAATAACATTAAAGACCAAATTAAATTGCAATACTTTTTCAAAACTTGATGATTTTACCTTTCTGTACATTTTGTATACAAATTCATTAAATAATTTTGCTTGTAAATGTCTATTTGCATCATGTTTATTACGGAAAACACATTATTTGATCAATTTACATTGTGCCCCTAAAGTTCTTTGTGCGCTCCTTTCTTTTTCAACTTAGGAGCACATGTGCTCCTTGGGAAAAAAGTTAGCGTCAAGGCCTGGAAGTCAGAGTTTCTGTTTTAAACATTAGGATAATAACATCTAATAAACTGTGATTTAAAAACTCAAATTGGAACCTTTCCATCTACAAAGTTCACCCCATATTTTAAGGTGAAGTCTAGAGATCTGTGGCCATTCCATTATTATCACTTTATCCACTTATCCAATACCCATACAGTTTGCCCTCAAATATTCAGTAAAAGCTAAACAAAAATGATCTCTCATTTCTTTAGCTTGTAAACAACAACAGTAACTTGGAGTGAGATTCAGCAATTCAGATTAAAAAAAAAATGTACCCTGTGATATCTCTCTCTCTCGCTCTTGCTCTCTCTCTATATATACACACACACACACACACACACACACACACATATATATATATATATATATATATATATATATATATATATATATATATATATATATATGTATACACAGTACAGGCCAAAAGTTTGGACACACCTTCTCATTCAATGCGTTTTCTTTATTTTCATGACTATTTACATTGTAGATTCTCACTGAAGGCATCAAAACTATGAATGAACACATGTGGAGTTATGTACTTAACAAAAAAAGGTGAAATAGCTGAAAACATGTTTTATATTCTAGTTTCTTCAAAATAGCCACCCTTTGCTCTGATTACTGCTTTGCACACTCTTGGCATTCTCTCCATGAGCTTCAAGAGGTAGTCACCTGAAATGGTTTTCCAACAGTCTTGAAGGAGTTCCCAGAGGTGTTTAGCACTTGTTGGCCCCTTTGCCTTCACTCTGCGGTCCAGCTCACCCCAAACCATCTCGATTGGGTTCATGTCCGGTGACTGTGGAGGCCAGGTCATCTGCCACAGCACTCCATCACTCTCCTTCTTGGTCAAATAGCCCTTACACAGCCTGGAGGTGTGTTTGGGGTCATTGTCCTGTTGAAAAATAAATGATCGTCCAACTAAACGCAAACTGGATGGGATGGCATGTCGCTGCAGGATGCTGTGGTAGCCATGCTGGTTCAGTGTGCCTTTAATTTTGAATAAATCCCCAACAGTGTCACCAGCAAAACACCCCCACACCATCACACCTCCTCCTCCATGCTTCACAGTGGGAACCAGGCATGTGGAATCCATCCGTTCACCTTTTCTGCGTCTCACAAAGACACGGCGGTTGGAACCAAAGATCTCAAATTTGGACTCATCAGACCAAAGCACAGATTTCCACTGGTCTAATGTCCATTCCTTGAGTTTCTTGGCCCAAACAAATCTCTTCTGCTTGTTGCCTCTCCTTAGCAGTGGTTTCCTAGCAGCTATTTGACCATGAAGGCCTGATTGGCGCAGTCTCCTCTTAACAGTTGTTCTAGAGATGGGTCTGCTGCTAGAACTCTGTGTGGCATTCATCTGGTCTCTGATCTGAACTGCTGTTAACTTGCGATTTCTGAGGCTGGTGACTCGGATGAACTTATCCTCAGAAGCAGAGGTGACTCTTGGTCTTCCTTTCCTGGGTCGGTCCTCATGTGTGCCAGTTTCGTTGTAGCGCTTGATGGTTTTTGCGACTCCACTTGGGGACACATTTAAAGTTTTTGCAATTTTCCGGACTGACTGACCTTCATTTCTTAAAGTAATGATGGCCACTCGTTTTTCTTTAGTTAGCTGATTGGTTCTTGCCATAATATGAATTTTAACAGTTGTCCAATAGGGCTGTCGGCTGTGTATTAACCTGACTTCTGCACAACACAACTGATGGTCCCAACCCCATTGATAAAGCAAGAAATTCCACTAATTAACCCTGATAAGGCACACCTGTGAAGTGGAAACCATTTCAGGTGACTACCTCTTGAAGCTCATGGAGAGAATGCCAAGAGAGTGCAAAGCAGTAATCAGAGCAAAGGGTGGCTATTTTGAAGAAACTAGAATATAAAACATGTTTTCAGTTATTTCACCTTTTTTTGTTAAGTACATAACTCCACATGTGTTCATTCATAGTTTTGATGCCTTCAGTGAGAATCTACAATGTAAATAGTCATGAAAATAAAGAAAACGCATTGAATGAGAAGTTGTGTCCAAACTTTTGGCCTGTACTGTACGTCAACAGGGACCTTTATGCTTTGCCATTCCTCCTCTAATCATCACGCTGTAACCAGTGACAGGCTGCTATGCTACCAAAACTATCTCACATTCACATATATGTAGTTTTTTGTCGAGCTGCGAGCATCATGTAGGTTTATATTACCAAAGCTTTATGACAAAATCACATGACGACACAGAGTCCTGTGTGCGCATGGGGAGAGAGGAGAGGAAGAGACGCTGTGCTGCTGCCAGAGGAGCCGCTGAATGAGTTCCCTCTGAGTCTGAGTTCATGAAACATTCAGGACGCCACAGTTTATTTCACACTACTGAAGCTGCTCCTTTTTTTGGAACCACCGCAGAGTCAGAAATAAATAAAAAATGGGAGTAGGAAGTTTTTAAGTGAACAAAATAATCATAAAGATGACATGCATATGTAGGTTAATTTTACTGTCATGAACATAATATGCTAGAATTTAAAATGTATGCAGTTATAACTTTAAAGTTAAAACGACATACATTGGACTGTAACAACAGCAGAGCTATCTCTGGTGAGCTTGGTGCTTTGTTTTATCTCCAGATCATGGATATCAATTCAATTTTCAATTTTATTTATAAAGCCCAATATCACAAATCACAATTTGCCTCACAGGGCTTTACAGCATACGACATCCCTCTGTCCTTAAGACCCTCACAGCGGATAAGGAAAAACTCCCCAAAAAAAACCCCTTTAACAGGGAAAAAAAACCGGTAGAAACCTCAGGAAGAGCAACTGAGGAGGGATCCCTCTTCCAGGACGGACAGACGTGCAATAGATGTCGTACAGAACAGATCAGCATAATAAATTAACAGTAATCCATATGACACAATGAGACAGAGAGAGAGAGAGAGAGAGAGAGAGAGAGAGAGAGAGAGATGCAGGTAATGACAGTAGCTTACAACAACATTAATGAAAGTAATAATATTATAGTTATAGTTCTGGCTACTGTGGTACAATATGTTGAAAGTATGTATTAATATCTGACAGTATACTTGTGTGACAATAGTCATATGTGTATAATAACAGTAGAAGTATGACTAATGACTAATGATGGCAGCAGCAGCAGGAGGCATCTGGCAGGACCACGGCAGCAGCACAACCACACACGTCACACTGTCCAGGCACCGCTGCGGTATGAGTTATTCTGAGAGACAGTGGAGCACAAAGGCTCCGGAGAAGAAGCCGAGTTAGTGACATCCAGAATGGCCGAGTTAGCAAGATGCAGTAATAGGATGAGAGTGAGAGAGAGAGAGAGAGAGAGAGAGAGAGAGAGAGAGAGAGAGAGAGGGAGCCCGGTGTATTATAGGGGGTCCTCTGGCAGACTAGGCCTAAGTCAGCCTAACTAGGGGCTGGTACAGGGCAAGCCTGAGCCAGCCCTAACTATAAGCTTTATCAAAGAGAAAAGTCTTAAGTCTAGTCTTAAATGTGGAGACGGTGTCTGCCTCCCGGACCGTAACAGGAAGATGATTCCACAGGAGAGGAGCCTGATAGCTGAAGGCTCTGGCTCCTGATCTGCTTTTGGAGACTTTAGGGACCACGAGTAACCCTGCGTTCTCAGAGCGCAGTGTTCTGGTGGGATAATATGGCACTATGAGCTCTCTAAGATATGACGGAGCTTGACCATTTAGAGCTTTATAAGTTAACAGTAGGATTTTAAATTCAATTCTGGATTTTACAGGGAGCCAGTGCAGAGAAGCTAAAACAGGAGAAATATGATCTCGTTTCTTAGTTCCTGTTAGTACACGAGCTGCTGCATTCTGAATTAGCTGGAGAGTTTTTAAGGACTTACTAGAGCTACCTGATAATAGAGAGTTACAGTAATCCAGCCTTGAGGTAACAAAAGCGTGGACCAATTTTTCTGCATCTTTTCGGGTCAGGATAGGCCTAATTTTCGCAATATTACGCAGATGAAAAAATGCAGTCCGTGAGGTTTGCTTTAAATGAGAATTAAAAGACAAATCTTGATCAAATATTACTCCGAGGTTTCTTACGGTAGTGCTAGAGGCCAGAGCAATGCCATCTGGAGAAACTGTGTCATCAGATAAAGAGTCTCTGAGTTGTTTGGGGCCAAGAACAATAACTTCAGTTTTGTCTGAATTTAACATCAGGAAATTGGTGCTCATCCAATTTTTTATGTCTTTAAGGCAGTTATGGAGTTTAGTTAATTGATTACTTTCTTCTGGCTTCATCGATAAATACAACTGTGTATCATCCGCATAACAATGGAAATTTATAGAGTGATTTCTAATGATGTTACCTAAAGGAAGCATATATAGAGTAAATAGGATTGGTCCGAGCACAGAACCTTGCGGAACTCCAAAACAAACTTTGGTACGTAAGGATGATTCATTACGAACATCAACAAATTGAAAACGATCAGATAAATAAGATTTAAACCAGCTTAGTGCTGAACCTTTTAGGCCAATTAAGTGATCCAGTCTCTGCAGTAGAATTTGATGGTCAATTGTGTCAAACGCCGCACTAAGATCTAATAAAACAAGAACAGAGACGAGTCCTTTGTCTGAAGCAATCAGAAGGTCATTTGTAATTTTAACTAGAGCTGTCTCAGTGCTATGATGCACTCTAAATCCTGACTGAAATTCCTCAAATAAATTATTATCCTGGAGAAAATCACACAGCTGGTCTGCGACTACTTTCTCAAGGATCTTTGACATAAAGGGAAGATTAGATATTGGTCTATAGTTGGCTAACACCTCTGGATCCAGGGTGGGCTTTTTTAGGAGAGGTTTAATTACAGCTACCTTAAAAGACTGTGGTACATAGCCTGTTAATAGGGATATATTGATCATATCTAATATATGAGTGTTAACTAAAGGAAAGACCTCCTTAAGTAGCCTAGTTGGGATGGGGTCTAAGAGACACGTTGATGATTTAGATGAAGAAATCACTGCGGTCAATTCTTGAAGAGAAATTGGGGAGAAGCAATCTAAATATATATTAGATTCTACAGCTGTGTTTGAGGTTAGATAGGTAGGCCTACCATCTGAGGGCAGGAGGTCATGAATTTTGCCTCTAATAGTTAGAATTTTGTCATTAAAAAAGCTCATAAAATCATTACTGCTAAGGGCTAAAGGAATACAAGGCTCAATAGAGCTTTGACTCTCAGTCAGCCTGGCTACAGTGCTGAAAAGAAACCTGGGGTTGTTCTTGTTTTCTTCTATTAATGCTGAGTAATAGTTTGCTCTGGCATTGCGGAGGCCCCTCTTATAAGTTTTGAGACTGTCTGTCCAGATTAAACGAGATTCTTCCAGTTTGGTTAATCGCCAATTCCTTTCAAATTTTCGCGATATTTGTTTTAACCTACGGGTTTGAGAGTTATACCAAGGAGCAAACTTTCTTTGCTTTGTTAACTTCTTTTTAAGAGGAGCTACAGAGTCGAGCGTTGTTCGCAGCGAGCCTACGGCGCTATCAACAAAATGATCAATTTGGGAGAGGTTAAAGTCGGCACGGGAAACCTCTGTTACTGAAGGTATTGGTATTGAATTTAACGACGAAGTAATCTTTTCCTTAAATTTTGTGACAGCACTATCTGATAAACATCTAGTATAGTAACTGTTGCTGAGTGGCGTGTAATCGAGTAAAAAGAAATCAAAAGTAATCAGATAATGATCTGATAGCAAGGGATTCTGTGGAAAGACTTTTAGGTTATCAATTTCAATTCCATACGTCAGAACTAGATCGAGGGTATGGTTAAAACAGTGAGTGGGTTCATGTACACCCTGACTGAAGCCAATGGAGTCTATTAATGAGATAAACGCGGTAGCCAGGGAGTCATTATCAACGTCGACATAAATGTTAAAATCGCCTACAATAATAACTTTATCTGATTTAAGAACTAAACTGGATAAAAACTCTGAGAATTCAGATACAAATTCAGAATACGGGCCAGGAGCACGGTACACTATAACAAATAAAAGTGGCTGCGAGGTTTTCCAGGTCGGATGTAAAACACTAAGAACGAGGCTTTCAAATGAATTATAATCTAGTTTAGGTTTAGGGCTGATTAACAGACTAGAGTTAAAAATGGCTGCAACTCCCCCTCCTCGGCCGCTGCCTCGAGGAATGTGGGTATTATTATGACTGGGAGAAGTGGACTCATTTAGACTAACATATTCATCTTGACACAGCCAGGTTTCAGTGAGACTGAGTAAATCAATATGATTATCTGATATTAATTCGTTTACTAACACTGCTTTAGACGATAGAGACCTGATATTTAACAGTCCGCATTTAATTCTCCTGTTTTGTCTTTCTGTCACAGAAGAGGTTTTAATTTTTATGAGGTTGTTATGCACAACTCCTCTTTGTTTAATTTTAGATTTAAATAATTTAGGTGGTCGGGGGACAGACACCATTTGTATAAAACTATGAAAACTATGGCTAGGTAACTGAACTAGAAGCTCAGAGAGGCGTTTAGGACTGCAACTCTCTGTCCTGGTCTCAACTCTGGGTTGTCAGGGATTTAAATTACTAATAAAATTTGCCAGGTTCCTAGAAATGAGAGCAGCTCCATCCAAAGTGGGGTGAATGCCGTCTCTCCTAATAAGACCAGGTTTTCCCCAGAAAGTTTGCCAATTATTAACAAAACCCACATCGTTTGCTGGACACCACCTGGACAGCCAGCGATTAAATGATGACATGCGGCTAAACATGTCATCACTGGTCAGATTTGGGAGGGGTCCAGAGAAAACTACGGAGTCCGACATCGTTTTTGCATATTCACACACTGAGGCAATATTAATTTTAGTGACCTCCGATTGGCGTAACCGGGTGTCATTGCCGCCGACGTGAATAACAATCTTACTGAATCTACGTTTAGCTTTAGCCAGCAGTTTTAAATTTGATTCAATGTCGCCCGCTCTGGCCCCAGGGATACATTTGACTATGGCCGCTGGTGTTGCTAACTTCACGTTCCTCAGAATAGAGCTGCCAATAACCAGAGTTTTATCCTCAGCGGGTGTGTCGCTGAGTGGGGAAAAGCGGTTGGAAACGTGAACAGGCTGGTGGTGAGCCGTGGGCTTCTGCTTATATATAAGCAAGAGGGTCAAAGTTCGGGGTACAATGTTATGATGAAGTGGTATGTCGTGATTGTGTGCACACTGCATGCAACAGCACCTACTAAAAGTATGTGATTCTGAACACAGCTCTTACATAGATATAAACAGCTCATTCTTACGTAATGAAAAAACACAACACTTCTTATTTTCAGGTGATTATACACTAATGAAAATACAGCCATGAACAGGCTAGTATTTACAATTTCTGCCAATAGATGCCACTAAATCCCACACACTGCACCTTTAAAGTAGCAAGTAGCATAACGCCCTCTCTCTCTGATGCACTGCCTGTCAGAACTAGATCAAATGCATGATTCATTATTGATAGGTTATCCAAAGCTTTGTTTTTATACAAGTAACATTCATACTGGTTTAGATAAACAAATTGATTGTATATCTGTTACATGTTTACTGAGCAACAGTTTTGTGTGAAAGTAATTAAAGCCTTATCTCATATGGACACCTGTCCCAAATATCGGCCTGTTGATTGATTTAAGCATATAGATGCCTGGGCTATTAATTGAAGTTTTATGGCAAGTATAAACGTTTATTTATATCTAAATCACTTAATTATAATGTGATGCATTAATGTGTACATCACTTAAGTGTTGCTGCTCATACAGGTGAAGCTATTTTTAACTACTTTATATACTGTTGGGTAGCTTAAATCATAATAATGCATCAAAATGTATTTCTTGATTTAGATCTTGTATAAATCATCTATATCTGAAAAGTAGCCCATGTGAAGCTGTCAAATAAATGTGGTGTGAACAGTGATTTGCCTCCATAAGGTAGTGGAGTAGAAGTATAAAGCAGCATTAAACAGAAATACTCAAGTACCTTTAATGTCTAAGTGGGGAGAGCACTTAAGGCTACAACCAGAGGGAGAGTCTGACACATATCCCTGCTTTAAGGGGCTTAAAGGGAGCACTTAAATGAATGGTAGTAGCATTACTGGACCTATTAGCTAATTACCAGCATTTTTAACCAAAACACAGCTAATTTGGTGACGTTAAACGACAACAAACTCCAGTAACAAATAGTCACTGTGGTTCCAAGACTGCAGGCTAACTTATGAGCAGAATAGCTGTAATATAAACTCAAGGACACCGCCGGCTTTGACACGTTTATGAGCCAAACATTAAATATAACACAGCTAACGTTAGCTCCCGCTGCTCCGGTTTGTCTTACCAAAAACCGAGTGGAGCTCGTGCCCTGGTCGATGGCAGCAACCAGCGGCCCCAACATTATCCGGTGTGAGGATGCGGCCATGGTGCCGTTCATGGGCAGCCCCGGAGCTTTGGCACCGAACTGGAGGGGAAACCGATTACCTGCACCGGCAAAGCGGCTCAAGCTAAACCAACGACGGGCGGTGGGTCAGTCGTGAAGTTCTGACGTCACGTACAGTGGGTCCCCGCGCCCAATGATGACGCAACTAGTCGGGTGATTGCAACCAAAATATGCAGAATTTCTTCAGAAATTGAAGGTACTAGTTACTCCAAAACAATTTGCTATTATTTATTTATTTACTATTGTTAAAGAATCGTGATATTACGGAAGTGGACAGTATTTGCATATTTTGGGCATATTTTTATTGGAACTATTCTACATAAACCATGCAGAAACAGGCATATCAGAAATACCGTGTTACACCTGTTGCAGCAAAGTAATTTTAGGCTTCCATCAGGGGTGATTTACGTTTGAAAAAGGCCTGCTCTATTTTAAGCAAATATTATATCAATAATAAAGTGAAAGGTATCCTTTATCGTTTATCTTTATTTATTTATGCTACATCGAATTTGCCCAGCTAAAGAAGTGCTCGAAAGTAATTCAGAAAGAGAAGCAATATTTAATTTGTTCTTTCAATGTGATCATTCACATTTATTGTGGACAGATATGCAAGACTTTAAAAATAGGAAAATAGGCAATAATAAGCATGTTGTGTTCTATGAGAGAAATAGCAGAGAGCTGCCTTAATTCTTCATGGCACAGATTTAAAACGGTGCTGGAAACATTCCTCAGAGATGTTGGTCCATATTGACATGACTGCATCACACGGTTGCTGCAGATTTGTCGGCTGCACATCCATGGTGTGCACCTCCCGTTCCACCACAT
Organism: Epinephelus lanceolatus; assembly: GCF_041903045.1. NCBI lineage: Eukaryota > Metazoa > Chordata > Actinopteri > Perciformes > Serranidae > Epinephelus > Epinephelus lanceolatus. The sequence goes on along the minus strand of NC_135757.1, from coordinate 20,081,208 downwards.
CCCAAGAGTGCTCTATTGGATTGTGATCTGGTGACTGTGGGGGCCACTGCAGTACAGTGAACTCATTGTCATGTTCAAGAATCACCGGACATTTAAAAAAAAAATAGTACTTCCCATACCGGGAGTCGAACCCGGGCCGCCTGGGTGAAAACCAGGAATCCTGACCGCTAGACCATATGGGAAAGTGTTCAGCATGAAGAAAACAACTGGTAATGATCTTAGCACGGATCAATACGTGTCGATGTTGTATATGTGTTGTCATATTTTCGTAATAATGACGCAAAAATCACCCGAGGAGCGCAAACTGTCAAACGCTCATGTTTTGCAACACCCTCAGCCTTTACTACTGTTGCTACTTTAGGGATTGATTGATGACTGCATGTAACATATTGTAATATCATACACACATGGTGCTCAGTACTTGTCATACATGTAGTATGCAGCATGAATTTATCCACCTTATTCCTGAGGGTGCGACTATGGGAATGATTATGGGTACAACTTCCGGACAGAGAGGAAGTGGTAACAAACTATAGACTGTTTTTTTTTTGTTCCAGTGACTACTCTTGATGGCTAACCACCAGCTGCGGGTCTTTTCTTGAGTAATTCACCTTTAATATAGCAAACACTGCTTTATTTTAACAGATATTTAATAATATGAAATTAGCATTTTTTTAAATGTCCCCAAGGAGCTCTGGTACCTTTTGCACTGTCCACTTCTCTAACATTACTGCCAACCAGATTAAGATAAATATTTGGCTTCAACAGCAACATGGGTGTTGGACATGCACACAAAACAATGTTGTTCAATGTCTGAACTGCGTCGTTAAGGCAGATGAGTGGAGCATTAGCTGGGAAAAATCCTGTGTATTCACTTTACATGGAGCTAAAATTAATACAGTATCATGTTAAATGTTCAGTGAACCAGTTTGTCAGTTTGAGTCTCAGTCGATGTTTACTGTGAGAGTTTAAACTCAAATTTGACAACATGTTAACACAGGATGGCAAGCTAATCGTTAAAAGGAAGACGCCCAGTGCTTTGAGATGGCTGTCAGAGACGACAGAGGTAATATGTTTTTTCATCAGAGATGTACCAGGTGATGTGTTCCACATGTTTTATTTCCCAATCGCTCCCTCCAAGAAAGAGGATTAGCATACCATTAGCGCATTATTACCATTGGAAAACGAAAATTCCGGTTCAGCACTGGAAGTCATGCCCATAATTCACACAAGGGATCATGAGGGCTAGGAATAAGGTGGATGCAAATTAAGCCCCTTACCACTTTTCCAACAATTCCTACCACACTGAACAAAAATATAAATGCAACACTTTTGTTTTTGCTCCCATTTTTCATGAGCTGAACTCAAAGATCTAAAACATTTTCTATATACACAAAAGACCATTTCTCACAAATATTGTTCACAAATCTGTCTAAATCTGTTAGTGAGCACTTCTCCTTTGCCGAGATAATCCATCCCACCTCACAGGTGTGGCATATCAAGATGCTGATTAGACAGCATGATTATTACACAGGTGTGCCTTAGGCTGGCCACAATAAAAGGCCACTCTGAAATGTGCAGTTTTGCTTTATTGGGGGGGTCTGGGGGGGGGGGTCAGAAAACCAGTCAGTATCTGGTGTGACCACCATTTGCCTCACGCAGTGCAACACATCTCCTTCACATAGAGTTGATCAGGTTGTTGATTGTGGCCTGTGGAATGTTGGTCCACTCCTCTTCAATGGCTGTGCGAAGTTGCTGGATATTGGCAGGAACTGGAACACGCTGTCGTATACGCCGATCCAGAGCATCCCAAACATGCTCAATGGGTGACATGTCCGGTGAGTATGCTGGCCATGCAAGAACTGGGATGTTTTCAGCTTCCAGGAATTGTGTACAGATCCTTGCAACATGGGGCCGTGCATTATCATGCTGCAACATGAGGTGATGGTCGTGGTTGAATGGCACAACAATGGGCCTCAGGATCTCGTCATGGTATCTCTATGCATTCAAAATGCCATCTATAAAATGCACCTGTGTTCACTGTCCATAACATACGCCTGCCCATACTATAACCCCACCGCCACCATGGGCCACTCGATCCACAACGTTGACATCAGCAAACCACTCACCCACATGACGCCACACACGCTGTCTGCCATCTGCCCTGAACAGTGAAAACTGGGATTCATCCGTGAAGAGAACACCTCTCCAACGTGCCAGACGCCATTGAATGTGAGCATTTGCCCACTCAAGTCGGTTACGACGACGAACTGCAGTCAGGCCGAGACCCCGATGAGGACAACGAGCATGCAGATGAGCTTCCCTGAGACGGTTTCTGACAGTTTGTGCAGAAATTCTTTGGTTATGCAAACCGATTGTTGCAGCAGCTGTTCGGGTAGCTGGTCTCAGACGATCTTGGAGGTGAACATGCTGGATGTGGAGGTCCTGGGCTGGTGTAGTTACACGTGGTCTGCGGTTGTGAGGCCGGTTGGATGTACTGCCAAAATGTCTGAAACGCCTTTGGAGACGACTTATGGTAGAGAAATGAACATTCAATTCACGGGCAACAGCTCTGGTGGACATTCCTGCAGTCATCATGCCAATTGCACTCTCCCTCAAAACTTGCAACATCTGTGGCATTGTGCTGTGTGATAAAACTGAACATTTTAGAGTGGCCTTTTATTATGGCCAGCCTAAGGCACACCTGTGCATTAGAGAGCTCATAGTGCCATATTATCCCACCAGAACACTGCGCTCTGAGAACGCAGGGTTACTTGTGGTCCCTAAAGTCTCCAAAAGTAGATCAGGAGCTAGAGCCTTCAGCTATCAGGCTCCTCTCCTGTGGAATCATCTTCCTGTTACGGTCCGGGAGGCAGACACCGTCTCCACATTTAAGACTAGACTTAAGACTTTCCTCTTTGATAAAGCTTATAGTTAGGGCTGGCTCAGGCTTGCCCTGTACCAGCCCCTAGTTAGGCTGACTTAGGCCTAGTCTGCCGGAGGACCCCCCTATAATACACCGGGCACCTTCTCTCCTTCTCTCTCTCTCTCTCTCTCGTATTCTATTACTGCATCTTGCTAACTCGGCCATTCTGGATGTCACTAACTCAGCTTCTTCTCCGGAGCCTTTGTGCTCCACTGTCTCTCAGATTAACTCATATCGCAGCGGTGCCTGGACAGCGTGACGTGCGTGGTTGTGCTGCTGCTGTGATCCTGCCAGATGCCTCCTGCTGCTGCTGCTGCCATCATTAGTCATTAGTCATACTTCTACTGTTATTATACACATATGACTATTGTCACACATGTATACTGCCAGATATTAATACATACTTTCAACATATTGTACCACAGTAGCCAGAACTATAACTATAATATTATTACTTTCAATAATGTTGTTGTAAGCTACTGTCATTACCTGCATCTCTCTCTCTCTCTCTCTCTCTCTCTGTCTCATTGTGTCATACGGATTACTGTTAATTTATTATGCTGATCTGTTCTGTACGACATCTATGGCACGTCTGTCCGTCCTGGAAGAGGGATCCCTCCTCAGTTGCTCTTCCTGAGGTTTCTACCGTTTTTTTTTCCCCGTTAAAGGGTTTTTTTTGGGGAGTTTTTCCTTATCCGCTGCGAGGGTCATAAGGACAGAAGGATGTCGTATGCTGTAAAGCCCTGTGAGGCAAATTGTGATTTGTGATATTGGGCTTTATAAATAAAATTGATTGATTGATTGATTGATTGATTGATTGATAATCATGCTGTCTAATCAGCATCTTTATATGCCACACCTGTGAGGTGGGACGGATTATCTCGGCAAAGGAGAAGTGCTCACTAACACGGATTTAGACAGATTTGTGAACAATATTTGAGGGAAATGGTCTTTTGTGTGTACAGAAAATATTTTAGATCTTTGAGTTCAGCTCATGAAAAATGGGAGCAAAAACAAAAGTGTTGCGTTTATATTTTGTTCAGTGTACTTCACCTTTTGACATTTCAGTGTTGCGTCAGCTTTTCAGCTTCAAATTCTTGAATTTCCCCTCTGGGGATCAATTAAGTATATCTTATCTTAAATATTCAACATTAAGAGCATCATTCAACTTCTTAATGACATTCATACTAGTTAGACCCCTTTGAAGTTTTTCAACTATTCTTATCACTTTACCTCATTCTTACACATTATAGCCAGCATTGCAGTGTAGCGTCGGCTTTTCAAAAAAAAATTAAAATATTTTACATCCTTAATGGTATTATTCCACATTTAAAGCCATGTTGGGACCAGGGTTCCTACGCATTTGGAATTTCAAAATTCCATACTTTTCCATACCCTAATTTCCAGACTTCACATCATATTTAATTATTCTTAATAGGCGATTGTAGCCAAGTACCATAATGGCATGCAAATAAAAACTCAGGTAAGCTCAATGTCTGGGCTGAGGCAAAAAGGTTAGGACTCTGGGTGCAAGCGATGCAGTAACGAGACGTCAGTGTTTTTTCCTTTCATGTGGCTCAGAATCGCCTTCTCCCCCATGCTGGCGATGTCAAACGATTTCACACAAAGCTTGCATCTAGCTCTGTGTGTGAATTGGGAATCCTTGGCCAACCAGTATTTATATACAGTATTGTCAAGCCATCCATCCAAAAACTTGCATCTACCCATTGTGAACCACGTGAAACTCGTCTTCTTGTCAAAGGTGCAGTGTTGGAGTGAAACTTGATACCTGGGGGGCTGGAGGAGGGTCATGGGGCAGCAGACTGGACATACCACTTGTCAATCAGGTAAAAGGGGCGGTATGTTTTCTGAGACGTTTGCTTTCACACAAACTGTGCTTGGCCCAGCATAAAACACTATCCGGATTGATTCAATTATTTTTGGAAATACCCAATTTTCTAATTTAGTTAACAGTATTTTAGAACAGTGGTAATAGTCTGGAAATATAAATATTTTTCCATACTTTATTTTTCATTTTCCATACTTTTTAATACCTGGAAATTGATCAAATTTATTTCCATACTTTTCCATACTTTCCATACTTGCGTGGGAACCCTGTGGGACATCCCAGGGGCATCACTGTTGGGGTCTCAGCCTTAACACTGGCCTGACCTCATAATAGATCTCCAATTAAAGTATCAAAATGGCTATCAGAAATCATAAATAATTAATAATAATTATCAAAAAGGGAAAAATGATAGCCAGTTAATGATAATAAAATACACTAAACTATCAATTTGGAACTCTGATTAATAGTTAAATTAATCACCATCACCAAAATTACCATAGTAATAATAAAGGCTGAAGGATTTCGGAGTTCTTGACGTAGCAGAGGTTGACTAATATTGCACATGAGTGAAAACATAAACAGTCAGAAGGTATGATTCAAAATGTATTTATTCATCACAAAAGCAAGGCCCAGAGAAAAAAAGCCATCACATGTCCAGTTTAGATTTTAAAAAATGACAAATCATCTGTGGTCCAGTGAATCCCAACAGCCACCAATTCAATTTAGCATCAGCTTTTCAAAAACCTATAAGTATTCCACTGTATTGGTATAATTCAACTTCTTAATGACATTCATACTAATTATACCACTTTAAACTTTTTCATCTATTCCTATCACTTTACCTCATTCTCACACATTATAGCTAGCATTGCAGTGTAGCATCAGCCTTTCAAAGACCTTGAAATATTCCACATTATTCATACATTCACAGTATTATTCAACATGTAAAGCCAGCACTACCTCATTCTCACACATTATAGCCAGCATTGTAGTGTAGCATCAGCCTTTCAAAAACTTTGAAATATTCCACAGAATAGACTCTTTTAGGGCCGACGTCACAGTGATGTCATTTCATTAGATGGAGGCAAAACAGGCCTCTCCACCACAGGGCTGTAAGCTACATAGGAGTATTAACATGCCATTGTGTTATTGGGAGCCAGAATAGAAGGAGTCATGGCTCAAAACTTTAATTTCATCGCATACTAGCCGCCTGTCAACAGAAACGAAGACAACTATGGTTAAATGGAATAAGACGAAAGGACTGGATGGAGGTAATCATCAAAAATGCTCACATGTGCAGTGCACACTTCGTATCACGTAAGGGAAAAAGTATTTCCTGTTGTAGGGATGATTAATGTTACGTGTATTAAGGATTATCACGTCCACCTCATCAGAAATTGGGGAGGTATTAAGAGAAATATTGGATTTCTTTCTTTGCGCATTAGCTAACGTTAGTTTCGATAGCAAAACAAACCGAAGGGAACTGTTCAGGTGTCATCCTCTTTTGTAAGACTGACACTGTAATCAACCACAAAGCCGGCCATCCCACTGCGACAATCCTGTCAAATCATCCATCCACTGAGTGAGAGCACATGTCGGCAAATCTGGTTCCACTGGTCAGTGTTTACTTATTCAAGTAACACTCACAATCTTGGAGAGTGAGTGAGCTGACATGGTGCGATCGTAAATTCAGTCTGACACTCTACACTAAAATTAGAGCCCTGTTCATCGAATAAATGGAGTGTTATATTTCTACATGAATGAACGAATGGTAAGTTAATCACATATTCACTCTGCTCTACTGCTCGGTCTCCACAGAGTGCCCGTAGTGCACTCTGCCACTCTGGAAGTTCAGTTACACAGTTACGTCCTTGGCACGTGTCTTATGTCGATCACTACCAGTCAGCATGGCAGCCAACACTGACACCGCTGTGGCTTTGGTGGCAAAGAAAAACGCCACATCTCCGATTCAGGAGTTTTTTGGGTTTATCCCAGATGCCAGAGGTGAGCCGAAGGACACAACAAAGCCTATCTGCAAAATATGCAACAAATGTGTGTCCGTGAAAAATGTTCAGACAACAAATTTATTTGCGCACCTTCGTCTTCATCATCCTGCTGAGGCCGCCAAACTGAGTTTCGATTGTGCTGTATTTTTGTTGTTAAAATATTATGTTTCAACCAAGTACTGTATGGTTTTCACACTTTTCTAGCTTGTTAAAAAAGGACATGCAGTAAAAAATAATTTAAAAAAAAATCTCTCAAATTTTAGGGGTGCTGGGATTCAATTTAGGGGTGCCCCCAAAAATGGGCTAGAAACGCTTATGCCCTACCTAACATCATCTGGCAGGACATTGCGATACTGGAGGCTGTGAGGGGTGGGCTAAAATCGGTATCAGCGTTTACAGACATCATGTCAAGTGAGAGTGAAGTCACCCTGTCATCTCTGTTTCCACTGCTGAAGCTGCTGTCAGAAACGCTCGCAGAGAAAGACACGGAGGTGAAGATGACATCAGACATTATACGGGGAATCTTGGAGCAGATCGACAAGAAATATGACAATGAAAACACTGCACAGCTAATGCAAAAAGCCACCCTCCTAGACCCCGCGGTTCAAAGCTACACACATGAATGCTGCCACTGCCCACAACATCCGAAGCAAAACTGAGGATGAGATGGTGGTCGTCTGGAGAGAAGTCACCAAACCACCTGTCACTATCAGGGTGGAAGACGAGAAGGAAGAGGGGAACAACCAGTCAAGCAGCTAAGAAGAAACCAACTCTGGGCTCTCTCCTTAGCAGAGTCGGCCCTGCAGTCACCTCAACGCCAGAGCAATGCGCACATGCTGAAATGGCCATTTACATGCAAGAAGATGTAATTGCGGGTGACGAGCGGCCCCTTAGATGAAAGAGATCAAAGAGATGCGCCCTGTCACTGTCAGCGCAGGGCTGACAAGGCACCCTCCGCTGAGAAGAGAGCCTCTCTCTCTTCGCTCTCTCTCTTCTCAGTGGGGGGGGGTGCCCTGTCAGCCCTGTCAGAAAGGACAGGAGAGGAGATGGATTGTAGGTCTGTTTGTAAACGGGGCTTCTCTGACAGTCATGTATTTCCCCAAAAAACATCTCTTAATGCATGGTAGAGTGCCGTTTTTTTTTTGTTTTTTTTTTTTCCCAAAATCGCCTTGATATCCAGCAAATCGCCTGGCAACCCTCCAATCGCCAATATACGATTTGAACGCTGATCGTCCCAGGCCTACCCTGGACCTGGTCATAACCTATGGCCTGTCCACTGGTGTGTCCCCTGTTGTTTACCCGGCTGTGTCTGACCACTATTGTGTGTATTTCAACATCACCGGTTTTAGCCATCAACAGGCCCCGATGAGAACGGTGAGGAAACGCTACCTAACTTCTGAAGTGGCTGCAAATTTTATCAAGATTTTACAAAAGTTGGTTGTATTTGCTCTTTTTGTTGAGATGGTTTTAGAACAAACCCGGCATACCAGCTCGTCCAAATTACTGGGCTCCCCTCTGTCATTTGGTTTAAATCCAAAATACCACACGGGGCCGTGGCATTTGGTTTAGGAACAAGTTCCCTGTCTTTCTCTTACGCTCAACGCTGTTTTTTCTCCACCTCTTCTCCCCCTCACGAAGATCGCACTCTGTGTGTGTAGCCCATAGCCCCACCTCCCCCACAGAGACAAAGACACTCGATAAGAGCTTTCCCTCCGTTCATTACGCTAATGAACGAACTCCCCTGGCTGCCAGACGATGCACGGCAGTAACGCTCGTCGTCCAGTCTCTGTGGTGGAGAGAGCCAAGGAAAACAAACACGCATGAATATGGCAATTAATCCCTTTTAATTTACCGCGCAATTAACCAACTTAAGTGGCTTTCACACACCCACCACGGGGTAGGACGCAGAGCAAGCGCGCACATATTTTGCGCAAGTTGCTAAGCGACTGAAAAGTACTCTGGTTCTGGTCTGGCGCCCTTTTCCGGTCTGACGCCCCGGATTTCATCATGTATCTGTCCCTGCTTCAACGAAAAGCCCTGGCTTTAGTTCTTCTTCTGAGGAGGAGAAGGAGGCGAGCAGCAGCAGCAAGAAGGGTATGGGTCCATGAAATCCTCATGGCAAGACAGGATTTGGGGGAGTACAGTCTCGTTCAGGAGCTACAGCTCCATGATGACTGCTTCCAGGTCTACTTCAGGCTGAGCAGGGAGCAGTTTGACAGCCTGTTGGGGAGAGTTGGTCCAAGCCTCCAGAGGATGACTCTGTGTCACACTCGGCTCCAAAAAAGTCATGATTGAATAAAATTTCCAGAGGGGCTTGTGGTCTGCTGCCGACCCACTTTTTTTCTCCCTGGCTGCCTTCCTCTCCTTAATGAACCTGTCCCTCAAGTTCTTCCATTTGTTTTTCAAGTCGTCCACTGTAAATAGTCAAAAACATTTTTTATTTAAAAACGTTTCTGTAATAAACTATGTTGTTTTAAAAAAAATTAATTGCATGAAAAAAGGCTAATGTATTTTTTTTCCTCATTTGATAACCCATCTGAGTTGGAATTATGTATCCATCACCCTTTCTGTTATGTACTTCATAACTGAATTGAATAGTCACATATAAAATTATTAAATGTATGCCTGTACTGCATTTTCTTTGCAAGAATAGTGTGTAGCTCATGTCAGTCATCTAGATTTTTACATACTGAGTGTACGTGTAGTAAAGTATCAGCTTCAGTTTACAAAAGTATTGTCACATGGTCTTTTCATAACCATATATTGATAATTGATTCAAGTGATCCTGATATGAGGCATTGGAATGCTATATTTTATTTTAAGCTAACATTTTATTGTTACAAGTGCAAAAAATTATCACATTTCTACCACTTTTAAACACACCTGGTAGGCCCAAATTGGTGGAGATTTCTCTCCACTTTTTGCCTTCTTGTGAAGGTTGCGATACGCCTGCAATCTTGTGTCCCAGAGCTTGTCACAGAGGCACACAGCCATAATTATTTTCTCCTCCATCTTGCTGTTGATCTGATTTTTTCCGCCATTTTTTTTTCCACACTCCACCACATTTTCTGCTATTGGACGCGGCAGGGTGTCGTCACAGTGCGTTGTGGTCAAATAAAAAAAAAAAAAATCAATTCGAGCGCAGGCGCTGGGCACACTTGCTACACACTTTGGATGTGTAAGATGCATGTGCGAGTGTAGTAGTAACCCATCAGATAAAGCACACCTTCACTGAGGTATTCCTTGGCATATGTGGTGTTGGGTAGGGAGTAGTTCCAATTGCGACAAGACAGCTGGATCCATCAAAGAGCAAAACAGGAATGGAGAGAGCTCTCTTCTGGAGGTAGATGGTGGGATCCTCTGTTGGCTACAGAAACAAAAAAAAAGAAAGAAGAGAAAACAGAGAATTATTTTAGGGACTACTAGTTTTAAATCTATGAAATCATTAAAAGAATGGCTCTTGCCTCAGTAACTGTTTTATGACAGTGGGCCACTACATTTTTTAGGAATTGTTGTACATGATAGAGACAATGGTCTGACAAACCATAAAGCAAGTCCTTGCTGACATAGTAGCAGACGAAAAATAAGTGTTTAATGTAACTAAATATGCAACAAACTGTCACCTGAAGGTTATTCAGCAATGCCTCACGGACATGTCCCAGCTTCCTAGGCGGTGGAGTTGGTGAAGGAAAGAGTGTGGGGAGTGCCCTGAAAAGGGCAATGGCATATTTCACTAGAACAGAACAGAACAGAACAGAACAGATGAACTTTTAGTTCAAAGTTACCCTTCTCGGCTATTATCAGGTTTGTGTCATTCACAAATAATTTTGTCACCATGAAGAGTATCACCATTCAGGGTTTATTTATTCAGCATTACATACACAGTCCTATTCACACCCATGTCTGAGGTAACGGTCACAGTGTATTAGAGACACAGCAAAATGATCAACCTACATCCAGGGTCATGGGTGGCTTCATTACTTTCTTCCAAACACCGTAAAATTGCACCTTGGAGCAGAAGTCTTCCCATCTTCTTTACTTCTATGAATTTGTTGTTACCCTTATCCAGGATCAGACGCAGCTCACCCATCACCTATAATGCAAGTGTTAAAACCGGCAACAATGCTTTTTTTGGTAATAAACCCAAACAGTTAGTTAACTGCTTACATGATGAAGGTCCTTGAAACACAGATATGTATCTAGGATCTTTGTTGGCCTGTCCTCTTCTTTCAGGGCATCACTGTCAATGAAGGCTCTTCTTGCTTGAACCTCAAGGGCAAGGATTTGGGAAACAGCATCTTGGTTGGGTTTTGATTTCCTGTACATTTCCCTCACAGTCTTGTAATGTCTGGCCTGTGCCGTCTGTGCTGGTCTGCTAAAATGGAGAGCACAAATCAGTACTGGGTATCAGACAAGTCAATCTGAACAATACTATGGGTTTCAGACAGCAAGTGTAACACTGAACCAAATTTGACAGTCTTAAAACAGTCTAGATAAAGACTTTTTCTTCAAGTACAGTTTGATTTGCAAAGCTCTGTCCAGTGACCTGGATCATTTTTTTTTAATTTTGAGATTAGTTTGAGTGTAAGAGAGGGTCTTGTAACCTGGTGCAATTTTGAAGAAAATGAAAATGTTATTTAATACTCTCTGTTATACTATGAACTAACAATTAAATTTTCCATAAAAGAAAAGTTCCAAAAATATTTGTGTATGCTGTCAATTACAGTTTTTGAAAAAAAAAAAAAAAATAAATAAAAAATAAAAAAATCTGAATCAGCAGGTCAGAATTTTGTTTTCAGCCAGGAAAATTGCAATTGGTTGAAAGAGAAAAATATCTTGATAAACTAAACCACCTTAACCCACACCACAAGGAGTGTTTTGCATGTTTTACTTTAAGCAAGGTATGCCCTTTCTGCACTTCCGTGAGCCAAATGGCCCAATCAGACCCAGTCAGAATTGAAATGTAAAAATATAAATGTCTGTAATATGTCATTATATCAAAAACTTTGCCTAATTTTCCTGACAAATGTTGTTGGCAAAATTACATTTCCACTTAAATGAACTGTGGCCACTTTCAGAACTGCTCCCAGATGTCTGATGCAAAATAATCGTTGACCCACCACTTGAGTCTGTATCATAATTTTCTCCGTTGTCACTTGAGGAGAGGTCAATGCGACATCTTTTCTTTGGCTGGCCCCTCTCTGGTGTGGGCCCCTGCCTCTTTTGTGGGGACTTCACATTCTATAGCCTCTTGTGAAAGTTTTTGCAAATGTTCATCTGTGGTAAATAAAATTTCACTCAATAAGACAACAAATACAAATAAAAAATTTTTTTATGTCACAGATAAACAATGTCAGTAAAAAATAAATAAATTCTTAATGATCTAAGTGCAAGAAATAATACACCACAAATGTTAAATCACTTACATGTTTCATTGTCTTTATCTTGTAGCATGGAATAATACTCCACCAGTCTCCAACTAACTGTCAGTATAGTCCACATATTCTGGAGGACTGGGAAGCTATAGGGTCTTTTTTGGGCTTTTCTTCACCAAAGGACTACATGTTGGGGAGCAGACTGAAGGTGTCCTAAGTGTAGACTCAGTTCTTGCTTGACCAAGACCGCTTTTTTTGGTAAGGTGGCAGCCTCATCCTAAAAGGAAAAAAAAAAAAAAACAGGTAAAAAAATAATGTCCAAAAAGATAAACAACAGACCCCAATTATAGCTGCTGCGCAGCGATGGGTCGGGTCTGGGCATTTTTAGGCAATTCTGAGCAACAAGCAGAAGAATTGGGAGACATTTAGGAATTCAGCAACACAATCTGCCTTTTGCATCAGCTGAGGCTTGAACTCACAACCTCTGAGACTAAGGGGCCGTCCCAAGTCTCTTATTTTTATAGTGCTACTGCTAGCTCCTCGCTTGAACTGGAAGTCATTTGAGGTCCGCCATCTTCTAGGTCGTCCCAAGTCTCTTATTTGTGCAGCGAGGGGCTAGCGCTAGGAGCTAGCAGCAAGCTTTAAGCAGCTACGAGCTAGGATGGTCGAGAGCTTCCTATCCGGAAGAGTTTTCAATTTCAGTTACAGCTTTGATCAGCAAATATAATGAGACTTGGCATGTACCCATAGTAACGCCAGATGCTGGCTGCTTTACGGAGCAGATCCAGCGGTGCCGCCGTCATCAGGAATGGATGTCGCTTTACTCTTAAACCGACAATGCTCGCTCATCGTTCCTAGCGCTTGCTCCTCACATTTTTTCCTAGGTGGGAGGGGCTAAACAGCTAGCAAAGTCGGCTAGGTAAGATAACTAGCAGTAATTTAAGAGACTTGGGATGGACCCTACGAATCAATTTCTATCTCACTGAGCTAATTAATTAGTAACAATTCATGTGTAGCTTCACAAATTGACTAAGCCAGAAGTGCAGGTTAAGCAGCCGTCCATGCATGGAAAAGCAGATTTCAAACCACTGTAAAAAATTCAGTTATCAAAACAAAAATCTGAAAATACACATATTGCATCTAGACAGCATGGAGATGTTGATAATTTGTTTGTAACAATGATTGATTTGCTCCATAAGTGAAAAAATTATGTTTAAATTTGCCATTTTTACATTGTTTCCAATGCTCAAAATGTTCAAAATGCTGTCAAAAATTCAGTTTATGAGATAAAATTCTAAAATTTGCCACACATCATCTACCATGACTCTAGAATTTTGTCATTTTTTGTCATGAACATTGAGAAGATTGAGAAGAACAAGATTTATTTAGCAAGAATTTGCATGTATATGTTTACAGTACTGTTTACAGTCAAACATTTTGATGCACTGTAGGCTCAATTTTTGATAAATCAAAAAATCTGAGAAATGTAGTTTTTGTAGGACAGTCTGAAGATGCTCTGTACCAAGTTTGGTGTCAATTGAGCAAAAATTGTGGGAGGAGATAGGTTTAAGAAGTTTTACAGTTTTTGAAAAAAAAAAAAAAAAACAGAGTGATGAACTTCATAATTTTTAATAGGTTTAAATGTACAAAAGTTTCTTCAGTACTGGGGCTACAGTTTGATGAAAGTTGTTAAGTTGTAGCACGTATGGTTGATTTGTTATGAATTTTCAAAGTTTTGAACTTTAGACGCTTGCTGTAGTGCCACCATCAGGACTACTGGTTTGAGTTTACAGCTGAGGATATCTGGCATGAGACTGGACCTTTGTGCAAAGTTTGGTGAGTTTTCACCCATGGGAAGTATGATTTCCTAGGAAGAAGAAAGAAGAAGAATACCTAGGATTACAATAGTGCCAGGGCTCGACAGTAAGATCGTTTCACTCGCATTTGCGACTAAAAATAGGTGTGTGCGAACTGTAAAAAATATTTAGGGGCACATGTGCGCATAAAAAAATCTGCGGAAGCAACCTATATTTTTGTCAATAAAAAAATATGATAATCTAACCGCAAATATTGGAGGAACTCCAGCCGCCTTCTCTCTTCCCCGTGTGACACGGTTATGGGCGGTTTTCCAAGCCACTGTCGGCACAATGAATATAAGTCCCACTGTCGGCAGGGTGGAAATGAGTGAAAGTGTGGCGGAGGCAGGGACGGCTTTTGCTATGGGCAATGTGGGCGACCGCCCAGAGCGCAATCTATGTGAGGGCGCACGAGCGCTCTCCAAAAAAAAAAAAAATTAATAAAAAACTCGCCAGTTTTCTAGACTACCGCTCATTTCCACGTCAAGTTAGTGGAGTGGGCGCTGGGGCGCCCCTATTATCACGGCGGTTGTGGGTTGAACGGGGGTCACAGACAGGAATACAGCGGAGGATCATAGTGCGCAAGATAACGGCTTGCCGGCGACAGAGAAGTCCGACTCCAGGTCCAGTAATTTCCTCTTTCCTTGGTGTCATGACTGCCCAGTAGTACCTGAACAGCCAAGCCGTGGCGGCACACAGATAGGCTATGTGGCGTGTCAGAGGGGGAACGAGCCGTTCACTTCTCTCTTTGTGGCAGGTAACGGCCCACAAACCTCACCGCACTTTAGGGACTGTTCTTTACTTATGAAGGGACTGTCAGGGGAGGAGGGTGGCTGGTTGATTTTTATTTTATTTATTTATTTTATTTTGATCCCCCCTATGTTAATCCCTTATTGATGCAGTTAGGGACTGTTCTCCACGGCCAGGCTGTCGGCTGGGTGGGAATAAGTCAAAGTGTGGCGGAGAAGAGGGACCAGGAAAAGCAGCGGACCTCCGGGGAAGCCTGCTCCGTTCTCCCCGCAGTTAGGGACCGCTCGCCACAGTACCGTTGCTGGCAGTGTCCTGCACGGGTCCAGTTTTCAAGATCCGCCCTGACCCGACCCGGCGACGTACAAACCCGCACCCAACCCGCAAACCCGCGCATCACGCCAATTAGTACCGCAACCCGGTCCGACCCATTGAAACACGATCCGCAGCCCGACCCGTAACCCGGATTTAAAGTAATCATTTTGGGTCATATTGGCTGAATATTGAACAGCATATCGCCACAGTTAAGGTGCCAGTAAGTAAACAACGACCTGAATGAAGCAGCTCTCACAATAAAAACCTGACTTCAGCTCCATGATCAACCCTCTGTGTTCTTCTCCCATACAAGTGTAAAAGCACTCGTTTGTTACGTGTAATACTTTTAAACTTTTAATCTATGTAAAGGAACTTTACATGTGTAATAATAGACTTACTTTCTGTCCAGAGCAACGTTCAGCAGTTACGAGCCGTCACATGTTTTTAGAATCCATCGAGGAGAGAAGTAATCCATCAGGGAAACATTTCAGAAACATTATAAAGTGATAGTTGTACGTTTTATCCACTTATTTCTCAAATACCTAAATA
Organism: Epinephelus lanceolatus; assembly: GCF_041903045.1. Taxonomy (NCBI): domain Eukaryota; kingdom Metazoa; phylum Chordata; class Actinopteri; order Perciformes; family Serranidae; genus Epinephelus; species Epinephelus lanceolatus. The sequence goes on along the minus strand of NC_135757.1, from coordinate 20,065,585 downwards.
ATTATTTACTGTTTTGGAAGCGGTGCTTGTTAGACGGTGGCAGCCATGTTGATTCTGTCGTCCAATCACAAATTGTGCTATTAGATGTGTAAACAGCTGAACCAATGACCGTTGCGAAATAGCGGCAGCGATCCTCAGAGAGTAAATAATGACCAAGATAGTTATCTGTAGTTTACCAAACTAATGACTGATGTGTTTATCTAAAACCCGCGATCCGACCCGCATGTTATTTTTTCCACCCAGATCCGAACCCGGGAAAAAATGTTTTTTTAAAAACCACCTGCAAATCAGCTGTTTTTGCGGGTACTCGACCCAGTGCAGGACTCTGGCTGCTGGGCAGGGTGGAAAAAAGTCCTGCAGAGATTCAGAGGACCTGGAGAATGTTTTAGGATAGTAATAACATTATATAAGATAATCATATTGCAAAGATAATATATATAAGACAATAACATTAAAGACCAAATTAAATTGCAATACTTTTTCAAAACTTGATGATTTTACCTTTCTGTACATTTTGTATACAAATTCATTAAATAATTTTGCTTGTAATGTCTATTTGCATCACGTTTATTACAGAAAACACAACCCTAAAGTTCTTTGTGCGCTCCTTTCTTTTTCAACTTAGGAGCACATGTGCTCCTTGGGAAAAAAGTTAGCGTCAAGGCCTGAGTGTCTGGCAGCTTAGCTGCCCGGACCCTAATTAGAAACAATATGTGTTGTGCTACATGTTTTCAGAACAAATTAGGTAACAACTTACCTGCGGTCTAATAAGAGCCCCAACTCGCTTCCTCCTGAGAAAGTGCTCCGGCCCAGGAAAAAGCTCTCTCAAATCATCATGACTGAGGGTGTGGAGCAAGGGCTCATCAATATTGGCAGCTATAAAGACAGTCCAATCATTAATCAATCAATCAATCAATCACTCAATTTTATTTATAAAGCCCAATATCACAAATCACAATTTGCCTCACAGGGCTTTACAGCATACGACATCCCTCTGTCCTTATGACCCTCGCAGCGGATAAGGAAAAACTCCCCAAAAAAAACCCTTTAACAGGGAAAAAAACCGGTAGAAACCTCAGGAAGAGCAACTGAGGAGGGATCCCTCTTCCAGGACGGACAGACGTGCAATAGATGTCGTACAGAACAGATCAGCATAATAAATTAACAGTAATCCGCAAAACACAATGAGACAGAAAGAGAGACAGAGAGAGAGAGAGATGCAGGAAATGACAGTAGCTTACAACAACATTATTGAAAGTAATAATATTATAGTTATAGTTCTGGCTACTGTGGTACAATATGTTGAAAGTATGTATTAATATCTGGCAGTATACATGTGTGACAATAGTCACATGTGTATAATAACAGTAGAAGTATGACTAATGATGGCAGTAGCAGCAGGAGGCATCTGGCAGGACCACGGCAGCAGCACAACCACGCACGTCACGCTGTCCAGGCACCGCTGCGATATGAGTTAATCTGAGAGACAGTGGAGCACAAAGGCTCTGGAGAAGAAGCCGAGTTAGTGACATCCAGAATGGCTGAGTTAACAAGATGCAGTAATAGAATACGAGAGCGAGAGAGAGAGAGAGAGAGAGAGAGAGAGAGAGAGAGAGAGAGAGAGAGAGAGAAGGTGCCCGGTGTATTATAGGGGGGTCCTCCGGCAGACTAGGCCTAAGTCAGCCTAACTAGGGGCTGGTACAGGGCAAGCCTGAGCCAGCCCTAACTATAAGCTTTATCAAAGAGGAAAGTCTTAAGTCTAGTCTTAAATGTGGAGACGGTGTCTGCCTCCTGGACTGTAACAGGAAGATGATTCCACAGGAGAGGAGCCTGATAGCTGAAGGCTCTGGCTCCTGATCTAACCTTTAAGTAACCTTTTACGATTAAACTTTTATACCTTCATCATCTTATCAATTGACCAGTATTTCACATGACAGGCCAGACCAAGTATAAGCTCTATGTCTTTAATCATTTTATCTTGTCCGTGATTAAATGTAAATGGAATACAATTCAGCAAGGTGTCTTCATACTGTAAATTTGTTTAAATTAATTTTGTTTTTGAGATCAGTGTCAGCATGTGCAATTATATAATTACTTAACTGGCGATTCAAATTAATATTAGGGCTAATATTTAAATAAAAACATCATATAACTGTGATGTTATATATAATTGTGTTTATGGTTATGCACCTCTGTATCACATACAATCAAACAAATGCATGGCATTATGATGTTTATTTCTCCTCGTTTGCTGGAAACTTTATTCTTCTACAATTTACAACTTGTGTTTTGTTGACTATATCTCTGGACTATACCTTACTGCCACCTTGTGGTCTAACTTAGTCACTGCACATGACTTTTAACTGAGGAGGAAAAAAAACACACACAATTGAATATTGATTTTGCCATGGATTGCCAAGGCAACGATTGAAGCTCTGAAGCTTCAGAGCATTTAGGTCAGCCCTAATTAATATGTAGCTTTTTCCACACCTAAACATGACTTACCATTTAAAATTGATACAGTAACATCATCCAGATCATCCATGATGGTCCCTTTTCTTGTGTTCCTTAATCTGGTAAGGAGGAAAATCATCACAGTCACATTAAAGACAAACTGGCCACATTAAATTACAATTTTCTAAAATGTCATCGCAAAGCTCTGGTACATGTTGCAATAAGCTGAATTTGAGGCTTCAATGTCAGTGTTAAACATTCACCCAGAACAAAAGAAGATTGTTCCTGTAAGCAGCAGTACAGTTTTAATTACTTACCTACAGAGAGGAATAGACTGCCACCCTTACTGTTTAACTTTAATACCAAATTATCTGAAAAATTGAAAAAGGAAATGCACCCTCCCTTAATGTATAAATATAGGAAGTACTTTGTTCTGTATTTTCATGTACACCCCACTCTAATGTGAACACTGTTTTTATTTGCTTGGAATGACTTAAAAAATAATAAAAACAAAAGAGGTTTGACAGCAGATTGGCATTAAATCTATATTTGCTGAAGAGAATAACAACCAGAATGACAGGTCTGTCACTCAGTGTTAGTATGATATCCTTGGCTTTATTGTCTGACTGCTTTCTCCATCTACATTAGAAAATTATCCATTCAAAAAAAAAAAAAAAAAAAAACTCAGCTGCATCCTTTGAAATATGAGTTTAGTCATCAGTCTGAGTATGTGTTACTGATTTGCCTCAATGTCAACCAATTATGAAACAAAGAATTGAAAAACACTTGAAACATATTTACATATATGACTTGATACAGGCTTAGCTTTGTACTGTCCAGTGTGATGTCATATTGATTCTCATGTATAATATGTAAAAAGTAAGCTCTAAATGCTAATGAAAATACAACCAGAACAACTACAGCTATGCCGTCTGCTTTATGAAATTAAAAACCTACTTTTCTGTTCTGCTCAAACCTTTCTCTCCACTCCACTCTTCCTCACTGTCATTTCTGTCTATGTCACTGTCCTCACTGTCAGATGGGATTTCCCTAACATGCCGATCCTGCTCAGTCCTCCCACAGAACGATCTTACGTCCATTTTTCTGTCAAAATGTGTTCAAAGAAGTAAAATTCAATTGGAATAAAAATACTACTGCATTTACAGCTAGTTTTGTGCACAAATACATGAAGTAATATATGATTATATTCAAACACACTGTTAGCAAAGTCTCCCTCAAGAAGTCCCCCTCATCGCACAACGTTGCCCTGAGGCAACAATAAGAAAAAAAGCTCTCTACAACTTCATGCACACACATGTATTTCTGTTTACATTTTATGTCATTTTAAATATGATTACTAGGACAAATATTTTTCCCTTTTTCTCACACCATGTGCTCCTGTGACCATGTGTCAGAGAAGGATGTCCTGCCTTCAATTTATGCTTGATAATGATTTGATTCTATGCTGTATAGGGTCAATTGTTCGCCAGAGGTATTAGTGTCTGTTCATGAGTCTTAAGATCCTCTTTTAGAAGAAGTAGATGTTTACCATACCCTTGCTCGGGCTCTGTAAATTTAACAGTAAGCTAAATTTAACAAGATATCATGGGGGCTAGGAATAAGGTGGGTAAAACAAATAAATAAATAACAGCAAAAAGTACAACACCCTCCTTCGTTTAGCACGTCACACCAGGTCTTTATCTACCCTTTCAAAATAAAAGCACCATCCTTTATAATGTAGCTAACGGGGCAAAATTAAAACATCAGTATACTGCCTGCAAAATGGATAAATGACATAACTAATCTAAAAACAACAGATGATTAAGGTAACTTACAGTATTTGCTAGTGTTTATGGCTGCAAGAAAGATGGCTGCCACATGTAAGGCTGCCTTCAAAAACTTCACGTTAATGCTCTAACATGGCGATGAAATAAAAACATGCAATCTGTCATCCGAAGGAATGTAACGTTATTAGCGAATAGAGTATGGTGGGAGCACTGCAGCTGATTTAACAGGGGAAATGGAGCGAGAGCCGTGATATTTTTGCACTCCAGTCTGGACAGAGGTTTTGCATGGCACAAGGTCAGTGTCAGACTGGAGGAGACGATCTCCTCCCAGTGGCATTGGCAGGTAGTGGCACCGCAGTGGCAATCTGTGGCAGTCTGTGGCAACCTGTGGCATCTCCTGGCACCTGCTCGGCAGTTCAGAAACGCCTCACTTGACTCGCTGCCAGTAAGGGCGGGGCCACATTTCCTGGGAAAACCCACGGGTCCGTGTTGTTGTTATGACAGTCACTCTGCTTTCCACTTCCGCCATGGAGTCATGATGAATACAAAATAAAAATTAAGGGAAAAATCAGCTACTTGTTTATACATTTTAATGTACAAAGTTTTGCACAATTTCTCTTTGTTTTGCACTTCTTAATATTATCTAAATATATATTAATATCTGTTCCATAGGGTAAATGTGAATGTAAAATACTGCACATATTGTACTATTATTATTCTGATATTTAATATTTTATATTTCCCTGTGTTTATATTATTCTTATTTTCTATATTTCCTTGGTTGTATTACTTGTTTTACATATCTAATATGAAATACAATTATGAAAATATCTTAACATAACAGTTGCTACGCAGTGCCAAAGCCTGCCACAACATGACAGGGTGTCTTTGCAACAGCTGGACTGACAGAATGTAACAATAGCATAAAGGGTACTATTAACACAAGCTATATTACAATATCTAATATGAAATACAATTATGAAAATATCTTAATATAACAGTTGCTACGCAGTTCCACAGCCTGCCACAACCTGCCACATCATGCCACAGCCTGCCACAGCCTGCCACATCATGCCACAGCCTGCCACAGCCTGCCACATCATGCCACAGCCTGCCACATCATGCCACAGCCTGCCACAGCCTGCCACATCATGCCACAACTTGCCACAGCCTGCCACATCATGCCACAACCTGCCACAGCCTGCCACATCATGCCACAGCCAGCCATAGCCTGCCACATCATGCTACAGCCTGCCACATCATGCCACAGCCTGCCACAGCCTGCCACATCATGCCACAACCTGCCACAAGGTGTCTTTGTAACAGCTGGACCTCCGACCTACATAACTTAACTAGATACTGTTGAATACCATGTTGTCTCAAGTGCAATTTTCCTCTTTATGTTTACTGAATATCATCTGTATTATCATTGATAATACTATTAAATGCAAAACTTGTATTAATCTTGTTTATCAGCTTCTCCTAATTAGTGGTATGATGAGTATAATTAGCCTACATAGTTGTTTTAGTGGAGTAGATTGCTGAAACAATCTTTCACTTGGTGATGCAAGCACCAAATTTGGCACACAAGTGCTTCAGAACCTACTCTCTCAGAAAAGTGCGATGTCCACTTAAAAAAACAAAATGGCCGCCTTTTTTCAAGATGGCTGCCATTCGAAGTGGTATTAAATGGTGTTTGAACTATATTTTGATTGAATAATCCTATTTTGATGATCTATACATCAAAATATATGTTGATGTTAGAAGATGTAGTATGGCTTATCTGGGGTTGACCAGTGCATTAGAAATATGATGACACTTTTCTGATAGGGTTATGTTAACTTCAGAGTTGGGCAATCTTGTCCATATCCTATCGTCCTATCGCCATCTAGTGAAATCGCAGATGAACGATGTCATCGCCCGGGGGGGGGGGGGGGGGGGGGGGGTCATTATGCGTCGCCGCTGAACGAGGGATGCGCTTGTCGGTGGAATATGGCATCATAAGACCTTTGCTTCCAAGCAAACAAACAAACAAACCAAACAAACTTATAGCCTCTCTTTGGTGTTTGAGCAGCTTTATAAAACTCTTGAACATGTAATGACTCCTTAATTAGCAAGTTGACTTTACATAGACGGCATATCTTTTCAATTTCTCCTGACATTGTGTTGTTTGGTTTGTTCACCGCTCTGGGACATGCGGCCGAACATACTCGGGCGGAACATACGCGGAACGAATTCCGCGGAGGTCCGTGCGGACTCAAAGCGGACGTCCGCAAGCCCTGTGTGCTCAAAGCTCAGATTTTACGACCGCGCGGACTCCGCTCCGCGCATCAGTGACTGCTCGGCATGTATTTTTCACATCGCGGGGATTTTTCACGGACATTTTTACAGGAAACTACAACGCGGAAGTGCGCTCGACTATGAAAGCTCGAATGACTGTGGACATTCCTCGCGGAGTCCGCTCCGCTTATAGTACGTGAAACATCGTGAGACATCTTGAAACAACCCTTCTATCGCTGATGGGTGATCGGATCGCTCATCGGCACAACCCTACTTCAATTACAAACAATGTGAACAAACTGATTGGCTTATGTGGGTTTTTTTTTCTTTTCCTCTTTTGGCCCGCCACCACTCCCCCCTCTATGGAGGACAACTTTATTGACCCGCCACCCTCCACGGAGGACAACTTTATTTGACCCGCCACCACACCCCCTCCACGGAGGACACCTTTATTTGACCCTCCACCACACCCCCTCCACGGAGGACAACTTTATTTGACCCGCCACCACCACCCCTCTATGGAGGACAACTTTATTTGGCCCGCCACCACACCCCCTCTCTGTACAGCTTTGATTGGTTCTTCTTTTAGTCCTCACATTTGCAGGCACACAACTGTGTACACTTCAGGATGAAGTGATAGCATTTGCATCGTCCTCGGCATTCAGTCTTGCAGCCGCATTTTGTCACCTGCTCACAAGTTTGAGCAATGGGTGGAAGGGTTGTCCAGAGAACTTGCCAGACCTCACCATCTTTTTGCCAGCCCCAGTTGGCAGGGCTTTCAGTTTGCATTTCGCACACTGTTGCCTGGCTCCATATGCAGGCAGCTTGAAAGGCAGACCGTTTCACATGCTGAACGAGGGATGCGCTTGTCGGTGGAATATGGCATCATAAGACCTTTGCTTCCAAGCAAACAAACAAACAAACCTCAATGTATCCTCAATACCACCTCCATCATCCAATCTGGATGGGTTTAACTTGATGGGCAACTTGTTGATTGCCTGAAATTGTGGTATGTTTTTGGCTATCATCGAATAGCCATCAGAACTTCACTCATAATGGGTAGGGGGAGAGATCAACTCCTCTTTTGTATCTGTCTGACAGAGGCAACACTTCCTCCAGTCAGTTTTAGTAGCGCAACTCAGTGGATTATTGGCAGACATCTTGTGTTATACAGTTATAGGTCGAGGGTTTATCCTTTTACCACCCAACTGTACAAAACATTAAAGCACATTGAAATATGGGATGCAACTAGGTTCAAGCATCTGGTGCCCTACACCTAGCCCAATCGTTCATCCAGTGCCATTTAAGTCCCGTGCGATCTGTACACCATCCAGGGAACTGAAGCCCCGTTACCCTTGGCTCGGCTCTCCCGCGCTGGCACATCCTGTCAGTTCAGGTGCAGCTATCTAACTACAATACTACAACTAACTAAACTTCTAGTTGAGATATATAGAGGGGCTTATTAGATAGCATTTGAGACACTAAAGTATACTACAAACTACAGTGAGTACACACACTACAACAGTTAGTAAACTACAACTACAGTTAGTACACAACAAGCCGACACTGAACCCCATGCTGAGTCTCACAGCAGTGATGTCACCAGTGTGCCCTGGTTGTGCTTTGACATCACTCTTACAAAAAATTACAAACCAATAGAGCTTGACCACAGCATTTCAGTGAATGATGGATATTTCCCTTCAACTTAATGCAATATCTGTGATCGGACAGCTTCCGAAAATGCTAATTTTGAGTCACGTTATAGCCGCCATCTTGAAAAGTGGTGGCCATATTGGAATTCAGTTGACACTATTGAGTTCTTCCAGTCAGAATACATTAATTTTGATGTTTGGATCATTAATACATTTCTGTTCATTCAAGTTCTACTTCAAAAAGCTTCTTCGTCCAACCGTGACAGACGCGACCATAGGAGTTGGGCCCAATTCCAATCCGATCCCTTACAGACTCACTGACTTAGAGGTGTGTTCATGTGAAGTGTGTGAGTGTGTGAGGGCTGTCCCATTGTCAAATCGTCAAGTCAGTGAGTCAGTGAGTGAGCCCTTTATGCCCCCTTACCGTAGGTCAGCATCGATGCAGACTTACGGTAAGGAAATTACCCACAGTTCATAGCGTTGTGACGTCAAATACAGGGGTTGCCCTCGGAACACTGGAAGTAACACGGTCGGCAGATATGCAAACGTTAACGTTATGGAAGGAGAGCGAAAAAACAGATAGATAAACAATGAAACATTACATTAACAAAGATTTAAGATGGTACATAAACACACATGAAGTCAGAGGAATACCAGTGGTTATATTCCACACACAAAGAATATATATCTAGAGATTAGATAAGTCAGTGAGGGTTCAGGGCTTGAGTCTTTAGGGGCCGGATTGGAATTGGGCCTAACTGTTACAGTCAGGGGAAGTATTTGCACAACGTATCAGTCTAAGTTTAAAGGGCCAGTGTGTAATATTTGGCATGGTTTATTGTCAATCTGAATCTGAATCTTCTACCCATTAATATGTTTATACAAGTGTATAATCGCTATAAAATAAAATTCGTTTGGTTTTCGTAGCCTTATAATTATGCTTTTATATATATACAGTACAGGCCAAAAGTTTGGACACACCTTCTCATTCAATGCGTTTTCTTTATTTTCATGACTATTTACATTGTAGATTCTCACTGAAGGCATCAAAACTATGAATGAACACATGTGGAGTTATGTACTTAACAAAAAAAGGTGAAATAACTGAAAACATGTTTTATATTCTAGTTTCTTCAAAATAGCCACCCTTTGCTCTGATTACTGCTTTGCACACTCTTGGCATTCTCTCCATGAGCTTCAAGAGGTAGTCACCTGAAATGGTTTCCACTTCACAGGTGTGCCTTATCAGGGTTAATTAGTGGAATTTCTTGCTTTATCAATGGGGTTGGGACCATCAGTTGTGTTGTGCAGAAGTCAGGTTAATACACAGCCGACAGCCCTATTGGACAACTGTTAAAATTCATATTATGGCAAGAACCAATCAGCTAACTAAAGAAAAACGAGTGGCCATCATTACTTTAAGAAATGAAGGTCAGTCAGTCCGGAAAATTGCAAAAACTTTAAATGTGTCCCCAAGTGGAGTCTCAAAAACCATCAAGCGCTACAACGAAACTGGCACACATGAGGACCGACCCAGGAAAGGAAGCCCAAGAGTCACCTCTGCTTCTGAGGATAAGTTCATCCGAGTCACCAGCCTCAGAAATCGCAAGTTAACAGCAGCTCAGATCAGAGACCAGATGAATGCCACACAGAGTTCTAGCAGCAGACCCATCTCTAGAACAACTGTTAAGAGGAGACTGCGCCAATCAGGCCTTCATGGTCAAATAACTGCTAGGAAACCACTGCTAAGGAGAAGCAACAAGCAGAAGAGATTTGTTTGGGCCAAGAAACACAAGGAATGGACATTAGACCAGTGGAAATCTGTGCTTTGGTCTGATGAGTCCAAATTTGAGATCTTTGGTTCCAACCGCCGTGTCTTTGTGAGACGCAGAAAAGGTGAACGGATGGATTCCACATGCCTGGTTCCCACTGTGAAGCATGGAGGAGGAGGTGTGATGGTGTGGGGGTGTTTTGCTGGTGACACTGTTGGGGATTTATTCAAAATTGAAGGCACACTGAACCAGCATGGCTACCACAGCATCCTGCAGCGACATGCCATCCCATCCGGTTTGCGTTTAGTTGGACGATCATTTATTTTTCAACAGGACAATGACCCCAAACACACCTCCAGGCTGTGTAAGGGCTATTTGACCAAGAAGGAGAGTGATGGAGTGCTGCAGCAGATGACCTGGCCTCCACAGTCACCGGACCTGAACCCAATCGAGATGGTTTGGGGTGAGCTGGACCGCAGAGTGAAGGCAAAGGGGCCAACAAGTGCTAAACACCTCTGGGAACTCCTTCAAGACTGTTGGAAAACCATTTCAGGTGACTACTTCTTGAAGCTCATGGAGAGAATGCCAAGAGTGTGCAAAGCAGTAATCAGAGCAAAGGGTGGCTATTTTGAAGAAAATAGAATATAAAACATGTTTTCAGTTATTTCACCTTTTTTTGTTAAGTACATAACTCCACGTGTTTATTCATAGTTTTGATGCCTTCAGTGAGAATCTACAATGTAAATAGTCATGAAAATAAAGAAAACGCATTGAATGAGAAGGTGTGTCCAAACTTTTGGCCTGTACTGTATATATATATATATATATATATATATATATATATAGCAAGGGCCTTGTTTTAGAGAGGTCGCCATCTTGCGCCGCCATGTATGTAAGGCAGCCCGAGCGGACAATCCAGCCAGCCAGAGAACGCGTTTCGCGTGTATAAATGAACCAACGAAGACAGCGGAAGGAAGGAGGAGGAAACAGCAGAGGGTGTTAGTAGTTCGTCGATAGAGAGTAGTGAAAAGTTTTTTTAGTTATAAAGTTTGCGAATGGACCACACTTACCACGCAACAGGAGAGAATGAACCCGAACTGTCATCTGCGAGGAAAAGAAGACGCAACTTCACTCCTTGTGATGCACTCTCTGCGGCGCTTTTGCTCCTGATGATATATCTCCCCAACGATGGTAGCAGTAGCACCGAATCCCATTATGTGCATTCAGCCTCTCTTCTCGCCCAATAGTATGTCTCTGCAGACCCGGAGACTGCAGATTCAGACCTGCAATTGTGGACCCGCAGTTCTAGACCCCTTGTTTTTTGTCCCCTACTGGACGGCTGTATAACTGCAACTAAATCAGCGTCTCACCCAAACACCACTGTTTGAAAGAAGTTGGACTTTTAATGCTTTATTACAATTTACAATTTTAAAATTTTATTACACCCAAATAAAAATACCAAGATTTAATTGTTGATTTATGCCTGGGTGCTGTTCTGCATTATTATTGTTTGCTGGTTGTTTTGTATGGTTTGATCCAACTATTTTAGCTCTTTATTTCTTAATATTCATCAGACTGCTCTGACTGGCACGCCAAAAACTTGCACTGCATTGATCAAACCTGCTACAACATATAATAGGAAATGTCTGGTCTTGGGTGTCCAGTGCTCACTTTTGTTGTGGGAATTTGAAACAAAGGCTGTGAAATACTGAAATGGTTTGAAATGTTTTATTGTGTGCAGTGGTTACATCACACATCAGGGAGATCTACAAAAAAAAGAAATCAAACATATCACAAAATTGAAAACAGAAACATTTAAAAAAAAATTAAATACCTATCACAGTCTACACTGAAATACTGAAGATTCTGGAGCATAGCAAATACATTATTATATCGACATATTAACAATAGTGCCCCTTCCTTCCTCATCTGCCTTTCGATCCTCCACAAAACTCCTCCACTTCACTGTGGTTTCCCCTTTCTGGATTGTTATGTGCACCTTAAAAAGAGAGTCCCTAATTATTCAAAGTTAAGATTTTTCAACCGTTTTACACACATAAACAAGGCCAAAACCTAATAATAGACAAAAATACATTTCTGATCATCTGCGCTGGATGAGCTTAATTTCTATCCACAAAATCTCTAAATATATGCTATAGAGTAATATCAATGTAGTGATATAAACACAGGTGATATATAATATTATGAATAATAAAGGAAAAAATATATTAAAAAAAATAAAGGTGTATTACATGATATACATGAATACAAAATTAACTTTTAGCATAAAGTACACTAATTGCCAATATGTAAACAGTTTCATGCTTGTATGAAAACGTAAGCCTATACACGTTTTTCTCATATCATCCATTTCATTGTTTTAATCATTTATTCAAGTTTAATTTAAAGCACATGCTAAAATTATTCGTCATCGCGCTTCGGTTTCATGAAACAAAATGTGCAGGTCAAACAGTTCATTGCTAACAAGCTAAACTATTACCTACTACTTTAACCCATATTTGACGTGCCTTTCAGACTATCGTGGTAAAGACAGTCATATCATTTTAAACGTATCACTGTAAAACATGAAGTTCGCTCTCTAATTCAAGTCAACAAAATAGTTGAAACAAATAATATGATTCACATTCGGATCGTCGTCGGCCATATTCAATAGTTTTAATAGTATGTTGGCTTCCAATGAAATAGAGGGCGCTGTCGCGAAATACAAGGTGTCCAGAACTGCGGGTCCAGATCTGCAGGTCTCAATCTGCAGTCTCCAGGTCTGCAGACACACCCTCCTCCTCGCCCGCTCAGCATCAAACACATGGAGTTCCTCATCTGTATGCTCCGGCTCAAACAGGTATGGCTCTGAGTCTGTGTCCGCTACAAGAAACTCTTCAAAATCGCGTTCAGAGTCGTCCATTGCAGCTACTATAGTCCGGAGATATCGCTAGGCTAAATAAACAGCTGAGCTCTGTTTACCGGCTACGCTGTCAGTCAGTGTGCGGGCTGGAGATTGAGCAGAGAGGGGAGGGGGTCCCCACTCGGTATGGTAAACGAGTATGTGTGTAAAGTTATGAAGTGTGTCTGTTACGCTAGAAGAGTCAGAGTTTGGGACGGAGTCGTTTACCCCCTGGAGTGTTACCGGAGTTTCTGGAGTGCTCAAATAAACTGGCCTTTTTCCCGAACACTCCTCTGGTCTCCTGCTCGTGAGGGATTCATTACAATATCGTAACATGGCTTAGATTTCTAAATAAACATTCACCTCGTTGTTAGATAGACCTACTCCTGAAAAACTCGTGCGCAAGGCTTTTTGTCCCTACGAGGCCACCGTCATTTACCCGACGGGAGGGGTGAGCGAGTGAGCCCTGCAATCTAGAATTTGACCACTGATGTCACTGTTTTCAACCCATTTTACACACTGGCCCTTTAAATGATGATAATAAAACAAATCATCTTTGGGTATTATAACCACAAAATACGTGTTAGTTGTTAAATACCCATTTAAAATTCTGGATTGGCATTAATATTTGTAAGTTACATTAAGTTTCAGAATGAACCCCCCCCCCCAATTCCTGATTTGGTATTGACCACGCCAATGAGCCAGGCCATTAGCACAGCAGACCAGTGGGCGCCAGGTAGTGGTAGTGTGGAATTAACATTCTCTGTTTGCGCTACATCTAGTTTGCAAGTGTAACCTGTGAGTGCAACCTTCACTTTGTAACAGAAATCTATGCTGCTGACCCCGGGTATAATATCTACGGTATCTAAGTCTGAGATTCCTGTCAAATATCTTAGACCCGGGATCTTACAGTTCAGAATGATTACAGGCTTGCTCACTTCCAGATCAAATATTCACTAGGTTCTTTTAAGGAGATTGGCAGTAGCGGCTCTGCAGAGAGAGAGCAAATAAAGACCTCCAACCCACACAAACCACACACGACTCCAACTTATGAAAAGCAGCAAATCCTCTTTATATAGGTATTATGTTCAGTTTAAACTCTTTGTACCTTTTTACGTTCAGCACATTCCTTTAACAGAAATTTCCTTGTTTGGTACAAATAACTCAAATATACCACGAAAATAAAATAATATAAATCCCCAAAATAAATGTAGCCCAAAATATCAGTAAACCAGAAATAAGAAAATGGGCACTCAGTGCTCCAAAAATAATAATAAATGTGGTACCACTTCACTTTTTTCCCTTTGAATGTTCCTTTAACCTTGTCTGTCCACCCTGAGTTTCCTTATGACATCAATTTCCTCAGTTTGTAGTTTATCTTGAGCCCAAGAACAAAAACCTGAGATCTCAGGAGAAAAAGCACAAAAAAAAAATAAAGTTCTCCTCAGCTGGATTTCCTACCACCCTCCTAGAACAGCAAATGTCCTGACGCGAAGAAGACATCCATGAGCAGCGGTGATGACCTTGACCACAGATGAGCAGCTCCTCGGATGTCACAACAGGATCGTTCCTCCAAAAAAAAAAAACAGCCTGCACACAAGTGTGCAGAGCAGTTAGCTTATCACATGCTATAAATTGTCTCTTTTAACTGTCCATCACTTGAAATAAAAATTGTGTTTGCATCTTCACCAGGTAAACCTCTACAACTGTAATCATGAACTAAATTGAATGGAAATATCTGCACATATTTGGCTTTTAACATTTTTAAATAACACTTCAGCTTTTAAACACATATCTGACCCTTTTAACATTTTTTTTAAATACACACACATCAGCTTTTAAGCACACTAAATATGCACAATCGCCCAATGCGCTCTTCCAGGCCTCAGTTAAACAAACAACAATGAGCAGCTAAAATAGCTTTTTACCATTGGCCATGTTCACATTGTGTCACACAACCTTATATCCTGACTGGTTTTTAGTTTCACAATCACTCTTAAGATGAAATAACACACAGTTTAATTTGTTGCAGACAACCCTTGATGCTAATAGCTAGCTTCGTGTGGCTAACTCACCAGGATAATCCGAACAATGGCGGAAATACCGCCGGAGTTCTTCCTGAAGATTTCTCTCCACAGCTCCTCCTTTCCTCTCTCTGGTGACACGCCAGCTCTAACTTCAACAGTTTAACACAGTTTTAGCTCGTGTAACTCTGACCTTAAAGTCTCATTTTGCTGTTTCCAACTACAAACCACCTGTCTTAGCTGCGTGTTGCCGTGCAGAGACAAGACGAGGGACTCCTCCATAGTGTCTGTGTGAGGCGTTCAGGGAACCTCTGGACATTTACAGCATCTACCAATAGGCTATACATGAGAGGCGTTTAGGGAACCTCTGGAAATTACAGCATCTACAGAAAATAACCTGGGTTACACAAGTATATTTAATTTTTGTCTCGCCGTGCTTACAAAACTTGATTTTGCCGTTAGTTGCAATTTCCAATAGGCTAACACCGTCCGCTTCCATCTGCTTGCCCTGTTGGCACCCGCCTGCTGGTTGAAAGACAGCCGCCACATCTGAGCCATCTCGGGTTGAAGGAGGACATTTTGATATACCATTTTTTTCTGACTGTGCCACTCAAACAAGAGGGATGCAAAGGACCACCAGTGGAGTCAACACAACTATCCCTCCAAATGAAATACTACAGCAAGAGCCTCAGGATTTTCAGATTCAGTTTACTGGTCATCAGGTAAGCTGATGCTAATGTTGGCTACCTTGCATGATAATATTGCACAACTACCTTATTAAGCATATTTGATCATATGTTAGCACAAAGTCACCTTGTTTTCTGATCTGCTCCCATTTGACCTGGTAAATTTTTATGACAGCATGTTGTGTTAACACCAACCCAGTACTGCCTGTTTGTTTCAAATGAAAATGAAATACAGATGTATCCTACAGATAAATGTAACATTTGTGTTAATAAGCATTGCCTCTAATTGTATTTTAACATATGGTGTCCACAGGGAGGAGCTGGTGCATTAACTGAGGATCTTTTCAGATGTGCAGCTGCATTTGCCATCAATGTCCGGGAACAATGCCACCTGTCACAGGTATTGCACTGCCATAACTCAGTATCATTAATATTTTTCACATATTTTTCAAATTGTATGTTAAACAATGCACCAGATTAAAGACAATTTTAATCATATTAATATTCACTAGTAATCAGCATATATTTATGGATGGTTTTATAAGTATTCCCATATGGCAAATAATATGGGACTGGTGTTGCTCTAACAATATTGTTAGAGCAACACCAGTCCCATATTACTTGTCAGGAATACACGCACAAAAAAGTGGAAAAATCTCTGCATGCCCGAACAACGGCAGGTGTGTAGGAGGAAGGCGCCACCCCAAAATATATAAATGAAAGAAGGCTCCCTCACACTGTCTCACTCACTGCTGAATGGTTTATTGAGTGTCACACAATGTTTCGGTCTGGACGACCTTCATCAGGTATAATAAACAGGCAGCATCACACCACTTGCATATATATACATAGGCTGTCTCATGTCAACCAATCAGAGCACTGGAGGAATTAATTGGACTGATGAGCATCAGCCTCACCTGTCAGGAAATGATATAACAATAAATTAGAAAAAAATAGAAAAAAGTATACATCATGATAAATCTGAGCATCCATAAAGGCCCTTTTAACTCTGCAAATGATAAAACAATCAAGAGTAAAACATATATCTAAAGGGATCAAGGGGAAGGATGTATAAATATTCTAAATAAGGGCATCTAATGCCAGTTCAGTGAGTCAATACACAATTTCTATAAATATATAAGATCATGAGGTTTATTTAAAGTGTACAAAAAAGTAGAAAAATATTTAAATATTTAAATAGTGATAAGGACCACGTATAAATGGGAAAATCATGTCAGACAAGGGAGAATATTTTACGATGTTTTTGCCAGCTCCAGAATTAGGGTTGGGTCGGTATGGAAAAAAAAAAAAAAAACGGTCCATTTTTTTGTAAAAAAAACGCATCAAGTCGGTAATACCGGATTTTTGCCACTTGGGGGCGCAATTTACTCATTTAAAATAAAAAACAACCTTAGGACAACAGAGTGACAGTAACAAGTTGTTTCTTTTATTCCTTACAAATAAATTTTGCAGCTTACTCAATCAGTGCAAACAAGGGTTGCCTCCTTCGTCTGGCTCAAAGCCAAAGTGTTGCCATAGTGGCGCATTCCTTGATTTCGTTGAGACTAAACTGTCCGCCATTATCGACTCTCCGTCACTATTAAACAAACTCCAGGCTACAGTAGAGGCGCATGCGCACTCGCACCTCCTAGCTCAGTCCCCGCCCCACCCCCCTCTCTCTCCTGCTTGCTGTGCGCTTGGTGAAGAGGCAGACACAGGTGCTCACAGACTCGGGCTTACTATAAGCGGAGCAGACTACGTGTAAAAATGTCCGTGAAAAATCCCTGCGATGTGAAAAATACATGCCTAACAGTCTTTTGTGTGACACTGGTGCACGGAGCGAAGTCCGCGCGGTCGTGCTTTGCGCGCACAGGGCTTGCGGACGTCCACTTTTACCGGGCGGACCTCTGCGGCGTCCGCTCCGGTCCGGTCGGTCTCAAAAAATAAAACCCGGTCCAATACGGCGTACCGGACCGAACTGGTATTACCGAGAACCGACCCAACCCTAATGTAGGCCTATAGTGAGCCGGTGACTGTTGAAAAATAACTTCCCACAGGGGAATGATACCCCGATGCGCAGCGGAGTTATTTTTCAACAGTCACTGGCTCACTATACATTATCCCGCTTAGAACATGGCTTACTACTAAAAGATTCAAATGTTACAACTGGCATCAATATTATTAAACTGCTGGCAGAGTGTATTGACAGAGGAAAGGCGTTCACCAGACAAACGGGAGCAGAGGAGAGGATTTTACTCCACTTCTCCCGGTCAGAGATGCTGGGTGCCCAGTAGCTGCGGCGGTGATGGCGGGGGCGGGGGCGGTGACGGCGGGGGTGTGGTGTATCACTGTCCGAGGGCTGCCGTAGAATGGCAACAAGGATGTCAGCTGACCAGCACTTGCTACCTGGTCCCTGGTTGCTGCGATTTGCAATGCTGGCCAGCTAGGAATGAACTAGCAGCCAGTACAGTACAGTCCTCTCTCGTCTAGCTAACATTTAGCCGTGTTACTTACTGATCCATTAGAAAGAAAGCTAGCTGGGCATCTGTTTAGAAGCCTCTTTGGTCACGTAGCTCCCTCCATCTCGTGAAACACCTGACTGAGGTTTACTCTGGTTTTTCCTCTTCTTTTATCACTCTCCTTTTTGTGCATCCTCGCCTCCTCAGATAGATTAGCTCGTTTTCTTTTGGGAGGCCATTTCTCACTTATCTCCAAACTTTGTCCATCTGCCATTGTGCTCCTGACTCAACTATCTCTTGCCCCTGCCAGCTCCTCATAACAACCAGCTCCAGTCCCTGATTGGCTGACCGACCAGTTTGGCAATACATGACGCATTTCCTGCCATAAAGCAGATTTTTTCCGCGAATATTCGTCCCGGCAGCAGAAGCTTATTGCAAAGATTGCAAAGCCATTAAGTAACCTATGTAAACGCTGATAGTCTGATTTTACTGTGTATACTACCCTGTGCAACCCACATTATTTTCATAATGATATATATAGGCAAAAATGCTATCTGTTGCTTCTTTAAGTCGAGGCTGTAGAGGGACTGAAAATGTATTTTATTATTGCAGCCTATCACGCTGTGTAGTGAAATAGGCTGAAAAATGTCTGAAAAAAAACAACAACAAAAGAAGGTAAGTAATGCCCAATTTATTGAGTTATAGTCCTGTCCTTATTTACAAACATTTCTGTTTGTAAACGCTGCAGCCTGTTAAATAGAGATATATTAATACGTTTTTGTTCAGTCTCAAAAAGGCTATACATGGGATTTACATCTTGTTATCTGCAGGGACAGAGGAGTAGGCACTGTTCATCAACTTATATGACACACATGAATATGACAGCAGCGATAGTTGAATGTTTCCATGCCAACGAGTAAACCAGTCGAGGGCTGTCTATCAGTTGCTTGCAGTGTCTACTTTATGTGATGTCAGTAAATATGTCACACAACGTACAGCTGAAGTTTGTGAGGTTTCAGTCCGCAAGTCCAGAGGGTGAACATTTGGATTCAGCCTCCGACTTGACTGCAGCTTGTCTCTCCTCAGCACCACTGCGCGGTTCATCTGGAACGAGCTTACTGATGAGTGTAGATCCTCAAAGTTCACATCACTCACTCTCGGACTTTCCTCCTCTCAAACACAATAGCCTTCACTGGTGGGCTCGCTCCCTTGTTTTACAACCTCTTGAAGGGTTATGCTAATTATTGGTCATGGACATACAGGATGTGTCTTTAATGTTTCTCTTTTATTTTTATTTTTTTTATGTTTCAGAGGAGCATCAACAGCATTGTCTCTGGAGTCAAGCAGTATCAAGCTGCTCTTCTAAAAACCCTGAGGGACATACTGAATAGGATCTTGGAAAGACATTCAGACAGTATGGAGCAGCTTCAAGAGGCGGTGCTGGTGATACTGGACAATTTTCAGGATCCTTTTTTCAAAAGGGTCACGACTCACATGCAGGATATCACCATTCAGAAGCTTTTCATCCCAGCTGCAGAAAATTATTGCACATTATTTGACTAAAAAAATACATGCATTTTAACATCAGTTTGGACCACACCAGCTCAAAGCTACTTTATAGTCATCTGTATATATGCATTTTAACATCAGTTTGGACCACTCTAGCTAATAGCTACTTTATAGTAGACTGTACATAATCCTATACAGTGAGGTGATAGTTTTTTTTTATGGCAGCCTACTTTGTCCTAGTAGGTTTAGTACAACAATAATGATCTTTTCAGAGTGAGTGAGGAGGGAGAGATTTTCCATTGTAAGGACCCTAAAAACCCATTTTCACTGAGACATATTGAGGTGAGAGGTAAAGAGACCCCTTTAACCAGTTTTAGCAAAATTCATACCAAAATTACCAAAAAGCCTCTAGAGGGGCATGCTCCCCCAGGAGAAAGATTTGTATACTTTTGATTTAAAGGCATCAATTTGGTGAATTCTGAGAGCCAAGTTATGATGGCAGAATATGTCTAGATTTCAAAATCTTTGTGCTTTTTATGTGTGAAAAATGTTCTGATTTTACTGATAAACACACTATTGCTAAGGATTAGTGGTTAAACATTTCAGTCATCAAAAGAAAAATGTCATATCCAGGCCTATAGAACAGGTCTATACCTTGTCCTTTTATCAAATGATCTAAATAGCCTTATGTTATTTACCTTAATTACTTGACAGCATGTCATTTCTGTCTCTATGTGGTTGCACATTTACAATTCTCCTTTGCTGTCTGTATTGCGCACGGCAGAGTTTTGCCCCGATGCCCACACACACACAAACACACACACACACACACACACACACACACACACACACACACACACAGGTGAGCACACGGCTTGGGCCGCATTTTCCTGACCCAACCACGTAAATAACAAAGCCAAAGAATTCTCAGTAGGCATTCCAGCCGGTGCGCTACAGAGTGATGTTCATTTACCGGAGGCATTTTATATCTGGCCGATTTTTAGAGAAATAAAAGCTGTGTTAATATGTTTACCCTGCTGTTTGGGGCTTCTCATTTTCTTTTCTCTTTGAAATTTTTACCAAGGTCCGGACCTCGGTGTCCTCATAGCTGGCTACGGCTATGATAATCAACACTGCATCACAGAGCTGCCATAAAGTTGGGCTCTCCTTTGGTGGGAGCCTTTTCAAATCCAACCCACTGTTTTCTAATGACAACAAACTTAAACAGTCCTCTGGACAAATGCTGATACTGTTGAAGATCATGCTTTTTCTATCGAACATCATAGAGAAAAATGAATATCAGCTTGACAAACAAATCCTCCGCACGCTGACGTAGACTTTACTTTATTTGAGGGAACACCGCGTTTCGCGTTCAGTGTCATCAGGTTCACCTCAGGTGACCTGCCCGGAGACCTGAGGTGAACCTGATGACGCTGAACGCGAAACGCATTGTTCTTTCAAATAAAGTATAGTAAAGTCTATGTCAGTGTGTGGAGGATTTGTTTGTCAAGCTGATTACACACATTCCTGCTGCCTACCAGCACCTGACTACCTGTGTCTGTGCAAGGAGATTTCATTGATTCCAGAAAAATTCAATGTTCAGTTTGTTTTGGACTTGAGATAGTTCAGATACTTTTTGCCCCCATTTTATCTGTGCAAAGTTTATTAAGACTGAAACAAATGATTGAACAGCATCTCAAACAGTTTAAGCAGCTGTTTCCTGAGAATAATGTAATTCCTAAGCAGCATTACATGCTGCATCTCCCTGCTCAAATTCTTTCTCTGGACACTTTAGTAAAGCACATGTGCATGAGATTTGAGTCAAAGCACTGTTTTTTTTCAAACAGTGGTCATCTAAGCTGAACTTCAGAAATGTCTAAGTCACTTGTTGTGGAAATGAGCTTAATTAGTCTATGTCTGTTAGAAGGTTGCTCTCTATCGGTCTGTCCATGCCACCCTCATTTATAACAATTTCATCTGCCACACCCATACTCTCCCGAGGGACAGAGATCAGGTCTGCTTCCTCAGCAGACTTTATGTCCTCACCGGAGGCGACTGAAGCAGTGGGAGACACCTCTTTAGGTGACATGCAGTCAGATAACTCTGTTTGTGACGCAATCTTGGGGACTTTTTCCATCTGTGGTGTGAAGTCCTCGTGTCCCAAATCTTCAGCAAACTCCAAAGGGACAGAGGTCGGCTCTGCTTTCTCAGCAGACTGCATCTCTATTCCTGTGAAGTCCTCATGTCCCAAATGTTCAACAAACTGAGGGTCAGAGGTCTTGTCTGCTCTCTCAGCAGCCTTGGTCCTACTGGAGCGGACCTTTATATAGGATATATTTTTGTCTAAATCAGCTTCTGCCTTAGCGTGTTCCTCCGCCTGCCACTTGCAGAATGCCTGCATCATCTCACTAACAAAATGAATAGAACACTCCCACTCTAAGATGGATATGTTGCAATGTTCTGCTGAATCTCTCCTCCCACTTATTCTACACCTCTCCTGTCTCTTCACAGTGCCAGACTAGAGTCAAGCTCAACAGGGTCTTCTTTCCCCACTGATTCTGCCAAGCCCGTTCCCTTGGCTGTGGTTTCGCTGCCACAAATTGCAACGGCCGACAAACCTCACCACACTTTAGGGACTGTTCTTTACTTGTGAAGGGACTGTTCTTTACTTGTCAGAGGAGGAGGGTGGCTGGTTGATTTTTATTTCATTTATTTATTTTATTTTGATCCCCCCCATGTTAATCACTTATTGATGCTGTTTTTGAAGTATGAATAAGTCAATAAGTAATTTATTCCATTAATATCATTGATGTATTACAGAAAAGTGATTTATCTTTTTATAAATGACAAAGGTGCCTCTTGCCTGGGGCCCCCAGAGTGTCTTCAAACAGCCCTGCCTGCACCCTTTGAATCTCAGGTAGTTCCCCAATGAGCACCGGTGTACTTATTCACTTTTTCAAGCTGCGCTATCTCCAAGGAGTCTTCCTCAAACTCGTACCAAATCGTGACATCCGCCCAAAGGTGTACTTCCGATGGCAGTGATCCACCGCTGGATCTGCTCGCCGATATCCACAGGGACAGTCCCTGTTCATGGGTTAATCCTAACACCCAGATACTTTGCGCCCTCTTCTGGCCCGATCAAGTGGATGGGCAGCCCTCCCAACAGCCAGGGGGGTCGGCCATTGATCGAGTGGACCCGACCCACTGTCTCGGCATAAAATCCATGGCACTTATCAGGCTGAACGCTCATCCCGGTAAGCTCACAGAAAGTCCCCACAGGGCTCGACAGTGCGAGCGTTTCACTCGCATTTGTGACTAAAAATAGGTGTGTGCGAACTGTAAAACATATTTAGGGGCACATGTGCGCATAAAAAAATCAGCCAAAGCAGCCTATATTTTTGTCAATAAAAAAACATGATAATCTAACCACAAATATTGGAGGAACTCCAGCCGCCTTCCCTCTTCCCTCTTCCCCGTGTGACATGGTTATGGGCAGTTTTCCAAGCCACTGTCGGCACAATGAATATAATGGCCGGGGTCCACCGGGCACGCCGGCGCGACACGTCTGCAGCGCGAGTCCCGCAGCAGCTCGCCCCCCTGTTAATCAATTACAGCAGCTCCACCGGCAACGGGAGCGGTGCGACAACCCCCGTCTGCTGCGCGACAACTCTCTATTTTACCTTCTATTTTTGTCGCGCTACGCTCCCCTACGCGACCCTCCACCAGATAAAAACTACTTGAAATAGTGTGCTAAACGAGCACAGTGTGTCTTTAAATGAATAAACCATTATCAGAGGTGATATGTGATTTTTTTTTCATGCATTTACCCATGTTTATCCATGACATTGTGTAAATGTCCGTGGCGGACATTTGAAAGCGAGTAGATGACAAACAGTACAGTAAATTTGTAGAGAACTCAAATTTATGTAATAACTTAGGTGGAAAATGCTTTAACATTTCATGCAGCCTACGTGCAGCCTCTCGGCTCAGCAAACGGTAAACAACCCCGCTCGCTTCTCTACGTGTCGCTTCCGTACGCAGTCAGTGGAGCCCAAATGAATAGCCTACGCTGCTGACATGACGCTTACATTTGCAGCCGGTGGAGCCGGGCCGTAATAAGTCCCACTGTCGGCAGGATGGAAATAAGTGTGGTGGAGGCAGGGACGGTTTTTGCTATGGGCAATGTGGGCGACCGCCCAGGGTGCAATCTATGTGAGGGCGCACGAGCGCTCTCCAAAAAAAAAAAAAACTCGCCAGTTTTCTAGACTACTGCTCATTTCCACGTCAAGTTAGTGGAGTGGGCGCTGGGGTGCACCTATTATCACGGCGGTTGTGGGTTGAACGGGGGTCACAGACAGGAATATGGAGGAGAATCATAGTGTGCAAGATAACGGCTTACCGGCAACAGAGAAGTCCGACTCCAGGTCCAGTAATTTCCTCTTTCGTTGGTGTCATGACTGCCCAGTAGTACCTGAACAGCCGAGCTGTGGCGGCACACAGGTAGGCTATGTGGCGTGTCAGAGGGGAAACGAGCCGTTCACTTCTCTCTTTGTGGCAGGTAACGGCCCACAAACCTCACCGCTCTTTAGGGACTGTTCTTTACTTATGAAGGGACTGTCAGGGGAGGAGGGTGGCTGGTTGATTTTTATTTTATTTATTTATTTTATTTTGATCCCCCCTATGTTAATCACGTATTGATGCAGTTAGGGACCTTTCTCCATGGCCAGGCTGTTGGCTGGGTGGGAATAAGTCAAAGTGTAGCAGAGAAGAGGGACCGGGAAAAGCGGGGACCTCCGGGGAAGCCTGCTCTGTTCTCCCCACAGTTAGGGACGGTTCGCCACGGCCAGGCTGTCGGCTGGGTGGGAATAAGTCAAAGTGTAGCAGAGAAGAGGGACCGGGAAAAGCGGCGGACCTCCGGGGAAGCCTGCTCTGTTCTCCCCACAGTTAGGGACGGTTCGCCACGGCCAGGCTGTCGGCTGGGTGGGAATAAGTCAGTGTGGCGGAGAAGAGGGACCGGGAAAAGCAGCGGACCTCCAGGGAAGCCTGCTCCGTTCTCCCCGCAGTTAGGAACCGTTCGCCATGGTATCGCTGCTGGGCAGGGTGGAAATAAGTCCTGCAGAGTTTCAGAGGACCTGGAGAATGTTTTAGGATAGTAATAACATTATATTAGAAGATAATCATATTGCAAAGATAATATATTTAAGATAATAACATTAAAGACAAAATTAAATTGCAAAACTTGATGATTTTACATTTCTGTACATTTTGTATACAGATTCATTAAATAATTTTGCTTGTAAATGTCTATTTGCATCACGTTTATTACAGAAAACACATTATTTGATCAATTTACATTGTGCCCCTAAAGTTCTTAGTGCGTTCCTTACTTTTTCAACTTAGGAGCACATGTGCTCCTTGGAAAAAAAGTTAGCGTCAAGCCCTGCCCCAGGACATCAATGTTGACTTCCATGCCCTCCCAAGAGCTGCTCAACATGACCAGATCGTCTGCAAATGCCATAGCAGTAATGGATTTCCCGTCTGCATCAAATACTCGGCCTTCGTGTCCAAGGGTCTGGATCAGTGGGTCCAGAGCAAGGTTGAAGAGAAGAGGTGACATGGAGTCGCCCTGCTTAACTCCCACCTTCATAGGAATGTTGGCAGTGTCCCCTTCTGCGCATTGCACCTTGGTCACACAGTTCTCATACGAGTTCCTGACCAAACCCAGCATATGTTGGTCTAACCCCTTCCATTCCAAAGCACTCAGGAGGTGCCCGTGCGAAACAGTATCAAAGGCCTTTGCGAAGTCAACAAACACAACCCCTAGGGATGACTCTTCTCTCATTTTCATGCCCCCCTCTAGGATCATGAGGTTCTCAGAACAGCCAGGTGAGGCTATAAAGCCCCTCTGTCGTGGATGTATAGGACACACCGCTGTCATCCTCTCAGTCAGGATCCGTGAGAAGAGCCTCAAGACCAGTGATCCAATGGTAATGGGACGCCACTGGTTGGTGTACCCGAGCCGACCGGGGTCGGTGGTCTTGGGTATGAGTGTCGTGCGGCTCCTCTTGAAGACCCTTGGCAGGGTCCCTGAGACCAATCATGTGGAGAACATGTGAGCCAACTTCTCCCTACTGGGGTTCCAACTGAGCAGGAGCGAGATTACGGAACATCTTAGCCGTCTCATCTTAGCCGTTCCAACCGACTGTGAAGACCGATGATACACTGCCACAATCCATGTGTATCCGGCCAGGTTTCGCAATGCTTTGTTTTAATTAAACAGTCGGATTTCCCTGGTCCAACAGGGTCTTCTTTCCCCGCGGATAATGCCAAGCCCATTCCCTTGGCTGTGGTTTCGCTAGATAGTAGGTAGGGACAGTGGGAATCTCGTTCATCCATTCATGCGTGTCACTAATTAGATGACGAGGCACTTGGCTACTTTAAGAGTGTCATAGTTACCCCACCGTTCTACTCGTGCTCATCCGCGTCCAACCTCGAGTTTGGACTCACACGAGAGTTGCGGATCCCCTCAACCCACTTAGGGTATCTCACATGCGGTCCACCCTTAGGGTGAAAACCCTAGGCGCCACGAGTTTACTGCCTGGAACCAGGCAGCGGATTCCGCCGGATCTTACGCTCCAAAGGGAATAGTATAGTAACAAGTACTCAGTATGTGTCCCATGAATCCGAGGGCTGTCTTAACCAATACCAGCGCTTTGATATATGCCATTGCACGCCAGCGTCTGGGAAGACGTAACTAGACTACTGGTCCGTTGTATATCCTGCGAACATAGGGTCTGAAGATGGGCAGAACACCCAGAGCTCCAAGTCACTCTAGATCCAGAGTGGGGGGAACCTCAGACATGGCCATCCCAGCCCACAACCATGGAACTATCCAACTACGCCAAGCCAATGGGAAGCTTCTTACACCTTCCCTGAACTCATCCTTCATTTGAGATGTTTCCAGGAGGCCCCCGCCCCTCCAGGGCCCTGTCCACCGGAGTTAACATGACATGCCAGGGCCCGCCATACGCAGCAAGGGCCTCCCTTTCACATCCCTCGGGCCGGTCCAGTTTGGGTGCAGGCTTATATTGCAAGCACCGAGACGCCAAGATATAGTCAGGAGTGAACTGCATGACGAGTGTGACAGTGTTGAACAGGTGTCATGCCCCCGTACAGCACTGAGGCCCGGGGCCCACCACCCCTCCCCACAACCACGATGATGCCTGGGTCACTGTCACATCCCGCAGCTTCTGACAGGTCTTACCTGGCGGACACACCCGTAAGGTCCCCAGTGGTCCCGATCCACCGGGTAGCGCGGCTGCCCCTGTGACGGGCAATGCCCTTGTAGAACGAGAGCAACCCCAAGTCAGAGGTGGGTGTGGTTAAGACCATAAAGAGGGCACAGGCCGCAAGATGCAGGTATAGAAACCTACAACGCTACCGACCCTCCCGTTGAGCTTCTAGAAGCTAGTCAGTGCACCACCCCCGGCACGACCCCTGTAACCGACAGCAAGCTGCCAGCCCAGCCTCTGCACCGTGGGCAACTACACCTTTTTCCAACACCCTGTGCCCGGGCCAACATCTGTAACTGCCCTGATGGACAGCCCAGCCTTCGCCCCAGATCACAGAGTGACGTTTCTGGTATGTTGTGTACGGGCCGACATCTGTAACCGCCATGGCGGACGGCCCAGTCTTCGCCCCGCATAACAACTCCCACTTAAGTGTACCGTGCGCAGGCCAACATCTGTAACCGCCTAGATAGACGGCTCAGCCTCCGCCCCACACACAAATACACTCGGTCGCTGGGTCGCTCCTGGTAACAGCCCAGCTAGAGACTCTTACTACTGGGTGGGGAGCCACCCTACTACGCGCCTTTTAGGGGTCCCCGTAGCCCTCGACTGTCAACGACGGGGCCCCTTTCGTACTGGAGGCAGTTCCAACCTCCCCCCATCAGTCCATGAACTCACTCAGGACATCCAGGGAGTACAAGAGGGTCCTACAACTGATGAGTTTAGCGAAGCTCAGGCGTCGAGCCCGCTCCAAGCCCAAGACCTTCAGGAATGTCTCATTGGTTGAGGGCCACTTGCCCCTGGCACCCACTGGAAAACCGAATACCTGCACCCTGCAAACCGCAGATAGTTCCCGGAGTAGTACGGGACTGAGAGAGCGGTACTTGTTGACTTTCTCGCACAGTCTCAAGTTAGTCTTCCTCCAGCTTGTACTGAATCGTCACATCCACCACCAGTGCCAAATCGTCTTTCGTGCAGACAAGGTCGGGCACCAGAACCTCCCCCGAGGGACAGGTCCAGCGGACCTCCCTCATCACACTCCAGCCATAGCGCTGCGCTTCTGTTCCGACGAGATCACACACCTTGTGGTGTCTTCGGATTCGACCAAGCCGAACCTTCGGACAGGCCCCAAGAATGGGGCAGGTCTCGGGAGAACCACGACAGTACTGACAGAGGGCATCGGAGGACTGTCTCCCCCTCCCTGCCGACTCCCGTGCTCCCCTCCACAGGGGAGCCTGTCTCTGGACTAGTTCCCACCTCCTCCCCCTCCGCAGGGGGATCCAGACTGGGAATTTCGTCCAGTGGACCTCCAGCTCTCAGCCATGCTCTCTCGAATGTTCTGTATTTTATCGTTCGACGAGCAATCCACTGCACTGTCTCATCCCTGGAGTGAAACAGGCTGTAGATCCTCCAGGCTTGTATCGACGCAACCACCCTTGTCAATCTGGGTATGCCCAATCCGCCACTGGACTTCCTCGAGTATAATAACCATGCAATGATCAGCCTCGAAGATCACCCTCGGAAGAGCATAGTTGACCAACAGGTCCACCCTTTCCATCGGGTCTAAGGGTGTCTCTCCGATGGCAGCTATCCAGCGCTGGAGTCACTCGCCGATACCCTTGGAGACAATCCCTGTCCACGGGTTGACAGTAACGCCCAAGTACTTTACGCCCTCGTCCGGCCCGATCAGGTGGAGGGGCACGCCTCCCAACAGCCAACACCCAACGGGGGCCGACTGTTGATCGTACGCACCCGCCCCACCGTCTCGGCAAAAAACCCGTGGCACTTACCAGGCTGAACACTCATCCCAGTAAGCTCGCAGAAAACCTCCAGGATATCCAAGTTGGCCACCATACCCTCCCATGAGCTGCTCAACAAGACCAGGTCATCAGCGAATGCCAGCGCCGTAATGGATTTCCCATCCGCAACAAATCCTTGGCCCTCGCGTTCAAGTGTCTGGACCAGTGGATCCAGAGCAATGTTGAAGAGGAGGGGCGACATGGAGTCACCCTGCTTCACCTCCACCTTCATGGCGATGTCGGCAGTGAATCCTTCTGCGCATCGCACCTTGGTCACACAGTTTTTGTACGAATTCCTGACCAATCCCAACATGTGCTGATCTAACCCCTTCCACTTGAGAGCACTCAGGAGATGCTCGTGTGAGACGGTATCAAAGGCCTTCGCAAAGTCGACGAATACGACCCCGAGGGAGGACCTTTCTTGCCGACTCAACCTCATAACGCCCTCCACGACCCATAGGTTTTCACAACAGCCCGGAGAGGCTATAAAGCCCCTCTGGCGCGGATGGATAGGGCACGCCGCCGTCATCCTATCCGTCAGGATCCGTGAAAAAAACCTCAAGATCATAGACCCAATAGTAATGGGACACCACTGGTTGACGTCCCCGAGCCGGCTAGGGTCAGTGGTCTTAGGTATGAGCACCATCCAGCACTTTTTGAAGACCATCGGCAGGGTCCCAGAGACCAGCCATGTGAAAAACATGTGTGCCAACTTCTCCCCCATGGGGTCCCAACCAAGCAGCAGAGACTTGGTTATCCCATCGGGACCCGGGGAGGAGCAGCCCTTGATAGCTCGCAAGTTTTTCATGATCTCCAGAGGTGTCACCAGGTGACAGAACACTGAGTTATCAGCCTGTCCAAGGCTGCCAAACGAACCAAGCCCCCGGAACGGCCTGACGTCACCCCGCCTGCCCTGGAACACCACGGTGATCTCAGACAGCGGGACAGGGCAGATCTGACCCGTTTGCCCATCCAGGACAAGAGATGCCAATTTCGCCCTATCCGAATGGTAAAGGCGGAGCAAGTGTTGGCGGGTAACATGCCTCAACCTGCACCGCCTGACTGAACCAAGTGCCGGCCGCCCAGCAAGCCTCTTCAGAGCCAAAGGTCCAGCTCCCATCTCCCGGCCCACCTCTCGGGTCAGAGTGGAGGATGCAGATATGATCGCTTCCTGAGTGCAATCACCCTCCTTAATGGGGACCTCATCAGACTTGCCAGTCGATCTCAAGGCTGCAGTCTGGAGGATCTCAAGCAACGCGTCCTCGACCGTCTGCTGCGGTGCTAGGGAAGTTGTGCTCTCCGATACCTGTGACTGGCTAAGTCTCCCCAAAATCCGGATAGCCTTTCCCGAGATTCTGCACCTTGGCCAAGTATGCCCCCCTATCTTCCCGCTGCCAAGGTCAGTGGCCACCGACCCTGATGTCGAGGGCATGTCCTGGCAGTCGGGAGTCAGCTCGTTGACCTCCTCGGGCCTCCACTGATTAACACCAACATGGCGCCGATGAAGGCCACCATGCCTCGATCTTTCCCGCAGGTAGGCAGCAGTGTGTGCTTTAAGCTTGTGCTAGGACTGACCTCTAACTGACTGAAAGACCCTAGGGCAGAGGTTGCAGCGCAACCTGCCCACCGCCAACCGGCTCCGCCAACACTTAGGTAAGTGGCAGGAAACCTGGTGACGGTTAGGTCGAGACATCCCACATTTGCCGCATGCCCACAGCACGGACTCCACCCCACACTCCACACCCAGGTGAGCCTCAAGCTCAGAGGCAGTGCCCAGCTGTGTTCCACACAGCCCACGAGGCTCCAGACCAGGCAGGTGAACCGTTTATGACCCCAAGCCAGTGCCAACTGGGTCCCCCGATTCGCGCACGAGACTACTAGAGGGCATTAGAGGTGACAGCACGCCAGGAGGCCCACTACCACTGGTTCCAGGCTTTGATTCGTAACACCCCTTTGACCGTTGTACTCGAGCTGAGGGCTTGCCATCTGCCGGCCGAGCTATGGACCGCTTGCGTTTTTGTGGGCTGCGGGAGCCCATCATGGGGCGCCCCTCTACCAGTGGATCTGAGTCAGATCCCTGGCTTGGGGATGCAAAAGTCACCTTGGCCAACAAGTGGCTAGGGTAAGGACAGTCTGGCAGAGAGGCTACGCTAGGACCGGGGGAAGGAGCCTCCGCACTCCTCCGGTCCTCCCTCTGCCCATCTCCCGGAACGGGGGAGGTGAGCGTTCGCCTCCACGACGACGACGACAGACGGACGCGGCACCTAAGAGACTTGGGCGTGAACCCAGCCTCCCTGGCACCGGCCGCCGCCGCCGCATCGCAGGGGTTACTGGCTCTCTCATTTGATGGAGGCCTCCTCGGGCCAGCACGAGCACCGCCGCCTCCACCCCACCAGGGCATTCGCCACCATCATTCAACTGGAGCCAGGTGCCAGAGAGGGGATGCCCCGCGGCATTCCCTCTACACCTGCGCAGCAGGTACCGCCCTTGGACGGGGGACAACCATTTAAGGCGCCAGGCCAGAGAGGGTGGAGGCCCCCTCCTACCGACGCCCGTTGCCCGCACCGACCCCAGAGCAGCACCGACACCTGGACTCCGGGTCCTGGGTCTCATCCTGATTCTTCAGGGAGGGTAGCGAGTATTACACTCTGACCTACCAGAAATCAAATTCAAAGTAAATGGGTTTGCAACCCTGATTACCAAGAATACCAACCAAACCGCTCAATCCAACCAAACCGACCAATCCAACGCAACTGAAAGATAGCGGGTCTTGCACCCTGACCTATC
Organism: Epinephelus lanceolatus; assembly: GCF_041903045.1. Classification (NCBI taxonomy): domain Eukaryota; kingdom Metazoa; phylum Chordata; class Actinopteri; order Perciformes; family Serranidae; genus Epinephelus; species Epinephelus lanceolatus. The sequence continues at coordinate 20,034,185 of NC_135757.1, read as the reverse complement.
AAACACTTAGCCGTTTACCCACTCGAGAACCAATCACTACCCCTGGTACCCCACCAAAGGCCGAACCGTGAGCCAGGGAACAGGACTGGTCCCCGTGACCGCTCGGACCGCATACCGAATAGGAAAAATAGTGAACTGGGGAAATTACGGAACAACTTAGCCGTCTGTACAGATGTTGCCCGCGGACCGCCACGTGGAGGCGAGTTCCAACTGACTGTATGACCGAGATACACCGCCACTATCCAAATGTATCCGGCCAGGATTCGCGATGTCAGATTCCCCTGGTCCGCACCAGTTCTAAGTCAGCTGCTAGGCACCGCCGAGGTAACCAGCCAGAACCCGCGCGTGAACAGGTCCCGCAGCTGGGTAGATCCGCGAGAAGGGCCTGGTGCATGTTCCAGAGTTGCTGCCGCCGCCAACCCCCATGCCTGATCCCCTCTGCCACCGTGCGAAAACTCTGTCGCCGGTGACGGCCGGGTATGGGCCCGACGCTCCAGCGCCATCCAGTTTCAGGGCTGGTTGATTTGGCACGTGAGTTGTTACACACTCCTTAACAGATTCTTACTTCCATGGCCACAATACTGCAGTCTCACCATTTTGTCGTTGAAATGTTCTGGCTGTTTCTCCATCATGTCTGGATCCGCACAACTGTGTTTGAGCATCTGTTGAGAAAAATAAGAGTATGTAAGAAAAAAAATATCTAATTTAGAAGCTAAAGTCTTGAAACAAGTCAAATTATCTGCCATCTTCTCGAAATAAGACCAGATATCTAGGCATAAGAAAAGTGAGAAATCTCTTGAAATATGTGGCAAAACATCAATTCCAAGTATTGTATAAAGTCAAATAAACTAAAAACGACCTAATCAATTCTTCTTTCAGTGTTTACTCCTGATCTAACTCAGACTTACAATCTCATACCTAGTCATAAAATCTTACTGATCTTGTTTTGAGCTTAATATACTATACAAGAGCAGATTCTATAAGATTACCAAGCTTGTTTTAAGAATAATTGTCCTTTCTTTCCTTACTTCAACTGTCAGTCTTAAAACAAGTCATTTTATCTGTACATATAGCTACATTACCCTCACAGACAACTTTTGAGGCCAAATAAATACTGCATCTAGTTCTAAGAACTTGTTTCAAGACTGGGCAGTAACAACTGCTTAATAATCACAACAAGGATTTGCTAGTCACATAATTGTATTTATTCCAAATACATGGTGCTCTGTCAACAAAACATTTATTTACAAGCATTCAGTAGTCATCAAGCAGTATCAACTATTCACCATACCACTTCCAAATTTTAGCCAGTATGGATATTAATTTCCAGTTTTAAGTGCAATTATATCATCTAAATTATATTTAGTCAAAGCATACACACTGTTTTTGAAACTAATTGGAAAATATGATGTGTAATCAACTAGCTTTTCAGCATCTATCAACTCTGTTGCTGGGGCAAGATCAGGCACAGCAACTTCATATGCTAAAAGATCTCTATTAGAAATCAAAGTCTCTGATAAAGCTGATATTCAAAACATTACAATGACCTATCTACCAAATAAATGTTTTTACAAGTCCAAAGACAGGCACTGTCTTATTTGCATTGATGATTATCAAAGACCTTTCACTGATGTACTTGTTACCATTGAGAATAAGCCACTATAGTTTGACAGCATGTCGTATGCCGTCGCTCCCCAAAAAATCTCTGATCTTTGCTGTGATGTGGTCCAGGTCTTTTACTTCTGAGACAGGACCCAATTCCTTCTAATGTACAAAAATGGGATGCTCAGAGCCCATTACATTTTGACAGCATTCAAAGAGCTGATTATGCTTCACAAATGACTTAGACATTTCTGAAGTTCAGCTTAGATGACCACTGCTTAGGAATTACATTATTCTCAGGAAACAGCTGCTAAAACTAAAACTGTTCAAAACAAACTGAAAACTCATTGTTCTCTATAATGTTCAACAAAAAAAGGCATGATCTTCAACAGTATCAGCATTTGCCCGGAGGACTGTTTAAGTTTGTTGTCCTTAGATGCCAAGGTACTGGCAGTGATAGGACAGGGTTTGTCACGTACATCTATTGGTGAATAAGGAAAACCATTGCTGAATTGAACATGTCCAGGCCTTGACGCTAACTTTTTTCCCAAGGAGCACATGTGCTCCTAAGTTGAAAAAGAAAGGAGCGCACAAAGAACTATAGGGGCACAATGTAAATTGATCAAATAATGTGTTTTCCGTAATAAACGTGATGCAAATAGACATTTACAAGCAAAATTATTTAATGAATTTGTATACAAAATGTACAGAAAGGTAAAAACATCAAGTTTTGAAAAAGTATTGCAATTTAATTTGGTCTTTAATGTTATTGTCTTATATATATTATCTTAGCAATATGATTATCTTATATAATGTAATTACTATCCTAAAACATTCTCCAGGTCCTCTGAATCTCTGCAGGACTTTTTTCCACCCTGCCCAGCAGCCAGAGTCCTGCACTGGGTCGGGTACCCGGGTACCCGCAAAAACAGCTGATTTGCAGGTGGTTTTTAAAAAACATTTTTTCCCGGGTTCGGATCTGGGTGGAAAAAATAACATGCGGATCGGATCGCGGGTTTTAGATAAACACATCAGTCATTAGTTTGGTAAACTACAGATAACTATCTTGGTCATTATTTACTCACTGAGGATCGTCATTGGTTCAGCTGTTTACACGCGTTTCACCATCTAATAGCACAATTTGTGATTGACAGAATCAACATGGCTGCCACCGTCTAACAAGCACCGCTTCCAAAACAGTAAATAATTATTTAGGTATTTGAGAAATAAGTGGATAAAACGTACAACTATCACTTTATAATGTTTCTGAAGTGTTTCCCTGATGGATTACTTCTCTCCTCGATGGATTCTAAAAACATGTGACGGCTCGTAACTGCTGAACGTCGCTCTGGACAGAAAGTAAGTCTATTATTACACATGTAAAGTTCCTTTACATAGATTAAAAGTTTAAAAGTATTAAATGTAACAAACGAGTGCTTTTACACTCGTATGGGAGAAGAACACAGAGGGTTGATCATGGAGCTGAAGTCAGGTTTTTATTGTGAGAGCTGCTTCATTCAGGTCGTTGTTTACTTACTGGCACCTTAACTGTGGCGATATGCTGTTCAATATTCAGCCAATATGACCCAAAATGATTACTTTAAATCCAGGTTATGGGTCGGGCTGCGGGTCGTATTTCAACGGGTCGGACCGGGTTGCGGTACTAATTGGCGTGATGCGCGGGTTTGCGGTTTGGGTGCGGGTTTGTACGTCGCCGGGTCGGGTCGGGCGGATCTTGAAAACTGGACCCATGCAGGACACTGCCAGCAACGGTACTGTGGCGAGCGGTCCCTAACTGCGGGGAGAACGGAGCAGGCTTCCCCGGAGGTCCGCCGCTTTTCCTGGTCCCTCTTCTCCGCCACACTTTGACTTATTCCCACCCAGCCGACAGCCTGGCTGTGGAGAACAGTCCCTAACTGCATCAATAAGTGATTAACATAGGGGGGATCAAAACAAAATAAATAAATATAATAAAAATCAACCAGTCACCCTCCTCCCCTGACAGTCCCTTCATAAGTAAAGAACAGTCCCTAAAGTGCGGTGAGGTTTGTGGGCCGTTACCTGCCACAAAGAGAGAAGTGAACGGCTCGTTTCCCCTCTGACACGCCACATAGCCTACCTGAGTGCCGCCATGGCTCGGCTGTTCAGGTACTACTGGGCAGTCATGACACCAACGAAAGAGGAAATTACTGGACCTGGAGTCGGACTTCTCTGTCGCCGGCAAGCTGTTATCTTGCGTGGCATTATCATATTTTTTTATTGACAAAAATATAGGCTTCTTCCGCTGATTTTTTATGCACACATGTGCCCCTAAATATTTTTTACAGTTCGCACACACTTATTTGTAGTCGCAAATGCGAGTGAAACGATCGCACTGTCGAGCCCTGATATCCAACTCCATCTGTCCAGAGACAACAAGGTATTTTAACACACACTTAAGTTCCATGGGTGCAACACCTTCAGGAATGATGGAGTTTGCTGAATGAGGTCAAAGGCTGGAAAATCAACCAACTTGCTTCTTATATTTATTCCATAGGTGGTTTTGAGGGCTGATTTCAAAAAGTCTGTGCTAGCCCTTTTGATTTCAATGCACTGTGTGCTTTTCCATTGTCCTTTTAGTAAACCTCTGTTGGTCAAAATTCCTTTGCATTTCCTCAAAGGTACATTCACAATGCCTACATTTACTGTAGGCAAAACCAACCCCTTCCTTGAAACCAGCAAGCTCATGTTGTGCAAGTGTGTCACCACACACTCAAACAACAGCACCAAATAAATCCATTTCACCATTCTGTGCTTGGATTTTGACCCCATTATACAGCAACTTTAAGTCTTCATACATTTTTTGTAGTACAACATCAACACCACACTCGTCCATATCATTTAGCTTTAGCTATTGCAAGGAGTCCGATTGCAGCAAGCTTTGACCTAAACTTAGGGTCTATGTTTCCTAGAGTTTAATAAACCATTAGTAATTTATTCACAGGAGTGTGTGACCCCAGGGGATTACATATCTCTGTTTCATCAGTGTACAAAATCACTTGCAGAGCAGAACGTTTTGTTGAAAACAGTGGGAGGGATTTGAAAAGGCTCCCATCAACCATGTCATAGGAGAACCCATCATTATGGCAGCTCTGTGGTGCAGTGTTGATCACATCAAAAATTGACTGCATGTGAAGTGAATAATGTCAAAACACCATATAACTTGCATTGTATCTATTGTTACCTCCAAGTTGTTACCTTAAGACAGTTGACGTGTGACAGTTGACAGTTACCACCTGTTGTGTTCCCTTAGTGAAGTTACAAGTAATTTGTACTAATTTGAGAAGCAACAAGTACTCACAAGTACTCTGATTATGTTTTGTCATTTTTTATTTTTTGTCATAGTTTCCTCTAATCATTGGACTCATACATCTGTACTATGTTAGCCTGATCACTGTTGTATTATTTTATATTTAAGTGTTTTTTCTGTTGTATTGTACTATTATCTATATTACTTTATGGTGTATCACGTTAGCTCATTTGTTATATACTCTATGTTGATTATAATTATCACTGTATGTCTGTATTATCGGTCTTGTACATTGTATCATTTGTACATTATACTGTACAATCAGTCTGTCTGATTGTTTTTTAAGTTGTCTGTATACTCTTCATTGTATGTCTGTTCAGGACCCCAGGAAGACTAGAGGCATATTCGTGTGCTTCTAATGGGGATCCTTAAATAAACTAAACTAAACAAGGTGTTACAAGTCAGTGTCATACAGCAATTCAGTTAAATAATTGACACTGTTAATTCTGTGTGCTTTATTTTATTTAATGTAAATGCTTGGTCTCATTTTAAGACAGAAGAGCTAATAATGACAACTCTTGAAATAAGTAGAATCATCTTTTAAGTAGTTCTGATTTTAAGATTGTTGGTGGCTGGCTGCAGTATAGGTCATGAACTCTGCCTCCTCCATGTTAGTGGATGGGACAAGAGCCAAACTAAAAACTGCACACATCAAATTAATTTTTCCCACAGATGCTTTCTGTCATTTTAGGTAATTTTTTTCCATGCTGATGTTTGCTGGGGGGAATATATATATTTTTGTCTTTAGAGATCCTTTGGCAGCCTTCAGTAATTAGATTTGGGAGGCCTTCATCATCATCATCCCCCAGATATTTTTTTAAAGAAATAGATGCCATCCTGCATTCTGGTGCATTCTCACTGGTTTTAAATAGCTTAAGTTTTATTTATAAAGGATGGCAAAGTTTCATTAAAGGAAAGACTACGGCTGGGCGGTATGACAACATTTTCATATCACGGTTTTAAGAAAAAATCATATCGGTTTCATGGTATTTTGCTCAGGTTCGGCCAACTTGACATGCTGCTGTGTTGTGCTATGGCCTATTCGAGTGCCGGAATTTGTTATTTACCTGACAACGCCTGAACGCAACACACGCGCCGCTCCATTCATTTGGGCTCCACTGACTGCGTACGGAAGCGACACGTAGAGAAGCCAGCGGGGTTGTTTACCGTTTGCCGAGCCGAGAGGCTGCATGAAATGTTAAAGCATTTTCCACCTAAGTTATTACATATATTTGAGTTATCTACAAGTTTACTGTACTGTTTGTCATCTACTTGCTTTCAAATGTCCGCCACGGACATTTACACAATGTCACGGATAAACATGGGTAAATGCATGAAAAAAAATCATCACATATCACCTCTGATAATGGTTTATTCATTTAAAAACACATTGTGCTCGTTTAGCACACTATTTTATGTAGTTTTTATCTGCTGGAGGGTCGCGTCGGGGAGCATAGCACGACAAAAATAGAAGAGCCGCGTAAAATAGAGAGTTGACACACGACAGACTGGGGTTGTCGCGCCGCTCCCGTTGCCGGTGGAGCCGCTGTAATTGATTAACAGGGGGGCGAGCTGCTACGGGACTTGCGCTGCAGACCTGTCAAGCCGCTGACGTGCCCGGTGGAGCCCGGCTCTAACTGTCTCGGACTCGGGACGGGTCGTCTTCGGTCAGGAAAATGCGGCCCGAGCCGTGCTCTAGCGTGCTCACCTGTGTGTGCACTTTGTCTGTGTGTGTGTGTGTGTGTGTGTGTGTGCGCCCGCGCGCGCATCGGGGCAAAACTCTGCCGTGCGCGATACAGAGGGCAGAGGAGAATTGCAAAAGGCGGTGCGCCGCTGCTAGTTGCATATAGGGGACACACTGCTCTTTTTGGTATGAGTTCTTCTGGGTCATCCTGTACAGTTGCTTTGCTTTCAGGACTCTCTCCGACAGCCATTCTCGCCCCTAAACTTTTCTATGCTCTCACTCTCACCCGCTCAAGCGTGCCTGTGGTGTGCAGGGTGAAATGGGTCCCCGCTGAAACACTTTGCCGCCACGCACGTTCCGGACGTTGTTTGGGCTATTCACCGGTATTGCGGTATATGAAAAACTCATATCATAACGAAAATAAATACCGATTTTCGGTACAAACCGGTATACCGCCCAGCCCTAGAAAAGACTATCAGTACGTTTACATGCACAGTTTAATTCCACTTTTAATCGGAATGAAAGGCCATTCCAATTAAAAGTGGTCATGTAAACGGTCATTCCGATTGAAAAACGGTCATTCCGATTGAAAATTAAATCCGATTAAAGGGGGTGGTTTATTCCGTTCGTCATTCCGAATGAAAGAATTTTGTGTGCATGTATACACTCATTACTCTTTAAGTTCATTCCGGTCTTTCTGCGCATGCTCGTTTCCTTGCCCTTCTGGCGCGATGACGTATATAGCGCACATAGCAACGGGCTGCATAGCAACGGGCTGAGATAGAGCAGTCGGACTTGTTGCACTCACCGGTTTCCATTCGCCACAGCACGGTCTTCTATCTCCCTTCTTCGACCTTCTACCTCCCTTCTCCTCCTCAACAGATGAAGCATTAGCAGAACAAGGTTGTTGTCGTACTGCTGCTTCAAGAATATAATAAAAACACGCCCGAAAAAGGCACTAAGAACGGCGTCGTCAAGCATCTTGTTATCCGGAGCGAGGACTACAGTGTTTTCTTCCGGTAAACGTAAACACGTAACATCCGCCCCGCCCCCTATCCAGTCAGAAACGTTCCCTGGCCCAAACCTTGCACAGACCTGAATAAAGGCGATTGAACTGATCTCCCATGTAAACCCTCATTCGGAATGAATATTTCCCATGTAAACTACCTGGAAAGACTTTAATTCCGAATGATTTCATTCAGATTTATTTCATTCCGAATGAGAAGCCATCATGTAACCGTAGCGAGTGACAACAATTCAATGACAAATTTAGAGGCAGCTGCAGAGCCAGGAATGACCATTGCATGTAAATATTAGCAGTATATTTTTAATTCTGAATTACTTTTGATTTTTAACAACCTTGTGTATGCAGCAGATGGGAGAAAGCATAAATAGAGAGGGAGAGAGGTGGATGAACAGACAGACGGACAGACAGAGGCCAAATTTGGGCTGATCAGAGCCACCTGGGGGGACCGAACTTTGTTATTTTCTGATAGCTTTGTGTCTACAACACAGTAATGCATGATGGACATGGTGGGACTCACAGCTGAAGCTAGGCGGAGCTCTCTATATACAGGTAGTGCAGAAAAAAACGCCTACTTTTTGGAAGTTAAGCCATATTAACTAATACAGATCAATAATACAAGCTCTGAGAGCTTTGGAACTAGACAAGTTTGTAGTTAGGAAGTTGTTGTACCTACTCAAAAAACCTGGATATGAATACCTTGACATTTGTAATATTTAGAGACCTACAAACACATTCTTAAAATAGGCGGACATTAAGAAAAATTAAAAAACTATGCAAAATGTTATCATTTACTTTGCTGACCACCAACAAGCACAACTTATCTGAATTTGGCCGCAGAAGGCACAAGGGTGTGAGACTCGCTAATTTATACTTCCGCATTGAATCGACGGCGTAGACTTCACATCGACGTTAGCATTTTGTATTTGTTTGGAAAATGTTGTTTTTTTGGTGAATGTTGCGAGTTGTAATGGAGCCAAATTATGTGCCATTACCTTTGTTAAATGCTGCTGTTGTCCACTGATGGACTCATGGTGCCGCCTTGGTTGAAAATGCCAGGTATAGTGCCATACCTCAGTATCATTAATATTAGTCACATATTTTTCAAATTGTATGTTAACCAATGCGCCAGATTAAAGACAATTTCAATAATATTAATATTCACTAGTAAATTTAAATCATGCAATGCATCCTTTCTCAAGTATAAAATCTGACAATCATATCTATGGATGGTTTTATAAGTATTCCCATTGTTAAAACAACACCAGTCCCATATTATCTGTCAGGAATACACGCACAAAAATAGCCCTTGTCATGTCTGTGGACAGCAGGCGTGTGGATAGTGACTGGGACAGAGCGGAACGAGGGCTAAAGTGGCTGGCTGAGGGCGTCGAGTGTGGCCGGGCTGGAAAACGGGAGGATCAAGTTAGCGAACAAAAACCACAAGGAATCAGTAAATCTTCAGGCAAAGTAGCAAACAAAATCTGAATTTCAGGTTGAAGTAGGCCAAGAAGTACCACTGAAGGTGAAACAACAATCTGGCAGAGAGTGGAGTGATGAGCCGGGTGTGGTAATCAGGTGATGACTGTCAGGTGTGGAGATGAGCCAGGTGCAAATGATCAGGAGCCACATCAGCCACTCAGAGGCCGTTTACACGTACACGGTGATTTTGATAAACGGAGACATCTTCCTTCGTTTGTGCCCTTCGTTTACACGCAAACGGAGATTTCTCCTCTGAAAACGAGTCTTTCTAAAAACTCCGGCCAGAGTGGAGATTTTGGAAAACTCCGGTTGCGCGTTTGCATGTAAACTGAGATAAACGCAGATAAACGGAGTTATAGGCAGCCCACGTCACAGTATGCGCCGGAACTTGCGCCTGTGTAAAAAGTGCGACCTATGTTTCTATGGTGACAATGGATACATGGAAGGCTTGAGCTTCTCGTTACACTGCCACCTACAGGTTTGGCATGCTCTTGTGTATATATACACGGGTAAGTGTAAACGAAGATCTTTTTGAAAACGGAGACGGTCCGTTTATGAAAATAGCCGGCGACGTGTAAACGGCCTCTCAGACAAGGGGAAACACAGAACAGGACGGAGAGGAAAACAATACAAGGGCAGATCCTAACATGTACAGATGTGAAGCCCTGACTGTATCTGATCTGTAATGAAAACTGTTTTCTTTTTTTCCTCTGAAAACATTAACCTAATAGTCAGACCAAGCAGGCCCAGTGTGGGCCCAGGCCCAGGTGAGGCCCACAGCAGAACTTTTCCTAGGGCTCCCTGCAGGCTTTTCTCTGGGCAGCCCACACTAGCAAACTGCCCACAGAAAATCCACACAGGCCCAGTGTATGTCAGCCCTTTCGGGCCCACAGCAACTTTTCTACCCGAGACTATTCAAGAGAAGGCTGGGACATGGGGTCAAACATGGGGGGATTGCACATGCGCAGTAAAATCTGGTCTGCACTTCCTCAAAGACCCAGTAGATGGCGTGAGACCGCGGAATAAGGGGGATGTTTGTTTCATGTCACTGAGGTGCTGGCTCCATTTTGTTGGTTCTGGGATATGTGCATGCATGTCATTTTCACAGCTTATTATTGGACTGTCACTGGTGGCCTGCGTTGTGGGTGAGAATGACAGAGATGCAATTCCGACAACTTCAGGCAGCCGCCGTCCAAAAGTCCAAGCAGACCACACCAAGCACACTCCTTGATTGCCTGAGCGGATCCTGCACTTTTTATCTAGCGCCCCTGCTGTCACCCTCCAGCATCGCGGCTCAAGTTACACTGCGCATGTGCAATCCCCCCATGTTTGACCCCGTGTCTCAGCCTTCTCTTGAATAGCCTTGGTGTATGTCAGCCCTTTCGGACCCACAGCAACTTTTCTATCTCTGGGTCCACACAGGTTTTGGGTTGTCAGCCCATACTCCTTCCTAATAAGGTTGTGATCATCTTACCCTTTTTGTCCAGCCTAAATTTTATTATTTGCTGGGTAGCCTAGAGATATCCTATCCATAGAATGTTTTTTATATATTTTTCTTCATCTGGCCTCAGTTTGTAACTTATCAGAGAAGAATAAATAGCAGCAAACAGGCAAATGTGTGAGTGTTTGCCTGTGAAAATCAGAGATTATGGCAGCATATTTACAGGGACATATTGAGACAAGAGAATAAATTAATGAATTAGATGAGGCAGTTAAGTGAATAGCTAAAAGGCTCCTGTACAAGATGGATTGTCTTCAAACTTCTACAAGTTTTAGGGGGGAAGATTCTAAATCTCCAAATCGGAAACAAAAAACATAAATTGGGTATAGTCATTTAATTCTTTCAGCAAAGTATTTCATACATAAATATTGTTTTTTGAAGATTAATTTGCATTATATTATTTAATTTTTACTTTTCTTTTATAATATATCTATATCTGACCTGTAATTTTTTCCTTATTATTTTTTGCATTACTTGCTGTTTTTCGATTGTGATAGCTATTACCTTGAATTTGACATTCATTTTGATTGTATTATAACAATGACAAATAGAATAAATGAATAAATAAATAAGATAAAATGAAAAAGATAATAAAATCAAAATTTAAAAATGTTAAAATTAAATGGATGCTATTTTTGTGAAGAGGAGATCCTCCTGGTTATGGTACATGACGTGTTTACCGGGTGCTTACTGGGTACTGGGTGTGACGTATAGGGTCGCAAGAGGGAGTACCAACTCACGGATGTTCACACCCTGGCGGAGTTGATGAGGTTTTAAACTGTCCTTAATATTTGATGGTTAACTTTACTTTTTTTAAAAGACATGTTATTTCTTCGACTGTGACAGAAACGTTAATTCAGCGCTTACGGTCATTTCTAGGACAGTGTCCCCGTTTTCCCGATTCAATTTTTGGAACTATTATGAAAACGTGCCATTTCCCATTCTTAATGTTTGATTTTCAAAGTACTGTTTTAAAACTATTTATGACCCTTTTTTGGATTAAATAGATCCTTACCTATGAGAAATAGGTGCTGTGCCATCTCAGTCTATCTTATGTTTTATTTTTTTCCACATTTAATCAACATGCATATGTGTGTTTTGTCAACCCTGTTACGATACACCAGTTAATGTTTGAAAATGTTTTAAATGCATATTTACAACAAATCTAATATACTTTGAAGGATAAATCTCCCCTTGTTACACTGAGTGTGTTTGTACAGTGGGAATATTGAGGTGTTTATGTTTTATCCATGGATGAATATGCTCATTTGCAATTGACACTTTGACAGCATCTTTCTTTTTAAGAACAGAATATGGAAACAAAACAATAATACCCACATTTCATTCTGTAGATTACTGGTTTCTTTTACTTAACATAAAATGAGTTGATTTGACATTTGTCTTTTCATTTTTTGAATTATACTAGAATATTATAAAAGGGCTGACACCTCAGTAACAGGGTTGACAACAGTTACCATCCTGATAGTTTAAGTTGCAGCTTTGGGTCTAATGAAGATAATGGGACATTCATAAACCTTTAATTCAACATGACTAATCAAAGAATATTTTGGAGACATATTTATTGAGAGGTTTTAGCATTTTTCAAAACATGAAGAATATTGGAAGGACAGTCACAATGAATTTGATGAACATGTTTGGCCTCCTCCGAAAGTTGCATCATTTCCTGTGAGTGAAATCAGCTTCCTTTTGTGAACATGCTTGTGAAAAGACAAGTAAGTGTCCTCTTCTTTTCATGATTTTTCTTAGAGTTATATAATGTTTGACAGAGGGGGACAAGCTTATTGTGTCAGCCCTGTTTCCACAAAAGGACACGTTAAAAAGATATTTGTTAGAAATTTTTAATGTACATAAATAACATGATATAAGTCTCTAATGAATGCACACCATGTGGTCTCATGACCTTCACCACATGGCTAGTAATGGCTGCCAAGAACATTTTTCGTCAACCCTGATACCATGCTAGCGTAACAGGGTTGACGTAACAGGGTTAACAAAGGTATGGTTTTGTGAGTACATGAAAATATACTTTCCTTACCAATAGTAGACATTATATACATGGTTTTACAAGTTTCATTGCTAGCTGAGAGGGAAATTGAAAAAATTGTGCACTTGGTGACAAGTTTTTGAAATTTGGCATAGCGTAAGGTATAGGTATAAGGTTTTCAAAAACCAAGTTGGGATAGCCACAAATTTCAATATGGCCCTCACCGGCATGGGCGGATCTACCGGGGTAGATAACGCTAGAGCAGCAAGAGACTGCTTTGTTTGGAAAACTGAGTGGAGCCAGACAGGTATTCCAGAAAGCGGGTTTAGCGAAAACTCTGGGTTTTCAGTTCCAGAAAAAGAGGTAAATCAAACTCTGAGTCAATCACCATGGCAACTGAGTCTATGAACCTAACCTGCTCGCTGGCAGGTTTTCTTCAATAAACCCTGAGATTTTCTCTGTCTCCTCCCTCTTACACGCTGTTTCATTTCCTCATTCATTCAGTCCGTGTCAAAGCTTGTATCGAAGCACATTAATTAGGGGAGATTTACCGTCTGTCACAGTCTAAATCCTGCTGGATATTAGTTTGTTACTCAGGACTGTCTTAAGTTACTGAATTTATGCACATCAATCATTACTTTGTTTTTGTCTTTACATTCAAATACAGTACCGGTTCACCCAATACGCACACTACGCGCGTTGCGTAGGGCCTCGCAAACCAATGGAGGCCCCGTTACCTCGGCAACGTTGACGCGGGGAGAAAAAAAAAAAGACGAGGTGACCGTCCGCAGCGCGCGTGTGTCTCTCCGCATTCCCAGCGCACAAAAGGGACAGGCCACGATGAAGCACAGTTTCCCTTCTGGATATGAAAAGAGGAAAAAGAAACTGCATGACAATGAGCTTCGGGAGCAGCAGTCAGGTAACTTCCCTCTCTGTGTGAGAGAGTGGGAGGGACTAGTCTGCGTTTGACCTACATTACAGGGCGGTTAGCCCGCGAGTGAGCCCCCCAGTCTCTGTGTGACTCTTGCTGGCTTCTGTTATAAGTTGTAGCGTAGTTACAGCTACAATTAAGCAAACATTATACTACATACATGGAAAGTAATGGAATATTGACTAAGAATAAATGTTATGTGCTTGGATAGACAGTACACAGGCAAATATAAATGCATAAACAGTGCTAAATGAATCATAATTATAGTACATAATATAAATAATTACCCATATTTGAAATATGAAAGTAAATTTAAGTGCAGCCAGTTTGATGGAGCTGAATTAATAGTAGCCTTGTCTATATTTTACAGGTGCTATGCTTAAATTTGTCACCACAAGCAGCACAGGCTCCAGCCAGTGGAGGGACAGAGCCAGGTTCACCTAATACAGGCACAGATGAGCCAGTTGCTTCAGGCAGTACAATCAGCGCAGGTCCAGTACAGCCACCGTTGTCAAGTGGCACAGCAGGGGAAGAACAGACAGCATCAGAAGCTAGCTCAGAGTCAGTAACTCAAGCATTAGTATCTGCTCCACCTAACGACCCTGTAGAATGGCCTCCAGTCTTAACTGACTGTATGCGGACTGAGTTAGTGTGCAGAGGTCCATTCAAGCCAGAAGCTGATTTTTCTTACCCCAAAGACCAGTCCAGAAGAGGGTTCCATCAAGGCTTATTTCAGAGACGGCTGCCAAATGGGGAAAAAATTACTAGGAGCTGGCTTTCATATTCAGTGAAAAAAAACACAGTGTATTGTTTCTGTTGCAAGCTCTTTTCAACAAAAAAATACAAAATAATAGAGGATGGTATAAATGACTAGTCAAATATTAACGCCATCCTAAGGCAGCATGAGGGAAGTCCAGACCACACCAGCAACATGATTAAGTGGAGAGAGCTTGATGTGCGCCTAAGTCGTGGAAAAACACTTGACCACATTGAAATGACAGCTTTGGAGGCAGAAAGAAAAAGATGGCGAGACGTCCTTACACAACTTATAAGCATAACACAGTCTCTGGCTGAAAGAAACCTGGCATTCAGAGGTTCTTCAGATAAACTCTTCACACCAGACAATGGTAACTTCCTAAAAGAGGTCGAATTATTGGCTAAATTTGACCCAGTTCTAGAGACTCATGTCAGCAAAATCAAAGACGGAGAGACACATTGTCATTATCTCAGTAAGGACATTCAGAATGAGCTGATACAGCTTGTAAGTGACAAGATTCTCACAACTGTTGTGAAACAAGTAAGGGACTCAAAATACTTCTCCCTTATTTTAGACTGTACACCTGACATTAGCCACCAGGAGCAGATGTCCATTATCCTCAGGAGTGTGGCTTTTAAGGGACAGCCAGAGGTGAAAGAGCACTTCATTGGCTTTGTAAATGTTGAGGCTACAACTGGCTTAAACCTATCTAAAGTTATCTTGGATAAGCTGACTGATCTGAAAATTCCATTTGACAACTGCAGAGGGCAAGCCTATGATAACGGTGCTAATATGAAGGGGAGACACCAAGGAGTACAAGCCAGACTGTTGAGAATGAATCCCAGAGCTGTGTTTGTCCCATGTGGTGCACACACATTAAACCTCGTCATTTCAGATGCCGCCAAATCCTCCAAAGATGCTGTTGGGTTTTTTGGGTATGTACAAAAGCTCTTCACCTTTTTTTCTGCTGGCACACAAAGATGGAATATCTTGAAACAATATGTGAACATAACAGTGAAGTCATGGAGTGACACAAGATGGGAGAGCAGGCTCCAAAGTGTCCATGCAGTCAGATACCAGGCCTCTGAGATTCGAGAAGCCTTACTGGAAGCCAGACAGAAGATCAATGATCCTGTAGCCAAAGTGGAGGCACAGTCACTTGCAGAAGAAGTTGGGTCTTACCGCTTCTTGATTTGCTGTGTAGTGTGGTGTGAGATACTGACAAGAACAAACACAGTGAACAAGCTCCTGCAATCTGCTTCAATGCAGCTTGACATAGCTGTGCAGTTGATCTCAAATGCAAAAGCCTCTCTCACTCTGTACCGGCACACTGGATTCTCAGATGCTCAGACAACAGCCAGAAGCATTTGTGATGAAATGAATGTAGAAGCAGTTTTGAAAGACAAGAGGCTGAGAACCAGCAAGAGGCATTTCAGCTATGAAGCACCTGATGAGTCAGTGACAGATGCACTGCGGAATCTTGAAGTCAACTTCTTCAACATTGTGGTTGACTCTACAATAGCATCCATTGATGAAAGATTTGAAACCCTGAACCAGGTGAAGATGAAATATGGAGTGGTGCTGAACTTCAGCTCTGCAAGTTAGATGTCCAGTGACTCCTTGAAGGCTCAGTGTATGGAACTGGAAAAAACTCTGACCTTCAACCAAGAATGTGATATCAGTGGAGTGGATCTGGCAGAGGAAATCAAGAATTTACCTGACCTACCATCAGGGAACATGACTGCCTTTGAGCTGCTTTCCTTCCTTTGTGAGAAGAGTCTGGAGGAACTCTATCCTAACCTTTGGATAGCACTGAGAATTGCTGTCACTCTGCCTGTAACAGTTGCCTCAGCAGAGAGGAGCTTCAGCAAGTTGAAAATGATCAAAAACTATCTGAGATCTTCAATGTCCCAGGAGCGTCTGAGTGGTCTGGCCATCATGAGTATCAACCATGAGGTGGGGAAGAAAATATCATATGATGACATCATTGATGATTTTGCATCCAAAAAGTGTAGAAAGGGACACTTTTAATGGTGAGTTAACTATGTAGGTTGTATCAATACACATCCTTTTCTATTATGACTATATGTGATGTGTAAATGTGTCCATCTATCTATTGACCTTCAGTCTTTGTGCTCTTGTGTGTGTAGACGCTGTTACTTTGATTTAGATTACTTAGATTGTTTGTTTACACATTAAATTTGATTTGATTTGTTCTAATTTGTTCTGATTTTATTCTTAGTTAGACCAACAGGTGGCGTCGTGGTGACAGTGCAATATGTTTAAAGGGGGGATGAGTGGAAGCACTGCGGTGTCAGGTGCTGTTGAATTCAGTGAGGAGGGCCCCTTTGCAAAATTTTGCCTAGGGCCCCATGGAGGTCTGAACCGGCTCTGTTCAAATATTACACAGCGAGAATTCACCCTCAACTCAGAATCAAACCTCTGTCCTTTCTATATTCATTATTTTTTATAACACTGCACAAGGATCAGACTGTCAGTCTGTTAGAGCAGCTCCGAAATGTTTATTGCACATAATGTGTAGGTCTAATTATTTAAATTTTAAAAATCGGTATGAAGCTTTAGACACGTAGTATCAATGACTAATGATCTCTATCACTGATGTCATTGGTCGCACTGATGGAACATAATTCCTTTTGCCTAATATTGGGGATTATATGTTAATATTTCTGAGTGAGCAATGGTGCAGCGTTTCACTGTCTTTAAATTTACTACATTTGTAGCTGAAATAAAGTCACTGACTGCTGTTGAGTCAAGATACAAATAGATGTCCAACATCTATTTTAACCTCAACGTCTTTTCAAGTGCAAATCACCAAACATATTATTACTGGGTCAGAATGTGAGTTTACAGTCATGTCTTTATGTCTTTGATCTATAGCCTGGCCTATATGTTTTAAATCTTCTTATTTTTCAGTTGATGCCTCCTGTGTTTTTCCCCATCAGATTAAATCTGAACAAATTATATATTATTAATATAATGTAATGTATCTACAGCCTGATACACAGTCAGATTCCACCACTTTATCTTCATTAAGGAAATGTAAGTCTGATAAATGATGAATAAACGGACAACACTGAATAAAACTTTTTTATTAACTTTATGGTTAACTTATTTACACTTTCCTCGCTCTGACTCAGGCTCTTCTTTTAAAGATAAATGTGCACCGTCTGCTACACATGCATTAATATCTCTACATCCACTGGATTAAAATATAGGCGCTGTCTTTTATTTACCTGTTGCCATGGTGAATCGTGGAGTCGGAGCTCCATTGATGATGGCTTTTTATTGTCGGCTTAACTCAGAGTGAACATACTCAGAGTTGACTGAACTAACCCAAATCAGCTGTTCTGTAAGCGGTAACTCAGAGTTTCCCATCTCAGGGTAAATCAACTCAGAGTTCAGGGTTAGACTCAGAGTTTGTTGAACCTCCTTCAACACTTATTCCTAATATGAACTGTTTCACATGAAACCTCAAATGCAAGACATTGATTGTATGAGATTAAGTTTGTCTGTATGAGTTTGTAAATGGCAGCCCGTGCCCTTATGTAGTGTGAATATACTATTCATGCATTCATTAGAGGCTTATATCATGTTAATTATGTACATTAAAAATTTCTTCTTTCGGAGCAGTCCATTATCTCAAAAGGGGTGTTTTCATTCAAAGTAACAGGGTTGACGACTACCTGGCGGCCTGACTAAATTGATGTTTTTTACAACATTTTACATATATTAAGAATAAAACCCATTCATGAATAATGAAAGGACACTTGAGGCTTTATATATAAGTTTATGTTTTTATGATAGTTTGACTTTTTTGGGCCTTAATAGCTAGTAAAAGTAGAACAATTATATTAAGCAACAGGCCATTTTTTACAGTTTTTGAATGATGCTTCATACAAAAAGGTGTTTAAAACTCTTTGAAAACAAAATAAATAAAATTTTACAGTGTTTTAATGTTACAAGAGATATCATGGAAAATAAATTCTAAAATGATTATAGTGTATTTATTGCTTATTGACATTTATAGCTAAGGATAGACCGATACATCTGCTGGCCGATATATATCGGGCCGATATTTGAGTTTTTTTACTTGTATCGGCATTGGCCGATACGCGCGTGGGTTCGCGGATTTATTTTTCCCTGGCATGATTTTCAGACAGGCATCCACGGGCAGCTCTGTGTTGCCGGAAGACCCTGCAGCGTACATGCAGCGAATCCTACTGTGTACAGTAGTTGTTGTTTTATTTATGCTTCAGCTTAAATATTTGTTTATTTTATAAAGACATTACTGGAAGATTTAAGAGCACTGAACTCTTTTTTTTATTTGAATGTATAATAATAATAATAATAATAATAATTACATTCTACCTGTTCTACCTCAACTTTCCAACTTTCTTGTTTTAGTATTTTTTACTGTTCAATAAATGTTTCTTATTTTAAACTTGAGACCTGTAATATTTGTTATCATTGTGTCTTTTTTTTATGTAAATTGAGGGAGCAAAAGTAGTATCGGCCCCAAATATCGGCTCAAGAAAATCGGCAGTCCAGAATCGGTCATCTAATTTAGGCTATTTGTTAATGTCGTCAAAAAAATGGCTACTTTTTGCTACCTACTGTAACAGTTTGCTGTTCTCATGGAAACACTGTTGCTTCTCTGATGCGGAGTGGTCGCAGCTATATGCTCATTATATCACAGTTATTGCTTGATTTCACCTTAACGTTTTATAAGCGATAGTAGATATTACTTTGATTTTTAAATGTCAACATTTTTACTGAAACACACTGTTGATATTTGATAACTGAAACTGATATTTTTGCAGGACCACCAGGCAGAGTTCATGATGCGAGGATGTTGAAGGCCTCCAGCTTCTTCACAACCTGGCAGGAGAAGATGGGCAAGTACTGCTTGCTGGGAGACAGTGCCTACACTGGACAGGCCTTCCCATTCATCATCGTGCCTAAGCATGACACTAGGGCTCTTACTGAAGCAGACCACCCTCAGAACGCCAAGATCAGCCGTGGGAGGGTGATTGTTGAGCAAGCTTTCAGATGGATGAAATGCAAGTGGAGGCACCTTTGAGACCTGCAGAACAGCCGGGTTGATGTTATGGTGATGGTCATAATGGCAGGCTGCTTTCTTCATAATTCTGTATGTGCATCGGGACCTCAGAAATATGCCAGGACCACCCACATGGCTGCCCAAGGGAGGGAGATGAAAATGAATAGAGAATGTATTATTTATGTATTGTTTTGTTTTTAGAAGAAAAAGTCCAAATTCTCTGATTCCAGCTTAAGTATGAATATTTTCTGGTTTCTCTAGTCTATGACAGTAAAGTGAATAATAAACAACAAACAACTAACATATTAATCGTTTTTATTTACTTTTTGTATCAGCAGCAGCCACATATCAGCAGCAAAGTTGATTAAAAGATGTATTTTTCAATGAATATCCATCTCTCTTGTGTTTATTATTAATTAGCAATTAAAGCAACTTCATGGGACTTAGACCAAGATGGCGGCGTGATTTGATTGCTCCACACAACCTCACAGAATTTAATATAAATCCCCGAGTTATATGTATTAGTTCAACAGCAACCATGTCAAAAACTGCGTTGAGCAAGGAGAGTGATATTTTCAAGCGTGCAAGAAGTTCACAAAAGCAGAAAAGTGAGCCAACAATTGAGAATGAGGAGCAGGCTAACATGGACCAAGCTAGCATAGCCACCGTATTAACAGAGCTAAAGACACTTCGTGCTGAGTTCAGTGGATTTGGGTCAAAACTGGACGCAATAGACGAACGGCTGTGTAAGATGGCCAACTCGGTGGAGGCTCTAGAAAATAACATAAATGAGGTGAAGCGGGATGTAGCATCTAATATTGCACGGATGGAAGAAGCCGAAACACGCATCATGTCAACAGAAGAAAAGTTGGAGACCAGCATGGCGGAGCTTAGTAAAGCTACAGGACGGATCACATACCTTGAATCCAAAGTTGAAGACATGGAAAATCGCAGTCGGAGGAAGAATCTACGAATGTCTGGACTCAGAGAGGGAGAAGAGGGAAGCCGACAACTGTTGGATTACGTGCAGGAGATGTTGCCGGGCTGGCTGGGAACTGATAAATCCATCACGCTGGAAAGGGCTCACCGTACACTGGGCCCGGCAAAACCGAACCAAGACAGAGCAGTCCTCATACGTTTTCTGAAGTTCCAGGACCGGGAATTTGTTTTCCGCTGTTCCAAAGTGCGTGACATCAAACACAATGGGAACAAACTCTCTTTCGCCCAAGACTTCTCCGCTGAGACAATGAGGCAGAGACGTGAATTCAATGCAGTTAAGAAGCTGCTTATTGATGCCGGCTCCTTCCGAGGTTTTCAACAAAATCCATGCAGAATAAGAGTACTCCATAACGGCAAGATCCACCTCTTCTGGGGGAAGCGGAGAAATTTCATCGTGGACTGTGAAGGGAAACCCATGCTGGGTTTGTTTACAAGCAGAGAATCAGCTGATGCCTGTTGACGATGCACTGCACTGAATAATGTCGGAAAGGTTTGTACTCTCGTGTCTATAAATAGCCCAGATAGCACACATACATCTGGCCGACGTCGGCCCGATGTATCAAGTTTAGATCATTAAGACGTAGCAGGGAGAGCGTTTGCTCATTGCCAAGACGTCGCTGAGACGTCGGCCTTTAATCGAAAATGACCACCACGCGACGTTCAAATGATCAATAAAATAAGCTGCGCTCAGTAGGCGTTCCTTCATTAATATTCATATGCTTCGTTAACTACGTCCTTTATTCATTTAGGTCGGACCTTTCAAACTACAAATATTTCACCATCCAATGTGAGAAATCAGTGCTAACATTAAAAAATAGCTGACTGTTACCCTATTTCGTGTGTAAGTGTGCACAATGAAGAGACAAAAGTCAATTTGACAAACTTTATTTTCAAATTTCCACAAACAATATCTGACGGCCAGTCCGCTTCTCCTGGCAGCCTGCAAGACACAGAAAAGATGATGAGCACATAACTTCAAGAAACAAATCCCAACTTCACCACTGTATTTTTTTTTTTTTAGCATTTCAGCTGTCTTTTAGCCAGATTGAAGGCTTTGGGTCCGTCACTCTGCTTAATTTAGTGTTGAAACGGTTAACTCTGTTAACTGTTAACAACAGCTCAACAATCAGTCCTTCATCTCGGAAAAACTGTGGTTTCAAAAATGCTCTTTTACCTGTAGCCACCGGGTCAGTTTGCTTTGCAGAGGAGGAGACCTCGACTGATAAATTGCCCATAAAATCACATTAACAACATACTGAAGGCATCCTTAAACTTCACTATTTCACCTCCGCGTTCCTCTCTGCTGGTCTCACCGACACTTCAGCACCCGTTCTGGGATACACAGTGTCGACCCGCCCCGCCTGACCTCCGTGCTCCTCTCCGCTCCTCTCCCAGACACTTGAGCACACGTCCAGGGCCCCGGAGGTCAGGCCAGGAGGCCGCGGGACCACGGGTGCACTTCCATTTTAACCCAAAACGAGTGCTCACGATAACCAGATAAGCAGATAACGTCAACTAGGGAAAATAAAATGAAAACACCACAGTTGTAGCCTGTTAGCATAACATGAGCTAAACCGCTAAACTAGCTAACAGCTAACGAAAGATAACGTGGGGACATGTGCTAAGCTATATACACCCAGTCGTTCCTCGCCACTCACCAGGAACCTCTTTTAACGGTCACAGAAGAAACAACAAAGCTATTTTCTGCCAGTTTATTCCAGTTAGCTTACCTGAAACCAACTGCGATGAGATGCTGTGTGCTGCGAGCTCAGTTCCGAACATACATCGTGGAGATGAAATCCCGCCTCTGTGGCGACTTCCGTATGTGGGCAGACATTCTACGGCACTGGGCCGACCCAAAGCCGACGTAACAGAGACGTTTGATGAGCTGGGACAAAAGAGTATTAAATTTAAAGATATCCGCCCATGTGGCCGACGCTTGTCAGACGTTATAAATTCAGGGCCGATGTGTTGTCCTCAGGCCGACGTCGGCCAGATGTATGCGTGCTATCTGGGAGGTGACCTTACTCTATACAGTGGGCATACTGTAAGGACATACATTATGTAAGGGGCCTGGGATTTTTTTTTTTTATTATCTTTTTTTTTTCTTTCTTATTTTATTTTATTTTATTTTAGTGTGGTTATCCGACCTGACTGTATTAACAAGATGTCATGTCGACTATTTTCATTTATAGATATGGTACACGAGGGTACTATAATATAATTTAATTTAACCCAGTTATTTCCAAGCCTTAACTTTAAACGCTATGGACGCTAACATAGACGGATAACGTGGGTTTGTTTACATGTCGGGTTAATCAGCTGATGTCTTTTGATAGATCATTACCATAAATATTGGAGAAAAGGACTGGAGAGGTTTTCGATTGTATTTTCTGTCCATTGTTACCTTAAATATTGTATAAAGGGCCCAGAAGTTTTATGTTCACTGTTACTTGCTTGAGGGTTACAAATACATGTCAACTTATTAAAATGTTTTGGGCACAGTGCTTGAAAGGAAAGCATGTTTTCAATTAATTCTCTGTCTTTTATATACATTACTTTAGTTTACTTTATTTTACTTTTTTATTAAAGGAAAAGGGAAACGTTTTGGTTAATTTCTTTTGACTACAGAACTAAGAAAGAACTAATTTTGGTTTCTGTTACTATCGTTATTATTAAGCTAAAAGCTCTGCTTTGTTTTTGTTTTTGTTTTTTTTTTGTTTTTTTTTTGACATGTTCAATTGCAATAGCCATTCAGCTAGGGGTATTGTTTTATGGTTTTTCTGACTGCATGGTTGGTGGACATCATTCATGGTCTGCCTGAGATAGGTTTACCAGTGAGCTGCTCCTCAGTTATGTGGATCAGCATTAAGTTCTACAAATGTTACAGGTTTTGGAGGGAGATGAAGGAGAGGGGGGAGAGATTAGAAGGGTTTAGGGGTTCGCGTTGTTGTGGGAGGATGTTGTTCACGTCTCCCCAGGTATTGTATATGTATGTTGTTTGTTTTTTTTCTTTTTTGTTGTTTGTTGTTTTGTTTTGTTTTGCAGCAGCCTCTTTTTCTCTCTTTTCTTTTGCATAGATACGTATGTATCACAACTGTAACTCCTCTAACATAAAAATAACGAGCTGGAATGTCAGGGGGCTTCGGAAAATATCAAAATTAAAACAAGTTATGAGTAGGATTAAACATCTCAAATCTAAAATCATATTTTTGCAGGAAACCCACCTGACAATTGCAGACATAAAGCGCGTACAGAGCAGATGGCCTGGCCAAGTAATATATGCATGTTATAATAATTATGCAAGGGGAGTGCTTATCCTTGTTCACCGGACAATACCATTGCACATTGTTAAAACTATCCAAGACCCAGGCGGGAGATACGTTATTGCCCAATGCAATATCCTATCAATGACATGGAACCTAGTGAGTATTTATGGTTCCAATGAGGATAACCCTGGTTTCTTTAGGAATATCTTTCTTGATTTGTCTACCATGAACGGATTTTTTATTTTAGGAGGGGACTTCAATTGTGCTTTAAATCCAACAGTAGATCGTTCAACGGGCTGTGACACGGGTAAAACTCAAACTAGAGAATTACTGAAACAGTTTATAGAGGACCTTAATTTAGTGGATGTTTGGAGGGAACAGAATCCTGATAAAAATCATTATTTCTGTTATTCAAGTACATATAAGTCACATTCCCGCATCGATTATTTCATTATTTCCAGAGAACTCTTACCCAAGATTAGCAAATGTTGGTATAATGGTATCGTGATAAGCGACCATGCTGCTGTATCACTCAAAATCCAAATTGACAAAATTGTCCATAGCCAACCTAATTGAAGATTCCAGGCGAGATGGCTGCAAGACCAAGTTTTTGTTGACACTATTGACTCTAAAATTAACAGCTTCTTTTCACTAAATACTGATGAAACTAGTGCTTGTATCAGATGGGAAGCATTTAAAGCATTCATCAGGGGAGAGATTATTAGTTACACCAGTTATAAAACAAAACACAATAAAATGGAAATGGAAAATTTGGAAAATCAAATCAAAATATTGGAAAATGACTTATATGCAAAAGATGATCCTATAAAACAAAAGGAATTGATTATATTGAGAGCTAAATATAATAAAATGTCCACAGATGAAAGTGCCAAAAGTTTAATGTGGTTGAAACAAAGCTACCATGATCAAGGAGAGAAGGCGGGAAAACTTTTAGCCTGGAGAATAAAAAAACAACAAACTGACCGAGCAATAAATAGTATTAGGACACCACAAGAAACTCTAACAATAGACCCGCTAGAGATAAATACATGTTTCAAAGATTTTTATGAATCCCTATATAGATCAGAATGCAACCAAGACTCGGATGTGCAGGAAACATTTCTTGATCAGCTTCAGTTTCAGTCATTATCTGAGGACATAAAAAATAAATTGGATAGGAATATAACGGCCGAGGAGTTGACAGAAGCAATCCAAACTATGAATAGTTGAAAGGCACCTGGGCCTGATGGGTTGCCTATAGAATTTTATAAAACATTTAAAACTAAACTGGTAGAACCACTTCTAAATATGTTTAAAGAATGTTTCCAGGAAGGTACTCTTCCACCCACTATGAGACTAGCTATGATAACCCTCATACAAAAACCAGGCAAACCATCCACAGAGTGCTCGTCATTTAGGCCAATCAGTCTGATGTGTAGTGACACTAAAATACTTTGTAAAATGCTAGCAAGAAGATTGGATCCACACCTTCCTAAACTTACACGTAACGATCAGAATGGGTTTGTACAAAAGCGCCAAGGTTTCCATAACATCAGAAGAGTCCTTTATATATTACATGAAAAAGCTGGTGATAAAGATACAGCGGTACTGTCATTGGACGCCCAACAGGCATTTGACAGAACAGAATGGCGCTACCTTTTTAAATTGCTACCACGATTCGGATTTGGAGAGGGATTCCTTAGATGGATTAATGTTCTTTATACAAACCCAGTAGCAGAGATTTTGACCAATAGTATTGTCTCAAAACCATTCAACTTACAGCGTTCAACCCGACAAGGCTGTCCACTATCACCAATACTATTCACTTTGGCTATTGAACCTCTCGCTATGGCTGTCAGAGCCCATGATGGCCTCGCGGGCATCCAGATAGGCGGACGAGAACATAGGATATCTTTGTATGCCGATGACGTCATCCTTTTTCTGACCAGGCTTAAGGATAGTATTCCAAAGCTAATCGCATTAATTCAAAAATTTGGAGAGTTCTCTTGATATAAAATAAATTTCTCCAAGTCATCACTATTATTTGTAAATAAAAATGAACGCCTGACACCATCTATAGAGACACCGTTTACAAATGCAAAAAACGGTTTTACCTATTTAGGTGTTAAAATTACACCTGAAATCAAAAGTATTGTATCTTCAAATTATGACTCGCTAACAGAAAACATAACAAATACGTTAAACCGCTTGACAGTAATGCCAATTTCAATGATCGGCCATATTAATATAATAAAAATGGATATACTGCCAAAATTCCTGTACCTTTTTCAATCAATCCCACTCCCACTTCCCAAGTGTTTTTTTTTTTGATAAAATTAATAACATTCTTGCTAAATTCATTTGGAACAATAAAAAAGCTAGGCTGCGATTGAAGTTGCTTTATTTGCCGTATGAGAGAGGTGGCCTTCGTCTTCCAAATCTGCGGTGGTATTACTGGTCTGCTCAGTTACACTCTGCTTCATTTTATTTTAGCTCGGATATTCTTCCTGCTTGGGTAAATACTGAGCAAACAACTACCTCAGAACTACCCCTCAAGCAGTATCTATATTCGGCAGATCTTAAAACATTGAAAAAAAAGACAAAGAATCCTTTTCTTAAAAATGCCATTACCATTTGGTATCGTGTACACCAGCATATTGGAGACATCCCTGCTTTATCTTGTTTTTCTCCTATATGGGGAACAATGATTTTACACCAGGTAGAGGCGATGGTGGTTTCAAGCTTTGGGCAACCAAAGGTGTGCAATGCATAGGGAACCTATACAGAAATGGCAAACTACTTACCTTTGAGCAAATATGTAAGGAGTATGACATACCAAAAAAACATTTTTTCAAATATTTACAACTGAGGCATTTTTTATCATCAAAAAATAAAGACCTAATATCTGAGCCACCTTTGACACATCTTGAAAACCTAATCATTACAAATCTGGCTAACAGGGGCCTAGTATCTTTGTTTTATGGGACTTTGATATCTCACGAAAAGGAATCATCCAAAGACCATTAGAAGCATGGAAAGTCGATATTGGAGAGGATATACTTGAAGAAGACTGGGAAGTGGCATGCTTAAAGGCACAGCAAAATACAATTAATACAAAATTGAAATTGCTCCAGTATAAATGGCTGATGCGAACTTATATCACCCCAGTGAAATTGAATAGAATCTGTCCTAATATTCTAGATACTTGTAAGTGTTTAGAGGAAAAAGGAACACTGTTCCATTGTGTTTGGAAATGCTCCAAAGTACAATCATTCTGGCAGAGTGTGGTGGGGGCCATTTCTCAGATGGGGGGTAAGAATGTTCCCCTGCAAGCCAAACTCTGTATCCTGAGTATATTCCCTGAAAATTTGGTCGTCAACTCTAAACAATCAGTATTGATTGATTTTGGGCTTCTTCAAGCTAGAAGACTGATTGCTCTTTTCTGAAAAGATATACAATTGCCCTCTGTAAAGTTATGGTTGAAGGAGATTGCAACATATCTTGCATTAGAAAGACTTACATATATTGTTGGAGAGAAAAGAAAACAGTTTGTTAAAATATGGAAACCTTTTTTGGATTTTTTGGAAGATGAGAATGTTGTAATAACTTGAGGTCTTCAAGTTACTGCTGCTGCTGCTGCTTTTTCAGTTATTTGTTTTTTGTATTTATTTTCTTCTGTCACTGTTTTATTTGTATTTTTATTGCTATTATTATTTATTTATTTTCTTTCTTTGATTGTTTTGTTGTATAGTACATTTATACATTATTGCTATTACTGTGGTCATTGTTATTTGTATGTTTTTATTATATGTAAAAACCTAATATTGTTAAAAAAAAAAAAAAATCAACTTCATGCTAAATTTAGAAGCTGATAGCTAAATAAGAGTAATTTAATAATTATTAGTCCACTAATTGTTTCAGTAGTCAGTGACAAGTCTCCTGGTCAACTAGTTGATTATTTGGTCGCTATGCTCTTGTCCAACTAAATTCTCATTAGTCAAATAATCGCTGTGTTACTTTCATAAGGAGAAAAGTGGGGGTGTTTTCAAAACAACCCCGTTGTGAGTAGGGTAAAGCTGCAGTACCGGGGGCTGCAGTTTCAGGGCCGCAGTTTCAGGACAGCGCCACCCACGGTTAGGATTAGAGAGGATGAGATGAGAAAAAGTGAGTATCTACGGTTAGAAGGAGTAACATTAGAGAGGACAAGACAACAGAACGTGAGTACAGTTTTAATTGTTTAAGGTTAAAGGTTGGCTACTTTGTCTTTAAATGGATCTGCGAGTTACCATGGGCTGGCCTCATTATGGATTAAACGATAAGTTTACCCTTCGTAAAGTCCGCAGAGTAGGATACTTTTACAATAGTTTGCTGCAATGGCGTTAGCTTGTTAGCATGCTGGCTTATACGGATGCTACAACTTTACATGCTAACGTGTGTTTTTGGGGGAAAAAAAAATCCTATATAGCTAGTGGGTCTATTCTGTTACTTAGAGAAACATCACAAGTTGGTTTAAATATATAGGTTTTTGCAGACACATTTTATTAACTCCATACTGACAGTGTTTTACCAGGATATACTTTGATTGAGGATGTTTTCACAATACTGTAGCGCCCCTCGGTACAGAAGCAACTACAATCTGCTGATTTGTGAAATAAATGTAAAGGGTTGATTTTGGATTTGACTAACTATGTTATCTCTCTTTTAGGATGCTTATTTCAATACAAAGCAGGCGATCACTGCCACACATTAAAAGATGCAGCACATGCTGCAACAAATATCATTGTCCATTCTGCAGCTCAACAGTTTATCAACCCACAAAGTTGAGCAAAGTACAGGCTCATCTGGATAGCCACTTCACGCGTGCAGTTGTCCATGAAGGTAAGATTTGGAAACGTCTCTCAGAAAATGCTAATAAAGTTACCATGTGTCTGTCTATGCATTAATACCAGATATGCACAATACTGACATTTTCCTGACAGATCTGGTGGTCTTGATGGCTGTCTCTGTTGACGGTTTTTAGGAATGTCAGTTGTGCACATATAACTTGTCCCTTTCCACATGTAATAATTTATTTCAATGTTGTTTCTAAGACATGGCCAAGGATTTGCCTTCTGGAGTAATGATGCCAGAAGCTTGCTCCAGGGAACTCTTCAGCCAGTGTACAGAGTGCCAAAATGGATAGCCCCAACTGAGGATGTTCCCGCTCACATGCAGGCAGTCAGTGACCGTACCCAAAATGAAAAAAGACTTGTGGACTTCATCATACAGTCACAGCGCAGCATTTGGTGGTACTTTGACAAAGTTACATTTTACATACTAAATAACTTAATTGATTCACTCTCTGCCATTGTTAGTATTTTATACATAACATAAGAAATTATTTCTGTCCTTTGGTTTATTTACAGGATGTGCTTAATGGAAAGCCATCTAAGTGGTTTCCTCAGAAACCCTCATACAAGGTGCCTGTGTACCTCGACAGTGAAGAGCAGCAGGACACCCTGTTTGCCTATCTTAAGGGCATATTGGAGAAAACACCAACAACACTGGGCTTTACTGATGAAGTAGACTTCATTGTGGTGTTCTTTTTCCTGAAGTAAGCATGACTGTGTAATGCATTTATATGCATTACATATATATCTCACTCTCATATATATATACAGTACAGGCCAAAAGTTTGGACACACCTTCTCATTCAATGCGTTTTCTTTATTTTCATGACTATTTACATTGTAGATTCTCACTGAAGGCATCAAAACTATGAATGAACACATGTGGAGTTATGTACTTAACAAAAAAAAGGTGAAATAACTGAAAACATGTTTTATATTCTAGTTTCTTCAAAATAGCCACCCTTTGCTCTGATTACTGCTTTGCACACTCTTGGCATTCTCTCCATGAGCTTCAAGAGGTAGTCACCTGAAATGGTTTTCCAACAGTCTTGAAAGAGTTCCCAGAGGTGTTTAGCACTTGTTGGCCCCTTTGCCTTCACTCTGCGGTCCAGCTCACCCCAAACCATCTCGATTGGGTTCAGGTCCGGTGACTGTGGAGGCCAGGTCATCTGCCGCAGCACTCCATCACTCTCCTTCTTGGTCAAATAGCCCTTACACATCCTGGAGGTGTGTTTGAGGTCATTGTCCTGTTGAAAAATAAATGATCGTCCAACTAAACGCAAACCGGATGGGATGGCATGTCGCTGCAGGATGTTGTGGTAGCCATGCTGGTTCAGTGTGCCTTCAATTTTGAATAAATCCCCAACAGTGTCACCAGCAAAACACCCCCACACCATCACACCTCCTCCTCCATGCTTCACAGTGGGAACCAGGCATGTGGAATCCATCTGTTCACCTTTTCTACGTCTCACAAAGACACGGCGGTTGGAACCAAAGATCTCAAATTTGGACTCATCAGACCAAAGCACAGATTTCCACTGGTCTAATGTCCATTCCTTGGGTTTCTTGGCCCAAACAAATCTCTTCTGCTTGTTGCCTCTCCTTAGCAGTGGTTTCCTAGCAGCTATTTGACCATGAAGGCCTGCTTGGCGCAGTCTCCTCTTAACAGTTGTTCTAGAGATGGGTCTGCTGCTAGAACTCTGTGTGGCATTCATCTGGTCTCTGATCTGAGCTGCTGTTAACTTGCCATTTCTGAGGCTGGTGACTCGGATGAACTTATCCTCAGAAGCAGAGGTGACTCTTGGTCTTCCTTTCCTGGGTCGGTCCTCATGTGTGCCAGTTTTGTTGTAGCGCTTGATGGTTTTTGCGACTCCACTTGGGGACACATTTAAAGTTTTTGCAATTTTCCGGACTGACTGACCTTCATTTCTTAAAGTAATGATGGCCACTCGTTTTTCTTTAGTTAGCTGATTGGTTCTTGCCGTAATATGAATTTTAACAGTTGTCCAATAGGGCTGTCGGCTGTGTATTAACCTGACTTCTGCACAACACAACTGATGGTCCCAACCCCATTGATAAAGCAAGAAATTCCACTAATTAACCCTGATAAGGCACACCTGTGAAGTGGAAACCATTTCAGGTGACTACCTCTTGAAGCTCATCGAGAGAACGCCAAGAGTGTGCAAAGCGGTAATCAGAGCAAAGGGTGGCTATTTTGAAGAAACTAGAATATAAAACATGTTTTCAGTTATTTCACCTTTTTTTGTTAAGTACATAACTCCACATGTGTTCATTCATAGTTTTGATGCCTTCAGTGAGAATCTACAATGTAAATAGTCATGAAAATAAAGAAAACGCATTGAATGAGAAGGTGTGTCCAAACTTTTGGCCTGTATTGTATATATATATATATATATATATATATATTTCCCACAGTAATAAGGAAAAACAAAACAAAACACATATTGGCCATTTTTACACTTTACACTGTCAGGGACCTCAGTAGCATGTGGAAGAGCCATACGCAGCCACAACAGCTTGGCACCTCCTCCTCATGCTGGTCACATTTTGCTGTGGGATGGCATCCCATTCCTCAACCAGGAGTTGTTGAAGGTCAACCAGTGTGGTTGTGTTGGTCACTCTAGCACGTACAGCATGCCCAAGCTGATCCCACAAGTGTTCAATTGACCTATGGCTAAGTCCTGCCCTCAAACGTGATGAGCCAATCACAGTATGTATAGCAATTCCCATATACTCGGACATTCTTTGCCTGGACGTTCATTGAAATGCATTACAGAAAGTCAGTTTTGTTCAGTTTTATGAGCTTTTTTGGAGATTTGAAGTTTAAAAATGGTCAAACGGTGTGCATGGGGTACATGCAACTCCGACACAAGGTATCCTGAGAGGCTGGGTGACGAGGTGTATTTTTTACACTTTAAACCACATTTCAACCGAGAAAAGTGTCTTCTTTGGATAAAGTTGCGTGGTAACGTTAGACTACAACATCAGCTCAACGTGAATAAGATTAACAATGTTTTATACATCGGTTTTAAGGTAAGTCAACATTGTGTTTGAGGCAACATATTGTCACTTTGCTGCAAAGAAATACAAAGTTATCTTAAACATCTCTAGATAATGTTAGCTAAAGTTAACCTAATGGTAGCTCCTAGCTGCATTGTTCATCATGTCACCCTTTTTGCTGGGAGTTCATTAGCCTGTTTTGTTCTAGTTTTGTACTTTGGTGATCGTACATCATTGTTGGCTGTTGTCCAAAGGGCTCTAGTTAAGCTAACGTTAACTTCTGGAGCTTAGCTTCATTAATTTATCTGTAATCGCAGAGATAAAGGTTGGCTGAATGATTCAGTGTACTGTAGCACCAAACTAACGAGACACTGTTGGTAAATATGGTAAAAAGGTTGTTATCCTTTTCTCATATTCTGAGCCAAAAACCTTAAATTCAGTGGCACTTTAACATGTTGTCTTTGATGGCGACTGCAACGAGATGCGGTTCACAAGCGTACACTGTGACCTGTAAATTTTGGCTTGTAATTTAAGCTTTTCATCGACCTTCTCAACAATAAGATGATATATTCCTCCAATGCATAGTTTAGGCCCTTTTGGTTACTTCTCAACGACATCTGATCATTATGTCCCCAGAAATCATCAATTGCCTCCTGCGAAATGCCGTGTACTGTGACACCTGCCATAGCGCCCGGTCACTGAATGTTGATAGTTTGTCCGAGTGAGTGGAGGGGGGCGTGACTTAGCCATAGGTCAATTGGGTTGAGGTTTGGACTCTAATCAGGTGCCATACACCTGTGACTGACACACACCTAGCAGCACCTGAAGCTCAGAACAAGAGTGAATACCAACAGGAGAATGTTGCAGGGGATTTTGGCACATTGTTTTGGGGCGTTACCCACATGTTTAGCTGTGTTGCTCATTCCACTAATGCATGATCATTACAAGTTGTAATGTTTTATCAGTCTGTGGTGGCAAGTGTCTTGTTTTATGCTGCAGTCTGCTGGGGAGGAAGTTTGGGAGAAAAGAAGGCAGGGAGGCTGGATAAGCTTGTAAAGAAGGCTGGCTCTGTGATCGGAGTCAGGATGGACTCTCTGGGGGATGTGGTGGAGAGATGCACAATGAGGATGGTGGAGGCCATTCTGAACAATACAGATCATCCACTTCATAACACCTTGATGGACCAAAGAAACAACGGTGGTGGACGGCTCCTTTCTCTTCGTTGCAAGACAGAGATATACAGAAGATCTTTTGTACCCAAAGCCATCAGGCTTCATAATTCACTGTTAAAAAGATGAGCTGACAGACTTTTTTGAATTTCCCTTTGGGGATGAATAAAGTACCTCTTATTCTTAAATGTATTTTTCAATTAACTGTTCATTTATTTCTTTAACCCATAATGAAGTAGTCAAGGAAAAAAGTCTCAGATGAATATTCATACAATGACACACAAGAACAAATCAAATATTGTACCAGATATATTAAACTTCAATGGTATATTAACAAAAGATGCATCTTACTTTGCTTCATCATACAAATCAAATATAGTTCCAAATATATTAAACTTTTATGGTACAGTAACAAAAGTTGTATCTAAATGTATAAAAAAAATTGCTTAACTGGTGTCGGAAGCAAATGGCTCTGTAAACACACAGAAGAACGTAGTGCAAACACTTGTGCAAGAAAGAAAATGGCTCTGTAAACATACAGTAGAACGTAATGCAAACATTTGTGCAAGAAAGAAAATGGCTCTGTAAACACAGAAAGTAGTGCAAACAATGTTTAGGTGCAATTATTTAAAAGATGCACTGAATAAACCACATGAAAATCGAACTTAAATTTAACACACCACACCTGGCTACATTACATTTTTTCCAGGAATTTTGTCATCAGAGCCTCAAAACCCTGCTGTGCAGACTTCAGTTGTGCCATTGTCTCTTGGTGGCGCAGCTGACTGGCCTCTCCTGACTGTCGCGGGAACTCCATCACCTCATCATTCACCAACCTACGTTTACGGGGGTTGTGTGGGGTGGATGTGGTTGCTTTTGGTCCTGTGTTTACTATAGGGTTGGATACTGTGTCAGCTAATGCTGTGCTGCTGCTGCTGCTGCTGCTGCTGCAACGTCCCAGCACCTCAAGTCTGCGAAATTCAAGCCGCTCTGATGTCAGGGAACACCACATCATGCTGCTCTCCCAGAAGGGCTTCCATTTCACTATAAAACTGGAAGCACATGGCTTCCCTCCCTGTTGAGTTATTATTGTCTTTTACCTTTTTGCATCAACAAGTGTGTTCCATTTTCTGGCCACCTTGTCAGGGCAGAAAATCTGTTGGAAATGGCTTCCCAACTTATCTGCTGCCTCTTTCCACAGCATTTTCTTGTTGGACTTGGCAGTTCTTAGCCGTGTATTCAGCTCTTGCAGGTTCTTTGGGAGACCGCTGCCTTCCACTCTGATGTGCTGGTGCATCAGGTCAATCAAAAATAGTGTTTGGTCCCTGTTGAAGCCGTCATTGTGGGCGATGATGATGGTGATGGCGATGGTACTGATGATGGTGGTGGTGGTGATGGTGATGGTTCGGGTGTTGGCTCAACAGTATCCTTGCAGTTGTCTACAAAATCCACAAAAAACAACAGGTTAACATTATTAATTATTATTAATGTAATTACTATTGTTATAGTTATGATTGTTATTCTACTGTCTTATCTGCAATTATGTGCAACTCACCCAGTTCAACCAGATGCACTCTGACAGATAGATCCGCAGTAGAGTAGTATGTGGTGAGGTCGTGAGCCTTCTGGTATAGGGGACCAGGGAAAGGAGTATTTCTCTGGGGATACAAATACAAATTCATGTTCCTGTCGAGGTAGACTTTGAAAAAAAAAGACACACACACACACACACACACACACACTGTTATAGCTTCATAACTGTGGTAGAGCACTGAGTTGGTTCATTCAATCATTTATTTACTTAAAAAGTATTTTGAACATGATTTTGCTGTGTATAGATCATCTGCTTTGGCTCCAGAGGGGAGTTTCTTGTAGATGTCAGCAGCTTGACAATGAAACTGTAATAACGGTGATAGTGCGGAGAAACAGAGCCGTACAACAAAAGTGTTTAACATTACTGTAGTTTAGCAGCCCCGTTTTGCCAGCGATAAATCTTAAAGACCATCAGCTGATTTGGGGCGGGCGCTGGCAGAAAGCGAAACAAACTAATCACGTCTTGAATCTACAAAAAAATTTTTTTGACCAATTGTTTCGACAAATGCTGACAAGCACCTATCATTTCTGACAGCGGGCGGGCTCTCTGCCAGCCGGCACGGTCACCTGTGCGCTGCGCAGCGTGCGCTGCAATGCGCGCCTTACAAAAAGAAAAAGACAGGCCAGACCACTTGTTGGCCAGGCCACCGGGGAACTCCCCAGTTCTCCCGTGGGCCAGTCTGGGCCTGTACAGGGAGTATCGTTCTGCGGAGCCTCTCCTCAGTTGTCATCCTTTTGGGGGTCCGTCTTATTCCTACTGAAGATAAGATTTTTCTCCCAAGGAAGATCCACTTTCAGAGTTTTGTCTTGTGCTGCCTGTATGTTTTCCTTTGACGCCTCACAAAGCCTTCCATCATGAGCCAGGGATGCAAACAGTGCGCCGAAAAGCGCAACTTTCATGGCTATTTGGGTGACTTGTGTGAATCGTTCAGATCCGAAGAGTACTGTTTTTTTTTTTTGGGGGGGGGTCTTAACAATTCCTACAATGTATTTCTGTTACACTCGTATGAGTGAACTGTGCTGAGCAAAACAAATCTACAACTGAAAAAAAAAAACAAGTGTCAGCAGCATCTGTCGCGAGGGCACATCGTGTGCTGATCATGTGTATCATTTAAGCGCTATGATTGGCCATTGGCGAGGCATCCATGCCGTGCGAAGAAGCAACTGAAACAATTTGATGACTGATGACTGAAATGACTGATTCTGAACGCGGAATATAAGTGTCGAGATCATCTGAGGTAAAAACATTCACTTTTTTCCGTTGGCTGGCTATAGCTTTGGGCATATTTAGCTATGTAGGTTATGTGCTGTCTTTTACACAATGTTATGTAACGTTAACGTTAGTCTACTCCGTGTGAGGGCTGCTTGTCATGCTAGCCAGCTAGGTATTAGCTAGCTAGCTAACCGTTTAGCTAGCCCTTCACAGGACTGGTTACGCATTAGCTGGCGCTCCTGTCAGTCCTTTATCTGACCGGTCGCAGTGATTATTTTCGCGGTGGAGTGAACGGTCGGATAAAGGCTTATAGCAGGAGCGCCAGCTAATGTGTAACCAGTCCTGTGAAGGGCTAGTGAAACAGTTAGCTAATAAGCTAATACCTAGCTGGCTAGCATGATGAGCAGCCCTTTAGAGCTAACTGTTACACTAGCTAGCCCTCGTGATGAATTTTGAATATTAAGAAGTATAACGTTAGCTATGTTGCTAGCGTTAATCATCATGCCGTTTAACATTACGTTAGCTAACTTCAACTCTGCATTGATTTTCAGAATGAGGGAGTTTGATGAGAAAGATGCACTGCTTGTGAAAGAGCTGGATTCAGGTTGCAAGAGCAGTTGGAGGTGGTCATGGTTAAAGTTAGATGCTTCAATCGAGGTGAAGTCAGTCAAGCACACGTTCCCATTGTCAGACTTTTTCAAGAAAGTGGATAAAAAGGGATGCGCCAGATGTACACTCTGCGCCAAAGAAATGAACTATTCTAGCAAGGGTGTAGGCCTACATGCCCTGTTAGCACACTGTCAGACAGATGTAGCCTACATAGACAGAAAGTCACCACAATAATCATGACACAAAGTGTTGCACAGCTCCTCAGAAAAGAAGACTCAGCATTGCTCACAACCCCTAATGCAGCAGAGAAAATCAGGCCTACGCCTAAACTACCAGTCAGGATTTCCCCTAGGATTTTTTGAAGCTGTGGTGGTGGGCTGTAGGGGAGGGATAAAAAAAGGCAAAAAAATGTATGATTATGACAACTAAGAATGTTTATGAATAACTTATTTATTTGTTTTTCAACTGAGTCCACAACCAGCAGAACATGAACACTGGAAAAAACAAAATTGCACAACTGTACAGCTGTAAATCTAATGGCATAGTTTGCAGCCTGGCTGAGAGCATTTTATTTTTCTCGCTTTTTTGAAAAATGAATTCTAATGCTCTGTGATATGGGAACTCAGCCAGAGGTGGCCCATTGATGCTGAGTAGGAGGCATGCTGCCAGATGGTCCCCCCGCAGCCTGTTCCTCAGGTCTGTCTTCACCTACACAAAAATACAATAAAAATATAGCCGCGAGCGGCAATCTGCGGGTTCTAACCTGTTCCGCCCCAAACCAGCCACCGTGACCCTCACCACCCACCGTGACCCTCATCTGCCGTAGTGCAAGACGTTCCCCACTCTGTCCCTGAAAGCTCCAAGCAATACATACTCTTTCCAAGTCACACATTTCTTGAAATCGGGTTTTCAGCTAGCCTACATGCTAATAACATTTGTGGTATACTTTCACATAGAGACTCCATTTGAACATCAAAACATAAATTGAAATTGTACCTATTGATGCGTATTTCAAAGTTTCAATAGGCATTTTAATGTTTAAGCAATCACAGTTCCATGATCATGATAATTTTGGGAGAAATCTGGAGATAATAATGGATGTGTATGGGAGAGGCTGTAAAATATTCTGTAAGGCTAAAGACACAGATGTGAGTGTACTATTATGATTTTACCTAAATGAAGGTAAGTGAAAGTTCAGACAGGAAGATCATCTCTTTACGTAAGTATACCTCAAAGCCACTTCTCTGTTTTCCCACTATCCTCTTGCTCCACCCTTCTTCACATATTTCAACAAGTCACAGTCTGCCAGCCTCTCCCTGTTCTCTACCAATCCGTCATTAGCTGTCAAATTTCTCTCTCTGCTGTCATCCAGCTGTCATTTCAGCAAAACTCCCAGCCCACCTCCACCCCTGCACCACCTCCATCAAGATGCAGATTGTCTTAATCTGGATCTTCAACCGAGAAGTTCCCTCATCCGGTGACCTCAAGATTCCCTACTTTCCCCAGTGTCTAGGCCGGGGGGTGGGGGTAACTTCTTCAGTTGCAAGTTTCTCATCCAGAGATCAGTTTACTCAGCTGGTCTCCTCCCCATGGTCTAAGTGGCAAATTATCAAACCATTCTAAATATATTCACGTGACCTCAAAAGTCACATAATTATAGCAACATGTGCACATGCAGGCTTTTTTATTCAAACATGACATAATAGCTTCATTTGCATGAAGTGGTATTATGTGGTAGTGAGGGTCCGTGTACCTTTTGATAGTTTGATATTTTGTTTTCAAAATAAAATGGATTTATGCAAATACGGCCATTTTCCCGTTATTCCGTTTTGAGACACAAAACGAAATAACGGAAGTGCTTCCGTTTTCCCGTTTTCTCTTTCAAAACCAAATTATGGAAAAACCAAATTTCAGATGGGTATTGTTGTTATTGTTTTTGCCCATGTTAGAGTTCTGTGTTGTGTTTATAATTAAAAATGACCATCTGATCTTGTGTTCCCTGAGTACTCCTTTTTTAAAATCTGCTGTGTGTTCAGATTCTTCAAATTGTTAATCACATAGCTACCACAGTTACAGGTATAGACCTACATTAACCTGCTGTTCTACTTCCATTCAACTGTTTGACAGTCTTAAAATTACTTAAATGTAGAATTACAGGGTCTGACATGTTAACTCTTTACTGAATGTTAGGGTATGTTTATGGTAACTGTAATCTCCAGCGATCATGGGCCCAACAGTGAGGAGGACTACCACCACATTGGCTTTCCAGGGTGCTCAGGAAGAACAATCTAGACACTGTTAAAGACCTTGTATCACTCTTGTATTGAGAACCTGCTGGCATACTGTATCATATGGAACCTGCACTGAGGCCAACAGGAGGAGGCTCCATCCATCCATCCATCCATCCATCCATCCATCCATGCATCCATCCACCTATCTATCTATCTATCTATCTATCAATCAAACAAATAATAATAATAATAATAATAATAATAATTAACAATTAATATTTCTTATTAATTAAAAATTCCTCATTGTTTATTCTTGTTCGTAGACACATTTTGTTGAATTAAATCAACATGGCTTTTCCACTCCTCGTGGTGACAGTCAGCACAGACAGTAGATTGACAACAGGTAACACAGACGTTGTAGACACTTGGGGTGGCGCTGTTGTGTCCAGCACTGGCGCCAAGGTATTGACATCATATGTATCCTATCGTATGATTGATAAATGAATGATTATAATTTAATACACATAAGTCTAGAAGTTCTACTACGTTTTCTTTGAACCAGCATCAATCAACCGCGTCATATAAAGATGCCAGGGTAAAATTAATGAGTTTATAGTTGCCATTGGCGGTGGCTGTCCGTCGGTGAATTAGGTCCGGGCTGTACATTTTTGGAATACACGTTTACTGTTAGTTAAATTGAGGTCACATTACAGTTTACATTGCTTATAAAGGCTGAGTAGTGTAGCAGTTAAAATGCAGAACTCATCACGGCCAGTTGGCCTCAAGGATTTTGACTCGGGAAAGGAGTCTCTGCCGCCGTTGTTATGGCAACCAATGACGCCCGG
Organism: Epinephelus lanceolatus; assembly: GCF_041903045.1. Taxonomy (NCBI): domain Eukaryota; kingdom Metazoa; phylum Chordata; class Actinopteri; order Perciformes; family Serranidae; genus Epinephelus; species Epinephelus lanceolatus. The sequence continues at coordinate 19,994,932 of NC_135757.1, read as the reverse complement.
TGCAAAGCGGGGAGAAATGACAAGCAGTCGGATAAAATTATCGCCAAAGGACTAATAAAACACAATTTGTATTCCTTGCAGCTCTCCATTGAATCGACCTCCACACACCTCTCGGTTGAAATGAAATGATCGCAGCTCATTTGATGAGACACAGAACCTGCTGTTTTGAACCTCAAAGCATGTCTACTATTCGTGTAAACCCTGCGCCGCCCTGTGGCTAAACACCAAGTATACTAAAGCCATTACAAGTTCTCATTTTCAAATGATTAGCCTGTAAATAATGCCTTCAATAATGCCTGCTGCTGATAATAATCGTAATAATAATAGGCTACTAGCCTATTAACCGGGACCTCTGCTGGTGACTTAACGTTATAGATGCTCAGGGAACGTAAAGTTTTTCCACAAAAAGCATTCACGCACTCAAGCTAAAATGACAATTATATGCCTATCACATTCTTCCAAACAACCAGCTCTTATACTTTCACAGAAATAAAATAGATGTGCACCATATGGTGTAGAAAGACAGCGGTAAGCTATAATATAAGAAGTTAGCAGTTAGCACGCTAAAGTTTTATTCTGAAGTTGTTACACTTAACTTCCGCTTCCGGTCCGTCGTTGTCACAGTTATATCAAAAAGAATAGAAAAAAAAATGAATTTGCAGAAATCAAAATTGGGCCGTTTTTTCAATTTGGTTTTTCCGTAATTTGGTTTTGAAAGAGAAAACGGGAAAACAGAAGCACTTCCGTTATTTGGTTTTGTGTCTCAAAACGGAATAACGGGAAAATGGCTGTATTTCCGTAAATCCGTTTTATTTTGAAAACGAAATATCAAACTATCAAAAGGTACACGGACCATTTTCTGAACTCACATGCTTGATGCAGGGAATTAAACCAAAGTTCCACAACATGTCTCAGTAGATTGTAGTCTATGCATGAATCCTTTTTGTTGTTGTTTTATTTTCTGACATTATCCCATGTGTATTTCATTTCTTGCATTTTCCCCAAATGTCATTAGTGTTTGTGGACGAAAGCATAATGTCTAATGAATATCACAGAATGAATGGGCTGTTTGATGGCCGTTTGTTTAGAGACACTTACATAGGCTAGGGCTTGATATGAAACAACTGGAATTCATTGTGTAGCACCATTTTTTGGGATGACATGATACATTCTTTGTATGACTTCCTGCCCGGCTTGATACAATCGCTCGCGTTTCGCGCACAAAATCGACGCTCCTCGGTACTTTGTGGCCATCCATGCGTTTCAAATGTAGTCCTACATCTGCCATGTTGAGGACCAACAGGTGTTTCAAACTAATTAATTGGTTTTACGCCAATCAGAAACACAACTCAAATTGAATTGTAGAATTGAGTAATAGAGGAGGATGTGCGGAAATTTTCTCATAAGCCAAAGATGGGCCAGCGGAGAAATCTGGGAACCACTTTTTTGCTTTCACACAAGTCAATTGTACAGCTCTGCACTTTTTTGGAAATGGTCCAAAATTTTGAACTTCATAGATTAAACACTACAAACATGCTATTTTTAATGCTAATGTTGAGGATAACTTATTTAATCCTAATATCTGACATTTTACTCATAGCAGACATTTGCATCCATATGTCAGTCAAACTACTTTTGTAGTAACAAAATTGACACAAGGGGGAAATTGCAAAATTTGAGCTAGATCTCATTGTTGTTACTCAATATTTTCCTGGCCACATTTTACAGTAAAAGCCTGACAGGAAATGAATTGGTCTGGGTTCTGAGTGAAATCTGTTTTCTAAATCTGCAGAGGGTGTCTGATGAACAATGAATACAGGGACTCCATTTTGTTTTAACTACTTGTATTAACAGTTTCACACTGTAACTGAAATACATCCCATGTGAAAATATGGCAGTGTCAGTCATATGAGAAAAAAAGTAATGTATTTTTTCAATAGAATGAGCTATATGAATATGAAATAATTAATACTTTTCTTATTATTAAAAGCATGAATTAGCACTATATTTGAAAAGTCATGAGTGTACATCCACATCAAGGCAACATTTGGAGCATTTCCACACAATTGCAATACATGTCTTTGTTTGGACAATGAATTACATGTAATGTCTTGTAATGTCAAAGTAAACACCAAATATCGAAAACAGACATAATGTTGGTATATTGTTAAAAAAGAAAATGAAATAATAAAAACTTGATCACAAAAAAAGAAAGAAAGCAGTCATCATTATAATATCAATAAACAAGAACCTTTTGCAAAAATACCAAAACACACATTTTGTTGTTTGTCTGTGTCCTTAAGCATGAACATATATGGTTACTTGACAGATGTTATATATGTATATATATATATATATATATATATATATATATATATATATGAATACAACCTGGCGTATCCAAATTTTCCCTTTACAAAATTCAGCATTCAAATAAAACATTCAAGATGTTGTATGTCATGAGTCAATGTCCCAAAAAAAAGTGCTATTTATTTAGGAAATACAAAGTCTTTCAGCCAGACAGTTGCCTCCTGGTCTGCTGTGTAGAGGGTGGCCAATCCTCCCCTCAGTCGTTGGAGAGGGCAGGCTTCAATGATGTGTTCCATTGTCTGCTCTTTTCCACAAGCACACAATGGGTTAGGGCTGCTGCCCCATCTGTGAAGGCTGGCCAAGCAGGGGCCATGTGCAGTCCTGAACCTGTTGAGGGTTGACCATTGTCTCCTTGGGAGGTCAGGGACCTGTTGAGAAGGGTCTAACATCGGGTGTTTATTGGGGACCTCCTGGGACACCCACTCCTTTTTCTAGGCCGTCTGGATGGGAGTCGAGCAGCGGGTGGGTTGAAGATATCTTCATAGATTGGTAGGTGGTGGGAGTCTGCTCGCCGGATGTGTGGGGGTGGAATGTTTGATTGAACGGGGAGCCACGGGAGTGGTGTTGTGCGTATTGTTCCAGTAATCATTTGCATGGTTGTGTTAAGCTGGGTGTCCACATGGTGTATGACCTGGACCAAACAGGGACACAATATTGCTGAGGTTTGTAGTGTGGAGGTTGAAATACCCCATTTTGCACCAGCAAGCTTGCTGAGCAAGTTGTTCCAGGACTTCACCTTGGCTGCCGTTCCTTTTAAATGATTCTTGAAGGAAAGGGTCCTGTCAAGGGTCACGTCAGTGCTGAATATATGATATTTGATTATTTTGAGCACAGACATGGTAGACCACACTAGACAACGTAATCATGAGTCCCGTTGTCTTTACCCACAGTCCTGATGTTGCACATCATAATACTGGCTTGGGAAAGTCTGAAAGAAAACAGAAAACATTTGTAGAATTAGTAATTATGGCACATCTATGGGCAAGGTTGGTGAACAGGTTAACTGAGTCATGGCCCACCTTTTCCTGATTGAAGAAGCAATCCAGTAGTTTTGCCAGGGCAAAATCCTGCATGTTGATTATTGTAGTGCAACAAGAGAATGAAAGTGCCGCAAGTAACGAGGAGGGCTTTCTGTACATGGTTGACGGTTTGCCCAGGGAAGTTGCAGATGAATTTGGAGATGATGTCTGGGCTCCTAATAGATACAGACATGGCTATAATTTAAGGAAACAATTTAAGGTAGATACAGGACATAGGATTAGGAATTGTAAGTGGCATATTTAGCATGAAAAGCATGTGAATGTGATCAGTGTGTTAAAATTAGTTACTTACCTTTTTATGTGGCCTTGAACTTGTGATTGAAGGTATTCTGGACAACTTTAGCTTCATATGAGTCTTTGGATTAGGATGTGGTGTTCAAACAGGTGTAGGTTCCACAGCTTTTGATGGGGAATATTGGATGCTTCTCCACAGGTTAAGGTTTCTGTAAGTCATATGTCATGATATAAAAGAGAAGGCAAAGCAGGTACAGAAAGAAAGAAAGAATGAATGATTGTTTTTCCATGAAACAAGTTAACTGTACTATATGAATTAACAGCCAGTCATACAAATAAGAAAGACGTGATAAGTCAAATGATGGAGGTTTACCTGTTGAAGGAGAAGAAGTCTAGTTACTGGATTAATATGGGATGCTGCCTCAGTGTGATAGTTCAGGACGTGTATGTATGCGTGCGTGTGTGTCTGTGTGTGTGTGTGTGTGCTTGTGTGTGTGGTAAGCTTCCTCAAACATGAAAATGACAATAACAAGGGTAATATTAACAGTGGTGGAAAGAAAGGCTATAAAAGTGCATTATGTTCCCGGGCATGGTAGGTGTAATATACTGGAAGCATCAGCAGTCTTGGATGTACAAGTGATCAGTTAAATTGATTTTGTCATTTGGTATTAAAACATGCACACGTCAGTGTGTATTTCATTGCTGAGCATGTCTGCATTGAAATAATGGGAGACTCCATTTATCTTTAATTTGGATCCCCACTAGTTCCAACAAAGTGGTCGCTAGTCTTTATGGGGTCCATTGGAGTCTCCCAAGGTATTTTTTTTTCAGCAGAATCATGCTCAATTTCTACATTAAAAAATTAATATATAGTTTTTGATGCAAGAAAGAGAATAATGACATAAAAGACAATCCCATTTTAAAAACATAGTATAATCTGTCCTCAAAAATAAATTATGTTGAAATTATTTACAAAATGCATGTGCAAACTTGTGACACACTTAGAGACAGATGACAATGATAATGGCAATATTCAATAATGTGTACTATGAAGATAAATCTACAGAACTGCAATACGTACCATTTCATGATAGCTGTAATAAATTGGCAGCACATCCACAAGTATGTTAGCACCATCTTTCACATAAACATGATCAATTAAAGTGCCTTTGTCAGTTGTTGCTGTTTGTACATACTGGGTGTAATTATGTACAGTGAAAAATCTCATCAGCTTACCATTATCCAGTGCATTTTCATTAAAGTCTCCCATAATGATTTTCATGCCAGGGCATTGATCAATGAGGTCAATCAGTTGTTTTAGATGTTGACAAAAGATGGCAACAGGATAACTTGCGGGTCTGTAAACAACAGCAGCAGTCAAGTTAATGCTCTTCACTTGAAATATCAGACATTCAATATTGTAGCACTTTGTAGGCCATATTTGAACATCTTTTGTCACTGAATGATATATTCCAACTCCACCATGAGAGTCTTGTTTCAAGTGTTGCAATTGTGGATGATTGTTGTCATAACTTTGACCTCGAGAAACATGTGTGAATTGGAAGCCTGTAAGACAAGGCTGCTGTGGTGGGTCATCAACTCCTAACCATGTCTCTGTAAGGCAAATGCAATCAGCATTATTCATTACAGTATTAGTTTCAACATCTGGAAAGTGAGCTTTAAGACTTTGAGTGTTGTGCAATATGATGGTGAAAGCAGATTGTGTGGTGTTGGTGGAACAGAGAGGTGGTATAAATGGCTGCATTTTGCCAGTTGCTTCTGATACTTTTGCATTGCAATAAATGGCAGATTCTTTAAAGTCCTCAATTGTTAAGCCACTTAGACTTGTGACACGACTTAGAGCGACATATGCTTGTCCAGAGGAAAAAATCTTTTTGAGAGACACAACAACTCTGTCAATGGTTAAGCCTTGTACTTTGTGGATAGTGCATGCCCATGCCAACCTTATTGGATATTGTCTGCGTAAGCCTCCATTACGGGTAACATGTTCTTCCTCAGGTTCTAGGATGGTTATCATTCTCCCTTCAGGGTCAATGGTGCGTGTTTTTGCCCGCTGTTTTTGACCAACCCTGGGGTCATCAAATGCCATGTGGATGGAAGTTGGGAAATTTTGCTCATTGTCTTCACTATCTTGATTGGCATTCACCATTTTTGCAATAGTTCCAAAAGCACCATTTACGAGTCCATCAGACACATCGATGTTTTTCAGCAACATGATACGAGCTCCTATTCCTACATGGATATATTTCTGGAGACAAGTATTGTAAACCTTGTGATGATGGCCATCCTTTATCTGAAGTCTTCCTGTCTCAGCATTTCTCTCATAATCACGTGCTTCTATGGTGACAGACTCTGGACAGGTCACATTTAAGCATTTCAGGTTATAATCATCAACCTCTTTATTTGTAGCATAAATGTGCAATGCGTCGTTGTCTTCTCCAGTTTCACAACTTTTGAGCATTTCAACATCACAGTCTTGAAGAGGTGTGTCCTTTGTATGAGTGCGTATGCGATTCAAGGCATGAGCAAAGTCTGAGTCCTTTTGCCTGACTATTTGAGTCAGCTCAGCAATATGGAATTCATCCTCCCATAGGTTTATGTACTTGAAGTCATTATACAAAGCAGAACCTTTCACTGGGGGCAACTGATAAAAGTCTCCGACGGCAAGAATACACACTTTAGCAAATGCGGTGTTGTCACCTGGTTGCTTGATTTGTCTCAATCTTCCATGTACATATGTTAAAAGTCTGTGGTCAACCATAGATATTTCATCAATGATCAATATTTCAAGGTTTCCTAGTTTTGCACGCAAAGAGTTTATTTTTTCTTCTGTCAAGTTTTTGATGGGTAGGGACAGGTCTGTTCCGATTGAAAATGTATTATGTATAGTATTTGCATTTATGTTGTAGGCAGCTACACCCGTTGGGGCTGTTAGTACAACAGTAGTGGCATCTGGTTGATCAGGATGGAGTCTTTTGAGAATTCTAGTTGACTCATAATAAATAGCCTTGATCAAATGGCTTTTGCCTGTTCCTGCTCCACCGGTAATGAATACTTTTAGGGGCTGAGGATTCTCACCATTGACTTTCTGCAAACACCACTGTCGAATTTTGTAGAAAACTGCAGACTGCTCCTCATTCAAAGATCGTAACAACTGTAAAGCATCAGCTCTTGTCATTTGAGTTCCATTAGCTTCTACTGTGTAAACAGATTGTTTATTTGGCTGCAGATCTGGGATGTTATCATTACTGCACTGTTCATCATTTGTGTCATTGGTGTCTTCCTCTGTTAATTTTTGACATTCCAGTCTTTCAAGCTCAGCTTGTGGGCAAATCTGTGACCATGCATCTTCCAGTTCCCCATTTTCTTTCAACATCTTTTCCACTTCATCTATTTGGTCAGCTTCTTTCTCAAACAGAGCACGGTTTCTACCCACTATAGATTTGACATTCTCCAATGTGTCGTTCTCATTGTTCACAGCACCATGGTCATAAAAGTCTTTGTATGTTTCAAACTGTGCAGGTTTCAGTTGGCAGTCCAAATAATGGGGCAAAAATAGTTGCAGTATGCTGTGGTGGTAGGCTTCAGACTGCTTCATTGGTGACAATCTTGGATAACGGATCACAGCAGGTTTCTCTTCATTTGTTCTTTTGGTAACAAAGCCAAAGTTATTTTTCAACTGGATCACATTACTATTATCACCTTTGGGGATTTGTGATTTAGGAAGAACTCTGTACTCTGAGGCAAATGTTGCAAGGCACATATTTAGAAATGGTGGCGTGTCTGGTCTGTTTTTGTATCGGTCCACAATGTTTTTCATCCATAACTGCTGGTCGTCAGTCTGACTGTTATCATGTTGCTGTTTAAGTTGACTCAGTGGTACACTCATTCTGACAGGATGTTCACCAGTTGGTATGAACTGTGTGCCACGTGAACAGTGTTTGAGTGGTAGGCCCGTTAATCTGTAACAACATTCTTGTGCTGAAACTTGTCGGCTTTGCAAGAAAACTGTGCCAATTTTTTTCATTGACTCCTTGGCCTCTAAATTTCCATTCATGGCCTCCTTTTGAGCCTGATCAAGCAGCAGTCCCATTTCTCGTTCACTTTTGAGGGCATATGAAATAATGTACACAACACATGAATATGCATCAACAACAAACTGAATGTCCATGTTTGCTTGCCAGCAGCGAAGTAGATCAGGATTGTACTGGTTTATCCAAACATCTTGTGGTTTCCGTTGTAGTACGATGCTCGTCCGTTTGGTAAGCTGACAATTTGCTTTCTGAAACAATTCTTGTGATATGCCAAAATATTTTAAAAATTGCTCAGCAGAGTGGAACTTCTGTCTTTGTTCACAGTTTGAGAATACAGTTTTCATTTGTTCAAACAGTTTCTCAACGTTTTCAGTTTCCATGACAACTGGGCGGAAAAGAATTTCCCCTTCACGTGTTTCAGAGCTAGTCTCTTGTTGTCCCTTAAATTCTGCATCAATACTTGGTCTGGTGATAAATGTGCACTCTGAGACAGGTCTTGGAAAGTTGAATCTGCAATGTATTTCTCCTTTCTTTTTCTTTGCATTGTTTTTGTCACAAGATTTTGCATGGTATTCACTATGTTTCTGCACATCAATTAAATCCAACAGGTCCGGATCAGATGGCATTTGACATGTGATATATTTATCACAGAACTCTACAACTTTTGCATCAGAGTCTTTGTCTATTTTTGGAGCTTTGTCAACCCAAAATAACGCGTGTATGTGGGGTGAGCCACGCATCTGAAACTCCACTCGATAAAAGTAGTCTGTGATCTTGCCTATTGGTGCTGCAGGGCTCTGGATAACATCTCTTAGGAAGCAATGCCATCGATAGTCAAACATCCTGGCTGCAGTTACTGGATTGTGTTTTAATAATGCACATTTGTCTAGCCATGAAAGGTCTTCCAGGTTCACTTGTTTACGTTCTTGCCTTAGCATAGCATTCAGCATTTCAGGCCATCTCATGTCAGCAGAGCTAAATGAACAGAACCATGTAGGAATACCAAGCTGTCTTATCATTGCAAACACATCTTTCTGTGCTGCTTGCCAAAATGGAGGTGTTCCTCTGATAGGCCTGAGAAATTTGTAACCCTCATCAAAATGCAGAATTTTTTTCAAAGATTCCAGGTCTGTAAGCATGTCTGTGGTAACCTTTTGCTTCAAACCTTTGTCTGTTCCTTTTCTCAGTGCTATTGACACATTTGACAGTATTTGATTCAGTTCTGACATATATTGAGCATAGAATAAATAGTCAGTGTTTTGAGCAAAACGGCCATCTGCATTAAATATTCGTTGATTGAAATATTTGCATAGAGTTATTCTTTCTGGGCGCTCATCGTGAAAAGTAGGTGCTCCTTTGGGAAATAAGACTGGGAAACATTTGGGTTCATTTGTGCCATCAGACAACAGTCTAATTGGAGAATTATCTTCTGCTGGGGCAATGGATAAAATGTCATCAAAATGCTGATCTAGTATCTCTTGACCCAAATCCACAGGTTGCAAACAAGAGGATGCAAACATCCCATGCTGGTCTTTAATGTGTGAAAAATCTTGTATTTCTGGTGCATCATCATCTTCAACTTTTTCATCACTTTCAGTCATCTCATCTTCAATTGTTTCATTCTCTGTTTCCTCTAATGTGTTGATCCAGTTTGGGTTGATACTCACATCCTTGTACCATGTATTGTTGAGTATTAGATAATTCAGACCATTTTTGATTTTTGCAGTATCCACATGCATGTCTTGATAGTGTCCTTTGTAGGTCAATTTACGTTTCAGTTTCATCCTCACCAATTTATCCTCACTTTCATTCCTTGGCAAGATGCTGGTCACGTGTGACAGATTGGATGGCACACACACAGTTGGTCCTTGCACAGAGTTCTGGCCTCCCTTCTTCAATGGTATGAGTCTGACAAAGGGAATGTGCAGAGAAATGAGGTGTTGTTCCAACTCATTGAGACATTCTAGCTCAGGTGGAATGGGTTTCAAATGCAAGTTGTTAGCAACACTCTGGGCAGGCACTTTGCCCTTGAGAAGATGCCTATCACATGTATGACAGATCCACAATTTGGAAAAAGCCTCATCTTGAAAACTGCAAGTTTTTCCACATAATTTATCACATACATGCAAATATGTACTTGTTATACATTTATCAGCAAGTGCATTGCCATCAGAACCCACAGCAGAATATGTGTTTTTCATACAGCCTTTGACTTGGTTCCTAAACAGAAGTCTGTGGCAACAACAGCAGACATATTCGGGCCCATTCTTTACTGTTTTATGGAAATCCTCTATGACACAAGTAATGTCAAATTTCCTGTCCTTTTGCTTTTGAACACTGGCACGTTTTTTACTTTTAATTGCATCTCTGAATTTTTCATCAGTGTGATACTTCTGCATTGTTGCCTCACATAATCGTTTCTTCAGATCTGGTGTATTTGCATATCTGTTTTTACTCCGGTCACGAACACTTTGCTGAAAGACTTGGTCAGAAGCATATTTTTCCTTACTGTGGTCACGAACACTTTGCTGAAACACTGGGTCAGAAGCATATTTTTTCTTACTGTGGTCACGAACACTTTGCTGAAACACTGGGTCAGAAGCATATTTTTCCTTACTGTGGTCACGAACACTTTGCTGAAACACTGGGTCAGAAGCATATTTTTCCTTACTGTGGTCACGAACACTTTGCTGAAACACATGGTCAGAAGCATATTTTTTCTTACTGTGGTCACGAACACTTTGTTGAAACACTTCGTTAGAAGCATATCTTTTCTTACTACGCTCGCAAGTATGGTGTTTATACTCCAAGTCTGTATAGTACTTTTTGTGACTTGCATTCCTAGTGGAATTTCTGTATTGCTCATTTGTTGCATATTTTTTTCTTTCTCTTTCTAGATGATTAGCTTTTGTTGTGACATACATTGCTTTTCTCTTCTCTGAAATCTCCTCTTTCTTCGCTGCATAGGTTTCCTCCAAAGCCTTCAACTTCCTCTTTCTTGACCAACGATCTGCATGATATTGTTCTTTCCTTGTATTTCCATCTGAACTTTGTTCATCTTGACCGCCCTGTTTGTCAAATGAGACACATATGGAGTCATTGTGTGCATCCTTTACACATGTCACAACATCGTAATGATTCCCATCCTTGTGATTCAGGTAAATGGCCTCAGCACTTCTGTTTCCTGCTTGATGGTTACCTGGGATGTGAATGCATGGGTAATGATTCCATCTGTCTGCATTAAATGTGTATATGTCAACCTGCAGTAGGTTAGCAGCTGCCCAGATTTCAATCTCAGTGGCAAACATACCTGAGCATTTCATGTTTGAATTGTTAAGATGATCTGGAATAGAGGAACGGCCAGCTCTCAAGTAGTTGTGGAATTCTGCTGCATGTGTTTCCAGGTGCTGAACGATTCCCCGGCGCAATTTCATGTGTCCATTCTCACTTCCTGAAATGGCATAGGATAAAGCTCGAAAGAAACAATTGCCATCACCTGCAATTGATTTAATTTCACAGACTCTTCCCATAGCTGGCATTTCCTGAGGTGGCAGCTGCTTTGTATTCTCACTTCTCACACCCATCTGTGAACAAAGTCTTCCTTTTGTCACTGCACTCAGTGGCTTGTATGGAAATGACATCTTGGATACATTTGTTATCTCAACATCTGTATTTTTATCAGTGTCATTGCCATGTGATGTGTTCATAGCACTTACTGGTTGTGGGCTGTTTGCAATTGTCTGCACATCAGAATTAGTTACTTCAAAGGAATCTCTCTTCTTTTTGCTCACATGTTCATACAAGGAGTTGGTGCATGTAGCTGGTCTCTTACTGGTATGTTCTCCCTTGAACACAGCACTGTAAAGTAGTCTCTGTATTTGGCTTTTGTTGACATTGCTGTCTTTTACATTGTCTTCCTTGGTGATTGGCATGTCGCAATGTTGCACCTTGTCGCCAGTGATTCTCACCGTGACTCCTCTGACCTCAAATGGCATGTCTTCAAGTGTGCGGAAATAAGGAAGCAGTTGTTGGGCCAGCTTCTCCAGGTGCTCATACAGCGATCTGTAGTCAGAGTGATAAACAACCACAGCTTTACCTGTCTTTCCATCCACATGACCTTGACTGTTGCGTTTGTGAGGATCAAATACAGCAAAATGGCCGCACTGCTTGACAACCACACATGTGTTACTACCAAAAGTGACAAAGCAGGCATCATGATCCATCAGTGCTCTTTGGATTGCTATGTCCAGTGGTACATTAATATCTCTCATATCTGAATCATCAGGCTCATCAAAAACACCAACTGCACCACTGAAAGCTGGACCACAATTTATTGAGAAGTGTGCATCTTTCATTACATATGCATTTGGCAACTCATCAAGAAGCAGATATCCACTTTTCCCACTTATTTGACCACCATCTTTAAGAGTAGTGTACAACTTGTTGCCTTCAATAAGAACAGTGTCAACATCATTATTCTTCCTGTCATTACTCCAGGTTGTTATGCTTTTCAACTCATTCATCATCACTGCTGCTAAACTGTTAGCTACACACTGTTTACCTGCATTATCCCCAAATTGGTAGTGGAGCTGTGAGAATGACCCTTGTACAAAAAACTTTACAGGTGCTTGGGCCATACTGGTTTCAGCAGGAGCACTTTCATCAGGATGGTTTTCTGCAAGCTTGGATTCAGCAGTAGGCGCCTCAACAGCTTCAGTCATGGTGGCAGGGACATGCATTTCAACACACTGCTTACGGACAGGAATATCAGACATGTGATTATTTTGTTCAGGAACATTGCCAGAGTTGGGCAGAGATTGAGCAGAGGGAGGCAGAGAGTGATCAGAAACAGGCAGAGGTTGTTCAGAGGTTTTCAGGGGTTTTTTCAGAGTTTTTCATTGTTTCATCAGAGTTTTGCGCTTTTTCAGCATATTTCAGAGTATTCTCAGAGTTTTTGCTCGCTATCACAGCGTACTGGTGGGGATGGATTTCTCCAGTGCCCAAGCCAGGGTCATCGGGGGGAGGCGGGACACTGGACTGGTTGCGGGCAGCCCAGGTCTTCCTCATGTGCTCAGCACGACGGTTCACCTTGCGTGGCATCTGAAAGACACATGGACAAAGCAACCAATTATTTATTACAATACTTCTATTCCCACATCATTACTCATAAGTGTGACTCTGAATTCACTTGCAATCAGTGTGATTCAACATTATTTCTTTTTTTTATTTACATGTTGATGACAATACAATGACAGTGGGAACAAACAAGATGAATCATCCCATGGGTACTTGTATGCGTGTCTGTTCTTGTACACATGCTTGGGGAAAAACTGAGGTATATGCATAATAGCACAATACAATATGATTTAATAATATAACTATGTAATGTACTATGATATAATGTAATATAGTATAACAGCCTAGTACACTGTGATCTAATAGAACATGACAACATGGTTTAAATGTTCAACGAGCTGACATGAAAACTCATGAATTCATCCACTGGGTCATGAAATTATGTTCGTCAATCACATTAATTTATAGAGTAAAGGAAATGTGTAGTATCAGACAACACAAAACAATGATAGCTCATTTTATTGATATATAAAACACTGTTGACTTCATCAGCATCACAAGCTTAATCACTTTCTAGATGTGTGATCACTATGGATATTAATCAACAACCTACACGATGTACTTCACTCATATAGTAAGGATGGACAAAACATTGAATTATAAACCATAGCACTGCAATGTTGTGTATGAAGTACTTGTGTTATGTACTTTTTACTACCCTACATGCATCTTACATCTTTAGTTATTACTAGTTGTTTTCCAGTTACAACAATTCTTGACTAATCTTTAATATGTGCCTTTCAATTTAAATCTTTCTCATAAAATGAAGGATCAAGTGATCCTTCCAGGGTGGCTGTGAGTGCACGATGGGTCATCCATTTTCACATGATTGGGGGTTAAAGTCCTGGATCCTCCTGTCCACATGTTGAGGTTAACACTCAAAAAACACTGAACCTTAAATACGTCCTGATGGTTAATCAGCCCCTATCATGGTAACCTGCTTTCATCAATGTGCAAATGTGTATCTGAATGATACCCAAAATGATTAAATGTTATGGGTAAAAGTGCTCAATAAATGCAGTCCCCATTTACCTTAACATGTTGACAAAGCTGCCTTACATCTTATGCTAAATAAACTATTCAACCTCTTCATTTGAATTGGCATGAAAACCAGGCTGTTTTGGGGAGCTCCGAAAAGGTTGACTTCTTAGAACAGGCATGTCCAAACTATTTCATGATGGGCCGGTGTGGCTGCAGCACTTTTGTCCAATCAAGCATCAGCATACCAGACTTGACTCATTTAATCAGCTGATCTCAGTCCTCAGAGAGTTCAATGGTCAACCTTTGTGCTCTTAGTCAGTTGAAACAAAAAACAGCAGCCACACAGCTATTTGAGGAAGAGTTTGGACATGCCTGTCTTAGCACAATCCTTAACATGCACAAAAATATGCAACATCCACACTGATAGTGTTAATCCAAAGACATCACATAATAGTACCACTCACAGAGAACATCAGAAAGAAACTGACATGTCACAAAAGTATAAGTCTTCAAAATACATACCAAGGCACAGAGGATTGGTGAAAAAAATGAATAAAATTCCTTTATTTTACATGGCAGTCATTTTTAAAGGTACACTTGTGTAACTTCTCCTGTTATCTACTCACGAAAATCAATTATTACGTTCAAAATTATGTTTTTCATTAATCAGTAATCACCCCCATCAACAAACTGAAGTGTTCCAGTAAGCTCTGAATTTGCCGTTCATATGATTCATATATACATGCGAGCGTGGAAGCTCGGTGCTGGCAGCCATGTCATGTCGCCATGTTTTTATGTTCAGTGGCAGCATGACGGTAGGAAACCATGGAAACTCACCGGAGACACCGGAGCTGTCGGCTCAGGTCGGGGTGGTGTCTGTGAAAAGTCACCGCGGTGCAGTGAGGAGGAACGGAGCTAATGCTAATGCTAACAATAATGCTGCTTTCAGGCGCAGTTGGGCACAAAGCCGTCAGTAACAAACCAGATGTCATTTTAGTCACAGAAGTCGAGAGAAAGCCGGTAAAACGTGGGTCAGGTAAATAATAAGACATCGCCATGACAACATATTGTCACGTGTATTGTTTAGCCTCGTGCTGACGGACCACTTGTTTACATAGAGGCATGTTTATGCCGCTACGTGCAGCGGCTGTCTTCCGTATGCAGCCTTCCCAATTTCACGTGAACGTAGCATGAAAAATACGCCTGAATTGCTTGGGATATACAACCACAATGCTAGATGGGAGTAAATCCTACACATTATCCCTTTAAAAATACAGCAAACACAATGTGACCAGCACTGTCTTCAATAGGGCTTTTCTCAGCAGAGAGTTATACACCTGCAAACAATTATTTTAATCCACTGAAAGAAGTTAATAACAATAATACAATAAAAAAAAAAAAATATGACAAAAAGTTTCATTTATTTATCATCTAATGTAAAATCTAATGACCAATCATGACCAGTTCTTCATTCCATAACACATTTAACAGAATCTATTAAATTCTGTATTCTGGTATGTGAAAACTGTTCATGATAATAATCAACAAAGTGTGTATGAACACTCATATTTTGTTGAATTTTATTTTTTATTTGCTTATTTACTAATTATGTTCATTTTTCTTTCATACTTTTACACTGACAAGGAAACTCCTTCCTTCAGTTCATCAGAGTGACTGGTTGCAAGTGTGTAACTCACTGCTGAATAAAGCGCTAATGAAGACCAGTGGTGGTCATAACACGTTGCTGGTCACAAACACACTTTAAAAACTATTGCCATGTAAAATAAAGGCATTTAAAAGTCCCCCCCCCCCCCCCAACCCCATCAATCATAGAATCTGCTTTGCAATATTTTTCTAGAACTTACACTATGGTGTGATAATTTAAACTCTCAAAAACTTGAATTTTTCATTAAGTACATTCTGATAAGACTAAAATACTTTTACTCAGGTCAGGTATTACTACTTTTAAGAGTATAAGAACCCTTCTTTCACCACCATTCATACATACCTGTATGTTTGTTGAGGCAAGTTTTCAGATCACAATGTTGATAGAAGATACCCATGGAAAAAGAAAATAAACTAATCAGTGACATGCAGTAGGGATGAAGAAGGGCAGTTATCATTTTGTCAGTTGCTGCATACTTGTGTGACATGCACAAGATATATACACACATCTCCTTCTTGGCATTTGTAGTTACAAACTTGAAGTCCTTTGATGCTCATTAATTATTAACATGAGTAACACAGACAACTGGCACTCATGTAGGTAAGGCCTCTTAAGTTTTTAATCCAGGCAGCAGTACAAAGATGTGTTTCAGTCTCTGGTTTTGAAACTGCATAAGTTATGGCGTGGTCCGTGGATTAGCAATTTTGCTCCTGAATGCCTTGTACCAGAGCCCACATATTAAAATTGGCATGTTAATAATTTCAAAAAGGGCATACTTAGTTTAGGGGTCTTTAAGATCATAAGAACCCTTCTTTCACCACTGTTCATACATACCTCTAAGTTTGTTGAAGCAAGTTTTCAGATCATGATGTTGATAGAAGATACCCATGGAAAAAGAAAATGAACCGATCATTGACAGACAAAACCTGCATCAATACATGCTCATGTGACATGATTATGGGTTGAAATCTGTGCCACCAGAAACTGAATTTGAATCATTTATATCTAAATTTGAATTACATAATTCGAATTTGTATTGTTTAATTTGAATCATTGCATTGTAAAACTGAATCTGAATAGTATAATTTGAAATTGAATTTATTAGTTTGGAACTGAAATCCAATAAACTTGAAACTGTATGTAAGATTGTGAAAATTCAACTCTATATATTTTCACATTCAGTTCTCAAAATTCAAATTCACTTCTCAAAATTCAATTTCAATTCACTGTGACCCACATCCGGGTAGTTGAGGAAGAGCAATCGAGCGCAGATACACAGCAGAGCTCCTCTTCGGCCAATCAGCACCTACGTTTTTGGTCACATCACTTTTTGCCACCTGGCATGAAACGGAGGAAGAAGCGCTTGACCCACAAACTAGCTTGACATGGATGAGGCTGGGACAAATACAGTAAGTATTAAGTAAGACAGTTTTTCATATATTTTAACGATCTTTTGTTTAACTGTTGTTAATGTTATAGCTATTTTGTAGAATCGTTTCCTTTTGCCAGCGAGCATAAACAACCCTAAAGCAACATAGGCTAACTACGGTTGCTACCTGACTCCCACGTCTATCTAAAAAGCGAATGAACAGAAAATATCTAAACATATGGATGCTTGTGTATATATATCTGATTTCAGACTGGACTAGAGTAGTTGCTACTTTACGCCAGTAGATCGCGGTAGCAACTTTTTCCCCGTTGTCATGGTGACCGCTGTAGTTTAGAGGAAGTCGGGGTAATGTCAGTGCAGGCCAGCGGGCGACTGGGGAGGGGGGACATTCGTACTTCACCACAGTATGGAGCAACTGGCCCTAGTGTGAGTGCACTGTAAACTGTAGCGACTTTGACCATGACCGGACTTTCTCTAAACTACAGTGGTCACCATGACAATGGGGAAAACAGCAACCATCACACTACCAGTCACTACCACCATCTACTGGCATAAAGTAGCAACTACTCTAGTCCGGTCTGAAATCAGATGTGTATACACAAGCATCCATATGTTTAGATATTTTCTGTTCATTCGCTTTTTAGATAGACGTGGGAGTCAGGTAGCGACCATAGTTAGCCTATGTTGCTTTAGGCTGGCCACTGGTGACGTATTGCGGTAAGCGAGTTGTGTCATTTCCGGTGTTTCTGTGACAGCGTCTCTGTACTGCTCTGGTGAATTCTGCTAGCCTGCTTTCTCACCTCAGTTGCTTTAACGCTGCTTTAACGTCTACTTCAAGTCTTAACCCACACTGGTTCTGTTTAAGCACTTATAGCTCTCCTTCTTTCTACGACTTTCTACGACTTTCTCGCTAATCTCTTAGCTGTTGTTTGCACGCTCTTAGCCTTGTCAGCTACTTTAGCTTAGCCATGGCTTCTCCTTCTCCTGCTCTTTCTTGCCCGATGTGCCAAATGTTCAGTTATGCCTCTGCCTCCTTTAGCGACAGTGGTAATTGTAATAAGTGTAGCTTATTTGCTGCGTTGGAGGCGAGGCTTAGTGAATTAGAAGCGCGGCTCCGCACCATGGAAAACCATTCAGTAGCTGCGGTAGTTAGCCAGCCCCCTGTAGCCGGTGCGGAGCCACATAGCATAGCCTTAGCCTCTGCTAACTGTCCTCCGGCAACTCCCGTGCAGCCGGGAGGCTGGGTAACTGTTCGTGAGAGGCGCAGCTCCAAGCCGAAGCCCACGGCTCACCACCAGCCTGTTCACGTTTCCAACCGCTTTTCCCCACTCAGCGACACACCCGCTGAGGATAAAACTCTGGTTATTGGCAGCTCTATTCTGAGAAACGTGAAGTTAGCAACACCAGCGGCCATAGTCAAATGTATCCCTGGGGCCAGAGCGGGCGACATTGAGTCAAATTTAAAACTGCTGGCTAAAGCTAAACGTAGATTCAGTAAGATTGTTATTCACGTCGGCGGCAATGACACCCGGTTACGCCAATCGGAGGTCACTAAAATTAATATTGCCTCGGTGTGTGAATATGCAAAAACGATGTCGGACTCCGTAGTTTTCTCTGGACCCCTCCCAAATCTGACCAGTGATGACATGTTTAGCCGCATGTCATCATTTAACCGCTGGCTGTCCAGGTGGTGTCCAGCAAACGATGTGGGTTTTGTTAATAATTGGCAAACTTTCTGGGGAAAACCTGGTCTTATTAGGAGAGACGGCATTCACCCCACTTTGGATGGAGCTGCTCTCATTTCTAGGAACCTGGCAAATTTTATTAGTAATTTAAATCCCTGACAACCCAGAGTTGAGACCAGGACAGAGAGTTGCAGTCCTCAACGCCTCTCTGAGCTTCTAGTTCAGTTACCCAGCCATAGTTTTCATAGTTTTATACAAACGGGGTCTGTCCCCCGACCACCTAAATTATTTAAATCTAAAATTAAACAAAGAGGAGTTGTGCATAACAACCTCATAAAAATTAAAACCTCTTCTGTGACAGAAAGACAAAACAGGAGAATTAAATGCGGACTGTTAAATATCAGGTCTCTATCGTCTAAAGCAGTGTTAGTAAACAAATTAATATCAGATAATCATATTGATTTACTCAGTCTCACTGAAACCTGGCTGTGTCAAGATGAATATGTTAGTCTAAATGAGTCCACTCCTCCCAGTCATAATAATACCCACGTTCCTCGAGGCAGCGGCTGGGGAGGGGGAGTTGCAGCCATTTTTAACTCTAGTCTGTTAATCAGCCCTAAACCTAAACTAGATTATAATTCATTTGAAAGCCTTGTTCTTAGTCTTTTACATCCGACCTGGAAAACCTCGCAGCCACTTTTATTTGTTATAGTGTACCGTGCTCCTGGCCCGTATTCTGAATTTGTATCTGAATTCTCAGAGTTTTTATCCAGTTTAGTTCTTAAATCAGATAAAGTTATTATTGTAGGCGATTTTAACATTCATGTCGACGTTGATAATGACTCCCTGGCTACCGCGTTTATCTCATTAATAGACTCCATTGGCTTCAGTCAGGGTGTACATGAACCCACTCACTGTTTTAACCATACCCTCGATCTAGTTCTGACGTATGGAATTGAAATTGATAACCTAAAAGTCTTTCCACAGAATCCCTTGCTATCAGATCATTATCTGATTACTTTTGATTTCTTTTTACTCGATTACACGCCACTCAGCAACAGTTACTATACTAGATGTTTATCAGATAGTGCTGTCACAAAATTTAAGGAAAAGATTACTTCGTCGTTAAATTCAATACCAATACCTTCAGTAACAGAGGTTTCCCGTGCCGACTTTAACCTCTCCCAAATTGATCATTTTGTTGATAGCGCCGTAGGCTCGCTGCGAACAACGCTCGACTCTGTAGCTCCTCTTAAAAAGAAGTTAACAAAGCAAAGAAAGTTTGCTCCTTGGTATAACTCTCAAACCCGTAGGTTAAAACAAATATCGCGAAAATTTGAAAGGAATTGGCGATTAACCAAACTGGAAGAATCTCATTTAATCTGGACAGACAGTCTCAAAACTTATAAGAGGGGCCTCCGCAATGCCAGAGCAAACTATTACTCAGCATTAATAGAAGAAAACAAGAACAACCCCAGGTTTCTTTTCAGCACTGTAGCCAGGCTGACTGAGAGTCAAAGCTCTATTGAGCCTTGTTTTCCTTTAGCCCTTAGCAGTAATGATTTTATGAGCTTTTTTAATGACAAAATTCTAACTATTAGAGGCAAAATTCATGACCTCCTGCCCTCAGATGGTAGGCCTACCTATCTAACCTCAAACACAGCTGTAGAATCTAATATATATTTAGATTGCTCCTCCCCAATTTCTCTTCAAGAATTGACCGCAGTGATTTCTTCATCTAAATCATCAACGTGTCTCTTAGACCCCATCCCAACTAGGCTACTTAAGGAGGTCTTTCCTTTAGTTAACACTCATATATTAGATATGATCAATATATCCCTATTAACAGGCTATGTACCGCAGTCTTTTAAGGTAGCTGTAATTAAACCTCTCCTAAAAAAGCCCACCCTGGATCCAGCGGTGTTAGCCAACTATAGACCAATATCTAATCTTCCCTTTATGTCAAAGATCCTTGAGAAAGTAGTCGCAGACCAGCTGTGTGATTTTCTCCAGGATAATAATTTATTTGAGGAATTTCAGTCAGGATTTAGAGTGCATCATAGCACTGAGACAGCTCTAGTTAAAATTACAAATGACCTTCTGATTGCTTCAGACAAAGGACTCGTCTCTGTTCTTGTTTTATTAGATCTTAGTGCGGCGTTTGACACAATTGACCATCAAATTCTACTGCAGAGACTGGATCACTTAATTGGCCTAAAAGGTTCAGCACTAAGCTGGTTTAAATCTTATTTATCTGATCGTTTTCAATTTGTTGACGTTCGTAATGAATCATCCTTACGTACCAAAGTTTGTTTTGGAGTTCCGCAAGGTTCTGTGCTCGGACCAATCCTATTTACTCTATATATGCTTCCTTTAGGTAACATCATTAGAAATCACTCTATAAATTTCCATTGTTATGCGGATGATACACAGTTGTATTTATCGATGAAGCCAGAAGAAAGTAATCAATTAACTAAACTCCATAACTGCCTTAAAGACATAAAAAATTGGATGAGCACCAATTTCCTGATGTTAAATTCAGACAAAACTGAAGTTATTGTTCTTGGCCCCAAACAACTCAGAGACTCTTTATCTGATGACATAGTTTCTCCAGATGGCATTGCTCTGGCCTCTAGCACTACCGTAAGAAACCTCGGAGTAATATTTGATCAAGATTTGTCTTTTAATTCTCATTTAAAGCAAACCTCACGGACTGCATTTTTTCATCTGCGTAATATTGCGAAAATTAGGCCTATCCTGACCCGAAAAGATGCAGAAAAATTGGTCCACGCTTTTGTTACCTCAAGGCTGGATTACTGTAACTCTCTATTATCAGGTAGCTCTAGTAAGTCCTTAAAAACTCTCCAGCTAATTCAGAATGCAGCAGCACGTGTACTAACAGGAACTAAGAAACGAGATCATATTTCTCCTGTTTTAGCTTCTCTGCACTGGCTCCCTGTAAAATCCAGAATTGAATTTAAAATCCTACTGTTAACTTATAAAGCTCTAAATGGTCAGGCTCCGTCATATCTTAGTGAGCTCATAGTGCCATATTATCCCACCAGAACACTGCGCTCTGAGAACGCAGGGTTACTCGTGGTCCCTAAAGTCTCCAAAATTAGATCAGGAGCCAGAGCCTTCAGCTATCAGGCTCCTCTCCTGTGGAATCATCTTCCTGTTACGGTCCGGGAGGCAGACACCGTCTCCACATTTAAGACTAGACTTAAGACTTTCCTCTTTGATAAAGCTTATAGTTAGGGCTGGCTCAGGCTTGCCCTGTACCAGCCCCTAGTTAGGCTGACTTAGGCCTAGTCTGCCGGAGGACCCCCTATAATACACCGGGCTCCCTCTCTCTCTCTCTCTCTCTCTCTCTCTCTCTCACTCTCATCCTATTACTGCATCTTGCTAACTCGGCCATTCTGGATGTCACTAACTCGGCTTCTTCTCCGGAGCCTTTGTGCTCCACTGTCTCTCAGATTAACTCATATCGCAGCGGTGCCTGGACAGCGTGACGTGTGTGGTTGTGCTGCTGCCGTGGTCCTGCCAGATGCCTCCTGCTGCTGCTGCCATCATTAGTCATACTTCTACTGTTATTATACACATATGACTATTGTCACACAAGTATACTGTCAGATATTAATATATACTTTCAACATATTGTACCACAGTAGCCAGAACTATAACTATAATATTATTACTTTCATTAATGTTGTTGTAAGCTACT
Source organism: Epinephelus lanceolatus (assembly GCF_041903045.1). Taxonomy (NCBI): domain Eukaryota; kingdom Metazoa; phylum Chordata; class Actinopteri; order Perciformes; family Serranidae; genus Epinephelus; species Epinephelus lanceolatus. The sequence goes on along the minus strand of NC_135757.1, from coordinate 19,972,651 downwards.
GTCATTACCTGCATCTCTCTCTCTTTCTCTCTCTCTCTCTCTCTCTCTGTCTCATTGTGTCATATGGATTACTGTTAATTTATTATGCTGATCTGTTCTGTACGACATCTATTGCACGTCTGTCCGTCCTGGAAGAGGGATCCCTCCTCAGTTGCTCTTTCTGAGGTTTCTACCGTTTTTTTTCCCCGTTAAAGGGTTTTTTTGGGGAGTTTTTCCTTATCCGCTGTGAGGGTCTTAAGGATAGAGGGATGTCGTATGCTGTAAAGCCCTGTGAGGCAAATTGTGATTTGTGATATTGGGCTTTATAAATAAAATTGAATTGAATTGAGTTGAATTTAGGGTTGTTTATGCTCACTGGCGAAAGGAAACGATTCTACAAAATAGCTATAACATTAACAACAGTTAAACAAAAGAACGTTAAAATATATGGTAAACTGTCTTACTTAATACTTACCGTATTTGTCCCAGCCTCATCCATGTCAAGCTAGTCTGTGGGTCAAGCGCTTCTTCCTCCGTTTCATGGCAGGTGGCAAAAAGTGATGTGACCAAAAACGTAGGTGCTGATTGGCCGAAGAGGAGCTCTGCTGTGTATCTGCGCTTGATTGCTCTTCCTCAACTACCCGGATGTCTATTCAGATTCAGTTTTACAATGCAATGATTCAAATTAAACAATACAAATTTGAATTATGTAATTCAAATTTAGATATAAATGATTCAAATTCAGTTTCTGGTGGCACAGATTTCAGCCCATACATGATGCACAACTGAAAAATTAAACAGCATGAGAAACAGTAACATTTTAATCACACCCCATTCAAGAAGACTGATTAAAACATGTTGACACAAAAGTGACAAGCACAATCAACACTGATTACGCATAATCATATTAATATAATTATAATGTATTATAATTTAAGTATAAACTGAATGTGTAATGATTTGGGGAAATAACACATATTGATATTATTTGAGTTAAGCCATTCCCTATTGGAACAATCATTTAGCCACTTGCTTACATTGTTTATTTACCATTAATAAGTAAAAGGCACAATAATATAAGTGGGTATCTATTATAAAATGCTGACATCTTGATATTCTAATTCAACAAAGAGTTAATATTTCCCCCTCAAGTGTATTTGGAACTGTATGTTTTTTTTCTGAATAACCGAGCAAAAACCTTATTAAGCTAACTGAATAATACTGATGGTTTCTGGCATAGCTTGTTTCTCTGCCACCGTTTGTTACACTGTAGGTAACACTCTTCTGCTCGCAGGGGGGGGGGTACAGGGTAATGCTACTGCTTAATCCACACCACAGCTGCTTTGCTAAGTGAAGCTATTGGGCTGACTGAGGGATAGCGATGCTGTGGCTAAAAAGGCAGCTGCCCAGGCGAAGACACTCGGTTCGCAGGGCGTATGCATAGCGATACTATCGCTAGCACGTAAGCTAATGCTACGGTTAGCACGTAAGCTAACGGTGGATTAGCACGTAAGATAAAGCTAGGTTAGCACGTAAGCTAATGCTACGGTTAGCACGTAAGCTAATGCTACGGTTAGCACGTAAACTAACGCTGGATTAGCATGTAAGATAAAGCTAGGTTAGTACGGAAGCTAATGCTATCGCTAATAAACGCAGTCAAACGCAGTCGTACATGTTAAAACTGGGTCACGGTCTTTACAACTGCGTTGGTTTACTTCAGTGTCATCACATACACACCATAAACACACTCCGCTATCATATAGGTGGCTTCCAGCGATTTTTGTCAAGCATGGTTTAATGTATAATCTTGTGAGAGCAAAGACTGCCATGTGCGACTTACCTCTTCAAAGTCAAGTCAAAAAAGGAAGTTGATCGGACTGTAGCCACCGGTTATCCAGACCACACGTGACTGTTAATAAACTGTAAATAAAATCTTATTTATAAAATCTTTCTTTCTTTCTTTCTTTCTTTCTTTCAGTTCAACTTAAAATATTACATACTAAAACACTGCCTTAGTCAATAGTATAATGAACAAATTATATCAGGATTTGGAGCCTTTTTACTTTAACGTTACATTTTGTATTTCTTACAAATTTTTATTTAATTAGTCAGATTAATTGGATAGAAGACTACTACTACTACTACTACTACTACTACTAATACTAATATCAACAGATTGGCCATTTTCCAACATATATTTAACACTTCTATGAGAGCCAAAGTCATTTAAGTCATTAATTATTGTTGGTATATGAAAATGTTGACAAAATCTACATTTCTTTTTCCTGTTAGTTGCTGATGTTTAGTATATTGTGTGTGTATATTAGGTCTTTAGTGGTAAAGTCCGCCTCAATTAGCTGTAACTCACAGAAGAAAAAGGGTATTTGCACAAAACTTCATATGTAGCTTCAAAACACCGAAGTACAACTTTTCACATTGAAAAAAACTGCCCTGGTTGACTGAGATATTCAACAAAACACAAGTTTTCTTTACTGGGAAATTTTATTTTTTTGTGAAATATGGCATGCTCATTCAAAGGTCATGCATAAATGTGATTTTACACTGCATCAGATAAAATGGTAGATTTTCCTGAATATGGTGTATAATACTTGGTACTACCTGAAAAAATAAGCTCAATATGGACAAAATATAGAACTATTTCCAGGCGTTTTTAGGTTGGGTTAGTCTTTTAAGAGCTGCACCCAAATAGTGTAATGTCAGCAGCAGATCTAGGAGAGCTGTGGTCTATGACACTATTGTGTTCATATGGCGCCCCCTGATGGAGAATATTTAGATAATCCACAATGTGGCGAATATAGGATACATGAACAGGAAGCAGTGGTTGTGTGCAAATGCTGGCATTAAAGAGAACAATCCATACATCCAAGAAAAAGCAAAGTGTCCTCCTTTTCTTTATTACGAGACCCAGATACATTAGCTAGGTACAAATAGGATAGGCCCAGTACTCTATGTCATTGTTTTCTCTCTGCTCAATTTCTACAACATTGCTTTTTGTGTTTATCTTTCTTAACCCTACCTGAACAACCACTAGTCTATAAAAATGTTATGTAATGTTTTATGTTTCCAAATCAAATGAAATCAAAATGATAGTAGGCCTATTTACCATATTGTTCAACCAGGTGAAGTTCTAAAAACATAGGCTAATCTGTGGCATTTTACTAAATCTAAAATAGGCCTACATGTGCCGCCCTCTTCAAGGGTAAAAAATGTCCTGACATCATGTTTGTTTCACTTATGTTGTAGGATGGGAAGTCATCAAATATTAGCAAAACTCACAGAGTGAGAGAGACCTGCAATGTCTGTTTGTCATTCTGTCAGACTGTCCTGGCCATAATAGTATTAAACTTAAAATCTGCACCATATCATTAATGATTAACAAGACTGAGTAACTACATTGGAGTTGGAACCCAGGATCAACTGTGTGAACATACAAGGAGTTATACATGTAAGCAGAAAGGAGAGTGGAGAGAAACATGATGTAAAGAGAAAGCTTGGGTAAATGACATGCAGTAATCATTTCATCCATCGCTGCTTACTTGGGTGACATGCATAAGATTTGTCTACTTCTCATGAGAATTGTGTCATATAACACACGCGGCCTGCGTCTAGGACACAATGCAGCGGATAAGGCACGGTGACTTGTTGTTGACAAACTCCTTGAGGAAACTGACATTCTTTGTCTACAAGAAACTTTTCTTGCTAAACAGGACCTGGACAAGCTTAACTCTGTTCATAGTAACTTCCATGGGGTGGGGGAGTCAACCACAGATTTGAGCTTGGGGTTGGTTCAAGGCAGAATACCTGGAGGTGTGGCCATTATGTGGCATAAAAAATATGACCCTCTGATCAGTGTGATTAGATTGAGAGTAGACGGGTGTGTTGCAATAAAAGTTTCTTATAATGGTAATGTTCTTATCATTTTGAATATTTACACACCTTATGAATGTTCCAGTAACGAGGACGAATATCTTCAAAAGCTTGCTTTTATTGGCTCTTTTATTGAGGAAAATGAATGTACCCGTATTTATGTAATGGGTGATTTGAATGCAGATATCTCTGACAGGAAGTCTGTGTTTGGCCGATACCTAGTTGAATTTTGTCATGATAATAAGCTCTTGTTAACAAGTAAGATCCATTTGCCAACAGATAGCTATACATATGTCAGTGAGGCTTGGAATACAACATCCTGGCTAGATCATTGTGGAAGCACAGCTGATGCCCATGAATGTGTGGATAAAGTTGAGATTTTGTATGGGTTTGCAACAATGGACCACATGCCTGTCTCCATTATGCTCAATGTAGAAAACCTACCTACAATGACCACGGATGATAATCAGGTTAATCATGGTGGGAAAATTGAGTGGGCTAAACTCTCAGAGAACGACCTGCTACATTATCATGACTTGACTGAGAAGACCATAGGTAACATTGAAATTCCATATGATGCTATAATGTGTGATAATTTCAACTGTGGTATGCCAAATCACAAAGAAGAGCTATGTGTACTATATGACAGAATTGTGCAGGGTCTGAATGAGGCTAGTAAACCACTCATTCAGAGAAAAGCAAAGAAGTACAGCTTCAGGCCAGGCTGGAATGAGTATGTGGATGAACTCCACCAGCAAGCCAGAGAAGCTTTTAAAAATTGGGTTATCGCTGGTAAATCAAGGCATGGACCTGAGAGTGAAATTAAAAAGAAAGCTGTTGCTAGGTTCAAATATGCAATTGGGAAATTGGCTTTAAACAAATCCTGTGGCCTTCATCTGATCTCTGCAGAGCATTTGAAATTTTCATGAATGAAATTTTCATTTTCAAGAATGAATGAATGAGTGAATGAATGAACTAGAAAATTTCACATGAAATTTTGAGTGTGCCTGATGCTCGCTGCCAACTAGTATCCCCATACCAATACGCTAATTATTAATAGCAGTAAATGTATCACTGTGTGTCTGTGTGTGTGTGCATGCCTGAATGTGTGTATGTTCACGTGCTGTCGCCGCGTTTGTGTATGTGTGAGTCTGTTTGTCTGTCTGTGTGTATGTCCACTTACAGATAGAAAAAACAGCTTAACTTAACAGCTAAAAAAGACTGCAGTCTAAAATGTCCAAGATGGACACAGAAGACAGAGACAGACAGACCCAGACAGGCAGACTGACACATATGTAATTACCTCTGTATGATGAGGCTTTAACTGCAAAGAAGTCAGGTTGCTGAAATATTCAAATTTGACTGTGCTGTGACACACAGACGATTGGCCAAATGGCTGGAGTTGATTCAGCCCATCACCAGTTGGCAATGGCACAGTCAAATTTAAATACACCAAGAAAAGGCAGAAACTGAGCCAAAAGTTCCTCTCAAACTCCAACTGTTTAATGAAAAACCGTAAGTGCTACAGCTACAAAAAGCACACCGTGAGCGAGAGGACAGGATGCGGATCACAAAGGTGTAAATTTCATTTCTGTGGTGTGAAAAATGAGGCCAGAGCCATGATGGACATAAGTGGAATGGTCTGCTTTCTTCCAGAAATTTGGGCTCTCACTTAACATGGAATTCAAATAAACACAAGAAGTTTGTGCTCTAATAAAAAAAAATAAAATAAAAAAGGGATCAGCACTCAGTGAATAATCCTCCTAAGCCCTACGATAAGCTATTATGGCAAGGCTTAACTATACAGACCCGTGAGCAGTGATAACTAACTTGTCTTTGGGGTCATCGGGTGGGAACCTCCTTTCACCGGTGTTTCGTCTAGTTAGTCCCACGACACCTCCAGGAGGCTAGACAGTGATCTCTGGCGTCCCAGAGACACTCCCCTAATGCCAGGTCTCACTGCTCCCCACACTAACCGAACAACCTCCTTTATCTTACCTATACTACCACAGAGGAGGTAGACCCAGGGAAGGAAGCCTTGTTAGGCTATCACACTCCCCCGCCGGGTTAGGCTGTACAGTATACCTCCCCAGGACGAGCCCTCACAACAATGACACCTCCAGGAGGCTGGACAGTGATCTCAGCCCAAACAGCACTGCCAACTTCAACCAAGCCCAGGCTCCGTTTATGCGAGCTCCAGGCAGAAGCAATGCTGATACTACCTTTCCTAGCACATTCACCATACTCTATTTCACACACTACATAGCATAACTACAATGTAAACTAAAGTTAAAGGAGATAAATGAACTCACAGGATCAGCAAACACACTCACTTTGCAGCATGGTCTCAAACAAAATGGATTCAAATAGGCCACTCCCACACTTAAATAACCTTCCTCTTCCTGGATTTCCTTCTTACTTACACATGGCTTTCTCAGCCCAAACAGCACTGCCATCTTCAACCAAACCCAGGCTCCATGCGAGCTCCAGGCAGAAGCAATGCTGATACTAGCTTTCCTGTCACATTCACCATACTCTATTTCACACACTACATAGCATAACTACAATATAAGTTAAAGTTAAAGGAGCTAACTGGACTTACAGGATCAGCAAGCACACTCACCTTGCCGCATGGCCTCAAACAAAATGGATTCCAATAGGCCACTCCCACACTTAAATACTTCCTCTTCCTGGATTTCTCCTGACAGGAAGTGGATCTCTCCACCTGATCTCAAGGAGTTATGTGCCCTGCTTAGTAGTTCCCCCTGCTGGCCCCCAGCTGACATTATTTCTTCTGTAATAGATAAACTGGCTGCATTTAATTGCTTCATCTGACATTTCCCTCACTGTCTTCCTCAAATTCTGTCCCCGCACTCCGAGTTCCCCCAGGAGTGAGACAGTTGATCTTGCTATGAATCCCCTACACCCCACTTCCACTGGACAAATCCTAGTCTTCCATCCTCGCTGCTCAGCTTCTGCTCCTAAGTCTGCATATCTGAGCTTTTTTCTTTCATAGGCTTCTTCCACTGAGTCTTCCCAAGGAACCGTCAGCTCAATGAAATAAACTATCTGTTGACTCACTGACCACAACACTAAGTCAGGCCTCTGCCTGGTACAGACTATTTCCTGAGGAACAACAAGCTTTCCCCCTAAATCTACTTGCATTTCCCAATCACAAGCACCTTCTAGGCGGCCACACCCTTGCCTCCTCACTAACTTATCCCTTCTGTATTTCTCTCCCTCACGGACAAACTGAATTACTAAGCCCCTATCCTTAACACCTTCTGAATTCACCTGTCTTCGTTTCCCTTCGATGCCTGCAGCTAAACATTTCAACACCTGATTATGTCGCCATGTATATCGGCCTTGTGACAAGCTAACTTTACAGCCTGACAAAATATGCTTTAAAGTTGCGGTACGTGAACACAATGAGCATGATGGGTCCTCATTTACCCACAGTTTTAGGTTCTGGGGGGTTGGTAACACATCGTATGTAGCCCCTACCAGGAATCTAATACGATTCTCCTCCATACTCCACAGGTCCCTCCAACTAAGCTTCCTCTTCTCTACACTTTCCCAATTCAACCACTGTCCCTGTTTAGCCTGGGCCACTACCTTTGCACCCCTTACTATCTCTTCCTGTCTGCGTATCTGTTCTACAACCAGCTTTCTTTTATCTTTGAGGCCTGCTGTATTCCATACCGGTTTACCTGAGCCAAGCCCCAGGCCTCCCCGGCCAAACTGAACATTACCTACAATCTCTGCATGTCTAAGAGCTGCCTCTGCCTCCTGAACTGCCGATCTTGGGTTCCACTTCCTCCCCTTGGTTGGATTTGGAACCACACTCCTAACTACCACGTCCTTACTCCCAGATAACAAGAGCTCTGTCCTGACCTTGGTACATTTAAATTCCTCTGTTAAACTAGATACTGGCAGCTGAAGTATCCCTTTTCCATACAATGCAACACTACTTAGGCACCTAGGAGCGCCCAACCACTTCCTAATGTAAGAGCTAACCGACCTTTCCATTCTCTCCACAACAGATATTGGAATTTCATAAACTGACAATGGCCACATTAACCTAGGATATAGCCCAAATTGCAAACACCACAACTTCAACTTTCCTGGAAGTTCTGATTTATCCTATCCAATCCTTCAGCCACATCTTTTTTAAATTTCACCACCTGTTCCTTATCATTCAACTCTACATTGTACCACCTACCTAAGCTCTTTACTGACTTTTCCCTAATTGTTGGGATGTCCTCATCATCTATGACAAACTTCCTATCACTTAACTTCCCTCTACATATCGAGATGCTTCTAGATTTACTAGGCTTGATTTTCATGCTGGCCCACTTGAGGTTCTTATTTACCTTCTCTAGTAGCCTCTTTGTACATGGCATTGTTGTGGTCACCAGTGTCATGTCATCCATGTAAGCCCTAACTGGTGGAAGATGCAACCCATTCTGCCGTCTCTCCCCACCTACCACCCACTTAGAAGCCCTGATGATTACTTCCATTGCCATAGTAAATGCTAATGGAGAAATTGTACACCCTGCCATGATGCCTATTTCTAGCCTCTGCCAACCTGTTGTGAAACCTGCTGTACTTAGACACAACCTAATATCCTGAAAGTGAATGGGGCAGTTGGTTGGACTTGTTGTCCTTTTAGACCACCTGCAGCCAAAACCCTAAATCCATTTTCTTCAGCAGTCGCACCTCTGCGACCGGAACGGCTTTTCCTACAATTTGGTGTACAATTTGTGTATGTAGAGTGAACGATGTGGCCGCACCAGCGAGTTTAAGAGAAAATTTCTTGATGATTTCAGAGGTGCTGTGCACTCTAGCGATGACATCACCCACTCTAACTCTCAACATTCCACGCAATACACACCCATTATAAATTCTGAGAAGGGCTGAAAATTTCATGATTTTTAAACAGCTGGTGTAGAAAAACTAAAAGAGATATGGAAAATATGAATCAGTCACTGAAAGTCCATGGCAATGTCAACATTTCAGAGTTGGAATGGAGTTTCTACGTGAATGTATGAGTGTCGTGAAGTGTGGGTGAAGATGAGTGAGTCTGAAGGATTTTCTCATTGACTTCCATTATAACCAAGTTTCAGAAAACGCTGAATATTTTGGAAAGTTTGAATGGGATTGAAAAGTTGAATCATATGTAAAAAGTCAAGGAATTGCTGAATATTTTCCAGTTTGAATGGAGTTTCTAGCTGAAAGTATGAATCCGTAGTTACCGTTTGAAATTTTGTGATTTTTGGAGATTCCGTAATTCATTTTCAATGGAGAAAACGGTTTGGCGGTGGCGCCCCCTATGTGCCAATCTCAAAATCTTTTTTTGGGTGTGTTCTTGGTCCCCTTCTGATGATATTTACCCAGTTTTGTGACGATCGGAAAAACGGTTAACATTTTACAGCCGATATTCGCTAAGCCCCGCCCTTTCCAAGGACACTTTGCTTGACGGCAGCCGTGTTTTTCGTCCGATCTTGCTCATTTATAATAGAAATGAGTGTCTCGGTCCCCCGATGCCTCATACCAAGTTTGGTGTTGATAGCACAAATATTTCAAAAGCTTATTCATTTTACTGTTTTTAACATTATTAAAATTAGCAAAAATTCTGTAAGGGTGGCATTCATGGTGCAAGAGGCTTTTTTGTAGAGGACTATCAGGAGGATGTGTGTGTAAAATTTCAAGTCAATAGCACTTGTGGTGCGGCGGGCAGAGCCTTTCAAGCTTTACACTCTATGTTATAGCGCCCCCATAAGGCCGATTGGGACCAAATTTTTTGAGCAGTATTTGGATGTCATTTATAGTCCATGTACCACGTTTCATGTCCCTAGGTCCTTCCAGCTGGTCATAAATTAATAAAACGCAAATTATGACGGTTAATGACGAATAGGCCACGCCCACTTTCACCTATCAACATGGCACTCAAGATATGAGTTAATAGCCACCCCTAGAGCATGCATACCAAATTTGGTGAAATTCCATCCAATGGTCTTTGAGATACAGATGTGTGGCATTTATAGCGCCCTCTATAGGCTGAGCTCAAAATGCTTTGGTAGGCAGCTTCCAAGTCTCATTGTGGACCTACCCACCAAGTTTGGTGATGATAGGTCAAAGGGTGTGGGAGTTATGGCCAATCAATTCTAAGCTCCGCCCACAGCAAAGATTCATTGGTCGGTGGCGGCCATGTTTTTTGACCAATCTGGCTCATTTATAATAGAAATGTGTCTTGTCATCCCCCAAAGCCGTGTACCAAATTTGGTGTTGATGGAGTCAAAATTGTAAAAGTTTATGTCACTTTACTGTTTTTCAAATTATGCAAATTAGCAAAAAATCTAGTAGACGGAGCTTAATGGTCCCTGAGGCTTTTTTGTAGAGCACATTGAGCTGGACCTGTGTGTCAAATTTCAAGTCAATCAGACTTATGGTGTGAGGGGCGTGGCCTCCCAAAAAAGTCATTTTTAAGCCTTAATTACAGCGCCACCATGTGGCCGACTGGGCTCATATTTTAATAAAAGTTGATGCACATCATTTCCAATCATTGGGCCAAGTTTCAGGTTTCTGGCTTATTCCAGCTCACGGGAATTTGAGCTCAAGCGGCAGACAACAAAAAATAATAATAATAATAATAATAATAATAATAATAATAATAATAATAAACCTGTACAATCTTAGAAGGGTTCTACCCCTTCGGGGTTAGAACCCTAATAATAATAATAAACCGGTACAATCTTAGAAGGGTTCTACCCCTTCGGGGTTAGAACCCTAAATAATAATAATAATAAACTGGTACAATCTTAGAAGGGTTCTACCCCTTCGGGGTTAGAACCCTAATAATAATAATAATAATAATAATAATAATAAACCGGTACAATCTTAGAAGGGTTCTACCCCTTCGGGGTTAGAATCCTAATAATAATAATAATAATAATAATAATAATAACAATAAACCGGTACAATCTTAGAAGGGTTCTACCCCTTCGGGGTTAGAACCCTAATAATAATAATAATAATAATAATATCTGAGATCTGAGAAATTAAGAGAAAGCAATCCATCTCTGACTTACATAGAGTTGCCACCCGTCCCGTTTTTCCCATAATTGTTCTCTTTTTTCATCAGCTGTCGCGGGAAAAAAAAAAATCTCTCCTGGGACACAATTTGTCCCGTTTTTTGGGGGAAATGCAGCAGCAGCAGGCCAAGGTGTCCATCCAGAACAACGCATAGTGCGTCCAAATTCAGACCTGTTCTTCTCTATGGTTTTTCTCCGCGACCGTGCGTCATAGCGAGAAGCCACGCATATCACGTGAATCAGCGGAATCGTAGCTTTACGGATGTTTTCATAGCGAATAAAAGGATAAAGTTACACTAAAATTATGTATAACAGAGCTTTCATACAGCTCTGCACACACAGTACTCTTGGATGGATTACTCGTGAATGCAGGCTCACACAGAAATGCCACGCATATCACATGAAAGCGCAGGAGCAGAGCTTTCCAATGATACCACACATCATTGTGCTGTCATCCCATCACACTATAAATACAGATCAATTGTCTACAAAATAAAATCCTGACGAATTTCTTTACAATCCATTATACAGATCTTGTTATCAGTCACTTCATATAGTGAGGAATATCGTATCTTACCACGTCTTAGGCTTGCGTGTGTTTCTCCCTGTCTATCCACATTTGTAGTCCGGCTTTCAAGATGCAAATATCTCCATATTGTCCAGTTGACACTCCATTAAACTTTGTATGACAAGACCAGCCACTTCACCTTTGCGCACCCAGACAACTGTAGCCTAATTATGCATGCTGACAGGGCTGTAGTCACCATATACATTGAGGGGGACATGTGCCCCCCCCAATGCCCTATTTTTTTTTATTGCAATCAAAGTGGCAAATATTATCTTGGAGGACATCATTGCACTTGGTTGACTATTTTTCTGTTATCTTAGATGTAAATATTGCATGTTTTTTCAGATAAAACACATTTTTGACTTGTGAATGAGTCAATGGAATTTCTTGCAATAATGAAAAAATACTGGCAATCATGTCCGCCTGGCACAAACCACATGTTTTGGACAGCTGTGAAGTGTCAGAATGTCCCACCATCATGGTTCTTATATTGCCAGATTCCAGAGAGTCTCCCCTCTTCATATATGGCAGAATATGTCAACTTCCAACTTGCTATGATGAGATACATGTAAAAATGTAAGAATTTAGTAACACAGATTTGTTTTTTTCATTGATGTAAAAATTAATATAAAATACAGGCACATAGAAGGACATGAAATGATGGCAAATCTGGTCTCCTATGTCCGAATTTCATGTTCATTGGTCAGTCTGAATTGGTAATAATGGCTGAGCCCTCCGCCTGAAACATTTGGTCAAGTGTCCCTTTTTTTCACAAATCCAAGGTGGCAACCCTAGACTTACAGTGTACAGTTGAACAAATGTCTTACTCTGTTCATTGCCGGGAAATCTCTCTCACAGAAGCAATGGCTGATAGCTGGCTCAAGCATGGGTACAGCTGTCCCCATTCATCATTCTGGGATGCCATTTTTGACATTATGCTGACCTGGTCCATATTCTGAAACACATTAAATGGATTTACACTGATTAGGATTACACTGCTTCAATATCATTTGTCTTTATAATTCCCTTCTTGATTAAATCCTCATTTTACCTTGAAGGCTCCAGTCAGCAGATGCTTGCTGTTTTTTACAGGTGGCCTCTTCTCCTTTACATTCTTCTTCCCTGGTGCTTTCTCCTGCTTCACCACACATTGCAGTGCTGGAAGACACTGTTGCACCTTCATGCTCTGTGCCTCCAGCTTTCTCTCCTCCTCCACTCACCTCCTCAACTTGTGCCTGTGAACTTATCTAATTCAATTGTGGACAACGCAAAGTTATTAACATTTAAATACAACACTTGCCACGGTAAACATCGGGTTATTTGTACTCCTCGGAACATGAGGGCTAATCAAATAAAAAACCTGGGAACGTGAATTGAGCCTCCTTATCTATTGTTACCTGACTCTCCTCCTCGGGAACTTTCCTCTTCTTTTGAAAATAATTTAAAATACTCATCTGAAATTGCAACCAGGAACGAGTCATTAAGAACAACTAGCTGACATTAAGATAGGTCTGGCTGTTTCTTAAACGTAACATGTGAGGGACAAACACATAAACGTATGATGACCTCATTAGGCAGACTGGAGATGTTTTTTTTTCAGTATTGAGGAGAGAACATTGTACAAGTGCAAGTGCCCTTTTGTCAAAGCATTTTTTTTTTTTTGGTGCGTGTGTAGGCCTGCCTGTGCCCTTTAACAATAACATTTAACAATTAATAATGATTAATAATAATTTATCTAAATAAAATGACCTGGCTGCCGTCAGTTACATGATGACCTTTAACCTTGTTCATCCTTGACGTGCCGCGACACGCCCTCATGTGCCCTCATGTGCCCTCCCTGCTCTGACTGCGACTGACGACATGACGCTGCAAACAATGCAGGAGAAGAATTGATGAGCTTACAGGAGTTTTTTGTCTTCAAATGCCGGTAAGTAGGGTTTGCAGCATGTGCACGTTGTTTGGTGTACTGTAAGGCAACCGACGAAGTGAAATGAGCACGCTGTGTGCAACGTTACCTGTTACCAGAGTCAGATACTCTGCTGTTACTAACTTGAGTGGCCATTAGCCGCTAGCTAACCGAGGAGAGCGAGGGGCGGAGGGGAGCGCAACGAAAAGGGATATTGAGACGTTAATGATAACGTGGACATGTTGCCAAGGGCTCGACAATGGACTTAACACGTATCAAGTGCTTACCGATAATACGACACAGTACATGCAATTATTATTATTATTATTATTATTATTATTATTTAAATTCAAAAGCAAAGCCACAGTACAATCTACCGGCTCTGTGCATGCGCAGAACCACAAAGTAGCACTTCTCAACAGGTAGGGGAAATCAACAGACCATCGGCTTCTTGTTTCTGTCTTTCTTTTGTCATGGGCGAAGTGTAGTTCTGTCCACTGTTTTAGAGAACATATGATTTACAGGGCTTTCCCCACCTTTCTGGAGGGCTTATATTTCACTAAAACTATGCAATGTGCATATTCACATAATGTTGGACTATTATAATTACAAAATTAAAAAAAAAAAATCGCACTGTATTTCTATATTTTATAAAGAAAATGCATTCAGAACAGGATTAGAATAGATTTATATTTTAAATATGACAAAATATTACTTTCACAGCAGCAAAGTTAATGTTTACAACAGCAAAATTATTATATAAACTGAACAATATCTCACTAGGAAGAAATAGGAAAACGTCAGTAAAAAAATGTCATTTTAACGAACTAATATATTGTATGTACGTATACATCTATAAATATATATACATATATCTGCGCAACATTTAATTAGCTTTCTGCCTTGCGCAAAGTGGATAGTCAAACAAATTGAATGTTAGCATAACTACATTATGTTATATTGATTACGTTATTACTTTATTCTTCTTATCATTATTATCACTTTATTATTATAGCACTAGGAATAAATAATTAAGGACAGATTCTGGATCAGTACAGTATTTCTGGAAACGGAATGAAAAGTCACTGTGTGTACGTGTGTGTGTGTGTGTATGTGTGTGTGTGTGTGTGTGTGTGTGTGTGTGTGTGTGTATGTATGTACGTATGCGCTGGGGAATCAGATTTTCTTTTATTAATCATGATATTTGATTGTGCAGACATGCCTTGTAAGGAGAGGAGGTGGAAGCAAAAACAAAAGGAGCTGCGTGAGGATCAACACAGCCCTCCAACACTGCAAGCAGCAGCAGCCCCAGCAACAGCAACTGTATACCCCATCAGGTAAAACACAGGCTACTTTTGCTTTGCATTGTCCCCACCTGATGAAATGGGATGGGGGCAATGATATAGTATGATGTCATTTCATGTTACATTCTTTATGAATATAGGTTGCTATAATTCAGCTAGTTATGCTGTAAGTTATGTCGTCATAAGGTGTTTTAAAATCTTGTTCCATGTGCCCTTTTTTAACTTTAAGCACCTGCCCCTCCAAAGGTCTCTGCGCGGCCCTGGTCTTGCAACACAACCAGCAATATCCGAGATGTAAATGTTTGTAGGATGTGCGAAGCTTAAAAGGCCATCTGCATGATCCCTTGCACTTTCTTGCCACAAAAGTGGGGAACAGTAATAAACAAGGTGAGGTCAAAGGAAAACCTAACAGCGTACATAAAGAAGAAATATCTACCAAAATGATCTTTTAGTGATAACAAAATTTCATTTAACTTAAATAACACATTTGTATCCTTACCACCTGTTCTCTGCAGCTTGGTAACATTTTGGGATAAATATGGGGCCATTATGGTAGCAAAATAGCTGCAAATGCGTATCTCAATCTGTGTGTGTAATCAGATTTGTACATGTGAACATCCAGATCTGTGCAAGCTTTAATAAGCTCACTCTTGCTCGCCTGCAGGTGGCATGATAAAAAAGTGAAGCACAAACAGAATTTCAGAGGTGAATATGAATGCTATCTTTAGGAGCACAAAGCAATGGGTAACAGGGAAAATATGCAGAAATAATGACCACTGATTGAAAAAATACAGCACCTTTTTTGATTCCATCAACTGAAGAAGCTCATCCTCATCCAAGCATGCACCTTTACGCGTTTTAGGATCTGTATTTGGCTTCCTCATGAGACTCTTAAACAGAAGCAAAGAAATGTTTCATATGTTATTAAGCTCATTACTTCCATCATTCGACATTAAACAATGTCACATTCCTTGTTCATTTTTACTCCCTTCAGCTAGGTCATCAGTCACAAATCTTGTGCAATAACAAACCTTTGCACATGCCACTTGCTATGATTTCATTCTCCAGTCGGTCCCACTTTGCAGTAGGGCTGGGCGATAAATCGATTTTATCGATTAATTCAAATTTGCAGTTTAGGCTGATTTGTTTTAATGAAAATCGAGTTTCTATTTAAAATCCACCACCACCTGGGCTCCGGTAGTTCAGAGTGGGCTCACACTCACACACACACACACACACACACACACCCCACGCGCGCGCTTGATACACAAACAACATGGCAGCGAGCGGGGAAGAACTCCTTCTCCAGAAAGGGAACGAGTTCTTCAGTGCTTTTGTGTGCTCACCTGTGTCTGTGAGTGTGTGTGTGTATGCTCACATGTGTCTGTGAGTGTGTGTGTGTGCGCATCAGAGCCGAACTCCGCTGTGCACAACACAGAGAGCAGAGGAGGATTTTAGACGTGCACCGTGTAGGGACAGAAATGACATGCCATTGTGTAAATAAGATGAATAAGTGTTACCAACGCCAAGCTGGCAGACCCCCGAACCGTAGTAAAGGGACCTCCAAAGACCATTAGCTCCTTTAGCTTGTGTTAGCTCGTTGTGGCAACAACACATAAACAACGGGACTTTGTCTGCGTTAAAGAATGGCACTTTATTTTCAGCACTGCAGGGATGATGCACAGCCTCTCTCATCAGTGTCTGACGTTTACATACAGTAGGAGCCACTCAAAATTTCCCCTTCCCAGCCAGCTGTCAGCCGGCTCCCAGCCAAGTTCGAGCTGGCTGCCAGCCAGCTGTCGTGCTGGCTCTACCCCCCTCCCTCTCCTATTTTAATCCTAGACACGGCCACTCGTTCAATTGCAGGGTATCACCATGAGATGGCGCCTCTCTCACAAAAAAACAGCCTGCAGTCATTCAGTTTATCAAACGTGGAAGCGTATCATTTCTATAGCAACGACTCGTTTCAGGGGTAACTGTCTGCCTTTCCAAAACCTTGCCTCTTCGAACGTTAACTTCCATTATTCGGACTGGCGGTCCTTCACCTTTTTTTCACAAGTCCCACCATTACGAAAATTCCTGCCTTTATTATTGGAAATGTCGACCCTTCCTCTTTTTTCTAAAGGATCTGCCATTCCGAAGTTTGGATATTGTGGAATATGGCACAGCTACAGTGCTGCAGTGCAGACATTTCAGTCGCACTGCGTGTGTTGGCAGCGGGCAGCAGTATAGAACTGGGCTTTTACTGATGCACTTTCTGAAGGCTATTTACTTGATTAGACTTCTATTTTCATTAGGATATTATTTTTTTCGTTATTGTATAATTGTTTTCAGTTAATCAGTGAGATCACATCTTCAAAAAATATCTGAAAGAAAAATAACCGAAAAGGTGTAATACTGAAGATTTCGTTTGTTTACAAGTTATTTTGAATTTGGAAACCTGTTTTGTTGACCTCTTTGTAATAAATTACGGAGCCGGGCAGTGGCCGTGAGAGGAAAAAATATACATCGTGCGCACCTTTTAATTAATTTGAATCCTCATTCATTCATTCAGTCATTCACTCTGCACTTGCTGCTTTACGTGGGATTGTTGTCAGCAAAAGGCAATTAACGAGGATACTGAGAGTTTTAGAAGATATTCTGTTTGTAAAACTGTGTTTAATATCTTATATATTTGTGTTCTTGTGAAGAAACCCCGCTGGCTCTGCTGCGCCTTCCCAGTTGAATTACACACGGCACAGGCACTTGGATGCGCGTAAAAACCCCATGAATGAAACAGCAGTCCTGTCCTTGTGTCCTGTGCACTGATGTCTAACGTTTAACGTTTGTTGAGCCGTCATCACGTTTAATTGGCACAGCTCTGACAGCCGAAATACACAGGGTACCGGCGCTACAAGTCAGTCGGCGGAGTGGTGCGTTTTTTTTCTTTTGAAAACTTTTTAATTTCAACTGAGGGTGCAAAAATAATAAACTGCATGCTTTTGCACACTCGCAGAACCGTGGAGCTATTCCTCAAACAAATTGGTGAGGTGATCCTCTTTTTCCTTTCTTTTCTCTCTTCTCTCTGTCCAAAACTGTCATTGCGCCCCACGTGACCAGCTGACTTTGCTACGAGCTGATTGGCAGTTGAAACAGGCGACTTGCCTTATGATCTAAAATCAGCCACTGGCGACTGCATGAAAGGCATCTGTCAATAAGTCTCTTCAACGTCTTGAATAGAATCTTGTACAGTAGCCTAACTGTATAGATCTGGTCAATACACAGTAGGCCCTACATTAAGACTTTACTTGTAGACTGAATAATAAGAGATTATAATCACAACTTTACAGGATTTGACAAGTAGCCGAAGTTTTCACATACAGTACAAAGCCCCCTCTGTTTTGATGGCAGACAGTCTAGTCAAAATTAAAAAAAATAAAGCGGACCGGCGCAGTTGTTTTTGCTATTTTGGGCAAGAGAATAAAAACAATTATTAAAGGGGATGCTGAGCAGTAAGATCTGTTGTGTAATTAAAAGGGATAATGCACATTCAGCCGTACACTACGCTAACAGGCAGGGTCCCCTCTGGTTTACACGTATTGAATGTTGTCGGCTCATGTCGGCTGCCGGAATGTGCATGCTGTGAGCTGCCCTTCCCCCTCCAACGCCAGTGATTTAGCATAACTATGCCGTACCCTAACCTTTTGTCTGTGTTTGCGTACTGGGTTATTTGGAATGCGGGGAGAGAGAGAGAGAGAAGACATTTCTACACTGAGGGCTGAATTCACAAAGAATGAACTGTGGCCGCTGATAGCACCTTGAATTGCACTTCATTTGCACCCGCAGTTTGCTCCATCTTAACATCCTGTTCACAAAAGATATGATATACCAGCGCAAACACGCCCACAAAGTTTGACAGCTGAGTGCAGTTTGCCCCTGATTTGCCCCTGATTGCAATAAGCCACATGGCAAAGTATAAATGCTGGCTTTGCGCCAAGAACACCGTGGCAGAACAATGGCAGACTTTGTTTGGTAAAGTACTGAATACTGTATACCCTCATGTAGTGATGTCTGTTGGTGAGTCAGTCTAGCAGTGTTGGATGGGTTGAGGCTGTGGATTTGACCAAGTTTGACCACTTTATCACTATTCACTCTCACTTGTAGCTGTTTTTTCGTTATCTTTTGAATTTAATATGAATTATGGAACCATTTTTGTTCATGTTTGTTTCCCCCGTTTCGTAAAATAAATTATTGAAAGTTGCTTTTGAAGTGCGTGACAGAAGTGCGTTTTGAGAACAACCGCAGACTGTCACCTATTCAACGCATCAGTATCTTCGGATGCCGTTAAAGTAATAATGATTATAATAATAACATCAAAATATTATTTACAGACTGATTTAAACAGACGATCACTGCTGCCAGCACGTAATGAGTTGAAATTACACGCTGGTACCACGGAAACAATGCCAATGTAAAGTCAATTAGGATCCTTTTTCGTGGTGGACACACAAATTCCCTGATTCAACAACATCCTGTATACACACAAAAACAAGAAAGTGTTCTTGATATTAAAATGGCAAATATATTCCTCTGTTATAATTTCCCACCATCATAATAATAATAATAATAATAATAATAATAATAACAACATGATAGTTCGGCTTTACTAGACATTTGATTTAATCAGTAGATCTATCTTTTACGACTATTTTACAACAAGCTGCAAAAAACCTACCTTTCCAAAAACGCCGTTTTTAGAGTTCTATCGAAAATATCTGAAATTTGCCAACATCCTTTTTTTCTTAACATATTTCATCTAGGTGCAGTGTCATTACTGGTTCGGCATTACTAGATATTAGATATATTCAGTAGGGCCGTAACGGTACACATATTTGTGTCAAACCGTTCGGTATGCGACTTTCAGTTTGGCACGACCCTGTACCAAATTATTGGGTGCAGGATATTATTTTATTGTATTTTGTTTTATTTTAATATCGTTTTTGCGAGCCGAACTGTTACGGCCTTGTGGCCTTGTGGCCCTGTTTCCTGTGTACTGGTTGTGCTCTCTGTTGCAGGACTAATTGGTGCCTGATTGCCAACCAGATGCACCTGGCTGGTGCACCTGCAGGATAAATGGACCCACCTACTCGGGCGCCAGCCTCTCTCTCTGACTTTCCACCACAGCAGACCTTTGTTCCCCTTTTTGCCTTTGTTAGCTTATGTTGTCGCACATTCAACATCCACCATACATTGTTCACAGCACTCACGCCCTTACACACACTACTGATATTGATACTCACACCCCATTCCTTCTTCAGCCTTTATTTAATAAATACTTTTGTTAAACTTTGATCAGTGCGTGCGCATCTCCCTCTTTTTGTTGCGGCTTGAGAGCCGGTCGTAACAAAATGGGGGCTCGTCTAAATTGAAGTAAGGGCCAGGCATTTTTTGGGGTTTTTGAAATTTGTTTGTTAGTGTTATTTTGGCTAAATTTAGTCTGGTCGAGCGCAGTGTTTGCACGGGAGCTGTGTGTTAGCCCGGTTATTTGGCTGCACATGGGGAACTCCTTTGGTAAGATAATGCTTTCATGTGTATACGGGATGGCGAGTGCGAGGGGTTTTCCTCGGTTTGCGGTGACGAATGTTGCCTTATATGGTGAGATTGTTGCGCTCTGGGAGATGCAGAGTTTGGCACGCATGTGTTTTGCTGTGGTGTTTGTGGTAACCCGTAGTGGTTGGTAAGCTGTTCTCTTTAATCCATAGGTGGTTGGAAGCATAGGAAGGTGAGTGTTAATCTGTTTGTGTGTGCATTACCTGTCGGAGTTTTCCCTGGTAGGTTAAGCGGCGTCTCCCCTTTGGGTTTCGTCGGTGGGGGTTGTTAGCGTTGGGATACAGCGGTTGAGAGCTTCCCTTTTCCCTAAATTTGCTCGGGAGCACTGTCCGTGGCTTCGGGGTCGTTGCCAGTTTTCTGGTAGCTTCTCTTGGGCCAGCGGGCTCTAGTGCATAAGTACCCGCCGCTACGCCTCATGAAGACTAGGGGGGAGTTAGGTAGCAAGCTTTTTGGGTAGGTAGTTAGTTAGCGGGGAAACTCCGTGTGGAGGCTGATTAGTCCTCCAGGGCGCACAGACGGGTTTAACATTGCATTCCTTTTTGATTTCCAGCTGTTACCCAAGTGTTAAAAATGGATGAAGTTGTAAATGTGTTTCTAAAGGAGCCGTCTGAGCAGTGGTTAGACGGGTGTACAAAGGACCAGTTGGTCAAGATAGCCGACTACTATGAGCTGGATGTTGGTGATAAACGCATTAAGGAGACAGTGAAGGCGAATTTGAAGGTTCACTTGTCGAGGAGTTCTGCTAATGTTTTGAGTGAATTGAGGCTTGTTCCTAATTTTAATGAAAGAGATCCAGACATCTTTTTTCTGATGTTTGAGCGCTTGGCTGATGCTCGCGGGTGGCCTGACTCCACGCGCACACTGATGCTACAGTGTGTGTTGACCGGCAGAGCTCAGGAGGCTTATTCTTCTTTGAGTAACAGGGAAAGTACAAGTTATGTTTCAGTGAAAGCTGCTGTTCTCAAGGCGTATGAGCTGGTGCCCGAGGCATACCGCCAGCGGTTTAGGAGTTGGAAGAAAGGTGACAAGTCTCATTTAGAGTTTGCTCGTGATTTGTCCACTCATTTTGATCGCTGGTGTAGTGCAGCGGAGGTTGATTCTTGTGAGGCTCTCCTTGATTTAATTATTCTGGAGCAGTTTAAAAGCTCTGTGCCGGAGTGTATAGCAACTTATATCAGTGAGCGGAAGGTCAAGATGGCAGCTGAGGCCGCTTCTTTGGTTGACGATTATGTTCTTGTGCATGGTGGGGATGGTTCTGTTGCTCGCGGTGGCAGCGGGCATAGGGACAACTCCTGGGCTGGAGGTGCTTGGTCTGCTAGTTCAGGGAGACAAGAGGAACTGCAGCAGAAGAATGACCGTGGTTTTGGTAGGGCTGACAAAATTTGTGATTATTGTCATAAACGAGGGCACTGGAGGCGTGATTGTTTTGCTTTGAAGCCCAGGTCTAAGCAGACTGGACCTAGTGCTAGCCCCAAGCCTGCTATGTTTGTTGCACTTGTTACTGAATAGTGGTCAGGTTGTGAGGCACAGCTACATGTGTCATGTGCAGAGCTAAAGTCTTTTGAGCCTTTCATGAGCGAAGGTTCTGTGTCTTTGGTAGGTAGCGATGAGAAAGTGCGAATAAAAATATTGCGCAACACTGCTGCTTTTGATTCGTTCATTTTAGCATCAGCCTTACCATTTTCAGATGACACGTACATTGGGTCTTTCATTCCTGTACTTGGTATGGGGTTAAGGGTTCTTAATGTACCACTGCATAAAATGATGTTGTCCTGTGATCTGTTTCAGGGGGAAGTGACAGTTGGTGTGCGTCCGGCTCTGCCCTTGGATGGGGTCACAATGATTTTGGGTAATGATATTTGCGGAGTCGGGTGTGGGCTGATGGTCCACCTCCTGCTATCGTGGCACCAGAGCCCCTGGTTAGCAGTGGCTCTGACAAAAGTGAGGCAGAGTTCCCTGATGTGTTTGCTGCGTGCGCTGTGACGCGTGCGCAGTCAAAGTCCACTGTGAAAGTTGATACTCCTGAGCACAATGATGTGATATGTCCTGATATTCCCTGGTCTGTTTCCCACAGTGAGTTGGTGAAGGAGCAGCAGGCTGATGAGTCCCTGGGGGCTTTGCTGGAGATGGCTCTTCCTGTTGGTGAGATGAAAAACCACGCTCAGTGTTATTTCGTTGAGAATGATGTATTGATGAGAAAGTGGGTACCTCAGCGGGAAGACTTTGTTGGTGATCCTCTTTACCAAGTTGTTGTGCCTTCTAAGTTTCGCAGTTTGGTGTTGCAGGTTTCCCATGATGAGCCCGGTCATTTGGGTGTCAGGAAGACGTACGACCGTATTTTGAGGTATTTCTTTTGGCCACGTTTGAAAAAATATCTAGTTCCCTGACGGACATAATTGAGTGATGGACTGAGTCCGACCGTAAATCTCCGCTTTCACTTTGTGCAGCACATTCTTGCATTTTGACAACATGGCAAGTGAGCCTGACGAACCTGAAGACCCACCCGCAAACCTTAAGTCCTCCGTTTGGGAAAACTTGGGTTTCAGGGTAAAATATGAAGATGGAAATAAACAAGTTGACAAGACAAAAGCAGTGTGCCGACACTGGAGAACAGCGGTCGGGTATGTACTTGGAAACACGTCTAACATGCTAACACATCTAAAATGACACCACCCGAGTTTGAACGTTAACCAGCACGACTAGAAAAAGCATTCTGGTGCAAACTATGATATCGTCGTCATTTAAAAACAAAAAGTGTGTTTCCCTGACCATCGCGCTAAAGAAATAACCAACGCCATTGGAGTTGAGTAAAATTGTTTAAGCTGCACTTTAGATATAAGCATGTTTTGTTTACTGCACTTTAACAAAGTGGAAAAACTAAGTAAGTTCCTAGTAAAACTGAATCTGAGCAGGCTTTAAAGCTGACCAGCTGCACTATACTTTTTATTTTAATTGAGTAAAACTGTTCAAGCAGAAATGTATATTTATATTTTTCATTCAAAAAATGTGTTAAAAAAACAGCAGGATTTTATTTTTCACTTTTATATTTCTATTTTCATTCAAACAATGTGAAAAAGCTGGATTTTATATATATCTTTGCTTCATTCAAAAATTGTGTAAAAATAGTTAACTGCTGTGGTGGTATGTTTTAATAAGGTTACCAATAAGTAAAAGATATTTAATAGTTGTCTATTTTTTTCATTACTGTACCGAAAAAAAACGAACTGTGACTTGTGTACCGAGGTACGTACCGAACCGAGATTTTTGTATACCGTTACACCCCTAATATTCAGTAGATGTATCTTTTTACGACCCTATTTTACAAGCCACATACATCTACCATCCCAAAAACGCCGTTTCTAGCGTATTAGCTAAAATATCAAAAATTAGCCGACATCCTTACTTTTTCTTAACATAGTTCATCTAGGTGCAGTGTAATAACTAGTTCGGCTTTCCTAGATATTAGATAGATTGGATAGATATATCTTTTTACAACCCTATTTAGAACCCTACTTTGAAAATCAGAAGAACTACAACTATGTTGCTGATATGTGTCAAGCTGCATGGCGTCCCAGGGAATTGTAGTTTTTGAAAAGTATAAATGTTTTTCCTAGATTTGGAAGTTGTAAATACTGAATTGAGAGTACACTGTGGACTTTAAGGGGGTGGAAAACACACTTGTGTAATCAGATTTTAAATATCTAATTTCTAAATGGGTGAAAATTAATTTTATCCATATTTTACCCATATCTGACAGCACCTCCAGTTGTTGAGTACACTCACATGATAGTTGAGGTCAAGAGCTCTCTATAACAGTTGGTCCCATGTCTGTCCCCCCTTTAGTTGCTGAGTTATAAGCCCTCAAACATGCACTGAGGTCAAGGTTCAACGGTGAATGGCTGAAAGCAGGAGCCATGTAGAATCTTCATACTGACATATGTTACGCTCCAGGTTGAGACCTTTCCAGTGATGTATTTGGTTTAGCTCTACGACAAAGTTTTGATTTTTTCATTTTTTGGACACAAGCCATGCCAGGTGTAGTTTCAGAGAGCACTTTGAAGGCCCAGTGTATAAAATGAGTTTTGTTTCTTTGCTTTTTATAAATATCTTTTTTACTGTAGATAGATACTAAAATGAGTCTTCCTCAGATAATACAATACTACTAAAAAGTAAACCAATAATAACAATAATGAAATAAGCAAAAACAATATTAAAATTATATTGAAATTTTAAAATCTATTTACAGAGTGGAATGGTAGCCTAATAGATAACTTAGATACAATTTATTATTGTTTAGACACTTTATTATTGCTTAGATCAGGGGTCTGCAACCTTTGCCATTAAAAGAGCCATTTTTGACCAAAAATAATTTGAAAAAATCTGTGTGGAGCCGCAAAACATGTTTGAGCCTTATAATCAAGGTAAATAGCCTATTAAGTCTAAATTAGCGTATACTTATGGTCTAAATAAGCATTTGTTAATATGTTTTAACACAAGGTGGACACTGTGCAGGGCACTATAAATAATTATCTGGTACTTAAATTTTGCAGAGCTGGCAGTGAGAGCAAACAAATCTGCCCACGCACTACTACATTCTCTATTTTATGCAATTTACGGCGGGGGCCGCTGGTTCTGTGGTGCTGGCTTGGCTGGTGGAGTGGAGGGTGGCCGGGTTGCCGGGGGCGGACGCCTCCATGTGATGGTGTTTCCTCTGTGGTTCTTCCGTGCTCAGCCTTATTTTTTTCTTCTTATTTATTTATTTATCATGTAGGTGCAGGGTGGCAACGCGTCTCCCTGCCCCAGCTGCAGGTAGCTCGTACGGATCGATGTTATTAGGGACCTCGGCCAGAAGGGCGAGGACCCTCTTGTTCTTGTAGCGTTTAGTATTAATATTATTAGGGACCTCGGCTGAAGGGCGAGGACCCTATTGTTCTTGTAGCGTGTATTATTATTATTATTAGGGACCTCGGCCTGAAGGGCGAGGACCCTCTTGTTCTTGTAGCGTTTATTAGGGACCTCGGCTGAAAGGCGAGGACCCTATTGTTCTTGTAGCGTTTATTATTAGGGACCTCGGCTGAAGGGCGAGGACCCTATTGTTCTTGTAGCATTTATTATTATTATTATTAGGGACCTCGGCTGAAAGGCGAGGACCCTATTGTTCTTGTAGCGTTTATTATTATTATTATTATTATTATTATTAGGGATCTCGGCTGAAGGGCGAGGACCCTATTGTTCTTGTAGCATTTATTATTATTATTATTATTATTATTATTATTAGGGACCTCGGCTGAAGGGCGAGGACCCTATTGTTCTTGTAGCGTTTATTATTATTATTATTATTATTATTGGGTGTGAATGCTGCAAGCATTCACAACCTATGTTCTTCTACTACCAAAATTCTTTATTTTTCTTATTGGGTGTGAATGCTACAAGCATTCACAACCTATGTTCTTCTACTACCAAAATTCTTTATTTTTCTTCTTATTATTATTCTTCCGCCGCGTTTTTCAACATCAATTATCTTCAACATACTTCAACCGATTCAAACCATTCAAACTTCTTCTGATTCAGCTTCATTAGGACATTATCGGAAACTTTCAGATTTTTCCATAACGTTAATATTTTCCCGGGAATTCAACGTTAAAATTCCGACTTCTATTAAAGTGGATGGAGCGAAAACGGTTGGACCGCTACTAGTTCCACAAACTTCAACCGATTCAAACCATTTAAACATGAAAACGTTCAGCTGAATTAGGACATTCATGGATGTATTCACTTTTTTCCCAACATTCATACTTTCCGAGATTTTTCCGATTTTTCCCAAATCCTTTTCCCATTGGGAATGCATTACGGAATCCTCAAAAATCTAAAAATTTCACCTTTTTTCAAACTGTGACTACCCATTCATACTTTCAGCTAGAAACTCCATTCAAAATGGAAAATATTCATCATTTTGCTGACATTTTACATATGATTCAACTTTTCAATCCCATTCAAACTTTCAAAAATATTCAGCGTTTTCTGAAACTTTGTTATAATGGAAGTCAATGAGAAAATCCTTCAAACTCACTCATCTTCACCCACACATCACGAATTCATACATTGACGTAGAAACTCCATTCCAACTCTCAAACGTTGACGCTGTCGTCGACTTTCAGGAACTAATTCAAATTTTCAATATCTCTTTTAGTTTTTCTACAAAGTCAGTTTAAAATACATGAAGTTTTCAGCCCTTCTCAGACTTTATAATGGGTTTGTATTGCGTGAGCTAGAGTGGGTGATGTCATCACTAGAGTGGAGAGCAGCTGTAAACTCATCAAGAAATTTTCTCTTCAACTCGCTCATACAGCCACAATTTTCACTGTACATACACAATTTATACCACAAAACGTAGGAAAATTTGTCCTGGTCACAGAAATGTTGACATGGAATCTCTCACACGTACACCTTTTTGCTGAGCGGCTCCAAAGCGAAGGGAGCGCCGATTTTTTTCTCATTCACTCCCGTGTAATCTGAGAGGAGAAATTTCTGGAAACAGCTGAGGTGCAACACATTTGTAACTCGCTCTGGTGACCCCATTTTTGACTGTAGAAATATAAAACGTGACACGTGCGTTCACGAGAAGTGGCTCTCTCTCACCATCACTTTATTTTCATGATGGGACCAACGGTTTGGGTATGGGAAGAATTTGTTCGAGGAGTTCAAACCCATTAAAAACAGCCTTTGCTGATCTGCTTTCTCATGCGCTCTGTGTGTGCCCCTCAAGTGCAGGCAAGTCAGGAATCGCCATGACAACGGCTGCGCACACACAGACACGCACACACAGCCCTCTACTCATACTTGAATTTTCTCTTCAACTCGCTCATATGGCCACAATTTTCACTGTACATACACAATTTATACCACAAAACGTAGGAAAATTTGTCCTGGTCACAGAAATGTTGACATGGAATCTGTGACACGTACACATTTTTGCTGAGTGGCTCCAAAGCGAAGGGAGCGCCGATTTTCTTCTCATTCACTCCCATGTAATCTGAGAGGAGAAATTTCTGGAAACAGCAGAGGTGCAACACATTTGTAAATCGCTCTGGTGACCACATTTTTGACTCGAGAAACATAAAACATGACACGTGCGTTCACAAGAAGTGGCTCTCTCTCACAATCACTTTATTTTCATTATTGGACCAACGGTTTGGGTATGGGAAGAATTTGTTTGAGGAGTTAAATCTCCTCTAAAAGAGCTCTCTTCTCTGTGTTCTGTCTGTCTCTCTCTGCTCTTCTGCCAGGTGCACCTAGTTTATTACCATGGCAACCGCTGTGCCACACAAACTCACAGAAACATGATGTGTGTGTGTGTGTGTCTACATCTTACATGCAGACATGACAGGGGCACAATCTCCATTTTAACCCTTTAGTTGCCAGAGTTATTTGAGGAAAATATTCATTTCAACATTTCAAAAGGCTTTCACTTGAAAGTGGTGAGAGATAAAGGCATACTGTAAATGAGAAAACTATTCATCATGACCCAAAGTTTGTGATGGGAGTAAATTCACTCATCTAATTTGCATATTGTGGGGTCACTAGGCGGCGGCCATATTGGATTTCATGAATCTCAGTAAAACAGCATTTTATTTGCACAGCAGATTTGTTTTGTTCTGTTTTTGTCGTCTCATCCTCAAAATAAAGGAAGAGGAATCTGATGGGAGTAAATTAACTCATCTAATTTGCATATTGTGGGGTCACTAGGCGGCGGCCATATTGGATTTCATGAATCTCAGTAAAACAGCATTTTATTTGCACAGCAGATTTGTTTTGTTCTGTTTTTGTCGTCTCATCCTCAAAATAAAGATAGAGGAATCTGATGGGAGTAATTAACTCATCAAATTTGCATATTGTGGCGTCACTAGGTGGTGGCCATATTGGATTTCATAAATCTCAGCAAAACATTCAAATATTCTAATCATTCAAACTTTATTTTATTAAAGGCAGCTATTCGGTGTGGAATCGGCTTTTCAACAAACTTTCAAACATTCAAATCATTCAAACTTCATTGTATTCAAGACAGCATTGCAGCGTGGCTTCAGCTCGCAGCATTCACACCCGCAATTTCTTCAGAAATTGCTTCTCTAGTTAGGGACCGAGCCCTAAGGCAGAGGACTGCTCACAGAGCAGTCCTCGCCAAAGGCGAGGACCCTATTGTTTTTGCTCCATTTATTATTATTATTCTTTATTCTTTCTCCCGCCGCCTCTTTGAACTGGAATTTGACCCCCTAAACATGCTCAAAAACTCACCAAAATTGGCACGCACATCAAAACCGGTGAAAAATTTTAGAAAATCATGACATTAACTCCTAAAGTGCCAAAATGGGCTCTCTAGCGCCACCGAGGCACACAAAAATGGCTGCCACGGCCTGTAGGAACGTCGTAGAAACATGAAACCAAAAGTGGCGTGTTCGTCTCATGAAGGCCTAAAAATCATGCGCTGACACCCCTGACCTAAATCCAACAGGAAGTGAGCTATTTGCCCTTTCAAAGTAAGATTTTGCCTTAAAACTGCCTTTCCTAAAAAATCTTCTTCTCATACACCGCTTATCCAATCGGCTTCAAACTTGCACAGATGACAGATCAACTCGTTCTAATCAAAAGTTATTCGTAACTTTTTCATTACTCGCTTAGTTTGGATTTTATGGCCTCCATAAGGTGAGATGTCAGAAAAACGTCCTGGCGATCTTCGAAAGCTGTCCCATAGGAAATGAATGGCAGCAGGGGGGAGAAAGAGACCAATCTTAGGGCTTTTTCTAGCACAGCCTTTGGTGATCTGCTCTCCTGACGTGTCTGTGTCTGCCACAGGTACGGGCAAGTCATTAATCGCCATGACAATGGCTGCACACACAGACACAGCCACAGAGTTCTCTGGTCTGTGTGTCTCACAATCTTTAAAGGACAGATTACAGCAGCAGAAACTTCATTTGAAACAGAACACACACATTATTAACCCCTACAGTGCCAAAATGGGCTCTCTAGCGCCACATAGGTGCACTAAACTGGCCACTGCAGCCCGTAGGAATGTCGTATCAAGATCAAACCAAAACTGGTGTGTTTGACTTACAAATCATGCGTTGACACCCATGACCTAATTCCAACAGGAAGTGAGCTACTTGACCTTTCAAAGTAAGATTTCCCCTCAAACGTGCTCTTAAAAAAACACATCTCCTCCTACACTGTTTATTTTATCGGCTTTAAAGACGCACACATGACAGCTCAACTGCTGCTAAACAGATCTTCTGTATAACTTTATCTCTCTCATCATCACATTTTTTTCATGATTGGACCAACGGTTTGGGAATGGGAAGAACTTGTTCAAGGAGTTAAATCTCCACTACAACAGATCTCTCTCTGTGATCTGTCTGTCTCTCTCTGCTCTTCTCCCAGGTGCACCTACTTCATCACCATGGCAACCGCTGTCACACACAAACTCACAGAAACATGATGTGTGTGTGTGTGTGTCTAAATCTTACATGCAGACATGACAGGGGCACAATCTCCATTTTAACCCTTTAGGTGCCAGAGTTTATTGAGGAAAATATTCCATTTTCATTTCAACATTTCAAAAGGCTGTGGCTTGAAAGTGGTGAGAGATAAAGGCATACTGTAAATGAGAAAACTATTCATCATGACCCAAAGTTTGTCATGGGAGTAAATTAACTTATCTAATTTGCATATTGTGACGTCACTAGGCGGCAGCCATATTGGATTTCATACATCTCAGTAAAACAACATTTTGAACATATTTACATAGTAAATTTATTTTGTTTTGTGTTGTTTTTGTTGTCTCTTCCTCAAAATAAAGGACGAGGAATCTAATGGGAATAAATTCACTCATCTAATTTGCATATCGTGACATCACTTATCCATACCTACAGCTACAGAAAGCATTCAAACATCAAAACGTTCAGCTCTGTAAGGATTTTCTGATGTTTGTGGCAACATGTTTGATATTTCTAAATAATTCACAGTGAAGACATAAGCTGGGGCCCGAAACGGGCGCGAGTGCGAGGTCCCGCCAAACGCTGCTTGCAGCTTTAATTATTATTATTATTGTTTCTTTCTTTCATCCGCCGCGACTTTAAACTGGAATTTGACCCCCTGAACATGCTCCAAAACTTACCAAAATTGGCACGCATGTCAGGACTGGCGAAAAATTTTATAAAATGACAAAATTAATCTGAAAAGTGCCAAAATGGGCTCTCTAGCGCCACCTAGAAACACAAAAATGGCCGCTGCAGCCAGTAGTAACGTCGTAGGAAGATCAAACCAAAACAGCTGTGTTCGTTTCATCAAGACCTACAAATCACGCACTCGCACCCATGACCTAAATCCAACAGGAAGTGAGGTATTTCCCTTTCAAAGTAAGAGTTTTCCTCAAAAAAAGAAATTCCTTAAAAAATCAACTAGTCCTACACCGTTTATCGTATCGGCTTCAAACTCGCACACATTATTGTTCAACGTGTCCTTATCAATTATTGTGCGTAACTTTTCCATTACTCAAATGGTTTGGATTTTATGGCGTCTTCCAGGTGATGTGTTCCCAACCCTCCTGACGATTTGTTGTGCCAGCTAGACACACTAAAATGCCCGGTGTGACGGGTAGGAACCACTTAGAAAGACCAAACCTAAACTGTCTCGTTCGTCTCATCAAGACCTAAAAATGTCGCACTGCAACCCCTGACCTAACTCCAACAGGAAGTGCGCTGTTGTTGTTTAAATGTAAGATGACGTTTTTCACAAATTCTGTCGATCAAAAATTATTTGCTCCTACACCGTTTATCATAACTGCTTCAAACTTGCACAAATTACAGCTCTACCCCTGGTGAACATTACTTGTGAAGGACTTTGTCATAACTTGAATGGTTTGGATTTTAGAAGCGTTCAAAGGTGCAGGACACAACTCCTCATGATGATCTCTGGAAGAAAAGATGAGGGCCAACACACTGTAAACTTGTGATTAAGGTGACATTTTTCAGTCCATAGACATACAAGCTTTATATGTTTGCGTTCAGAACAAATTTATCTATCTGGTGATGCTTTCAGATTGAAGATGGGACCCACGGTTTGGGATCTGGAAGGATTTGTTTGAGAAACTTTCAACCCATTCTGCTGTCTGTGTGAGCTGCAGCTGTCATTAATTAGCATAACAAAAGCTTCACTCTGACAGTCTGTGTGTCAGAGTGAAGTGTGTGTGTGTGTGTGTTATACATGACAGTATAACAGTATAACATTTACCAAAGTCATTCCTAAAACTTTGAAAGAAATGCCTGATACCAAAAACCTGTAAATACAAGATGTCCTGGTGAAACCCTTTTACCTCATGAAGAATTGGAATACATGTAGTCCTGCTCAGTTTCTCCACTGACATTAACTAGTATATATTTGTGTCTGTTTGCTGCACTTAGATCCTCACAACAGCCAGTACATATCACTCAAGCTTTCAGTAGGTCACATGATTTCAAATGAATATGGATGTGTTGTTTGATCATCACACATGTCAAAGTTTCATTAGGTCACATGGCTTATGTCTACAACTTTCAAAATATACGCTCACACCACCTTCATAAGAACCCTTTACAGTAAAACTGAGTTTGACTTATGATTCTGGCTATTGTGGTACAACATGTGGGAAGTATATATTAATATCTGATAGTATACATATGTGACAATAATCATATGTGTATAATAACAGTAGAAGGATGGCACACACAGACAGACACGGACACACACACACACACACACACACACACACACACACACTCCACTCCCTGTCACCCCTCTCTCTCTCTCTCTCTATCTCTCTCTCTCTCTCTCTCTCTCTCTCTCTCTCCCCCCCCGTCCTCTTTCTCCCTTCTCTCCCTCTCTGCATGTCGAGAACTCGGCCGTCTATGTCTGTCTGTCTGTGTGTGTCATACTTCTACTGTTATTATACACATATGATTAGTGTCACATATGTATACAATCAGATATTAATTCAACATTTGTAGGTCTTAGTATATATTTGTGTCTGTTTGCTGCACTTAGATCCTCAAAGCAGCCAGTACACATCACTCAAGCTTTCACTAGGTCACATGATTTCAAATGAATATGGATGTGTTGTTTGATCATCACACATGTCAAAGTTTCATTAGGTCACATGGCTTGTGTCTACAAGTTTCAAATTATAAGCTCACACCACCTTCATAAGAACCTTGCATTTTTAACCCTGTGGGCCCCTTATGAAAAATCACACCTGTCCCCTTTGGAACGGTGTGAACAACTAAAAAATATTAAATATTAATATATTTCTCTACATTTTTTTGCTTAAATCTTTTAACCAAGTTGTACTCAGATTATGCATATCAAATATTCATTCCTTTTGAGGATTTTCACAATTTATTTGCCATTTTATTTACATGAAGTCACTGTTATGTTAATGAAAAAAAAACATGAATTAAGATTAACTATATAATAAATGTTGGATGGATTTTTTATTTTATTTATCACAGTCTGTGATATGTGAATGATAAATAACAACACCAATTTTGATGCATTATCATTTTTGGGGGCAGTTTCTATTTTTCAATAAAAATAGACACTGTTCCCCTTCAGGACTTTTTTTTGTCTTTGTTGAAAAACAACCATAAAAATATTAATTTTTTTTTTGATTTTTAACTCCTAGTCAGAGTATACATACCAAATATTCATTGTGGGTGTATGTATGAGAGAGAAAGACAGGGAGAGAGAGATAGTGAGAGAGAGAGAGAGAGAGAGAGAGAGAGAGAGAGACATGGAGAAAAATAATAATGTAACCTTAAAGCAACCTGCAGCTCATAATTTGCAATTTTTAGCGACACAATTACACACACACACACACACACACACACTCCACTCCCTGTCCCCCCTCTCTCTCTCTGTCTCTCTTTCTCCCCCCTCTCTCCTCTCTCTCCCTTCTCTCCTTCTCTGCATGTCACTAACTCTGCCGTACTGCATGTCAGTAACTCGGCCTCTTCTCCAGAGCCTTTGTGCTCCACTGTCTTGCAGGTTAACTTCTATCACAGCGGTGCCTGGATAGTGTGACGTGTGAGGTTGTGCTGCTGCTGTGGTGTCAAATGCCTCCTGCTGATTCTGTTATCATTAGTCATTAGTCAAACTGAGCTTAAAGTGCCTGTGCTGTCACCTAATTACATGGTCATTAATTAGCATAACAATGGCTTCACTCTGACAGACACAAGCCTGTGTGTGTGTGTGTGTGTGTGTGTGTGGCAAATTGTGATTTGTGAAATTGATTGAGTGATTGATTGATTGATTGATACATCAACTACACACATTCACAGCTCCACACACACACGTAAGCCACACACATCAGGCTCAGCCTGTAACATAAGGCTATTTAGTTTGTTTAATAAAAGGACAAGGTATAGACCTGTTCTATAGGAAAGGTAACCTTAAATGACTTTTGTTGTGATCCAATATAATGGTAGGGGAAACACTGCCGTATGATAAGAAAGGGGCCTGGTGGAAAGCGATCACAGATGTAGTCGCAATGTATATTGCAAGAGATGTGGTGCCCATATATAGGCTACTGTGGAAAACCTGGGGTTTATTCACGTGCTGAAAGCTTTGGACCCCAGGTATGTGCTACCAGGCTGCAAATATATATTTTTTTTAACTAGGAGGGGAAAAAATCTATTTAAATCGTGAATCGGATTTTTTGTGAAAAAATCTGAGATTTTTTTTTAGGCCATATCGCCCAGCCCTATGATCACTTGAGTGCAATCAGGGATTGTAGGTGATACAGACAAGTTTTTATTATTAAGCATAATAGCAGAAATATGCATGTTTGTTTACATAGCAAAAAATATCTAATATTTGTTGAATAACTGCATGTTACTTGTGGATGTGTAGTTTAATTCTTACAGTAATTGAAATATTTTATCAAACAGATGACCCAAGGTTGGAGCAGCGGGGAGGAGGAGCAACAAAGAACTAGGGATGGGCAACACAAGCAAAAACACTATTCGAAAATCGTGCCAGGTATTCGACAATGTTTCGAATAATGGCATGTATTTTTCACATCGCAAGGATTTTTCACGGACATTTTTACAGGAAACTACAACGCGGAAGTGCGCTCTACTATGAAAGCAGGAATGACTGCGGACATACCTCACAGAGTAGTAGTCTCTGCATGTTTCTCCTGTTTGTAGAAGAGCATCTCACACCGCTGTAGCAATCCTAGACTGCCCTTGTGTGGTTAGGAGCTGAACTGCATGTCAAATAAAGGGGGGTAAATAAGACAGCGAATAGTAATAGTCGCATTAAAAAATCGATTTTTTAAAAATAAAACGACTATTCGAAAATCGAAAATCGAAAATCGTGACCCATCCCTACAAAGAACACAAATCACTGAGGTCAGCCGCTTTGCCCCGGGTACTGCCCAAACCTCACCGTGCTGCCCCCAGAGATTGCCGCTGCACATGCTGGAACATAGAGGGAGAACAGTGCCCGGTCTGGTTCCTCCAGGGAGGTCAACAGGAGCGCAAAGCGGGGAAAAGCCCTACCACCACAACCAGCAGCCCTCTCTGTGTTCCAGGAGAGCGTGCTAGATACTTTGAATAGAGAAACTGGAGAGGAGGAACATTTTTTTAAGCCTTGCACCAGCAATGAAAAGGCTGAACAACAGACAAAAAGCCCTTGTTAGAATGAAGTTTCAGCAATTTTTATATGACATTGAATTTTCTGATGACACACATACACACACACACACACACACACACACACACACACACACACACATTTAATCAACATTTCACTTGTCTGTAAATATGTAATTCTTACAGTTTTGATAATCAGTTTTATTTTCAAATTAATAATCAATTCAACTGTTCAACACATGAATATTCATTAAATAAGTGACTGCACTGTCAGCCTGGTCAAGTCATTTGTTGAAACTTTTCTGTTCATGGCTCCTTAAGCTCTGAGTTGTTATTTGAAATGAAAAATATGAAGATGAAGGTATTAAAAATATTTAAAAACAAAAATTTGATTTGCATACTACTACTACCACCGCTGCTACTGCTGCTACTACATCAACAACTACTACTACTACTACTACTACTACTACTACTACTACCACTTCTACCACTACAATAATTTCAGTTACTATTATTTAATTTTACATTGATGGTCCAGGGCCCAGTTCCTCTGCACCAGGGAGAGGGATGTCCTCAGGCAGGTCTAATGTACCCTGGCGTAGGGCCCTGCCAAATGCAGAGGCATGCAGCATTCCTCCATCACTGTTTCTCCCATATGCTCCAACATCAACCACTCTGAAATGGTAGTGGGCATCCACCACGGCAATGAGAACAATTGAGAAAGTCCCCTTATAGTTGAAAAAAAGGAACCACTGCAAGGTGGGGCTTGGATAATGACATGTTTCCCATCAATAGCACCTAAGCAATTTGGAAATGCCCACAGGGTACTGAAATCTGCCGCAATTCTCTGCCAGTCTTCCCTCTTGGGCACAGGCATGTACAGTCAGGTCCATAATTATTTGGACAATGATACAGTTGTCGTCATTTTGGCTCTGTACACCACCACAATGGGTTTTAAATGAAACAATGAATACCTGCTTAAAGTGCAGACTCTCAGCTTTCATTTAAGGCTTTTTTCAAAAATGTAGTATGAACCATGTAGGAATTACAACCATTTCTTCACACACTCCCCCAACTTTAAGGGCTCATAAGTATTTGGACAAACTAACATAATCATTAATTAAACAGTCAGTTTTAATACTTGGTTGCAAATCCTTTACAGTCAATGACTGCCTGAAGTGTTGGACACATAGGCATCATCAGATGCTGGGTTTCTTCCCTGGTGATGCTCTGCCAGCCCTTTACTGCAGCCGTCTGCACTTCCTGCTTGTGTTTTGGGTGTTTTGCCCTCAGTTTTGGCTTCAGCAAGAGAAACGCATGCTCAATTGGATTCAGGTCAGATGATATGGCTTGGCCATTGCAGAACATTCCACTTCTTTGCCTTAAAAAAATTTTGTGTACAAAAGGTACAGGACAGCACTCCAATTATAGTGTTTATTGCCACACGAACATTTCGGGTGAAACCCTTCCTCAGCGTGCACAAGCAACAAAGTGAATGGATCACACACTCAGGTGTCACTTATCAGTAATCAGGCTGACACAGCAGCTGCAGGTAATGGCAAGAGAAGAAAAAAGAAAAAAGGAACCTAACAATGTATCCCTTCTTATATCAACACAAACAATCAAGTAACCACAATAGTGATATTTTTTAAAACAGTTATTCAACAATGAAATGCATATCAATTTCTAAGAATTCCAAGCTTTTAACATTTTTAAGGTTTTTAAAGTTTTTTAACAAAAAATTAACAGGCAAATGTCTAATAGTTTTGCTTACTTGTTTTTTGTAAAAATGTTTTTTGTACAAATGTTCTTGACCAACAGGCCTACAGGTTAACAGAAAACTATTATTATGTATTGGAAACAAGGTGTACTCCTGGCTTAGCGGCACACACATCAGGCGACCCTGCCGCCAACGGACCTCCTCTACCAGTGGGTCCTCAGCGCAGAGCAGCACAGATACGGATGCCCCCATCAGCCAGCGTTTTTTACGCCCAAGAAAAGCAACATCACAGCATCCACTCCCTTCACGGGGAGGCAAAGGAAAATCAGGAGGGGGAAGAAAAGGCCTAAATCAGGGCGACGGAACGAATCCAATGTAATCAACATCTCCAGCACGGAGTTAAGTACTGACCAAAACACTCTCTTATCTAAAGGTCTTTCATTTGTTCCCTCCAGACAAGTTGACTCTTTCACTACTAAAGTAGAACTATTTAAATTCTTCAGGAATATCAGACTGAAAGCCTTTTACAATAAGGATGCTGTTAAAACCTCTGCTTATAATGAGATAGATGATTCATCACCCGTAGCACAAACCCCTTTAAATGTGTCCAGCAATGTCAGAATGTTCAAACTCAAAAGTACATTTGTCCCACAAACAAATCAAGCTTCAGTGGACACTTTTTGCCGATTAGTTGAACAGGATGTCATGGAACTGTGTGCTCAGAGTGGAGAACAAAAACTGTATCCTAATCTGCTGGAATCAGAGAGGAAGGCCTGGTTGGAATTAATGAATAATGATGAAATTGTGATACGCCATGCTGACAAAAGCGGGGCTATAGTAGTCCAAGATAAATCTGCTTATGTGAATGAGATTATGACACAACTTTCTGACAGTCTCATCTATACCCATCTGGATGCAGATCCAACTTTTAGATTTGGACAAGAAATTAAAGATACATTAAAATGTCACTTACGCGAGGGCGGAATTTCGGACAATGAATACAAATTTATGATTAAAGTGCATCCTATCAGACCTGTGTTGTATACCTTGCCGAAGATCCACAAGAATTTGAAAAATCCACCTGGACGTCCTATAGTGGCCAGCATCGGTTCACTCACTGAACCTATCTCACAATTCACTGACTCTCACATTAAACCTTTGGTACAGACATTGCCCTCTCATGTGAAAGACACTACTGATTTTTTGAAGAAACTGACTAATTGTAACATTACCTCCACTGATATACTATGCACTATGAATGTATCAAGTTTATACTCCAGTATACCGCATGAGGATGGCTTGAAGGCTTTGAGTTATTTTTTGAATCAGCGGTCTGAGTTACATCCACCCACTGAGTTATTGTCGTCTTTGACTAAAATGGTCCTAACTAAAAACTACTTCAAATTTCAAGATTGTTATTATTTACAGTGCAGAGGCACAGCAATGGGTTCTCCTGTAGCACCAAACTATGCAAATTTATTTATGGGCAAGTTTGAGGAAGATTTTATTTACAATCCTTTTTCAACATTCATTAAAACATATTGGAGATACATTGATGATTTATTTTTTGTATGGAGTGGTAATGCAGAGGATCTAAAGAAATTTCATGAATATTTGAACAGCAAAAAAGAATCTATGAAGTTTACACTTAATTTTGATTTGGAGAAGATTTCATTTCTAGATGTTCTGGTTAAGAAAAATGTCAATATTTTACACACAGAGGTGTATAAAAAAGAGACAGATAGGAACACTTTTCTCCACTGCAGCAGTTATCATCCACCCTCGCTTAAGAGGAGTTTGCCATACAGCCAAATTCTAAGGTATAAACGCATTTGTGATTCGGATGAAATCTTTGAGTCACAAGCCAAGGAGCTCTGTAAGAATTTTGTCTCTAGAGGTTATAACAACACTCTGGTTGAAAAAACCATGGATAAGGTTCGTCAGATCCAGAGGAATGTCTTGTTAGAGCCGAAAGAAAAAGTTCATTCTAACTCGGTTTCAATGGTGTGCACATATAGCCCTATTTCCAGTGCACTCAAAAAGGTTGTAAATAACTATTGGTATATTCTGAACACAGATCCCGATATCGGAAGAGCTTTTCAAGAGCCACCAAGATTCTTCTTTAAAAGACAGCCCAATTTGAGCAACTATTTGGTGAGATCCGTTTTATCAAAAAAACTTTCTCATCATTTTTTGTCGAGTGTGCCAAATGGCAATTATCCTTGTTTCAATTGTGTTCAATGCCCAAATCTGATCAGAGAAAATTATTTCTCACATCCTAAAACTGGTAAGATTGTGAAAGTCAAAGGTAGAATAACATGCAACACTAAATTTGTTGTATATTTATTGAAGTGTCCTTGCAAGGACACTTTTGAGGATTCAGCACCCATTCATACTTCTGAGGGTTGAGCGTGTTTGTTTGGACTTCTGACTTCTTTGCCTTAAAAATGTCTTTGGTTGCTTTTGCAATATGCTTCAGGTCAATGTCCAACTGCACTGTGAAGCATCGTCCAATGAGTTTTGAAGCATTTAGTTGAATCTGAGCAGATAATGTAGCCCCAAACACTTCATGTTTATGCCTCTATTGCATGCGGACTGTTTACCTGCCACAAAAACGCGATTGGTCAATAATACTCAGACTACAGAGTACAAAACTTATGGAGACACAAAGGGGCCTTCTTTCACATTTGCCGTACTGCCCAAGTACTGCCAAATTAATGGCATTCCCCTCTATAGTGTGCCAGTTCTCAAATGTGTTATTTTAAATTGTTCCTAATTGTTCTATCTGTCATCCAGGATGGTACCCTTCCCATGGAGGCTAAACTATTGAAGACAGATATCCTTTCAAAAGCCAGTCTGGAAACCTTGCATACATCGCTAGTTGAGATCGTCCTATCTCAGGCAACTGTTCATGACCACCAGTCCCCTTCTACTACTCCTGGTGCCTTACCTCCATCACCCCCATCACCTCCCTCTCCTTCCTCCACCGAATACCTGGATGAGTTCAGCTCCTGTGGTGCCCTCCTTCTGTCCCAGAAGCTCAGAAATCTGGAGCTGCAGAGTAAAGAGAGCAGTGAGATGAGGAGGTCGGCTCTGGACCCCTCCTGTCTCCTCACCCCGCCCAACACCCCCCACACATGCGCGCAGAAGGCACTGGGGACGGGGGGGGGGGGGCACAAAGAGCGGACACTGACATTCCAAAAAGCATGGTATGAGAAGTATCCCTGGCTACATGTTAGTATGGGTACTGAGAGTGTTCTGTGTTTTCACTGCTCTAAATACTTTAAGACAAGGAAACCAGCACAAGCCAAGAGTATAGACCCAGCTTTTGTCAGCACTGGATTTCAAAACTGGAAAAAAGCACTTGAAAAATTTTCCATGCATGAGAAATCAGAGGGTCACAAAGTGGCTGTTACAACTGCTGCATATGAAACCAGGCCTGTTACTACACAGTTGAGCAGTGCAGTCAGTACACAGCAAGCAGAAAACAGAGCTAGCCTGTTAAAAATAATAGGAGCTGAGATGTTTCTGGCGAGGCAGGGATTGGCCTTTAGGGGTCATGAACATCATCAAGGTAACCTTGACCAGCTTTTAAAATACAAAGCTGAAGGTGATCAGGCATTCACGAGGTGGTTATCTGCAAAGAGAGGCGTGCACACATCTTGGGACTGTCAAAATGAGCGGATAAATTTGATGAGTTCATCAATTATCAGGAAAATTGCAGATGAGATCCGGTCCTTACCAGTGTTGCAATATTCCATTATTATGGATGGAACAAGGGATGTCTCTGGTGTTGAGCATGAGGCGCTGTGCCTACGTTATGTTGACGCTGATTTGTTGGTGCACGAAGACTTCATAGGGTTGTATGAAACAACTTCTACAACAGGTGAAAACCTTGCCAAGATCATTTGGGATGTTCTGCTGAGGCTGAATTTGCCAATATCGGGCCTGAGAAGTCAGGCATATGATGGGGCATCAAATATGGCTGGAAAGCACTCAGGTGCACAGGCTGTTATTCAGCGAGCACAGCCACTAGCACCATGTGTACATTGTGGAGCACACTGTGTCAATTTGGTTACACAACAAGCTTGCTCAGCCTCCAATGCTAGATGAGATGGCTGCAAGTCATTCTGAGTCTGCAAGCCGGGCAGAGGGTTTACGTGTTCGACTGCAACAGGGTAATGTTGTACTGGGACTTCTGCTTGCGTTAGATGTGATCAGTGAGGTTCTGAATGCATCTCTCCAGAAAAACACTCAGACAATGGAGGGCATGCTGTCTGCAGTCTCCCTTGTCCAAGCTTCAAATTGGCATATAGTTGAATATCTGGCAAAAATGTCCCTCTGTAAAAGACAGCTATGTCTACTGTATGCATGGGCAGATTATGAGACAATGGGCCCCTGGGCACAGATAGGCAAAAGGCCCCACCACCTCTCCTACACAGGGTCAGACACAGAGTCTGTGCTGGTTGTGCCTCTTTTTTGTTGTTTGCGTCTCTCTGAGGTCATCTTGTGTCTCTTTGAGGTGGATTTGTGTCTTTTTCAGTCATTTTGTCCCATAAATGTCGTTTTGTAACTTGGAGGTCATTTTGTGTCACTTAGAAGTCAATTAATGTCTTTTTTAGTAATTTAGTGTCTCTTTCAGATCATATTGTGTCATTGTAATTATTTATTGTTTCAAAGGTAATTTTGTCTCTCTTTGGGGCATTTTTGTCATTTTGGTTCTGTGTCTCTTTGAGGTCATTCAGTGTCATCGCAGTTATTTTCTGACTCTCTGAGGTCATTTTGTAGTTTTTTTTTGTGTCATTTTAAGGGTCAATTGATGTCGTTTTAGACATTTTGTGGTAATTTAGTGTCTCTCTGAGGTCATTTATTGTCTCTGCTGTAATTTTGTGTCTCTCTTAGGTCATTTATTATCAGCAGTAACACAGGAGGAAACTTCAAGACACTTCAAAATGGCCATGAACTCTGCTCACCAACTGTGCTTGCTGGAGTCTTGTCAGTGCTGGTAAGTGGATACACGGCCTTGCTGGGAAGTTCAGCACATAACTTCAAAAAGGTAGGGACCGACGTGTGTGCTACTGTATTGCAGGGCAAGATTGCTCTCTGGGATTTTTTCAGAGATGTCGTCTGCCCTGAAGGCCACTAGTCTGAGTTTTGCTTTTCAAAATTACTCCTCTGCTCCTCGTCCTTCTAGGCAAGCCCTTTGAATATGTCAAGTAGTCATTTAGTGTTTACTTGTGGAAATTACATTTTGACATGTCTAGATTTATTTTGACTAGTTTAAGTTAACTTAAAATATCTGTAAGATGAGTTTGACATGTTACAAACTTATTTTCATTGAAAGTAATCACATTTCAACAACCAAAATTGATTTAAAGATATCGTTAATTTAATTATTAAAAAAGGTTATCCCTTTTGGCACTACCAGATTAAAGATTACAAATATCTATAATTAAATTTCCTCGTGTTGATAAAGGACTGTGACCAGTGGAAATGTAGGCTATTTTACAACTTCCAGACTATTTGAATTTCACTTTGATATCAAGATTTGAATTGTGACTGCTAGCAAAAGAATTGTAGATATCTAAAATGTTACTTGCACTCTCCTTTGCTATCTTCCTTGTCAGCTGGAGAGAGGCGTCTCAATAGGCTCTTTGGATTTATCTATTTCATTCATAATTTCTGTCATTGTCATCGTAAAGACACCGGCCTTTAGTTTCGCAGACTGGGCAAGGCGGCGGCGCAGCGCACCTGCGCTTCGCCAACTGGGTGTGGCCAGGCAGATTTTGCAAGTTTGGCACACCGTGTGTGCTGGCACAGCTACTCCTTTCCCACCTCCGTCCCTCCTACCTGCGCAAGTCGGAAAGAGGGAGGAGAGAAGGCGTGGAGTGGGTTTTACACACATCACACCAATCAAATGATCCCCTCTCCTCGCCCTTAAATGTGCCGCGCAAAGGCGTAATGAGAGTTTACTCAATTCGCCATGGCAGAAGAGAACAGCAGCGTCAGATGGCCAAACTTCTCCCAGGAAGAAACTGATGTTTTGGTCCGGGAGGTCCAAGCTCGCAGTGTCCGAATATACAGAACTGCGAGCAGACCTCTACGGGCTGATGATGCAAACTTAGCCTGGGAGGAGGTCACCACAATTGTAAATCAATGTTGCGTTTCAATCATGCGCGCACACTCTCTCTTTCTCTCTAGCAGCCTCACTCTGTTTCTTTTCTTTTGACTTTTCTAAGATGACAATTGCTGAATATATACTCCCTATCTGATGCTGTGGCTGTTTGTGGTTGGCTGAGAGGGGTGTGAACTCATTAGTTTGCAGCTGTGTTAATCAAATCAGGTTGGGTTTCCATTACGCGTGCCAAACGTGCCAAACAGTGCCAATCCCCTTTGATCTGACATCAGATGTGATGGGACAGTCAATGTAGAGATACATTTATGTGCTGATTGCAGATAGTTGCATTGAGTAGTGTTTTTTCTGGCTATTTATTTCATTTTTAATGTGCCTGACATTCTGGAAACCTGCCTGTGAGGTTTTGGTGACGTATGCGCACTGTCCGCTGGTCAGCCAGAATTACACTTACACCGGCTGTGCTCCCCCTGCGCTGACAGTAGACCTGGTTTCAGCTGGCGAGCTTTTAGCGCACCTTTGGCGAAGCCTTTTGGCACGAAACTGTCACTGCGCCAAGCTGGATCTGTCGACACCTCCCCCTGCTGTGCTGCCACACCCATCTCAGCGCACCTCGGTCTGCCAAACTACCAAACTGAGCGCGCCTCGGGTTGCGCTACTCGAAACTAGCTCTGCACAGGGTGTGTCACCCTAGAGGCTACCGAAACACCTTGGAAGAAGGTCTCTCCAATGTTATCTTCCCAGGGAAAACTCCAATTTATCTCACTGTTAAAGTATTGGAGAGTTTTTCCCTGTCAACTGGAGAGAAGTGTCTCAAAAGGCTCTTTGAATTTAACTATTTCATTTATAATTTCTGTTATTGTCATTGTAAAGACACCGAAACACCTTGGAAGAAGGCCTCTGCAGTGTTATCTTCCCAGGGAACACTCCAATTTATCTCACTGTTAAAGAATTGGAGAGTTTTTCCCTGTCAACTGGAGAGAGGCGTCTCAATGGGCTCTTTGAACTGTTATTGTCATTGTAAAGATACCGAAACACCTTGGAAGAAGGTCTCTCTAATGTTACCTTCCCAGGGAACACTCCAATTTAATCTCACTTTTAAAGTATTGGAAAGTTTTTCCTTGTCAACTGGAGAGAGGCATCTCAATAGGCTCTTTGAATTTAATTGTTATTGTCATTGTAAAGACACCGAAACACCTTGGAAGAAGGTCTCTCCAATCTTACCTTCCCAGGTAACACTCCAATTTAAACGCACTTTTAA
Source organism: Epinephelus lanceolatus (assembly GCF_041903045.1). Taxonomy (NCBI): domain Eukaryota; kingdom Metazoa; phylum Chordata; class Actinopteri; order Perciformes; family Serranidae; genus Epinephelus; species Epinephelus lanceolatus. The sequence goes on along the minus strand of NC_135757.1, from coordinate 19,928,528 downwards.
AGTATTGGAGAGTTTTTCCTTGTCAGCTGGAGAGAGGCGTCTCAAAAGGCTCTTTGAATTCAACAATTTCATTTATAATTTCTGTTATTGTCATCGTAAAGACACCGAAACACCTTGGACGAAGGTCTCTCCAATGTTATCTTCCCAGGGAACACTCCAATTTATCTCACTGTTAAAGTATTGGAGAGTTTTTCCCTGTCAACTGGAAAGAGGTGTCTCAATAGGCTCTTTGAATTCAATAATTTCATTTATAATGTCTGTTATTGTCATCGTAAAGACACCGAAACACCTTGGAAGAAGGTCTCTCAAATGTTACCTTTCCAGGGAAAACTCCAATTTTATCTCACTATTAATGCAATGGAGAGTTTTTCCCTGTCAACTAGAGAGAGGTGTCTCAATAGGCTCTTTGAATTTAAATGTTATTGTCATTGTAAAGACACCGAAACACCTTGGAAGAAGGTCTCTCCGATGTTATCTTCCCAGGGAATACTCCGATTTAATCTCACTGTTAATGTATTGGAGAGTTTTTCCCTGTCAACTAGAGAGACGAGTCTCAATAGGCTCCTTGAATTCAACAATTTCATTTATAATTTCTGTTACTGTCATCATAAAGACACCGAAAAACCTTGGAAGAAGGTCTCTCCAATGTTATCTTCCCAGGGAATACTCCAATTTATCTCACTGTTAAAGTATTGGAGAGTTTTTCTCTGTCAACTGGAGAGAGGCGTCTCAATAGGCTCTTTGAATTTAACTATTTCATGTTTAATTTCTGTTATTGTCATTGTAAAGACACCGAAACACCTTGGAAGAAGGTCTCTCCAATGTATACTGCCAGATATTAATATATACTTTTAACATATTGTACCACAGTAGCCAGAATTATAACTATAATATTATTACTTTCATTAATGTTGCTGTAAGCTACTGTCATTACCGTCTGTCCTGCATCTCTCTCTCTCTCTCTCTCTCTCTCTCTCTCTGTCTCTGTCTCTCTTTCTGTCTCATTGTGTCATACGGATTACTGTTAATTTATTATGCTGATCTGTTCTGTACAACATCTATTGCATGTCTGTCCGTCCTGGAAGAGGGATCCCTCCTCAGTTGCTCTTCCTGAGGTTTCTACCGTTTTTTTTCCCCGTTAAAGGGTTTTTTTTGGGGAGTTTTTCCCTTATCCGCTGTGAGGGTCCAAAGGACAGAGGAATGTTGTATGCTGTAAAGCCCTGTGAGGCAAATTGTGATTTGTGATATTGGGCTTTATAAATAAAATTGATTGATTGAACTATTTTATTTATAATTTCTGTTATTGTCATTGCAAAGACACATAAACACCTTGGAAGAAGGTCTCTCCAATGTTATCTTCCCAGGGAATACTCCAATTTAATCTCACTGTTAAAGTATTGGAGAGTTTTTCTCTGTCAACTGGAGAGACGCGTCTCAATAGTCTCTTTGAAATTAACTATTTCATTCATAATTTCTGTTATTGTCATTGTAAAGACACCGAAAAACCTCTCTCCAATGTTATCTTCCCAGGGAACACTCCAATGTAATCTCAGTACTACTCAGAACTAGGGGTGGGAATCTTTAGGCACCTCATGATTCGATAACGATTACAATTCAGGGGCTACGATTCGATTATAAAGCGATTATTGATGCATCTTTAATTTATGTATATTGATGTACTTTTTCACAACACACATTTCTTTTTGTCTCACTGAATAAGCATTCAACCAAGACTACACTAATGAAACGCAAATGAAACGGATGCAGGTACGAGAAGTATTTAAAAAACTGAAAGAAAAAAATATTAAGGCTCAATCTCCATACCCTGCGCAATTAAAGATATTCATGGAGACAGGCACAAAGACTTTTAGTACACTAACAGAAGCCGCTCCTGTGCTAAAAGAGATGGGGATCGAAGCCGACTGCCTGTGGAGCAAGTGGACAAGGGACAGCTGGACCACTGTGCGAGGGACGAGAGAAAAAAGAGGGCCACCAGCGATGACCAGTAAAGATCTACAAGCCTTTATAAACATTGTCTCACCTGAATGAGCAACACGGTGAGACACGAAGATGGAAACTATGATAAAAGATCTGCCTCAGTGACGGAACGTTATTTAGGCCTAAAGATGGACATGTGGCAATATGGTTATGTTATGGCTGAAAATATTCTAGTTTAAATGTTTTTTTTTCTTTATTAACTTAAAAGATGAAAAGGGTTTGAGGAGGACAAAAAAGCTAAAATTGTTGAATCTTTTGTTTTCTCTGTTTAGAGAGAGTAGTAACTTTGAATAGAAAATCTAAGTTACAAACGCACTTAGTGCCTTTTCCCAGAGAGAAATCGCCACATCTCTCTGTCAACTTTTCTTTTTCTAAGGAGAGGGGAAGGTTGGGGGTTAAATTTGGAGGTCACATATTTTTGTTTTCTAGGTGTTTGGGCATTTATCTATTTATTTTTTGTTACTGTAGTTTCCTTTGTTGTTAATCTATTGTCCTTTTGCCTGATTGGTCAATTATTGGTGTGTGTAAGTCGATGAAGTAGTCTGAGATATGAACTATGAAAGATATATGAAAGATATTAGTCTATATTTAACTGAAAACTATGAACTTGTGAAAAAAAACTTATTTCATCTGAGATACGGCAGTATTAACAATGGAGTTAGTTGGAGTATGATCCCTATATTATTTTGTGACTGTAAAATAGAAGAAAGATGAACAAAGTAATATTTGGATCTTATAATGTACATGGCCTTAACCATCCTATTAAAAGAAAGAAAATTTTAAATCAACTAAAGAAGTTAAAGTGCTTAATTGCTTATTACAAGAGACCCATCTTTCAGGGGAAGAGAATGAAAAATTAAAAAGGGAATGGGTGAACCAGGTATATTACGCATCATATGGTAAGAGGAGAGGAGTCACAATACTAATTCATAAATCAGTGCCATTTGTCCTTGAGAACATCATTAAAGATCCAGACGGTAGATATGTAATGATTGTTGGAACTGTAGGAGATACTGTTATGACTATTGTAAATATCTATGCTCCAAATGAAGATGATGATAATTTTTTTTAAAACTATAGCAAATGTAATTGTTAGTAAGGGGAGAGGGATGATAATAGGCGGGTACTTCAATGTTGTTCAAAATGGACGAATGGATAGGCTCCCTCCAGACCACAGTCCAGGATCTAAAAAACAGAAAATACTTATGAATGTAATGGAAGAACTGGGACTGACTGATCCTTGGAGAGATAAAAATCCTCTAAAAAGAGACTACACTTTCTATTCTAACCCGCATGACAGTTATTCAAGGATTGACTTTTTTCTTATTTCAAAGCAACATATACACAAAGTATGGGATTGTAAAATTGAATCTATAACAATAAGTGACCATGCTCCTGTCAAACTTACGATAGATATGGGAAAAGAACAATTCTTCAAATACTGGAGACTTAATACATCAATCTTAACAGATAAGGAAATATTAAATGAACTTAGTAAAAACATAGAAGAATACTTTATGATAAACGACAATAATGAAGTAACACCCTGAGTCCTGTGGGAAGGATGTAAAGCAGTTATACGAGGGAAAATGATAGAAATATCCTCTAGACTGAAGAAATTACAAATGAAACGACAGAAGGAACTTGAAGATAAAATTAATATTCTGGAGATTGAACACAAATTGACGTCCAACAAAGAAACACTCTTGGAACTTAAACAAACTAGACAGAGACTAGATGAACTTCTAACATATAAAGCCGAAGGAGCTATACGCTTCTCAAGACAGAGATATTATGAAATGGGTAATAGAGCAAGTCGTTTATTAGCATTTTAATTGCAAAAAGCCCAATCAAGTAGGGTAGTTGCAAAGATAATCCATCCAAAAACTAAGGAGTCTATGACATCACCAAAGGATATAGCAGAGGCCTTTGGAGCGTATTTTAAAGAACTATATGCAGACTCAGACTACACCTCAAAGAATGAATATAAAGATTTTTTCTCAAAAATACATGTACCATCATTGACAGAGAAGGAAGCACAAGATATGATAAAACCAATAACAGAACAGGAAGTCTTGAAAACTATAAAATCGCTTAAAAACAGTAAATCGCCAGGAACAGATGGACTACCTGGAGAATTTTATAAATTCTTTGCAGAACAGCTTTCACCAGTACTAGTTAAAGTCTTTAATTATGCCTTATCAAAAGGGGATCCTCCACAAACATAGTCTGAGGCTATTATCTCTGTGCTATATAAAGAGGAGAAAGATCCAACAAAATGCGAGGGATATAGACCAATTAGTCTGTTAGGCAAGGATTTGAAAATATTGACCAATATCCTGGCTCACAGAATGCAGAAAATTGCTGCAAAACTGATTAACCCTGATCAAACAGGTTTTATCCCATTTCAACAGGGAGCAAATAATATAAGAAGAATCATAAATATTATATCAACAGCTCAAAAGACTAAACAAACATCTTTAGTTATCAGCTTGGATGCACAAAAAGCATTCGATAGGGTGAGTGGGGCTACCTATTTGAAACACTTGAAGTATTTGGATTCAACCCAGTCTTTATTAATTGGATAAAAACTATTTATAATAACCCACAATCATGCATTAGTGTTCAGATTTCTTCCCTGTTAAAAGGGGGGTTAGACAAGGGGACTGTTTAAGTCCTTTACTGTTTGCCATTAGTATTGAACCGCTTGCTGAGTCTATAAGGCATAATAAGGACATATGTGGAATAATTGATGAGGGACAAAAAGAACATAAAATATCACTGTTTGCTGATGATTTATTAGCATTTATTAGCAAACCAACATCATCTATACCGGCTTTACTGGGAGTCTTAAATGAATATGGAAAAATATCTGGCTTTTTGACTAATTAAACTAAATCCACTGCAATGATGCTATTTGGGGAGAAGCCAGCTATATTAGAGGAAAAAATCAAGTTCCAGTGGACCAGGAAAGGGTTCAGGTATCTAGGTGTGACAATAACACCCAGGACATCACAACTATTTAGAATTAATTACGAAAAATTGATTACAGAGATAAAGACGAGATTTGAAAAAATGGGAGCTGTTATCATTGACATTAATCGGCAGAGTGGAAACTATACGTATGAATATTCTACCACGCTTGCTCTTTATGTTTCAATCACTCCCATTAATCATTCCAAAGTCTTCCTTTATAGCTCTGGATAAAATGATTTTAAATTTTGTCTGGCAAAATAAGAGGGCAAGAGTAAGTTATAAAAGGCTACAAAGTTCTAAAAAGGATGGGGGCTTAAATTTACCAGACTTGCAAAAATATTATTGGGCAACACAACTCAAAATAATAATGTCATGGATAACAGAAGACACAGATACATTATGGGTGGAAATGGAACAGAACTCTTGCCCAGTACCACTAGGCTACTTACCATTTATGAGTTCGAAAGAATGGAAAAAACTTAAATTAACAAATGAATGGGCAGAGAAAACATGGAAAATATTGTCTAAAATAAGGAACAAGCTGGGAGTTTCAAACTCAGTATCAAGAGTTACCAAAATTGCAGTAAATCCAGATTTTCACCCATCTAAAACTGACAATGGATTTAAGAAATGGATGAACAAGGGGCTGGTGTACAGTGATCAACTACTGGATGGACAAGTACTAAAATCATTTCAACAACTCATTCAAGAATTTAATTTACAAGTTCAAGACCATTACAGATTCCTACAAATTAGACACTATCTTCAGAAAAACAAAGAATGGGAAAGTATATTAAAAGGAACCCTCTATGACAGAACTGTTCTTGATAAAATGTGAAGGAGAAAAAATGAAGAAAGGAATTATCTCAAGGTTTTACAGAGCTTTGCAACAAGATCTTAAAAACAAAGATTTAGAGAATAAAAGAAAGTGGGAAATTGAACTGAACATACTAATTAGTGAAAATGAATGAGATGAAACGTGTTTGTCTGGTCATAAATTAACAAATAGCCCAAATTGGAGGGAATTTGATTGGAAGATTAAAAACAGATATTTCAGAACTCCAATTATAACAGCAAAATATGGCGTTTCATCAGCACTATGCTGGAGGGGTTGTGGCCACCAAGGGGACCTCTCACATATAATGTGGGCCTGTCCAAAATTGCAGGAGTACTGGGACGATGTTAAAAGGATAATAGAGCAAATTTTGGATATAAAAATAAAACTTGACCCAAAGTTATTTATTTTGGGCATCCCTTCAGGACTCCAAATGGGGAAAAAGAAAACATATTTAATGAGGACCCCGCTTTTAATAGCCAAAAAAACTATTACGGTATTATGGTTGCAGCCACAACCCCCCAACATAAAACAATGGCAACAAAAGGTGAATGAGGTATATATTATGGAAAAGATTACAGCTAAAATTCAGCTGAAAACTGACTTTTTTATGGAATTATGGTCACCTTGGATGTCAATGCAGAGCTCAAGATTTTTATTAATTTGATGGCATTTGCCACCAAAACTCTGTTCACTGCCAATAATACCAATGAAAAGAAGGAAAAGGATGGAAGAGAAAAGAGAAAAAAAATATATATATAATATGTGGTGTTGAACCATGTCATTTTTGTGTTGCTTCTTTTTTTTTTTTCTCTGTTTTTCTTTCTTGCACAACTAAATGAAGTGCTATGCTACTAATTTAAAATTTTATGGCAGTAATGCTATCAGTGTAAAATATTACTTTTGAGCCCTGTAACTAAAGTAAGGGAAGGAGGGGAAGGAAGAGAGGGAAAGAAAATGAAAAAAGGAAGAGAAGAAGGAAGAAAAAAAAATTGTACAAAAAACATAAAATGGTTATATCTTTGTCGCTTGCACACTTACTGTATATTAAGTTGTTTTTTTTTTTTGTTTTTTTTCTCTTTTCACCTTTTGTTTGTGTGTTTGTTTGTTTTTTAGTACTGGGTATTTGATTTATTGTATCGTTGTTGTTTTTTTCTTTACTTAAATTCATACAAAGTTAAAGAGAAATGCGAAATGCTTATTTGTGAAAAGATGAAGGTATGAATTGCACAGCATAAATAAAAAGTTAAAAAAAAAAAAGAATAAGCATTCAACACTTGCAATTTTTAAAAACAGTGCATTTGTAATAAGAAACAGTTGAATTCATTTCCATTATATTTTATTAAACATATAAATGGAAATGCGTGTAAACTGGAAAGTTACAAGTTCGTTGTACGGAACCAAAGGTAACAACAGGTATCTTAAATCACAAGATAAAATGCGCAGTTAACTTAGAGTAACAAATGATTCGGTGGCGACAGACGTCCACGCATCACATGTAACTGCGTTCCTACCTGCCTTCAACAGCGAGGCCATGACTTCTGTTCTGGTTTGATGGTAGAGTGTCGGGATGGCCGTGTCGGTGAAACAGCATCGGGATGGGATGGTGTATCTGGGCTCCAATGCAGTGCTCGAAATCCCTGATTTTCCACAACGGAATAAGGACGCAAATCCTTGGCAATAAATGCTGCGATGGCCTTCGTAATTCGCTTGGCCTTTTCCGATGAGGGTGGCAGTTTTCTAATTGCTTCCTCGATTGTTCTCTGGTCGGTAGCGCCACTAGTAGCCGCAGCAACAACAGCCTGCTGTCTCCCTGACTCCTCCGTCAGGTGGAATCGAGTTACATGCCTTCTCATGTTTGTTGTGTTGCCAAAGTATTTTATTTTAGCACGACACAGCTTACATATAACGTGGCTTTTGTCCAGTTTGCTTCTGCCATCAACGTTGTAGAAGCCGAAGTATTTCCACACGTCTGCTTTTAAATTAGAAGGAGCTGTTCGGATCTCACGGCAAGGTGGGTGGCGGTCAGCCATGTTTGTTTTCCTCTGTGCGCGTGTCGGCGTGTCTGCTCCAGGTGCACATCCCAAACTGTCCCGGAGATGACGCGTACCGTGCTTCTTAGTTCCGCATTATTTAGAACCTTCTGTATTACTCTAATTAATCGAAATTTGGACGTTTGTAAATCGATTCAGATTCGTCCACGTCCGAATCGCGATGCATCTAAGAATCGGAAATTTCCCCCACCCCTACTCAGAACCATGATACTTTCACTGGTATCGTACTTTCACTGGTATCTGGGGGGGGGGGGGGGGGGGCAGCGTGTCTTGAAACAGCCTTGGTGAAATTAATACAAAATATTTAGAGATTTAAAATGTAAAAACAAGAGGCATATCTCATGCAGCCTGTGTAGTAACATGGTCCCACCCTGATTCTGAGTCAATTGATCATATTTCCTGGAAGCTATTGAGCTAAAATGCTAATATTCAAATATTGAAATTAATACAAAATATTTAGAGATTTAAAATGTAAAAACAAGAGGCGTATCTCATGCAGCCTGTGTAGTAACATGGTCCCACCCTGATTCTGAGTCAATTGATCATATTTCCTGGAAGCTATTGAGCTAAAATGCTAATATTCAAATATTGAAATTAATACAAAATATTTAGAGATTTAAAATGTAAAAACAAGAGGCGTATCTCATGCAGCCAGTGGAGTAATATGATCCTACACTGATTTTGAGTCAATTGATCATATTTCCTGGAAGCTATTGAGCTAAAATATTAACATTTATATATAACATGGCTGCCAGAAAGACGCTGTGAGCAGCTCTCCGTGTCAGCCGTCCCAAACACGCTGCTAAACCTAGCTTTAACTACCGCTAACCTCACCAACTCAAACTGGAACCATTTGTAGAAGAATCCATCGAGGAATTAGAACTCTACATAGACACGATCTACCACAACATGGCTAAACAACCTGACAACAAACGAGGAAGAGACCAGCTGAGCTCAAGTGATCTTGACAACTCGAATATAGCAATGGATCTCCTCCACATTCGAGAATCCATGACCACGATGCAACAACAACTGGAAAAACTGGACATACTAAAAAAGTTGTCAGATGATGTTGAAGACTTAAAACAAGCTATGGACTTCGCTGGTCGAAACCCTCAAAGAAGACAATGCTTTCCTCAGAATGGAAGTGAACAAACTAAAGAAATTAACAGCGGAACTCCAACAACAAAACCACAAAACGACAAATGATATTCTCGACATGCAATCCAGAAGCATGGGGGATAACATAATAATCCATGGGATCCCAGAAACCAGCAAGGAGACTTACCATACCTCTGAGCAACTGGTCAAGTCATCCATGAAAGACAGTCTGAAGATGGATGAGCGTGAGCTTGAAACCACCCGCTTCTCGAGAGTACATCGCATTGGGCAGGTCGAGGCATCCAGACAGAAGAATTGTCCCATGGTGGCAAAAGTTCTCGACACAAAAATGAAGATTTCCATCATGGAGAGAAGGAAGGAACTCCGGGGCACCAACTTTTCCATCAGCGACCAGTTCCCGCCGGAGATTCTAAGGAGGCGCAGGATACTTCACCCCATAATGACGGAGGCGCGGAAAAACAACAAGAGAACTCGTCTTGTCATTGACAGACTCTACATCGACGGGAAGCTGTATATTAGTCCAGATATCACCTACTGGCTTGGTGGAGGAGACAACACGAGCTAGTAGTGCTACCAGCTCATGTAAACAGTCGCCTCCCTTGGACGTCATCAGAGCGACTGTCACCATAGCAACTTAATGCACCGCCGTGGCAAACGGACCCATAGATTCGTCACGGTGATATCTCCCCTTCCCTTTTACCCCCCCCCCTTCTTTCGTTTGATTCTCCCTCATTCATTGTTTTCTCCCTTTCTCTCTTACTCCCCTCATCACATTTATTATTTAATTTAATTTTTTGTTCAGTATTTTTTTTATTAGTCTATGTAGTTTACGTGTCATCTCACTTCCTTTTTTTCTCTCTTCGTCCAGTCTTTTTTTTTCTCTTTATCTTCTTCTTTATTTTTTAAATAGATGCAGCCTGGGAATGGCCGACACACACTTTTTCATGTGTGTACCTCTTTTCCTCGTTGGTTTGTTTTTTTAATTTTTTGTCACAGTTTAATTTTAAGCTTTTCTCTTCTCTTTCCTATTTTTTTTTCTCTTTTCTACCTTCTCCCTTCTCACCATGCACATACACATACACACATACACATACACACGCACGCACACACACACACACACACAAACTGGGAAACTGGGAAAGCTGTGCTAAGGGGAAAAATAATCTCATATTCATCATACAAAAAACGGAAAGATACAGAACTAGAAAATGATTTGGAAAAGAAAATTAAAGAACTCGAAAACACCCACACAACCAATCCATCCAAAAGCATCTATAATGAATTACTGAAACACAAGACAGAATTAAGTAACCTTTTAAACAAAAAAAAACAAATTTCTTACTGAAAGACTCAGATTGAACTCAACACAACACAGCAATAAGTCAGTGGCCTACCTGGCAAAGATGGTCAAACAAAACAAAGACAAATCAACCGTAACAGTAATTATTAAGGACTCAGCAGGGAAGCCACACTACAACCCCACAGACATCAACAATGTATTTAAAAATTATTATCAAGATCTTTATACATCCCCTCATAACCCAAATATTGAAGACATCTACAAATTTCTGAACAATATCAATCTACCCCAATTAACATCAGAACAATCTAATGCACTAGAACAATTATTAACCGCAGAAGAATTTTACAATGCACTCCATAAGATGCCAAACAACAAGGCACCCGGCCCAGATGGCTTCCCTGCTGAGTTCTACAAACATTTTTGGTCTACAGTTTCTCCACTCTTCTTTAGAATGATAGACAAAACACTCAAAATTAACACGTTACCTTCCACCATGAACACAGCTTTAATCACCCTACTGTTAAAACCTGACAAAGATCCAACCCTTCCATCCAGCTACCGCCCTCTCTCTCTGATTAACACAGATATAAAGATCATAAGTACAGCACTAACAAATAGAATTGAAAAGGTCATCACCTCTATTATACACCCAGATCAAACTGGTTTTATCAAAGGAAGACAGTCATTTCACAACACTCGGAAGCTGTTCAATCTAATGCAATATTTGAAAAACAAGAAATTGAGAACCATAATTCTTTCACTAGATGCACATAAGGCATTTGACAGGGTTAACTGGAAGTTCCTGTTTGCTACTCTGCAGAGGTTCGGGTTCGGAGAGTTATTTATAAACTGGATCAGGGCACCGTATACTTCACCGACAGCCAGTATCACCACTAATGGTCTAATCTCACAACAATTCACTCTTCACAACGGCACACAACAGGGATGTCCACTCTCTCCATCACTCTTCGCAATTTTCATAGAACTACTTGCAGCCAGCATACGGCAAAATATAAACATCAGAGGTATTACATCACTATCCACAGAACATAAAATAATTCTGTATGCGGATGACGTATTGATCCTTCTTCAGGAACCATATTCCTCCCTGCTAGAATCCCTCTCAGTTATTCAGACTTTCTCATTACTTTCTAACTATTCTCTCAACCTGTCCAAATCCACCCTTCTCCCTCTCTGCATGGATGAAGGGGATGTGGCAGCCCTTACCTCACAGTTCCAACTACCTACAGGAAATATCAAATATCTAGGTATCCACATATCCACCAAGCTGTCAGAGCTATTTAACCTTAACTACAGCCCACTACTCAAATCAATACAGAGTGACCTCCTCCACTGGACAAATTTACCGCTTTCACTCTCAGAAAGAATTTCGACAATTAAAATGTCAATTCTTCCCAAAATAAACGATGATCCACACTCTCCCAAACCCACCCTGGTTAAAAGCTCTGAACTCGGCTATTTCTCACTTTTACTGGAAAAATAAAACCCCTCGTATTAAACTATCAACATTACAGAAACCCAAATTATACGGAGGACTGGAGGCACAAAATTTCGAACGGTACCATACTGCAAGTCAATTAAAATACTTAAAACAATGGCTCTCCCCTTCTGACTTAGACTCACACTGGATAGAAACTGAACAGGCATTATGTGACGACATAAATTTATCCAATCTCCCTTTCATCAGTAACTCAGTCAAATATAACATCTGCTTCCAGAACATCACCATAGCCTCAACTCTGACAGCTTGGTGGAACACCCACCTCAGTAAAGGCTCTACAGTTACACCGTCCCCTCGCTCACCAATCTGGAACAACCCAGACTTCACAATAAACAGGAAACCACTACACTTCACACAATGGAAAGAAAAAGGCATTACACACTTACACCATATCACCCAGGACTCCAAAACAATACATTTTCAACACCTAATCCAGAAGTTCGGCATTGGGAACAATCAATACCTCCAATACCTTCAATTGAAATCCACTATCCTCCCAAAACTGAATAGTACACCCAATGCCAAAATTCAAGATATCATTATAAAAGACTTCCTGAACATCCCCGGATCCCATAAATTACTCTCCAGAATATACACATTCTTACATAGCTCAGAAACATCAACCTCCCTCCCAGTTACTAAGTGGGAACAGGATCTCAGCATCAGTCCCAGTGCCGACTTCTGGACTCAGATCAGCAAGAACACCTTCTTCCACTGTAAAATCTCAAACCTACAGCTCATCTAATTCAAGGTCATGCACAGATATCGCTACACGGGTGAAAGACTACATAAAATGGGTTTCACCACATCAGATCAATGTACTCACTGCACGCAGGACACTATAGACACTTGCATACATGCACTCTGGCACTGCACTCCAGTCAAACAATTCTGGATTCAAATCACTACTCATCTATCTCACATCCTGGGCTGCCACATCCCCACATCTCACCTCCTATGCATCCTGGGAGACAACAATACAACTTAGCCACTATACCAAAACAACATTGTTCACAGCCCTAATCATCGCCAAGAAGACAATCCTTCCACACTGGAAAGCTAGAAATCAATTAAACATACCACAATGGAAGAACCTGTTAATAGACCACAAAAAATGGTTGCTTCTCTTAATAACAACAGTAACCATTTCAACAAAACCTGGTTTACATTCGCAAACAAACTCACCTCTGCATTTGTCTGACTTCCTTACCTCAACATGTCTTCCCTACCTCTGACCCCTATTACCCCTTCCCCCCTCAGCTGAGACTCTTTACATGTAATTGTTCACCTAATCAATCATCCAAACATCCATACCTGCACATACGCACACACACTCACACACAAACACATGCATACCATTCACGACTCTTCTTTTTTGTTATTATTGTGGTAATATGATTATCATTATGGCAATTTTTATTTTTTCTCTCTTTCTGTTTCTTTCCTTTTCTTCTAATAATCTATTATTATCATTTTTATTTATTTATTTTGTTAATATTATTGTTATTATTATTAGTTATATTACTATTATTTATTATTATTATTATTTTATTCCCCTTTTTTTTTAACCTTAGTCACATAGCATATATACTGTTATAGCCTACTATATTACATTATGTTTCCACTGCTCTCCATCCTTTTCTGTTTCTATTACCATTGTTATTATTATTCCTGTAGCCAACTACTAAGAAGAAGGGAGGGTGAGGGTGAGTAGCCTATTAATGATTATAATTTGCCTATTATTTTCAATATTATCGACTTTATTACTAATAGTAATACCATACACAGACTGTGTCCCGGGTCCCAGCTGTGCTCTGTGGGTTTGGTGGCGGCCCGGGGTCTCTTTAACCCCAGGACTCTCCCTTCGCCTCAGCTCTCGGCCGGATTGCCCCCCCCCCATGCTCTTTCTACACCACACACCACTTTAATAGAAAGAGGAGGGAAAGGAAACCCCTCCTGTTTTTAATGCACCACAAACCCTCTGTTCTTAATGCACCACAAACACACCAAATGTATGAGGGAGGGGCAAAAGGGCTGTGCCGCCGGCGATCTGGGGGGAGGGAGAATAACAAGTGTCTGTCGCGGGGTTGCTGGGTCCTGCAACACCCCGCAAACTTAAATTTATAAAACCTATCTAACTTAAATTAATACATTCAACTTCCTATAGCCCTACTCTTTTCCCTCTTCCTCCCTCCGTCTACCCCATATTTTTATTATTATTGTTTTGGCTTTGTGATGGCTTATATAAATGTGGAATTATTTTTATCAATTCTATTCAGTATAGCTATTACTATAGGTACTATAACTATTATTACTATTATTATTATTATTTCATCATTGTTATTGTTGTTGCTAGTACTATTATTATAGGCCTATTATTAATTTTGTATGAATATGATTACTATTACCACTACTGCTCATGACTCCTCAACACAACACAAAACACACACTCAAACACTTGTGTTGCTGTTGTTTCCTTTTTTCTTTTTTCTCTCTTTCTTTCGTTCTTTTTTGTTGTTGTTTGTTTCGTTTCTTGTTTCTTGTTTCTGCTTTGTTTCGTTTTATTGTCATTTGCTTGTTTGTGATTCTGTCTACTATACGTTGTCACTTGTCTTGTTCAACTTCAAAATTAAAAAAAACAAAAAAACATTTATATATAAAAATTAATTAAAAATATCTAGAGATTTAAAATGTAAAAACAAGAGGCGTATCTCATGCAGCCTGTGTAGTACTATGATCCCACACTGATTTTGATTCAATTGATCATATTTCCTGGAAGCTATTGAACAAAAATATTAATATTTATATATAAAAATTAATAAAAAAAATATCTAGAGATTTAAAATGTAAAAATGAGGCGTATCTCATGCAGCCAGTGTAGTACTATGATCCCACACTGATTTTGAGTCAACTGATCATATTTCCTGGAAGCTTTGAGCTAAAATGTTAATATTTATATATAAAAATTAATAAAAAATTATGAACAGATTTAAAATGTAAAAACAAGAGGTGTACCTCATGCACCCTGTGTAGTAACATGGTCCCACACTGATTTTGAGTCAATTGATCATATTTCCTGGAAGCTACTGAGCTAAAATGCTAATATTTATATATAAAAATAAATAAAAAAGTATTTAGAGATTTAAAATGCAAAAACAAGAGGTGTATCTCATGCAGCCAGTGGAGTAACATGATCCAACACTAGTAGGGCTACCATGACTTGATTTTATTGTTCCATTGGCACAAGGGACATTTCCAATTTTTTTCCTTGGCATCCTCTATGTCCTCGCTTTCCATGGACAGACATGGGCTGTGGAACCACCTGTCACAGTCATCACATTCACATCAGCTCATCTTTCACAAGAAAAATTCCTACCTCACATAAGGGGTGTCCCTCTGATGGCAGCTATCCAGTGCTGGAGTTGCTCGCCGATACCCTTAGAGACTATCCCTGTCCACGGGTTGATCATAACGCCCAGGTATTTCACGCCCTCGTCCGGCCCGATCAGGTGGACGGGCACGCCTCCCAACAGCCAGGGGGGTCGACCATTGATCGTACGCATGTGCCCCACTGTCTCGGCAAAGAACCCGTGGCACTTACTGGGCTGAACGCTCATCCCAGTAAGCACGCAGAAGGCCTCCAGGATACCAATGTTGGCCACCATACCCTCCCAGGAGCTGCTCAACAAGACCAGGTCATCCGCAAATGCCAAAGCCGTAATGGATTTCCCCTCTGCAACAAATCCACAGCCCTAGCGTTCGAGTGCCTGGACCAGTGGATCCAAGGCAACGTTGAAGAGGAGAGGTGACATGGAGTCACCCTGCTTCACTCCCACCTTCATGGCGATGTCAGCAGTGAACCCTTCTGTGCATCGCACCTTAGTCATGCAGTTCTCATATGACTTCCTGACCAATTCCAGCATGTGTTGGTCTAACCCTTTCCGTTCCAGAGCACTCAGGAGATGCTTGTGCGAAACGGTATCAAAAGCCTTCGCGAAATCGACAAATACAACCCCAAGGGAGGACCTTTCTGTCTTACTCCATCTCATTATCCCCTTCAGGATCGATAGGTTTTCCGAGCAGCCAGGTGAGGCTATAGAGCCCTTCTGTCGCGGATGGATAGGGCACGCCGACATCATCCTACCCGTCAGGATAGTCTCAAGACCATAGACCCAATAGTGATTGGACACCACTGGTTGACGTCCCCGAGCCGGCCTGGGTCAGTGGTCTTAGGTATGAGTACTGTTCTGCATTTCTTTAAGACTCTTGGCAGAGTCCCTGAGACTAGCCATGTGGAGAACATACATGCCAACTTCTCCCCCTTGGGGTCCCAACCAAGTAGAAGCGACTTGGTTATGCCGTCGGGACCTAGGGAGGAACGGTTCTTGATAGCTCGCAAGTGCCTTAAAACTTCCGTGGGTGTGACCAGGCAACAGAAGACTGAGTTATCAGCCCGTCCAAGACCACCAAACACACCAAACCCTCGGAACGGCCTGACGTCACCCCACCTGCCCTTGAACACCGCGGTGAGCTCGGACAGGGGGACAGGGCATATCTGACCCGTTTGCTCATCGAGGACAAGAGATGCCAACTTCGCCCTATCCTGCCGATAAAGACGATACAGGTGTCGACGGGAGAACCATCTCCGCCTGCACCGCCTGAGGGGTGGCGTGGCGCGTCTGGTACGGGCGACAGATGGACCTGGCACCGGAACGGCCGGGGGGTTAGCCCAGGGTCCCAATGACCAGCCTACCCTACCTCACCAGGGCGTTTGCCACCAATGTTCAAATGGAGCCAGGTACCAGAGAGGGGATGCCCCGCGGCATTCGCCCTGGTGCTGCCCTTGGCCGGGGGACAACCATTTAAGGCGCCAGGCCAGAGAGGGTGGAGGCCCCCTCCTACTGATGCCCATTGCCCGCAACAACCTCAGAGCGGCACCGACACCTGGACTCCAGGTCCGAGACTTCATCCCGATTCTCTGGGAAGGTAGCGAGTAATGCACTCTGACCTACCAAGTATCCGCAAGACCAAAGTAAACGAGTTAATACCCTGATTACCCCAAGACCTGAAAACACCAACCGCAACAACCGAAAGATAGCAGGTCTTGCACCCTGACCTATCTGGACACTTAGACACTGCTTACCGACACTTGGAAGACCGGATCGCAGCCCTGGTACCCCACCAAAGGCTGAACGGTGGGCCACAGGTCTGGACCAGCCTCCATGTCTGCCTGAAAATCACATACCGAGTAGGAGAAAATAGTAAACTGGGGAGATTACGGAACATCTTAGCCGTCTGTACAGACATTGCCCGCGGACCACCACCAGGAGGCGAGTTCCAACCAACTGTTATTGACCAGAGATACACCGCCACAATCCAAATGTATCCAGCCAGGATTCGGCTGCTATGTTTTAATTAAACAGTCGGATTCCCCTGGTCCGCAGGTACGAGCAGACTGCATGATGGTTATTTTCTGAAAGCACAGGGCAAAGAAGTATCTTTTTTTCTCCCCCGGTCTGCTGTCAGCAGCAGCAGGGATTTCAGCACCGCGGACAGCGCACGTAGACATGACATGCGTCTCCTTTAAATGTATTTGCTGCTAGAGAAATTATGCATAATAAATGAAGACAGTGACATAGTTTCAATAAAAAACAATGAGTTGAACGTTCATTTCAGGCTTTTGTAGTACAACAAATTTCAGAATTGTGCGAGCACAGAAGGAGAGTGGGCGGCAGTGTTTCTCACCTCTAACTGAATCATTGCCACTTCAATACAGGTGAGGAATGTGAACACAAACAACCATTCTGAAGGTGACAGGCAGCCTAATCTCATTCAGTATCTACTGTCTTTCTTATTACATTTTGGGGAAATACTGTGGAAGCATAAATTCAAAGGTCTGGAGCTGGGACATCTTCTCGAACGGACTTTCTTTGTTTTCCATTAGATATCAAAAACTCAAATACTCAGAGGTAAAAAAAAAATCACTGGAGACACGTAGAATCAGATGCAACTGAGTTTAATGTGCTCGCAGGCAACAAACACATCACAACTCAATGAGTCAAGCTCCGGAGCAAGACTGGAATTTCTTTGTTTGCACAGTTCACTTTTATTGTGATGATTTCTGCTGAGTCGTCTTTTTTTCCCTTAATCTTTCCCCCCCTGGAGCTACAATATAACGGTGTCATATTTCTCTTGTCTCCCCCTGATGGCTGCTTTAATCCTTGCACTCATTCATAATAGTATTCCCCACTTTCTTTTTCTCCCTTGGAGCCAATTCCACCGTATAATGTTTTCTGGGCAGTCTAAACCCCGCCTCTTTACTTGTACTCGTAATGTTTTCCTGGACAATCTAAGACCGCCTCCTCTTACCAGGGTCATTCTCAGGACAAGCTGTAATTCCCCTAACTTTCCACCAGTGTTTCTGAGCCCATCCTCATGCTATTTTTAGAAATGATGCCTAGGTACTTCTCCACCACATTGCTTAAGTGCTCAGTGAGTGTGTGTGTCATAAGAATACATAAAATAATAAACCAGTGTGTGATTTGTCAGTGCACAGAGTACATTGCTTCAACACGTGTCTTTTAAGGTCAACTTAAAGGTACAGTATACACACTTCAGTAAACATTACACTACAATACCACTCCGCTGCGCATTGCAGCTGTGTAAAATGTAATACAAAAATAAACAGAAAATCCAAGAGAATAAGCTTGCCTGATTTACTGAAAATAATTATACAATAACGAAAAAAATAATAGCCTAACGAAAATATCAGTCAAGTGTGTTTGAGATCATCATGCACAAAGATCAGTTTGACGCCTTGAACAAATTTAATTCATTTTCGGACATTAAACATGAGAAGATTATTTCAAATGGACATTCTCATTTCGTAGAGGACTCAGCTTAGGCATTAGTCAGTGTTACAAGCCAGTAATATGAAGATATTTACATGTTTTGTGGTTAATTATACCGTGGATCTTTTCGCACCTCTCATGTAATCTGTGTGTCCTGCATACAGCGTCGCACGGGACCGATGAGCAGCCTTAGTTTCCTGTCAGATTGCGTGTGAGTTGTTCATCCAAACTTGGTCGGGATTTGTAGAGGACATGCTGCTCACTATAAAACGTGGTTACTATAAATAAATGCATCTCTGTGCAGAGAGGGAAATATATGCTGCCTGCGTCTGAGCAGGAGGCTACACAGTAGAGATGCGCGTCCTGGCTGACGCACGGCTATCTTGCCATGCGGATCATTTTGGATTTATTTTGAGATATTTGATATTGATGCCTCCACCCTCCAATACGGTGGAAGGCATTTCATTTGTGATGCTCACAATATTGGAAACATTTAACAGATTCAAAAGCAACACATCTTTTCAGAAACAGTGACCCAGTGTTATTAGTTTTCCTTGGAAGTGCTTTCAGCTGAAGTCCCTATGACAAAAAATCTTGAGGTCTCTGGATTATCCAGAGTACCAGGGACACTCTTTCTACAAAGACAAATTGCTGGTGAACTGCTGCGACTGCAGCTGCTTTGTCCTGTTTCGTGTGACTTTGT
Organism: Epinephelus lanceolatus; assembly: GCF_041903045.1. Classification (NCBI taxonomy): domain Eukaryota; kingdom Metazoa; phylum Chordata; class Actinopteri; order Perciformes; family Serranidae; genus Epinephelus; species Epinephelus lanceolatus. Next base: position 19,909,164 of record NC_135757.1, on the reverse strand, counting down.
CCTGTTTTGGGCGACTTTTTTCTGTATTGGGTAAATTCGTCCCATTTTGGGCGACTTTGTCCCGTTTTGGGCGACTTTGTCCTGTTTTGGGCAAATTCGTCCTGTTTTGGGCGATTTTGTCGTGTTTTGGGCTACTATATCCCGTTTTGGGTTACTTTGTCCCGTTTTGGGCTACTTTTGTCTGTTTTAGGAAAATTCGTCCCATTTTGGACAACTTTGTCGCATTTTGGGCTACTTTGTCCCATTTTGGGTGACTTTTTTCTGTTTTGGGTAAATTCGTCCCATTTTGGGCTACTTTGTCCCGTTTTGGGCTACTTTGTCCTGTTTTGGGGGACTTTGTCACGTTTTGGGCTACTTTATCCCGTTTTGGGCAAATTCTGCCTGTTTTGGGCGACTTTGTCCCATTTTGGGCTACTTTGTCCCGTTTTGGGCGACTTTGTCCTGTTTTGGGCAAATTCATCCCGTTTTGGGCGATTCTGTCATGTTTTGGGCTACTTTGTCGCGTTTTGGGCTACTTTATCCCGTTTTGGGTGACTTTGTCCCATTTTGGGCTACTATTGTCTGTTTTAGGAAAATTCGTCCCATTTTGGACAACTTTGTCGCATTTTGGGCTACTTTTTTCTGTTTTGGGCAAATTCGTCTCGTTTTGGGCTACTTTGTCATGTTTTGGGCTACTTTGTCATGTTTTGGGCTACTTTGTCCCTTTTTGGGCAAATTTGTCCCGTTTTGGGCTACCTTTTCCCGTTTTGGGCAACTTTGTCCCGTTTTGGGCTATGTTGTCGCGTTTTGGGCTTTTTTTTCTGTTCTGGGCAAATTCGTCCCGTTTTGGGCTACCTTTTCCCGTTTTGGGCGACTTTGTCCCGTTTTTGGCAAATTCGTCCCGTTTTGGGCAACTTTGTCCCGTTTTGGGCGACTTTTTTCTGTTTTGGGAAAATTTGTCTCATTTTGTGCGACTTTGTCCCGTTTGGGCAAATTCGTCCCGTTTTGGGCTACTTTGTCCCGTTTTGGGCGACTTTTTTCTGTTTTGGGCAAATTTGTCCCGTTTTGGGCGACTTTGTCCCGTTTTGGGCAAATTCGTCCTGTTTTGGGCACATTCGTCCCGTTTTGGGCTACTTTGTCGCTTTTTGGGCTACTTTGTCATGTTTTGGGCTACTTTATCCCGTTTTGGGCAAATTCTTCCTGTTTTGGGCTACTTTGTCCCGTTTTGGGACTCTTTTTTCTGTTTTGGGCGACTTTGTCGCGTTTTGGGCTACTTTGTCCCGTTTTGGGCTACTTTGTCGCTTTTTGGGCTACTTTGTCGTGTTTTGGGCTACTTTGTCCCGTTTTGGGCGACTTTTTTTTGTTTTGGGCAAATTCGTCCCATTGTGGGTGCCTTTGTCCCGTTTTGGGCCACTTTGTCCCGTTTTGGGCTACTTTTTTCTGTTTTGGGTAAATTCGTCCCGTTTTGGGTGACTTTGTCCGGTTTTGGGCTACGTTGTCCTGTTTTGGGCTACTTTTTTTCTGTTACGTGCAAATTCGTCCTGTTTTGGGCGACTTTGTCCCGTTTTGGGCTACGTTATCCTGTTTTGGGCTCCTTTGTCCCGTTTTGGGCTACGTTATCCTGTTTTGGGCTCCTTTGTCCCGTTTTGGGCGACTTTATCCTGTTTTGGGCTACTTTGTCCCGTTTTGGACAAATTCGTCCCGTTTTGGGTGACTTTGTCTGTTTTGGGCAAATTTGTCCCATTTTGGGCGACTTTGTCCCGTTTTGGGCTACTTTATCCCGTTTTGGGCAAATTCGTCCCATTTTGGGCGACTTTGTCGTGTTTTGGGCTACTTTGTCTCGTTTTGGGCTACCTTTTCCCGTTTTGGGCGACTTTGTCCCATTTTGGGCTATGTTGTCGCGTTTTGGGCTTTTTTTTTCTGTTCTGGGCAAATTCGTCCCGTTTTGGGCTACTTTGTCCCGTTTTGGGCTACTTTTTTCTGTTTTGGGCTACTTTGTCCCGTTTTGGGCTACTTTATCCCATTTTGGGCGACTTTGTCCTGTTTTGGGCTATGTTGTCGCGTTTTGGGCTTTTTTTTCTGTTGTGTCCAATAAAAAAGTAAATGTATGTATGTCCCTCCCCCAGTACTGTGGCCAGTGACAGAGATCCAACATCAATGTGGACAAAGTTCCCCAAATCAGGGCCAATGAGGGAGAGCCATAGTCAAAAAGAATGAAGTTGCCCAAAACGTAAAAAGTTGCCCAAAATGGAAATCCAGAGTGGACGGGCAGAAAGTAGCCCGAAAAGGAGAAGTTGCCCAAATGGGAGTGGGCGGGGCAAAGTGACATCATCACCAGAATAGCAGTGCCTTATAGTGTAGTGGACTGACAGGGAGAGTGGGAGGAAATATAGGAGAGTGACTAGAGTATATGCCTGGGGAACACAAGATTACAGTTTCAAGACCAGCTGGTGCAGTCAGTCATCCATCCTAACAGTAGCTCCAATGCATTAGGAAGGGATATAAATATGTTTTATTATTTATATTTCTGATATGTCAAGACATTTTAGTCATGTTTTTGTAAAACTGCAGCAATTTAAAGCCACAGTGTGTAGGAATTTCTCCCATCTAACGATGAAATCATATATTGTATTCAAACAGATGGCGCACTCTAGCGCCTCACTGTTTCAAACACGTTTTGCAACAACTATAGCCGCTGTGTACCAAAAAGCTATGATAACACTGATGAAACCATGTCATCCAATACTACATGGAGTATTCATTCAGGCTCCTACACAGACACATGCGACGCGAGTTGACAAACCCCCTCCTCACCATGCTGGCTGTGTTTACAACGTAGGACTGTTGGGGCGGATGTAAATTGAAACAAACCGATCACGTCTTGTCCTTTGACAACTGACAAGTGGCTCAACCTCACACACCTCATCCCTCTCCTCGCATTACTGCGCCACTAACAGCTGTTAGCATAACAAAGTCCCACTCTTTGAGCATAATGCAGGATCATGTATTATGCAGCATCACGGGAGACGGAATCCTTGTCGCCAAGAAAGTGCAAAAGGGAATCAAAAAGGCAGCGTGACCAGCGAATTAAAAAAAACAAGGGTCAGCATTGGGGTTGCCTTTCCCAGGTGGAGAGGGCTGCTGAAGGAGAAAGGTTAATACAATCACAGGCCAGCGCTAACAGCGGCTAACAGCGGCGCAGTGATGCGAGGAGAGGGATGAGGCTGTTAGGGACTGGCTGCTAACAGCGGCTAACAGTGGCGCAGTGATGCGAGGAGAGGGATAAGGCTGTTAGCGACCGGTGAATTAAAAAAACGAAGGCCCCCATCAGGGTAGCCTTTCCCAGGTAGAGAGAGCTGCTGAGGGAGAATGGTAATGCAATCACAGGCCAGCGCCGCTGTTGGCTGTTAGCCGCTGTTAGCGGCCAGTCGCTAACAGCCTCATCCCTCTCCTCGCATCACTGCGCTGCTGTTAGCCGCTGTTAGCACTGGCCTGTGATTGAATTACCATTCTCCCTCAGCAGCTCTCTACCTGGGAAAGGCTACCCCGATGTGGGCCTTCGTTTTTTTTAATTTGCCGGTCAGGCTGCCTTTTCTATTCCCTTTTCCACTTTCTTGGCGACAAGGATTCCGTCTCCCATGATGCTGCATATGCATGATCCTGCATTATGCTCAAAGAGTGGGACTTTGTTTCAAATTTGCCAGGGTAGTAGCGAAGCACCTCTTGCTCCTCTCCTTCGGCTCCTCAGTCACGCAGTGCTGGCCTGGCTCCCAACGAAAATGCCGAAGGCGGTGCTCTATGTCCCTTGCTGGCGGGTGTATTCTCAAGATGGCGAAACGTAATGGAACCCCCACAGATGACTTACCCGCACAATGTACAAACAAATCCGAAATTCTCCTTTTACGAGAATAAGTCAGATTATTGGTGGAGGTAATAGTACACCAGTGATGACATATTTATGAATGCAGACATCAATTTTTGCCAATAAACAACTGAAAATGTTACACAATGTCCCTTTAAAACATCAACGTTGTATGCTGGAAGAGTTGTTGCACAGAGATAGCCAAAACTCACCAAGTTGCCCAAAAATGATGAATACAGATTGACACAGACTGTTGCATTTCTTTTAATCATCTTTAACAGTAAATCATTTTTCTTCTTCACATTCAATTCATTTTAGACAAAAAGGCAGCAATTTAAAGCATCAAGATCCAAAGTCAATGTGGACAAAGTTGCCCAAATTGGAAAAAAGTCGCCCAAAATGGGACAAAGTAGTCCACAACGGGACAAAGTAGACCAAAATGGGACGAATTTGCCCAAACCAGAAAAAAGTCGCCCAAAACAGGACGTCGCCCAAAACGCGACAAATTTGCCCAAAACGGGACGAATTTGCCCAAAACAGAAAAATGTCGCCCAAAACGGGACAAACTTGCCCATAACGGTACAAAGTAGCCCAAAACAGAAAAAAACACATCTTGAAACATCAGAAATATAAATGATAAATCAACTTTATATCCCTTAGTAATGCATTGGAGCTACTGTTAGGTTGGGTTGCTGACTGCACCAGCTGTTCTTGAACCTGTGATCTTGTCTTCCCCAGGCATACAGCATATGCCTGGGAAACACAAGATTACACAGAGATAGCCAGAGCTCACCAAGTTGCCCAAAAATGATGAAAACAGATTGACACAGAAGATTGCATTTGTTTTAATCATATTTACCATTAAATCGTTTCTCTTATTCATATTCAATTTATTTTAGTTACCCCTTACTGGAGTGGGAAGGGTCATTTCTAAAGTTACCCAATATTGAAAAGTTGCCCAAAATGGAAATCCAAATGCAACTGTGAGAAAGTTGCCCAAAATGGAAAAAAGTTGCCCAAAACGGAAAGAGGTTGCCCAAAACGGGGGAAAAAAGTGTCCCAAGATGGAATTCCAAATTTGATTGTGAGATAGTTGCCTGAACGGGAAAACTTGGCCAAAAATGACCTGTAAGTGATAGCTGGCTATGGTACCAGGGCCATTGAGGGACAGCCATATCCATTGGGGATGAAGTGTCCCAAAATGGCAAAGTAGCCAAACACAGAGTGGGAGGGGATAGCTGGATACGCCCCCTCACGGTATCGGGGCCAATGAGGAAGATCCAAAGTAAATGGGAATGAAGTTACCCATTTACTTTGCTTGCTTTTCAGGGCCTGAAAACTGTAAAAGTGAGATGATGCTGTTTTCTGACCAACTAGTGAGGGAAACCAGAGCAAACTGCCTTGCTGCTATAGAATTCACGAAACCACATGTTCCTGGCTTGAAAACTTGTTTCTGAGTGCAAAGTCAAAAGTAACAGCCTAAGTTACAACATGCTCTCAAAATGCTTTTTGGGGTCTGAAAACGCTAAAAGTGAGATGATGCTGTTTTCTGACCAACTAGTGAGGGAAACCAGAGGATTGCTGCTATAGAATTCATCAAACCACATGTTTCTGAAAACTTGTGTCTGAGTGCAAAGTCAAAAGTAACAGCCTAAGTTACAACATGCTCTCAAAATGCTTTTCGGGGTCTGAAAACGCTAAAAGTGAGATGATGCTGTTTTCTGACCAACTAGTGAGGGACACCAGAGGAAACTGCATTGCTGCTATAGAATCACCAAACCACATGTTTCTGGCTTGGAAACTTGTTTCTGAGTGCTTCTGGTCAAAAGTAACAGCCTAAGTTACAACATGCTCTCAAAATGCTTTTCGGGGCCTGAAAACGCTAAAAGTGAGATGATGCTGTTGTCTGACCAACTAGTGAGGGAAACCAGAGGAAACTGAATTACTGTTATATAATCACCAAACCACATGTTTCTGGCTTGGAAACTTGTTTCTGGTCAAAAGTAACAGCCTATTACAACATGCTCTCCAAATGCTTTTCTGGGGCCTGTAAAAGATAAAAGTGAGATGATGCTGTTTTCTGACCAACTAGTGAGAGAACCAGAGTAAATTGCATTGCTGCTATAGAATCACCTGACCACATGTTTCTGGCTTGGAAACATGTTTGTGGTCAAAAGTAACAGCCTGTTACAACATGCTCTCAAAATGCTTTTCGAGGACTGAAAACGCTAAAAGTGAGATGATGCTGTTTTGTGACCAACTAGTGAGGAAAACCACAGGAAACTGCCTTGCTGCTATAGAATTCAACAATCCACATGTTTCTGGCTTGGAAACTTGTTTGTGGTCAATAGTAACAGCCTGTTACAACATGCTCTCAAAATGCTTTTCGGGGCCTGAAAACGCTAAAAGTGACATGATGCTGTTTTCTGACCAACTAGTGAGGGAAACCAGAGGAAACTGAATTACTGCTATGGAATCACCAAACCACATGTTTCTGGCTTGGAAACTTGTTTGTGGTCAAAAGTAACAGCCTGTTACAACATGCTCTCAAAATGCTTTTCGGGGCCTGAAAACGCTGAAAGTGACATGATGCTGTTTTCTGACCAACTAGTGAGGGAAACCAGAGGAAACTGAATTCCTGCTATAGAATCACCAAACCACATGTTTCTGGCTTGGAAACTTGTTTGTGGTCAAAAGTAACAGCCTGTTACAACATGCTCTCAAAATGCTTTTCGGGGCCTGAAAACGCTGGAAGTGAGATGATGCTGTTTTCTGACCAACTACTGAGGGAAACCACAGGAAACTGCATTGCTGCTATAGAATCACCAAACCACATGTTTCTGGCTTGGAAACTTGTTTCTGAGTGCTTCTGGTCAAAAGTAACAGCCTAAGTTACAACATGCTCTCAAAATGCTTTTCAGGGCCTGACAACGCTAAAAGTGAGATGATGCTGTTTTCTGACCAACTAGTGAGGGAAATCAGAGGAAACTGCCTTGCTGTTATAATATTCAAAAAAACACATGTTTCTGGCTTGGAAACTTGTTTCTGAGTGCTTCTGGTCAAAAGTAACAGCCTGTTACAACATGCTCTCAAAATACTTTTCAGGGCCTGAAAACGCTAAAAGTGAGATGATGCTGTTTTCTGACCAACTAGTGAGGGAAATCAGAGGAAACTGCCTTGCTGTTATAATATTCAAAAATCCACATGTTTCTGGCTTGGAAACTTGTTTGTGGTCAAAAGTAACAGCCTAAGTTACAACATGCTCTCAAAATGCTTTTCGGGGCCTGAAAACGCAAAAAGTGACATGATGCTGTTTTCTGACCAACTAGTGAGAGAACCAGAGTAGATTGCTTTGCTGCTATAGAATCACCTGACTACATGTTTCTGGCTTGGAAACTTGTTTCTGAGTGCTTCTGGTCAAAAGTAACAGCCTAAGTTACAACATGCTCTCAAAATGCTTTTCGGGGCCTGAAAACGCTAAAAGTGAGATGATGCTGTGTTCTGACCAACTAGTGAGGAAAACCAGAGGAAACTGCATTGCTGCTATAGAACCACCTAACCACATGTTTCTGGCTTGGAAACTTGTTTGTGGTCACAAGTAACAGCCTGTTACAACATGCTCTCAAAATGCTGTTCGTGGCCTGAAAACGCTAAATGTGACATGATGCTGTTTTCTGACCAACAAGTGAGGGAAACCACAGGAAACTGTATTGCTGCTATAGAATCAATAAACCACATGTTTCTGGCTTGGAAACTTGTTTCTGGTCAAAAGTAACAGCCTGTTACAACATGCTCTCAAAATGCTTTTCGGGGTCTGAAAACGCTAAAAGTGACATGATGCTGTTTTCTGACTAACAAGTGAGGGAAACCACAGGAAACTGCATTGCTGCTATAGAATCAATAAACCACATGTTTCTGACTTGGAAACTTGTTTCTGAGTGCTTCTGGTCAAAAGTAACAGCCTAAATTACAACATGCTCTCAAAATGCTTTTCGGGGCCTGAAAACGCTAAAAGTGACATGATGCTGTTTTGTGACCAACTAGTGAGGAAAACCACAGGAAACTGCATTGCTGCTATAGAATTCACAAAAACACATGTTTCTGGCTTGGAAACTTGTTTCTGAGTGCTTCTGGTCAAAAGTAACAGCCTAAGTTACAACATGCTCTCAAAATGCTTTTCGGGGCCTGAAAACGCTAAAAGTGACATGATGCTGTTTTCTGACCAACTAGTGAGGGAAATCAGAGGAAACTGCCTTGCTGTTATAGTATTCAACAATCCACATGTTTCTGGCTTCGAAACTTGTTTGTGGTCAAAAGTAACAGACTGTTACAACATGCTCTCAAAATGCTTTTCGGGGTCTGAAAACGCTAAAAGTGAGATGATGCTATTCTCTGACCAACTAGTGAGGGAAACCACAGGAAACTGCATTGCTGCTATAGAATCAATAAACCACATGTTTCTGACTTGGAAACTTGTTTCTGAGTGCTTCTGGTCAAAAGTAACAGCCTAAGTTACAACATGCTCTCAAAATGCTTTTCGGGGCCTGAAAACGCTAAAAGTGACATGATGCTGTTTTCTGACCAACTAGTGAGGGAAACCACAGGAAACTGCATTGCTGCTATAGAATCACCAAACCACATGTTTCTGGCTTGGAAACCTGTTTCTGAGTGCTTCTGGTCAAAAGTAACAGCCTGTTACATCATGCTCTCAAAATGCTTTTCGAGGACTGAAAACGCTAAAAGTGAGATGATGCTGTTTTCTGACCAACTAGTGAGGGAAACCACAGGAAACTGAATTACTGCTATAGTATCACCAAACCACATGTTTCTGGCTTGGAAACTTGTTTGTGGTCAAAAGTAACAGCCTAAGTTACAACATGCTCTCAAAATGCTTTTCGGGGCCTGAAAACGCTGAAAGTGAGATGATGCTGTTTTCTGACCAACTAGTGAGAGAACCAGAGTGAATTAGATTGTTGCTATAGAATCACCAAACCACATGTTTCTGGCTTGGAAACTTGTTTCTGGTCAAAAGTAACAGCCTGTTACAACATGCTCTCAAAATGCTTTTCGAGGACTGAAAACGCTAAAAGTGACATGATGCTGTTTTCTGACCAACTAGTCAGGGAAACCACAGGAAACTGAATTACTGCTATAGAATCACCAAACCACATGTTTCTGGCTTGGAAACTTGTTTCTGAGTGCTTCTGGTCAAAAGTAACAGCCTAACACTGGAAAAAAGGCCACTCAAAAAATAAGTAAAAAAAAATTAATACAAGATATTTTTTGCTTGTAATAAGCAAAAAAATCTGCCAATGGAACAAGTGAAAATTCGCTTAATAAGATTTCTTGAAATAAGACAATATATTTGAGCCTTACAAGATCTTGAAATTAGCTGGAAAAACTCATTCTTAGCTATATTTTACTAGTATTGTGAAGTTTTGTGTCTCATAGTAAGTTTGTGGTTCTCAAAAGCAGTATTTTTCCCCTCAAAAGTAGCATCTTTTTTTTTTACCTTCCAATGTCATCCTCTTTGTTTCAAGTGTATTTAACTCATTTTCAGTTATATAATTGTGACACTGTTCTAGATTTAAGTCCACCACCTACTTGAAATAAGATTAGAAATTGGCATTTTGAGACAAAATTTCTTGAAGTTAGCATTCCTGACTAGTATTAGGCAATGCTTTTTTGCCATAATAAGTCATAATTCTCCAACCTGTCATTATTTCTAGTACATTTACCTTACTAAAAGCTGTACAACAATAACAGTGTTCTAGATTCAAGACATTCACCTACTGCTTATAAGACAGAAAAAATGAAAACTAGTCTTGCATTAAACCAGCAAATTTATTTATACAAAAAGTCCCATGAACAGAGAGGACTGCATAAAAAAGACAGTTTTGCAGTGGCTTATTTTTTCTCATCTGACCAATGTGCCCCTCAATACACCTGCAAAATCCGTGCTTTGCACAGGCACACTCAAAGCATAGTCAGACACACTACTAGGCACACTAAAACTGCTCAACCTGTAACATTCATTTTTACAAAGTGCTTATTATTGTAACATTCAAATTAAAGGTTTTAGGCTTACATTAACGTGAACATTTGAACAAATTCCTCCCTCAATACATCATTAACCATTGTAACATTATTATTAAGGATGCATGATATTGGATTTTTTGGCAATATCCAATAGGTTGATATTTTACAACTCAACTGGCCAATAACCAATACCACTATGCTCACTTTTATCCCAACCTAATTGCTTAGTCAGTTTACTCTTTCACAGTAGAACCTATATTAGTAACTACATTTGCTGAATAGACTGTTGCCTAAACTCAATATTAACTGAAAACTTAAAATAACTTAAAACTAGGCAGTCTCTGCACTGCACTGTTGGCCAATATTATCGTGCACCCCTAATTAACACTGGGCTAACCTGGCCAAATTCCAAACAAGAATCAATAGCAATGAACATGGACTATGGTAGCCTTGGAGGGAGAGAGGAAGTGCTATCCTATAGTCCACATCTGACCACACTGGCTTTATTGGCCAATAAAAGCGTTCCACTCAGCCATGCTCTTCTTGTAAGATGATGTGAGATCTCTCTCATGGATTTTGTCCAAGAGAACCTCCGTCTATATGACTGAAAGCAGAGTGGCTACACACTTTGGGTATGTAAGGTGTAGGGTATAATAGTAGGCCATAAGGTATAAAGCACTCTCTGTAACCTTGTCTTTTGGAAACGTGGTTATTAGCACATCTCCTACCGCTAGAAGGCAGTTGGATGGACTCACGATCAGGACTGGGCAGGAGAGAGGGCGCTTCTTCAAGTAGGCATTAGGGTCTTCTTTGTCCTTTAACACATAACAGACATTTTTCTGTCAGGATAATGCACAGATCAAGGATCATTTTGGTAATTTGGAACCTAAGCCAGAGGATAGAGGGTTGTTTACAAACACATAACTTTACAAAGCAAAATTATGACAAAAGTTGCAGTACTGAGAAAGCTACATCTGAAATTGCTATTTTTAACTATCCCCAATGCATTTACTGTCTAGCCTTCCTAAAAAACAAAAAACCAAGGCCAGGCTAGTCTTCCTTGGTTTTCATTAGGGTAATAAAATCTGCTACCATGTAATGCATCCATTTTTGTACATACTGTGACATTGAGAGCCACAGACATCTAACCAGTGAAAATCCTCTTTCCAAAAACAAATGTTTTGGGTGCCTTTGAAGGCTTAGAACATACAGTATGTGAATAGGAAATACATTGAAAGTCATCAGAGTCAGCACCTTGAGTTATAATTTTTTCAGTACTGTAGTTAAAAAGATCCTGCAACATTTTACACAGCTCACCTCGAGGACATGCACCAGAGCCTCACTCGCATCTCGTACCCTCTTTGGAGGGGCAGAGGTGGAGGGGAACAGTGATGGCAGCACACGTAGGATCTCAAGAGCCTGTTCAGCTGTACAGGAAAAGATTCATTACTTCATTACAACACGTGGACAAAATGCACAAAGTCAGATCTGATCAAAGGTATACAACAGACACAGTGCTTTAAAAAACAAACATTTAGCCAGTGATGGGATAACCATCATGGATGAAAGAGGAGGACGACAAGACACTAGCACATGTACTTGACAATTAACATGCCTGAAGGTCCACCCTAAACTCTGATCACTAATAACACCAAAACATCATTGCTTACCTTTGTCCATTCCCATTGGGGGTTTCAGCGTCTTTTTCCAGACACCAAAAAACTGCACCTTCTGGCAGAAGTCATGCCATCTTCCCTTCACTTCATCGATGAAGTTGCCATTATCTTTATCCAAAATGCGATGAAGCTCCTCCATCACCTATGGAATATTCAGGATACCAATACAGACATATGAATGCATCACTTAGGAGGAGGAAATTGGTATATTAACCATTGTGTGTGGTTTTAATCATGCACAGTCAATAACGACTTACATGTCCAATGTCCTTGAAACAAGGATATGCTTCTATAACCTTCTTGTGTCTGTCATCCTCGCGAATGGTATTTGAATCAATGAATGCTCTTCTGGCTTGAAATTCCAAATCTAGGAGATGAGAGACATCCTGGTGGTTTGGATTTTTTCTTTTAAACAAAGTTTGTAGGGTCTTGTAGTGCTTGGCCAAGGTTGCTGGACTGTAGGGGTCTGGACTGTCAATATCTGCAGGCTTGTTAGCTGTAAGACACAAAAATACATAATTAATGTGCCTCACTTAAAAAAAATAATCTCATGTTGTGAAATGACAAAAAATGTCAGAAATCTGCCATAAAAAAATCATGCATTAATATTAGATTATACCTTCATGGAGTTAAATCTTTTAACAAACTTCAACCCTGATCCTAACTACCAAATACTTATTAATTTTTCAGAAATGCAATCATATACAACTGCCTGTAGGCACACAAGTACACACCTACCAAAATGCACACCTCCCCCCACCACACACACACAGCCATGAGGCAGTTGGACGAACTCACCATCAGGACTGGCTGGGGAAGAGGGTTCTTCTTCAAGTAGGCTTTGTGATCTTCTTTTTCCTTAAACACATAACACAGACATCCTTCTGTCAGGATAATACACTTTAAGGATCATTTCAGTATTTTGGAACCTAAACCAAAAATTTCATTAATTAAAAAGAGCAAAAATGCCTCTAGTGAGGGACATGGCTTTTAAACACATAACATAATTTGATATGCAGAGTGGTAATAGAAAGTAGTGTTGCACAGACTGATACTACAAAAGTACCATGGTACCCAGGTGTTCAAAATGATACAATACCAGCTTTCATTAATACCGATACTTTATGAATTACATCGTTTTAATAAGAGCCATGTTTCTTCACGTGTGACAATGAGGTTGTGGCTGTGTGTGTGTGTGCCTGTTCAGTGCTTTGCCTTCACAAAGCCAGATTTCTGTTAAATGTTAATTTCTGCAATAATGTTAATGCATTGATAATAAAACAGCACAAATGTATCCTCTGATGCCCATTTTAAAGCCTTTTACTTCTGTCATTTCAGGAATATCCTCTTGACCCAATAATGTGGGTTTATTAGTTTATCTGAAATATAAATACCTCACAAGGGCAAAATTGTAAATGCAAAGTTGAAACTCACCTAACTCACTTTCTTTACTGCCCGAGTCTGGGCTGCTACTCTCTTCTGTGGACCGATCCAGAATGATGTTGAGTCACTTGAATCAATTTCATCGGTGTCTCTTGGCTGCTCAAGACGGCGCCTCTTTGTAAAGCTGAAAAGATTAGTCAGTTAATCAATTAGTTGTCAACTATTAAATCAATCAATCCATCACTTTTTTTGTATAGCACTTTTCATACATACAAAATGTAACACAAAGTGCTTCATACAATAAAAACCAATACCCCCTCCTACACATACACACAAACAACACACACATTATTGAAAATGGGAACTGAGAAAACGTTATCACAAGTGAGGAAAGACTCGAGGCAGATCACCCAGTACTTTGACACGATTGATCATTTTGAGTCATTTCTTTGTTTCTTTTTTTTTTTGAATAATGTCCGAATATGATTTCAGCTTCTCAAATGTGATTTTTTTCTAGCTCGTTTGTCCTCTATGACAGTGAAATGAATATCTTTAGGTAGTGGACAAAACAAGACATTTGAGGAGGAAAAAGTGATCAACACTGTTCACAACTTTCTGACATTTTACTGAAGAAACAACTGATCAATTAATCTGGAAAATTATTAACAGATTAATCGTTGATAAAAAAAAAATAATCATTAGTTGCAGCCTTACCTCTTTGAATGTCTCCCATCTGGAGTGTTTTTTTGGGGGGATCTCACATTTTGCAGTCTTTTGTATAGCTGTGCGTACACAGTGACCTGTACAAGACATTTAATATATTTTTCAAACCGCTACTAAAAATGTCCAACATGAAACACTTTGGTCATAAACTGGATGCATTTCACTTACCCATGTATTCTTGATGCCTTGGTCCTGTAGCATGGGGTAGTACAGTACTATTCTCTTTGCCATTGCTGTAATTTCTGGTTTTGATGGGTATCGGTGTGATTCTCCATCCCCTTTTGCCCTCAGGATTGCAATCATACTAGTCATGGTGTTTCGGATGAGCCGGCATCTGAGCTCCTTTGACATTTGGCAGTTGCGCTCTTCGCCTTTCTTTGACAACTCAAAGTACTGTTGGCGGACTTGCTCAAGTTCAGTGTCGGTGTGCAATACATATTCTGGAGAAGATAACTTCACAACCTTTTCAGGGCTTGTGTACTTTGTAGGAGTTGCGTTCACAGGAGTGGAGGTCTGTCGCATGGGTGACTCATTAATGGAGGAACTGCCCGAAGATTTTGAGTCGTCTTGGCCAGATTCCTGTAAAAAAAAAGATAATGAACTACTGCAAAATGCAACATTTCTTTTTTTCCTTAATAACACAAAACTACAATGCAGCATTGACAGCATTGCACAAGTATAACTAAGCAATCTGTTCCATTTGATCAACTAACTGAAGACATATCAATTAATCTATAAAGCAAAGTATTTATTTCTTGAAAGAGAAATTACTGATCATTAATTTTAAACATGTGAAACAACCAGGTGAAGAGCCGTCTGACTCTGCCCGTGATCGGGTAAAACTCGCTGCAATCGGTGGTTTGATCAGACACGAGAGTGGAAAACACTGTTAAACTCTTGGTTTGAAAGTTTGTCAGTGACAGTGTGCAGACGGATACATAGGCATTTATTTAATACACTAATCAAAATGTAGTGCTGATGTGAAAAAATAAACAACTATGATGTGTTGTAAAATTGCATCCTTAAATTGTAATGGATTAACTGTACTGCATCCTTCAATACTATATAAGAAAGAACAGAAGAAAATACAAGTAATACTAGTATACGTAATGAGTAGTATTTTAACTGCAATAAGTCATGATTAATCACAGAGTAGTATTGCAATTAATCGAGTTAATTTTTTTAATCGTTTGACAGCCCTAATTAAAAGGGATAGTCCTTGATGACAGGCTCATTCCATTATTCCCTTTTTGGGCTGCAAGTTAATGGTAAAGCTATCTAATTTGGCAGGAATAATTAGCCTGTTTAATAATATTAGGCTACATAAACATTTAAACACTTGACAACAGCCTACTGTAACAGGGAAGGAGACAAAAAAAGGTAGGTTTGGTGACTGCCAACTGGTGTTACAACATAAAAAATAACTGCAAAAGGAACAAAAACAGAATAAACTTAACTGACAAAAACTGAATTGAACACGCCTGTAGGCTACCCTGCCTGTTCCAAAAATACTGTGGTGATAGCTCAATGTGCTGCTGCCAACTTAAATAGGTGGTTAGTTAAGGCCACGTCACTGAGAAACTGACCTCCAATACACCATGACAGGCACGCCAGACCGCTTTTCTCCGTAAAAAGTTCTCTGGGCCTGGGAAAAGATCCCGCAAGTCTTCACGAGACAGGGTGCCCATCATTTCCTCGCTGATGTTGGCAGCTATGAACACATTGGAAGACAAACATAGCAAGATGAAATAGTGCCCTAGAAATGAAACTGCACGAGACTATTAAAAGTTGACACTTCACTCAAATTAGGTTGCTAGTGATAACCAGTTTAGTATAGAAATGTAGACACCTCATTGGCTGCTGCTGTATGTTGTATAGAAGTTACTAGTATAACTAGGGCTGCCCCTGACTAAGAATTTTCCTAGTCAACCAACAGTTGTCATTTGGGGCCATTAGTTGACTAGTCTCTAATTATTAAGATATATATTTTGAGCAGCCAGGGCAACATAATGGCTTGAATTCCAGGTCTACACTGAACTACATTATAGATAAAAGTGCAAAACCATAATAATGTGCATTAATTAATATACATTGTATAATCAATGCACATGACACACTGGACCAGCTGCCTGTTAATTGCAATAGCTACAAAGCAGTAATGATTGTGAAAATGTCAGAACAACCAGCAAGGAGAAACTGAACATTTTGTTGAATTTCAACACAGTATGACATCTTTTTAACCTGTAGCACCTACACAATAACGTATGAATTTTCAAACTAGGAATTTTACAAGTGCACACATGAAGCATGCAGCACACTGCAGCAAATGTGTTGGAACTGCATAAATACTGCACATACTTTGTAAACACACAAAATCCTTTGCTAGACCAATCTTGTCATAGCTAAGATATCTACTGAAAAAAATATTTTTTCCATGGACAAATTTAAATACTACATCTGCAAACTTTATTATTAAGCTGATGGTGCTGTGCGGCCTGCACAGGTGAATATGAACATTTCCAGTAACTTCAGAACTATGCAAAGTCAAAATGTATTTTTTAAAAAATGATGGAATCATTTCCTACATTCATAACATGATTTTGTCTGACAAATTATTCCTTCACCCTAAGCAAATTGAATATTCACCTTGCGTTACTCGCTCGACTGTGACTGCCAGATCATTTTGGGAACTTTTATAGTTATGCACGTTACATGTGCGAGTGTGTTTATTCACCCCACAGGCAGCCATAAGCTAATGAGCAACATGCCAAGAGCTAACGAGGCAGCCACCAGGAGCTGTGTGTCGGCCACGACAACACTAGAGACACTGGCTTTCTCGGTTTTGTCCTAATCCATCTCTTGCTTCCCCCCTCTTCTTTGAGAGAGGGCACACAAACACATAGACAGCTGCCTGTGGCAGCCAGTGCTCGTTTACTGTTAGCATGTTGCTCATTAGCTTACGACTGGCTGTAGGATGAATAAATACACTTGCATGAGTAACACGAGTAACTACAAATGTTTCCAAAATGAGGCAGTGATCAAACTCACGCAAGTGACGGAAGGCGAAAATTCACTTCAACATCATAGACCACATTATGCGTAAACTAATTTAATTAACACACCTCTGTGTTCGTATACCTAAGTAAAACGTATGTTCATGTAATATATTTAAAAATAGCATTTGCATACATTACCCCTTAAAATGGACACTGCGACCTCATCCAATTCTTCCATGCTGTAGCTGACTTAGCTAGCTAATTAGCTCTGCTAACGTTAGCTCGCGTCCCGCTGTCCGTGCTGTCTCTGTTCGGCTGCAACGTTACACAATAAATACACACTGAAACATCGATAACATTCAAAGGGTGTGTGATGTGAACTACAAAAAATAGCACTGGATACAGCATTTTAACTTACTTGTAATGAAACACAGATTCAAATAAGTCTCAGTCAGTCTTTTTCAAATACAAAAAACGTTGCACGCACGTTGCTTCCAAGAGCACCTGGCTGCTGACGTCCACCAGATCATGCGCAACAGGGCTCTCAGACCAGAAGTTAGTCCTCTTTTTTCTCTAGCAAGGTGCCTCTATTTTCTTTGGCCCAAAGGAAGGTTGTTTTTTTTTACAAAACAACTGTCTTCTGTGCATTGCAGATTAACACTAATTATTCTAGAAAACTAAAAGAGAATTTAGTTTACCCCCACATTTATGGCAACTTAGCAGGCGGTGTAACCATAGTAACGAGTTTTTTTTACGGCAGTCACAACCGCAGCCTTGCTCTACCGACGTCCTTGCTTCCAACATGATTTGGCGTTGCTTCATATGCTACGTATTTGTAGCATTGACTGTAAAACAGCTTTTGAGTCACATTAACACCATGCACAGTCGCAGCCCTGACTTTCGCGTGGTGTGTGGAATTGATGGCTGTCCAAGTGAGTACAGGGTGTATAACTCCTTTTACTATCACGTAAAGCGGACGCACGCACATCATCTCCTCCGAGTTGAAGCGGCCGAGGAGGAAGAATCAACTCGCCACGGTTTACCTGGAGCAGGTGAAAGGACAGCCACAAACTACCAAACTAATGCAAGCTCCGTGGCTGAGACCGATGCAGTGCATTCTTCAGTGACTGACGAGGGCTCAAGCATCGGCATTCGAACGGTAAGTCGTTATTTTTTACATAAGCCCGAGAAACGGGCTGCAGTGGCTGAAATGTAACGTTGACATTTATTGAGGCCACCTGTGCCTGATCCAAGCACGTCCACTAAACGTGTTTGTTTTTTGACAGGCTCAGGTTGTAATTTTAAGTGAAAGTAATAGCAGTATTGAAAGTAATGCGTTACTGTAATGCCACTACTTTTGGCAGTAATGAGTAATCGAATCAGTTGCTTTTGTTAAATTCAGTAACTCACCTGAAAAGTGGATGAGAGCTGCGGCAGAGACACAAAGTTGCAGTCTAGTCAGACAGTGTTTTACTCATCCATCCGCTGTTGTAAATGCATCCAAACTTAGCAGCAAGTCCCGTTACTTAAAAATGGTACTATAATGTTGAAATACGTATTGAAATCAGCAGGGTAAAAACTAGTTAGCTAACTGAATGAGGTGCCATTATGGTGACATATGATGTGTTCAAGGTCGACTCAGTAAAATGACTATTAGGCAAAGGTAAATAAAATGACATTATGATGTGTTCAAAGGTAACGTCAAGAAAAAGAAATTTAGGTACACGAAAATAAAATAGCTATTCGTCTGCACATTAATAAGAGCATTAAAGCAAATATTTAAAAGTAACACAAGTTACTTTTTGAGTAACTAATTACTTTTATATGCAGTAATTGCTAAATTAATTCAGTTATTTTTTAGAGATGAAACTAGTAACTGTAACAAATTTCCGATTTTCAGTAAGTTGCCCGATACATGTAACGAGTGAAGTAACTGGTGACATAACTAATTACTTTCATACAAACCAATCAGTAAGTTGTTTTGTTTGCTTTTTAAAGGAGTAATCAATAATAAATAACTAATTACACTACCTGAGTAACTTGCCCAAGACTACTGACAACATTTACAAAGCCATCCCTACTGTGACTTTTTTTGTGAAAGAATATCCCTTTTTTTAAACAGAAACAACTTTTATATCGTTCTTTTCAAAGCTATCAGACTTCATTGAAAAAATCAGTAATGTTAGTCATTTAAACACCAAATTAAAAAGTACAAGTTATCCTTTAACAGTTTGAAGTATAGAGGCTGTAATATGTGTATTATTAGTTTAACAAAGTTAGAACTGGCAGGTGAGACATGCCAGACTGGCTGGGGGTTGTAAACTATTCACATAAAATAAATTAAGACTCTTAGTGTTCATACAACAATGAAATGTTTTTGTATTTTGATATGTGGAGTGAAATTATGGAACAGACTGAATGTGGAGCTAAAGCAATGTTCAAACATGATCCAGTCTAAATAAAAGTATAAAGAATTTATTTTCATGAGGTACAGGTATGAAGAAGGGCTTTGATAATCTCCAGGGGTTTGCAAAGGTTTATATAGATTAGAATGTATGCTACATTATGTATAAATAGATTTTTTTGTATGATTATATATGGATATGTGAGTATATTTATATTTTGTACATGTATAGTTTATTATATATCGATTAGATGTATTTAAAGAAGATAAAATAATACACTGATAATTATAAGACTAGCTCAGGATAATAACTAGGTAGTGTATAAAGGAGTAGGATTAAATAAGTTTATACTTTTTCCTTCTCCTTTTCAAGCATTTAAATAAAGATGTTTAAATGTTTTTGGACAGAGTCTATGGCTTTTCTTCCTTTTGTTTTTCTTTTCTTTCCCTTTTTTCTTTTCTTGTTAATCTGTTTTCAAGTACTGTTTTTTTGTCATTTTAGTTATTTTACATGCTCGAATTAAAGACATCAATCAGTAAAAATACACCCATCTTCTACCTTTTTATAGGAAGAAATCTAGCTAGCTAGCTTACCCAGGTAGTTACTGTCAGATTGTCTGGTGGTGCTACCAACCAATGCCACTATTTTCCCTGTTTTAATAGATATGTTTGTTGTTAATCTGTTTCAGAGTGGATTTCAAGAAAGTGGAGAGGGTCGCATGAATGTTGACCTTTCTAAACATGCAACTGCATTTCTTCTTCAAGCCAGGGAAACCCATCGACTGACACAGGTAATTTATGCCATGAATTTTCCAATGAATTCTATTTTATTGTTAGTGAGCTTAAAAGCAATACGCTTAAACTGCTGAATGACTTGGGCACTGTTCAGACCTGGCATCTTGGCTGATCTTATCACACGTCGACAGCTTTAGGTATGTCAGTGAAACACCTGACATTAGAATGTGTCTTCACATGCTTCTTGAGTGACCACTTGTGGTCAGATCTCACTTCCCCGCTATATATGCAAATAGACATGTACTTTGCATACAAAATCTGCCCATCCACTATATTTGCTGAGCATGAGCTAAGAATAGAGACAACAGAATACACACAACACTAACACTTTAATTTAGCACGTCCACTTGTGATCCGATTGCTCAAAACGCATAATAAAATCAAGTGTAAATAAGGTCTTAAAGCCACAGAAGGCAATATTATTTCATTATAGTTTTGGTGGAAATAACTTATTTTTATCAGTGCATGTCACTAACAATATTTAATTGAAGGGTTCCTTTTTAAAAAAAAAAAAGTGTGAGTTTGCATGTTGACTGTTTTTATATGAATTTTATAATGTAGTATTTTTGTTTGTTGGTTTGTTTTTTTTCCCTCCTCACCAGAGAGCTGTTAACCAAATGGTGAGTGGAGTCCAGCAATATCAGGCGGCATTATTGGAGCACCTAAAACAACAAATGAGTAACATGATTGAGAGCCATTCTGGGGACCTGGATCAACTAAAGAGTGATGCAATGGGGGTATTTGACCAGTTTGTTGACCCTTTCAGTCAAATTGCTTCCACCCATTTGCAGGACAAGACCATCAAAGAACTGTTCAAACCAGTTGAACCAGAGATTATTGTCGCAAAACAAACGGTATGTTATGTGAAACGTGGAGACTCCAGAGTTCTTACCATCAAGGACCATTGTTTTCATTATATACCGTTGGTGAAAAGTTTGGAGCAGCTGCTATCACATCCAAGAATTCTTGCAATGATTGATGAGAGGTCACAGCCATGCAAGGATGGTTTTTTTCATGATTTCATTGATGGAGACATTTTTAAGTCGCACCCACTGTTTTTGAAAGTTCCAACAGCATTGCAGTCGATTTTATATACCGATGAAATTGAGCTATGCAATCCTCTTGGATCTCGGGCAAACAAAAACAAATTGTTATTGATTTATTACACCTTAGGTAACATCAACCCTAAATACAGATCAAGACTTGCTGCCATTCGTCTGCTTGCCATGGTAAAATCAAAAGATCTTTCCCATTGTGGTATTGATGAGATATTTGAGAGGATTAACCGTGACTTAATTGAGCTGTGTGATGGTGTCCAGGTTGTCACTGCAAATGGTGAGAGGACAATTTATGGGGCGCTAATGTCTGTGTGTGGAGACACTCTCGCTCAGCATGAAGTGGCTGGATTTAAGGAAGGAGTGGGGTTTGCCTACAATAAATGCAGGCACTGCGAATGCAACTTTGAAGACATGCAGGAACAATTTAATGAAGATTTGTTTGTTAAAAGGACCATGGCAAGTCATAACAGGCAATGTAATGACATTGAAAAGGCAAGTACTGACTTTCTGAAAGACAATCTAAAAATAACATATGGTATAAACAGGAGAAGCAAGTTAACAGAATTTCCTCACTTTGATATAATCAACCAAACCCCACAAGACATCATGCATGTTATTCTTGAAGGTGTTGCCCCATATGAAATCAAATGTGTTTTAAAGCATCTTGTGCTTTCAGGGCATATGGACTTAGACACATTCAACAGTGCAATTATTTGTTTCCCTTATTCTCCTGCGGATGCGAGGGATAAGCCTTGCCCCATATCTGTCAGTACACTGTCATCAAATGACAATAAATTGAAACAGTCAGCTGGGCAGATGCTGGTTTTGTTAAAGATCCTGCCATTTCTCTTTGACAAAATTGGAGAAAATGATTACACACAAATGCTACGTAAAATGTTAGAGATAGTCAAAATTCTGTTTTCACCTATTATTGCTCTCTCAACTCTTTCAAGGCTGAAGCTTTTAATAGAGCAACATTTAAAACATTTCAAACAACTGTTTCCAGATACAAATATTATACCTAAACAGCATTACTTGCTGCATCTTCCCTCTCAGATTAAGGCACTTGGTCCTACGGTGAGGCATATGTGTATGCGCTTTGAGTCAAAGCATTGCTTTTTTAAGCAGTGGGCTCTGAAAAGTAGTCTTAAGAATATTTGTAAATCTCTTGTGAAGCACAACCAACTTTATGAATGTAGTCAGAATGTGCATGAGAAACATCCAATTTTTTCAAGTGAAGTTGACATGGGCCCAGCCTCTGAGGTGAAAAAAGTTCATTATGTAGAAAGAAAGATTAAAGACTTCTTAGGAATAGAGCAAGTTGAACATATATATTCGGTACAGTGGATTATGCAACATGGAAATAAGCATACATGTGGAAAATCTTTGGTTATTTCTAATGTCATCAGTGATACTCCAGAGTTTGCACTTGTGAAAAACATCTATATTGTAAATGCGTCAGTGCATTGTTTTGAATGCCAGCCTCTCTCAACAGTTGGGTGGAATGATCATTATTTAGCTTACGAGGTAGAAGTTCCCTGCCTAGCTCAAGCCAATATTTTCGTGGATGCTGAAAAGCTTGTTGATTATACACCATACTACTACGTAAACTTCAATAACAGCAAGTACATTCCAGTGAAGTATGATCTCACAGACATCATCATTCTTGAGTCTGTAGTGAGTGTGGGTATTTGGGCTGAAATTAAGCACTGGCAAACACTGTAATTGATATTTACTTTTGGAATGATGTGGCACAGTCTGTCCAGAGCAACACAACAGAGAAGGAAACGTAATTCCAGCTTTTGCCTCTTTTTCCACATCACAGGGACATGGTTTGATGGAAATGTAAGAAACCCTGTACTTAAGATATGTATAGTAAGAGTTATAATGCAATGTGTGAGTTGGGCATGTTGTTGACCTGCAGTTTTCAAATAAAGCAGATTTGATGTCTTAATTCAAGTTAAGTCTATTTCTTGAAACAAGATGGTTCATCTTTTACAAATAACACAGCAGCTTAAAAACCTTGTGACATGTCAAAAAAACTTGTTTCATCTGAGATATGACTCAAAACAAGATGTTTTCAAGACTGTTTCACTTAACAAGATATTCAAGATACACTGTCTAAAAACAAGTTCCTATATCTCACTGAAATGTTACTCTTTAGGTGATTGTGTCTTATATTAAGTGTGATGAGATATTTTGACTAGAAATTAGAAAAATATACTTGGTAAGATTTTGAGTTTTTGCAGTGAAGTTACAACATGCTCTCAAAATGCTTTTCGGGGCCTGAAAACGCTGAAAGTGACATGATGCTGTTTTCTGACCAACTAGTGAGGGAAACCAGAGGACACTCAATTCCTGCTATAGAATCACCAAACCACATGTTTCTGGCTTGGAAACTTGTTTCTGAGTGCTTCTGGTCAAAAGTAACAGCCTAAGTTGCAACATGCTCTCAAAATGCTTTTCGGGGTCTGAAAACACTGAAAGTGACATGATGCTGTTTTCTGACCAACTAGTGAGGGAAACCAGAGGAAACTCAATTCCTGCTATAGAATCACCAAACCAAATGTTTCTGGCTTGGAAACTTGTTTGTGGTCAAAAGTAACAGCCTGTTACAACATGCTCTCAAAATGCTTTTCGAGGATTGAAAACGCTAAAAGTGAGATGATGCTGTTTTCTGACCAACTAGTGAGGGAAACCACAGGAAACTGAATTACTGCTATAGAATTCACCAAACCACATGTTTCTGGCTTGGAAACTTGTTTCTGAGTGTTTCTGGTCAAAAGTAACAGCCTAAGTTACAACATGCTCTCAAAATGCTTTTCGGGGCCTGAAAACGCTAAAAGTGAGATGATGCTGTTTTCTGACCAACTAGTGAGGGAAACCACAGGAAACTGCATTGCTGCTATAGAATCACCAGACCACATGTTTCTGGCTTGGAAACTTGTTTCTGAGTGCTTCTGGTCAAAAGTAACAGCCTAAATTGCAACATGCTGTCAAAATGCTTTTCAGGGCCTGAAAACGCTAAAAGTGAGATGATGCTGTTTTCTGACCAACTAGTGAGGGAAACCACAGGAAACTGCATTGCTGCTATGGAATCACCAAACCACATGTTTCTGCCTTGGAAACTTGTTTCTGACTGCTTCTGGTCAAAAGTAACAGCCTAAGTTACAACATGCTCTCAAAATGCTTTTCGGGGCCTAAAAACGCTAAAAGTGAGATGATGCTGTTTTCTGACCAACTAGTGAGAGAACCAGAGTAAATTGCATTGTTGCTATAGAATCCCCTGACCACATGTTTCTGGCTTGGAAACTTGTTTGTGGTCAAAAGTAACAGCCTGTTACAACATGCTCTCAAAATGCTTTTCGAGGACTGAAAACGCTAAAAGTGACATGATGCTGTTTTCTGACCAACTAGTGAGGGAAACCACAGGAAACTGCATTGCTGCTATAGAATCACCAAACCACATGTTTCTGGCTTGAAAACTTGTTTCTGAGTGCTTCTGGTCAAAAGTAACAGACTAAGTTACAACATGCTCTCAAAATGCTTTTCGGGGTCTGAAAACGCTGAAAGTGACATGATGCTGTTTTCTGACCAACTAGTGAGGGAAACCATAGGAAACTCAATTCCTGCTATAGAATCACCAAACCACATGTTTCTGGCTTGGAAACTTGTTTCTGAGTGCTTCTGGTCAAAAGTAACAGCCTAAGTTACAAAATGCTCTCAAAATGCTTTTCGGGGCATGAAAACGCTAAAAGTGAGATGATGCTGTTTTCTGACCAACTAGTCAGGGAAACCACAGGAAACTGAATTCCTGCTATAGAATCACCAAACCACATGTTTCTGGCTTGGAAACTTGTTTCTGAGTGCTTCTGGTCAAAAGTAACACCCTAAATTGCAACATGCTGTCAAAATGCTTTTCAGGGCCTGAAAACGCTAAAAGTAAGATGATGCTGTTTTCTGACCAACTAGTGAGGAAAACCAGAGGAAACTGCATTGCTGCTATGGAATCACCAAACCACATGTTTCTGGCTTGGAAACTTGTTTCTGAGTGCTTCTGGTCAAAAGTAACAGCCTAAGTTACAACATGCTGTCAAAATGCTTTTCGAGGACTGAATACGCTAAAAGTGAGATGATGCTGTTTTCTGACCAACTAGTGAGGGAAACCACAGGAAACTGCATTGCTGCTATAGAATCACCAAACCACATGTTTCTGGCTTGGAAACTTGTTTCTGGTCAAAAGTAACAGCCTGTTACAACATGCTCTCAAAATGCTTTTCGAGGACTGAAAACGTTAAAAGTGACATGATGCTGTTTTCTGACCAACTAGTGAGAGAACCAGAGTGAATTAGATTGTTGCTATAGAATCACCAAACCACATGTTTCTGGCTTGGAAACTTGTTTGTGGTCAAAAGTAACAGCCTGTTACAACATGCTCTCAAAATGCTTTTCGAGGACTGAAAACGCTAAAAGTGACATGATGCTGTTTTCTGACCAACTAGTGAGGGAAGCCACAGGAAACTGAATTACTGCTATAGAATCACCAAACCACATGTTTCTGGCTTGAAAACTTGTTTCTGAGTGCTTCTGGTCAAAAGTAACAGCCTAAATTGCGACATGCTGTAAAAATGCTTTTCAGGGCCTGAAAACGCTAAAAGTAAGATGATGCTGTTTTCTGACCAACTAGTGAGGGAAACCACAAGAAACTGAATGACTGCTATAGAATCACCAAACCACATGTTTCTGGCTTGGAAACTTGTTTGTGGTCAAAAGTAACAGCCTGTTACAACATGCTCTCAAAATGCTTTTCGAGGACTGAAAACGCTAAAAGTGACATGATGCTGTTTTCTGACCAACTAGTGAGAGAACCAGAGTGAATTAGATTGTTGCTATAGAATCACCAAACCACATGTTTCTGGCTTGGAAACTTGTTTGTGGTCAAAAGTAACAGCCTGTTACAACATGCTCTCAAAATGCTTTTCGAGGACTGAAAACGCTAAAAGTGACATGATGCTGTTTTCTGACCAACTAGTGAGGGAAGCCACAGGAAACTGAATTACTGCTATAGAATCACCAAACCACATGTTTCTGGCTTGGAAACTTGTTTCTGAGTGCTTCTGGTCAAAAGTAACAGCCTAAATTGCAACATGCTGTCAAAATGCTTTTCAGGGCCTGAAAACGCTAAAAGTAAGATGATGCTGTTTTCTGACCAACTAGTGAGGAAAACCAGAGGAAACTGCATTGCTGCTATAGAATCACCAAACCACATGTTTCTGGCTTGGAAACTTGTTTCTGAGTGCTTCTGGTCAAAAGTAACAGCCTAAGTTACAACATGCTGTCAAAATGCTTTTCGGGGCCTGACAACGCTGAAAGTGACATGATGCTGTTTTCTGACCAACTAGTGAGGGAAACCAGAGGACACTCAATTCCTGCTATAGAATCACCAAACCACATGTTTCTGGCTTGGAAACTTGTTTGTGGTCAAAAGTAACAGCCTGTTACAACATGCTCTCAAAATGCTTTTCGGGGCCTTAAAACGCTAAAAGTGAGATGATGCTGTTTTCTGACCAACTAGTGAGGGAAACCACAGGAAACTGAATTACTGCTATAGAATCACCAAACCACATGTTTCTGGCTTGGAAACTTGTTTGTGGTCAAAAGTAACAGCCTGTTACAACATGCTCTCAAAATGCTTTTCGAGGACTGAAAACGCTAAAAGTGAGATGATGCTGTTTTCTGACCAACTAGTGAGGGAAGCCACAGGAAACTGAATTACTGCTATAGAATCACCAAACCACATGTTTCTGGCTTGGAAACTTGTTTCTGAGTGCTTCTGGTCAAAAGTAACAGCCTAAATTGCGACATGCTGTAAAAATGCTTTTCAGGGCCTGAAAACGCTAAAAGTAAGATGATGCTGTTTTCTGACCAACTAGTGAGGGAAACCACAAGAAACTGAATGACTGCTATAGAATCACCAAACCACATGTTTCTGGCTTGGAAACTTGTTTCTGGTCAAAAGTAACAGCCTGTTACAACATGCTCTCAAAATGCTTTTCGAGGACTGAAAACGCTAAAAGTGACATGATGCTGTTTTCTGACCAACTAGTGAGAGAACCAGAGTGAATTAGATTGTTGCTATAGAATCACCAAACCACATGTTTCTGGCTTGGAAACTTGTTTGTGGTCAAAAGTAACAGCCTGTTACAACATGCTCTCAAAATGCTTTTCGAGGACTGAAAACGCTAAAAGTGACATGATGCTGTTTTCTGACCAACTAGTGAGGGAAGCCACAGGAAACTGAATTACTGCTATAGAATCACCAAACCACATGTTTCTGGCTTGGAAACTTGTTTGTGGTCAAAAGTAACAGCCTGTTACAACATGCTCTCAAAATGCTTTTCGAGGACTGAAAACGCTAAAAGTGACATGATGCTGTTTTCTGACCAACTAGTGAGGGAAGCCACAGGAAACTGAATTACTGCTATAGAATCACCAAACCACATGTTTCTGGCTTGGAAACTTGTTTCCGGTCAAAAGTAACAGCCTGTTACAACATGCTCTCAAAATGCTTTTCGAGGACTGAAAACGCTAAAAGTGACATGATGCTGTTTTCTGACCAACTAGTGAGGGAAACCACAGGAAACTGAATTACTGCTATAGAATCACCAAACCACATGTTTCTGGCGTGGAAACTTGTTTCTGAGTGCTTCTGGTCAAAAGTAACAGCCTAAGTTAGAACATGCTCTCAAAATGCTTTTCGGGGCCTGAAAACGCTAAAAGTGAGATGATGCTGTTTTCTCACCAACTAGTCAGGGAAACCACAGGAAACTGAATTCCTGCTATAGAATCACCAAACCACATGTTTCTGGCTTGGAAACTTGTTTGTGGTCAAAAGTAACAGCCTGTTACAACATGCTCTCAAAATGCTTTTCGAGGCCTGAAAACGCTAAAAGTGACATGATGCTGTTTTCTGACCAACTAGTGAGGGAAACCACAGGAAACTGAATTACTGCTATAGAATCACCAAACCACATGTTTCTGGCTTGGAAACTTGTTTCTGAGTGCTTCTGGTCAAAAGTAACAGCCTAAGTTACAACATGCTCTCAAAATGCTTTTCGGGGCATGAAAACGCTAAAAGTGACATGATGCTGTTTTCTGACCAACTAGTGAGGGAAACCACAGGAAACTGAATTCCTTCTATAGAATCACCAAACCACATGTTTCTGGCTTGGAAACTTGTTTCTGAGTGCTTCTGGTCAAAAGTAACAGCCTAAGTTACAAAATGCTCTCAAAATGCTTTTCGGGGCATGAAAACGCTAAAAGTGAGATGATGCTGTTTTCTGACCAACTAGTCAGGGAAACCACAGGAAACTGAATTCCTGCTATAGAATCACCAAACCACATGTTTCTGGCTTGGAAACTTGTTTCTGAGTGCTTCTGGTCAAAAGTAACAGCCTAAATTGCAACATGCTGTCAAAATGCTTTTCGGGGCCTGAAAACGCTAAAAGTAAGATGATGCTGTTTTCTGACCAACTAGTGAGGAAAACCAGAGGAAACTGCATTGCTGCTATAGAATCACCAAACCACATGTTTCTGGATTGGAAACTTGTTTCTGAGTGCTTCTGGTCAAAAGTAACAGCCTAAGTTACAACATGCTGTCAAAATGCTTTTCGAGGACTGAATACGCTAAAAGTGAGATGATGCTGTTTTCTGACCAGCTAGTGAGGGAAACCACAGGAAACTGCATTGCTGCTATAGAATCACGAAACCACATGTTTCTGGCTTGGAAACTTGTTTGTGGTCAAAAGTAACAGGCTATTACAACATGCTCTCAAAATGCTTTTCGGGGCCTGAAAACGCTAAAAATGAGATGATGCTGTTTTCTGACCAACTAGTGAGAGAACCAGAGTGAATTAGATTGTTGCTATAGAATCACCAAACCACATGTTTCTGGCTTGGAAACTTGTTTGTGGTCAAAAGTAACAGCCTGTTACAACATGCTCTCAAAATGCTTTTCGAGGACTGAAAACGCTAAAAGTGACATGATGCTGTTTTCTGACCAACTAGTGAGGGAAGCCACAGGAAACTGAATTACTGCTATAGAATCACCAAACCACATGTTTCTGGCTTGGAAACTTGTTTGTGGTCAAAAGTAACAGCCTATTACAACATGCTCTCAAAATGCTTTTCGGGGCCTGAAAACGCTAAAAATGAGATGATGCTGTTTTCTGACCAACTAGTGAGAGAACCAGAGTGAATTAGATTGTTGCTATAGAATCACCAAACCACATGTTTCTGGCTTGGAAACTTGTTTGTGGTCAAAAGTAACAGCCTGTTACAACATGCTCTCAAAATGCTTTTCGAGGACTGAAAACGCTAAAAGTGACATGATGCTGTTTTCTGACCAACTAGTGAGGGAAGCCACAGGAAACTGAATTACTGCTATAGAATCACCAAACCACATGTTTCTGGCTTGGAAACTTGTTTGTGGTCAAAAGTAACAGCCTATTACAACATGCTCTCAAAATGCTTTTCGGGGCCTGAAAACGCTAAAAATGAGATGATGCTGTTTTCTGACCAACTAGTGAGAGAACCAGAGTGAATTAGATTGTTGCTATAGAATCACCAAACCACATGTTTCTGGCTTGGAAACTTGTTTGTGGTCAAAAGTAACAGCCTGTTACAACATGCTCTCAAAATGCTTTTCAAGGACTGAAAACGCTAAAAGTGACATGATGCTGTTTTCTGACCAACTAGTGAGGGAAACCACAGGAAACTGAATTACTGCTATAGAATCACCACAAACCACATGTTTCTGGCTTGGAAACTTGTTTCTGGTCAAAAGTAACAGCCTGTTACAACATGCTCTCAAAATGCTTTTCGAGGACTGAAAACGCTAAAAGTGACATGATGCTGTTTTCTGACCAACTAGTGAGAGAACCAGAGTGAATTAGATTGTTGCTATAGAATCACCAAACCACATGTTTCTGGCTTGGAAACTTGTTTGTGGTCAAAAGTAACAGCCTGTTACAACATGCTCTCAAAATGCTTTTCGGGGCCTGAAAACGCTAAAAGTGAGATGATGCTGTTTTCTGACCAACTAGTGAGGGAAACCACAGGAAACTGAATTACTGCTATAGAATCACCAAACCACATGTTTCTGGCTTGGAAACTTGTTTGTGGTCAAAAGTAACAGCCTGTTACAACATGCTCTCAAAATGCTTTTCGGGGTCTGAAAACACTGAAAGTGACATGATGCTGTTTTCTGACCAACTAGTGAGGGAAACCAGAGGAAACTCAATTCCTGCTATAGAATCACCAAACCAAATGTTTCTGGCTTGGAAACTTGTTTGTGGTCAAAAGTAACAGCCTGTTACAACATGCTCTCAAAATGCTTTTCGAGGATTGAAAACGCTAAAAGTGAGATGATGCTGTTTTCTGACCAACTAGTGAGGGAAACCACAGGAAACTGAATTACTGCTATAGAATTCACCAAACCACATGTTTCTGGCTTGGAAACTTGTTTCTGAGTGTTTCTGGTCAAAAGTAACAGCCTAAGTTACAACATGCTCTCAAAATGCTTTTCGGGGCCTGAAAACGCTAAAAGTGAGATGATGCTGTTTTCTGACCAACTAGTGAGGGAAACCACAGGAATCTGCATTGCTGCTATAGAATCACCAGACCACATGTTTCTGGCTTGGAAACTTGTTTCTGAGTGCTTCTGGTCAAAAGTAACAGCCTAAATTGCAACATGCTGTCAAAATGCTTTTCAGGGCCTGAAAACGCTAAAAGTGAGATGATGCTGTTTTCTGACCAACTAGTGAGGGAAACCACAGGAAACTGCATTGCTGCTATGGAATCACCAAACCACATGTTTCTGCCTTGGAAACTTGTTTCTGACTGCTTCTGGTCAAAAGTAACAGCCTAAGTTACAACATGCTCTCAAAATGCTTTTCGGGGCCTAAAAACGCTAAAAGTGAGATGATGCTGTTTTCTGACCAACTAGTGAGAGAACCAGAGTAAATTGCATTGTTGCTATAGAATCCCCTGACCACATGTTTCTGGCTTGGAAACTTGTTTGTGGTCAAAAGTAACAGCCTGTTACAACATGCTCTCAAAATGCTTTTCGAGGACTGAAAACGCTAAAAGTGACATGATGCTGTTTTCTGACCAACTAGTGAGGGAAACCACAGGAAACTGCATTGCTGCTATAGAATCACCAAACCACATGTTTCTGGCTTGAAAACTTGTTTCTGAGTGCTTCTGGTCAAAAGTAACAGACTAAGTTACAACATGCTCTCAAAATGCTTTTCGGGGTCTGAAAACGCTGAAAGTGACATGATGCTGTTTTCTGACCAACTAGTGAGGGAAACCATAGGAAACTCAATTCCTGCTATAGAATCACCAAACCACATGTTTCTGGCTTGGAAACTTGTTTCTGAGTGCTTCTGGTCAAAAGTAACAGCCTAAGTTACAAAATGCTCTCAAAATGCTTTTCGGGGCATGAAAACGCTAAAAGTGAGATGATGCTGTTTTCTGACCAACTAGTCAGGGAAACCACAGGAAACTGAATTCCTGCTATAGAATCACCAAACCACATGTTTCTGGCTTGGAAACTTGTTTCTGAGTGCTTCTGGTCAAAAGTAACAGCCTAAATTGCAACATGCTGTCAAAATGCTTTTCAGGGCCTGAAAACGCTAAAAGTAAGATGATGCTGTTTTCTGACCAACTAGTGAGGAAAACCAGAGGAAACTGCATTGCTGCTATGGAATCACCAAACCACATGTTTCTGGCTTGGAAACTTGTTTCTGAGTGCTTCTGGTCAAAAGTAACAGCCTAAGTTACAACATGCTGTCAAAATGCTTTTCGAGGACTGAATACGCTAAAAGTGAGATGATGCTGTTTTCTGACCAACTAGTGAGGGAAACCACAGGAAACTGCATTGCTGCTATAGAATCACCAAACCACATGTTTCTGGCTTGGAAACTTGTTTCTGGTCAAAAGTAACAGCCTGTTACAACATGCTCTCAAAATGCTTTTCGAGGACTGAAAACGTTAAAAGTGACATGATGCTGTTTTCTGACCAACTAGTGAGAGAACCAGAGTGAATTAGATTGTTGCTATAGAATCACCAAACCACATGTTTCTGGCTTGGAAACTTGTTTGTGGTCAAAAGTAACAGCCTGTTACAACATGCTCTCAAAATGCTTTTCGAGGACTGAAAACGCTAAAAGTGACATGATGCTGTTTTCTGACCAACTAGTGAGGGAAGCCACAGGAAACTGAATTACTGCTATAGAATCACCAAACCACATGTTTCTGGCTTGGAAACTTGTTTCTGAGTGCTTCTGGTCAAAAGTAACAGCCTAAATTGCGACATGCTGTAAAAATGCTTTTCAGGGCCTGAAAACGCTAAAAGTAAGATGATGCTGTTTTCTGACCAACTAGTGAGGGAAACCACAAGAAACTGAATGACTGCTATAGAATCACCAAACCACATGTTTCTGGCTTGGAAACTTGTTTGTGGTCAAAAGTAACAGCCTGTTACAACATGCTCTCAAAATGCTTTTCGAGGACTGAAAACGCTAAAAGTGACATGATGCTGTTTTCTGACCAACTAGTGAGAGAACCAGAGTGAATTAGATTGTTGCTATAGAATCACCAAACCACATGTTTCTGGCTTGGAAACTTGTTTGTGGTCAAAAGTAACAGCCTGTTACAACATGCTCTCAAAATGCTTTTCGAGGACTGAAAACGCTAAAAGTGACATGATGCTGTTTTCTGACCAACTAGTGAGGGAAGCCACAGGAAACTGAATTACTGCTATAGAATCACCAAACCACATGTTTCTGGCTTGGAAACTTGTTTCTGAGTGCTTCTGGTCAAAAGTAACAGCCTAAATTGCAACATGCTGTCAAAATGCTTTTCAGGGCCTGAAAACGCTAAAAGTAAGATGATGCTGTTTTCTGACCAACTAGTGAGGAAAACCAGAGGAAACTGCATTGCTGCTATAGAATCACCAAACCACATGTTTCTGGCTTGGAAACTTGTTTCTGAGTGCTTCTGGTCAAAAGTAACAGCCTAAGTTACAACATGCTGTCAAAATGCTTTTCGGGGCCTGACAACGCTGAAAGTGACATGATGCTGTTTTCTGACCAACTAGTGAGGGAAACCAGAGGACACTCAATTCCTGCTATAGAATCACCAAACCACATGTTTCTGGCTTGGAAACTTGTTTGTGGTCAAAAGTAACAGCCTGTTACAACATGCTCTCAAAATGCTTTTCGGGGCCTTAAAACGCTAAAAGTGAGATGATGCTGTTTTCTGACCAACTAGTGAGGGAAACCACAGGAAACTGAATTACTGCTATAGAATCACCAAACCACATGTTTCTGGCTTGGAAACTTGTTTGTGGTCAAAAGTAACAGCCTGTTACAACATGCTCTCAAAATGCTTTTCGAGGACTGAAAACGCTAAAAGTGAGATGATGCTGTTTTCTGACCAACTAGTGAGGGAAGCCACAGGAAACTGAATTACTGCTATAGAATCACCAAACCACATGTTTCTGGCTTGGAAACTTGTTTCTGAGTGCTTCTGGTCAAAAGTAACAGCCTAAATTGCGACATGCTGTAAAAATGCTTTTCAGGGCCTGAAAACGCTAAAAGTAAGATGATGCTGTTTTCTGACCAACTAGTGAGGGAAACCACAAGAAACTGAATGACTGCTATAGAATCACCAAACCACATGTTTCTGGCTTGGAAACTTGTTTTCTGGTCAAAAGTAACAGCCTGTTACAACATGCTCTCAAAATGCTTTTCGAGGACTGAAAACGCTAAAAGTGACATGATGCTGTTTTCTGACCAACTAGTGAGAGAACCAGAGTGAATTAGATTGTTGCTATAGAATCACCAAACCACATGTTTCTGGCTTGGAAACTTGTTTGTGGTCAAAAGTAACAGCCTGTTACAACATGCTCTCAAAATGCTTTTCGAGGACTGAAAACGCTAAAAGTGACATGATGCTGTTTTCTGACCAACTAGTGAGGGAAGCCACAGGAAACTGAATTACTGCTATAGAATCACCAAACCACATGTTTCTGGCTTGGAAACTTGTTTGTGGTCAAAAGTAACAGCCTGTTACAACATGCTCTCAAAATGCTTTTCGAGGACTGAAAACGCTAAAAGTGACATGATGCTGTTTTCTGACCAACTAGTGAGGGAAGCCACAGGAAACTGAATTACTGCTATAGAATCACCAAACCACATGTTTCTGGCTTGGAAACTTGTTTCCGGTCAAAAGTAACAGCCTGTTACAACATGCTCTCAAAATGCTTTTCGAGGACTGAAAACGCTAAAAGTGACATGATGCTGTTTTCTGACCAACTAGTGAGGGAAACCACAGGAAACTGAATTACTGCTATAGAATCACCAAACCACATGTTTCTGGCGTGGAAACTTGTTTCTGAGTGCTTCTGGTCAAAAGTAACAGCCTAAGTTAGAACATGCTCTCAAAATGCTTTTCGGGGCCTGAAAACGCTAAAAGTGAGATGATGCTGTTTTCTCACCAACTAGTCAGGGAAACCACAGGAAACTGAATTCCTGCTATAGAATCACCAAACCACATGTTTCTGGCTTGGAAACTTGTTTGTGGTCAAAAGTAACAGCCTGTTACAACATGCTCTCAAAATGCTTTTCGAGGCCTGAAAACGCTAAAAGTGACATGATGCTGTTTTCTGACCAACTAGTGAGGGAAACCACAGGAAACTGAATTACTGCTATAGAATCACCAAACCACATGTTTCTGGCTTGGAAACTTGTTTCTGAGTGCTTCTGGTCAAAAGTAACAGCCTAAGTTACAACATGCTCTCAAAATGCTTTTCGGGGCATGAAAACGCTAAAAGTGACATGATGCTGTTTTCTGACCAACTAGTGAGGGAAACCACAGGAAACTGAATTCCTTCTATAGAATCACCAAACCACATGTTTCTGGCTTGGAAACTTGTTTCTGAGTGCTTCTGGTCAAAAGTAACAGCCTAAGTTACAAAATGCTCTCAAAATGCTTTTCGGGGCATGAAAACGCTAAAAGTGAGATGATGCTGTTTTCTGACCAACTAGTCAGGGAAACCACAGGAAACTGAATTCCTGCTATAGAATCACCAAACCACATGTTTCTGGCTTGGAAACTTGTTTCTGAGTGCTTCTGGTCAAAAGTAACAGCCTAAATTGCAACATGCTGTCAAAATGCTTTTCGGGGCCTGAAAACGCTAAAAGTAAGATGATGCTGTTTTCTGACCAACTAGTGAGGAAAACCAGAGGAAACTGCATTGCTGCTATAGAATCACCAAACCACATGTTTCTGGATTGGAAACTTGTTTCTGAGTGCTTCTGGTCAAAAGTAACAGCCTAAGTTACAACATGCTGTCAAAATGCTTTTCGAGGACTGAATACGCTAAAAGTGAGATGATGCTGTTTTCTGACCAGCTAGTGAGGGAAACCACAGGAAACTGCATTGCTGCTATAGAATCACGAAACCACATGTTTCTGGCTTGGAAACTTGTTTGTGGTCAAAAGTAACAGGCTATTACAACATGCTCTCAAAATGCTTTTCGGGGCCTGAAAACGCTAAAAATGAGATGATGCTGTTTTCTGACCAACTAGTGAGAGAACCAGAGTGAATTAGATTGTTGCTATAGAATCACCAAACCACATGTTTCTGGCTTGGAAACTTGTTTGTGGTCAAAAGTAACAGCCTGTTACAACATGCTCTCAAAATGCTTTTCGAGGACTGAAAACGCTAAAAGTGACATGATGCTGTTTTCTGACCAACTAGTGAGGGAAGCCACAGGAAACTGAATTACTGCTATAGAATCACCAAACCACATGTTTCTGGCTTGGAAACTTGTTTGTGGTCAAAAGTAACAGCCTATTACAACATGCTCTCAAAATGCTTTTCGGGGCCTGAAAACGCTAAAAATGAGATGATGCTGTTTTCTGACCAACTAGTGAGAGAACCAGAGTGAATTAGATTGTTGCTATAGAATCACCAAACCACATGTTTCTGG
This sequence comes from Epinephelus lanceolatus, assembly GCF_041903045.1. Taxonomy (NCBI): domain Eukaryota; kingdom Metazoa; phylum Chordata; class Actinopteri; order Perciformes; family Serranidae; genus Epinephelus; species Epinephelus lanceolatus. Next base: position 19,873,188 of record NC_135757.1, on the reverse strand, counting down.
CTTGGAAACTTGTTTGTGGTCAAAAGTAACAGCCTGTTACAACATGCTCTCAAAATGCTTTTCGAGGACTGAAAACGCTAAAAGTGACATGATGCTGTTTTCTGACCAACTAGTGAGGGAAGCCACAGGAAACTGAATTACTGCTATAGAATCACCAAACCACATGTTTCTGGCTTGGAAACTTGTTTGTGGTCAAAAGTAACAGCCTATTACAACATGCTCTCAAAATGCTTTTCGGGGCCTGAAAACGCTAAAAGTGACATGATGCTGTTTTCTGACCAACTAGTGAGGGAAACCACAGGAAACTGAATTACTGCTATAGAATCACCACAAACCACATGTTTCTGGCTTGGAAACTTGTTTCTGGTCAAAAGTAACAGCCTGTTACAACATGCTCTCAAAATGCTTTTCGAGGACTGAAAACGCTAAAAGTGACATGATGCTGTTTTCTGACCAACTAGTGAGAGAACCAGAGTGAATTAGATTGTTGCTATAGAATCACCAAACCACATGTTTCTGGCTTGGAAACTTGTTTGTGGTCAAAAGTAACAGCCTGTTACAACATGCTCTCAAAATGCTTTTCGGGGCCTGAAAACGCTAAAAGTGAGATGATGCTGTTTTCTGACCAACTAGTGAGGGAAACCACAGGAAACTGAATTACTGCTATAGAATCACCAAACCACATGTTTCTGGCTTGGAAACTTGTTTGTGGTCAAAAGTAACAGCCTGTTACAACATGCTCTCAAAATGCTTTTCGGGGTCTGAAAACACTGAAAGTGACATGATGCTGTTTTCTGACCAACTAGTGAGGGAAACCAGAGGAAACTCAATTCCTGCTATAGAATCACCAAACCAAATGTTTCTGGCTTGGAAACTTGTTTGTGGTCAAAAGTAACAGCCTGTTACAACATGCTCTCAAAATGCTTTTCGAGGATTGAAAACGCTAAAAGTGAGATGATGCTGTTTTCTGACCAACTAGTGAGGGAAACCACAGGAAACTGAATTACTGCTATAGAATTCACCAAACCACATGTTTCTGGCTTGGAAACTTGTTTCTGAGTGTTTCTGGTCAAAAGTAACAGCCTAAGTTACAACATGCTCTCAAAATGCTTTTCGGGGCCTGAAAACGCTAAAAGTGAGATGATGCTGTTTTCTGACCAACTAGTGAGGGAAACCACAGGAATCTGCATTGCTGCTATAGAATCACCAGACCACATGTTTCTGGCTTGGAAACTTGTTTCTGAGTGCTTCTGGTCAAAAGTAACAGCCTAAATTGCAACATGCTGTCAAAATGCTTTTCAGGGCCTGAAAACGGTAAAAGTGAGATGATGCTGTTTTCTGACCAACTAGTGAGGGAAACCACAGGAAACTGCATTGCTGCTATGGAATCACCAAACCACATGTTTCTGCCTTGGAAACTTGTTTCTGACTGCTTCTGGTCAAAAGTAACAGCCTAAGTTACAACATGCTCTCAAAATGCTTTTCGGGGCCTAAAAACGCTAAAAGTGAGATGATGCTGTTTTCTGACCAACTAGTGAGAGAACCAGAGTAAATTGCATTGTTGCTATAGAATCCCCTGACCACATGTTTCTGGCTTGGAAACTTGTTTGTGGTCAAAAGTAACAGCCTGTTACAACATGCTCTCAAAATGCTTTTCGAGGACTGAAAACGCTAAAAGTGACATGATGCTGTTTTCTGACCAACTAGTGAGGGAAACCACAGGAAACTGCATTGCTGCTATAGAATCACCAAACCACATGTTTCTGGCTTGAAAACTTGTTTCTGAGTGCTTCTGGTCAAAAGTAACAGACTAAGTTACAACATGCTCTCAAAATGCTTTTCGGGGTCTGAAAACGCTGAAAGTGACATGATGCTGTTTTCTGACCAACTAGTGAGGGAAACCATAGGAAACTCAATTCCTGCTATAGAATCACCAAACCACATGTTTCTGGCTTGGAAACTTGTTTCTGAGTGCTTCTGGTCAAAAGTAACAGCCTAAGTTACAAAATGCTCTCAAAATGCTTTTCGGGGCATGAAAACGCTAAAAGTGAGATGATGCTGTTTTCTGACCAACTAGTCAGGGAAACCACAGGAAACTGAATTCCTGCTATAGAATCACCAAACCACATGTTTCTGGCTTGGAAACTTGTTTCTGAGTGCTTCTGGTCAAAAGTAACAGCCTAAATTGCAACATGCTGTCAAAATGCTTTTCAGGGCCTGAAAACGCTAAAAGTAAGATGATGCTGTTTTCTGACCAACTAGTGAGGAAAACCAGAGGAAACTGCATTGCTGCTATAGAATCACCAAACCACATGTTTCTGGCTTGGAAACTTGTTTCTGAGTGCTTCTGGTCAAAAGTAACAGCCTAAGTTACAACATGCTGTCAAAATGCTTTTCGAGGACTGAATACGCTAAAAGTGAGATGATGCTGTTTTCTGACCAACTAGTGAGGGAAACCACAGGAAACTGCATTGCTGCTATAGAATCACCAAACCACATGTTTCTGGCTTGGAAACTTGTTTCTGGTCAAAAGTAACAGCCTGTTACAACATGCTCTCAAAATGCTTTTCGAGGACTGAAAACGCTAAAAGTGACATGATGCTGTTTTCTGACCAACTAGTGAGAGAACCAGAGTGAATTAGATTGTTGCTATAGAATCACCAAACCACATGTTTCTGGCTTGGAAACTTGTTTGTGGTCAAAAGTAACAGCCTGTTACAACATGCTCTCAAAATGCTTTTCGAGGACTGAAAACGCTAAAAGTGACATGATGCTGTTTTCTGACCAACTAGTGAGGGAAGCCACAGGAAACTGAATTACTGCTATAGAATCACCAAACCACATGTTTCTGGCTTGGAAACTTGTTTCTGAGTGCTTCTGGTCAAAAGTAACAGCCTAAATTGCAACATGCTGTCAAAATGCTTTTCAGGGCCTGAAAACGCTAAAAGTAAGATGATGCTGTTTTCTGACCAACTAGTGAGGAAAACCAGAGGAAACTGCATTGCTGCTATAGAATCACCAAACCACATGTTTCTGGCTTGGAAACTTGTTTCTGAGTGCTTCTGGTCAAAAGTAACAGCCTAAGTTAGAACATGCTGTCAAAATGCTTTTCGGGGCCTGAAAACGCTGAAAGTGACATGATGCTGTTTTCTGACCAACTAGTGAGGGAAACCAGAGGACACTCAATTCCTGCTATAGAATCACCAAACCACATGTTTCTGGCTTGGAAACTTGTTTGTGGTCAAAAGTAACAGCCTGTTACAACATGCTCTCAAAATGCTTTTCGGGGCCTTAAAACGCTAAAAGTGAGATGATGCTGTTTTCTGACCAACTAGTGAGGGAAACCACAGGAAACTGAATTACTGCTATAGAATCACCAAACCACATGTTTCTGGCTTGGAAACTTGTTTCTGGTCAAAAGTAACAGCCTAAGTTACAACATGCTCTCAAAATGCTTTTCGGGGCCTGAAAACGCTAAAAGTGAGATGATGCTGTTTTCTCACCAACTAGTCAGGGAAACCACAGGAAACTGAATTCCTGCTATAGAATCACCAAACCACATGTTTCTGGCTTGGAAACTTGTTTGTGGTCAAAAGTAACAGCCTGTTACAACATGCTCTCAAAATGCTTTTCGAGGCCTGAAAACGCTAAAAGTGACATGATGCTGTTTTCTGACCAACTAGTGAGGGAAACCACAGGAAACTGAATTACTGCTATAGAATCACCAAACCACATGTTTCTGGCTTGGAAACTTGTTTCTGAGTGCTTCTGGTCAAAAGTAACAGCCTAAGTTACAACATGCTCTCAAAATGCTTTTCGGGGCATGAAAACGCTAAAAGTGAGATGATGCTGTTTTCTGACCAACTAGTCAGGGAAACCACAGGAAACTGAATTCCTGCTATAGAATCACCAAACCACATGTTTCTGGCTTGGAAACTTGTTTCTGAGTGCTCCTGGTCAAAAGTAACAGCCTAAATTGCAACATGCTGTCAAAATGCTTTTCAGGGCCTGAAAACGCTAAAAGTAAGATGATGCTGTTTTCTGACCAACTAGTGAGGAAAACCAGAGGAAACTGCATTGCTGCTATAGAATCACCAAACCACATGTTTCTGGCTTGGAAACTTGTTTCTGAGTGCTTCTGGTCAAAAGTAACAGCCTAAGTTACAACATGCTGTCAAAATGCTTTTCGAGGACTGAATACGCTAAAAGTGAGATGATGCTGTTTTCTGACCAACTAGTGAGGGAAACCACAGGAAACTGCATTGCTGCTATAGAATCACCAAACCACATGTTTCTGGCTTGGAAACTTGTTTGTGGTCAAAAGTAACAGGCTATTACAACATGCTCTCAAAATGCTTTTCGGGGCCTGAAAACGCTAAAAATGAGATGATGCTGTTTTCTGACCAACTAGTGAGAGAACCAGAGTGAATTAGATTGTTGCTATAGAATCACCAAACCACATGTTTCTGGCTTGGAAACTTGTTTGTGGTCAAAAGTAACAGCCTGTTACAACATGCTCTCAAAATGCTTTTCGAGGACTGAAAACGCTAAAAGTGACATGATGCTGTTTTCTGACCAACTAGTGAGGGAAGCCACAGGAAACTGAATTACTGCTATAGAATCACCAAACCACATGTTTCTGGCTTGGAAACTTGTTTCTGAGTGCTTCTGGTCAAAAGTAACAGCCTAAATTGCGACATGCTGTAAAAATGCTTTTCAGGCCTAAAAACGCTAAAAGTAAGATGATGCTGTTTTCTGACCAACTAGTGAGGGAAACCACAAGAAACTGAATGACTGCTATAGAATCACCAAACCACATGTTTCTGGCTTGGAAACTTGTTTGTGGTCAAAAGTAACAGCCTGTTACAACATGCTCTCAAAATGCTTTTCGAGGATTGAAAACGCTAAAAGTGAGATGATGCTGTTTTCTGACCAACTAGTGAGGGAAACCACAGGAAACTGAATTACTGCTATAGAATTCACCAAACCACATGTTTCTGGCTTGGAAACTTGTTTCTGAGTGTTTCTGGTCAAAAGTAACAGCCTAAGTTACAACATGCTCTCAAAATGCTTTTCGGGGCCTGAAAACGCTAAAGTGAGATGATGCTGTTTTCTGACCAACTAGTGAGGGAAACCACAGGAATCTGCATTGCTGCTATAGAATCACCAGACCACATGTTTCTGGCTTGGAAACTTGTTTCTGAGTGCTTCTGGTCAAAAGTAACAGCCTAAATTGCAACATGCTGTCAAAATGCTTTTCAGGGCCTGAAAACGGTAAAAGTGAGATGATGCTGTTTTCTGACCAACTAGTGAGGGAAACCACAGGAAACTGCATTGCTGCTATGGAATCACCAAACCACATGTTTCTGCCTTGGAAACTTGTTTCTGACTGCTTCTGGTCAAAAGTAACAGCCTAAGTTACAACATGCTCTCAAAATGCTTTTCGGGGCCTAAAAACGCTAAAAGTGAGATGATGCTGTTTTCTGACCAACTAGTGAGAGAACCAGAGTAAATTGCATTGTTGCTATAGAATCCCCTGACCACATGTTTCTGGCTTGGAAACTTGTTTGTGGTCAAAAGTAACAGCCTGTTACAACATGCTCTCAAAATGCTTTTCGAGGACTGAAAACGCTAAAAGTGACATGATGCTGTTTTCTGACCAACTAGTGAGGGAAACCACAGGAAACTGCATTGCTGCTATAGAATCACCAAACCACATGTTTCTGGCTTGAAAACTTGTTTCTGAGTGCTTCTGGTCAAAAGTAACAGACTAAGTTACAACATGCTCTCAAAATGCTTTTCGGGGTCTGAAAACGCTGAAAGTGACATGATGCTGTTTCTGACCAACTAGTGAGGGAAACCATAGGAAACTCAATTCCTGCTATAGAATCACCAAACCACATGTTTCTGGCTTGGAAACTTGTTTCTGAGTGCTTCTGGTCAAAAGTAACAGCCTAAGTTACAAAATGCTCTCAAAATGCTTTTCGGGCATGAAAACGCTAAAAGTGAGATGATGCTGTTTTCTGACCAACTAGTCAGGGAAACCACAGGAAACTGAATTCCTGCTATAGAATCACCAAACCACATGTTTCTGGCTTGGAAACTTGTTTCTGAGTGCTTCTGGTCAAAAGTAACAGCCTAAATTGCAACATGCTGTCAAAATGCTTTTCAGGGCCTGAAAACGCTAAAAGTAAGATGATGCTGTTTTCTGACCAACTAGTGAGGAAAACCAGAGGAAACTGCATTGCTGCTATAGAATCACCAAACCACATGTTTCTGGCTTGGAAACTTGTTTCTGAGTGCTTCTGGTCAAAAGTAACAGCCTAAGTTACAACATGCTGTCAAAATGCTTTTCGAGGACTGAATACGCTAAAAGTGAGATGATGCTGTTTTCTGACCAACTAGTGAGGGAAACCACAGGAAACTGCATTGCTGCTATAGAATCACCAAACCACATGTTTCTGGCTTGGAAACTTGTTTCTGGTCAAAAGTAACAGCCTGTTACAACATGCTCTCAAAATGCTTTTCGAGGACTGAAAACGCTAAAGTGACATGATGCTGTTTTCTGACCAACTAGTGAGAGAACCAGAGTGAATTAGATTGTTGCTATAGAATCACCAAACCACATGTTTCTGGCTTGGAAACTTGTTTGTGGTCAAAAGTAACAGCCTGTTACAACATGCTCTCAAAATGCTTTTCGAGGACTGAAAACGCTAAAAGTGACATGATGCTGTTTTCTGACCAACTAGTGAGGGAAGCCACAGGAAACTGAATTACTGCTATAGAATCACCAAACCACATGTTTCTGGCTTGGAAACTTGTTTCTGAGTGCTTCTGGTCAAAAGTAACAGCCTAAATTGCAACATGCTGTCAAAATGCTTTTCAGGGCCTGAAAACGCTAAAAGTAAGATGATGCTGTTTTCTGACCAACTAGTGAGGAAAACCAGAGGAAACTGCATTGCTGCTATAGAATCACCAAACCACATGTTTCTGGCTTGGAAACTTGTTTCTGAGTGCTTCTGGTCAAAAGTAACAGCCTAAGTTAGAACATGCTGTCAAAATGCTTTTCGGGGCCTGAAAACGCTGAAAGTGACATGATGCTGTTTTCTGACCAACTAGTGAGGGAAACCAGAGGACACTCAATTCCTGCTATAGAATCACCAAACCACATGTTTCTGGCTTGGAAACTTGTTTGTGGTCAAAAGTAACAGCCTGTTACAACATGCTCTCAAAATGCTTTTCGGGGCCTTAAAACGCTAAAAGTGAGATGATGCTGTTTTCTGACCAACTAGTGAGGGAAACCACAGGAAACTGAATTACTGCTATAGAATCACCAAACCACATGTTTCTGGCTTGGAAACTTGTTTCTGGTCAAAAGTAACAGCCTAAGTTACAACATGCTCTCAAAATGCTTTTCGGGGCCTGAAAACGCTAAAAGTGAGATGATGCTGTTTCTCACCAACTAGTCAGGGAAACCACAGGAAACTGAATTCCTGCTATAGAATCACCAAACCACATGTTTCTGGCTTGGAAACTTGTTTGTGGTCAAAAGTAACAGCCTGTTACAACATGCTCTCAAAATGCTTTTCGAGGCCTGAAAACGCTAAAAGTGACATGATGCTGTTTTCTGACCAACTAGTGAGGGAAACCACAGGAAACTGAATTACTGCTATAGAATCACCAAACCACATGTTTCTGGCTTGGAAACTTGTTTCTGAGTGCTTCTGGTCAAAAGTAACAGCCTAAGTTACAACATGCTCTCAAAATGCTTTTCGGGGCATGAAAACGCTAAAAGTGAGATGATGCTGTTTTCTGACCAACTAGTCAGGGAAACCACAGGAAACTGAATTCCTGCTATAGAATCACCAAACCACATGTTTCTGGCTTGGAAACTTGTTTCTGAGTGCTCCTGGTCAAAAGTAACAGCCTAAATTGCAACATGCTGTCAAAATGCTTTTCAGGGCCTGAAAACGCTAAAAGTAAGATGATGCTGTTTTCTGACCAACTAGTGAGGAAAACCAGAGGAAACTGCATTGCTGCTATAGAATCACCAAACCACATGTTTCTGGCTTGGAAACTTGTTTCTGAGTGCTTCTGGTCAAAAGTAACAGCCTAAGTTACAACATGCTGTCAAAATGCTTTTCGAGGACTGAATACGCTAAAAGTGAGATGATGCTGTTTTCTGACCAACTAGTGAGGGAAACCACAGGAAACTGCATTGCTGCTATAGAATCACCAAACCACATGTTTCTGGCTTGGAAACTTGTTTGTGGTCAAAAGTAACAGGCTATTACAACATGCTCTCAAAATGCTTTTCGGGGCCTGAAAACGCTAAAAATGAGATGATGCTGTTTTCTGACCAACTAGTGAGAGAACCAGAGTGAATTAGATTGTTGCTATAGAATCACCAAACCACATGTTTCTGGCTTGGAAACTTGTTTGTGGTCAAAAGTAACAGCCTGTTACAACATGCTCTCAAAATGCTTTTCGAGGACTGAAAACGCTAAAAGTGACATGATGCTGTTTTCTGACCAACTAGTGAGGGAAGCCACAGGAAACTGAATTACTGCTATAGAATCACCAAACCACATGTTTCTGGCTTGGAAACTTGTTTCTGAGTGCTTCTGGTCAAAAGTAACAGCCTAAATTGCGACATGCTGTAAAAATGCTTTTCAGGGCCTAAAAACGCTAAAAGTAAGATGATGCTGTTTTCTGACCAACTAGTGAGGGAAACCACAAGAAACTGAATGACTGCTATAGAATCACCAAACCACATGTTTCTGGCTTGGAAACTTGTTTGTGGTCAAAAGTAACAGCCTGTTACAACATGCTCTCAAAATGCTTTTCGAGGACTGAAAACGCTAAAAGTGACATGATGCTGTTTTCTGACCAACTAGTGAGAGAACCAGAGTGAATTAGATTGTTGCTATAGAATCACCAAACCACATGTTTCTGGCTTGGAAACTTGTTTGTGGTCAAAAGTAACAGCCTGTTACAACATGCTCTCAAAATGCTTTTCGGGGCCTGAAAACGCTAAAAGTGAGATGATGCTGTTTTCTGACCAACTAGTGAGGGAAACCACAGGAAACTGAATTACTGCTATAGAATCACCAAACCACATGTTTCTGGCTTGGAAACTTGTTTGTGGTCAAAAGTAACAGCCTGTTACAACATGCTCTCAAAATGCTTTTCGAGGACTGAAAACGCTAAAAGTGACATGATGCTGTTTTCTGACCAACTAGTGAGAGAACCAGAGTGAATTAGATTGTTGCTATAGAATCACCAAACCACATGTTTCTGGCTTGGAAACTTGTTTGTGGTCAAAAGTAACAGCCTGTTACAACATGCTCTCAAAATGCTTTTCAAGGCCTGAAAACGCTAAAAGTGACATGATGCTGTTTTCTGACCAACTAGTGAGGGAAACCACAGGAAACTGAATTACTGCTATAGAATCACCAAACCACATGTTTCTGGCTTGGAAACTTGTTTCTGAGTGCTTCTGGTCAAAAGTAACAGCCTAAATTGCAACATGCTGTCAAAATGCTTTTCAGGGCCTGAAAACGCTAAAAGTAAGATGATGCTGTTTTCTGACCAACTAGTGAGGAAAACCAGAGGAAACTGCATTGCTGCTATAGAATCACCAAACCACATGTTTCTGGCTTGGAAACTTGTTTCTGAGTGCTTCTGGTCAAAAGTAACAGCCTAAGTTACAACATGCTGTCAAAATGCTTTTCGGGGCCTGAAAACGCTGAAAGTGACATGATGCTGTTTTCTGACCAACTAGTGAGGGAAACCAGAGGACACTCAATTCCTGCTATAGAATCACCAAACCACATGTTTCTGGCTTGGAAACTTGTTTGTGGTCAAAAGTAACAGCCTGTTACAACATGCTCTCAAAATGCTTTTCGGGGCCTGAAAACGCTAAAAGTGAGATGATGCTGTTTTCTGACCAACTAGTGAGGGAAACCACAGGAAACTGAATTACTGCTATAGAATCACCACAAACCACATGTTTCTGGCTTGGAAACTTGTTTGTGGTCAAAAGTAACAGCCTGTTACAACATGCTCTCAAAATGCTTTTCGAGGACTGAAAACGCTAAAAGTGACATGATGCTGTTTTCTGACCAACTAGTGAGAGAACCAGAGTGAATTAGATTGTTGCTATAGAATCACCAAACCACATGTTTCTGGCTTGGAAACTTGTTTGTGGTCAAAAGTAACAGCCTGTTACAACATGCTCTCAAAATGCTTTTCGAGGACTGAAAACGCTAAAAGTGACATGATGCTGTTTTCTGACCAACTAGTGAGGGAAGCCACAGGAAACTGAATTACTGCTATAGAATCACCAAACCACATGTTTCTGGCTTGGAAACTTGTTTCTGGTCAAAAGTAACAGCCTGTTACAACATGCTCTCAAAATGCTTTTCGAGGACTGAAAACGCTAAAAGTGACATGATGCTGTTTTCTGACCAACTAGTGAGGGAAACCACAGGAAACTGAATTACTGCTATAGAATCACCAAACCACATGTTTCTGGCGTGGAAACTTGTTTCTGAGTGCTTCTGGTCAAAAGTAACAGCCTAAGTTACAACATGCTCTCAAAATGCTTTTCGGGGCCTGAAAACGCTAAAAGTGAGATGATGCTGTTTTCTCACCAACTAGTCAGGGAAACCACAGGAAACTGAATTCCTGCTATAGAATCACCAAACCACATGTTTCTGGCTTGGAAACTTGTTTCTGAGTGCTTCTGGTCAAAAGTAACAGCCTAAGTTACAACATGCTCTCAAAATGCTTTTCGGGGCCTGAAAACGCTGAAAGTGACATGATGCTGTTTTCTGACCAACTAGTGAGGGAAACCAGAGGACACTCAATTCCTGCTATAGAATCACCAAACCACATGTTTCTGGCTTGGAAACTTGTTTGTGGTCAAAAGTAACAGCCTATTACAACATGCTCTCAAAATGCTTTTCGGGGCCTGAAAACGCTAAAAATGAGATGATGCTGTTTTCTGACCAACTAGTGAGAGAACCAGAGTGAATTAGATTGTTGCTATAGAATCACCAAACCACATGTTTCTGGCTTGGAAACTTGTTTGTGGTCAAAAGTAACAGCCTGTTACAACATGCTGTCAAAATGCTTTTCAGGGCCTGAAAACGCTAAAAGTAAGATGATGCTGTTTTCTGACCAACTAGTGAGGAAAACCAGAGGAAACTGCATTGCTGCTATAGAATCACCAAACCACATGTTTCTGGCTTGGAAACTTGTTTCTGAGTGCTTCTGGTCAAAAGTAACAGCCTAAGTTACAACATGCTGTCAAAATGCTTTTCGGGGCCTGAAAACGCTGAAAGTGACATGATGCTGTTTTCTGACCAACTAGTGAGGGAAACCAGAGGACACTCAATTCCTGCTATAGAATCACCAAACCACATGTTTCTGGCTTGGAAACTTGTTTGTGGTCAAAAGTAACAGCCTGTTACAACATGCTCTCAAAATGCTTTTCGGGGCCTGAAAACGCTAAAAGTGAGATGATGCTGTTTTCTGACCAACTAGTGAGAGAACCAGAGTGAATTAGATTGTTGCTATAGAATCACCAAACCACATGTTTCTGGCTTGGAAACTTGTTTGTGGTCAAAAGTAACAGCCTGTTACAACATGCTCTCAAAATGCTTTTCGAGGACTGAAAACGCTAAAAGTGACATGATGCTGTTTTCTGACCAACTAGTGAGGGAAGCCACAGGAAACTGAATTACTGCTATAGAATCACCAAACCACATGTTTCTGGCTTGGAAACTTGTTTCTGAGTGCTTCTGGTCAAAAGTAACAGCCTAAATTGCGACATGCTGTAAAAATGCTTTTCAGGGCCTAAAAACGCTAAAAGTAAGATGATGCTGTTTTCTGACCAACTAGTGAGGGAAACCACAAGAAACTGAATGACTGCTATAGAATCACCAAACCACATGTTTCTGGCTTGGAAACTTGTTTGTGGTCAAAAGTAACAGCCTGTTACAACATGCTCTCAAAATGCTTTTCGAGGACTGAAAACGCTAAAAGTGACATGATGCTGTTTTCTGACCAACTAGTGAGAGAACCAGAGTGAATTAGATTGTTGCTATAGAATCACCAAACCACATGTTTCTGGCTTGGAAACTTGTTTGTGGTCAAAAGTAACAGCCTGTTACAACATGCTCTCAAAATGCTTTTCGGGGCCTGAAAACGCTAAAAGTGAGATGATGCTGTTTTCTGACCAACTAGTGAGGGAAACCACAGGAAACTGAATTACTGCTATAGAATCACCAAACCACATGTTTCTGGCTTGGAAACTTGTTTCTGGTCAAAAGTAACAGCCTGTTACAACATGCTCTCAAAATGCTTTTCGAGGACTGAAAACGCTAAAAGTGACATGATGCTGTTTTCTGACCAACTAGTGAGGGAAGCCACAGGAAACTGAATTACTGCTATAGAATCACCAAACCACATGTTTCTGGCTTGGAAACTTGTTTGTGGTCAAAAGTAACAGCCTATTACAACATGCTCTCAAAATGCTTTTCGGGGCCTGAAAACGCTAAAAATGAGATGATGCTGTTTTCTGACCAACTAGTGAGAGAACCAGAGTGAATTAGATTGTTGCTATAGAATCACCAAACCACATGTTTCTGGCTTGGAAACTTGTTTGTGGTCAAAAGTAACAGCCTGTTACAACATGCTGTCAAAATGCTTTTCAAGGCCTGAAAACGCTAAAAGTGACATGATGCTGTTTTCTGACCAACTAGTGAGGGAAACCACAGGAAACTGAATTACTGCTATAGAATCACCAAACCACATGTTTCTGGCTTGGAAACTTGTTTCTGAGTGCTTCTGGTCAAAAGTAACAGCCTAAATTGCAACATGCTGTCAAAATGCTTTTCAGGGCCTGAAAACGCTAAAAGTAAGATGATGCTGTTTTCTGACCAACTAGTGAGGAAAACCAGAGGAAACTGCATTGCTGCTATAGAATCACCAAACCACATGTTTCTGGCTTGGAAACTTGTTTCTGAGTGCTTCTGGTCAAAAGTAACAGCCTAAGTTACAACATGCTGTCAAAATGCTTTTCGGGGCCTGAAAACGCTGAAAGTGACATGATGCTGTTCTCTGACCAACTAGTGAGGGAAACCAGAGGACACTCAATTCCTGCTATAGAATCACCAAACCACATGTTTCTGGCTTGGAAACTTGTTTGTGGTCAAAAGTAACAGCCTGTTACAACATGCTCTCAAAATGCTTTTCGGGGCCTGAAAACGCTAAAAGTGAGATGATGCTGTTTTCTGACCAACTAGTGAGGGAAACCACAGGAAACTGAATTACTGCTATAGAATCACCACAAACCACATGTTTCTGGCTTGGAAACTTGTTTCTGGTCAAAAGTAACAGCCTGTTACAACATGCTCTCAAAATGCTTTTCGAGGACTGAAAACGCTAAAAGTGACATGATGCTGTTTTCTGACCAACTAGTGAGAGAACCAGAGTGAATTAGATTGTTGCTATAGAATCACCAAACCACATGTTTCTGGCTTGGAAACTTGTTTGTGGTCAAAAGTAACAGCCTGTTACAACATGCTCTCAAAATGCTTTTCGAGGACTGAAAACGCTAAAAGTGACATGATGCTGTTTTCTGACCAACTAGTGAGGGAAGCCACAGGAAACTGAATTACTGCTATAGAATCACCAAACCACATGTTTCTGGCTTGGAAACTTGTTTCTGAGTGCTTCTGGTCAAAAGTAATAGCCTAAATTGCGACATGCTGTAAAAATGCTTTTCAGGGCCTAAAAACGCTAAAAGTAAGATGATGCTGTTTTCTGACCAACTAGTGAGGGAAACCACAAGAAACTGAATGACTGCTATAGAATCACCAAACCACATGTTTCTGGCTTGGAAACTTGTTTGTGGTCAAAAGTAACAGCCTGTTACAACATGCTCTCAAAATGCTTTTCGAGGACTGAAAACGCTAAAAGTGACATGATGCTGTTTTCTGACCAACTAGTGAGAGAACCAGAGTGAATTAGATTGTTGCTATAGAATCACCAAACCACATGTTTCTGGCTTGGAAACTTGTTTGTGGTCAAAAGTAACAGCCTGTTACAACATGCTCTCAAAATGCTTTTCGGGGCCTGAAAACGCTAAAAGTGAGATGATGCTGTTTTCTGACCAACTAGTGAGGGAAACCACAGGAAACTGAATTACTGCTATAGAATCACCAAACCACATGTTTCTGGCTTGGAAACTTGTTTGTGGTCAAAAGTAACAGCCTGTTACAACATGCTCTCAAAATGCTTTTCGAGGACTGAAAACGCTAAAAGTGACATGATGCTGTTTTCTGACCAACTAGTGAGGGAAGCCACAGGAAACTGAATTACTGCTATAGAATCACCAAACCACATGTTTCTGGCTTGGAAACTTGTTTGTGGTCAAAAGTAACAGCCTATTACAACATGCTCTCAAAATGCTTTTCGGGGCCTGAAAACGCTAAAAATGAGATGATGCTGTTTTCTGACCAACTAGTGAGAGAACCAGAGTGAATTAGATTGTTGCTATAGAATCACCAAACCACATGTTTCTGGCTTGGAAACTTGTTTGTGGTCAAAAGTAACAGCCTGTTACAACATGCTCTCAAAATGCTTTTCAAGGCCTGAAAACGCTAAAAGTGACATGATGCTGTTTTCTGACCAACTAGTGAGGGAAACCACAGGAAACTGAATTACTGCTATAGAATCACCAAACCACATGTTTCTGGCTTGGAAACTTGTTTCTGAGTGCTTCTGGTCAAAAGTAACAGCCTAAATTGCAACATGCTGTCAAAATGCTTTTCAGGGCCTGAAAACGCTAAAAGTAAGATGATGCTGTTTTCTGACCAACTAGTGAGGAAAACCAGAGGAAACTGCATTGCTGCTATAGAATCACCAAACCACATGTTTCTGGCTTGGAAACTTGTTTCTGAGTGCTTCTGGTCAAAAGTAACAGCCTAAGTTACAACATGCTGTCAAAATGCTTTTCGGGGCCTGAAAACGCTGAAAGTGACATGATGCTGTTTTCTGACCAACTAGTGAGGGAAACCAGAGGACACTCAATTCCTGCTATAGAATCACCAAACCACATGTTTCTGGCTTGGAAACTTGTTTGTGGTCAAAAGTAACAGCCTGTTACAACATGCTCTCAAAATGCTTTTCGGGGCCTGAAAAAGCTAAAAGTGAGATGATGCTGTTTTCTGACCAACTAGTGAGGGAAACCACAGGAAACTGAATTACTGCTATAGAATCACCACAAACCACATGTTTCTGGCTTGGAAACTTGTTTCTGGTCAAAAGTAACAGCCTGTTACAACATGCTCTCAAAATGCTTTTCGAGGACTGAAAACGCTAAAAGTGACATGATGCTGTTTTCTGACCAACTAGTGAGAGAACCAGAGTGAATTAGATTGTTGCTATAGAATCACCAAACCACATGTTTCTGGCTTGGAAACTTGTTTGTGGTCAAAAGTAACAGCCTGTTACAACATGCTCTCAAAATGCTTTTCGAGGACTGAAAACGCTAAAAGTGACATGATGCTGTTTTCTGACCAACTAGTGAGGGAAGCCACAGGAAACTGAATTACTGCTATAGAATCACCAAACCACATGTTTCTGGCTTGGAAACTTGTTTGTGGTCAAAAGTAACAGCCTGTTACAACATGCTCTCAAAATGCTTTTCGAGGACTGAAAACGCTAAAAGTGACATGATGCTGTTTTCTGACCAACTAGTGAGGGAAACCACAGGAAACTGAATTACTGCTATAGAATCACCAAACCACATGTTTCTGGCGTGGAAACTTGTTTCTGAGTGCTTCTGGTCAAAAGTAACAGCCTAAGTTACAACATGCTCTCAAAATGCTTTTCGGGGCCTGAAAACGCTAAAAGTGAGATGATGCTGTTTTCTCACCAACTAGTCAGGGAATCCACAGGAAACTGAATTCCTGCTATAGAATCACCAAACCACATGTTTCTGGCTTGGAAACTTGTTTCTGAGTGCTTCTGGTCAAAAGTAACAGCCTAAGTTACAACATGCTCTCAAAATGCTTTTCGGGGCCTGAAAACGCTGAAAGTGACATGATGCTGTTTTCTGACCAACTAGTGAGGGAAACCAGAGGACACTCAATTCCTGCTATAGAATCACCAAACCACATGTTTCTGGCTTGGAAACTTGTTTGTGGTCAAAAGTAACAGCCTATTACAACATGCTCTCAAAATGCTTTTCGGGGCCTGAAAACGCTAAAAATGAGATGATGCTGTTTTCTGACCAACTAGTGAGAGAACCAGAGTGAATTAGATTGTTGCTATAGAATCACCAAACCACATGTTTCTGGCTTGGAAACTTGTTTGTGGTCAAAAGTAACAGCCTGTTACAACATGCTCTCAAAATGCTTTTCAAGGACTGAAAACGCTAAAAGTGACATGATGCTGTTTTCTGACCAACTAGTGAGGGAAACCACAGGAAACTGAATTACTGCTATAGAATCACCACAAACCACATGTTTCTGGCTTGGAAACTTGTTTCTGGTCAAAAGTAACAGCCTGTTACAACATGCTCTCAAAATGCTTTTCGAGGACTGAAAACGCTAAAAGTGACATGATGCTGTTTTCTGACCAACTAGTGAGAGAACCAGAGGGAATTAGATTGTTGCTATAGAATCACCAAACCACATGTTTCTGGCTTGGAAACTTGTTTGTGGTCAAAAGTAACAGCCTGTTACAACATGCTCTCAAAATGCTTTTCGGGGCCTGAAAACGCTAAAAGTGAGATGATGCTGTTTTCTGACCAACTAGTGAGGGAAACCACAGGAAACTGAATTACTGCTATAGAATCACCAAACCACATGTTTCTGGCTTGGAAACTTGTTTGTGGTCAAAAGTAACAGCCTGTTACAACATGCTCTCAAAATGCTTTTCAAGGCCTGAAAACGCTAAAAGTGACATGATGCTGTTTTCTGACCAACTAGTGAGGGAAACCACAGGAAACTGAATTACTGCTATAGAATCACCAAACCACATGTTTCTGGCTTGGAAACTTGTTTCTGAGTGCTTCTGGTCAAAAGTAACAGCCTAAATTGCAACATGCTGTCAAAATGCTTTTCAGGGCCTGAAAACGCTAAAAGTAAGATGATGCTGTTTTCTGACCAACTAGTGAGGAAAACCAGAGGAAACTGCATTGCTGCTATAGAATCACCAAACCACATGTTTCTGGCTTGGAAACTTGTTTCTGAGTGCTTCTGGTCAAAAGTAACAGCCTAAGTTACAACATGCTGTCAAAATGCTTTTCGGGGCCTGAAAACGCTGAAAGTGACATGATGCTGTTTTCTGACCAACTAGTGAGGGAAACCAGAGGACACTCAATTCCTGCTATAGAATCACCAAACCACATGTTTCTGGCTTGGAAACTTGTTTGTGGTCAAAAGTAACAGCCTGTTACAACATGCTCTCAAAATGCTTTTCGGGGCCTGAAAACGCTAAAAGTGAGATGATGCTGTTTTCTGACCAACTAGTGAGGGAAACCACAGGAAACTGAATTACTGCTATAGAATCACCAAACCACATGTTTCTGGCTTGGAAACTTGTTTGTGGTCAAAAGTAACAGCCTGTTACAACATGCTCTCAAAATGCTTTTCGAGGACTGAAAACGCTAAAAGTGAGATGATGCTGTTTTCTGACCAACTAGTGAGGGAAGCCACAGGAAACTGAATTACTGCTATAGAATCACCAAACCACATGTTTCTGGCTTGGAAACTTGTTTCTGAGTGCTTCTGGTCAAAAGTAACAGCCTAAATTGCGACATGCTGTAAAAATGCTTTTCAGGGCCTGAAAACGCTAAAAGTAAGATGATGCTGTTTTCTGACCAACTAGTGAGGGAAACCACAGGAAACTGAATGACTGGTATAGAATCACCAAACCACATGTTTCTGGCTTGGAAACTTGTTTCTGAGTGCTTCTGGTCAAAAGTATCAGCCTGAATTGCAACATGCTGTCAAAATGCTTTTCAGGGCCTGAAAACGCTAAAAGTAAGGTGATGCTGTTTTCTGACCAACTAGTGAGGAAAACCAGAGGAAACTGCATTGCTGCTATAGAATCACCAAACCACATGTTTCTGGCTTGGAAACTTGTTTCTGAGTGCTTCTGGTCAAAAGTAACAGCCTAAGTTACAACATGCTCTCAAAATGCTTTTCGGGGCCTGAAAACGCTGAAAGTGACATGATGCTGTTTTCTGACCAACTAGTGAGGGAAACCAGAGGACACTCAATTCCTGCTATAGAATCACCAAACCACATGTTTCTGGCTTGGAAACTTGTTTGTGGTCAAAAGTAACAGCCTATTACAACATGCTCTCAAAATGCTTTTCGGGGCCTGAAAACGCTAAAAATGAGATGATGCTGTTTTCTGACCAACTAGTGAGAGAACCAGAGTGAATTAGATTGTTGCTATAGAATCACCAAACCACATGTTTCTGGCTTGGAAACTTGTTTGTGGTCAAAAGTAACAGCCTGTTACAACATGCTCTCAAAATGCTTTTCAAGGACTGAAAACACTAAAAGTGACATGATGCTGTTTTCTGACCAACTAGTGAGGGAAACCACAGGAAACTGAATTACTGCTATAGAATCACCACAAACCACATGTTTCTGGCTTGGAAACTTGTTTCTGGTCAAAAGTAACAGCCTGTTACAACATGCTCTCAAAATGCTTTTCGAGGACTGAAAACGCTAAAAGTGACATGATGCTGTTTTCTGACCAACTAGTGAGAGAACCAGAGTGAATTAGATTGTTGCTATAGAATCACCAAACCACATGTTTCTGGCTTGGAAACTTGTTTGTGGTCAAAAGTAACAGCCTGTTACAACATGCTCTCAAAATGCTTTTCGGGGCCTGAAAACGCTAAAAGTGAGATGATGCTGTTTTCTGACCAACTAGTGAGGGAAACCACAGGAAACTGAATTACTGCTATAGAATCACCAAACCACATGTTTCTGGCTTGGAAACTTGTTTGTGGTCAAAAGTAACAGCCTGTTACAACATGCTCTCAAAATGCTTTTCGAGGACTGAAAACGCTAAAAGTGACATGATGCTGTTTTCTGACCAACTAGTGAGGGAAGCCACAGGAAACTGAATTACTGCTATAGAATCACCAAACCACATGTTTCTGGCTTGGAAACTTGTTTGTGGTCAAAAGTAACAGCCTATTACAACATGCTCTCAAAATGCTTTTCGGGGCCTGAAAACGCTAAAAATGAGATGATGCTGTTTTCTGACCAACTAGTGAGAGAACCAGAGTGAATTAGATTGTTGCTATAGAATCACCAAACCACATGTTTCTGGCTTGGAAACTTGTTTGTGGTCAAAAGTAACAGCCTGTTACAACATGCTCTCAAAATGCTTTTCAAGGCCTGAAAACGCTAAAAGTGACATGATGCTGTTTTCTGACCAACTAGTGAGGGAAACCACAGGAAACTGAATTACTGCTATAGAATCACCAAACCACATGTTTCTGGCTTGGAAACTTGTTTCTGAGTGCTTCTGGTCAAAAGTAACAGCCTAAATTGCAACATGCTGTCAAAATGCTTTTCAGGGCCTGAAAACGCTAAAAGTAAGATGATGCTGTTTTCTGACCAACTAGTGAGGAAAACCAGAGGAAACTGCATTGCTGCTATAGAATCACCAAACCACATGTTTCTGGCTTGGAAACTTGTTTCTGAGTGCTTCTGGTCAAAAGTAACAGCCTAAGTTACAACATGCTGTCAAAATGCTTTTCGGGGCCTGAAAACGCTGAAAGTGACATGATGCTGTTTTCTGACCAACTAGTGAGGGAAACCAGAGGACACTCAATTCCTGCTATAGAATCACCAAACCACATGTTTCTGGCTTGGAAACTTGTTTGTGGTCAAAAGTAACAGCCTGTTACAACATGCTCTCAAAATGCTTTTCGGGGCCTGAAAACGCTAAAAATGAGATGATGCTGTTTTCTGACCAACTAGTGAGAGAACCAGAGTGAATTAGATTGTTGCTATAGAATCACCAAACCACATGTTTCTGGCGTGGAAACTTGTTTCTGAGTGCTTCTGGTCAAAAGTAACAGCCTAAGTTACAACATGCTCTCAAAATGCTTTTCGGGGCCTGAAAACGCTAAAAGTGAGATGATGCTGTTTTCTCACCAACTAGTCAGGGAAACCACAGGAAACTGAATTCCTGCTATAGAATCACCAAACCACATGTTTCTGGCTTGGAAACTTGTTTCTGAGTGCTTCTGGTCAAAAGTAACAGCCTAAGTTACAACATGCTCTCAAAATGCTTTTCGGGGCCTGAAAACGCTGAAAGTGACATGATGCTGTTTTCTGACCAACTAGTGAGGGAAACCAGAGGACACTCAATTCCTGCTATAGAATCACCAAACCACATGTTTCTGGCTTGGAAACTTGTTTGTGGTCAAAAGTAACAGCCTATTACAACATGCTCTCAAAATGCTTTTCGAGGCCTGAAAACGCTAAAAATGAGATGATGCTGTTTTCTGACCAACTAGTGAGAGAACCAGAGTGAATTAGATTGTTGCTATAGAATCACCAAACCACATGTTTCTGGCTTGGAAACTTGTTTGTGGTCAAAAGTAACAGCCTGTTACAACATGCTCTCAAAATGCTTTTCAAGGCCTGAAAACGCTAAAAGTGACATGATGCTGTTTTCTGACCAACTAGTGAGGGAAACCACAGGAAACTGAATTACTGCTATAGAATCACCAAACCACATGTTTCTGGCTTGGAAACTTGTTTCTGAGTGCTTCTGGTCAAAAGTAACAGCCTAAATTGCAACATGCTGTCAAAATGCTTTTCAGGGCCTGAAAACGCTAAAAGTAAGATGATGCTGTTTTCTGACCAACTAGTGAGGAAAACCAGAGGAAACTGCATTGCTGCTATAGAATCACCAAACCACATGTTTCTGGCTTGGAAACTTGTTTCTGAGTGCTTCTGGTCAAAAGTAACAGCCTAAGTTACAACATGCTGTCAAAATGCTTTTCGGGGCCTGAAAACGCTGAAAGTGACATGATGCTGTTTTCTGACCAACTAGTGAGGGAAACCAGAGGACACTCAATTCCTGCTATAGAATCACCAAACCACATGTTTCTGGCTTGGAAACTTGTTTGTGGTCAAAAGTAACAGCCTGTTACAACATGCTCTCAAAATGCTTTTCGAGGACTGAAAACGCTAAAAGTGACATGATGCTGTTTTCTGACCAACTAGTGAGGGAAGCCACAGGAAACTGAATTACTGCTATAGAATCACCAAACCACATGTTTCTGGCTTGGAAACTTGTTTCTGAGTGCTTCTGGTCAAAAGTAACAGCCTAAATTGCGACATGCTGTAAAAATGCTTTTCAGGGCCTGAAAACGCTAAAAGTAAGATGATGCTGTTTTCTGACCAACTAGTGAGGGAAACCACAAGAAACTGAATGACTGCTATAGAATCACCAAACCACATGTTTCTGGCTTGGAAACTTGTTTGTGGTCAAAAGTAACAGCCTGTTACAACATGCTCTCAAAATGCTTTTCGAGGACTGAAAACGCTAAAAGTGACATGATGCTGTTTTCTGACCAACTAGTGAGGGAAGCCACAGGAAACTGAATTACTGCTATAGAATCACCAAACCACATGTTTCTGGCTTGGAAACTTGTTTCTGAGTGCTTCTGGTCAAAAGTAACAGCCTAAATTGCGACATGCTGAAAAATGCTTTTCAGGGCCTGAAAACGCTAAAAGTAAGATGATGCTGTTTTCTGACCAACTAGTGAGGGAAACCACAAGAAACTGAATGACTGCTATAGAATCACCAAACCACATGTTTCTGGCTTGGAAACTTGTTTGTGGTCAAAAGTAACAGCCTGTTACAACATGCTCTCAAAATGCTTTTCGAGGACTGAAAACGCTAAAAGTGACATGATGCTGTTTTCTGACCAACTAGTGAGAGAACCAGAGTGAATTAGATTGTTGCTATAGAATCACCAAACCACATGTTTCTGGCTTGGAAACTTGTTTGTGGTCAAAAGTAACAGCCTGTTACAACATGCTCTCAAAATGCTTTTCGGGGCCTGAAAACGCTAAAAGTGAGATGATGCTGTTTTCTGACCAACTAGTGAGGGAAACCACAGGAAACTGAATTACTGCTATAGAATCACCAAACCACATGTTTCTGGCTTGGAAACTTGTTTGTGGTCAAAAGTAACAGCCTGTTACAACATGCTCTCAAAATGCTTTTCGAGGACTGAAAACGCTAAAAGTGACATGATGCTGTTTTCTGACCAACTAGTGAGGGAAGCCACAGGAAACTGAATTACTGCTATAGAATCACCAAACCACATGTTTCTGGCTTGGAAACTTGTTTGTGGTCAAAAGTAACAGCCTATTACAACATGCTCTCAAAATGCTTTTCGGGGCCTGAAAACGCTAAAAATGAGATGATGCTGTTTTCTGACCAACTAGTGAGAGAACCAGAGTGAATTAGATTGTTGCTATAGAATCACCAAACCACATGTTTCTGGCTTGGAAACTTGTTTGTGGTCAAAAGTAACAGCCTGTTACAACATGCTCTCAAAATGCTTTTCAAGGCCTGAAAACGCTAAAAGTGACATGATGCTGTTTTCTGACCAACTAGTGAGGGAAACCACAGGAAACTGAATTACTGCTATAGAATCACTAAACCACATGTTTCTGGCTTGGAAACTTGTTTCTGAGTGCTTCTGGTCAAAAGTAACAGCCTAAATTGCAACATGCTGTCAAAATGCTTTTCAGGGCCTGAAAACGCTAAAAGTAAGATGATGCTGTTTTCTGACCAACTAGTGAGGAAAACCAGAGGAAACTGCATTGCTGCTATAGAATCACCAAACCACATGTTTCTGGCTTGGAAACTTGTTTCTGAGTGCTTCTGGTCAAAAGTAACAGCCTAAGTTACAACATGCTGTCAAAATGCTTTTCGGGGCCTGAAAACGCTGAAAGTGACATGATGCTGTTTTCTGACCAACTAGTGAGGGAAACCAGAGGACACTCAATTCCTGCTATAGAATCACCAAACCACATGTTTCTGGCTTGGAAACTTGTTTGTGGTCAAAAGTAACAGCCTGTTACAACATGCTCTCAAAATGCTTTTCGGGGCCTGAAAACGCTAAAAGTGAGATGATGCTGTTTTCTGACCAACTAGTGAGGGAAACCACAGGAAACTGAATTACTGCTATAGAATCACCACAAACCACATGTTTCTGGCTTGGAAACTTGTTTGTGGTCAAAAGTAACAGCCTGTTACAACATGCTCTCAAAATGCTTTTCGAGGACTGAAAACGCTAAAAGTGACATGATGCTGTTTTCTGACCAACTAGTGAGAGAACCAGAGTGAATTAGATTGTTGCTATAGAATCACCAAACCACATGTTTCTGGCTTGGAAACTTGTTTGTGGTCAAAAGTAACAGCCTATTACAACATGCTCTCAAAATGCTTTTCGAGGACTGAAAACGCTAAAAGTGACATGATGCTGTTTTCTGACCAACTAGTGAGGGAAGCCACAGGAAACTGAATTACTGCTATAGAATCACCAAACCACATGTTTCTGGCTTGGAAACTTGTTTCTGGTCAAAAGTAACAGCCTGTTACAACATGCTCTCAAAATGCTTTTCGAGGACTGAAAACGCTAAAAGTGACATGATGCTGTTTTCTGACCAACTAGTGAGGGAAACCACAGGAAACTGAATTACTGCTATAGAATCACCAAACCACATGTTTCTGGCGTGGAAACTTGTTTCTGAGTGCTTCTGGTCAAAAGTAACAGCCTAAGTTACAACATGCTCTCAAAATGCTTTTCGGGGCCTGAAAACGCTAAAAGTGAGATGATGCTGTTTTCTCACCAACTAGTCAGGGAAACCACAGGAAACTGCATTGCTGCTATAGAATCACCAAACCACATGTTTCTGGCTTGGAAACTTGTTTCTGAGTGCTTCTGGTCAAAAGTAACAGCCTAAGTTACAACATGCTCTCAAAATGCTTTTCGGGGCCTGAAAACGCTGAAAGTGACATGATGCTGTTTTCTGACCAACTAGTGAGGGAAACCAGAGGACACTCAATTCCTGCTATAGAATCACCAAACCACATGTTTCTGGCTTGGAAACTTGTTTGTGGTCAAAAGTAACAGCCTATTACAACATGCTCTCAAAATGCTTTTCGGGGCCTGAAAACGCTAAAAATGAGATGATGCTGTTTTCTGACCAACTAGTGAGAGAACCAGAGTGAATTAGATTGTTGCTATAGAATCACCAAACCACATGTTTCTGGCTTGGAAACTTGTTTGTGGTCAAAAGTAACAGCCTGTTACAACATGCTCTCAAAATGCTTTTCAAGGACTGAAAACGCTAAAAGTGACATGATGCTGTTTTCTGACCAACTAGTGAGAGAACCAGAGTGAATTAGATTGTTGCTATAGAATCACCAAACCACATGTTTCTGGCTTGGAAACTTGTTTGTGGTCAAAAGTAACAGCCTGTTACAACATGCTCTCAAAATGCTTTTCGAGGACTGAAAACGCTAAAAGTGACATGATGCTGTTTTCTGACCAACTAGTGAGGGAAGCCACAGGAAACTGAATTACTGCTATAGAATCACCAAACCACATGTTTCTGGCTTGGAAACTTGTTTGTGGTCAAAAGTAACAGCCTATTACAACATGCTCTCAAAATGCTTTTCGGGGCCTGAAAACGCTAAAAATGAGATGATGCTGTTTTCTGACCAACTAGTGAGAGAACCAGAGTGAATTAGATTGTTGCTATAGAATCACCAAACCACATGTTTCTGGCTTGGAAACTTGTTTGTGGTCAAAAGTAACAGCCTGTTACAACATGCTCTCAAAATGCTTTTCAAGGCCTGAAAACGCTAAAAGTGACATGATGCTGTTTTCTGACCAACTAGTGAGGGAAACCACAGGAAACTGAATTACTGCTATAGAATCACCAAACCACATGTTTCTGGCTTGGAAACTTGTTTCTGAGTGCTTCTGGTCAAAAGTAACAGCCTAAATTGCAACATGCTGTCAAAATGCTTTTCAGGGCCTGAAAACGCTAAAAGTAAGATGATGCTGTTTTCTGACCAACTAGTGAGGAAAACCAGAGGAAACTGCATTGCTGCTATAGAATCACCAAACCACATGTTTCTGGCTTGGAAACTTGTTTCTGAGTGCTTCTGGTCAAAAGTAACAGCCTAAGTTACAACATGCTGTCAAAATGCTTTTCGGGGCCTGAAAACGCTGAAAGTGACATGATGCTGTTTTCTGACCAACTAGTGAGGGAAACCAGAGGACACTCAATTCCTGCTATAGAATCACCAAACCACATGTTTCTGGCTTGGAAACTTGTTTGTGGTCAAAAGTAACAGCCTGTTACAACATGCTCTCAAAATGCTTTTCGGGGCCTGAAAACGCTAAAAGTGAGATGATGCTGTTTTCTGACCAACTAGTGAGGGAAACCACAGGAAACTGAATTACTGCTATAGAATCACCACAAACCACATGTTTCTGGCTTGGAAACTTGTTTCTGGTCAAAAGTAACAGCCTGTTACAACATGCTCTCAAAATGCTTTTCGAGGACTGAAAACGCTAAAAGTGACATGATGCTGTTTTCTGACCAACTAGTGAGAGAACCAGAGTGAATTAGATTGTTGCTATAGAATCACCAAACCACATGTTTCTGGCTTGGAAACTTGTTTGTGGTCAAAAGTAACAGCCTGTTACAACATGCTCTCAAAATGCTTTTCGAGGACTGAAAACGCTAAAAGTGACATGATGCTGTTTTCTGACCAACTAGTGAGGGAAGCCACAGGAAACTGAATTACTGCTATAGAATCACCAAACCACATGTTTCTGGCTTGGAAACTTGTTTGTGGTCAAAAGTAACAGCCTATTACAACATGCTCTCAAAATGCTTTTCGGGGCCTGAAAACGCTAAAAATGAGATGATGCTGTTTTCTGACCAACTAGTGAGAGAACCAGAGTGAATTAGATTGTTGCTATAGAATCACCAAACCACATGTTTCTGGCTTGGAAACTTGTTTGTGGTCAAAAGTAACAGCCTGTTACAACATGCTCTCAAAATGCTTTTCAAGGCCTGAAAACGCTAAAAGTGACATGATGCTGTTTTCTGACCAACTAGTGAGAGAACCAGAGTAAATTGCATTGTTGCTATAGAATCCCCTGACCACATGTTTCTGGCTTGGAAACTTGTTTGTGGTCAAAAGTAACAGCCTGTTACAACATGCTCTCAAAATGCTTTTCGAGGACTGAAAACGCTAAAAGTGACATGATGCTGTTTTCTGACCAACTAGTGAGGGAAACCACAGGAAACTGCATTGCTGCTATAGAATCACCAAACCACATGTTTCTGGCTTGAAAACTTGTTTCTGAGTGCTTCTGGTCAAAAGTAACAGACTAAGTTACAACATGCTCTCAAAATGCTTTTCGGGGTCTGAAAACGCTGAAAGTGACATGATGCTGTTTTCTGACCAACTAGTGAGGGAAACCATAGGAAACTCAATTCCTGCTATAGAATCACCAAACCACATGTTTCTGGCTTGGAAACTTGTTTCTGAGTGCTTCTGGTCAAAAGTAACAGCCTAAGTTACAAAATGTTCTCAAAATGCTTTTCGGGGCATGAAAACGCTAAAAGTGAGATGATGCTGTTTTCTGACCAACTAGTGAGGAAAACCAGAGGAAACTGCATTGCTGCTATAGAATCACCAAACCACATGTTTCTGGCTTGGAAACTTGTTTCTGAGTGCTTCTGGTCAAAAGTAACAGCCTAAGTTACAACATGCTGTCAAAATGCTTTTCGAGGACTGAATACGCTAAAAGTGAGATGATGCTGTTTTCTGACCAACTAGTGAGGGAAACCACAGGAAACTGCATTGCTGCTATAGAATCACCAAACCACATGTTTCTGGCTTGGAAACTTGTTTCTGGTCAAAAGTAACAGCCTGTTACAACATGCTCTCAAAATGCTTTTCGAGGACTGAAAACGCTAAAAGTGACATGATGCTGTTTTCTGACCAACTAGTGAGAGAACCAGAGTGAATTAGATTGTTGCTATAGAATCACCAAACCACATGTTTCTGGCTTGGAAACTTGTTTGTGGTCAAAAGTAACAGCCTGTTACAACATGCTCTCAAAATGCTTTTCGAGGACTGAAAACGCTAAAAGTGACATGATGCTGTTTTCTGACCAACTAGTGAGGGAAGCCACAGGAAACTGAATTACTGCTATAGAATCACCAAACCACATGTTTCTGGCTTGGAAACTTGTTTCTGAGTGCTTCTGGTCAAAAGTAACAGCCTAAATTGCGACATGCTGTAAAAATGCTTTTCAGGGCCTGAAAACGCTAAAAGTAAGATGATGCTGTTTTCTGACCAACTAGTGAGGGAAACCACAAGAAACTGAATGACTGCTATAGAATCACCAAACCACATGTTTCTGGCTTGGAAACTTGTTTGTGGTCAAAAGTAACAGCCTGTTACAACATGCTCTCAAAATGCTTTTCGAGGACTGAAAACGCTAAAAGTGACATGATGCTGTTTTCTGACCAACTAGTGAGAGAACCAGAGTGAATTAGATTGTTGCTATAGAATCACCAAACCACATGTTTCTGGCTTGGAAACTTGTTTGTGGTCAAAAGTAACAGCCTGTTACAACATGCTCTCAAAATGCTTTTCGAGGACTGAAAACGCTAAAAGTGACATGATGCTGTTTTCTGACCAACTAGTGAGGGAAGCCACAGGAAACTGAATTACTGCTATAGAATCACCAAACCACATGTTTCTGGCTTGGAAACTTGTTTCTGAGTGCTTCTGGTCAAAAGTAACAGCCTAAATTGCAACATGCTGTCAAAATGCTTTTCAGGGCCTGAAAACGCTAAAAGTAAGATGATGCTGTTTTCTGACCAACTAGTGAGGAAAACCAGAGGAAACTGCATTGCTGCTATAGAATCACCAAACCACATGTTTCTGGCTTGGAAACTTGTTTCTGAGTGCTTCTGGTCAAAAGTAACAGCCTAAGTTAGAACATGCTGTCAAAATGCTTTTCGGGGCCTGAAAACGCTGAAAGTGACATGATGCTGTTTTCTGACCAACTAGTGAGGGAAACCAGAGGACACTCAATTCCTGCTATAGAATCACCAAACCACATGTTTCTGGCTTGGAAACTTGTTTGTGGTCAAAAGTAACAGCCTGTTACAACATGCTCTCAAAATGCTTTTCGGGGCCTTAAAACGCTAAAAGTGAGATGATGCTGTTTTCTGACCAACTAGTGAGGGAAACCACAGGAAACTGAATTACTGCTATAGAATCACCAAACCACATGTTTCTGGCTTGGAAACTTGTTTGTGGTCAAAAGTAACAGCCTGTTACAACATGCTCTCAAAATGCTTTTCGAGGACTGAAAACGCTAAAAGTGAGATGATGCTGTTTTCTGACCAACTAGTGAGGGAAGCCACAGGAAACTGAATTACTGCTATAGAATCACCAAACCACATGTTTCTGGCTTGGAAACTTGTTTCTGAGTGCTTCTGGTCAAAAGTAACAGCCTAAATTGCGACATGCTGTAAAAATGCTTTTCAGGGCCTGAAAACGCTAAAAGTAAGATGATGCTGTTTTCTGACCAACTAGTGAGGGAAACCACAAGAAACTGAATGACTGCTATAGAATCACCAAACCACATGTTTCTGGCTTGGAAACTTGTTTCTGGTCAAAAGTAACAGCCTGTTACAACATGCTCTCAAAATGCTTTTCGAGGACTGAAAACGCTAAAAGTGACATGATGCTGTTTTCTGACCAACTAGTGAGAGAACCAGAGTGAATTAGATTGTTGCTATAGAATCACCAAACCACATGTTTCTGGCTTGGAAACTTGTTTGTGGTCAAAAGTAACAGCCTGTTACAACATGCTCTCAAAATGCTTTTCGAGGACTGAAAACGCTAAAAGTGAGATGATGCTGTTTTCTGACCAACTAGTGAGGGAAACCACAGGAAACTGAATTACTGCTATAGAATCACCAAACCACATGTTTCTGGCGTGGAAACTTGTTTCTGAGTGCTTCTGGTCAAAAGTAACAGCCTAAGTTACAACATGCTCTCAAAATGCTTTTCGGGGCCTGAAAACGCTAAAAGTGAGATGATGCTGTTTTCTCACCAACTAGTCAGGGAAACCACAGGAAACTGAATTCCTGCTATAGAATCACCAAACCACATGTTTCTGGCTTGGAAACTTGTTTGTGGTCAAAAGTAACAGCCTGTTACAACATGCTCTCAAAATGCTTTTCGAGGCCTGAAAACGCTAAAAGTGACATGATGCTGTTTTCTGACCAACTAGTCAGGGAAACCACAGGAAACTGAATTCCTGCTATAGAATCACCAAACCACATGTTTCTGGCTTGGAAACTTGTTTCTGAGTGCTTCTGGTCAAAAGTAACAGCCTAAATTGCAACATGCTGTCAAAATGCTTTTCAGGGCCTGAAAACGCTAAAAGTAAGATGATGCTGTTTTCTGACCAACTAGTGAGGAAAACCAGAGGAAACTGCATTGCTGCTATAGAATCACCAAACCACATGTTTCTGGCTTGGAAACTTGTTTCTGAGTGCTTCTGGTCAAAAGTAACAGTCTAAGTTACAACATGCTGTCAAAATGCTTTTCGAGGACTGAATACGCTAAAAGTGAGATGATGCTGTTTTCTGACCAACTAGTGAGGGAAACCACAGGAAACTGCATTGCTGCTATAGAATCACCAAACCACATGTTTCTGGCTTGGAAACTTGTTTGTGGTCAAAAGTAACAGGCTATTACAACATGCTCTCAAAATGCTTTTCGGGGCCTGAAAACGCTAAAAATGAGATGATGCTGTTTTCTGACCAACTAGTGAGAGAACCAGAGTGAATTAGATTGTTGCTATAGAATCACCAAACCACATGTTTCTGGCTTGGAAACTTGTTTGTGGTCAAAAGTAACAGCCTGTTACAACATGCTCTCAAAATGCTTTTCGAGGACTGAAAACGCTAAAAGTGACATGATGCTGTTTTCTGACCAACTAGTGAGGGAAGCCACAGGAAACTGAATTACTGCTATAGAATCACCAAACCACATGTTTCTGGCTTGGAAACTTGTTTGTGGTCAAAAGTAACAGCCTATTACAACATGCTCTCAAAATGCTTTTCGGGGCCTGAAAACGCTAAAAATGAGATGATGCTGTTTTCTGACCAACTAGTGAGAGAACCAGAGTGAATTAGATTGTTGCTATAGAATCACCAAACCACATGTTTCTGGCTTGGAAACTTGTTTGTGGTCAAAAGTAACAGCCTGTTACAACATGCTCTCAAAATGCTTTTCGAGGACTGAAAACGCTAAAAGTGACATGATGCTGTTTTCTGACCAACTAGTGAGGGAAGCCACAGGAAACTGAATTACTGCTATAGAATCACCAAACCACATGTTTCTGGCTTGGAAACTTGTTTGTGGTCAAAAGTAACAGCCTGTTACAACATGCTCTCAAAATGCTTTTCGAGGACTGAAAACGCTAAAAGTGACATGATGCTGTTTTCTGACCAACTAGTGAGAGAACCAGAGTGAATTAGATTGTTGCTATAGAATCACCAAACCACATGTTTCTGGCTTGGAAACTTGTTTGTGGTCAAAAGTAACAGCCTGTTACAACATGCTCTCAAAATGCTTTTCGAGGACTGAAAACGCTAAAAGTGACATGATGCTGTTTTCTGACCAACTAGTGAGGGAAGCCACAGGAAACTGAATTACTGCTATAGAATCACCAAACCACATGTTTCTGGCTTGGAAACTTGTTTCTGAGTGCTTCTGGTCAAAAGTAACAGCCTAAATTGCAACATGCTGTCAAAATGCTTTTCAGGGCCTGAAAACGCTAAAAGTAAGATGATGCTGTTTTCTGACCAACTAGTGAGGAAAACCAGAGGAAACTGCATTGCTGCTATAGAATCACCAAACCACATGTTTCTGGCTTGGAAACTTGTTTCTGAGTGCTTCTGGTCAAAAGTAACAGCCTAAGTTAGAACATGCTGTCAAAATGCTTTTCGGGGCCTGAAAACGCTGAAAGTGACATGATGCTGTTTTCTGACCAACTAGTGAGGGAAACCAGAGGACACTCAATTCCTGCTATAGAATCACCAAACCACATGTTTCTGGCTTGGAAACTTGTTTGTGGTCAAAAGTAACAGCCTGTTACAACATGCTCTCAAAATGCTTTTCGGGGCCTTAAAACGCTAAAAGTGAGATGATGCTGTTTTCTGACCAACTAGTGAGGGAAACCACAGGAAACTGAATTACTGCTATAGAATCACCAAACCACATGTTTCTGGCTTGGAAACTTGTTTGTGGTCAAAAGTAACAGCCTGTTACAACATGCTCTCAAAATGCTTTTCGAGGACTGAAAACGCTAAAAGTGACATGATGCTGTTTTCTGACCAACTAGTGAGGGAAGCCACAGGAAACTGAATTACTGCTATAGAATCACCAAACCACATGTTTCTGGCTTGGAAACTTGTTTCTGAGTGCTTCTGGTCAAAAGTAACAGCCTAAATTGCGACATGCTGTAAAAATGCTTTTCAGGGCCTGAAAACGCTAAAAGTAAGATGATGCTGTTTTCTGACCAACTAGTGAGGGAAACCACAAGAAACTGAATGACTGCTATAGAATCACCAAACCACATGTTTCTGGCTTGGAAACTTGTTTCTGGTCAAAAGTAACAGCCTGTTACAACATGCTCTCAAAATGCTTTTCGAGGACTGAAAACGCTAAAAGTGACATGATGCTGTTTTCTGACCAACTAGTGAGAGAACCAGAGTGAATTAGATTGTTGCTATAGAATCACCAAACCACATGTTTCTGGCTTGGAAACTTGTTTGTGGTCAAAAGTAACAGCCTGTTACAACATGCTCTCAAAATGCTTTTCGAGGACTGAAAACGCTAAAAGTGACATGATGCTGTTTTCTGACCAACTAGTGAGGGAAACCACAGGAAACTGAATTACTGCTATAGAATCACCAAACCACATGTTTCTGGCGTGGAAACTTGTTTCTGAGTGCTTCTGGTCAAAAGTAACAGCCTAAGTTACAACATGCTCTCAAAATGCTTTTCGGGGCCTGAAAACGCTAAAAGTGAGATGATGCTGTTTTCTCACCAACTAGTCAGGGAAACCACAGGAAACTGAATTCCTGCTATAGAATCACCAAACCACATGTTTCTGGCTTGGAAACTTGTTTGTGGTCAAAAGTAACAGCCTGTTACAACATGCTCTCAAAATGCTTTTCGAGGCCTGAAAACGCTAAAAGTGACATGATGCTGTTTTCTGACCAACTAGTCAGGGAAACCACAGGAAACTGAATTCCTGCTATAGAATCACCAAACCACATGTTTCTGGCTTGGAAACTTGTTTCTGAGTGCTTCTGGTCAAAAGTAACAGCCTAAATTGCAACATGCTGTCAAAATGCTTTTCAGGGCCTGAAAACGCTAAAAGTAAGATGATGCTGTTTTCTGACCAACTAGTGAGGAAAACCAGAGGAAACTGCATTGCTGCTATAGAATCACCAAACCACATGTTTCTGGCTTGGAAACTTGTTTCTGAGTGCTTCTGGTCAAAAGTAACAGTCTAAGTTACAACATGCTGTCAAAATGCTTTTCGAGGACTGAATACGCTAAAAGTGAGATGATGCTGTTTTCTGACCAACTAGTGAGGGAAACCACAGGAAACTGCATTGCTGCTATAGAATCACCAAACCACATGTTTCTGGCTTGGAAACTTGTTTGTGGTCAAAAGTAACAGGCTATTACAACATGCTCTCAAAATGCTTTTCGGGGCCTGAAAACGCTAAAAATGAGATGATGCTGTTTTCTGACCAACTAGTGAGAGAACCAGAGTGAATTAGATTGTTGCTATAGAATCACCAAACCACATGTTTCTGGCTTGGAAACTTGTTTGTGGTCAAAAGTAACAGCCTGTTACAACATGCTCTCAAAATGCTTTTCGAGGACTGAAAACGCTAAAAGTGACATGATGCTGTTTTCTGACCAACTAGTGAGGGAAGCCACAGGAAACTGAATTACTGCTATAGAATCACCAAACCACATGTTTCTGGCTTGGAAACTTGTTTGTGGTCAAAAGTAACAGCCTATTACAACATGCTCTCAAAATGCTTTTCGGGGCCTGAAAACGCTAAAAATGAGATGATGCTGTTTTCTGACCAACTAGTGAGAGAACCAGAGTGAATTAGATTGTTGCTATAGAATCACCAAACCACATGTTTCTGGCTTGGAAACTTGTTTGTGGTCAAAAGTAACAGCCTGTTACAACATGCTCTCAAAATGCTTTTCGGGGCCTGAAAACGCTAAAAGTGAGATGATGCTGTTTTCTGACCAACTAGTGAGAGAACCAGAGTGAATTAGATTGTTGCTATAGAATCACCAAACCACATGTTTCTGGCTTGGAAACTTGTTTCTGAGTGCTTCTGGTCAAAAGTAACAGCCTAAATTGCGACATGCTGTAAAAATGCTTTTCAGGGCCTGAAAACGCTAAAAGTAAGATGATGCTGTTTTCTGACCAACTAGTGAGGGAAACCACAAGAAACTGAATGACTGCTATAGAATCACCAAACCACATGTTTCTGGCTTGGAAACTTGTTTGTGGTCAAAAGTAACAGCCTGTTACAACATGCTCTCAAAATGCTTTTCGAGGACTGAAAACGCTAAAAGTGACATGATGCTGTTTTCTGACCAACTAGTGAGAGAACCAGAGTGAATTAGATTGTTGCTATAGAATCACCAAACCACATGTTTCTGGCTTGGAAACTTGTTTGTGGTCAAAAGTAACAGCCTGTTACAACATGCTCTCAAAATGCTTTTCGAGGACTGAAAACGCTAAAAGTGACATGATGCTGTTTTCTGACCAACTAGTGAGGGAAGCCACAGGAAACTGAATTACTGCTATAGAATCACCAAACCACATGTTTCTGGCTTGGAAACTTGTTTCTGAGTGCTTCTGGTCAAAAGTAACAGCCTAAATTGCAACATGCTGTCAAAATGCTTTTCAGGGCCTGAAAACGCTAAAAGTAAGATGATGCTGTTTTCTGACCAACTAGTGAGGAAAACCAGAGGAAACTGCATTGCTGCTATAGAATCACCAAACCACATGTTTCTGGCTTGGAAACTTGTTTCTGAGTGCTTCTGGTCAAAAGTAACAGCCTAAGTTAGAACATGCTGTCAAAATGCTTTTCGGGGCCTGAAAACGCTGAAAGTGACATGATGCTGTTTTCTGACCAACTAGTGAGGGAAACCAGAGGACACTCAATTCCTGCTATAGAATCACCAAACCACATGTTTCTGGCTTGGAAACTTGTTTGTGGTCAAAAGTAACAGCCTGTTACAACATGCTCTCAAAATGCTTTTCGGGGCCTTAAAACGCTAAAAGTGAGATGATGCTGTTTTCTGACCAACTAGTGAGGGAAACCACAGGAAACTGAATTACTGCTATAGAATCACCAAACCACATGTTTCTGGCTTGGAAACTTGTTTGTGGTCAAAAGTAACAGCCTGTTACAACATGCTCTCAAAATGCTTTTCGAGGACTGAAAACGCTAAAAGTGAGATGATGCTGTTTTCTGACCAACTAGTGAGGGAAGCCACAGGAAACTGAATTACTGCTATAGAATCACCAAACCACATGTTTCTGGCTTGGAAACTTGTTTCTGAGTGCTTCTGGTCAAAAGTAACAGCCTAAATTGCGACATGCTGTAAAAATGCTTTTCAGGGCCTGAAAACGCTAAAAGTAAGATGATGCTGTTTTCTGACCAACTAGTGAGGGAAACCACAAGAAACTGAATGACTGCTATAGAATCACCAAACCACATGTTTCTGGCTTGGAAACTTGTTTCTGGTCAAAAGTAACAGCCTGTTACAACATGCTCTCAAAATGCTTTTCGAGGACTGAAAACGCTAAAAGTGACATGATGCTGTTTTCTGACCAACTAGTGAGAGAACCAGAGTGAATTAGATTGTTGCTATAGAATCACCAAACCACATGTTTCTGGCTTGGAAACTTGTTTGTGGTCAAAAGTAACAGCCTGTTACAACATGCTCTCAAAATGCTTTTCGAGGACTGAAAACGCTAAAAGTGAGATGATGCTGTTTTCTGACCAACTAGTGAGGGAAACCACAGGAAACTGAATTACTGCTATAGAATCACCAAACCACATGTTTCTGGCGTGGAAACTTGTTTCTGAGTGCTTCTGGTCAAAAGTAACAGCCTAAGTTACAACATGCTCTCAAAATGCTTTTCGGGGCCTGAAAACGCTAAAAGTGAGATGATGCTGTTTTCTCACCAACTAGTCAGGGAAACCACAGGAAACTGAATTCCTGCTATAGAATCACCAAACCACATGTTTCTGGCTTGGAAACTTGTTTGTGGTCAAAAGTAACAGCCTGTTACAACATGCTCTCAAAATGCTTTTCGAGGCCTGAAAACGCTAAAAGTGACATGATGCTGTTTTCTGACCAACTAGTCAGGGAAACCACAGGAAACTGAATTCCTGCTATAGAATCACCAAACCACATGTTTCTGGCTTGGAAACTTGTTTCTGAGTGCTTCTGGTCAAAAGTAACAGCCTAAATTGCAACATGCTGTCAAAATGCTTTTCAGGGCCTGAAAACGCTAAAAGTAAGATGATGCTGTTTTCTGACCAACTAGTGAGGAAAACCAGAGGAAACTGCATTGCTGCTATAGAATCACCAAACCACATGTTTCTGGCTTGGAAACTTGTTTCTGAGTGCTTCTGGTCAAAAGTAACAGTCTAAGTTACAACATGCTGTCAAAATGCTTTTCGAGGACTGAATACGCTAAAAGTGAGATGATGCTGTTTTCTGACCAACTAGTGAGGGAAACCACAGGAAACTGCATTGCTGCTATAGAATCACCAAACCACATGTTTCTGGCTTGGAAACTTGTTTGTGGTCAAAAGTAACAGGCTATTACAACATGCTCTCAAAATGCTTTTCGGGGCCTGAAAACGCTAAAAATGAGATGATGCTGTTTTCTGACCAACTAGTGAGAGAACCAGAGTGAATTAGATTGTTGCTATAGAATCACCAAACCACATGTTTCTGGCTTGGAAACTTGTTTGTGGTCAAAAGTAACAGCCTGTTACAACATGCTCTCAAAATGCTTTTCGAGGACTGAAAACGCTAAAAGTGACATGATGCTGTTTTCTGACCAACTAGTGAGGGAAGCCACAGGAAACTGAATTACTGCTATAGAATCACCAAACCACATGTTTCTGGCTTGGAAACTTGTTTGTGGTCAAAAGTAACAGCCTATTACAACATGCTCTCAAAATGCTTTTCGGGGCCTGAAAACGCTAAAAATGAGATGATGCTGTTTTCTGACCAACTAGTGAGAGAACCAGAGTGAATTAGATTGTTGCTATAGAATCACCAAACCACATGTTTCTGGCTTGGAAACTTGTTTGTGGTCAAAAGTAACAGCCTGTTACAACATGCTCTCAAAATGCTTTTCGAGGACTGAAAACGCTAAAAGTGACATGATGCTGTTTTCTGACCAACTAGTGAGGGAAGCCACAGGAAACTGAATTACTGCTATAGAATCACCAAACCACATGTTTCTGGCTTGGAAACTTGTTTGTGGTCAAAAGTAACAGCCTGTTACAACATGCTCTCAAAATGCTTTTCGAGGACTGAAAACGCTAAAAGTGACATGATGCTGTTTTCTGACCAACTAGTGAGAGAACCAGAGTGAATTAGATTGTTGCTATAGAATCACCAAACCACATGTTTCTGGCTTGGAAACTTGTTTGTGGTCAAAAGTAACAGCCTGTTACAACATGCTCTCAAAATGCTTTTCGAGGACTGAAAACGCTAAAAGTGACATGATGCTGTTTTCTGACCAACTAGTGAGGGAAGCCACAGGAAACTGAATTACTGCTATAGAATCACCAAACCACATGTTTCTGGCTTGGAAACTTGTTTCTGAGTGCTTCTGGTCAAAAGTAACAGCCTAAATTGCAACATGCTGTCAAAATGCTTTTCAGGGCCTGAAAACGCTAAAAGTAAGATGATGCTGTTTTCTGACCAACTAGTGAGGAAAACCAGAGGAAACTGCATTGCTGCTATAGAATCACCAAACCACATGTTTCTGGCTTGGAAACTTGTTTCTGAGTGCTTCTGGTCAAAAGTAACAGCCTAAGTTAGAACATGCTGTCAAAATGCTTTTCGGGGCCTGAAAACGCTGAAAGTGACATGATGCTGTTTTCTGACCAACTAGTGAGGGAAACCAGAGGACACTCAATTCCTGCTATAGAATCACCAAACCACATGTTTCTGGCTTGGAAACTTGTTTGTGGTCAAAAGTAACAGCCTGTTACAACATGCTCTCAAAATGCTTTTCGGGGCCTTAAAACGCTAAAAGTGAGATGATGCTGTTTTCTGACCAACTAGTGAGGGAAACCACAGGAAACTGAATTACTGCTATAGAATCACCAAACCACATGTTTCTGGCTTGGAAACTTGTTTGTGGTCAAAAGTAACAGCCTGTTACAACATGCTCTCAAAATGCTTTTCGAGGACTGAAAACGCTAAAAGTGACATGATGCTGTTTTCTGACCAACTAGTGAGGGAAGCCACAGGAAACTGAATTACTGCTATAGAATCACCAAACCACATGTTTCTGGCTTGGAAACTTGTTTCTGAGTGCTTCTGGTCAAAAGTAACAGCCTAAATTGCGACATGCTGTAAAAATGCTTTTCAGGGCCTGAAAACGCTAAAAGTAAGATGATGCTGTTTTCTGACCAACTAGTGAGGGAAACCACAAGAAACTGAATGACTGCTATAGAATCACCAAACCACATGTTTCTGGCTTGGAAACTTGTTTCTGGTCAAAAGTAACAGCCTGTTACAACATGCTCTCAAAATGCTTTTCGAGGACTGAAAACGCTAAAAGTGACATGATGCTGTTTTCTGACCAACTAGTGAGAGAACCAGAGTGAATTAGATTGTTGCTATAGAATCACCAAACCACATGTTTCTGGCTTGGAAACTTGTTTGTGGTCAAAAGTAACAGCCTGTTACAACATGCTCTCAAAATGCTTTTCGAGGACTGAAAACGCTAAAAGTGACATGATGCTGTTTTCTGACCAACTAGTGAGGGAAACCACAGGAAACTGAATTACTGCTATAGAATCACCAAACCACATGTTTCTGGCGTGGAAACTTGTTTCTGAGTGCTTCTGGTCAAAAGTAACAGCCTAAGTTACAACATGCTCTCAAAATGCTTTTCGGGGCCTGAAAACGCTAAAAGTGAGATGATGCTGTTTTCTCACCAACTAGTCAGGGAAACCACAGGAAACTGAATTCCTGCTATAGAATCACCAAACCACATGTTTCTGGCTTGGAAACTTGTTTGTGGTCAAAAGTAACAGCCTGTTACAACATGCTCTCAAAATGCTTTTCGAGGCCTGAAAACGCTAAAAGTGACATGATGCTGTTTTCTGACCAACTAGTCAGGGAAACCACAGGAAACTGAATTCCTGCTATAGAATCACCAAACCACATGTTTCTGGCTTGGAAACTTGTTTCTGAGTGCTTCTGGTCAAAAGTAACAGCCTAAATTGCAACATGCTGTCAAAATGCTTTTCAGGGCCTGAAAACGCTAAAAGTAAGATGATGCTGTTTTCTGACCAACTAGTGAGGAAAACCAGAGGAAACTGCATTGCTGCTATAGAATCACCAAACCACATGTTTCTGGCTTGGAAACTTGTTTCTGAGTGCTTCTGGTCAAAAGTAACAGTCTAAGTTACAACATGCTGTCAAAATGCTTTTCGAGGACTGAATACGCTAAAAGTGAGATGATGCTGTTTTCTGACCAACTAGTGAGGGAAACCACAGGAAACTGCATTGCTGCTATAGAATCACCAAACCACATGTTTCTGGCTTGGAAACTTGTTTGTGGTCAAAAGTAACAGGCTATTACAACATGCTCTCAAAATGCTTTTCGGGGCCTGAAAACGCTAAAAATGAGATGATGCTGTTTTCTGACCAACTAGTGAGAGAACCAGAGTGAATTAGATTGTTGCTATAGAATCACCAAACCACATGTTTCTGGCTTGGAAACTTGTTTGTGGTCAAAAGTAACAGCCTGTTACAACATGCTCTCAAAATGCTTTTCGAGGACTGAAAACGCTAAAAGTGACATGATGCTGTTTTCTGACCAACTAGTGAGGGAAGCCACAGGAAACTGAATTACTGCTATAGAATCACCAAACCACATGTTTCTGGCTTGGAAACTTGTTTGTGGTCAAAAGTAACAGCCTATTACAACATGCTCTCAAAATGCTTTTCGGGGCCTGAAAACGCTAAAAATGAGATGATGCTGTTTTCTGACCAACTAGTGAGAGAACCAGAGTGAATTAGATTGTTGCTATAGAATCACCAAACCACATGTTTCTGGCTTGGAAACTTGTTTGTGGTCAAAAGTAACAGCCTGTTACAACATGCTCTCAAAATGCTTTTCGGGGCCTGAAAACGCTAAAAGTGAGATGATGCTGTTTTCTGACCAACTAGTGAGAGAACCAGAGTGAATTAGATTGTTGCTATAGAATCACCAAACCACATGTTTCTGGCTTGGAAACTTGTTTGTGGTCAAAAGTAACAGCCTGTTACAACATGCTCTCAAAATGCTTTTCGAGGACTGAAAACGCTAAAAGTGACATGATGCTGTTTTCTGACCAACTAGTGAGGGAAGCCACAGGAAACTGAATTACTGCTATAGAATCACCAAACCACATGTTTCTGGCTTGGAAACTTGTTTGTGGTCAAAAGTAACAGCCTATTACAACATGCTCTCAAAATGCTTTTCGGGGCCTGAAAACGCTAAAAATGAGATGATGCTGTTTTCTGACCAACTAGTGAGAGAACCAGAGTGAATTAGATTGTTGCTATAGAATCACCAAACCACATGTTTCTGGCTTGGAAACTTGTTTGTGGTCAAAAGTAACAGCCTGTTACAACATGCTCTCAAAATGCTTTTCAAGGCCTGAAAACGCTAAAAGTGACATGATGCTGTTTTCTGACCAACTAGTGAGGGAAACCACAGGAAACTGAATTACTGCTATAGAATCACCAAACCACATGTTTCTGGCTTGGAAACTTGTTTCTGAGTGCTTCTGGTCAAAAGTAACAGCCTAAATTGCAACATGCTGTCAAAATGCTTTTCAGGGCCTGAAAACGCTAAAAGTAAGATGATGCTGTTTTCTGACCAACTAGTGAGGAAAACCAGAGGAAACTTCATTGCTGCTATAGAATCACCAAACCACATGTTTCTGGCTTGGAAACTTGTTTCTGAGTGCTTCTGGTCAAAAGTAACAGCCTAAGTTACAACATGCTGTCAAAATGCTTTTCGGGGCCTGAAAACGCTGAAAGTGACATGATGCTGTTTTCTGACCAACTAGTGAGGGAAACCAGAGGACACTCAATTCCTGCTATAGAATCACCAAACCACATGTTTCTGGCTTGGAAACTTGTTTGTGGTCAAAAGTAACAGCCTGTTACAACATGCTCTCAAAATGCTTTTCGGGGCCTGAAAACGCTAAAAGTGAGATGATGCTGTTTTCTGACCAACTAGTGAGAGAACCAGAGTGAATTAGATTGTTGCTATAGAATCACCAAACCACATGTTTCTGGCTTGGAAACTTGTTTGTGGTCAAAAGTAACAGCCTGTTACAACATGCTCTCAAAATGCTTTTCGAGGACTGAAAACGCTAAAAGTGACATGATGCTGTTTTCTGACCAACTAGTGAGGGAAGCCACAGGAAACTGAATTACTGCTATAGAATCACCAAACCACATGTTTCTGGCTTGGAAACTTGTTTCTGAGTGCTTCTGGTCAAAAGTAACAGCCTAAATTGCGACATGCTGTAAAAATGCTTTTCAGGGCCTAAAAACGCTAAAAGTAAGATGATGCTGTTTTCTGACCAACTAGTGAGGGAAACCACAAGAAACTGAATGACTGCTATAGAATCACCAAACCACATGTTTCTGGCTTGGAAACTTGTTTGTGGTCAAAAGTAACAGCCTGTTACAACATGCTCTCAAAATGCTTTTCGAGGACTGAAAACGCTAAAAGTGACATGATGCTGTTTTCTGACCAACTAGTGAGAGAACCAGAGTGAATTAGATTGTTGCTATAGAATCACCAAACCACATGTTTCTGGCTTGGAAACTTGTTTGTGGTCAAAAGTAACAGCCTGTTACAACATGCTCTCAAAATGCTTTTCGGGGCCTGAAAACGCTAAAAGTGAGATGATGCTGTTTTCTGACCAACTAGTGAGGGAAACCACAGGAAACTGAATTACTGCTATAGAATCACCAAACCACATGTTTCTGGCTTGGAAACTTGTTTGTGGTCAAAAGTAACAGCCTGTCACAACATGCTCTCAAAATGCTTTTCGAGGACTGAAAACGCTAAAAGTGACATGATGCTGTTTTCTGACCAACTAGTGAGGGAAGCCACAGGAAACTGAATTACTGCTATAGAATCACCAAACCACATGTTTCTGGCTTGGAAACTTGTTTGTGGTCAAAAGTAACAGCCTATTACAACATGCTCTCAAAATGCTTTTCGGGGCCTGAAAACGCTAAAAATGAGATGATGCTGTTTTCTGACCAACTAGTGAGAGAACCAGAGTGAATTAGATTGTTGCTATAGAATCACCAAACCACATGTTTCTGGCTTGGAAACTTGTTTGTGGTCAAAAGTAACAGCCTGTTACAACATGCTCTCAAAATGCTTTTCAAGGCCTGAAAACGCTAAAAGTGACATGATGCTGTTTTCTGACCAACTAGTGAGGGAAACCACAGGAAACTGAATTACTGCTATAGAATCACCAAACCACATGTTTCTGGCTTGGAAACTTGTTTCTGAGTGCTTCTGGTCAAAAGTAACAGCCTAAATTGCAACATGCTGTCAAAATGCTTTTCAGGGCCTGAAAACGCTAAAAGTAAGATGATGCTGTTTTCTGACCAACTAGTGAGGAAAACCAGAGGAAACTGCATTGCTGCTATAGAATCACCAAACCACATGTTTCTGGCTTGGAAACTTGTTTCTGAGTGCTTCTGGTCAAAAGTAACAGCCTAAGTTACAACATGCTGTCAAAATACTTTTCGGGGCCTGAAAACGCTGAAAGTGACATGATGCTGTTTTCTGACCAACTAGTGAGGGAAACCAGAGGACACTCAATTCCTGCTATAGAATCACCAAACCACATGTTTCTGGCTTGGAAACTTGTTTGTGGTCAAAAGTAACAGCCTGTTACAACATGCTCTCAAAATGCTTTTCGAGGACTGAAAACGCTAAAAGTGACATGATGCTGTTTTCTGACCAACTAGTGAGGGAAGCCACAGGAAACTGAATTACTGCTATAGAATCACCAAACCACATGTTTCTGGCTTGGAAACTTGTTTCCGGTCAAAAGTAACAGCCTGTTACAACATGCTCTCAAAATGCTTTTCGAGGACTGAAAACGCTAAAAGTGACATGATGCTGTTTTCTGACCAACTAGTGAGGGAAGCCACAGGAAACTGAATTACTGCTATAGAATCACCAAACCACATGTTTCTGGCTTGGAAACTTGTTTCTGAGTGCTTCTGGTCAAAAGTAACAGCCTAAATTGCAACATGCTGTCAAAATGCTTTTCAGGGCCTGAAAACGCTAAAAGTAAGATGATGCTGTTTTCTGACCAACTAGTGAGGAAAACCAGAGGAAACTGCATTGCTGCTATAGAATCACCAAACCACATGTTTCTGGCTTGGAAACTTGTTTCTGAGTGCTTCTGGTCAAAAGTAACAGCCTAAGTTAGAACATGCTGTCAAAATGCTTTTCGGGGCCTGAAAACGCTGAAAGTGACATGATGCTGTTTTCTGACCAACTAGTGAGGGAAACCAGAGGACACTCAATTCCTGCTATAGAATCACCAAACCACATGTTTCTGGCTTGGAAACTTGTTTGTGGTCAAAAGTAACAGCCTGTTACAACATGCTCTCAAAATGCTTTTCGGGGCCTTAAAACGCTAAAAGTGAGATGATGCTGTTTTCTGACCAACTAGTGAGGGAAACCACAGGAAACTGAATTACTGCTATAGAATCACCAAACCACATGTTTCTGGCTTGGAAACTTGTTTGTGGTCAAAAGTAACAGCCTGTTACAACATGCTCTCAAAATGCTTTTCGAGGACTGAAAACGCTAAAAGTGAGATGATGCTGTTTTCTGACCAACTAGTGAGGGAAGCCACAGGAAACTGAATTACTGCTATAGAATCACCAAACCACATGTTTCTGGCTTGGAAACTTGTTTCTGAGTGCTTCTGGTCAAAAGTAACAGCCTAAATTGCGACATGCTGTAAAAATGCTTTTCAGGGCCTGAAAACGCTAAAAGTAAGATGATGCTGTTTTCTGACCAACTAGTGAGGAAAACCAGAGGAAACTGCATTGCTGCTATAGAATCACCAAACCACATGTTTCTGGCTTGGAAACTTGTTTCTGAGTGCTTCTGGTCAAAAGTAACAGCCTAAGTTACAACATGCTGTCAAAATGCTTTTCGGGGCCTGAAAACGCTGAAAGTGACATGATGCTGTTTTCTGACCAACTAGTGAGGGAAACCAGAGGACACTCAATTCCTGCTATAGAATCACCAAACCACATGTTTCTGGCTTGGAAACTTGTTTGTGGTCAAAAGTAACAGCCTGTTACAACATGCTCTCAAAATGCTTTTCGGGGCCTGAAAACGCTAAAAGTGAGATGATGCTGTTTTCTGACCAACTAGTGAGAGAACCAGAGTGAATTAGATTGTTGCTATAGAATCACCAAACCACATGTTTCTGGCTTGGAAACTTGTTTGTGGTCAAAAGTAACAGCCTGTTACAACATGCTCTCAAAATGCTTTTCGAGGACTGAAAACGCTAAAAGTGACATGATGCTGTTTTCTGACCAACTAGTGAGGGAAGCCACAGGAAACTGA
Source organism: Epinephelus lanceolatus (assembly GCF_041903045.1). Classification (NCBI taxonomy): domain Eukaryota; kingdom Metazoa; phylum Chordata; class Actinopteri; order Perciformes; family Serranidae; genus Epinephelus; species Epinephelus lanceolatus. Next base: position 19,829,039 of record NC_135757.1, on the reverse strand, counting down.
ATTACTGCTATAGAATCACCAAACCACATGTTTCTGGCTTGGAAACTTGTTTCTGAGTGCTTCTGGTCAAAAGTAACAGCCTAAATTGCGACATGCTGTAAAAATGCTTTTCAGGGCCTAAAAACGCTAAAAGTAAGATGATGCTGTTTTCTGACCAACTAGTGAGGGAAACCACAAGAAACTGAATGACTGCTATAGAATCACCAAACCACATGTTTCTGGCTTGGAAACTTGTTTGTGGTCAAAAGTAACAGCCTGTTACAACATGCTCTCAAAATGCTTTTCGAGGACTGAAAACGCTAAAAGTGACATGATGCTGTTTTCTGACCAACTAGTGAGAGAACCAGAGTGAATTAGATTGTTGCTATAGAATCACCAAACCACATGTTTCTGGCTTGGAAACTTGTTTGTGGTCAAAAGTAACAGCCTGTTACAACATGCTCTCAAAATGCTTTTCGGGGCCTGAAAACGCTAAAAGTGAGATGATGCTGTTTTCTGACCAACTAGTGAGGGAAACCACAGGAAACTGAATTACTGCTATAGAATCACCAAACCACATGTTTCTGGCTTGGAAACTTGTTTGTGGTCAAAAGTAACAGCCTGTTACAACATGCTCTCAAAATGCTTTTCGAGGACTGAAAACGCTAAAAGTGACATGATGCTGTTTTCTGACCAACTAGTGAGGGAAGCCACAGGAAACTGAATTACTGCTATAGAATCACCAAACCACATGTTTCTGGCTTGGAAACTTGTTTCTGGTCAAAAGTAACAGCCTGTTACAACATGCTCTCAAAATGCTTTTCGAGGACTGAAAACGCTAAAAGTGACATGATGCTGTTTTCTGACCAACTAGTGAGGGAAACCACAGGAAACTGAATTACTGCTATAGAATCACCAAACCACATGTTTCTGGCGTGGAAACTTGTTTCTGAGTGCTTCTGGTCAAAAGTAACAGCCTAAGTTACAACATGCTCTCAAAATGCTTTTCGGGGCCTGAAAACGCTAAAAGTGAGATGATGCTGTTTTCTCACCAACTAGTGAGAGAACCAGAGTGAATTAGATTGTTGCTATAGAATCACCAAACCACATGTTTCTGGCTTGGAAACTTGTTTGTGGTCAAAAGTAACAGCCTGTTACAACATGCTCTCAAAATGCTTTTCAAGGCCTGAAAACGCTAAAAGTGACATGATGCTGTTTTCTGACCAACTAGTGAGGGAAACCACAGGAAACTGAATTACTGCTATAGAATCACCAAACCACATGTTTCTGGCTTGGAAACTTGTTTCTGAGTGCTTCTGGTCAAAAGTAACAGCCTAAATTGCAACATGCTGTCAAAATGCTTTTCAGGGCCTGAAAACGCTAAAAGTAAGATGATGCTGTTTTCTGACCAACTAGTGAGGAAAACCAGAGGAAACTGCATTGCTGCTATAGAATCACCAAACCACATGTTTCTGGCTTGGAAACTTGTTTCTGAGTGCTTCTGGTCAAAAGTAACAGCCTAAGTTACAACATGCTGTCAAAATGCTTTTCGGGGCCTGAAAACGCTGAAAGTGACATGATGCTGTTTTCTGACCAACTAGTGAGGGAAACCAGAGGACACTCAATTCCTGCTATAGAATCACCAAACCACATGTTTCTGGCTTGGAAACTTGTTTGTGGTCAAAAGTAACAGCCTGTTACAACATGCTCTCAAAATGCTTTTCGGGGCCTGAAAACGCTAAAAGTGAGATGATGCTGTTTTCTGACCAACTAGTGAGGGAAACCACAGGAAACTGAATTACTGCTATAGAATCACCACAAACCACATGTTTCTGGCTTGGAAACTTGTTTCTGGTCAAAAGTAACAGCCTGTTACAACATGCTCTCAAAATGCTTTTCAAGGACTGAAAACGCTAAAAGTGACATGATGCTGTTTTCTGACCAACTAGTGAGAGAACCAGAGTGAATTAGATTGTTGCTATAGAATCACCAAACCACATGTTTCTGGCTTGGAAACTTGTTTGTGGTCAAAAGTAACAGCCTGTTACAACATGCGCTCAAAATGCTTTTCAAGGACTGAAAACGCTAAAAGTGACATGATGCTGTTTTCTGACCAACTAGTGAGAGAACCAGAGTGAATTAGATTGTTGCTATAGAATCACCAAACCACATGTTTCTGGCTTGGAAACTTGTTTGTGGTCAAAAGTAACAGCCTGTTACAACATGCTCTCAAAATGCTTTTCGGGGCCTGAAAACGCTAAAAGTGAGATGATGCTGTTTTCTGACCAACTAGTGAGGGAAACCACAGGAAACTGAATTACTGCTATAGAATCACCAAACCACATGTTTCTGGCTTGGAAACTTGTTTGTGGTCAAAAGTAACAGCCTGTTACAACATGCTCTCAAAATGCTTTTCGAGGACTGAAAACGCTAAAAGTGACATGATGCTGTTTTCTGATCAACTAGTGAGGGAAGCCACAGGAAACTGAATTACTGCTATAGAATCACCAAACCACATGTTTCTGGCTTGGAAACTTGTTTGTGGTCAAAAGTAACAGCCTATTACAACATGCTCTCAAAATGCTTTTCGGGGCCTGAAAACGCTAAAAATGAGATGATGCTGTTTTCTGACCAACTAGTGAGAGAACCAGAGTGAATTAGATTGTTGCTATAGAATCACCAAACCACATGTTTCTGGCTTGGAAACTTGTTTGTGGTCAAAAGTAACAGCCTGTTACAACATGCTCTCAAAATGCTTTTCAAGGCCTGAAAACGCTAAAAGTGACATGATGCTGTTTTCTGACCAACTAGTGAGGGAAACCACAGGAAACTGAATTACTGCTATAGAATCACCAAACCACATGTTTCTGGCTTGGAAACTTGTTTCTGAGTGCTTCTGGTCAAAAGTAACAGCCTAAATTGCAACATGCTGTCAAAATGCTTTTCAGGGCCTGAAAACGCTAAAAGTAAGATGATGCTGTTTTCTGACCAACTAGTGAGGAAAACCAGAGGAAACTGCATTGCTGCTATAGAATCACCAAACCACATGTTTCTGGCTTGGAAACTTGTTTCTGAGTGCTTCTGGTCAAAAGTAACAGCCTAAGTTACAACATGCTGTCAAAATGCTTTTCGGGGCCTGAAAACGCTGAAAGTGACATGATGCTGTTTTCTGACCAACTAGTGAGGGAAACCAGAGGACACTCAATTCCTGCTATAGAATCACCAAACCACATGTTTCTGGCTTGGAAACTTGTTTGTGGTCAAAAGTAACAGCCTGTTACAACATGCTCTCAAAATGCTTTTCGGGGCCTGAAAACGCTAAAAGTGAGATGATGCTGTTTTCTGACCAACTAGTGAGGGAAACCACAGGAAACTGAATTACTGCTATAGAATCACCACAAACCACATGTTTCTGGCTTGGAAACTTGTTTCTGGTCAAAAGTAACAGCCTGTTACAACATGCTCTCAAAATGCTTTTCGAGGACTGAAAACGCTAAAAGTGACATGATGCTGTTTTCTGACCAACTAGTGAGAGAACCAGAGTGAATTAGATTGTTGCTGTAGAATCACCAAACCACATGTTTCTGGCTTGGAAACTTGTTTGTGGTCAAAAGTAACAGCCTGTTACAACATGCTCTCAAAATGCTTTTCGAGGACTGAAAACGCTAAAAGTGACATGATGCTGTTTTCTGACCAACTAGTGAGGGAAGCCACAGGAAACTGAATTACTGCTATAGAATCACCAAACCACATGTTTCTGGCTTGGAAACTTGTTTCTGAGTGCTTCTGGTCAAAAGTAACAGCCTAAATTGCGACATGCTGTAAAAATGCTTTTCAGGGCCTAAAAACGCTAAAAGTAAGATGATGCTGTTTTCTGACCAACTAGTGAGGGAAACCACAAGAAACTGAATGACTGCTATAGAATCACCAAACCACATGTTTCTGGCTTGGAAACTTGTTTGTGGTCAAAAGTAACAGCCTGTTACAACATGCTCTCAAAATGCTTTTCGAGGACTGAAAACGCTAAAAGTGACATGATGCTGTTTTCTGACCAACTAGTGAGAGAACCAGAGTGAATTAGATTGTTGCTATAGAATCACCAAACCACATGTTTCTGGCTTGGAAACTTGTTTGTGGTCAAAAGTAACAGCCTGTTACAACATGCTCTCAAAATGCTTTTCGAGGCCTGAAAACGCTAAAAGTGAGATGATGCTGTTTTCTGACCAACTAGTGAGGGAAACCACAGGAAACTGAATTACTGCTATAGAATCACCAAACCACATGTTTCTGGCTTGGAAACTTGTTTGTGGTCAAAAGTAACAGCCTGTTACAACATGCTCTCAAAATGCTTTTCGAGGACTGAAAACGCTAAAAGTGACATGATGCTGTTTTCTGACCAACTAGTGAGGGAAGCCACAGGAAACTGAATTACTGCTATAGAATCACCAAACCACATGTTTCTGGCTTGGAAACTTGTTTGTGGTCAAAAGTAACAGTCTATTACAACATGCTCTCAAAATGCTTTTCGGGGCCTGAAAACGCTAAAAATGAGATGATGCTGTTTTCTGACCAACTAGTGAGAGAACCAGAGTGAATTAGATTGTTGCTATAGAATCACCAAACCACATGTTTCTGGCTTGGAAACTTGTTTGTGGTCAAAAGTAACAGCCTGTTACAACATGCTCTCAAAATGCTTTTCAAGGCCTGAAAACGCTAAAAGTGACATGATGCTGTTTTCTGACCAACTAGTGAGGGAAACCACAGGAAACTGAATTACTGCTATAGAATCACCAAACCACATGTTTCTGGCTTGGAAACTTGTTTCTGAGTGCTTCTGGTCAAAAGTAACAGCCTAAATTGCAACATGCTGTCAAAATGCTTTTCAGGGCCTGAAAACGCTAAAAGTAAGATGATGCTGTTTTCTGACCAACTAGTGCGGAAAACCAGAGGAAACTGCATTGCTGCTATAGAATCACCAAACCACATGTTTCTGGCTTGGAAACTTGTTTCTGAGTGCTTCTGGTCAAAAGTAACAGCCTAAGTTACAACATGCTGTCAAAATGCTTTTCGGGGCCTGAAAACGCTGAAAGTGACATGATGCTGTTTTCTGACCAACTAGTGAGGGAAACCAGAGGACACTCAATTCCTGCTATAGAATCACCAAACCACATGTTTCTGGCTTGGAAACTTGTTTGTGGTCAAAAGTAACAGCCTGTTACAACATGCTCTCAAAATGCTTTTCGGGGCCTGAAAAAGCTAAAAGTGAGATGATGCTGTTTTCTGACCAACTAGTGAGGGAAACCACAGGAAACTGAATTACTGCTATAGAATCACCACAAACCACATGTTTCTGGCTTGGAAACTTGTTTCTGGTCAAAAGTAACAGCCTGTTACAACATTCTCTCAAAATGCTTTTCGAAGACTGAAAACGCTAAAAGTGACATGATGCTGTTTTCTGACCAACTAGTGAGAGAACCAGAGTGAATTAGATTGTTGCTATAGAATCACCAAACCACATGTTTCTGGCTTGGAAACTTGTTTGTGGTCAAAAGTAACAGCCTGTTACAACATGCTCTCAAAATGCTTTTCGAGGACTGAAAACGCTAAAAGTGACATGATGCTGTTTTCTGACCAACTAGTGAGGGAAGCCACAGGAAACTGAATTACTGCTATAGAATCACCAAACCACATGTTTCTGGCTTGGAAACTTGTTTCTGGTCAAAAGTAACAGCCTGTTACAACATGCTCTCAAAATGCTTTTCGAGGACTGAAAACGCTAAAAGTGACATGATGCTGTTTTCTGACCAACTAGTGAGGGAAACCACAGGAAACTGAATTACTGCTATAGAATCACCAAACCACATGTTTCTGGCTTGGAAACTTGTTTCTGAGTGCTTCTGGTCAAAAGTAACAGCCTAAGTTACAACATGCTCTCAAAATGCTTTTCGGGGCCTGAAAACGCTAAAAGTGAGATGATGCTGTTTTCTCACCAACTAGTCAGGGAAACCACAGGAAACTGAATTCCTGCTATAGAATCACCAAACCACATGTTTCTGGCTTGGAAACTTGTTTCTGAGTGCTTCTGGTCAAAAGTAACAGCCTAAGTTACAACATGCTCTCAAAATGCTTTTCGGGGCCTGAAAACGCTGAAAGTGACATGATGCTGTTTTCTGACCAACTAGTGAGGGAAACCAGAGGACACTCAATTCCTGCTATAGAATCACCAAACCACATGTTTCTGGCTTGGAAACTTGTTTGTGGTCAAAAGTAACAGCCTGTTACAACATTCTCTCAAAATGCTTTTCGAAGACTGAAAACGCTAAAAGTGACATGATGCTGTTTTCTGACCAACTAGTGAGAGAACCAGAGTGAATTAGATTGTTGCTATAGAATCACCAAACCACATGTTTCTGGCTTGGAAACTTGTTTGTGGTCAAAAGTAACAGCCTGTTACAACATGCTCTCAAAATGCTTTTCGAGGACTGAAAACGCTAAAAGTGACATGATGCTGTTTTCTGACCAACTAGTGAGGGAAGCCACAGGAAACTGAATTACTGCTATAGAATCACCAAACCACATGTTTCTGGCTTGGAAACTTGTTTGTGGTCAAAAGTAACAGCCTGTTACAACATGCTCTCAAAATGCTTTTCGAGGACTGAAAACGCTAAAAGTGACATGATGCTGTTTTCTGATCAACTAGTGAGGGAAGCCACAGGAAACTGAATTACTGCTATAGAATCACCAAACCACATGTTTCTGGCTTGGAAACTTGTTTGTGGTCAAAAGTAACAGCCTATTACAACATGCTCTCAAAATGCTTTTCGGGGCCTGAAAACGCTAAAAATGAGATGATGCTGTTTTCTGACCAACTAGTGAGAGAACCAGAGTGAATTAGATTGTTGCTATAGAATCACCAAACCACATGTTTCTGGCTTGGAAACTTGTTTGTGGTCAAAAGTAACAGCCTGTTACAACATGCTCTCAAAATGCTTTTCAAGGCCTGAAAACGCTAAAAGTGACATGATGCTGTTTTCTGACCAACTAGTGAGGGAAACCACAGGAAACTGAATTACTGCTATAGAATCACCAAACCACATGTTTCTGGCTTGGAAACTTGTTTCTGAGTGCTTCTGGTCAAAAGTAACAGCCTAAATTGCAACATGCTGTCAAAATGCTTTTCAGGGCCTGAAAACGCTAAAAGTAAGATGATGCTGTTTTCTGACCAACTAGTGAGGAAAACCAGAGGAAACTGCATTGCTGCTATAGAATCACCAAACCACATGTTTCTGGCTTGGAAACTTGTTTCTGAGTGCTTCTGGTCAAAAGTAACAGCCTAAGTTACAACATGCTGTCAAAATGCTTTTCGGGGCCTGAAAACGCTGAAAGTGACATGATGCTGTTTTCTGACCAACTAGTGAGGGAAACCAGAGGACACTCAATTCCTGCTATAGAATCACCAAACCACATGTTTCTGGCTTGGAAACTTGTTTGTGGTCAAAAGTAACAGCCTGTTACAACATGCTCTCAAAATGCTTTTCGGGGCCTGAAAACGCTAAAAGTGAGATGATGCTGTTTTCTGACCAACTAGTGAGGGAAACCACAGGAAACTGAATTACTGCTATAGAATCACCACAAACCACATGTTTCTGGCTTGGAAACTTGTTTGTGGTCAAAAGTAACAGCCTGTTACAACATGCTCTCAAAATGCTTTTCGAGGACTGAAAACGCTAAAAGTGACATGATGCTGTTTTCTGACCAACTAGTGAGAGAACCAGAGTGAATTAGATTGTTGCTATAGAATCACCAAACCACATGTTTCTGGCTTGGAAACTTGTTTGTGGTCAAAAGTAACAGCCTGTTACAACATGCTCTCAAAATGCTTTTCGAGGACTGAAAACGCTAAAAGTGACATGATGCTGTTTTCTGACCAACTAGTGAGGGAAGCCACAGGAAACTGAATTACTGCTATAGAATCACCAAACCACATGTTTCTGGCTTGGAAACTTGTTTGTGGTCAAAAGTAACAGCCTATTACAACATGCTCTCAAAATGCTTTTCGGGGCCTGAAAACGCTAAAAATGAGATGATGCTGTTTTCTGACCAACTAGTGAGAGAACCAGAGTGAATTAGATTGTTGCTATAGAATCACCAAACCACATGTTTCTGGCTTGGAAACTTGTTTGTGGTCAAAAGTAACAGCCTGTTACAACATGCTCTCAAAATGCTTTTCAAGGCCTGAAAACGCTAAAAGTGACATGATGCTGTTTTCTGACCAACTAGTGAGGGAAACCACAGGAAACTGAATTACTGCTATAGAATCACCAAACCACATGTTTCTGGCTTGGAAACTTGTTTCTGAGTGCTTCTGGTCAAAAGTAACAGCCTAAATTGCAACATGCTGTCAAAATGCTTTTCAGGGCCTGAAAACGCTAAAAGTAAGATGATGCTGTTTTCTGACCAACTAGTGAGGAAAACCAGAGGAAACTGCATTGCTGCTATAGAATCACCAAACCACATGTTTCTGGCTTGGAAACTTGTTTCTGAGTGCTTCTGGTCAAAAGTAACAGCCTAAGTTACAACATGCTGTCAAAATGCTTTTCGGGGCCTGAAAACGCTGAAAGTGACATGATGCTGTTTTCTGACCAACTAGTGAGGGAAACCAGAGGACACTCAATTCCTGCTATAGAATCACCAAACCACATGTTTCTGGCTTGGAAACTTGTTTGTGGTCAAAAGTAACAGCCTGTTACAACATGCTCTCAAAATGCTTTTCGGGGCCTGAAAACGCTAAAAGTGAGATGATGCTGTTTTCTGACCAACTAGTGAGGGAAACCACAGGAAACTGAATTACTGCTATAGAATCACCACAAACCACATGTTTCTGGCTTGGAAACTTGTTTGTGGTCAAAAGTAACAGCCTGTTACAACATGCTCTCAAAATGCTTTTCGAGGACTGAAAACGCTAAAAGTGACATGATGCTGTTTTCTGACCAACTAGTGAGGGAAGCCACAGGAAACTGAATTACTGCTATAGAATCACCAAACCACATGTTTCTGGCTTGGAAACTTGTTTGTGGTCAAAAGTAACAGCCTATTACAACATGCTCTCAAAATGCTTTTCGGGGCCTGAAAACGCTAAAAATGAGATGATGCTGTTTTCTGACCAACTAGTGAGAGAACCAGAGTGAATTAGATTGTTGCTATAGAATCACCAAACCACATGTTTCTGGCTTGGAAACTTGTTTGTGGTCAAAAGTAACAGCCTGTTACAACATGCTCTCAAAATGCTTTTCAAGGCCTGAAAACGCTAAAAGTGAGATGATGCTGTTTTCTGACCAACTAGTGAGGGAAACCACAGGAAACTGAATTACTGCTATAGAATCACCAAACCACATGTTTCTGGCTTGGAAACTTGTTTCTGAGTGCTTCTGGTCAAAAGTAACAGCCTAAATTGCAACATGCTGTCAAAATGCTTTTCAGGGCCTGAAAACGCTAAAAGTAAGATGATGCTGTTTTCTGACCAACTAGTGAGGAAAACCAGAGGAAACTGCATTGCTGCTATAGAATCACCAAACCACATGTTTCTGGCTTGGAAACTTGTTTCTGAGTGCTTCTGGTCAAAAGTAACAGCCTAAGTTACAACATGCTGTCAAAATGCTTTTCGGGGCCTGAAAACGCTGAAAGTGACATGATGCTGTTTTCTGACCAACTAGTGAGGGAAACCAGAGGACACTCAATTCCTGCTATAGAATCACCAAACCACATGTTTCTGGCTTGGAAACTTGTTTATGGTCAAAAGTAACAGCCTGTTACAACATGCTCTCAAAATGCTTTTCGGGGCCTGAAAACGCTAAAAGTGAGATGATGCTGTTTTCTGACCAACTAGTGAGGGAAACCACAGGAAACTGAATTACTGCTATAGAATCACCAAACCACATGTTTCTGGCTTGGAAACTTGTTTCTGGTCAAAAGTAACAGCCTGTTACAACATGCTCTCAAAATGCTTTTCGAGGACTGAAAACGCTAAAAGTGACATGATGCTGTTTTCTGACCAACTAGTGAGGGAAGCCACAGGAAACTGAATTACTGCTATAGAATCACCAAACCACATGTTTCTGGCTTGGAAACTTGTTTCTGAGTGCTTCTGGTCAAAAGTAACAGCCTAAATTGCGACATGCTGTAAAAATGCTTTTCAGGGCCTGAAAACGCTAAAAGTAAGATGATGCTGTTTTCTGACCAACTAGTGAGGGAAACCACAGGAAACTGAATTACTGCTATAGAATCACCAAACCACATGTTTCTGGCTTGGAAACTTGTTTCTGAGTGCTTCTGGTCAAAAGTATCAGCCTGAATTGCAACATGCTGTCAAAATGCTTTTCAGGGCCTGAAAACGCTAAAAGTAAGGTGATGCTGTTTTCTGACCAACTAGTGAGGAAAACCAGAGGAAACTGCATTGCTGCTATAGAATCACCAAACCACATGTTTCTGGCTTGGAAACTTGTTTCTGAGTGCTTCTGGTCAAAAGTAACAGCCTAAGTTACAACATGCTCTCAAAATGCTTTTCAGGGCCTGAAAACGCTGAAAGTGACATGATGCTGTTTTCTGACCAACTAGTGAGGGAAACCAGAGGACACTCAATTCCTGCTATAGAATCACCAAACCACATGTTTCTGGCTTGGAAACTTGTTTGTGGTCAAAAGTAACAGCCTATTACAACATGCTCTCAAAATGCTTTTCGGGGCCTGAAAACGCTAAAAATGAGATGATGCTGTTTTCTGACCAACTAGTGAGAGAACCAGAGTGAATTAGATTGTTGCTATAGAATCACCAAACCACATGTTTCTGGCTTGGAAACTTGTTTGTGGTCAAAAGTAACAGCCTGTTACAACATGCTCTCAAAATGCTTTTCAAGGACTGAAAACACTAAAAGTGACATGATGCTGTTTTCTGACCAACTAGTGAGGGAAACCACAGGAAACTGAATTACTGCTATAGAATCACCACAAACCACATGTTTCTGGCTTGGAAACTTGTTTGTGGTCAAAAGTAACAGCCTGTTACAACATGCTCTCAAAATGCTTTTCGAGGACTGAAAACGCTAAAAGTGACATGATGCTGTTTTCTGACCAACTAGTGAGACAACCAGAGTGAATTAGATTGTTGCTATAGAATCACCAAACCACATGTTTCTGGCTTGGAAACTTGTTTGTGGTCAAAAGTAACAGCCTGTTACAACATGCTCTCAAAATACTTTTCGGGGCCTGAAAACGCTAAAAGTGAGATGATGCTGTTTTCTGACCAACTAGTGAGGGAAACCACAGGAAACTGAATTACTGCTATAGAATCACCAAACCACATGTTTCTGGCTTGGAAACTTGTTTGTGGTCAAAAGTAACAGCCTGTTACAACATGCTCTCAAAATGCTTTTCGAGGACTGAAAACGCTAAAAGTGACATGATGCTGTTTTCTGACCAACTAGTGAGGGAAGCCACAGGAAACTGAATTACTGCTATAGAATCACCAAACCACATGTTTCTGGCTTGGAAACTTGTTTGTGGTCAAAAGTAACAGCCTATTACAACATGCTCTCAAAATGCTTTTCGGGGCCTGAAAACGCTAAAAATGAGATGATGCTGTTTTCTGACCAACTAGTGAGAGAACCAGAGTGAATTAGATTGTTGCTATAGAATCACCAAACCACATGTTTCTGGCTTGGAAACTTGTTTGTGGTCAAAAGTAACAGCCTGTTACAACATGCGCTCAAAATGCTTTTCAAGGACTGAAAACGCTAAAAGTGACATGATGCTGTTTTCTGACCAACTAGTGAGAGAACCAGAGTGAATTAGATTGTTGCTATAGAATCACCAAACCACATGTTTCTGGCTTGGAAACTTGTTTGTGGTCAAAAGTAACAGCCTGTTACAACATGCTCTCAAAATGCTTTTCGGGGCCTGAAAACGCTAAAAGTGAGATGATGCTGTTTTCTGACCAACTAGTGAGGGAAACCACAGGAAACTGAATTACTGCTATAGAATCACCAAACCACATGTTTCTGGCTTGGAAACTTGTTTGTGGTCAAAAGTAACAGCCTGTTACAACATGCTCTCAAAATGCTTTTCGAGGACTGAAAACGCTAAAAGTGAGATGATGCTGTTTTCTGACCAACTAGTGAGAGAACCAGAGTGAATTAGATTGTTGCTATAGAATCACCAAACCACATGTTTCTGGCTTGGAAACTTGTTTGTGGTCAAAAGTAACAGCCTGTTACAACATGCTCTCAAAATGCTTTTCGAGGACTGAAAACGCTAAAAGTGACATGATGCTGTTTTCTGACCAACTAGTGAGGGAAGCCACAGGAAACTGAATTACTGCTATAGAATCACCAAACCACATGTTTCTGGCTTGGAAACTTGTTTGTGGTCAAAAGTAACAGCCTATTACAACATGCTCTCAAAATGCTTTTCGGGGCCTGAAAACGCTAAAAATGAGATGATGCTGTTTTCTGACCAACTAGTGAGAGAACCAGAGTGAATTAGATTGTTGCTATAGAATCACCAAACCACATGTTTCTGGCTTGGAAACTTGTTTGTGGTCAAAAGTAACAGCCTGTTACAACATGCTCTCAAAATGCTTTTCGGGGCCTGAAAACGCTAAAAGTGAGATGATGCTGTTTTCTGACCAACTAGTGAGAGAACCAGAGTGAATTAGATTGTTGCTATAGAATCACCAAACCACATGTTTCTGGCTTGGAAACTTGTTTGTGGTCAAAAGTAACAGCCTGTTACAACATGCTCTCAAAATGCTTTTCGAGGACTGAAAACGCTAAAAGTGACATGATGCTGTTTTCTGACCAACTAGTGAGGGAAGCCACAGGAAACTGAATTACTGCTATAGAATCACCAAACCACATGTTTCTGGCTTGGAAACTTGTTTGTGGTCAAAAGTAACAGCCTATTACAACATGCTCTCAAAATGCTTTTCGGGGCCTGAAAACGCTAAAAATGAGATGATGCTGTTTTCTGACCAACTAGTGAGAGAACCAGAGTGAATTAGATTGTTGCTATAGAATCACCAAACCACATGTTTCTGGCTTGGAAACTTGTTTGTGGTCAAAAGTAACAGCCTGTTACAACATGCTCTCAAAATGCTTTTCAAGGCCTGAAAACGCTAAAAGTGACATGATGCTGTTTTCTGACCAACTAGTGAGGGAAACCACAGGAAACTGAATTACTGCTATAGAATCACCAAACCACATGTTTCTGGCTTGGAAACTTGTTTCTGAGTGCTTCTGGTCAAAAGTAACAGCCTAAATTGCAACATGCTGTCAAAATGCTTTTCAGGGCCTGAAAACGCTAAAAGTAAGATGATGCTGTTTTCTGACCAACTAGTGAGGAAAACCAGAGGAAACTTCATTGCTGCTATAGAATCACCAAACCACATGTTTCTGGCTTGGAAACTTGTTTCTGAGTGCTTCTGGTCAAAAGTAACAGCCTAAGTTACAACATGCTGTCAAAATGCTTTTCGGGGCCTGAAAACGCTGAAAGTGACATGATGCTGTTTTCTGACCAACTAGTGAGGGAAACCAGAGGACACTCAATTCCTGCTATAGAATCACCAAACCACATGTTTCTGGCTTGGAAACTTGTTTGTGGTCAAAAGTAACAGCCTGTTACAACATGCTCTCAAAATGCTTTTCGGGGCCTGAAAACGCTAAAAGTGAGATGATGCTGTTTTCTGACCAACTAGTGAGAGAACCAGAGTGAATTAGATTGTTGCTATAGAATCACCAAACCACATGTTTCTGGCTTGGAAACTTGTTTGTGGTCAAAAGTAACAGCCTGTTACAACATGCTCTCAAAATGCTTTTCGAGGACTGAAAACGCTAAAAGTGACATGATGCTGTTTTCTGACCAACTAGTGAGGGAAGCCACAGGAAACTGAATTACTGCTATAGAATCACCAAACCACATGTTTCTGGCTTGGAAACTTGTTTCTGAGTGCTTCTGGTCAAAAGTAACAGCCTAAATTGCGACATGCTGTAAAAATGCTTTTCAGGGCCTAAAAACGCTAAAAGTAAGATGATGCTGTTTTCTGACCAACTAGTGAGGGAAACCACAAGAAACTGAATGACTGCTATAGAATCACCAAACCACATGTTTCTGGCTTGGAAACTTGTTTGTGGTCAAAAGTAACAGCCTGTTACAACATGCTCTCAAAATGCTTTTCGAGGACTGAAAACGCTAAAAGTGACATGATGCTGTTTTCTGACCAACTAGTGAGAGAACCAGAGTGAATTAGATTGTTGCTATAGAATCACCAAACCACATGTTTCTGGCTTGGAAACTTGTTTGTGGTCAAAAGTAACAGCCTGTTACAACATGCTCTCAAAATGCTTTTCGGGGCCTGAAAACGCTAAAAGTGAGATGATGCTGTTTTCTGACCAACTAGTGAGGGAAACCACAGGAAACTGAATTACTGCTATAGAATCACCAAACCACATGTTTCTGGCTTGGAAACTTGTTTGTGGTCAAAAGTAACAGCCTGTTACAACATGCTCTCAAAATGCTTTTCGAGGACTGAAAACGCTAAAAGTGACATGATGCTGTTTTCTGACCAACTAGTGAGGGAAGCCACAGGAAACTGAATTACTGCTATAGAATCACCAAACCACATGTTTCTGGCTTGGAAACTTGTTTGTGGTCAAAAGTAACAGCCTATTACAACATGCTCTCAAAATGCTTTTCGGGGCCTGAAAACGCTAAAAATGAGATGATGCTGTTTTCTGACCAACTAGTGAGAGAACCAGAGTGAATTAGATTGTTGCTATAGAATCACCAAACCACATGTTTCTGGCTTGGAAACTTGTTTGTGGTCAAAAGTAACAGCCTGTTACAACATGCTCTCAAAATGCTTTTCAAGGCCTGAAAACGCTAAAAGTGACATGATGCTGTTTTCTGACCAACTAGTGAGGGAAACCACAGGAAACTGAATTACTGCTATAGAATCACCAAACCACATGTTTCTGGCTTGGAAACTTGTTTCTGAGTGCTTCTGGTCAAAAGTAACAGCCTAAATTGCAACATGCTGTCAAAATGCTTTTCAGGGCCTGAAAACGCTAAAAGTAAGATGATGCTGTTTTCTGACCAACTAGTGAGGAAAACCAGAGGAAACTGCATTGCTGCTATAGAATCACCAAACCACATGTTTCTGGCTTGGAAACTTGTTTCTGAGTGCTTCTGGTCAAAAGTAACAGCCTAAGTTACAACATGCTGTCAAAATACTTTTCGGGGCCTGAAAACGCTGAAAGTGACATGATGCTGTTTTCTGACCAACTAGTGAGGGAAACCAGAGGACACTCAATTCCTGCTATAGAATCACCAAACCACATGTTTCTGGCTTGGAAACTTGTTTGTGGTCAAAAGTAACAGCCTGTTACAACATGCTCTCAAAATGCTTTTCGAGGACTGAAAACGCTAAAAGTGACATGATGCTGTTTTCTGACCAACTAGTGAGGGAAGCCACAGGAAACTGAATTACTGCTATAGAATCACCAAACCACATGTTTCTGGCTTGGAAACTTGTTTCCGGTCAAAAGTAACAGCCTGTTACAACATGCTCTCAAAATGCTTTTCGAGGACTGAAAACGCTAAAAGTGACATGATGCTGTTTTCTGACCAACTAGTGAGGGAAGCCACAGGAAACTGAATTACTGCTATAGAATCACCAAACCACATGTTTCTGGCTTGGAAACTTGTTTCTGAGTGCTTCTGGTCAAAAGTAACAGCCTAAATTGCAACATGCTGTCAAAATGCTTTTCAGGGCCTGAAAACGCTAAAAGTAAGATGATGCTGTTTTCTGACCAACTAGTGAGGAAAACCAGAGGAAACTGCATTGCTGCTATAGAATCACCAAACCACATGTTTCTGGCTTGGAAACTTGTTTCTGAGTGCTTCTGGTCAAAAGTAACAGCCTAAGTTAGAACATGCTGTCAAAATGCTTTTCGGGGCCTGAAAACGCTGAAAGTGACATGATGCTGTTTTCTGACCAACTAGTGAGGGAAACCAGAGGACACTCAATTCCTGCTATAGAATCACCAAACCACATGTTTCTGGCTTGGAAACTTGTTTGTGGTCAAAAGTAACAGCCTGTTACAACATGCTCTCAAAATGCTTTTCGGGGCCTTAAAACGCTAAAAGTGAGATGATGCTGTTTTCTGACCAACTAGTGAGGGAAACCACAGGAAACTGAATTACTGCTATAGAATCACCAAACCACATGTTTCTGGCTTGGAAACTTGTTTGTGGTCAAAAGTAACAGCCTGTTACAACATGCTCTCAAAATGCTTTTCGAGGACTGAAAACGCTAAAAGTGAGATGATGCTGTTTTCTGACCAACTAGTGAGGGAAGCCACAGGAAACTGAATTACTGCTATAGAATCACCAAACCACATGTTTCTGGCTTGGAAACTTGTTTCTGAGTGCTTCTGGTCAAAAGTAACAGCCTAAATTGCGACATGCTGTAAAAATGCTTTTCAGGGCCTGAAAACGCTAAAAGTAAGATGATGCTGTTTTCTGACCAACTAGTGAGGAAAACCAGAGGAAACTGCATTGCTGCTATAGAATCACCAAACCACATGTTTCTGGCTTGGAAACTTGTTTCTGAGTGCTTCTGGTCAAAAGTAACAGCCTAAGTTACAACATGCTGTCAAAATGCTTTTCGGGGCCTGAAAACGCTGAAAGTGACATGATGCTGTTTTCTGACCAACTAGTGAGGGAAACCAGAGGACACTCAATTCCTGCTATAGAATCACCAAACCACATGTTTCTGGCTTGGAAACTTGTTTGTGGTCAAAAGTAACAGCCTGTTACAACATGCTCTCAAAATGCTTTTCGGGGCCTGAAAACGCTAAAAGTGAGATGATGCTGTTTTCTGACCAACTAGTGAGAGAACCAGAGTGAATTAGATTGTTGCTATAGAATCACCAAACCACATGTTTCTGGCTTGGAAACTTGTTTGTGGTCAAAAGTAACAGCCTGTTACAACATGCTCTCAAAATGCTTTTCGAGGACTGAAAACGCTAAAAGTGACATGATGCTGTTTTCTGACCAACTAGTGAGGGAAGCCACAGGAAACTGAATTACTGCTATAGAATCACCAAACCACATGTTTCTGGCTTGGAAACTTGTTTCTGAGTGCTTCTGGTCAAAAGTAACAGCCTAAATTGCGACATGCTGTAAAAATGCTTTTCAGGGCCTAAAAACGCTAAAAGTAAGATGATGCTGTTTTCTGACCAACTAGTGAGGGAAACCACAAGAAACTGAATGACTGCTATAGAATCACCAAACCACATGTTTCTGGCTTGGAAACTTGTTTGTGGTCAAAAGTAACAGCCTGTTACAACATGCTCTCAAAATGCTTTTCGAGGACTGAAAACGCTAAAAGTGACATGATGCTGTTTTCTGACCAACTAGTGAGAGAACCAGAGTGAATTAGATTGTTGCTATAGAATCACCAAACCACATGTTTCTGGCTTGGAAACTTGTTTGTGGTCAAAAGTAACAGCCTGTTACAACATGCTCTCAAAATGCTTTTCGGGGCCTGAAAACGCTAAAAGTGAGATGATGCTGTTTTCTGACCAACTAGTGAGGGAAACCACAGGAAACTGAATTACTGCTATAGAATCACCAAACCACATGTTTCTGGCTTGGAAACTTGTTTGTGGTCAAAAGTAACAGCCTGTTACAACATGCTCTCAAAATGCTTTTCGAGGACTGAAAACGCTAAAAGTGACATGATGCTGTTTTCTGACCAACTAGTGAGGGAAGCCACAGGAAACTGAATTACTGCTATAGAATCACCAAACCACATGTTTCTGGCTTGGAAACTTGTTTCTGGTCAAAAGTAACAGCCTGTTACAACATGCTCTCAAAATGCTTTTCGAGGACTGAAAACGCTAAAAGTGACATGATGCTGTTTTCTGACCAACTAGTGAGGGAAACCACAGGAAACTGAATTACTGCTATAGAATCACCAAACCACATGTTTCTGGCGTGGAAACTTGTTTCTGAGTGCTTCTGGTCAAAAGTAACAGCCTAAGTTACAACATGCTCTCAAAATGCTTTTCGGGGCCTGAAAACGCTAAAAGTGAGATGATGCTGTTTTCTCACCAACTAGTGAGAGAACCAGAGTGAATTAGATTGTTGCTATAGAATCACCAAACCACATGTTTCTGGCTTGGAAACTTGTTTGTGGTCAAAAGTAACAGCCTGTTACAACATGCTCTCAAAATGCTTTTCAAGGCCTGAAAACGCTAAAAGTGACATGATGCTGTTTTCTGACCAACTAGTGAGGGAAACCACAGGAAACTGAATTACTGCTATAGAATCACCAAACCACATGTTTCTGGCTTGGAAACTTGTTTCTGAGTGCTTCTGGTCAAAAGTAACAGCCTAAATTGCAACATGCTGTCAAAATGCTTTTCAGGGCCTGAAAACGCTAAAAGTAAGATGATGCTGTTTTCTGACCAACTAGTGAGGAAAACCAGAGGAAACTGCATTGCTGCTATAGAATCACCAAACCACATGTTTCTGGCTTGGAAACTTGTTTCTGAGTGCTTCTGGTCAAAAGTAACAGCCTAAGTTACAACATGCTGTCAAAATGCTTTTCGGGGCCTGAAAACGCTGAAAGTGACATGATGCTGTTTTCTGACCAACTAGTGAGGGAAACCAGAGGACACTCAATTCCTGCTATAGAATCACCAAACCACATGTTTCTGGCTTGGAAACTTGTTTGTGGTCAAAAGTAACAGCCTGTTACAACATGCTCTCAAAATGCTTTTCGGGGCCTGAAAACGCTAAAAGTGAGATGATGCTGTTTTCTGACCAACTAGTGAGGGAAACCACAGGAAACTGAATTACTGCTATAGAATCACCACAAACCAC
The DNA here is from genome assembly GCF_041903045.1 of Epinephelus lanceolatus. NCBI lineage: Eukaryota > Metazoa > Chordata > Actinopteri > Perciformes > Serranidae > Epinephelus > Epinephelus lanceolatus. The sequence continues at coordinate 19,810,119 of NC_135757.1, read as the reverse complement.
ATGTTTCTGGCTTGGAAACTTGTTTCTGGTCAAAAGTAACAGCCTGTTACAACATGCTCTCAAAATGCTTTTCAAGGACTGAAAACGCTAAAAGTGACATGATGCTGTTTTCTGACCAACTAGTGAGAGAACCAGAGTGAATTAGATTGTTGCTATAGAATCACCAAACCACATGTTTCTGGCTTGGAAACTTGTTTGTGGTCAAAAGTAACAGCCTGTTACAACATGCGCTCAAAATGCTTTTCAAGGACTGAAAACGCTAAAAGTGACATGATGCTGTTTTCTGACCAACTAGTGAGAGAACCAGAGTGAATTAGATTGTTGCTATAGAATCACCAAACCACATGTTTCTGGCTTGGAAACTTGTTTGTGGTCAAAAGTAACAGCCTGTTACAACATGCTCTCAAAATGCTTTTCGGGGCCTGAAAACGCTAAAAGTGAGATGATGCTGTTTTCTGACCAACTAGTGAGGGAAACCACAGGAAACTGAATTACTGCTATAGAATCACCAAACCACATGTTTCTGGCTTGGAAACTTGTTTGTGGTCAAAAGTAACAGCCTGTTACAACATGCTCTCAAAATGCTTTTCGAGGACTGAAAACGCTAAAAGTGACATGATGCTGTTTTCTGATCAACTAGTGAGGGAAGCCACAGGAAACTGAATTACTGCTATAGAATCACCAAACCACATGTTTCTGGCTTGGAAACTTGTTTGTGGTCAAAAGTAACAGCCTATTACAACATGCTCTCAAAATGCTTTTCGGGGCCTGAAAACGCTAAAAATGAGATGATGCTGTTTTCTGACCAACTAGTGAGAGAACCAGAGTGAATTAGATTGTTGCTATAGAATCACCAAACCACATGTTTCTGGCTTGGAAACTTGTTTGTGGTCAAAAGTAACAGCCTGTTACAACATGCTCTCAAAATGCTTTTCAAGGCCTGAAAACGCTAAAAGTGACATGATGCTGTTTTCTGACCAACTAGTGAGGGAAACCACAGGAAACTGAATTACTGCTATAGAATCACCAAACCACATGTTTCTGGCTTGGAAACTTGTTTCTGAGTGCTTCTGGTCAAAAGTAACAGCCTAAATTGCAACATGCTGTCAAAATGCTTTTCAGGGCCTGAAAACGCTAAAAGTAAGATGATGCTGTTTTCTGACCAACTAGTGAGGAAAACCAGAGGAAACTGCATTGCTGCTATAGAATCACCAAACCACATGTTTCTGGCTTGGAAACTTGTTTCTGAGTGCTTCTGGTCAAAAGTAACAGCCTAAGTTACAACATGCTGTCAAAATGCTTTTCGGGGCCTGAAAACGCTGAAAGTGACATGATGCTGTTTTCTGACCAACTAGTGAGGGAAACCAGAGGACACTCAATTCCTGCTATAGAATCACCAAACCACATGTTTCTGGCTTGGAAACTTGTTTGTGGTCAAAAGTAACAGCCTGTTACAACATGCTCTCAAAATGCTTTTCGGGGCCTGAAAACGCTAAAAGTGAGATGATGCTGTTTTCTGACCAACTAGTGAGGGAAACCACAGGAAACTGAATTACTGCTATAGAATCACCACAAACCACATGTTTCTGGCTTGGAAACTTGTTTCTGGTCAAAAGTAACAGCCTGTTACAACATGCTCTCAAAATGCTTTTCGAGGACTGAAAACGCTAAAAGTGACATGATGCTGTTTTCTGACCAACTAGTGAGAGAACCAGAGTGAATTAGATTGTTGCTGTAGAATCACCAAACCACATGTTTCTGGCTTGGAAACTTGTTTGTGGTCAAAAGTAACAGCCTGTTACAACATGCTCTCAAAATGCTTTTCGAGGACTGAAAACGCTAAAAGTGACATGATGCTGTTTTCTGACCAACTAGTGAGGGAAGCCACAGGAAACTGAATTACTGCTATAGAATCACCAAACCACATGTTTCTGGCTTGGAAACTTGTTTCTGAGTGCTTCTGGTCAAAAGTAACAGCCTAAATTGCGACATGCTGTAAAAATGCTTTTCAGGGCCTAAAAACGCTAAAAGTAAGATGATGCTGTTTTCTGACCAACTAGTGAGGGAAACCACAAGAAACTGAATGACTGCTATAGAATCACCAAACCACATGTTTCTGGCTTGGAAACTTGTTTGTGGTCAAAAGTAACAGCCTGTTACAACATGCTCTCAAAATGCTTTTCGAGGACTGAAAACGCTAAAAGTGACATGATGCTGTTTTCTGACCAACTAGTGAGAGAACCAGAGTGAATTAGATTGTTGCTATAGAATCACCAAACCACATGTTTCTGGCTTGGAAACTTGTTTGTGGTCAAAAGTAACAGCCTGTTACAACATGCTCTCAAAATGCTTTTCGAGGCCTGAAAACGCTAAAAGTGAGATGATGCTGTTTTCTGACCAACTAGTGAGGGAAACCACAGGAAACTGAATTACTGCTATAGAATCACCAAACCACATGTTTCTGGCTTGGAAACTTGTTTGTGGTCAAAAGTAACAGCCTGTTACAACATGCTCTCAAAATGCTTTTCGAGGACTGAAAACGCTAAAAGTGACATGATGCTGTTTTCTGACCAACTAGTGAGGGAAGCCACAGGAAACTGAATTACTGCTATAGAATCACCAAACCACATGTTTCTGGCTTGGAAACTTGTTTGTGGTCAAAAGTAACAGTCTATTACAACATGCTCTCAAAATGCTTTTCGGGGCCTGAAAACGCTAAAAATGAGATGATGCTGTTTTCTGACCAACTAGTGAGAGAACCAGAGTGAATTAGATTGTTGCTATAGAATCACCAAACCACATGTTTCTGGCTTGGAAACTTGTTTGTGGTCAAAAGTAACAGCCTGTTACAACATGCTCTCAAAATGCTTTTCAAGGCCTGAAAACGCTAAAAGTGACATGATGCTGTTTTCTGACCAACTAGTGAGGGAAACCACAGGAAACTGAATTACTGCTATAGAATCACCAAACCACATGTTTCTGGCTTGGAAACTTGTTTCTGAGTGCTTCTGGTCAAAAGTAACAGCCTAAATTGCAACATGCTGTCAAAATGCTTTTCAGGGCCTGAAAACGCTAAAAGTAAGATGATGCTGTTTTCTGACCAACTAGTGCGGAAAACCAGAGGAAACTGCATTGCTGCTATAGAATCACCAAACCACATGTTTCTGGCTTGGAAACTTGTTTCTGAGTGCTTCTGGTCAAAAGTAACAGCCTAAGTTACAACATGCTGTCAAAATGCTTTTCGGGGCCTGAAAACGCTGAAAGTGACATGATGCTGTTTTCTGACCAACTAGTGAGGGAAACCAGAGGACACTCAATTCCTGCTATAGAATCACCAAACCACATGTTTCTGGCTTGGAAACTTGTTTGTGGTCAAAAGTAACAGCCTGTTACAACATGCTCTCAAAATGCTTTTCGGGGCCTGAAAAAGCTAAAAGTGAGATGATGCTGTTTTCTGACCAACTAGTGAGGGAAACCACAGGAAACTGAATTACTGCTATAGAATCACCACAAACCACATGTTTCTGGCTTGGAAACTTGTTTCTGGTCAAAAGTAACAGCCTGTTACAACATTCTCTCAAAATGCTTTTCGAAGACTGAAAACGCTAAAAGTGACATGATGCTGTTTTCTGACCAACTAGTGAGAGAACCAGAGTGAATTAGATTGTTGCTATAGAATCACCAAACCACATGTTTCTGGCTTGGAAACTTGTTTGTGGTCAAAAGTAACAGCCTGTTACAACATGCTCTCAAAATGCTTTTCGAGGACTGAAAACGCTAAAAGTGACATGATGCTGTTTTCTGACCAACTAGTGAGGGAAGCCACAGGAAACTGAATTACTGCTATAGAATCACCAAACCACATGTTTCTGGCTTGGAAACTTGTTTCTGGTCAAAAGTAACAGCCTGTTACAACATGCTCTCAAAATGCTTTTCGAGGACTGAAAACGCTAAAAGTGACATGATGCTGTTTTCTGACCAACTAGTGAGGGAAACCACAGGAAACTGAATTACTGCTATAGAATCACCAAACCACATGTTTCTGGCTTGGAAACTTGTTTCTGAGTGCTTCTGGTCAAAAGTAACAGCCTAAGTTACAACATGCTCTCAAAATGCTTTTCGGGGCCTGAAAACGCTAAAAGTGAGATGATGCTGTTTTCTCACCAACTAGTCAGGGAAACCACAGGAAACTGAATTCCTGCTATAGAATCACCAAACCACATGTTTCTGGCTTGGAAACTTGTTTCTGAGTGCTTCTGGTCAAAAGTAACAGCCTAAGTTACAACATGCTCTCAAAATGCTTTTCGGGGCCTGAAAACGCTGAAAGTGACATGATGCTGTTTTCTGACCAACTAGTGAGGGAAACCAGAGGACACTCAATTCCTGCTATAGAATCACCAAACCACATGTTTCTGGCTTGGAAACTTGTTTGTGGTCAAAAGTAACAGCCTGTTACAACATTCTCTCAAAATGCTTTTCGAAGACTGAAAACGCTAAAAGTGACATGATGCTGTTTTCTGACCAACTAGTGAGAGAACCAGAGTGAATTAGATTGTTGCTATAGAATCACCAAACCACATGTTTCTGGCTTGGAAACTTGTTTGTGGTCAAAAGTAACAGCCTGTTACAACATGCTCTCAAAATGCTTTTCGAGGACTGAAAACGCTAAAAGTGACATGATGCTGTTTTCTGACCAACTAGTGAGGGAAGCCACAGGAAACTGAATTACTGCTATAGAATCACCAAACCACATGTTTCTGGCTTGGAAACTTGTTTGTGGTCAAAAGTAACAGCCTGTTACAACATGCTCTCAAAATGCTTTTCGAGGACTGAAAACGCTAAAAGTGACATGATGCTGTTTTCTGATCAACTAGTGAGGGAAGCCACAGGAAACTGAATTACTGCTATAGAATCACCAAACCACATGTTTCTGGCTTGGAAACTTGTTTGTGGTCAAAAGTAACAGCCTATTACAACATGCTCTCAAAATGCTTTTCGGGGCCTGAAAACGCTAAAAATGAGATGATGCTGTTTTCTGACCAACTAGTGAGAGAACCAGAGTGAATTAGATTGTTGCTATAGAATCACCAAACCACATGTTTCTGGCTTGGAAACTTGTTTGTGGTCAAAAGTAACAGCCTGTTACAACATGCTCTCAAAATGCTTTTCAAGGCCTGAAAACGCTAAAAGTGACATGATGCTGTTTTCTGACCAACTAGTGAGGGAAACCACAGGAAACTGAATTACTGCTATAGAATCACCAAACCACATGTTTCTGGCTTGGAAACTTGTTTCTGAGTGCTTCTGGTCAAAAGTAACAGCCTAAATTGCAACATGCTGTCAAAATGCTTTTCAGGGCCTGAAAACGCTAAAAGTAAGATGATGCTGTTTTCTGACCAACTAGTGAGGAAAACCAGAGGAAACTGCATTGCTGCTATAGAATCACCAAACCACATGTTTCTGGCTTGGAAACTTGTTTCTGAGTGCTTCTGGTCAAAAGTAACAGCCTAAGTTACAACATGCTGTCAAAATGCTTTTCGGGGCCTGAAAACGCTGAAAGTGACATGATGCTGTTTTCTGACCAACTAGTGAGGGAAACCAGAGGACACTCAATTCCTGCTATAGAATCACCAAACCACATGTTTCTGGCTTGGAAACTTGTTTGTGGTCAAAAGTAACAGCCTGTTACAACATGCTCTCAAAATGCTTTTCGGGGCCTGAAAACGCTAAAAGTGAGATGATGCTGTTTTCTGACCAACTAGTGAGGGAAACCACAGGAAACTGAATTACTGCTATAGAATCACCACAAACCACATGTTTCTGGCTTGGAAACTTGTTTGTGGTCAAAAGTAACAGCCTGTTACAACATGCTCTCAAAATGCTTTTCGAGGACTGAAAACGCTAAAAGTGACATGATGCTGTTTTCTGACCAACTAGTGAGAGAACCAGAGTGAATTAGATTGTTGCTATAGAATCACCAAACCACATGTTTCTGGCTTGGAAACTTGTTTGTGGTCAAAAGTAACAGCCTGTTACAACATGCTCTCAAAATGCTTTTCGAGGACTGAAAACGCTAAAAGTGACATGATGCTGTTTTCTGACCAACTAGTGAGGGAAGCCACAGGAAACTGAATTACTGCTATAGAATCACCAAACCACATGTTTCTGGCTTGGAAACTTGTTTGTGGTCAAAAGTAACAGCCTATTACAACATGCTCTCAAAATGCTTTTCGGGGCCTGAAAACGCTAAAAATGAGATGATGCTGTTTTCTGACCAACTAGTGAGAGAACCAGAGTGAATTAGATTGTTGCTATAGAATCACCAAACCACATGTTTCTGGCTTGGAAACTTGTTTGTGGTCAAAAGTAACAGCCTGTTACAACATGCTCTCAAAATGCTTTTCAAGGCCTGAAAACGCTAAAAGTGACATGATGCTGTTTTCTGACCAACTAGTGAGGGAAACCACAGGAAACTGAATTACTGCTATAGAATCACCAAACCACATGTTTCTGGCTTGGAAACTTGTTTCTGAGTGCTTCTGGTCAAAAGTAACAGCCTAAATTGCAACATGCTGTCAAAATGCTTTTCAGGGCCTGAAAACGCTAAAAGTAAGATGATGCTGTTTTCTGACCAACTAGTGAGGAAAACCAGAGGAAACTGCATTGCTGCTATAGAATCACCAAACCACATGTTTCTGGCTTGGAAACTTGTTTCTGAGTGCTTCTGGTCAAAAGTAACAGCCTAAGTTACAACATGCTGTCAAAATGCTTTTCGGGGCCTGAAAACGCTGAAAGTGACATGATGCTGTTTTCTGACCAACTAGTGAGGGAAACCAGAGGACACTCAATTCCTGCTATAGAATCACCAAACCACATGTTTCTGGCTTGGAAACTTGTTTGTGGTCAAAAGTAACAGCCTGTTACAACATGCTCTCAAAATGCTTTTCGGGGCCTGAAAACGCTAAAAGTGAGATGATGCTGTTTTCTGACCAACTAGTGAGGGAAACCACAGGAAACTGAATTACTGCTATAGAATCACCACAAACCACATGTTTCTGGCTTGGAAACTTGTTTGTGGTCAAAAGTAACAGCCTGTTACAACATGCTCTCAAAATGCTTTTCGAGGACTGAAAACGCTAAAAGTGACATGATGCTGTTTTCTGACCAACTAGTGAGGGAAGCCACAGGAAACTGAATTACTGCTATAGAATCACCAAACCACATGTTTCTGGCTTGGAAACTTGTTTGTGGTCAAAAGTAACAGCCTATTACAACATGCTCTCAAAATGCTTTTCGGGGCCTGAAAACGCTAAAAATGAGATGATGCTGTTTTCTGACCAACTAGTGAGAGAACCAGAGTGAATTAGATTGTTGCTATAGAATCACCAAACCACATGTTTCTGGCTTGGAAACTTGTTTGTGGTCAAAAGTAACAGCCTGTTACAACATGCTCTCAAAATGCTTTTCAAGGCCTGAAAACGCTAAAAGTGAGATGATGCTGTTTTCTGACCAACTAGTGAGGGAAACCACAGGAAACTGAATTACTGCTATAGAATCACCAAACCACATGTTTCTGGCTTGGAAACTTGTTTCTGAGTGCTTCTGGTCAAAAGTAACAGCCTAAATTGCAACATGCTGTCAAAATGCTTTTCAGGGCCTGAAAACGCTAAAAGTAAGATGATGCTGTTTTCTGACCAACTAGTGAGGAAAACCAGAGGAAACTGCATTGCTGCTATAGAATCACCAAACCACATGTTTCTGGCTTGGAAACTTGTTTCTGAGTGCTTCTGGTCAAAAGTAACAGCCTAAGTTACAACATGCTGTCAAAATGCTTTTCGGGGCCTGAAAACGCTGAAAGTGACATGATGCTGTTTTCTGACCAACTAGTGAGGGAAACCAGAGGACACTCAATTCCTGCTATAGAATCACCAAACCACATGTTTCTGGCTTGGAAACTTGTTTATGGTCAAAAGTAACAGCCTGTTACAACATGCTCTCAAAATGCTTTTCGGGGCCTGAAAACGCTAAAAGTGAGATGATGCTGTTTTCTGACCAACTAGTGAGGGAAACCACAGGAAACTGAATTACTGCTATAGAATCACCAAACCACATGTTTCTGGCTTGGAAACTTGTTTCTGGTCAAAAGTAACAGCCTGTTACAACATGCTCTCAAAATGCTTTTCGAGGACTGAAAACGCTAAAAGTGACATGATGCTGTTTTCTGACCAACTAGTGAGGGAAGCCACAGGAAACTGAATTACTGCTATAGAATCACCAAACCACATGTTTCTGGCTTGGAAACTTGTTTCTGAGTGCTTCTGGTCAAAAGTAACAGCCTAAATTGCGACATGCTGTAAAAATGCTTTTCAGGGCCTGAAAACGCTAAAAGTAAGATGATGCTGTTTTCTGACCAACTAGTGAGGGAAACCACAGGAAACTGAATTACTGCTATAGAATCACCAAACCACATGTTTCTGGCTTGGAAACTTGTTTCTGAGTGCTTCTGGTCAAAAGTAACAGCCTAAGTTACAACATGCTCTCAAAATGCTTTTCAGGGCCTGAAAACGCTGAAAGTGACATGATGCTGTTTTCTGACCAACTAGTGAGGGAAACCAGAGGACACTCAATTCCTGCTATAGAATCACCAAACCACATGTTTCTGGCTTGGAAACTTGTTTGTGGTCAAAAGTAACAGCCTATTACAACATGCTCTCAAAATGCTTTTCGGGGCCTGAAAACGCTAAAAATGAGATGATGCTGTTTTCTGACCAACTAGTGAGAGAACCAGAGTGAATTAGATTGTTGCTATAGAATCACCAAACCACATGTTTCTGGCTTGGAAACTTGTTTGTGGTCAAAAGTAACAGCCTGTTACAACATGCTCTCAAAATGCTTTTCAAGGACTGAAAACACTAAAAGTGACATGATGCTGTTTTCTGACCAACTAGTGAGGGAAACCACAGGAAACTGAATTACTGCTATAGAATCACCACAAACCACATGTTTCTGGCTTGGAAACTTGTTTCTGGTCAAAAGTAACAGCCTGTTACAACATGCTCTCAAAATGCTTTTCGAGGACTGAAAACGCTAAAAGTGACATGATGCTGTTTTCTGACCAACTAGTGAGACAACCAGAGTGAATTAGATTGTTGCTATAGAATCACCAAACCACATGTTTCTGGCTTGGAAACTTGTTTGTGGTCAAAAGTAACAGCCTGTTACAACATGCTCTCAAAATACTTTTCGGGGCCTGAAAACGCTAAAAGTGAGATGATGCTGTTTTCTGACCAACTAGTGAGGGAAACCACAGGAAACTGAATTACTGCTATAGAATCACCAAACCACATGTTTCTGGCTTGGAAACTTGTTTGTGGTCAAAAGTAACAGCCTGTTACAACATGCTCTCAAAATGCTTTTCGAGGACTGAAAACGCTAAAAGTGACATGATGCTGTTTTCTGACCAACTAGTGAGGGAAGCCACAGGAAACTGAATTACTGCTATAGAATCACCAAACCACATGTTTCTGGCTTGGAAACTTGTTTGTGGTCAAAAGTAACAGCCTATTACAACATGCTCTCAAAATGCTTTTCGGGGCCTGAAAACGCTAAAAATGAGATGATGCTGTTTTCTGACCAACTAGTGAGAGAACCAGAGTGAATTAGATTGTTGCTATAGAATCACCAAACCACATGTTTCTGGCTTGGAAACTTGTTTGTGGTCAAAAGTAACAGCCTGTTACAACATGCGCTCAAAATGCTTTTCAAGGACTGAAAACGCTAAAAGTGACATGATGCTGTTTTCTGACCAACTAGTGAGAGAACCAGAGTGAATTAGATTGTTGCTATAGAATCACCAAACCACATGTTTCTGGCTTGGAAACTTGTTTGTGGTCAAAAGTAACAGCCTGTTACAACATGCTCTCAAAATGCTTTTCGGGGCCTGAAAACGCTAAAAGTGAGATGATGCTGTTTTCTGACCAACTAGTGAGGGAAACCACAGGAAACTGAATTACTGCTATAGAATCACCAAACCACATGTTTCTGGCTTGGAAACTTGTTTGTGGTCAAAAGTAACAGCCTGTTACAACATGCTCTCAAAATGCTTTTCGAGGACTGAAAACGCTAAAAGTGACATTATGCTGTTTTCTGACCAACTAGTGAGGGAAGCCACAGGAAACTGAATTACTGCTATAGAATCACCAAACCACATGTTTCTGGCTTGGAAACTTGTTTGTGGTCAAAAGTAACAGCCTATTACAACATGCTCTCAAAATGCTTTTCGGGGCCTGAAAACGCTAAAAATGAGATGATGCTGTTTTCTGACCAACTAGTGAGAGAACCAGAGTGAATTAGATTGTTGCTATAGAATCACCAAACCACATGTTTCTGGCTTGGAAACTTGTTTGTGGTCAAAAGTAACAGCCTGTTACAACATGCTCTCAAAATGCTTTTCAAGGACTGAAAACGCTAAAAGTGACATGATGCTGTTTTCTGACCAACTAGTGAGGGAAACCACAGGAAACTGAATTACTGCTATAGAATCACCAAACCACATGTTTCTGGCTTGGAAACTTGTTTCTGAGTGCTTCTGGTCAAAAGTAACAGCCTAAATTGCAACATGCTGTCAAAATGCTTTTCAGGGCCTGAAAACGCTAAAAGTAAGATGATGCTGTTTTCTGACCAACTAGTGAGGAAAACCAGAGGAAACTGCATTGCTGCTATAGAATCACCAAACCACATGTTTCTGGCTTGGAAACTTGTTTCTGAGTGCTTCTGGTCAAAAGTAACAGCCTAAGTTACAACATGCTGTCAAAATGCTTTTCGGGGCCTGAAAACGCTGAAAGTGACATGATGCTGTTTTCTGACCAACTAGTGAGGGAAACCAGAGGACACTCAATTCCTGCTATAGAATCACCAAACCACATGTTTCTGGCTTGGAAACTTGTTTGTGGTCAAAAGTAACAGCCTGTTACAACATGCTCTCAAAATGCTTTTCGGGGCCTGAAAACGCTAAAAGTGAGATGATGCTGTTTTCTGACCAACTAGTGAGGGAAACCACAGGAAACTGAATTACTGCTATAGAATCACCACAAACCACATGTTTCTGGCTTGGAAACTTGTTTCTGAGTGCTTCTGGTCAAAAGTATCAGCCTGAATTGCAACATGCTGTCAAAATGCTTTTCAGGGCCTGAAAACGCTAAAAGTAAGGTGATGCTGTTTTCTGACCAACTAGTGAGGGAAACCAGAGGAAACTGCATTGCTGCTATAGAATCACCAAACCACATGTTTCTGGCTTGGAAACTTGTTTCTGAGTGCTTCTGGTCAAAAGTAACAGCCTAAGTTACAACATGCTCTCAAAATGCTTTTCGGGGCCTGAAAACGCTGAAAGTGACATGATGCTGTTTTCTGACCAACTAGTGAGAGAACCAGAGTGAATTAGATTGTTGCTATAGAATCACCAAACCACATGTTTCTGGCTTGGAAACTTGTTTGTGGTCAAAAGTAACAGCCTGTTACAACATGCTCTCAAAATGCTTTTCAAGGACTGAAAACGCTAAAAGTGACATGATGCTGTTTTCTGACCAACTAGTGAGGGAAACCACAGGAAACTGAATTACTGCTATAGAATCACCACAAACCACATGTTTCTGGCTTGGAAACTTGTTTCTGGTCAAAAGTAACAGCCTGTTACAACATGCTCTCAAAATGCTTTTCGAGGACTGAAAACGCTAAAAGTGACATGATGCTGTTTTCTGACCAACTAGTGAGAGAACCAGAGTGAATTAGATTGTTGCTATAGAATCACCAAACCACATGTTTCTGGCTTGGAAACTTGTTTGTGGTCAAAAGTAACAGCCTGTTACAACATGCTCTCAAAATGCTTTTCGAGGACTGAAAACGCTAAAAGTGACATGATGCTGTTTTCTGACCAACTAGTGAGGGAAGCCACAGGAAACTGAATTACTGCTATAGAATCACCAAACCACATGTTTCTGGCTTGGAAACTTGTTTCTGGTCAAAAGTAACAGCCTGTTACAACATGCTCTCAAAATGCTTTTCGAGGACTGAAAACGCTAAAAGTGACATGATGCTGTTTTCTGACCAACTAGTGAGGGAAACCACAGGAAACTGAATTACTGCTATAGAATCACCAAACCACATGTTTCTGGCTTGGAAACTTGTTTGTGGTCAAAAGTAACAGCCTATTACAACATGCTCTCAAAATGCTTTTCGAGGCCTGAAAACGCTAAAAATGAGATGATGCTGTTTTCTGACCAACTAGTGAGAGAACCAGAGTGAATTAGATTGTTGCTATAGAATCACCAAACCACATGTTTCTGGCTTGGAAACTTGTTTGTGGTCAAAAGTAACAGCCTATTACAACATGCTCTCAAAATGCTTTTCGGGGCCTGAAAACGCTAAAAATGAGATGATGCTGTTTTCTGACCAACTAGTGAGAGAACCAGAGTGAATTAGATTGTTGCTATAGAATCACCAGACCACATGTTTCTGGCTTGGAAACTTGTTTGTGGTCAAAAGTAACAGCCTGTTACAACATGCTCTCAAAATGCTTTTCGAGGACTGAAAACGCTAAAAGTGACATGATGCTGTTTTCTGACCAACTAGTGAGGGAAGCCACAGGAAACTGAATTACTGCTATAGAATCACCAAACCACATGTTTCTGGCTTGGAAACTTGTTTCTGAGTGCTTCTGGTCAAAAGTAACAGCCTAAATTGCGACATGCTGTAAAAATGCTTTTCAGGGCCTGAAAACGCTAAAAGTAAGATGATGCTGTTTTCTGACCAACTAGTGAGGGAAACCACAAGAAACTGAATGACTGCTATAGAATCACCAAACCACATGTTTCTGGCTTGGAAACTTGTTTGTGGTCAAAAGTAACAGCCTGTTACAACATGCTCTCAAAATGCTTTTCGAGGACTGAAAACGCTAAAAGTGACATGATGCTGTTTTCTGACCAACTAGTGAGAGAACCAGAGTGAATTAGATTGTTGCTATAGAATCACCAAACCACATGTTTCTGGCTTGGAAACTTGTTTGTGGTCAAAAGTAACAGCCTGTTACAACATGCTCTCAAAATGCTTTTCGGGGCCTGAAAACGCTAAAAGTGAGATGATGCTGTTTTCTGACCAACTAGTGAGGGAAACCACAGGAAACTGAATTACTGCTATAGAATCACCAAACCACATGTTTCTGGCTTGGAAACTTGTTTGTGGTCAAAAGTAACAGCCTGTTACAACATGCTCTCAAAATGCTTTTCGAGGACTGAAAACGCTAAAAGTGACATGATGCTGTTTTCTGACCAACTAGTGAGGGAAGCCACAGGAAACTGAATTACTGCTATAGAATCACCAAACCACATGTTTCTGGCTTGGAAACTTGTTTGTGGTCAAAAGTAACAGCCTATTACAACATGCTCTCAAAATGCTTTTCGGGGCCTGAAAACGCTAAAAATGAGATGATGCTGTTTTCTGACCAACTAGTGAGAGAACCAGAGTGAATTAGATTGTTGCTATAGAATCACCAAACCACATGTTTCTGGCTTGGAAACTTGTTTGTGGTCAAAAGTAACAGCCTGTTACAACATGCTCTCAAAATGCTTTTCGAGGACTGAAAACGCTAAAAGTGACATGATGCTGTTTTCTGACCAACTAGTGAGGGAAACCACAGGAAACTGAATTACTGCTATAGAATCACCAAACCACATGTTTCTGGCGTGGAAACTTGTTTCTGAGTGCTTCTGGTCAAAAGTAACAGCCTAAGTTACAACATGCTCTCAAAATGCTTTTCGGGGCCTGAAAACGCTAAAAGTGAGATGATGCTGTTTTCTCACCAACTAGTCAGGGAAACCACAGGAAACTGAATTCCTGCTATAGAATCACCAAACCACATGTTTCTGGCTTGGAAACTTGTTTCTGAGTGCTTCTGGTCAAAAGTAACAGCCTAAATTGCGACATGCTGTAAAAATGCTTTTCAGGGCCTGAAAACGCTAAAAGTAAGATGATGCTGTTTTCTGACCAACTAGTGAGGGAAACCACAGGAAACTGAATGACTGGTATAGAATCACCAAACCACATGTTTCTGGCTTGGAAACTTGTTTCTGAGTGCTTCTGGTCAAAAGTATCAGCCTGAATTGCAACATGCTGTCAAAATGCTTTTCAGGGCCTGAAAACGCTAAAAGTAAGGTGATGCTGTTTTCTGACCAACTAGTGAGGAAAACCAGAGGAAACTGCATTGCTGCTATAGAATCACCAAACCACATGTTTCTGGCTTGGAAACTTGTTTCTGAGTGCTTCTGGTCAAAAGTAACAGCCTAAGTTACAACATGCTCTCAAAATGCTTTTCGGGGCCTGAAAACGCTGAAAGTGACATGATGCTGTTTTCTGACCAACTAGTGAGGGAAACCAGAGGACACTCAATTCCTGCTATAGAATCACCAAACCACATGTTTCTGGCTTGGAAACTTGTTTGTGGTCAAAAGTAACAGCCTATTACAACATGCTCTCAAAATGCTTTTCGGGGCCTGAAAACGCTAAAAATGAGATGATGCTGTTTTCTGACCAACTAGTGAGAGAACCAGAGTGAATTAGATTGTTGCTATAGAATCACCAAACCACATGTTTCTGGCTTGGAAACTTGTTTGTGGTCAAAAGTAACAGCCTGTTACAACATGCTCTCAAAATGCTTTTCAAGGACTGAAAACACTAAAAGTGACATGATGCTGTTTTCTGACCAACTAGTGAGGGAAACCACAGGAAACTGAATTACTGCTATAGAATCACCACAAACCACATGTTTCTGGCTTGGAAACTTGTTTCTGGTCAAAAGTAACAGCCTGTTACAACATGCTCTCAAAATGCTTTTCGAGGACTGAAAACGCTAAAAGTGACATGATGCTGTTTTCTGACCAACTAGTGAGAGAACCAGAGTGAATTAGATTGTTGCTATAGAATCACCAAACCACATGTTTCTGGCTTGGAAACTTGTTTCTGGTCAAAAGTAACAGCCTGTTACAACATGCTCTCAAAATGCTTTTCGGGGCCTGAAAACGCTAAAAGTGAGATGATGCTGTTTTCTGACCAACTAGTGAGGGAAACCACAGGAAACTGAATTACTGCTATAGAATCACCAAACCACATGTTTCTGGCTTGGAAACTTGTTTGTGGTCAAAAGTAACAGCCTGTTACAACATGCTCTCAAAATGCTTTTCGAGGACTGAAAACGCTAAAAGTGACATGATGCTGTTTTCTGACCAACTAGTGAGGGAAGCCACAGGAAACTGAATTACTGCTATAGAATCACCAAACCACATGTTTCTGGCTTGGAAACTTGTTTGTGGTCAAAAGTAACAGCCTATTACAACATGCTCTCAAAATGCTTTTCGGGGCCTGAAAACGCTAAAAATGAGATGATGCTGTTTTCTGACCAACTAGTGAGAGAACCAGAGTGAATTAGATTGTTGCTATAGAATCACCAAAACACATGTTTCTGGCTTGGAAACTTGTTTGTGGTCAAAAGTAACAGCCTGTTACAACATGCTCTCAAAATGCTTTTCAAGGCCTGAAAACGCTAAAAGTGACATGATGCTGTTTTCTGACCAACTAGTGAGGGAAACCACAGGAAACTGAATTACTGCTATAGAATCACCAAACCACATGTTTCTGGCTTGGAAACTTGTTTCTGAGTGCTTCTGGTCAAAAGTAACAGCCTAAATTGCAACATGCTGTCAAAATGCTTTTCAGGGCCTGAAAACGCTAAAAGTAAGATGATGCTGTTTTCTGACCAACTAGTGAGGAAAACCAGAGGAAACTGCATTGCTGCTATAGAATCACCAAACCACATGTTTCTGGCTTGGAAACTTGTTTCTGAGTGCTTCTGGTCAAAAGTAACAGCCTAAGTTACAACATGCTGTCAAAATGCTTTTCGGGGCCTGAAAACGCTGAAAGTGACATGATGCTGTTTTCTGACCAACTAGTGAGGGAAACCAGAGGACACTCAATTCCTGCTATAGAATCACCAAACCACATGTTTCTGGCTTGGAAACTTGTTTGTGGTCAAAAGTAACAGCCTGTTACAACATGCTCTCAAAATGCTTTTCGGGGCCTGAAAACGCTAAAAGTGAGATGATGCTGTTTTCTGACCAACTAGTGAGGGAAACCACAGGAAACTGAATTACTGCTATAGAATCACCAAACCACATGTTTCTGGCTTGGAAACTTGTTTGTGGTCAAAAGTAACAGCCTGTTACAACATGCTCTCAAAATGCTTTTCGAGGACTGAAAACGCTAAAAGTGAGATGATGCTGTTTTCTGACCAACTAGTGAGGGAAGCCACAGGAAACTGAATTACTGCTATAGAATCACCAAACCACATGTTTCTGGCTTGGAAACTTGTTTCTGAGTGCTTCTGGTCAAAAGTAACAGCCTAAATTGCGACATGCTGTAAAAATGCTTTTCAGGGCCTGAAAACGCTAAAAGTAAGATGTTGCTGTTTTCTGACCAACTAGTGAGGGAAACCACAGGAAACTGAATGACTGGTATAGAATCACCAAACCACATGTTTCTGGCTTGGAAACTTGTTTCTGAGTGCTTCTGGTCAAAAGTATCAGCCTGAATTGCAACATGCTGTCAAAATGCTTTTCAGGGCCTGAAAACGCTAAAAGTAAGGTGATGCTGTTTTCTGACCAACTAGTGAGGAAAACCAGAGGAAACTGCATTGCTGCTATAGAATCACCAAACCACATGTTTCTGGCTTGGAAACTTGTTTCTGAGTGCTTCTGGTCAAAAGTAACAGCCTAAGTTACAACATGCTCTCAAAATGCTTTTCGGGGCCTGAAAACGCTGAAAGTGACATGATGCTGTTTTCTGACCAACTAGTGAGGGAAACCAGAGGACACTCAATTCCTGCTATAGAATCACCAAACCACATGTTTCTGGCTTGGAAACTTGTTTGTGGTCAAAAGTAACAGCCTATTACAACATGCTCTCAAAATGCTTTTCGGGGCCTGAAAACGCTAAAAATGAGATGATGCTGTTTTCTGACCAACTAGTGAGAGAACCAGAGTGAATTAGATTGTTGCTATAGAATCACCAAACCACATGTTTCTGGCTTGGAAACTTGTTTGTGGTCAAAAGTAACAGCCTGTTACAACATGCTCTCAAAATGCTTTTCAAGGACTGAAAACACTAAAAGTGACATGATGCTGTTTTCTGACCAACTAGTGAGGGAAACCACAGGAAACTGAATTACTGCTATAGAATCACCACAAACCACATGTTTCTGGCTTGGAAACTTGTTTCTGGTCAAAAGTAACAGCCTGTTACAACATGCTCTCAAAATGCTTTTCGAGGACTGAAAACGCTAAAAGTGACATGATGCTGTTTTCTGACCAACTAGTGAGAGAACCAGAGTGAATTAGATTGTTGCTATAGAATCACCAAACCACATGTTTCTGGCTTGGAAACTTGTTTGTGGTCAAAAGTAACAGCCTGTTACAACATGCTCTCAAAATGCTTTTCGGGGCCTGAAAACGCTAAAAGTGAGATGATGCTGTTTTCTGACCAACTAGTGAGGGAAACCACAGGAAACTGAATTACTGCTATAGAATCACCAAACCACATGTTTCTGGCTTGGAAACTTGTTTGTGGTCAAAAGTAACAGCCTGTTACAACATGCTCTCAAAATGCTTTTCGAGGACTGAAAACGCTAAAAGTGACATGATGCTGTTTTCTGACCAACTAGTGAGGGAAGCCACAGGAAACTGAATTACTGCTATAGAATCACCAAACCACATGTTTCTGGCTTGGAAACTTGTTTGTGGTCAAAAGTAACAGCCTATTACAACATGCTCTCAAAATGCTTTTCGGGGCCTGAAAACGCTAAAAATGAGATGATGCTGTTTTCTGACCAACTAGTGAGAGAACCAGAGTGAATTAGATTGTTGCTATAGAATCACCAAAACACATGTTTCTGGCTTGGAAACTTGTTTGTGGTCAAAAGTAACAGCCTGTTACAACATGCTCTCAAAATGCTTTTCAAGGCCTGAAAACGCTAAAAGTGACATGATGCTGTTTTCTGACCAACTAGTGAGGGAAACCACAGGAAACTGAATTACTGCTATAGAATCACCAAACCACATGTTTCTGGCTTGGAAACTTGTTTCTGAGTGCTTCTGGTCAAAAGTAACAGCCTAAATTGCAACATGCTGTCAAAATGCTTTTCAGGGCCTGAAAACGCTAAAAGTAAGATGATGCTGTTTTCTGACCAACTAGTGAGGAAAACCAGAGGAAACTGCATTGCTGCTATAGAATCACCAAACCACATGTTTCTGGCTTGGAAACTTGTTTCTGAGTGCTTCTGGTCAAAAGTAACAGCCTAAGTTACAACATGCTGTCAAAATGCTTTTCGGGGCCTGAAAACGCTGAAAGTGACATGACGCTGTTTTCTGACCAACTAGTGAGGGAAACCAGAGGACACTCAATTCCTGCTATAGAATCACCAAACCACATGTTTCTGGCTTGGAAACTTGTTTGTGGTCAAAAGTAACAGCCTGTTACAACATGCTCTCAAAATGCTTTTCGGGGCCTGAAAACGCTAAAAGTGAGATGATGCTGTTTTCTGACCAACTAGTGAGGGAAACCACAGGAAACTGAATTACTGCTATAGAATCACCAAACCACATGTTTCTGGCTTGGAAACTTGTTTGTGGTCAAAAGTAACAGCCTGTTACAACATGCTCTCAAAATGCTTTTCGAGGACTGAAAACGCTAAAAGTGAGATGATGCTGTTTTCTGACCAACTAGTGAGGGAAGCCACAGGAAACTGAATTACTGCCATAGAATCACCAAACCACATGTTTCTGGCTTGGAAACTTGTTTCTGAGTGCTTCTGGTCAAAAGTAACAGCCTAAATTGCGACATGCTGTAAAAATGCTTTTCAGGGCCTGAAAACGCTAAAAGTAAGATGATGCTGTTTTCTGACCAACTAGTGAGGGAAACCACAGGAAACTGAATGACTGGTATAGAATCACCAAACCACATGTTTCTGGCTTGGAAACTTGTTTCTGAGTGCTTCTGGTCAAAAGTATCAGCCTGAATTGCAACATGCTGTCAAAATGCTTTTCAGGGCCTGAAAACGCTAAAAGTAAGGTGATGCTGTTTTCTGACCAACTAGTGAGGAAAACCAGAGGAAACTGCATTGCTGCTATAGAATCACCAAACCACATGTTTCTGGCTTGGAAACTTGTTTCTGAGTGCTTCTGGTCAAAAGTAACAGCCTAAGTTACAACATGCTCTCAAAATGCTTTTCGGGGCCTGAAAACGCTGAAAGTGACATGATGCTGTTTTCTGACCAACTAGTGAGGGAAACCAGAGGACACTCAATTCCTGCTATAGAATCACCAAACCACATGTTTCTGGCTTGGAAACTTGTTTGTGGTCAAAAGTAACAGCCTATTACAACATGCTCTCAAAATGCTTTTCGGGGCCTGAAAACGCTAAAAATGAGATGATGCTGTTTTCTGACCAACTAGTGAGAGAACCAGAGTGAATTAGATTGTTGCTATAGAATCACCAAACCACATGTTTCTGGCTTGGAAACTTGTTTGTGGTCAAAAGTAACAGCCTGTTACAACATGCTCTCAAAATGCTTTTCAAGGACTGAAAACGCTAAAAGTGACATGATGCTGTTTTCTGACCAACTAGTGAGGGAAACCACAGGAAACTGAATTACTGCTATAGAATCACCACAAACCACATGTTTCTGGCTTGGAAACTTGTTTCTGGTCAAAAGTAACAGCCTGTTACAACATGCTCTCAAAATGCTTTTCGAGGACTGAAAACGCTAAAAGTGACATGATGCTGTTTTCTGACCAACTAGTGAGAGAACCAGAGTGAATTAGATTGTTGCTATAGAATCACCAAACCACATGTTTCTGGCTTGGAAACTTGTTTGTGGTCAAAAGTAACAGCCTGTTACAACATGCTCTCAAAATGCTTTTCGGGGCCTGAAAACGCTAAAAGTGAGATGATGCTGTTTTCTGACCAACTAGTGAGGGAAACCACAGGAAACTGAATTACTGCTATAGAATCACCAAACCACATGTTTCTGGCTTGGAAACTTGTTTGTGGTCAAAAGTAACAGCCTGTTACAACATGCTCTCAAAATGCTTTTCGAGGACTGAAAACGCTAAAAGTGACATGATGCTGTTTTCTGACCAACTAGTGAGGGAAGCCACAGGAAACTGAATTACTGCTATAGAATCACCAAACCACATGTTTCTGGCTTGGAAACTTGTTTGTGGTCAAAAGTAACAGCCTATTACAACATGCTCTCAAAATGCTTTTCGGGGCCTGAAAACGCTAAAAATGAGATGATGCTGTTTTCTGACCAACTAGTGAGAGAACCAGAGTGAATTAGATTGTTGCTATAGAATCACCAAACCACATGTTTCTGGCTTGGAAACTTGTTTGTGGTCAAAAGTAACAGCCTGTTACAACATGCTCTCAAAATGCTTTTCGGGGCCTGAAAACGCTAAAAGTGAGATGATGCTGTTTTCTGACCAACTAGTGAGGGAAACCACAGGAAACTGAATTACTGCTATAGAATCACCAAACCACATGTTTCTGGCTTGGAAACTTGTTTGTGGTCAAAAGTAACAGCCTGTTACAACATGCTCTCAAAATGCTTTTCGAGGACTGAAAACGCTAAAAGTGAGATGATGCTGTTTTCTGACCAACTAGTGAGGGAAGCCACAGGAAACTGAATTACTGCTATAGAATCACCAAACCACATGTTTCTGGCTTGGAAACTTGTTTCTGAGTGCTTCTGGTCAAAAGTATCAGCCTGAATTGCAACATGCTGTCAAAATGCTTTTCAGGGCCTGAAAACGCTAAAAGTAAGGTGATGCTGTTTTCTGACCAACTAGTGAGGAAAACCAGAGGAAACTGCATTGCTGCTATAGAATCACCAAACCACATGTTTCTGGCTTGGAAACTTGTTTCTGAGTGCTTCTGGTCAAAAGTAACAGCCTAAGTTACAACATGCTCTCAAAATGCTTTTCGGGGCCTGAAAACGCTGAAAGTGACATGATGCTGTTTTCTGACCAACTAGTGAGGGAAACCAGAGGACACTCAATTCCTGCTATAGAATCACCAAACCACATGTTTCTGGCTTGGAAACTTGTTTGTGGTCAAAAGTAACAGCCTATTACAACATGCTCTCAAAATGCTTTTCGGGGCCTGAAAACGCTAAAAATGAGATGATGCTGTTTTCTGACCAACTAGTGAGAGAACCAGAGTGAATTAGATTGTTGCTATAGAATCACCAAACCACATGTTTCTGGCTTGGAAACTTGTTTGTGGTCAAAAGTAACAGCCTGTTACAACATGCTCTCAAAATGCTTTTCAAGGACTGAAAACGCTAAAAGTGACATGATGCTGTTTTCTGACCAACTAGTGAGGGAAACCACAGGAAACTGAATTACTGCTATAGAATCACCACAAACCACATGTTTCTGGCTTGGAAACTTGTTTCTGGTCAAAAGTAACAGCCTGTTACAACATGCTCTCAAAATGCTTTTCGAGGACTGAAAACGCTAAAAGTGACATGATGCTGTTTTCTGACCAACTAGTGAGAGAACCAGAGTGAATTAGATTGTTGCTATAGAATCACCAAACCACATGTTTCTGGCTTGGAAACTTGTTTGTGGTCAAAAGTAACAGCCTGTTACAACATGCTCTCAAAATGCTTTTCGAGGACTGAAAACGCTAAAAGTGACATGATGCTGTTTTCTGACCAACTAGTGAGGGAAACCACAGGAAACTGAATTACTGCTATAGAATCACCAAACCACATGTTTCTGGCTTGGAAACTTGTTTCTGGTCAAAAGTAACAGCCTGTTACAACATGCTCTCAAAATGCTTTTCGAGGACTGAAAACGCTAAAAGTGACATGATGCTGTTTTCTGACCAACTAGTGAGAGAACCAGAGTGAATTAGATTGTTGCTATAGAATCACCAAACCACATGTTTCTGGCTTGGAAACTTGTTTGTGGTCAAAAGTAACAGCCTGTTACAACATGCTCTCAAAATGCTTTTCGGGGCCTGAAAACGCTAAAAGTGAGATGATGCTGTTTTCTGACCAACTAGTGAGGGAAACCACAGGAAACTGAATTACTGCTATAGAATCACCAAACCACATGTTTCTGGCTTGGAAACTTGTTTCTGGTCAAAAGTAACAGCCTGTTACAACATGCTCTCAAAATGCTTTTCGAGGACTGAAAACGCTAAAAGTGACATGATACTGTTTTCTGACCAACTAGTGAGGGAAGCCACAGGAAACTGAATTACTGCTATAGAATCACCAAACCACATGTTTCTGGCTTGGAAACTTGTTTGTGGTCAAAAGTAACAGCCTATTACAACATGCTCTCAAAATGCTTTTCGGGGCCTGAAAACGCTAAAAATGAGATGATGCTGTTTTCTGACCAACTAGTGAGAGAACCAGAGTGAATTAGATTGTTGCTATAGAATCACCAAACCACATGTTTCTGGCTTGGAAACTTGTTTGTGGTCAAAAGTAACAGCCTGTTACAACATGCTCTCAAAATGCTTTTCAAAGCCTGAAAACGCTAAAAGTGACATGATGCTGTTTTCTGACCAACTAGTGAGGGAAACCACAGGAAACTGAATTACTGCTATAGAATCACCAAACCACATGTTTCTGGCTTGGAAACTTGTTTCTGAGTGCTTCTGGTCAAAAGTAACAGCCTAAATTGCAACATGCTGTCAAAATGCTTTTCAGGGCCTGAAAACGCTAAAAGTAAGATGATGCTGTTTTCTGACCAACTAGTGAGGAAAACCAGAGGAAACTGCATTGCTGCTATAGAATCACCAAACCACATGTTTCTGGCTTGGAAACTTGTTTCTGAGTGCTTCTGGTCAAAAGTAACAGCCTAAGTTACAACATGCTGTCAAAATGCTTTTCGGGGCCTGAAAACGCTGAAAGTGACATGATGCTGTTTTCTGACCAACTAGTGAGGGAAACCAGAGGACACTCAATTCCTGCTATAGAATCACCAAACCACATGTTTCTGGCTTGGAAACTTGTTTGTGGTCAAAAGTAACAGCCTGTTACAACATGCTCTCAAAATGCTTTTCGGGGCCTGAAAACGCTAAAAGTGAGATGATGCTGTTTTCTGACCAACTAGTGAGGGAAACCACAGGAAACTGAATTACTGCTATAGAATCACCAAACCACATGTTTCTGGCTTGGAAACTTGTTTGTGGTCAAAAGTAACAGCCTGTTACAACATGCTCTCAAAATGCTTTTCGAGGACTGAAAACGCTAAAAGTGAGATGATGCTGTTTTCTGACCAACTAGTGAGGGAAGCCACAGGAAACTGAATTACTGCTATAGAATCACCAAACCACATGTTTCTGGCTTGGAAACTTGTTTCTGAGTGCTTCTGGTCAAAAGTAACAGCCTAAATTGCGACATGCTGTAAAAATGCTTTTCAGGGCCTGAAAACGCTAAAAGTAAGATGATGCTGTTTTCTGACCAACTAGTGAGGGAAACCACAGGAAACTGAATGACTGGTATAGAATCACCAAACCACATGTTTCTGGCTTGGAAACTTGTTTCTGAGTGCTTCTGGTCAAAAGTATCAGCCTGAATTGCAACATGCTGTCAAAATGCTTTTCAGGGCCTGAAAACGCTAAAAGTAAGGTGATGCTGTTTTCTGACCAACTAGTGAGGAAAACCAGAGGAAACTGCATTGCTGCTATAGAATCACCAAACCACATGTTTCTGGCTTGGAAACTTGTTTCTGAGTGCTTCTGGTCAAAAGTAACAGCCTAAGTTACAACATGCTCTCAAAATGCTTTTCGGGGCCTGAAAACGCTGAAAGTGACATGATGCTGTTTTCTGACCAACTAGTGAGGGAAACCAGAGGACACTCAATTCCTGCTATAGAATCACCAAACCACATGTTTCTGGCTTGGAAACTTGTTTGTGGTCAAAAGTAACAGCCTATTACAACATGCTCTCAAAATGCTTTTCGGGGCCTGAAAACGCTAAAAATGAGATGATGCTGTTTTCTGACCAACTAGTGAGAGAACCAGAGTGAATTAGATTGTTGCTATAGAATCACCAAACCACATGTTTCTGGCTTGGAAACTTGTTTGTGGTCAAAAGTAACAGCCTGTTACAACATGCTCTCAAAATGCTTTTCAAGGACTGAAAACGCTAAAAGTGACATGATGCTGTTTTCTGACCAACTAGTGAGGGAAACCACAGGAAACTGAATTACTGCTATAGAATCACCACAAACCACATGTTTCTGGCTTGGAAACTTGTTTCTGGTCAAAAGTAACAGCCTGTTACAACATGCTCTCAAAATGCTTTTCGAGGACTGAAAACGCTAAAAGTGACATGATGCTGTTTTCTGACCAACTAGTGAGAGAACCAGAGTGAATTAGATTGTTGCTATAGAATCACCAAACCACATGTTTCTGGCTTGGAAACTTGTTTGTGGTCAAAAGTAACAGCCTGTTACAACATGCTCTCAAAATGCTTTTCGGGGCCTGAAAACGCTAAAAGTGAGATGATGCTGTTTTCTGACCAACTAGTGAGGGAAACCACAGGAAACTGAATTACTGCTATAGAATCACCAAACCACATGTTTCTGGCTTGGAAACTTGTTTGTGGTCAAAAGTAACAGCCTGTTACAACATGCTCTCAAAATGCTTTTCGAGGACTGAAAACGCTAAAAGTGACATGATGCTGTTTTCTGACCAACTAGTGAGGGAAGCCACAGGAAACTGAATTACTGCTATAGAATCACCAAACCACATGTTTCTGGCTTGGAAACTTGTTTGTGGTCAAAAGTAACAGCCTATTACAACATGCTCTCAAAATGCTTTTCGGGGCCTGAAAACGCTAAAAATGAGATGATGCTGTTTTCTGACCAACTAGTGAGAGAACCAGAGTGAATTAGATTGTTGCTATAGAATCACCAAACCACATGTTTCTGGCTTGGAAACTTGTTTGTGGTCAAAAGTAACAGCCTGTTACAACATGCTCTCAAAATGCTTTTCAAGGCCTGAAAACGCTAAAAGTGACATGATGCTGTTTTCTGACCAACTAGTGAGGGAAACCACAGGAAACTGAATTACTGCTATAGAATCACCAAACCACATGTTTCTGGCTTGGAAACTTGTTTCTGAGTGCTTCTGGTCAAAAGTAACAGCCTAAATTGCAACATGCTGTCAAAATGCTTTTCAGGGCCTGAAAACGCTAAAAGTAAGATGATGCTGTTTTCTGACCAACTAGTGAGGAAAACCAGAGGAAACTGCATTGCTGCTATAGAATCACCAAACCACATGTTTCTGGCTTGGAAACTTGTTTCTGAGTGCTTCTGGTCAAAAGTAACAGCCTAAGTTACAACATGCTGTCAAAATGCTTTTCGGGGCCTGAAAACGCTGAAAGTGACATGACGCTGTTTTCTGACCAACTAGTGAGGGAAACCAGAGGACACTCAATTCCTGCTATAGAATCACCAAACCACATGTTTCTGGCTTGGAAACTTGTTTGTGGTCAAAAGTAACAGCCTGTTACAACATGCTCTCAAAATGCTTTTCGGGGCCTGAAAACGCTAAAAGTGAGATGATGCTGTTTTCTGACCAACTAGTGAGGGAAACCACAGGAAACTGAATTACTGCTATAGAATCACCAAACCACATGTTTCTGGCTTGGAAACTTGTTTGTGGTCAAAAGTAACAGCCTGTTACAACATGCTCTCAAAATGCTTTTCGAGGACTGAAAACGCTAAAAGTGAGATGATGCTGTTTTCTGACCAACTAGTGAGGGAAGCCACAGGAAACTGAATTACTGCCATAGAATCACCAAACCACATGTTTCTGGCTTGGAAACTTGTTTCTGAGTGCTTCTGGTCAAAAGTAACAGCCTAAATTGCGACATGCTGTAAAAATGCTTTTCAGGGCCTGAAAACGCTAAAAGTAAGATGATGCTGTTTTCTGACCAACTAGTGAGGGAAACCACAGGAAACTGAATGACTGGTATAGAATCACCAAACCACATGTTTCTGGCTTGGAAACTTGTTTCTGAGTGCTTCTGGTCAAAAGTATCAGCCTGAATTGCAACATGCTGTCAAAATGCTTTTCAGGGCCTGAAAACGCTAAAAGTAAGGTGATGCTGTTTTCTGACCAACTAGTGAGGAAAACCAGAGGAAACTGCATTGCTGCTATAGAATCACCAAACCACATGTTTCTGGCTTGGAAACTTGTTTCTGAGTGCTTCTGGTCAAAAGTAACAGCCTAAGTTACAACATGCTCTCAAAATGCTTTTCGGGGCCTGAAAACGCTGAAAGTGACATGATGCTGTTTTCTGACCAACTAGTGAGGGAAACCAGAGGACACTCAATTCCTGCTATAGAATCACCAAACCACATGTTTCTGGCTTGGAAACTTGTTTGTGGTCAAAAGTAACAGCCTATTACAACATGCTCTCAAAATGCTTTTCGGGGCCTGAAAACGCTAAAAATGAGATGATGCTGTTTTCTGACCAACTAGTGAGAGAACCAGAGTGAATTAGATTGTTGCTATAGAATCACCAAACCACATGTTTCTGGCTTGGAAACTTGTTTGTGGTCAAAAGTAACAGCCTGTTACAACATGCTCTCAAAATGCTTTTCAAGGACTGAAAACGCTAAAAGTGACATGATGCTGTTTTCTGACCAACTAGTGAGGGAAACCACAGGAAACTGAATTACTGCTATAGAATCACCACAAACCACATGTTTCTGGCTTGGAAACTTGTTTCTGGTCAAAAGTAACAGCCTGTTACAACATGCTCTCAAAATGCTTTTCGAGGACTGAAAACGCTAAAAGTGACATGATGCTGTTTTCTGACCAACTAGTGAGAGAACCAGAGTGAATTAGATTGTTGCTATAGAATCACCAAACCACATGTTTCTGGCTTGGAAACTTGTTTGTGGTCAAAAGTAACAGCCTGTTACAACATGCTCTCAAAATGCTTTTCGGGGCCTGAAAACGCTAAAAGTGAGATGATGCTGTTTTCTGACCAACTAGTGAGGGAAACCACAGGAAACTGAATTACTGCTATAGAATCACCAAACCACATGTTTCTGGCTTGGAAACTTGTTTGTGGTCAAAAGTAACAGCCTGTTACAACATGCTCTCAAAATGCTTTTCGAGGACTGAAAACGCTAAAAGTGACATGATGCTGTTTTCTGACCAACTAGTGAGGGAAGCCACAGGAAACTGAATTACTGCTATAGAATCACCAAACCACATGTTTCTGGCTTGGAAACTTGTTTGTGGTCAAAAGTAACAGCCTATTACAACATGCTCTCAAAATGCTTTTCGGGGCCTGAAAACGCTAAAAATGAGATGATGCTGTTTTCTGACCAACTAGTGAGAGAACCAGAGTGAATTAGATTGTTGCTATAGAATCACCAAACCACATGTTTCTGGCTTGGAAACTTGTTTGTGGTCAAAAGTAACAGCCTGTTACAACATGCTCTCAAAATGCTTTTCAAGGCCTGAAAACGCTAAAAGTGACATGATGCTGTTTTCTGACCAACTAGTGAGGGAAACCACAGGAAACTGAATTACTGCTATAGAATCACCAAACCACATGTTTCTGGCTTGGAAACTTGTTTCTGAGTGCTTCTGGTCAAAAGTAACAGCCTAAATTGCAACATGCTGTCAAAATGCTTTTCAGGGCCTGAAAACGCTAAAAGTAAGATGATGCTGTTTTCTGACCAACTAGTGAGGAAAACCAGAGGAAACTGCATTGCTGCTATAGAATCACCAAACCACATGTTTCTGGCTTGGAAACTTGTTTCTGAGTGCTTCTGGTCAAAAGTAACAGCCTAAGTTACAACATGCTGTCAAAATGCTTTTCGGGGCCTGAAAACGCTGAAAGTGACATGACGCTGTTTTCTGACCAACTAGTGAGGGAAACCAGAGGACACTCAATTCCTGCTATAGAATCACCAAACCACATGTTTCTGGCTTGGAAACTTGTTTGTGGTCAAAAGTAACAGCCTGTTACAACATGCTCTCAAAATGCTTTTCGGGGCCTGAAAACGCTAAAAGTGAGATGATGCTGTTTTCTGACCAACTAGTGAGGGAAACCACAGGAAACTGAATTACTGCTATAGAATCACCAAACCACATGTTTCTGGCTTGGAAACTTGTTTGTGGTCAAAAGTAACAGCCTGTTACAACATGCTCTCAAAATGCTTTTCGAGGACTGAAAACGCTAAAAGTGAGATGATGCTGTTTTCTGACCAACTAGTGAGGGAAGCCACAGGAAACTGAATTACTGCCATAGAATCACCAAACCACATGTTTCTGGCTTGGAAACTTGTTTCTGAGTGCTTCTGGTCAAAAGTAACAGCCTAAATTGCGACATGCTGTAAAAATGCTTTTCAGGGCCTGAAAACGCTAAAAGTAAGATGATGCTGTTTTCTGACCAACTAGTGAGGGAAACCACAGGAAACTGAATGACTGGTATAGAATCACCAAACCACATGTTTCTGGCTTGGAAACTTGTTTCTGAGTGCTTCTGGTCAAAAGTATCAGCCTGAATTGCAACATGCTGTCAAAATGCTTTTCAGGGCCTGAAAACGCTAAAAGTAAGGTGATGCTGTTTTCTGACCAACTAGTGAGGAAAACCAGAGGAAACTGCATTGCTGCTATAGAATCACCAAACCACATGTTTCTGGCTTGGAAACTTGTTTCTGAGTGCTTCTGGTCAAAAGTAACAGCCTAAGTTACAACATGCTCTCAAAATGCTTTTCGGGGCCTGAAAACGCTGAAAGTGACATGATGCTGTTTTCTGACCAACTAGTGAGGGAAACCAGAGGACACTCAATTCCTGCTATAGAATCACCAAACCACATGTTTCTGGCTTGGAAACTTGTTTGTGGTCAAAAGTAACAGCCTATTACAACATGCTCTCAAAATGCTTTTCGGGGCCTGAAAACGCTAAAAATGAGATGATGCTGTTTTCTGACCAACTAGTGAGAGAACCAGAGTGAATTAGATTGTTGCTATAGAATCACCAAACCACATGTTTCTGGCTTGGAAACTTGTTTGTGGTCAAAAGTAACAGCCTGTTACAACATGCTCTCAAAATGCTTTTCAAGGACTGAAAACGCTAAAAGTGACATGATGCTGTTTTCTGACCAACTAGTGAGGGAAACCACAGGAAACTGAATTACTGCTATAGAATCACCACAAACCACATGTTTCTGGCTTGGAAACTTGTTTCTGGTCAAAAGTAACAGCCTGTTACAACATGCTCTCAAAATGCTTTTCGAGGACTGAAAACGCTAAAAGTGACATGATGCTGTTTTCTGACCAACTAGTGAGAGAACCAGAGTGAATTAGATTGTTGCTATAGAATCACCAAACCACATGTTTCTGGCTTGGAAACTTGTTTGTGGTCAAAAGTAACAGCCTGTTACAACATGCTCTCAAAATGCTTTTCGGGGCCTGAAAACGCTAAAAGTGAGATGATGCTGTTTTCTGACCAACTAGTGAGGGAAACCACAGGAAACTGAATTACTGCTATAGAATCACCAAACCACATGTTTCTGGCTTGGAAACTTGTTTGTGGTCAAAAGTAACAGCCTGTTACAACATGCTCTCAAAATGCTTTTCGAGGACTGAAAACGCTAAAAGTGACATGATGCTGTTTTCTGACCAACTAGTGAGGGAAGCCACAGGAAACTGAATTACTGCTATAGAATCACCAAACCACATGTTTCTGGCTTGGAAACTTGTTTGTGGTCAAAAGTAACAGCCTATTACAACATGCTCTCAAAATGCTTTTCGGGGCCTGAAAACGCTAAAAATGAGATGATGCTGTTTTCTGACCAACTAGTGAGAGAACCAGAGTGAATTAGATTGTTGCTATAGAATCACCAAACCACATGTTTCTGGCTTGGAAACTTGTTTGTGGTCAAAAGTAACAGCCTGTTACAACATGCTCTCAAAATGCTTTTCAAGGCCTGAAAACGCTAAAAGTGACATGATGCTGTTTTCTGACCAACTAGTGAGGGAAACCACAGGAAACTGAATTACTGCTATAGAATCACCAAACCACATGTTTCTGGCTTGGAAACTTGTTTCTGAGTGCTTCTGGTCAAAAGTAACAGCCTAAATTGCAACATGCTGTCAAAATGCTTTTCAGGGCCTGAAAACGCTAAAAGTAAGATGATGCTGTTTTCTGACCAACTAGTGAGGAAAACCAGAGGAAACTGCATTGCTGCTATAGAATCACCAAACCACATGTTTCTGGCTTGGAAACTTGTTTCTGAGTGCTTCTGGTCAAAAGTAACAGCCTAAGTTACAACATGCTGTCAAAATGCTTTTCGGGGCCTGAAAACGCTGAAAGTGACATGACGCTGTTTTCTGACCAACTAGTGAGGGAAACCAGAGGACACTCAATTCCTGCTATAGAATCACCAAACCACATGTTTCTGGCTTGGAAACTTGTTTGTGGTCAAAAGTAACAGCCTGTTACAACATGCTCTCAAAATGCTTTTCGGGGCCTGAAAACGCTAAAAGTGAGATGATGCTGTTTTCTGACCAACTAGTGAGGGAAACCACAGGAAACTGAATTACTGCTATAGAATCACCAAACCACATGTTTCTGGCTTGGAAACTTGTTTGTGGTCAAAAGTAACAGCCTGTTACAACATGCTCTCAAAATGCTTTTCGAGGACTGAAAACGCTAAAAGTGAGATGATGCTGTTTTCTGACCAACTAGTGAGGGAAGCCACAGGAAACTGAATTACTGCTATAGAATCACCAAACCACATGTTTCTGGCTTGGAAACTTGTTTCTGAGTGCTTCTGGTCAAAAGTAACAGCCTAAATTGCGACATGCTGTAAAAATGCTTTTCAGGGCCTGAAAACGCTAAAAGTAAGATGATGCTGTTTTCTGACCAACTAGTGAGGGAAACCACAGGAAACTGAATGACTGGTATAGAATCACCAAACCACATGTTTCTGGCTTGGAAACTTGTTTCTGAGTGCTTCTGGTCAAAAGTATCAGCCTGAATTGCAACATGCTGTCAAAATGCTTTTCAGGGCCTGAAAACGCTAAAAGTAAGGTGATGCTGTTTTCTGACCAACTAGTGAGGAAAACCAGAGGAAACTGCATTGCTGCTATAGAATCACCAAACCACATGTTTCTGGCTTGGAAACTTGTTTCTGAGTGCTTCTGGTCAAAAGTAACAGCCTAAGTTACAACATGCTCTCAAAATGCTTTTCGGGGCCTGAAAACGCTGAAAGTGACATGATGCTGTTTTCTGACCAACTAGTGAGGGAAACCAGAGGACACTCAATTCCTGCTATAGAATCACCAAACCACATGTTTCTGGCTTGGAAACTTGTTTGTGGTCAAAAGTAACAGCCTATTACAACATGCTCTCAAAATGCTTTTCGGGGCCTGAAAACGCTAAAAATGAGATGATGCTGTTTTCTGACCAACTAGTGAGAGAACCAGAGTGAATTAGATTGTTGCTATAGAATCACCAAACCACATGTTTCTGGCTTGGAAACTTGTTTGTGGTCAAAAGTAACAGCCTGTTACAACATGCTCTCAAAATGCTTTTCAAGGACTGAAAACGCTAAAAGTGACATGATGCTGTTTTCTGACCAACTAGTGAGGGAAACCACAGGAAACTGAATTACTGCTATAGAATCACCACAAACCACATGTTTCTGGCTTGGAAACTTGTTTCTGGTCAAAAGTAACAGCCTGTTACAACATGCTCTCAAAATGCTTTTCGAGGACTGAAAACGCTAAAAGTGACATGATGCTGTTTTCTGACCAACTAGTGAGAGAACCAGAGTGAATTAGATTGTTGCTATAGAATCACCAAACCACATGTTTCTGGCTTGGAAACTTGTTTGTGGTCAAAAGTAACAGCCTGTTACAACATGCTCTCAAAATGCTTTTCGGGGCCTGAAAACGCTAAAAGTGAGATGATGCTGTTTTCTGACCAACTAGTGAGGGAAACCACAGGAAACTGAATTACTGCTATAGAATCACCAAACCACATGTTTCTGGCTTGGAAACTTGTTTGTGGTCAAAAGTAACAGCCTGTTACAACATGCTCTCAAAATGCTTTTCGAGGACTGAAAACGCTAAAAGTGACATGATGCTGTTTTCTGACCAACTAGTGAGGGAAGCCACAGGAAACTGAATTACTGCTATAGAATCACCAAACCACATGTTTCTGGCTTGGAAACTTGTTTGTGGTCAAAAGTAACAGCCTATTACAACATGCTCTCAAAATGCTTTTCGGGGCCTGAAAACGCTAAAAATGAGATGATGCTGTTTTCTGACCAACTAGTGAGAGAACCAGAGTGAATTAGATTGTTGCTATAGAATCACCAAACCACATGTTTCTGGCTTGGAAACTTGTTTGTGGTCAAAAGTAACAGCCTGTTACAACATGCTCTCAAAATGCTTTTCAAGGCCTGAAAACGCTAAAAGTGACATGATGCTGTTTTCTGACCAACTAGTGAGGGAAACCACAGGAAACTGAATTACTGCTATAGAATCACCAAACCACATGTTTCTGGCTTGGAAACTTGTTTCTGAGTGCTTCTGGTCAAAAGTAACAGCCTAAATTGCAACATGCTGTCAAAATGCTTTTCAGGGCCTGAAAACGCTAAAAGTAAGATGATGCTGTTTTCTGACCAACTAGTGAGGAAAACCAGAGGAAACTGCATTGCTGCTATAGAATCACCAAACCACATGTTTCTGGCTTGGAAACTTGTTTCTGAGTGCTTCTGGTCAAAAGTAACAGCCTAAGTTACAACATGCTGTCAAAATGCTTTTCGGGGCCTGAAAACGCTGAAAGTGACATGACGCTGTTTTCTGACCAACTAGTGAGGGAAACCAGAGGACACTCAATTCCTGCTATAGAATCACCAAACCACATGTTTCTGGCTTGGAAACTTGTTTGTGGTCAAAAGTAACAGCCTGTTACAACATGCTCTCAAAATGCTTTTCGGGGCCTGAAAACGCTAAAAGTGAGATGATGCTGTTTTCTGACCAACTAGTGAGGGAAACCACAGGAAACTGAATTACTGCTATAGAATCACCAAACCACATGTTTCTGGCTTGGAAACTTGTTTGTGGTCAAAAGTAACAGCCTGTTACAACATGCTCTCAAAATGCTTTTCGAGGACTGAAAACGCTAAAAGTGAGATGATGCTGTTTTCTGACCAACTAGTGAGGGAAGCCACAGGAAACTGAATTACTGCCATAGAATCACCAAACCACATGTTTCTGGCTTGGAAACTTGTTTCTGAGTGCTTCTGGTCAAAAGTAACAGCCTAAATTGCGACATGCTGTAAAAATGCTTTTCAGGGCCTGAAAACGCTAAAAGTAAGATGATGCTGTTTTCTGACCAACTAGTGAGGGAAACCACAGGAAACTGAATGACTGGTATAGAATCACCAAACCACATGTTTCTGGCTTGGAAACTTGTTTCTGAGTGCTTCTGGTCAAAAGTATCAGCCTGAATTGCAACATGCTGTCAAAATGCTTTTCAGGGCCTGAAAACGCTAAAAGTAAGGTGATGCTGTTTTCTGACCAACTAGTGAGGAAAACCAGAGGAAACTGCATTGCTGCTATAGAATCACCAAACCACATGTTTCTGGCTTGGAAACTTGTTTCTGAGTGCTTCTGGTCAAAAGTAACAGCCTAAGTTACAACATGCTCTCAAAATGCTTTTCGGGGCCTGAAAACGCTGAAAGTGACATGATGCTGTTTTCTGACCAACTAGTGAGGGAAACCAGAGGACACTCAATTCCTGCTATAGAATCACCAAACCACATGTTTCTGGCTTGGAAACTTGTTTGTGGTCAAAAGTAACAGCCTATTACAACATGCTCTCAAAATGCTTTTCGGGGCCTGAAAACGCTAAAAATGAGATGATGCTGTTTTCTGACCAACTAGTGAGAGAACCAGAGTGAATTAGATTGTTGCTATAGAATCACCAAACCACATGTTTCTGGCTTGGAAACTTGTTTGTGGTCAAAAGTAACAGCCTGTTACAACATGCTCTCAAAATGCTTTTCAAGGACTGAAAACGCTAAAAGTGACATGATGCTGTTTTCTGACCAACTAGTGAGGGAAACCACAGGAAACTGAATTACTGCTATAGAATCACCACAAACCACATGTTTCTGGCTTGGAAACTTGTTTCTGGTCAAAAGTAACAGCCTGTTACAACATGCTCTCAAAATGCTTTTCGAGGACTGAAAACGCTAAAAGTGACATGATGCTGTTTTCTGACCAACTAGTGAGAGAACCAGAGTGAATTAGATTGTTGCTATAGAATCACCAAACCACATGTTTCTGGCTTGGAAACTTGTTTGTGGTCAAAAGTAACAGCCTGTTACAACATGCTCTCAAAATGCTTTTCGGGGCCTGAAAACGCTAAAAGTGAGATGATGCTGTTTTCTGACCAACTAGTGAGGGAAACCACAGGAAACTGAATTACTGCTATAGAATCACCAAACCACATGTTTCTGGCTTGGAAACTTGTTTGTGGTCAAAAGTAACAGCCTGTTACAACATGCTCTCAAAATGCTTTTCGAGGACTGAAAACGCTAAAAGTGACATGATGCTGTTTTCTGACCAACTAGTGAGGGAAGCCACAGGAAACTGAATTACTGCTATAGAATCACCAAACCACATGTTTCTGGCTTGGAAACTTGTTTGTGGTCAAAAGTAACAGCCTATTACAACATGCTCTCAAAATGCTTTTCGGGGCCTGAAAACGCTAAAAATGAGATGATGCTGTTTTCTGACCAACTAGTGAGAGAACCAGAGTGAATTAGATTGTTGCTATAGAATCACCAAACCACATGTTTCTGGCTTGGAAACTTGTTTGTGGTCAAAAGTAACAGCCTGTTACAACATGCTCTCAAAATGCTTTTCAAGGCCTGAAAACGCTAAAAGTGACATGATGCTGTTTTCTGACCAACTAGTGAGGGAAACCACAGGAAACTGAATTACTGCTATAGAATCACCAAACCACATGTTTCTGGCTTGGAAACTTGTTTCTGAGTGCTTCTGGTCAAAAGTAACAGCCTAAATTGCAACATGCTGTCAAAATGCTTTTCAGGGCCTGAAAACGCTAAAAGTAAGATGATGCTGTTTTCTGACCAACTAGTGAGGAAAACCAGAGGAAACTGCATTGCTGCTATAGAATCACCAAACCACATGTTTCTGGCTTGGAAACTTGTTTCTGAGTGCTTCTGGTCAAAAGTAACAGCCTAAGTTACAACATGCTGTCAAAATGCTTTTCGGGGCCTGAAAACGCTGAAAGTGACATGACGCTGTTTTCTGACCAACTAGTGAGGGAAACCAGAGGACACTCAATTCCTGCTATAGAATCACCAAACCACATGTTTCTGGCTTGGAAACTTGTTTGTGGTCAAAAGTAACAGCCTGTTACAACATGCTCTCAAAATGCTTTTCGGGGCCTGAAAACGCTAAAAGTGAGATGATGCTGTTTTCTGACCAACTAGTGAGGGAAACCACAGGAAACTGAATTACTGCTATAGAATCACCAAACCACATGTTTCTGGCTTGGAAACTTGTTTGTGGTCAAAAGTAACAGCCTGTTACAACATGCTCTCAAAATGCTTTTCGAGGACTGAAAACGCTAAAAGTGAGATGATGCTGTTTTCTGACCAACTAGTGAGGGAAGCCACAGGAAACTGAATTACTGCCATAGAATCACCAAACCACATGTTTCTGGCTTGGAAACTTGTTTCTGAGTGCTTCTGGTCAAAAGTAACAGCCTAAATTGCGACATGCTGTAAAAATGCTTTTCAGGGCCTGAAAACGCTAAAAGTAAGATGATGCTGTTTTCTGACCAACTAGTGAGGGAAACCACAGGAAACTGAATGACTGGTATAGAATCACCAAACCACATGTTTCTGGCTTGGAAACTTGTTTCTGAGTGCTTCTGGTCAAAAGTATCAGCCTGAATTGCAACATGCTGTCAAAATGCTTTTCAGGGCCTGAAAACGCTAAAAGTAAGGTGATGCTGTTTTCTGACCAACTAGTGAGGAAAACCAGAGGAAACTGCATTGCTGCTATAGAATCACCAAACCACATGTTTCTGGCTTGGAAACTTGTTTCTGAGTGCTTCTGGTCAAAAGTAACAGCCTAAGTTACAACATGCTCTCAAAATGCTTTTCGGGGCCTGAAAACGCTGAAAGTGACATGATGCTGTTTTCTGACCAACTAGTGAGGGAAACCAGAGGACACTCAATTCCTGCTATAGAATCACCAAACCACATGTTTCTGGCTTGGAAACTTGTTTGTGGTCAAAAGTAACAGCCTATTACAACATGCTCTCAAAATGCTTTTCGGGGCCTGAAAACGCTAAAAATGAGATGATGCTGTTTTCTGACCAACTAGTGAGAGAACCAGAGTGAATTAGATTGTTGCTATAGAATCACCAAACCACATGTTTCTGGCTTGGAAACTTGTTTGTGGTCAAAAGTAACAGCCTGTTACAACATGCTCTCAAAATGCTTTTCAAGGACTGAAAACGCTAAAAGTGACATGATGCTGTTTTCTGACCAACTAGTGAGGGAAACCACAGGAAACTGAATTACTGCTATAGAATCACCACAAACCACATGTTTCTGGCTTGGAAACTTGTTTCTGGTCAAAAGTAACAGCCTGTTACAACATGCTCTCAAAATGCTTTTCGAGGACTGAAAACGCTAAAAGTGACATGATGCTGTTTTCTGACCAACTAGTGAGAGAACCAGAGTGAATTAGATTGTTGCTATAGAATCACCAAACCACATGTTTCTGGCTTGGAAACTTGTTTGTGGTCAAAAGTAACAGCCTGTTACAACATGCTCTCAAAATGCTTTTCGGGGCCTGAAAACGCTAAAAGTGAGATGATGCTGTTTTCTGACCAACTAGTGAGGGAAACCACAGGAAACTGAATTACTGCTATAGAATCACCAAACCACATGTTTCTGGCTTGGAAACTTGTTTGTGGTCAAAAGTAACAGCCTGTTACAACATGCTCTCAAAATGCTTTTCGAGGACTGAAAACGCTAAAAGTGACATGATGCTGTTTTCTGACCAACTAGTGAGGGAAGCCACAGGAAACTGAATTACTGCTATAGAATCACCAAACCACATGTTTCTGGCTTGGAAACTTGTTTGTGGTCAAAAGTAACAGCCTATTACAACATGCTCTCAAAATGCTTTTCGGGGCCTGAAAACGCTAAAAATGAGATGATGCTGTTTTCTGACCAACTAGTGAGAGAACCAGAGTGAATTAGATTGTTGCTATAGAATCACCAAACCACATGTTTCTGGCTTGGAAACTTGTTTGTGGTCAAAAGTAACAGCCTGTTACAACATGCTCTCAAAATGCTTTTCAAGGCCTGAAAACGCTAAAAGTGACATGATGCTGTTTTCTGACCAACTAGTGAGGGAAACCACAGGAAACTGAATTACTGCTATAGAATCACCAAACCACATGTTTCTGGCTTGGAAACTTGTTTCTGAGTGCTTCTGGTCAAAAGTAACAGCCTAAATTGCAACATGCTGTCAAAATGCTTTTCAGGGCCTGAAAACGCTAAAAGTAAGATGATGCTGTTTTCTGACCAACTAGTGAGGAAAACCAGAGGAAACTGCATTGCTGCTATAGAATCACCAAACCACATGTTTCTGGCTTGGAAACTTGTTTCTGAGTGCTTCTGGTCAAAAGTAACAGCCTAAGTTACAACATGCTGTCAAAATGCTTTTCGGGGCCTGAAAACGCTGAAAGTGACATGACGCTGTTTTCTGACCAACTAGTGAGGGAAACCAGAGGACACTCAATTCCTGCTATAGAATCACCAAACCACATGTTTCTGGCTTGGAAACTTGTTTGTGGTCAAAAGTAACAGCCTGTTACAACATGCTCTCAAAATGCTTTTCGGGGCCTGAAAACGCTAAAAGTGAGATGATGCTGTTTTCTGACCAACTAGTGAGGGAAACCACAGGAAACTGAATTACTGCTATAGAATCACCAAACCACATGTTTCTGGCTTGGAAACTTGTTTGTGGTCAAAAGTAACAGCCTGTTACAACATGCTCTCAAAATGCTTTTCGAGGACTGAAAACGCTAAAAGTGAGATGATGCTGTTTTCTGACCAACTAGTGAGGGAAGCCACAGGAAACTGAATTACTGCTATAGAATCACCAAACCACATGTTTCTGGCTTGGAAACTTGTTTCTGAGTGCTTCTGGTCAAAAGTAACAGCCTAAATTGCGACATGCTGTAAAAATGCTTTTCAGGGCCTGAAAACGCTAAAAGTAAGATGATGCTGTTTTCTGACCAACTAGTGAGGGAAACCACAGGAAACTGAATGACTGGTATAGAATCACCAAACCACATGTTTCTGGCTTGGAAACTTGTTTCTGAGTGCTTCTGGTCAAAAGTATCAGCCTGAATTGCAACATGCTGTCAAAATGCTTTTCAGGGCCTGAAAACGCTAAAAGTAAGGTGATGCTGTTTTCTGACCAACTAGTGAGGAAAACCAGAGGAAACTGCATTGCTGCTATAGAATCACCAAACCACATGTTTCTGGCTTGGAAACTTGTTTCTGAGTGCTTCTGGTCAAAAGTAACAGCCTAAGTTACAACATGCTCTCAAAATGCTTTTCGGGGCCTGAAAACGCTGAAAGTGACATGATGCTGTTTTCTGACCAACTAGTGAGGGAAACCAGAGGACACTCAATTCCTGCTATAGAATCACCAAACCACATGTTTCTGGCTTGGAAACTTGTTTGTGGTCAAAAGTAACAGCCTATTACAACATGCTCTCAAAATGCTTTTCGGGGCCTGAAAACGCTAAAAATGAGATGATGCTGTTTTCTGACCAACTAGTGAGAGAACCAGAGTGAATTAGATTGTTGCTATAGAATCACCAAACCACATGTTTCTGGCTTGGAAACTTGTTTGTGGTCAAAAGTAACAGCCTGTTACAACATGCTCTCAAAATGCTTTTCAAGGACTGAAAACGCTAAAAGTGACATGATGCTGTTTTCTGACCAACTAGTGAGGGAAACCACAGGAAACTGAATTACTGCTATAGAATCACCACAAACCACATGTTTCTGGCTTGGAAACTTGTTTGTGGTCAAAAGTAACAGCCTGTTACAACATGCTCTCAAAATGCTTTTCGAGGACTGAAAACGCTAAAAGTGACATGATGCTGTTTTCTGACCAACTAGTGAGAGAACCAGAGTGAATTAGATTGTTGCTATAGAATCACCAAACCACATGTTTCTGGCTTGGAAACTTGTTTGTGGTCAAAAGTAACAGCCTGTTACAACATGCTCTCAAAATGCTTTTCGAGGACTGAAAACGCTAAAAGTGACATGATGCTGTTTTCTGACCAACTAGTGAGGGAAACCACAGGAAACTGAATTACTGCTATAGAATCACCAAACCACATGTTTCTGGCTTGGAAACTTGTTTCTGGTCAAAAGTAACAGCCTGTTACAACATGCTCTCAAAATGCTTTTCGAGGACTGAAAACGCTAAAAGTGACATGATGCTGTTTTCTGACCAACTAGTGAGGGAAACCACAGGAAACTGAATTACTGCTATAGAATCACCAAACCACATGTTTCTGGCGTGGAAACTTGTTTCTGAGTGCTTCTGGTCAAAAGTAACAGCCTAAGTTACAACATGCTCTCAAAATGCTTTTCGGGGCCTGAAAACGCTAAAAGTGAGATGATGCTGTTTTCTCACCAACTAGTCAGGGAAACCACAGGAAACTGAATTCCTGCTATAGAATCACCAAACCACATGTTTCTGGCTTGGAAACTTGTTTCTGAGTGCTTCTGGTCAAAAGTAACAGCCTAAGTTACAACATGCTCTCAAAATGCTTTTCGGGGCCTGAAAACGCTGAAAGTGACATGATGCTGTTTTCTGACCAACTAGTGAGGGAAACCAGAGGACACTCAATTCCTGCTATAGAATCACCAAACCACATGTTTCTGGCTTGGAAACTTGTTTGTGGTCAAAAGTAACAGCCTATTACAACATGCTCTCAAAATGCTTTTCGAGGCCTGAAAACGCTAAAAATGAGATGATGCTGTTTTCTGACCAACTAGTGAGAGAACCAGAGTGAATTAGATTGTTGCTATAGAATCACCAAACCACATGTTTCTGGCTTGGAAACTTGTTTGTGGTCAAAAGTAACAGCCTGTTACAACATGCTCTCAAAATGCTTTTCAAGGCCTGAAAACGCTAAAAGTGACATGATGCTGTTTTCTGACCAACTAGTGAGGGAAACCACAGGAAACTGAATTACTGCTATAGAATCACCAAACCACATGTTTCTGGCTTGGAAACTTGTTTCTGAGTGCTTCTGGTCAAAAGTAACAGCCTAAATTGCAACATGCTGTCAAAATGCTTTTCAGGGCCTGAAAACGCTAAAAGTAAGATGATGCTGTTTTCTGACCAACTAGTGAGGAAAACCAGAGGAAACTGCATTGCTGCTATAGAATCACCAAACCACATGTTTCTGGCTTGGAAACTTGTTTCTGAGTGCTTCTGGTCAAAAGTAACAGCCTAAGTTACAACATGCTGTCAAAATGCTTTTCGGGGCCTGAAAACGCTGAAAGTGACATGATGCTGTTTTCTGACCAACTAGTGAGGGAAACCAGAGGACACTCAATTCCTGCTATAGAATCACCAAACCACATGTTTCTGGCTTGGAAACTTGTTTGTGGTCAAAAGTAACAGCCTGTTACAACATGCTCTCAAAATGCTTTTCGGGGCCTGAAAACGCTAAAAGTGAGATGATGCTGTTTTCTGACCAACTAGTGAGGGAAACCACAGGAAACTGAATTACTGCTATAGAATCACCACAAACCACATGTTTCTGGCTTGGAAACTTGTTTGTGGTCAAAAGTAACAGCCTGTTACAACATGCTCTCAAAATGCTTTTCGAGGACTGAAAACGCTAAAAGTGAGATGATGCTGTTTTCTCACCAACTAGTCAGGGAAACCACAGGAAACTGAATTCCTGCTATAGAATCACCAAACCACATGTTTCTGGCTTGGAAACTTGTTTCTGAGTGCTTCTGGTCAAAAGTAACAGCCTAAATTGCGACATGCTGTAAAAATGCTTTTCAGGGCCTGAAAACGCTAAAAGTAAGATGATGCTGTTTTCTGACCAACTAGTGAGGGAAACCACAGGAAACTGAATGACTGGTATAGAATCACCAAACCACATGTTTCTGGCTTGGAAACTTGTTTCTGAGTGCTTCTGGTCAAAAGTATCAGCCTGAATTGCAACATGCTGTCAAAATGCTTTTCAGGGCCTGAAAACGCTAAAAGTAAGGTGATGCTGTTTTCTGACCAACTAGTGAGGAAAACCAGAGGAAACTGCATTGCTGCTATAGAATCACCAAACCACATGTTTCTGGCTTGGAAACTTGTTTCTGAGTGCTTCTGGTCAAAAGTAACAGCCTAAGTTACAACATGCTCTCAAAATGCTTTTCGGGGCCTGAAAACGCTGAAAGTGACATGATGCTGTTTTCTGACCAACTAGTGAGGGAAACCAGAGGACACTCAATTCCTGCTATAGAATCACCAAACCACATGTTTCTGGCTTGGAAACTTGTTTGTGGTCAAAAGTAACAGCCTATTACAACATGCTCTCAAAATGCTTTTCGGGGCCTGAAAACGCTAAAAATGAGATGATGCTGTTTTCTGACCAACTAGTGAGAGAACCAGAGTGAATTAGATTGTTGCTATAGAATCACCAAACCACATGTTTCTGGCTTGGAAACTTGTTTGTGGTCAAAAGTAACAGCCTGTTACAACATGCTCTCAAAATGCTTTTCAAGGACTGAAAACGCTAAAAGTGACATGATGCTGTTTTCTGACCAACTAGTGAGGGAAACCACAGGAAACTGAATTACTGCTATAGAATCACCACAAACCACATGTTTCTGGCTTGGAAACTTGTTTCTGAGTGCTTCTGGTCAAAAGTAACAGCCTAAATTGCAACATGCTGTCAAAATGCTTTTCAGGGCCTGAAAACGCTAAAAGTAAGATGATGCTGTTTTCTGACCAACTAGTGAGGAAAACCAGAGGAAACTGCATTGCTGCTATAGAATCACCAAACCACATGTTTCTGGCTTGGAAACTTGTTTCTGAGTGCTTCTGGTCAAAAGTAACAGCCTAAGTTACAACATGCTGTCAAAATGCTTTTCGGGGCCTGAAAACGCTGAAAGTGACATGATGCTGTTTTCTGACCAACTAGTGAGGGAAACCAGAGGACACTCAATTCCTGCTATAGAATCACCAAACCACATGTTTCTGGCTTGGAAACTTGTTTGTGGTCAAAAGTAACAGCCTGTTACAACATGCTCTCAAAATGCTTTTCGGGGCCTGAAAACGCTAAAAGTGAGATGATGCTGTTTTCTGACCAACTAGTGAGGGAAACCACAGGAAACTGAATTACTGCTATAGAATCACCAAACCACATGTTTCTGGCTTGGAAACTTGTTTGTGGTCAAAAGTAACAGCCTGTTACAACATGCTCTCAAAATGCTTTTCGAGGACTGAAAACGCTAAAAGTGACATGATGCTGTTTTCTGACCAACTAGTGAGGGAAGCCACAGGAAACTGAATTACTGCTATAGAATCACCAAACCACATGTTTCTGGCTTGGAAACTTGTTTGTGGTCAAAAGTAACAGCCTATTACAACATGCTCTCAAAATGCTTTTCGGGGCCTGAAAACGCTAAAAATGAGATGATGCTGTTTTCTGACCAACTAGTGAGAGAACCAGAGTGAATTAGATTGTTGCTATAGAATCACCAAACCACATGTTTCTGGCTTGGAAACTTGTTTGTGGTCAAAAGTAACAGCCTGTTACAACATGCTCTCAAAATGCTTTTCAAGGCCTGAAAACGCTAAAAGTGACATGATGCTGTTTTCTGACCAACTAGTGAGGGAAACCACAGGAAACTGAATTACTGCTATAGAATCACCAAACCACATGTTTCTGGCTTGGAAACTTGTTTCTGAGTGCTTCTGGTCAAAAGTAACAGCCTAAATTGCAACATGCTGTCAAAATGCTTTTCAGGGCCTGAAAACGCTAAAAGTAAGATGATGCTGTTTTCTGACCAACTAGTGAGGAAAACCAGAGGAAACTGCATTGCTGCTATAGAATCACCAAACCACATGTTTCTGGCTTGGAAACTTGTTTCTGAGTGCTTCTGGTCAAAAGTAACAGCCTAAGTTACAACATGCTGTCAAAATGCTTTTCGGGGCCTGAAAACGCTGAAAGTGACATGACGCTGTTTTCTGACCAACTAGTGAGGGAAACCAGAGGACACTCAATTCCTGCTATAGAATCACCAAACCACATGTTTCTGGCTTGGAAACTTGTTTGTGGTCAAAAGTAACAGCCTGTTACAACATGCTCTCAAAATGCTTTTCGGGGCCTGAAAACGCTAAAAGTGAGATGATGCTGTTTTCTGACCAACTAGTGAGGGAAGCCACAGGAAACTGAATTACTGCTATAGAATCACCAAACCACATGTTTCTGGCTTGGAAACTTGTTTCTGAGTGCTTCTGGTCAAAAGTAACAGCCTAAATTGCGACATGCTGTAAAAATGCTTTTCAGGGCCTGAAAACGCTAAAAGTAAGATGATGCTGTTTTCTGACCAACTAGTGAGGGAAACCACAGGAAACTGAATGACTGGTATAGAATCACCAAACCACATGTTTCTGGCTTGGAAACTTGTTTCTGAGTGCTTCTGGTCAAAAGTATCAGCCTGAATTGCAACATGCTGTCAAA
This sequence comes from Epinephelus lanceolatus, assembly GCF_041903045.1. NCBI lineage: Eukaryota > Metazoa > Chordata > Actinopteri > Perciformes > Serranidae > Epinephelus > Epinephelus lanceolatus. The sequence continues at coordinate 19,766,162 of NC_135757.1, read as the reverse complement.
ATGCTTTTCAGGGCCTGAAAACGCTAAAAGTAAGGTGATGCTGTTTTCTGACCAACTAGTGAGGAAAACCAGAGGAAACTGCATTGCTGCTATAGAATCACCAAACCACATGTTTCTGGCTTGGAAACTTGTTTCTGAGTGCTTCTGGTCAAAAGTAACAGCCTAAGTTACAACATGCTCTCAAAATGCTTTTCGGGGCCTGAAAACGCTGAAAGTGACATGATGCTGTTTTCTGACCAACTAGTGAGGGAAACCAGAGGACACTCAATTCCTGCTATAGAATCACCAAACCACATGTTTCTGGCTTGGAAACTTGTTTGTGGTCAAAAGTAACAGCCTATTACAACATGCTCTCAAAATGCTTTTCGGGGCCTGAAAACGCTAAAAATGAGATGATGCTGTTTTCTGACCAACTAGTGAGAGAACCAGAGTGAATTAGATTGTTGCTATAGAATCACCAAACCACATGTTTCTGGCTTGGAAACTTGTTTGTGGTCAAAAGTAACAGCCTGTTACAACATGCTCTCAAAATGCTTTTCAAGGACTGAAAACGCTAAAAGTGACATGATGCTGTTTTCTGACCAACTAGTGAGGGAAACCACAGGAAACTGAATTACTGCTATAGAATCACCACAAACCACATGTTTCTGGCTTGGAAACTTGTTTGTGGTCAAAAGTAACAGCCTGTTACAACATGCTCTCAAAATGCTTTTCGAGGACTGAAAACGCTAAAAGTGACATGATGCTGTTTTCTGACCAACTAGTGAGAGAACCAGAGTGAATTAGATTGTTGCTATAGAATCACCAAACCACATGTTTCTGGCTTGGAAACTTGTTTGTGGTCAAAAGTAACAGCCTGTTACAACATGCTCTCAAAATGCTTTTCGAGGACTGAAAACGCTAAAAGTGACATGATGCTGTTTTCTGACCAACTAGTGAGGGAAACCACAGGAAACTGAATTACTGCTATAGAATCACCAAACCACATGTTTCTGGCTTGGAAACTTGTTTCTGGTCAAAAGTAACAGCCTGTTACAACATGCTCTCAAAATGCTTTTCGAGGACTGAAAACGCTAAAAGTGACATGATGCTGTTTCCTGACCAACTAGTGAGGGAAACCACAGGAAACTGAATTACTGCTATAGAATCACCAAACCACATGTTTCTGGCGTGGAAACTTGTTTCTGAGTGCTTCTGGTCAAAAGTAACAGCCTAAGTTACAACATGCTCTCAAAATGCTTTTCGGGGCCTGAAAACGCTAAAAGTGAGATGATGCTGTTTTCTCACCAACTAGTCAGGGAAACCACAGGAAACTGAATTCCTGCTATAGAATCACCAAACCACATGTTTCTGGCTTGGAAACTTGTTTCTGAGTGCTTCTGGTCAAAAGTAACAGCCTAAGTTACAACATGCTCTCAAAATGCTTTTCGGGGCCTGAAAACGCTGAAAGTGACATGATGCTGTTTTCTGACCAACTAGTGAGGGAAACCAGAGGACACTCAATTCCTGCTATAGAATCACCAAACCACATGTTTCTGGCTTGGAAACTTGTTTGTGGTCAAAAGTAACAGCCTATTACAACATGCTCTCAAAATGCTTTTCGAGGCCTGAAAACGCTAAAAATGAGATGATGCTGTTTTCTGACCAACTAGTGAGAGAACCAGAGTGAATTAGATTGTTGCTATAGAATCACCAAACCACATGTTTCTGGCTTGGAAACTTGTTTGTGGTCAAAAGTAACAGCCTGTTACAACATGCTCTCAAAATGCTTTTCAAGGCCTGAAAACGCTAAAAGTGACATGATGCTGTTTTCTGACCAACTAGTGAGGGAAACCACAGGAAACTGAATTACTGCTATAGAATCACCAAACCACATGTTTCTGGCTTGGAAACTTGTTTCTGAGTGCTTCTGGTCAAAAGTAACAGCCTAAATTGCAACATGCTGTCAAAATGCTTTTCAGGGCCTGAAAACGCTAAAAGTAAGATGATGCTGTTTTCTGACCAACTAGTGAGGAAAACCAGAGGAAACTGCATTGCTGCTATAGAATCACCAAACCACATGTTTCTGGCTTGGAAACTTGTTTCTGAGTGCTTCTGGTCAAAAGTAACAGCCTAAGTTACAACATGCTGTCAAAATGCTTTTCGGGGCCTGAAAACGCTGAAAGTGACATGATGCTGTTTTCTGACCAACTAGTGAGGGAAACCAGAGGACACTCAATTCCTGCTATAGAATCACCAAACCACATGTTTCTGGCTTGGAAACTTGTTTGTGGTCAAAAGTAACAGCCTGTTACAACATGCTCTCAAAATGCTTTTCGGGGCCTGAAAACGCTAAAAGTGAGATGATGCTGTTTTCTGACCAACTAGTGAGGGAAACCACAGGAAACTGAATTACTGCTATAGAATCACCACAAACCACATGTTTCTGGCTTGGAAACTTGTTTGTGGTCAAAAGTAACAGCCTGTTACAACATGCTCTCAAAATGCTTTTCGAGGACTGAAAACGCTAAAAGTGACATGATGCTGTTTTCTGACCAACTAGTGAGGGAAGCCACAGGAAACTGAATTACTGCTATAGAATCACCAAACCACATGTTTCTGGCTTGGAAACTTGTTTCTGAGTGCTTCTGGTCAAAAGTAACAGCCTAAATTGCGACATGCTGTAAAAATGCTTTTCAGGGCCTGAAAACGCTAAAAGTAAGATGATGCTGTTTTCTGACCAACTAGTGAGGGAAACCACAGGAAACTGAATGACTGGTATAGAATCACCAAACCACATGTTTCTGGCTTGGAAACTTGTTTCTGAGTGCTTCTGGTCAAAAGTATCAGCCTGAATTGCAACATGCTGTCAAAATGCTTTTCAGGGCCTGAAAACGCTAAAAGTAAGGTGATGCTGTTTTCTGACCAACTAGTGAGGAAAACCAGAGGAAACTGCATTGCTGCTATAGAATCACCAAACCACATGTTTCTGGCTTGGAAACTTGTTTCTGAGTGCTTCTGGTCAAAAGTAACAGCCTAAGTTACAACATGCTCTCAAAATGCTTTTCGGGGCCTGAAAACGCTGAAAGTGACATGATGCTGTTTTCTGACCAACTAGTGAGGGAAACCAGAGGACACTCAATTCCTGCTATAGAATCACCAAACCACATGTTTCTGGCTTGGAAACTTGTTTGTGGTCAAAAGTAACAGCCTATTACAACATGCTCTCAAAATGCTTTTCGGGGCCTGAAAACGCTAAAAATGAGATGATGCTGTTTTCTGACCAACTAGTGAGAGAACCAGAGTGAATTAGATTGTTGCTATAGAATCACCAAACCACATGTTTCTGGCTTGGAAACTTGTTTGTGGTCAAAAGTAACAGCCTGTTACAACATGCTCTCAAAATGCTTTTCAAGGACTGAAAACGCTAAAAGTGACATGATGCTGTTTTCTGACCAACTAGTGAGGGAAACCACAGGAAACTGAATTACTGCTATAGAATCACCACAAACCACATGTTTCTGGCTTGGAAACTTGTTTCTGGTCAAAAGTAACAGCCTGTTACAACATGCTCTCAAAATGCTTTTCGAGGACTGAAAACGCTAAAAGTGACATGATGCTGTTTTCTGACCAACTAGTGAGAGAACCAGAGTGAATTAGATTGTTGCTATAGAATCACCAAACCACATGTTTCTGGCTTGGAAACTTGTTTGTGGTCAAAAGTAACAGCCTGTTACAACATGCTCTCAAAATGCTTTTCGAGGACTGAAAACGCTAAAAGTGACATGATGCTGTTTTCTGACCAACTAGTGAGGGAAACCACAGGAAACTGAATTACTGCTATAGAATCACCAAACCACATGTTTCTGGCTTGGAAACTTGTTTCTGGTCAAAAGTAACAGCCTGTTACAACATGCTCTCAAAATGCTTTTCGAGGACTGAAAACGCTAAAAGTGACATGATGCTGTTTTCTGACCAACTAGTGAGGGAAACCACAGGAAACTGAATTACTGCTATAGAATCACCAAACCACATGTTTCTGGCGTGGAAACTTGTTTCTGAGTGCTTCTGGTCAAAAGTAACAGCCTAAGTTACAACATGCTCTCAAAATGCTTTTCGGGGCCTGAAAACGCTAAAAGTGAGATGATGCTGTTTTCTCACCAACTAGTCAGGGAAACCACAGGAAACTGAATTCCTGCTATAGAATCACCAAACCACATGTTTCTGGCTTGGAAACTTGTTTCTGAGTGCTTCTGGTCAAAAGTAACAGCCTAAGTTACAACATGCTCTCAAAATGCTTTTCGGGGCCTGAAAACGCTGAAAGTGACATGATGCTGTTTTCTGACCAACTAGTGAGGGAAACCAGAGGACACTCAATTCCTGCTATAGAATCACCAAACCACATGTTTCTGGCTTGGAAACTTGTTTGTGGTCAAAAGTAACAGCCTATTACAACATGCTCTCAAAATGCTTTTCGAGGCCTGAAAACGCTAAAAATGAGATGATGCTGTTTTCTGACCAACTAGTGAGAGAACCAGAGTGAATTAGATTGTTGCTATAGAATCACCAAACCACATGTTTCTGGCTTGGAAACTTGTTTGTGGTCAAAAGTAACAGCCTGTTACAACATGCTCTCAAAATGCTTTTCAAGGCCTGAAAACGCTAAAAGTGACATGATGCTGTTTTCTGACCAACTAGTGAGGGAAACCACAGGAAACTGAATTACTGCTATAGAATCACCAAACCACATGTTTCTGGCTTGGAAACTTGTTTCTGAGTGCTTCTGGTCAAAAGTAACAGCCTAAATTGCAACATGCTGTCAAAATGCTTTTCAGGGCCTGAAAACGCTAAAAGTAAGATGATGCTGTTTTCTGACCAACTAGTGAGGAAAACCAGAGGAAACTGCATTGCTGCTATAGAATCACCAAACCACATGTTTCTGGCTTGGAAACTTGTTTCTGAGTGCTTCTGGTCAAAAGTAACAGCCTAAGTTACAACATGCTGTCAAAATGCTTTTCGGGGCCTGAAAACGCTGAAAGTGACATGATGCTGTTTTCTGACCAACTAGTGAGGGAAACCAGAGGACACTCAATTCCTGCTATAGAATCACCAAACCACATGTTTCTGGCTTGGAAACTTGTTTGTGGTCAAAAGTAACAGCCTGTTACAACATGCTCTCAAAATGCTTTTCGGGGCCTGAAAACGCTAAAAGTGAGATGATGCTGTTTTCTGACCAACTAGTGAGGGAAACCACAGGAAACTGAATTACTGCTATAGAATCACCACAAACCACATGTTTCTGGCTTGGAAACTTGTTTGTGGTCAAAAGTAACAGCCTGTTACAACATGCTCTCAAAATGCTTTTCGAGGACTGAAAACGCTAAAAGTGACATGATGCTGTTTTCTGACCAACTAGTGAGGGAAGCCACAGGAAACTGAATTACTGCTATAGAATCACCAAACCACATGTTTCTGGCTTGGAAACTTGTTTCTGAGTGCTTCTGGTCAAAAGTATCAGCCTGAATTGCAACATGCTGTCAAAATGCTTTTCAGGGCCTGAAAACGCTAAAAGTAAGGTGATGCTGTTTTCTGACCAACTAGTGAGGAAAACCAGAGGAAACTGCATTGCTGCTATAGAATCACCAAACCACATGTTTCTGGCTTGGAAACTTGTTTGTGGTCAAAAGTAACAGCCTATTACAACATGCTCTCAAAATGCTTTTCGGGGCCTGAAAACGCTAAAAATGAGATGATGCTGTTTTCTGACCAACTAGTGAGAGAACCAGAGTGAATTAGATTGTTGCTATAGAATCACCAAACCACATGTTTCTGGCTTGGAAACTTGTTTGTGGTCAAAAGTAACAGCCTGTTACAACATGCTCTCAAAATGCTTTTCGAGGACTGAAAACGCTAAAAGTGACATGATGCTGTTTTCTGACCAACTAGTGAGGGAAGCCACAGGAAACTGAATTACTGCTATAGAATCACCAAACCACATGTTTCTGGCTTGGAAACTTGTTTGTGGTCAAAAGTAACAGCCTATTACAACATGCTCTCAAAATGCTTTTCGGGGCCTGAAAACGCTAAAAATGAGATGATGCTGTTTTCTGACCAACTAGTGAGAGAACCAGAGTGAATTAGATTGTTGCTATAGAATCACCAAACCACATGTTTCTGGCTTGGAAACTTGTTTGTGGTCAAAAGTAACAGCCTGTTACAACATGCTCTCAAAATGCTTTTCAAGGCCTGAAAACGCTAAAAGTGACATGATGCTGTTTTCTGACCAACTAGTGAGGGAAACCACAGGAAACTGAATTACTGCTATAGAATCACCAAACCACATGTTTCTGGCTTGGAAACTTGTTTGTGGTCAAAAGTAACAGCCTGTTACAACATGCTCTCAAAATGCTTTTCGGGGCCTGAAAACGCTAAAAGTGAGATGATGCTGTTTTCTGACCAACTAGTGAGGGAAGCCACAGGAAACTGAATTACTGCTATAGAATCACCAAACCACATGTTTCTGGCTTGGAAACTTGTTTCTGAGTGCTTCTGGTCAAAAGTAACAGCCTAAGTTACAACATGCTGTCAAAATGCTTTTCGGGGCCTGAAAACGCTGAAAGTGACATGATGCTGTTTTCTGACCAACTAGTGAGGGAAACCAGAGGACACTCAATTCCTGCTATAGAATCACCAAACCACATGTTTCTGGCTTGGAAACTTGTTTGTGGTCAAAAGTAACAGCCTGTTACAACATGCTCTCAAAATGCTTTTCGGGGCCTGAAAACGCTAAAAGTGAGATGATGCTGTTTTCTGACCAACTAGTGAGGGAAACCACAGGAAACTGAATTACTGCTATAGAATCACCACAAACCACATGTTTCTGGCTTGGAAACTTGTTTGTGGTCAAAAGTAACAGCCTGTTACAACATGCTCTCAAAATGCTTTTCGAGGACTGAAAACGCTAAAAGTGACATGATGCTGTTTTCTGACCAACTAGTGAGGGAAGCCACAGGAAACTGAATTACTGCTATAGAATCACCAAACCACATGTTTCTGGCTTGGAAACTTGTTTCTGAGTGCTTCTGGTCAAAAGTAACAGCCTAAATTGCGACATGCTGTAAAAATGCTTTTCAGGGCCTGAAAACGCTAAAAGTAAGATGATGCTGTTTTCTGACCAACTAGTGAGGGAAACCACAGGAAACTGAATGACTGGTATAGAATCACCAAACCACATGTTTCTGGCTTGGAAACTTGTTTCTGAGTGCTTCTGGTCAAAAGTATCAGCCTGAATTGCAACATGCTGTCAAAATGCTTTTCAGGGCCTGAAAACGCTAAAAGTAAGGTGATGCTGTTTTCTGACCAACTAGTGAGGAAAACCAGAGGAAACTGCATTGCTGCTATAGAATCACCAAACCACATGTTTCTGGCTTGGAAACTTGTTTCTGAGTGCTTCTGGTCAAAAGTAACAGCCTAAGTTACAACATGCTCTCAAAATGCTTTTCGGGGCCTGAAAACGCTGAAAGTGACATGATGCTGTTTTCTGACCAACTAGTGAGGGAAACCAGAGGACACTCAATTCCTGCTATAGAATCACCAAACCACATGTTTCTGGCTTGGAAACTTGTTTGTGGTCAAAAGTAACAGCCTATTACAACATGCTCTCAAAATGCTTTTCGGGGCCTGAAAACGCTAAAAATGAGATGATGCTGTTTTCTGACCAACTAGTGAGAGAACCAGAGTGAATTAGATTGTTGCTATAGAATCACCAAACCACATGTTTCTGGCTTGGAAACTTGTTTGTGGTCAAAAGTAACAGCCTGTTACAACATGCTCTCAAAATGCTTTTCAAGGACTGAAAACGCTAAAAGTGACATGATGCTGTTTTCTGACCAACTAGTGAGGGAAACCACAGGAAACTGAATTACTTCTATAGAATCACCACAAACCACATGTTTCTGGCTTGGAAACTTGTTTCTGAGTGCTTCTGGTCAAAAGTAACAGCCTAAATTGCAACATGCTGTCAAAATGCTTTTCAGGGCCTGAAAACGCTAAAAGTAAGATGATGCTGTTTTCTGACCAACTAGTGAGGAAAACCAGAGGAAACTGCATTGCTGCTATAGAATCACCAAACCACATGTTTCTGGCTTGGAAACTTGTTTCTGAGTGCTTCTGGTCAAAAGTAACAGCCTAAGTTACAACATGCTGTCAAAATGCTTTTCGGGGCCTGAAAACGCTGAAAGTGACATGATGCTGTTTTCTGACCAACTAGTGAGGGAAACCAGAGGACACTCAATTCCTGCTATAGAATCACCAAACCACATGTTTCTGGCTTGGAAACTTGTTTGTGGTCAAAAGTAACAGCCTGTTACAACATGCTCTCAAAATGCTTTTCGGGGCCTGAAAACGCTAAAAGTGAGATGATGCTGTTTTCTGACCAACTAGTGAGGGAAACCACAGGAAACTGAATTACTGCTATAGAATCACCAAACCACATGTTTCTGGCTTGGAAACTTGTTTGTGGTCAAAAGTAACAGCCTGTTACAACATGCTCTCAAAATGCTTTTCGAGGACTGAAAACGCTAAAAGTGACATGATGCTGTTTTCTGACCAACTAGTGAGGGAAGCCACAGGAAACTGAATTACTGCTATAGAATCACCAAACCACATGTTTCTGGCTTGGAAACTTGTTTGTGGTCAAAAGTAACAGCCTATTACAACATGCTCTCAAAATGCTTTTCGGGGCCTGAAAACGCTAAAAATGAGATGATGCTGTTTTCTGACCAACTAGTGAGAGAACCAGAGTGAATTAGATTGTTGCTATAGAATCACCAAACCACATGTTTCTGGCTTGGAAACTTGTTTGTGGTCAAAAGTAACAGCCTGTTACAACATGCTCTCAAAATGCTTTTCAAGGCCTGAAAACGCTAAAAGTGACATGATGCTGTTTTCTGACCAACTAGTGAGGGAAACCACAGGAAACTGAATTACTGCTATAGAATCACCAAACCACATGTTTCTGGCTTGGAAACTTGTTTGTGGTCAAAAGTAACAGCCTGTTACAACATGCTCTCAAAATGCTTTTCGAGGACTGAAAACGCTAAAAGTGAGATGATGCTGTTTTCTGACCAACTAGTGAGGGAAGCCACAGGAAACTGAATTACTGCTATAGAATCACCAAACCACATGTTTCTGGCTTGGAAACTTGTTTCTGAGTGCTTCTGGTCAAAAGTAACAGCCTAAATTGCGACATGCTGTAAAAATGCTTTTCAGGGCCTGAAAACGCTAAAAGTAAGATGATGCTGTTTTCTGACCAACTAGTGAGGGAAACCACAGGAAACTGAATGACTGGTATAGAATCACCAAACCACATGTTTCTGGCTTGGAAACTTGTTTCTGAGTGCTTCTGGTCAAAAGTATCAGCCTGAATTGCAACATGCTGTCAAAATGCTTTTCAGGGCCTGAAAACGCTAAAAGTAAGGTGATGCTGTTTTCTGACCAACTAGTGAGGAAAACCAGAGGAAACTGCATTGCTGCTATAGAATCACCAAACCACATGTTTCTGGCTTGGAAACTTGTTTCTGAGTGCTTCTGGTCAAAAGTAACAGCCAAAGTTACAACATGCTCTCAAAATGCTTTTCGGGGCCTGAAAACGCTGAAAGTGACATGATGCTGTTTTCTGACCAACTAGTGAGGGAAACCAGAGGACACTCAATTCCTGCTATAGAATCACCAAACCACATGTTTCTGGCTTGGAAACTTGTTTGTGGTCAAAAGTAACAGCCTATTACAACATGCTCTCAAAATGCTTTTCGGGGCCTGAAAACGCTAAAAATGAGATGATGCTGTTTTCTGACCAACTAGTGAGAGAACCAGAGTGAATTAGATTGTTGCTATAGAATCACCAAACCACATGTTTCTGGCTTGGAAACTTGTTTGTGGTCAAAAGTAACAGCCTGTTACAACATGCTCTCAAAATGCTTTTCAAGGACTGAAAACGCTAAAAGTGACATGATGCTGTTTTCTGACCAACTAGTGAGGGAAACCACAGGAAACTGAATTACTGCTATAGAATCACCACAAACCACATGTTTCTGGCTTGGAAACTTGTTTGTGGTCAAAAGTAACAGCCTGTTACAACATGCTCTCAAAATGCTTTTCGAGGACTGAAAACGCTAAAAGTGACATGATGCTGTTTTCTGACCAACTAGTGAGAGAACCAGAGTGAATTAGATTGTTGCTATAGAATCACCAAACCACATGTTTCTGGCTTGGAAACTTGTTTGTGGTCAAAAGTAACAGCCTGTTACAACATGCTCTCAAAATGCTTTTCGGGGCCTGAAAACGCTAAAAGTGAGATGATGCTGTTTTCTGACCAACTAGTGAGGGAAACCACAGGAAACTGAATTACTGCTATAGAATCACCAAACCACATGTTTCTGGCTTGGAAACTTGTTTGTGGTCAAAAGTAACAGCCTGTTACAACATGCTCTCAAAATGCTTTTCGAGGACTGAAAACGCTAAAAGTGACATGATGCTGTTTTCTGACCAACTAGTGAGGGAAGCCACAGGAAACTGAATTACTGCTATAGAATCACCAAACCACATGTTTCTGGCTTGGAAACTTGTTTGTGGTCAAAAGTAACAGCCTATTACAACATGCTCTCAAAATGCTTTTCGGGGCCTGAAAACGCTAAAAATGAGATGATGCTGTTTTCTGACCAACTAGTGAGAGAACCAGAGTGAATTAGATTGTTGCTATAGAATCACCAAACCACATGTTTCTGGCTTGGAAACTTGTTTGTGGTCAAAAGTAACAGCCTGTTACAACATGCTCTCAAAATGCTTTTCAAGGCCTGAAAACGCTAAAAGTGACATGATGCTGTTTTCTGACCAACTAGTGAGGGAAACCACAGGAAACTGAATTACTGCTATAGAATCACCAAACCACATGTTTCTGGCTTGGAAACTTGTTTCTGAGTGCTTCTGGTCAAAAGTAACAGCCTAAATTGCAACATGCTGTCAAAATGCTTTTCAGGGCCTGAAAACGCTAAAAGTAAGATGATGCTGTTTTCTGACCAACTAGTGAGGAAAACCAGAGGAAACTGCATTGCTGCTATAGAATCACCAAACCACATGTTTCTGGCTTGGAAACTTGTTTCTGAGTGCTTCTGGTCAAAAGTAACAGCCTAAGTTACAACATGCTGTCAAAATGCTTTTCGGGGCCTGAAAACGCTGAAAGTGACATGATGCTGTTTTTCTGACCAACTAGTGAGGGAAACCAGAGGACACTCAATTCCTGCTATAGAATCACCAAACCACATGTTTCTGGCTTGGAAACTTGTTTGTGGTCAAAAGTAACAGCCTGTTACAACATGCTCTCAAAATGCTTTTCGGGGCCTGAAAACGCTAAAAGTGAGATGATGCTGTTTTCTGACCAACTAGTGAGGGAAGCCACAGGAAACTGAATTACTGCTATAGAATCACCAAACCACATGTTTCTGGCTTGGAAACTTGTTTCTGAGTGCTTCTGGTCAAAAGTAACAGCCTAAGTTACAACATGCTGTCAAAATGCTTTTCGGGGCCTGAAAACGCTGAAAGTGACATGATGCTGTTTTCTGACCAACTAGTGAGGGAAACCAGAGGACACTCAATTCCTGCTATAGAATCACCAAACCACATGTTTCTGGCTTGGAAACTTGTTTGTGGTCAAAAGTAACAGCCTGTTACAACATGCTCTCAAAATGCTTTTCGGGGCCTGAAAACGCTAAAAGTGAGATGATGCTGTTTTCTGACCAACTAGTGAGGGAAACCACAGGAAACTGAATTACTGCTATAGAATCACCACAAACCACATGTTTCTGGCTTGGAAACTTGTTTGTGGTCAAAAGTAACAGCCTGTTACAACATGCTCTCAAAATGCTTTTCGAGGACTGAAAACGCTAAAAGTGACATGATGCTGTTTTCTGACCAACTAGTGAGGGAAGCCACAGGAAACTGAATTACTGCTATAGAATCACCAAACCACATGTTTCTGGCTTGGAAACTTGTTTCTGAGTGCTTCTGGTCAAAAGTAACAGCCTAAATTGCGACATGCTGTAAAAATGCTTTTCAGGGCCTGAAAACGCTAAAAGTAAGATGATGCTGTTTTCTGACCAACTAGTGAGGGAAACCACAGGAAACTGAATGACTGGTATAGAATCACCAAACCACATGTTTCTGGCTTGGAAACTTGTTTCTGAGTGCTTCTGGTCAAAAGTATCAGCCTGAATTGCAACATGCTGTCAAAATGCTTTTCAGGGCCTGAAAACGCTAAAAGTAAGGTGATGCTGTTTTCTGACCAACTAGTGAGGAAAACCAGAGGAAACTGCATTGCTGCTATAGAATCACCAAACCACATGTTTCTGGCTTGGAAACTTGTTTCTGAGTGCTTCTGGTCAAAAGTAACAGCCTAAGTTACAACATGCTCTCAAAATGCTTTTCGGGGCCTGAAAACGCTGAAAGTGACATGATGCTGTTTTCTGACCAACTAGTGAGGGAAACCAGAGGACACTCAATTCCTGCTATAGAATCACCAAACCACATGTTTCTGGCTTGGAAACTTGTTTGTGGTCAAAAGTAACAGCCTATTACAACATGCTCTCAAAATGCTTTTCGGGGCCTGAAAACGCTAAAAATGAGATGATGCTGTTTTCTGACCAACTAGTGAGAGAACCAGAGTGAATTAGATTGTTGCTATAGAATCACCAAACCACATGTTTCTGGCTTGGAAACTTGTTTGTGGTCAAAAGTAACAGCCTGTTACAACATGCTCTCAAAATGCTTTTCAAGGACTGAAAACGCTAAAAGTGACATGATGCTGTTTTCTGACCAACTAGTGAGGGAAACCACAGGAAACTGAATTACTTCTATAGAATCACCACAAACCACATGTTTCTGGCTTGGAAACTTGTTTCTGAGTGCTTCTGGTCAAAAGTAACAGCCTAAATTGCAACATGCTGTCAAAATGCTTTTCAGGGCCTGAAAACGCTAAAAGTAAGATGATGCTGTTTTCTGACCAACTAGTGAGGAAAACCAGAGGAAACTGCATTGCTGCTATAGAATCACCAAACCACATGTTTCTGGCTTGGAAACTTGTTTCTGAGTGCTTCTGGTCAAAAGTAACAGCCTAAGTTACAACATGCTGTCAAAATGCTTTTCGGGGCCTGAAAACGCTGAAAGTGACATGATGCTGTTTTCTGACCAACTAGTGAGGGAAACCAGAGGACACTCAATTCCTGCTATAGAATCACCAAACCACATGTTTCTGGCTTGGAAACTTGTTTGTGGTCAAAAGTAACAGCCTGTTACAACATGCTCTCAAAATGCTTTTCGGGGCCTGAAAACGCTAAAAGTGAGATGATGCTGTTTTCTGACCAACTAGTGAGGGAAACCACAGGAAACTGAATTACTGCTATAGAATCACCAAACCACATGTTTCTGGCTTGGAAACTTGTTTGTGGTCAAAAGTAACAGCCTGTTACAACATGCTCTCAAAATGCTTTTCGAGGACTGAAAACGCTAAAAGTGACATGATGCTGTTTTCTGACCAACTAGTGAGGGAAGCCACAGGAAACTGAATTACTGCTATAGAATCACCAAACCACATGTTTCTGGCTTGGAAACTTGTTTGTGGTCAAAAGTAACAGCCTATTACAACATGCTCTCAAAATGCTTTTCGGGGCCTGAAAACGCTAAAAATGAGATGATGCTGTTTTCTGACCAACTAGTGAGAGAACCAGAGTGAATTAGATTGTTGCTATAGAATCACCAAACCACATGTTTCTGGCTTGGAAACTTGTTTGTGGTCAAAAGTAACAGCCTGTTACAACATGCTCTCAAAATGCTTTTCAAGGCCTGAAAACGCTAAAAGTGACATGATGCTGTTTTCTGACCAACTAGTGAGGGAAACCACAGGAAACTGAATTACTGCTATAGAATCACCAAACCACATGTTTCTGGCTTGGAAACTTGTTTCTGAGTGCTTCTGGTCAAAAGTAACAGCCTAAATTGCAACATGCTGTCAAAATGCTTTTCAGGGCCTGAAAACGCTAAAAGTAAGATGATGCTGTTTTCTGACCAACTAGTGAGGAAAACCAGAGGAAACTGCATTGCTGCTATAGAATCACCAAACCACATGTTTCTGGCTTGGAAACTTGTTTCTGAGTGCTTCTGGTCAAAAGTAACAGCCTAAGTTACAACATGCTGTCAAAATGCTTTTCGGGGCCTGAAAACGCTGAAAGTGACATGACGCTGTTTTCTGACCAACTAGTGAGGGAAACCAGAGGACACTCAATTCCTGCTATAGAATCACCAAACCACATGTTTCTGGCTTGGAAACTTGTTTGTGGTCAAAAGTAACAGCCTGTTACAACATGCTCTCAAAATGCTTTTCGGGGCCTGAAAACGCTAAAAGTGAGATGATGCTGTTTTCTGACCAACTAGTGAGGGAAACCACAGGAAACTGAATTACTGCTATAGAATCACCAAACCACATGTTTCTGGCTTGGAAACTTGTTTGTGGTCAAAAGTAACAGCCTGTTACAACATGCTCTCAAAATGCTTTTCGAGGACTGAAAACGCTAAAAGTGAGATGATGCTGTTTTCTGACCAACTAGTGAGGGAAGCCACAGGAAACTGAATTACTGCTATAGAATCACCAAACCACATGTTTCTGGCTTGGAAACTTGTTTCTGAGTGCTTCTGGTCAAAAGTAACAGCCTAAATTGCGACATGCTGTAAAAATGCTTTTCAGGGCCTGAAAACGCTAAAAGTAAGATGATGCTGTTTTCTGACCAACTAGTGAGGGAAACCACAGGAAACTGAATGACTGGTATAGAATCACCAAACCACATGTTTCTGGCTTGGAAACTTGTTTCTGAGTGCTTCTGGTCAAAAGTATCAGCCTGAATTGCAACATGCTGTCAAAATGCTTTTCAGGGCCTGAAAACGCTAAAAGTAAGGTGATGCTGTTTTCTGACCAACTAGTGAGGAAAACCAGAGGAAACTGCATTGCTGCTATAGAATCACCAAACCACATGTTTCTGGCTTGGAAACTTGTTTCTGAGTGCTTCTGGTCAAAAGTAACAGCCTAAGTTACAACATGCTCTCAAAATGCTTTTCGGGGCCTGAAAACGCTGAAAGTGACATGATGCTGTTTTCTGACCAACTAGTGAGGGAAACCAGAGGACACTCAATTCCTGCTATAGAATCACCAAACCACATGTTTCTGGCTTGGAAACTTGTTTGTGGTCAAAAGTAACAGCCTATTACAACATGCTCTCAAAATGCTTTTCGGGGCCTGAAAACGCTAAAAATGAGATGATGCTGTTTTCTGACCAACTAGTGAGAGAACCAGAGTGAATTAGATTGTTGCTATAGAATCACCAAACCACATGTTTCTGGCTTGGAAACTTGTTTGTGGTCAAAAGTAACAGCCTGTTACAACATGCTCTCAAAATGCTTTTCAAGGACTGAAAACGCTAAAAGTGACATGATGCTGTTTTCTGACCAACTAGTGAGGGAAACCACAGGAAACTGAATTACTGCTATAGAATCACCACAAACCACATGTTTCTGGCTTGGAAACTTGTTTGTGGTCAAAAGTAACAGCCTGTTACAACATGCTCTCAAAATGCTTTTCGAGGACTGAAAACGCTAAAAGTGACATGATGCTGTTTTCTGACCAACTAGTGAGAGAACCAGAGTGAATTAGATTGTTGCTATAGAATCACCAAACCACATGTTTCTGGCTTGGAAACTTGTTTGTGGTCAAAAGTAACAGCCTGTTACAACATGCTCTCAAAATGCTTTTCGAGGACTGAAAACGCTAAAAGTGACATGATGCTGTTTTCTGACCAACTAGTGAGGGAAACCACAGGAAACTGAATTACTGCTATAGAATCACCAAACCACATGTTTCTGGCTTGGAAACTTGTTTCTGGTCAAAAGTAACAGCCTGTTACAACATGCTCTCAAAATGCTTTTCGAGGACTGAAAACGCTAAAAGTGACATGATGCTGTTTTCTGACCAACTAGTGAGGGAAACCACAGGAAACTGAATTACTGCTATAGAATCACCAAACCACATGTTTCTGGCTTGGAAACTTGTTTCTGAGTGCTTCTGGTCAAAAGTAACAGCCTAAATTGCAACATGCTGTCAAAATGCTTTTCAGGGCCTGAAAACGCTAAAAGTAAGATGATGCTGTTTTCTGACCAACTAGTGAGGAAAACCAGAGGAAACTGCATTGCTGCTATAGAATCACCAAACCACATGTTTCTGGCTTGGAAACTTGTTTCTGAGTGCTTCTGGTCAAAAGTAACAGCCTAAGTTACAACATGCTGTCAAAATGCTTTTCGGGGCCTGAAAACGCTGAAAGTGACATGATGCTGTTTTCTGACCAACTAGTGAGGGAAACCAGAGGACACTCAATTCCTGCTATAGAATCACCAAACCACATGTTTCTGGCTTGGAAACTTGTTTGTGGTCAAAAGTAACAGCCTGTTACAACATGCTCTCAAAATGCTTTTCGGGGCCTGAAAACGCTAAAAGTGAGATGATGCTGTTTTCTGACCAACTAGTGAGGGAAACCACAGGAAACTGAATTACTGCTATAGAATCACCACAAACCACATGTTTCTGGCTTGGAAACTTGTTTGTGGTCAAAAGTAACAGCCTGTTACAACATGCTCTCAAAATGCTTTTCGAGGACTGAAAACGCTAAAAGTGACATGATGCTGTTTTCTGACCAACTAGTGAGGGAAGCCACAGGAAACTGAATTACTGCTATAGAATCACCAAACCACATGTTTCTGGCTTGGAAACTTGTTTCTGAGTGCTTCTGGTCAAAAGTAACAGCCTAAATTGCGACATGCTGTAAAAATGCTTTTCAGGGCCTGAAAACGCTAAAAGTAAGATGATGCTGTTTTCTGACCAACTAGTGAGGGAAACCACAGGAAACTGAATGACTGGTATAGAATCACCAAACCACATGTTTCTGGCTTGGAAACTTGTTTCTGAGTGCTTCTGGTCAAAAGTATCAGCCTGAATTGCAACATGCTCTCAAAATGCTTTTCAGGGCCTGAAAACGCTAAAAGTAAGGTGATGCTGTTTTCTGACCAACTAGTGAGGAAAACCAGAGGAAACTGCATTGCTGCTATAGAATCACCAAACCACATGTTTCTGGCTTGGAAACTTGTTTCTGAGTGCTTCTGGTCAAAAGTAACAGCCTAAGTTACAACATGCTCTCAAAATGCTTTTCGGGGCCTGAAAACGCTGAAAGTGACATGATGCTGTTTTCTGACCAACTAGTGAGGGAAACCAGAGGACACTCAATTCCTGCTATAGAATCACCAAACCACATGTTTCTGGCTTGGAAACTTGTTTGTGGTCAAAAGTAACAGCCTATTACAACATGCTCTCAAAATGCTTTTCGGGGCCTGAAAACGCTAAAAATGAGATGATGCTGTTTTCTGACCAACTAGTGAGAGAACCAGAGTGAATTAGATTGTTGCTATAGAATCACCAAACCACATGTTTCTGGCTTGGAAACTTGTTTGTGGTCAAAAGTAACAGCCTGTTACAACATGCTCTCAAAATGCTTTTCAAGGACTGAAAACGCTAAAAGTGACATGATGCTGTTTTCTGACCAACTAGTGAGGGAAACCACAGGAAACTGAATTACTGCTATAGAATCACCACAAACCACATGTTTCTGGCTTGGAAACTTGTTTCTGGTCAAAAGTAACAGCCTGTTACAACATGCTCTCAAAATGCTTTTCGAGGACTGAAAACGCTAAAAGTGACATGATGCTGTTTTCTGACCAACTAGTGAGAGAACTAGAGTGAATTAGATTGTTGCTATAGAATCACCAAACCACATGTTTCTGGCTTGGAAACTTGTTTGTGGTCAAAAGTAACAGCCTGTTACAACATGCTCTCAAAATGCTTTTCGAGGACTGAAAACGCTAAAAGTGACATGATGCTGTTTTCTGACCAACTAGTGAGGGAAACCACAGGAAACTGAATTACTGCTATAGAATCACCAAACCACATGTTTCTGGCTTGGAAACTTGTTTCTGGTCAAAAGTAACAGCCTGTTACAACATGCTCTCAAAATGCTTTTCGAGGACTGAAAACGCTAAAAGTGAGATGATGCTGTTTTCTGACCAACTAGTGAGGGAAACCACAGGAAACTGAATTACTGCTATAGAATCACCAAACCACATGTTTCTGGCGTGGAAACTTGTTTCTGAGTGCTTCTGGTCAAAAGTAACAGCCTAAGTTACAACATGCTCTCAAAATGCTTTTCGGGGCCTGAAAACGCTAAAAGTGAGATGATGCTGTTTTCTCACCAACTAGTGAGGGAAACCACAGGAAACTGAATTCCTGCTATAGAATCACCAAACCACATGTTTCTGGCTTGGAAACTTGTTTCTGAGTGCTTCTGGTCAAAAGTAACAGCCTAAGTTACAACATGCTCTCAAAATGCTTTTCGGGGCCTGAAAACGCTGAAAGTGACATGATGCTGTTTTCTGACCAACTAGTGAGGGAAACCAGAGGACACTCAATTCCTGCTATAGAATCACCAAACCACATGTTTCTGGCTTGGAAACTTGTTTGTGGTCAAAAGTAACAGCCTATTACAACATGCTCTCAAAATGCTTTTCGAGGCCTGAAAACGCTAAAAATGAGATGATGCTGTTTTCTGACCAACTAGTGAGAGAACCAGAGTGAATTAGATTGTTGCTATAGAATCACCAAACCACATGTTTCTGGCTTGGAAACTTGTTTGTGGTCAAAAGTAACAGCCTGTTACAACATGCTCTCAAAATGCTTTTCAAGGCCTGAAAACGCTAAAAGTGACATGATGCTGTTTTCTGACCAACTAGTGAGGGAAACCACAGGAAACTGAATTACTGCTATAGAATCACCAAACCACATGTTTCTGGCTTGGAAACTTGTTTCTGAGTGCTTCTGGTCAAAAGTAACAGCCTAAATTGCAACATGCTGTCAAAATGCTTTTCAGGGCCTGAAAACGCTAAAAGTAAGATGATGCTGTTTTCTGACCAACTAGTGAGGAAAACCAGAGGAAACTGCATTGCTGCTATAGAATCACCAAACCACATGTTTCTGGCTTGGAAACTTGTTTCTGAGTGCTTCTGGTCAAAAGTAACAGCCTAAGTTACAACATGCTGTCAAAATGCTTTTCGGGGCCTGAAAACGCTGAAAGTGACATGATGCTGTTTTCTGACCAACTAGTGAGGGAAACCAGAGGACACTCAATTCCTGCTATAGAATCACCAAACCACATGTTTCTGGCTTGGAAACTTGTTTGTGGTCAAAAGTAACAGCCTGTTACAACATGCTCTCAAAATGCTTTTCGGGGCCTGAAAACGCTAAAAGTGAGATGATGCTGTTTTCTGACCAACTAGTGAGGGAAACCACAGGAAACTGAATTACTGCTATAGAATCACCACAAACCACATGTTTCTGGCTTGGAAACTTGTTTGTGGTCAAAAGTAACAGCCTGTTACAACATGCTCTCAAAATGCTTTTCGAGGACTGAAAACGCTAAAAGTGACATGATGCTGTTTTCTGACCAACTAGTGAGGGAAGCCACAGGAAATTGAATTACTGCTATAGAATCACCAAACCACATGTTTCTGGCTTGGAAACTTGTTTCTGAGTGCTTCTGGTCAAAAGTATCAGCCTGAATTGCAACATGCTGTCAAAATGCTTTTCAGGGCCTGAAAACGCTAAAAGTAAGGTGATGCTGTTTTCTGACCAACTAGTGAGGAAAACCAGAGGAAACTGCATTGCTGCTATAGAATCACCAAACCACATGTTTCTGGCTTGGAAACTTGTTTCTGAGTGCTTCTGGTCAAAAGTAAAAGCCTAAGTTACAACATGCTCTCAAAATGCTTTTCGGGGCCTGAAAACGCTGAAAGTGACATGATGCTGTTTTCTGACCAACTAGTGAGGGAAACCAGAGGACACTCAATTCCTGCTATAGAATCACCAAACCACATGTTTCTGGCTTGGAAACTTGTTTGTGGTCAAAAGTAACAGCCTATTACAACATGCTCTCAAAATGCTTTTCGGGGCCTGAAAACGCTAAAAATGAGATGATGCTGTTTTCTGACCAACTAGTGAGAGAACCAGAGTGAATTAGATTGTTGCTATAGAATCACCAAACCACATGTTTCTGGCTTGGAAACTTGTTTGTGGTCAAAAGTAACAGCCTGTTACAACATGCTCTCAAAATGCTTTTCGAGGACTGAAAACGCTAAAAGTGACATGATGCTGTTTTCTGACCAACTAGTGAGGGAAGCCACAGGAAACTGAATTACTGCTATAGAATCACCAAACCACATGTTTCTGGCTTGGAAACTTGTTTGTGGTCAAAAGTAACAGCCTATTACAACATGCTCTCAAAATGCTTTTCGGGGCCTGAAAACGCTAAAAATGAGATGATGCTGTTTTCTGACCAACTAGTGAGAGAACCAGAGTGAATTAGATTGTTGCTATAGAATCACCAAACCACATGTTTCTGGCTTGGAAACTTGTTTGTGGTCAAAAGTAACAGCCTGTTACAACATGCTCTCAAAATGCTTTTCAAGGCCTGAAAACGCTAAAAGTGACATGATGCTGTTTTCTGACCAACTAGTGAGGGAAACCACAGGAAACTGAATTACTGCTATAGAATCACCAAACCACATGTTTCTGGCTTGGAAACTTGTTTGTGGTCAAAAGTAACAGCCTGTTACAACATGCTCTCAAAATGCTTTTCGAGGACTGAAAACGCTAAAAGTGAGATGATGCTGTTTTCTGACCAACTAGTGAGGGAAGCCACAGGAAACTGAATTACTGCTATAGAATCACCAAACCACATGTTTCTGGCTTGGAAACTTGTTTCTGAGTGCTTCTGGTCAAAAGTAACAGCCTAAATTGCGACATGCTGTAAAAATGCTTTTCAGGGCCTGAAAACGCTAAAAGTAAGATGATGCTGTTTTCTGACCAACTAGTGAGGGAAACCACAGGAAACTGAATGACTGGTATAGAATCACCAAACCACATGTTTCTGGCTTGGAAACTTGTTTCTGAGTGCTTCTGGTCAAAAGTATCAGCCTGAATTGCAACATGCTCTCAAAATGCTTTTCAGGGCCTGAAAACGCTAAAAGTAAGGTGATGCTGTTTTCTGACCAACTAGTGAGGAAAACCAGAGGAAACTGCATTGCTGCTATAGAATCACCAAACCACATGTTTCTGGCTTGGAAACTTGTTTCTGAGTGCTTCTGGTCAAAAGTAACAGCCTAAGTTACAACATGCTCTCAAAATGCTTTTCGGGGCCTGAAAACGCTGAAAGTGACATGATGCTGTTTTCTGACCAACTAGTGAGGGAAACCAGAGGACACTCAATTCCTGCTATAGAATCACCAAACCACATGTTTCTGGCTTGGAAACTTGTTTGTGGTCAAAAGTAACAGCCTATTACAACATGCTCTCAAAATGCTTTTCGGGGCCTGAAAACGCTAAAAATGAGATGATGCTGTTTTCTGACCAACTAGTGAGAGAACCAGAGTGAATTAGATTGTTGCTATAGAATCACCAAACCACATGTTTCTGGCTTGGAAACTTGTTTGTGGTCAAAAGTAACAGCCTGTTACAACATGCTCTCAAAATGCTTTTCAAGGACTGAAAACGCTAAAAGTGACATGATGCTGTTTTCTGACCAACTAGTGAGGGAAACCACAGGAAACTGAATTACTGCTATAGAATCACCACAAACCACATGTTTCTGGCTTGGAAACTTGTTTCTGGTCAAAAGTAACAGCCTGTTACAACATGCTCTCAAAATGCTTTTCGAGGACTGAAAACGCTAAAAGTGACATGATGCTGTTTTCTGACCAACTAGTGAGAGAACTAGAGTGAATTAGATTGTTGCTATAGAATCACCAAACCACATGTTTCTGGCTTGGAAACTTGTTTGTGGTCAAAAGTAACAGCCTGTTACAACATGCTCTCAAAATGCTTTTCGAGGACTGAAAACGCTAAAAGTGACATGATGCTGTTTTCTGACCAACTAGTGAGGGAAACCACAGGAAACTGAATTACTGCTATAGAATCACCAAACCACATGTTTCTGGCTTGGAAACTTGTTTCTGGTCAAAAGTAACAGCCTGTTACAACATGCTCTCAAAATGCTTTTCGAGGACTGAAAACGCTAAAAGTGACATGATGCTGTTTTCTGACCAACTAGTGAGGGAAACCACAGGAAACTGAATTACTGCTATAGAATCACCAAACCACATGTTTCTGGCGTGGAAACTTGTTTCTGAGTGCTTCTGGTCAAAAGTAACAGCCTAAGTTACAACATGCTCTCAAAATGCTTTTCGGGGCCTGAAAACGCTAAAAGTGAGATGATGCTGTTTTCTCACCAACTAGTGAGGGAAACCACAGGAAACTGAATTCCTGCTATAGAATCACCAAACCACATGTTTCTGGCTTGGAAACTTGTTTCTGAGTGCTTCTGGTCAAAAGTAACAGCCTAAGTTACAACATGCTCTCAAAATGCTTTTCGGGGCCTGAAAACGCTGAAAGTGACATGATGCTGTTTTCTGACCAACTAGTGAGGGAAACCAGAGGACACTCAATTCCTGCTATAGAATCACCAAACCACATGTTTCTGGCTTGGAAACTTGTTTGTGGTCAAAAGTAACAGCCTATTACAACATGCTCTCAAAATGCTTTTCGAGGCCTGAAAACGCTAAAAATGAGATGATGCTGTTTTCTGACCAACTAGTGAGAGAACCAGAGTGAATTAGATTGTTGCTATAGAATCACCAAACCACATGTTTCTGGCTTGGAAACTTGTTTGTGGTCAAAAGTAACAGCCTGTTACAACATGCTCTCAAAATGCTTTTCAAGGCCTGAAAACGCTAAAAGTGACATGATGCTGTTTTCTGACCAACTAGTGAGGGAAACCACAGGAAACTGAATTACTGCTATAGAATCACCAAACCACATGTTTCTGGCTTGGAAACTTGTTTCTGAGTGCTTCTGGTCAAAAGTAACAGCCTAAATTGCAACATGCTGTCAAAATGCTTTTCAGGGCCTGAAAACGCTAAAAGCAAGATGATGCTGTTTTCTGACCAACTAGTGAGGAAAACCAGAGGAAACTGCATTGCTGCTATAGAATCACCAAACCACATGTTTCTGGCTTGGAAACTTGTTTCTGAGTGCTTCTGGTCAAAAGTAACAGCCTAAGTTACAACATGCTGTCAAAATGCTTTTCGGGGCCTGAAAACGCTGAAAGTGACATGATGCTGTTTTCTGACCAACTAGTGAGGGAAACCAGAGGACACTCAATTCCTGCTATAGAATCACCAAACCACATGTTTCTGGCTTGGAAACTTGTTTGTGGTCAAAAGTAACAGCCTGTTACAACATGCTCTCAAAATGCTTTTCGGGGCCTGAAAACGCTAAAAGTGAGATGATGCTGTTTTCTGACCAACTAGTGAGGGAAACCACAGGAAACTGAATTACTGCTATAGAATCACCACAAACCACATGTTTCTGGCTTGGAAACTTGTTTGTGGTCAAAAGTAACAGCCTGTTACAACATGCTCTCAAAATGCTTTTCGAGGACTGAAAACGCTAAAAGTGACATGATGCTGTTTTCTGACCAACTAGTGAGGGAAGCCACAGGAAACTGAATTACTGCTATAGAATCACCAAACCACATGTTTCTGGCTTGGAAACTTGTTTGTGGTCAAAAGTAACAGCCTATTACAACATGCTCTCAAAATGCTTTTCGGGGCCTGAAAACGCTAAAAATGAGATGATGCTGTTTTCTGACCAACTAGTGAGAGAACCAGAGTGAATTAGATTGTTGCTATAGAATCACCAAACCACATGTTTCTGGCTTGGAAACTTGTTTGTGGTCAAAAGTAACAGCCTGTTACAACATGCTCTCAAAATGCTTTTCGAGGACTGAAAACGCTAAAAGTGACATGATGCTGTTTTCTGACCAACTAGTGAGGGAAGCCACAGGAAACTGAATTACTGCTATAGAATCACCAAACCACATGTTTCTGGCTTGGAAACTTGTTTGTGGTCAAAAGTAACAGCCTATTACAACATGCTCTCAAAATGCTTTTCGGGGCCTGAAAACGCTAAAAATGAGATGATGCTGTTTTCTGACCAACTAGTGAGAGAACCAGAGTGAATTAGATTGTTGCTATAGAATCACCAAACCACATGTTTCTGGCTTGGAAACTTGTTTGTGGTCAAAAGTAACAGCCTGTTACAACATGCTCTCAAAATGCTTTTCAAGGCCTGAAAACGCTAAAAGTGACATGATGCTGTTTTCTGACCAACTAGTGAGGGAAACCACAGGAAACTGAATTACTGCTATAGAATCACCAAACCACATGTTTCTGGCTTGGAAACTTGTTTGTGGTCAAAAGTAACAGCCTGTTACAACATGCTCTCAAAATGCTTTTCGAGGACTGAAAACGCTAAAAGTGAGATGATGCTGTTTTCTGACCAACTAGTGAGGGAAGCCACAGGAAACTGAATTACTGCTATAGAATCACCAAACCACATGTTTCTGGCTTGGAAACTTGTTTCTGAGTGCTTCTGGTCAAAAGTAACAGCCTAAATTGCGACATGCTGTAAAAATGCTTTTCAGGGCCTGAAAACGCTAAAAGTAAGATGATGCTGTTTTCTGACCAACTAGTGAGGGAAACCACAGGAAACTGAATGACTGGTATAGAATCACCAAACCACATGTTTCTGGCTTGGAAACTTGTTTCTGAGTGCTTCTGGTCAAAAGTATCAGCCTGAATTGCAACATGCTGTCAAAATGCTTTTCAGGGCCTGAAAACGCTAAAAGTAAGGTGATGCTGTTTTCTGACCAACTAGTGAGGAAAACCAGAGGAAACTGCATTGCTGCTATAGAATCACCAAACCACATGTTTCTGGCTTGGAAACTTGTTTCTGAGTGCTTCTGGTCAAAAGTAACAGCCAAAGTTACAACATGCTCTCAAAATGCTTTTCGGGGCCTGAAAACGCTGAAAGTGACATGATGCTGTTTTCTGACCAACTAGTGAGGGAAACCAGAGGACACTCAATTCCTGCTATAGAATCACCAAACCACATGTTTCTGGCTTGGAAACTTGTTTGTGGTCAAAAGTAACAGCCTATTACAACATGCTCTCAAAATGCTTTTCGGGGCCTGAAAACGCTAAAAATGAGATGATGCTGTTTTCTGACCAACTAGTGAGAGAACCAGAGTGAATTAGATTGTTGCTATAGAATCACCAAACCACATGTTTCTGGCTTGGAAACTTGTTTGTGGTCAAAAGTAACAGCCTGTTACAACATGCTCTCAAAATGCTTTTCAAGGACTGAAAACGCTAAAAGTGACATGATGCTGTTTTCTGACCAACTAGTGAGGGAAACCACAGGAAACTGAATTACTGCTATAGAATCACCACAAACCACATGTTTCTGGCTTGGAAACTTGTTTGTGGTCAAAAGTAACAGCCTGTTACAACATGCTCTCAAAATGGTTTTCGAGGACTGAAAACGCTAAAAGTGACATGATGCTGTTTTCTGACCAACTAGTGAGAGAACCAGAGTGAATTAGATTGTTGCTATAGAATCACCAAACCACATGTTTCTGGCTTGGAAACTTGTTTGTGGTCAAAAGTAACAGCCTGTTACAACATGCTCTCAAAATGCTTTTCGGGGCCTGAAAACGCTAAAAGTGAGATGATGCTGTTTTCTGACCAACTAGTGAGGGAAACCACAGGAAACTGAATTACTGCTATAGAATCACCAAACCACATGTTTCTGGCTTGGAAACTTGTTTGTGGTCAAAAGTAACAGCCTGTTACAACATGCTCTCAAAATGCTTTTCGAGGACTGAAAACGCTAAAAGTGACATGATGCTGTTTTCTGACCAACTAGTGAGGGAAGCCACAGGAAACTGAATTACTGCTATAGAATCACCAAACCACATGTTTCTGGCTTGGAAACTTGTTTGTGGTCAAAAGTAACAGCCTATTACAACATGCTCTCAAAATGCTTTTCGGGGCCTGAAAACGCTAAAAATGAGATGATGCTGTTTTCTGACCAACTAGTGAGAGAACCAGAGTGAATTAGATTGTTGCTATAGAATCACCAAACCACATGTTTCTGGCTTGGAAACTTGTTTGTGGTCAAAAGTAACAGCCTGTTACAACATGCTCTCAAAATGCTTTTCAAGGCCTGAAAACGCTAAAAGTGACATGATGCTGTTTTCTGACCAACTAGTGAGGGAAACCACAGGAAACTGAATTACTGCTATAGAATCACCAAACCACATGTTTCTGGCTTGGAAACTTGTTTCTGAGTGCTTCTGGTCAAAAGTAACAGCCTAAATTGCAACATGCTGTCAAAATGCTTTTCAGGGCCTGAAAACGCTAAAAGTAAGATGATGCTGTTTTCTGACCAACTAGTGAGGAAAACCAGAGGAAACTGCATTGCTGCTATAGAATCACCAAACCACATGTTTCTGGCTTGGAAACTTGTTTCTGAGTGCTTCTGGTCAAAAGTAACAGCCTAAGTTACAACATGCTGTCAAAATGCTTTTCGGGGCCTGAAAACGCTGAAAGTGACATGATGCTGTTTTCTGACCAACTAGTGAGGGAAACCAGAGGACACTCAATTCCTGCTATAGAATCACCAAACCACATGTTTCTGGCTTGGAAACTTGTTTGTGGTCAAAAGTAACAGCCTGTTACAACATGCTCTCAAAATGCTTTTCGGGGCCTGAAAACGCTAAAAGTGAGATGATGCTGTTTTTAGACCAACTAGTGAGGGAAACCACAGGAAACTGAATTACTGCTATAGAATCACCAAACCACATGTTTCTGGCTTGGAAACTTGTTTCTGGTCAAAAGTAACAGCCTGTTACAACATGCTCTCAAAATGCTTTTCGAGGACTGAAAACGCTAAAAGTGAGATGATGCTGTTTTCTGACCAACTAGTGAGGGAAGCCACAGGAAACTGAATTACTGCTATAGAATCACCAAACCACATGTTTCTGGCTTGGAAACTTGTTTCTGAGTGCTTCTGGTCAAAAGTAACAGCCTAAATTGCGACATGCTGTAAAAATGCTTTTCAGGGCCTGAAAACGCTAAAAGTAAGATGATGCTGTTTTCTGACCAACTAGTGAGGGAAACCACAGGAAACTGAATGACTGGTATAGAATCACCAAACCACATGTTTCTGGCTTGGAAACTTGTTTCTGAGTGCTTCTGGTCAAAAGTATCAGCCTGAATTGCAACATGCTGTCAAAATGCTTTTCAGGGCCTGAAAACGCTAAAAGTAAGGTGATGCTGTTTTCTGACCAACTAGTGAGGAAAACCAGAGGAAACTGCATTGCTGCTATAGAATCACCAAACCACATGTTTCTGGCTTGGAAACTTGTTTCTGAGTGCTTCTGGTCAAAAGTAACAGCCTAAGTTACAACATGCTCTCAAAATGCTTTTCGGGGCCTGAAAACGCTGAAAGTGACATGATGCTGTTTTCTGACCAACTAGTGAGGGAAACCAGAGGACACTCAATTCCTGCTATAGAATCACCAAACCACATGTTTCTGGCTTGGAAACTTGTTTGTGGTCAAAAGTAACAGCCTATTACAACATGCTCTCAAAATGCTTTTCGGGGCCTGAAAACGCTAAAAATGAGATGATGCTTTTTTCTGACCAACTAGTGAGAGAACCAGAGTGAATTAGATTGTTGCTATAGAATCACCAAACCACATGTTTCTGGCTTGGAAACTTGTTTGTGGTCAAAAGTAACAGCCTGTTACAACATGCTCTCAAAATGCTTTTCGGGGCCTGAAAACGCTAAAAGTGAGATGATGCTGTTTTCTGACCAACTAGTGAGGGAAACCACAGGAAACTGAATTACTGCTATAGAATCACCACAAACCACATGTTTCTGGCTTGGAAACTTGTTTGTGGTCAAAAGTAACAGCCTGTTACAACATGCTCTCAAAATGCTTTTCGAGGACTGAAAACGCTAAAAGTGAGATGATGCTGTTTTCTGACCAACTAGTGAGAGAACCAGAGTGAATTAGATTGTTGCTATAGAATCACCAAACCACATGTTTCTGGCTTGGAAACTTGTTTGTGGTCAAAAGTAACAGCCTGTTACAACATGCTCTCAAAATGCTTTTCGGGGCCTGAAAACGCTAAAAGTGAGATGATGCTGTTTTCTGACCAACTAGTGAGGGAAACCACAGGAAACTGAATTACTGCTATAGAATCACCAAACCACATGTTTCTGGCTTGGAAACTTGTTTGTGGTCAAAAGTAACAGCCTGTTACAACATGCTCTCAAAATGCTTTTCGAGGACTGAAAACGCTAAAAGTGACATGATGCTGTTTTCTGACCAACTAGTGAGGGAAGCCACAGGAAACTGAATTACTGCTATAGAATCACCAAACCACATGTTTCTGGCTTGGAAACTTGTTTGTGGTCAAAAGTAACAGCCTGTTACAACATGCTCTCAAACTGCTTTTCGAGGACTGAAAACGCTAAAAGTGACATGATGCTGTTTTCTGACCAACTAGTGAGGGAAGCCACAGGAAACTGAATTACTGCTATAGAATCACCAAACCACATGTTTCTGGCTTGGAAACTTGTTTGTGGTCAAAAGTAACAGCCTATTACAACATGCTCTCAAAATGCTTTTCGGGGCCTGAAAACGCTAAAAATGAGATGATGCTGTTTTCTGACCAACTAGTGAGAGAACCAGAGTGAATTAGATTGTTGCTATAGAATCACCAAACCACATGTTTCTGGCTTGGAAACTTGTTTGTGGTCAAAAGTAACAGCCTGTTACAACATGCTCTCAAAATGCTTTTCAAGGCCTGAAAACGCTAAAAGTGACATGATGCTGTTTTCTGACCAACTAGTGAGGGAAACCACAGGAAACTGAATTACTGCTATAGAATCACCAAACCACATGTTTCTGGCTTGGAAACTTGTTTCTGAGTGCTTCTGGTCAAAAGTAACAGCCTAAATTGCAACATGCTGTCAAAATGCTTTTCAGGGCCTGAAAACGCTAAAAGTAAGATGATGCTGTTTTCTGACCAACTAGTGAGGAAAACCAGAGGAAACTGCATTGCTGCTATAGAATCACCAAACCACATGTTTCTGGCTTGGAAACTTGTTTCTGAGTGCTTCTGGTCAAAAGTAACAGCCTAAGTTACAACATGCTGTCAAAATGCTTTTCGGGGCCTGAAAACGCTGAAAGTGACATGATGCTGTTTTCTGACCAACTAGTGAGGGAAACCAGAGGACACTCAATTCCTGCTATAGAATCACCAAACCACATGTTTCTGGCTTGGAAACTTGTTTGTGGTCAAAAGTAACAGCCTGTTACAACATGCTCTCAAAATGCTTTTCGGGGCCTGAAAACGCTAAAAGTGAGATGATGCTGTTTTCTGACCAACTAGTGAGGGAAACCACAGGAAACTGAATTACTGCTATAGAATCACCAAACCACATGTTTCTGGCTTGGAAACTTGTTTGTGGTCAAAAGTAACAGCCTGTTACAACATGCTCTCAAACTGCTTTTCGAGGACTGAAAACGCTAAAAGTGAGATGATGCTGTTTTCTGACCAACTAGTGAGGGAAGCCACAGGAAACTGAATTACTGCTATAGAATCACCAAACCACATGTTTCTGGCTTGGAAACTTGTTTCTGAGTGCTTCTGGTCAAAAGTAACAGCCTAAATTGCGACATGCTGTAAAAATGCTTTTCAGGGCCTGAAAACGCTAAAAGTAAGATGATGCTGTTTTCTGACCAACTAGTGAGGGAAACCACAGGAAATTGAATGACTGGTATAGAATCACCAAACCACATGTTTCTGGCTTGGAAACTTGTTTCTGAGTGCTTCTGGTCAAAAGTATCAGCCTGAATTGCAACATGCTGTCAAAATGCTTTTCAGGGCCTGAAAACGCTAAAAGTAAGGTGATGCTGTTTTCTGACCAACTAGTGAGGAAAACCAGAGGAAACTGCATTGCTGCTATAGAATCACCAAACCACATGTTTCTGGCTTGGAAACTTGTTTCTGAGTGCTTCTGGTCAAAAGTAACAGCCTAAATTGGGACATGCTGTAAAAATGCTTTTCAGGGCCTGAAAACGCTAAAAGTAAGATGATGTTGTTTTCTGACCAACTAGTGAGGGAAACCACAGGAAACTGAATGACTGGTATAGAATCACCAAACCACATGTTTCTGGCTTGGAAACTTGTTTCTGAGTGCTTCTGGTCAAAAGTATCAGCCTGAATTGCAACATGCTGTCAAAATGCTTTTCAGGGCCTGAAAACGCTAAAAGTAAGGTGATGCTGTTTTCTGACCAACTAGTGAGGAAAACCAGAGGAAACTGCATTGCTGCTATAGAATCACCAAACCACATGTTTCTGGCTTGGAAACTTGTTTCTGAGTGCTTCTGGTCAAAAGTAACAGCCTAAGTTACAACATGCTCTCAAAATGCTTTTCGGGGCCTGAAAACCCTGAAAGTGACATAATGCTGTTTTCTGACCAACTAGTGAGGGAAACCAGAGGACACTCAATTCCTGCTATAGAATCACCAAACCACATGTTTCTGGCTTGGAAACTTGTTTGTGGTCAAAAGTAACAGCCTATTACAACATGCTCTCAAAATGCTTTTCGGGGCCTGAAAACGCTAAAAATGAGATGATGCTGTTTTCTGACCAACTAGTGAGAGAACCAGAGTGAATTAGATTGTTGCTATAGAATCACCAAACCACATGTTTCTGGCTTGGAAACTTGTTTCTGGTCAAAAGTAACAGCCTGTTACAACATGCTCTCAAAATGCTTTTCAAGGACTGAAAACGCTAAAAGTGACATGATGCTGTTTTCTGACCAACTAGTGAGGGAAACCACAGGAAACTGAATTACTGCTATAGAATCACCACAAACCACATGTTTCTGGCTTGGAAACTTGTTTCTGGTCAAAAGTAACAGCCTGTTACAACATGCTCTCAAAATGCTTTTCGAGGACTGAAAACGCTAAAAGTGACATGATGCTGTTTTCTGACCAACTAGTGAGAGAACCAGAGTGAATTAGATTGTTGCTATAGAATCACCAAACCACATGTTTCTGGCTTGGAAACTTGTTTGTGGTCAAAAGTAACAGCCTGTTACAACATGCTCTCAAAATGCTTTTCGGGGCCTGAAAACGCTAAAAGTGAGATGATGCTGTTTTCTGACCAACTAGTGAGGGAAACCACAGGAAACTGAATTACTGCTATAGAATCACCAAACCACATGTTTCTGGCTTGGAAACTTGTTTGTGGTCAAAAGTAACAGCCTGTTACAACATGCTCTCAAAATGCTTTTCGGGGCCTGAAAACGCTAAAAGTGAGATGATGCTGTTTTCTGACCAACTAGTGAGGGAAACCACAGGAAACTGAATTACTGCTATAGAATCACCAAACCACATGTTTCTGGCTTGGAAACTTGTTTGTGGTCAAAAGTAACAGCCTGTTACAACATGCTCTCAAAATGCTTTTCGAGGACTGAAAACGCTAAAAGTGACATGATGCTGTTTTCTGACCAACTAGTGAGGGAAACCACAGGAAACTGAATTACTGCTATAGAATCACCAAACCACATGTTTCTGGCTTGGAAACTTGTTTGTGGTCAAAAGTAACAGCCTGTTACAACATGCTCTCAAAATGCTTTTCGAGGACTGAAAACGCTAAAAGTGAGATGATGCTGTTTTCTGACCAACTAGTGAGGGAAGCCACAGGAAACTGAATTACTGCTATAGAATCACCAAACCACATGTTTCTGGCTTGGAAACTTGTTTCTGAGTGCTTCTGGTCAAAAGTAACAGCCTAAATTGCGACATGCTGTAAAAATGCTTTTCAGGGCCTGAAAACGCTAAAAGTAAGATGATGCTGTTTTCTGACCAACTAGTGAGGGAAACCACAGGAAACTGAATGACTGGTATAGAATCACCAAACCACATGTTTCTGGCTTGGAAACTTGTTTCTGAGTGCTTCTGGTCAAAAGTATCAGCCTGAATTGCAACATGCTGTCAAAATGCTTTTCAGGGCCTGAAAACGCTAAAAGTAAGGTGATGCTGTTTTCTGACCAACTAGTGAGGAAAACCAGAGGAAACTGCATTGCTGCTATAGAATCACCAAACCACATGTTTCTGGCTTGGAAACTTGTTTCTGAGTGCTTCTGGTCAAAAGTAACAGCCTAAGTTACAACATGCTCTCAAAATGCTTTTCGGGGCCTGAAAACGCTGAAAGTGACATGATGCTGTTTTCTGACCAACTAGTGAGGGAAACCAGAGGACACTCAATTCCTGCTATAGAATCACCAAACCACATGTTTCTGGCTTGGAAACTTGTTTGTGGTCAAAAGTAACAGCCTATTACAACATGCTCTCAAAATGCTTTTCGGGGCCTGAAAACGCTAAAAATGAGATGATGCTGTTTTCTGACCAACTAGTGAGAGAACCAGAGTGAATTAGATTGTTGCTATAGAATCACCAAACCACATGTTTCTGGCTTGGAAACTTGTTTGTGGTCAAAAGTAACAGCCTGTTACAACATGCTCTCAAAATGCTTTTCAAGGACTGAAAACACTAAAAGTGACATGATGCTGTTTTCTGACCAACTAGTGAGGGAAACCACAGGAAACTGAATTACTGCTATAGAATCACCACAAACCACATGTTTCTGGCTTGGAAACTTGTTTGTGGTCAAAAGTAACAGCCTGTTACAACATGCTCTCAAAATGCTTTTCGAGGACTGAAAACGCTAAAAGTGACATGATGCTGTTTTCTGACCAACTAGTGAGAGAACCAGAGTGAATTAGATTGTTGCTATAGAATCACCAAACCACATGTTTCTGGCTTGGAAACTTGTTTGTGGTCAAAAGTAACAGCCTGTTACAACATGCTCTCAAAATGCTTTTCGGGGCCTGAAAACGCTAAAAGTGAGATGATGCTGTTTTCTGACCAACTAGTGAGGGAAACCACAGGAAACTGAATTACTGCTATAGAATCACCACAAACCACATGTTTCTGGCTTGGAAACTTGTTTGTGGTCAAAAGTAACAGCCTGTTACAACATGCTCTCAAAATGCTTTTCGAGGACTGAAAACGCTAAAAGTGAGATGATGCTGTTTTCTGACCAACTAGTGAGGGAAGCCACAGGAAACTGAATTACTGCTATAGAATCACCAAACCACATGTTTCTGGCTTGGAAACTTGTTTGTGGTCAAAAGTAACAGCCTATTACAACATGCTCTCAAAATGCTTTTCGGGGCCTGAAAACGCTAAAAATGAGATGATGCTGTTTTCTGACCAACTAGTGAGAGAACCAGAGTGAATTAGATTGTTGCTATAGAATCACCAAACCACATGTTTCTGGCTTGGAAACTTGTTTGTGGTCAAAAGTAACAGCCTGTTACAACATGCTCTCAAAATGCTTTTCAAGGCCTGAAAACGCTAAAAGTGACATGATGCTGTTTTCTGACCAACTAGTGAGGGAAACCACAGGAAACTGAATTACTGCTATAGAATCACCAAACCACATGTTTCTGGCTTGGAAACTTGTTTCTGAGTGCTTCTGGTCAAAAGTAACAGCCTAAATTGCAACATGCTGTCAAAATGCTTTTCAGGGCCTGAAAACGCTAAAAGTAAGATGATGCTGTTTTCTGACCAACTAGTGAGGAAAACCAGAGGAAACTGCATTGCTGCTATAGAATCACCAAACCACATGTTTCTGGCTTGGAAACTTGTTTCTGAGTGCTTCTGGTCAAAAGTAACAGCCTAAGTTACAACATGCTGTCAAAATGCTTTTCGGGGCCTGAAAACGCTGAAAGTGACATGATGCTGTTTTCTGACCAACTAGTGAGGGAAACCAGAGGACACTCAATTCCTGCTATAGAATCACCAAACCACATGTTTCTGGCTTGGAAACTTGTTTGTGGTCAAAAGTAACAGCCTGTTACAACATGCTCTCAAAATGCTTTTCGGGGCCTGAAAACGCTAAAAGTGAGATGATGCTGTTTTCTGACCAACTAGTGAGGGAAACCACAGGAAACTGAATTACTGCTATAGAATCACCACAAACCACATGTTTCTGGCTTGGAAACTTGTTTGTGGTCAAAAGTAACAGCCTGTTACAACATGCTCTCAAAATGCTTTTCGAGGACTGAAAACGCTAAAAGTGACATGATGCTGTTTTCTGACCAACTAGTGAGGGAAGCCACAGGAAACTGAATTACTGCTATAGAATCACCAAACCACATGTTTCTGGCTTGGAAACTTGTTTGTGGTCAAAAGTAACAGCCTATTACAACATGCTCTCAAAATGCTTTTCGGGGCCTGAAAACGCTAAAAATGAGATGATGCTGTTTTCTGACCAACTAGTGAGAGAACCAGAGTGAATTAGATTGTTGCTATAGAATCACCAAACCACATGTTTCTGGCTTGGAAACTTGTTTGTGGTCAAAAGTAACAGCCTGTTACAACATGCTCTCAAAATGCTTTTCAAGGCCTGAAAACGCTAAAAGTGACATGATGCTGTTTTCTGACCAACTAGTGAGGGAAACCAGAGGACACTCAATTCCTGCTATAGAATCACCAAACCACATGTTTCTGGCTTGGAAACTTGTTTGTGGTCAAAAGTAACAGCCTATTACAACATGCTCTCAAAATGCTTTTCGGGGCCTGAAAACGCTAAAAATGAGATGATGCTGTTTTCTGACCAACTAGTGAGAGAACCAGAGTGAATTAGATTGTTGCTATAGAATCACCAAACCACATGTTTCTGGCTTGGAAACTTGTTTGTGGTCAAAAGTAACAGCCTGTTACAACATGCTCTCAAAATGCTTTTCAAGGACTGAAAACGCTAAAAGTGACATGATGCTGTTTTCTGACCAACTAGTGAGGGAAACCACAGGAAACTGAATTACTGCTATAGAATCACCACAAACCACATGTTTCTGGCTTGGAAACTTGTTTCTGGTCAAAAGTAACAGCCTGTTACAACATGCTCTCAAAATGCTTTTCGAGGACTGAAAACGCTAAAAGTGACATGATGCTGTTTTCTGACCAACTAGTGAGAGAACCAGAGTGAATTAGATTGTTGCTATAGAATCACCAAACCACATGTTTCTGGCTTGGAAACTTGTTTGTGGTCAAAAGTAACAGCCTGTTACAACATGCTCTCAAAATGCTTTTCGGGGCCTGAAAACGCTAAAAGTGAGATGATGCTGTTTTCTGACCAACTAGTGAGGGAAACCACAGGAAACTGAATTACTGCTATAGAATCACCAAACCACATGTTTCTGGCTTGGAAACTTGTTTGTGGTCAAAAGTAACAGCCTGTTACAACATGCTCTCAAAATGCTTTTCAAGGCCTGAAAACGCTAAAAGTGACATGATGCTGTTTTCTGACCAACTAGTGAGGGAAACCACAGGAAACTGAATTACTGCTATAGAATCACCAAACCACATGTTTCTGGCTTGGAAACTTGTTTGTGGTCAAAAGTAACAGCCTATTACAACATGCTCTCAAAATGCTTTTCGGGGCCTGAAAACGCTAAAAGTGAGATGATGCTGTTTTCTGACCAACTAGTGAGAGAACCAGAGTGAATTAGATTGTTGCTATAGAATCACCAAACCACATGTTTCTGGCTTGGAAACTTGTTTGTGGTCAAAAGTAACAGCCTGTTACAACATGCTCTCAAAATGCTTTTCAAGGCCTGAAAACGCTAAAAGTGACATGATGCTGTTTTCTGACCAACTAGTGAGGGAAACCACAGGAAACTGAATTACTGCTATAGAATCACCAAACCACATGTTTCTGGCTTGGAAACTTGTTTCTGAGTGCTTCTGGTCAAAAGTAACAGCCTAAATTGCAACATGCTGTCAAAATGCTTTTCAGGGCCTGAAAACGCTAAAAGTAAGATGATGCTGTTTTCTGACCAACTAGTGAGGAAAACCAGAGGAAACTGCATTGCTGCTATAGAATCACCAAACCACATGTTTCTGGCTTGGAAACTTGTTTCTGAGTGCTTCTGGTCAAAAGTAACAGCCTAAGTTACAACATGCTGTCAAAATGCTTTTCGGGGCCTGAAAACGCTGAAAGTGACATGATGCTGTTTTCTGACCAACTAGTGAGGGAAACCAGAGGACACTCAATTCCTGCTATAGAATCACCAAACCACATGTTTCTGGCTTGGAAACTTGTTTGTGGTCAAAAGTAACAGCCTGTTACAACATGCTCTCAAAATGCTTTTCGGGGCCTGAAAACGCTAAAAGTGAGATGATGCTGTTTTCTGACCAACTAGTGAGAGAACCAGAGTGAATTAGATTGTTGCTATAGAATCACCAAACCACATGTTTCTGGCTTGGAAACTTGTTTGTGGTCAAAAGTAACAGCCTGTTACAACATGCTCTCAAAATGCTTTTCAAAGACTGAAAACGCTAAAAGTGACATGATGCTGTTTTCTGACCAACTAGTGAGGGAAACCACAGGAAACTGAATTACTGCTATAGAATCACCACAAACCACATGTTTCTGGCTTGGAAACTTGTTTCTGGTCAAAAGTAACAGCCTGTTACAACATGCTCTCAAAATGCTTTTCGAGGACTGAAAACGCTAAAAGTGACATGATGCTGTTTTCTGACCAACTAGTGAGAGAACCAGAGTGAATTAGATTGTTGCTATAGAATCACCAAACCACATGTTTCTGGCTTGGAAACTTGTTTGTGGTCAAAAGTAACAGCCTGTTACAACATGCTCTCAAAATGCTTTTCGGGGCCTGAAAACGCTAAAAGTGAGATGATGCTGTTTTCTGACCAACTAGTGAGGGAAACCACAGGAAACTGAATTACTGCTATAGAATCACCAAACCACATGTTTCTGGCTTGGAAACTTGTTTGTGGTCAAAAGTAACAGCCTGTTACAACATGCTCTCAAAATGCTTTTCGGGGCCTGAAAACGCTAAAAGTGAGATGATGCTGTTTTCTGACCAACTAGTGAGGAAAACCACAGGAAACTGAATTACTGCTATAGAATCACCACAAACCACATGTTTCTGGCTTGGAAACTTGTTTGTGGTCAAAAGTAACAGCCTGTTACAACATGCTCTCAAAATGCTTTTCGAGGACTGAAAACGCTAAAAGTGACATGATGCTGTTTTCTGACCAACTAGTGAGGGAAGCCACAGGAAACTGAATTACTGCTATAGAATCACCAAACCACATGTTTCTGGCTTGGAAACTTGTTTGTGGTCAAAAGTAACAGCCTATTACAACATGCTCTCAAAATGCTTTTCGGGGCCTGAAAACGCTAAAAATGAGATGATGCTGTTTTCTGACCAACTAGTGAGAGAACCAGAGTGAATTAGATTGTTGCTATAGAATCACCAAACCACATGTTTCTGGCTTGGAAACTTGTTTGTGGTCAAAAGTAACAGCCTGTTACAACATGCTCTCAAAATGCTTTTCAAGGCCTGAAAACGCTAAAAGTGACATGATGCTGTTTTCTGACCAACTAGTGAGGGAAACCACAGGAAACTGAATTACTGCTATAGAATCACCAAACCACATGTTTCTGGCTTGGAAACTTGTTTCTGAGTGCTTCTGGTCAAAAGTAACAGCCTAAATTGCAACATGCTGTCAAAATGCTTTTCAGGGCCTGAAAACGCTAAAAGTAAGATGATGCTGTTTTCTGACCAACTAGTGAGGAAAACCAGAGGAAACTGCATTGCTGCTATAGAATCACCAAACCACATGTTTCTGGCTTGGAAACTTGTTTCTGAGTGCTTCTGGTCAAAAGTAACAGCCTAAGTTACAACATGCTGTCAAAATGCTTTTCGGGGCCTGAAAACGCTGAAAGTGACATGACGCTGTTTTCTGACCAACTAGTGAGGGAAACCAGAGGACACTCAATTCCTGCTATAGAATCACCAAACCACATGTTTCTGGCTTGGAAACTTGTTTGTGGTCAAAAGTAACAGCCTGTTACAACATGCTCTCAAAATGCTTTTCGGGGCCTGAAAACGCTAAAAGTGACATGATGCTGTTTTCTGACCAACTAGTGAGGGAAGCCACAGGAAACTGAATTACTGCTATAGAATCACCAAACCACATGTTTCTGGCTTGGAAACTTGTTTGTGGTCAAAAGTAACAGCCTATTACAACATGCTCTCAAAATGCTTTTCGGGGCCTGAAAACGCTAAAAATGAGATGATGCTGTTTTCTGACCAACTAGTGAGAGAACCAGAGTGAATTAGATTGTTGCTATAGAATCACCAAACCACATGTTTCTGGCTTGGAAACTTGTTTGTGGTCAAAAGTAACAGCCTGTTACAACATGCTCTCAAAATGCTTTTCAAGGCCTGAAAACGCTAAAAGTGACATGATGCTGTTTTCTGACCAACTAGTGAGGGAAACCACAGGAAACTGAATTACTGCTATAGAATCACCAAACCACATGTTTCTGGCTTGGAAACTTGTTTCTGAGTGCTTCTGGTCAAAAGTAACAGCCTAAATTGCAACATGCTGTCAAAATGCTTTTCAGGGCCTGAAAACGCTAAAAGTAAGATGATGCTGTTTTCTGACCAACTAGTGAGGAAAACCAGAGGAAACTGCATTGCTGCTATAGAATCACCAAACCACATGTTTCTGGCTTGGAAACTTGTTTCTGAGTGCTTCTGGTCAAAAGTAACAGCCTAAGTTACAACATGCTGTCAAAATGCTTTTCGGGGCCTGAAAACGCTGAAAGTGACATGATGCTGTTTTCTGACCAACTAGTGAGGGAAACCAGAGGACACTCAATTCCTGCTATAGAATCACCAAACCACATGTTTCTGGCTTGGAAACTTGTTTGTGGTCAAAAGTAACAGCCTGTTACAACATGCTCTCAAAATGCTTTTCGGGGCCTGAAAACGCTAAAAGTGAGATGATGCTGTTTTCTGACCAACTAGTGAGGGAAACCACAGGAAACTGAATTACTGCTATAGAATCACCACAAACCACATGTTTCTGGCTTGGAAACTTGTTTGTGGTCAAAAGTAACAGCCTGTTACAACATGCTCTCAAAATGCTTTTCGAGGACTGAAAACGCTAAAAGTGACATGATGCTGTTTTCTGACCAACTAGTGAGGGAAGCCACAGGAAACTGAATTACTGCTATAGAATCACCAAACCACATGTTTCTGGCTTGGAAACTTGTTTGTGGTCAAAAGTAACAGCCTATTACAACATGCTCTCAAAATGCTTTTCGGGGCCTGAAAACGCTAAAAATGAGATGATGCTGTTTTCTGACCAACTAGTGAGAGAACCAGAGTGAATTAGATTGTTGCTATAGAATCACCAAACCACATGTTTCTGGCTTGGAAACTTGTTTGTGGTCAAAAGTAACAGCCTGTTACAACATGCTCTCAAAATGCTTTTCAAGGCCTGAAAACGCTAAAAGTGACATGATGCTGTTTTCTGACCAACTAGTGAGGGAAACCACAGGAAACTGAATTACTGCTATAGAATCACCAAACCACATGTTTCTGGCTTGGAAACTTGTTTCTGAGTGCTTCTGGTCAAAAGTAACAGCCTAAATTGCAACATGCTGTCAAAATGCTTTTCAGGGCCTGAAAACGCTAAAAGTAAGATGATGCTGTTTTCTGACCAACTAGTGAGGAAAACCAGAGGAAACTGCATTGCTGCTATAGAATCACCAAACCACATGTTTCTGGCTTGGAAACTTGTTTCTGAGTGCTTCTGGTCAAAAGTAACAGCCTAAGTTACAACATGCTGTCAAAATGCTTTTCGGGGCCTGAAAACGCTGAAAGTGACATGACGCTGTTTTCTGACCAACTAGTGAGGGAAACCAGAGGACACTCAATTCCTGCTATAGAATCACCAAACCACATGTTTCTGGCTTGGAAACTTGTTTGTGGTCAAAAGTAACAGCCTGTTACAACATGCTCTCAAAATGCTTTTCGGGGCCTGAAAACGCTAAAAGTGAGATGATGCTGTTTTCTGACCAACTAGTGAGGGAAACCACAGGAAACTGAATTACTGCTATAGAATCACCACAAACCACATGTTTCTGGCTTGGAAACTTGTTTGTGGTCAAAAGTAACAGCCTGTTACAACATGCTCTCAAAATGCTTTTCGAGGACTGAAAACGCTAAAAGTGACATGATGCTGTTTTCTGACCAACTAGTGAGAGAACCAGAGTGAATTAGATTGTTGCTATAGAATCACCAAACCACATGTTTCTGGCTTGAAAACTTGTTTGTGGTCAAAAGTAACAGCCTGTTACAACATGCTCTCAAAATGCTTTTCGAGGACTGAAAACGCTAAAAGTGACATGATGCTGTTTTCTGACCAACTAGTGAGGGAAGCCACAGGAAACTGAATTACTGCTATAGAATCACCAAACCACATGTTTCTGGCTTGGAAACTTGTTTCTGGTCAAAAGTAACAGCCTGTTACAACATGCTCTCAAAATGCTTTTCGAGGACTGAAAACGCTAAAAGTGACATGATGCTGTTTTCTGACCAACTAGTGAGGGAAACCACAGGAAACTGAATTACTGCTATAGAATCACCAAACCACATGTTTCTGGCGTGGAAACTTGTTTCTGAGTGCTTCTGGTCAAAAGTAACAGCCTAAGTTACAACATGCTCTCAAAATGCTTTTCGGGGCCTGAAAACGCTGAAAGTGAGATGATGCTGTTTTCTCACCAACTAGTCAGGGAAACCACAGGAAACTGAATTCCTGCTATAGAATCACCAAACCACATGTTTCTGGCTTGGAAACTTGTTTCTGAGTGCTTCTGGTCAAAAGTAACAGCCTAAGTTACAACATGCTCTCAAAATGCTTTTCGGGGCCTGAAAACGCTGAAAGTGACATGATGCTGTTTTCTGACCAACTAGTGAGGGAAACCACAGGAAACTGAATTACTGCTATAGAATCACCAAACCACATGTTTCTGGCTTGGAAACTTGTTTCTGAGTGATTCTGGTCAAAAGTAACAGCCTAAATTGCAACATGCTGTCAAAATGCTTTTCAGGGCCTGAAAACGCTAAAAGTAAGATGATGCTGTTTTCTGACCAACTAGTGAGGAAAACCAGAGGAAACTGCATTGCTGCTATAGAATCACCAAACCACATGTTTCTGGCTTGGAAACTTGTTTCTGAGTGCTTCTGGTCAAAAGTAACAGCCTAAGTTACAACATGCTGTCAAAATGCTTTTCGGGGCCTGAAAACGCTGAAAGTGACATGATGATGTTTTCTGACCAACTAGTGAGGTAAACCAGAGGACACTCAATTCCTGCTATAGAATCACCAAACCA
The DNA here is from genome assembly GCF_041903045.1 of Epinephelus lanceolatus. Lineage (NCBI taxonomy): Eukaryota > Metazoa > Chordata > Actinopteri > Perciformes > Serranidae > Epinephelus > Epinephelus lanceolatus. The sequence goes on along the minus strand of NC_135757.1, from coordinate 19,724,720 downwards.
CATGTTTCTGGCTTGGAAACTTGTTTGTGGTCAAAAGTAACAGCCTGTTACAACATGCTCTCAAAATGCTTTTCGGGGCCTGAAAACGCTAAAAGTGAGATGATGCTGTTTTCTGACCAACTAGTGAGGGAAACCACAGGAAACTGAATTACTGCTATAGAATCACCACAAACCACATGTTTCTGGCTTGGAAACTTGTTTGTGGTCAAAAGTAACAGCCTGTTACAACATGCTCTCAAAATGCTTTTCGAGGACTGAAAACGCTAAAAGTGACATGATGCTGTTTTCTGACCAACTAGTGAGGGAAGCCACAGGAAACTGAATTACTGCTATAGAATCACCAAACCACATGTTTCTGGCTTGGAAACTTGTTTGTGGTCAAAAGTAACAGCCTATTACAACATGCTCTCAAAATGCTTTTCGGGGCCTGAAAACGCTAAAAATGAGATGATGCTGTTTTCTGACCAACTAGTGAGAGAACCAGAGTGAATTAGATTGTTGCTATAGAATCACCAAACCACATGTTTCTGGCTTGGAAACTTGTTTGTGGTCAAAAGTAACAGCCTGTTACAACATGCTCTCAAAATGCTTTTCAAGGCCTGAAAACGCTAAAAGTGACATGATGCTGTTTTCTGACCAACTAGTGAGGGAAACCAGAGGACACTCAATTCCTGCTATAGAATCACCAAACTACATGTTTCTGGCTTGGAAACTTGTTTCTGAGTGCTTCTGGTCAAAAGTAACAGCCTAAATTGCAACATGCTGTCAAAATGCTTTTCAGGGCCTGAAAACGCTAAAAGTAAGATGATGCTGTTTTCTGACCAACTAGTGAGGAAAACCAGAGGAAACTGCATTGCTGCTATAGAATCACCAAACCACATGTTTCTGGCTTGGAAACTTGTTTCTGAGTGCTTCTGGTCAAAAGTAACAGCCTAAGTTACAACATGCTGTCAAAATGCTTTTCGGGGCCTGAAAACGCTGAAAGTGACATGATGCTGTTTTCTGACCAACTAGTGAGGGAAACCAGAGGACACTCAATTCCTGCTATAGAATCACCAAACCACATGTTTCTGGCTTGGAAACTTGTTTGTGGTCAAAAGTAACAGCCTGTTACAACATGCTCTCAAAATGCTTTTCGGGGCCTGAAAACGCTAAAAGTGAGATGATGCTGTTTTCTGACCAACTAGTGAGGGAAACCACAGGAAACTGAATTACTGCTATAGAATCACCAAACCACATGTTTCTGGCTTGGAAACTTGTTTGTGGTCAAAAGTAACAGCCTGTTACAACATGCTCTCAAAATGCTTTTCGAGGACTGAAAACGCTAAAAGTGAGATGATGCTGTTTTCTGACCAACTAGTGAGGGAAGCCACAGGAAACTGAATTACTGCTATAGAATCACCAAACCACATGTTTCTGGCTTGGAAACTTGTTTCTGAGTGCTTCTGGTCAAAAGTAACAGCCTAAATTGCGACATGCTGTAAAAATGCTTTTCAGGGCCTGAAAACGCTAAAAGTAAGATGATGCTGTTTTCTGACCAACTAGTGAGGGAAACCACAGGAAACTGAATGACTTGTATAGAATCACCAAACCACATGTTTCTGGCTTGGAAACTTGTTTCTGAGTGCTTCTGGTCAAAAGTATCAGCCTGAATTGCAACATGCTGTCAAAATGCTTTTCAGGGCCTGAAAACGCTAAAAGTAAGGTGATGCTGTTTTCTGACCAACTAGTGAGGAAAACCAGAGGAAACTGCATTGCTGCTATAGAATCACCAAACCACATGTTTCTGGCTTGGAAACTTGTTTCTGAGTGCTTCTGGTCAAAAGTAACAGCCTAAGTTACAACATGCTCTCAAAATGCTTTTCGGGGCCTGAAAACGCTGAAAGTGACATGATGCTGTTTTCTGACCAACTAGTGAGGGAAACCAGAGGACACTCAATTCCTGCTATAGAATCACCAAACCACATGTTTCTGGCTTGGAAACTTGTTTGTGGTCAAAAGTAACAGCCTATTACAACATGCTCTCAAAATGCTTTTCGGGGCCTGAAAACGCTAAAAATGAGATGATGTTGTTTTCTGACCAACTAGTGAGAGAACCAGAGTGAATTAGATTGTTGCTATAGAATCACCAAACCACATGTTTCTGGCTTGGAAACTTGTTTGTGGTCAAAAGTAACAGCCTGTTACAACATGCTCTCAAAATCCTTTTCAAGGACTGAAAACGCTAAAAGTGACATGATGCTGTTTTCTGACCAACTAGTGAGGGAAACCACAGGAAACTGAATTACTGCTATAGAATCACCACAAACCACATGTTTCTGGCTTGGAAACTTGTTTCTGGTCAAAAGTAACAGCCTGTTACAACATGCTCTCAAAATGCTTTTCGAGGACTGAAAACGCTAAAAGTGACATGATGCTGTTTTCTGACCAACTAGTGAGAGAACCAGAGTGAATTAGATTGTTGCTATAGAATCACCAAACCACATGTTTCTGGCTTGGAAACTTGTTTGTGGTCAAAAGTAACAGCCTGTTACAACATGCTCTCAAAATGCTTTTCGAGGACTGAAAACGCTAAAAGTGACATGATGCTGTTTTCTGACCAACTAGTGAGGGAAGCCACAGGAAACTGAATTACTGCTATAGAATCACCAAACCACATGTTTCTGGCTTGGAAACTTGTTTCTGGTCAAAAGTAACAGCCTGTTACAACATGCTCTCAAAATGCTTTTCGAGGACTGAAAACGCTAAAAGTGACATGATGCTGTTTTCTGACCAACTAGTGAGGGAAACCACAGGAAACTGAATTACTGCTATAGAATCACCAAACCACATGTTTCTGGCGTGGAAACTTGTTTCTGAGTGCTTCTGGTCAAAAGTAACAGCCTAAGTTACAACATGCTCTCAAAATGCTTTTCGGGGCCTGAAAACGCTAAAAGTGAGATGATGCTGTTTTCTCACCAACTAGTCAGGGAAACCACAGGAAACTGAATTCCTGCTATAGAATCACCAAACCACATGTTTCTGGCTTGGAAACTTGTTTCTGAGTGCTTCTGGTCAAAAGTAACAGCCTAAGTTACAACATGCTCTCAAAATGCTTTTCGGGGCCTGAAAACGCTGAAAGTGACATGATGCTGTTTTCTGACCAACTAGTGAGGGAAACCACAGGAAACTGAATTACTGCTATAGAATCACCAAACCACATGTTTCTGGCTTGGAAACTTGTTTCTGAGTGATTCTGGTCAAAAGTAACAGCCTAAATTGCAACATGCTGTCAAAATGCTTTTCAGGGCCTGAAAACGCTAAAAGTAAGATGATGCTGTTTTCTTACCAACTAGTGAGGAAAACCAGAGGAAACTGCATTGCTGCTATAGAATCACCAAACCACATGTTTCTGGCTTGGAAACTTGTTTCTGAGTGCTTCTGGTCAAAAGTAACAGCCTAAGTTACAACATGCTGTCAAAATGCTTTTCGGGGCCTGAAAACGCTGAAAGTGACATGATGCTGTTTTCTGACCAACTAGTGAGGGAAACCAGAGGACACTCAATTCCTGCTATAGAATCACCAAACCACATGTTTCTGGCTTGGAAACTTGTTTCTGAGTGCTTCTGGTCAAAAGTAACAGCCTAAGTTACAACATGCTCTCAAAATGCTTTTCGGGGCCTGAAAACGCTGAAAGTGACATGATGCTGTTTTCTGACCAACTAGTGAGGGAAACCAGAGGACACTCAATTCCTGCTATAGAATCACCAAACCACATGTTTCTGGCTTGGAAACTTGTTTGTGGTCAAAAGTAACAGCCTATTACAACATGCTCTCAAAATGCTTTTCGAGGCCTGAAAACGCTAAAAATGAGATGATGCTGTTTTCTGACCAACTAGTGAGAGAACCAGAGTGAATTAGATTGTTGCTATAGAATCACCAAACCACATGTTTCTGGCTTGGAAACTTGTTTGTGGTCAAAAGTAACAGCCTGTTACAACATGCTCTCAAAATGCTTTTCGGGGCCTGAAAACGCTAAAAGTGAGATGATGCTGTTTTCTGACCAACTAGTGAGGGAAACCACAGGAAACTGAATTACTGCTATAGAATCACCAAACCACATGTTTCTGGCTTGGAAACTTGTTTGTGGTCAAAAGTAACAGCCTGTTACAACATGCTCTCAAAATGCTTTTCGAGGACTGAAAACGCTAAAAGTGACATGATGCTGTTTTCTGACCAACTAGTGAGGGAAGCCACAGGAAACTGAATTACTGCTATAGAATCACCAAACCACATGTTTCTGGCTTGGAAACTTGTTTGTGGTCAAAAGTAACAGCCTATTACAACATGCTCTCAAAATGCTTTTCGGGGCCTGAAAACGCTAAAAATGAGATGATGCTGTTTTCTGACCAACTAGTGAGAGAACCAGAGTGAATTAGATTGTTGCTATAGAATCACCAAACCACATGTTTCTGGCTTGGAAACTTGTTTGTGGTCAAAAGTAACAGCCTGTTACAACATGCTCTCAAAATGCTTTTCAAGGCCTGAAAACGCTAAAAGTGACATGATGCTGTTTTCTGACCAACTAGTGAGGGAAACCACAGGAAACTGAATTACTGCTATAGAATCACCAAACCACATGTTTCTGGCTTGGAAACTTGTTTCTGAGTGCTTCTGGTCAAAAGTAACAGCCTAAGTTACAACATGCTGTCAAAATGCTTTTCGGGGCCTGAAAACGCTGAAAGTGACATGATGCTGTTTTCTGACCAACTAGTGAGGGAAACCAGAGGACACTCAATTCCTGCTATAGAATCACCAAACCACATGTTTCTGGCTTGGAAACTTGTTTGTGGTCAAAAGTAACAGCCTGTTACAACATGCTCTCAAAATGCTTTTCGGGGCCTGAAAACGCTAAAAGTGAGATGATGCTGTTTTCTGACCAACTAGTGAGGGAAACCACAGGAAACTGAATTACTGCTAAAGAATCACCAAACCACATGTTTCTGGCTTGGAAACTTGTTTGTGGTCAAAAGTAACAGCCTGTTACAACATGCTCTCAAAATGCTTTTCGAGGACTGAAAACGCTAAAAGTGAGATGATGCTGTTTTCTGACCAACTAGTGAGGGAAGCCACAGGAAACTGAATTACTGCTATAGAATCACCAAACCACATGTTTCTGGCTTGGAAACTTGTTTCTGAGTGCTTCTGGTCAAAAGTAACAGCCTAAATTGCGACATGCTGTAAAAATGCTTTTCAGGGCCTGAAAACGGTAAAAGTAAGATGATGCTGTTTTCTGACCAACTAGTGAGGGAAACCACAGGAAACTGACTGACTGGTATAGAATCACCAAACCACATGTTTCTGGCTTGGAAACTTGTTTCTGAGTGCTTCTGGTCAAAAGTAACAGCCTAAGTTACAACATGCTCTCAAAATGCTTTTCGGGGCCTGAAAACGCTGAAAGTGACATGATGCTGTTTTCTGACCAACTAGTGAGGGAAACCAGAGGACACTCAATTCCTGCTATAGAATCACCAAACCACATGTTTCTGGCTTGGAAACTTGTTTGTGGTCAAAAGTAACAGCCTGTTACAACATGCTCTCAAAATGCTTTTCGGGGCCTGAAAACGCTAAAAATGAGATGATGCTGTTTTCTGACCAACTAGTGAGAGAACCAGAGTGAATTAGATTGTTGCTATAGAATCACCAAACCACATGTTTCTGGCTTGGAAACTTGTTTCTGGTCAAAAGTAACAGCCTGTTACAACATGCTCTCAAAATGCTTTTCAAGGACTGAAAACGCTAAAAGTGACATGATGCTGTTTTCTGACCAACTAGTGAGGGAAACCACAGGAAACTGAATTACTGCTATAGAATCACCACAAACCACATGTTTCTGGCTTGGAAACTTGTTTCTGGTCAAAAGTAACAGCCTGTTACAACATGCTCTCAAAATGCTTTTCGAGGACTGAAAACGCTAAAAGTGACATGATGCTGTTTTCTGACCAACTAGTGAGAGAACCAGAGTGAATTAGATTGTTGCTATAGAATCACCAAACCACATGTTTCTGGCTTGGAAACTTGTTTGTGGTCAAAAGTAACAGCCTGTTACAACATGCTCTCAAAATGCTTTTCGAGGACTGAAAACGCTAAAAGTGACATGATGCTGTTTTCTGACCAACTAGTGAGGGAAGCCACAGGAAACTGAATTACTGCTATAGAATCACCAAACCACATGTTTCTGGCTTGGAAACTTTTTTGTGGTCAAAAGTAACAGCCTATTACAACATGCTCTCAAAATGCTTTTCGGGGCCTGAAAACGCTAAAAATGAGATGATGCTGTTTTCTGACCAACTAGTGAGAGAACCAGAGTGAATTAGATTGTTGCTATAGAATCACCAAACCACATGTTTCTGGCGTGGAAACTTGTTTCTGAGTGCTTCTGGTCAAAAGTAACAGCCTAAGTTACAACATGCTCTCAAAATGCTTTTCGGGGCCTGAAAACGCTAAAAGTGAGATGATGCTGTTTTGTCACCAACTAGTCAGGGAAACCACAGGAAACTGAATTCCTGCTATAGAATCACCAAACCACATGTTTCTGGCTTGGAAACTTGTTTCTGAGTGCTTCTGGTCAAAAGTAACAGCCTAAGTTACAACATGCTCTCAAAATGCTTTTCGGGGCCTGAAAACGCTGAAAGTGACATGATGCTGTTTTCTGACCAACTAGTGAGGGAAACCAGAGGACACTCAATTCCTGCTATAGAATCACCAAACCACATGTTTCTGGCTTGGAAACTTGTTTGTGGTCAAAAGTAACAGCCTATTACAACATGCTCTCAAAATGCTTTTCGAGGCCTGAAAACGCTAAAAATGAGATGATGCTGTTTTCTGACCAACTAGTGAGAGAACCAGAGTGAATTAGATTGTTGCTATAGAATCACCAAACCACATGTTTCTGGCTTGGAAACTTGTTTGTGGTCAAAAGTGACAGCCTGTTACAACATGCTCTCAAAATGCTTTTCGGGGCCTGAAAACGCTAAAAGTGAGATGATGCTGTTTTCTGACCAACTAGTGAGGGAAACCACAGGAAACTGAATTACTGTTATAGAATCACCAAACCACATGTTTCTGGCTTGGAAACTTGTTTGTGGTCAAAAGTAACAGCCTGTTACAACATGCTCTCAAAATGCTTTTCGAGGACTGAAAACGCTAAAAGTGACATGATGCTGTTTTCTGACCAACTAGTGAGGGAAGCCACAGGAAACTGAATTACTGCTATAGAATCACCAAACCACATGTTTCTGGCTTGGAAACTTGTTTGTGGTCAAAAGTAACAGCCTATTACAACATGCTCTCAAAATGCTTTTCGGGGCCTGAAAACGCTAAAAATGAGATGATGCTGTTTTCTGACCAACTAGTGAGAGAACCAGAGTGAATTAGATTGTTGCTATAGAATCACCAAACCACATGTTTCTGGCTTGGAAACTTGTTTGTGGTCAAAAGTAACAGCCTGTTACAACATGCTCTCAAAATGCTTTTCAAGGCCTGAAAACGCTAAAAGTGACATGATGCTGTTTTCTGACCAACTAGTGAGGGAAACCACAGGAAACTGAATTACTGCTATAGAATCACCAAACCACATCTTTCTGGCTTGGAAACTTGTTTCTGAGTGCTTCTGGTCAAAAGTAACAGCCTAAGTTACAACATGCTGTCAAAATGCTTTTCGGGGCCTGAAAACGCTGAAAGTGACATGATGCTGTTTTCTGACCAACTAGTGAGGGAAACCAGAGGACACTCAATTCCTGCTATAGAATCACCAAACCACATGTTTCTGGCTTGGAAACTTGTTTGTGGTCAAAAGTAACAGCCTGTTACAACATGCTCTCAAAATGCTTTTCGGGGCCTGAAAACGCTAAAAGTGAGATGATGCTGTTTTCTGACCAACTAGTGAGGGAAACCACAGGAAACTGAATTACTGCTATAGAATCACCAAACCACATGTTTCTGGCTTGGAAACTTGTTTGTGGTCAAAAGTAACAGCCTGTTACAACATGCTCTCAAAATGCTTTTCGAGGACTGAAAACGCTAAAAGTGAGATGATGCTGTTTTCTGACCAACTAGTGAGGGAAGCCACAGGAAACTGAATTACTGCTATAGAATCACCAAACCACATGTTTCTGGCTTGGAAACTTGTTTGTGGTCAAAAGTAACAGCCTATTACAACATGCTCTCAAAATGCTTTTCGGGGCCTGAAAACGCTAAAAATGAGATGATGCTGTTTTCTGACCAACTAGTGAGAGAACCAGAGTGAATTAGATTGTTGCTATAGAATCACCAAACCACATGTTTCTGGCTTGGAAACTTGTTTGTGGTCAAAAGTAACAGCCTGTTACAACATGCTCTCAAAATGCTTTTCAAGGCCTGAAAACGCTAAAAGTGACATGATGCTGTTTTCTGACCAACTAGTGAGGGAAACCACAGGAAACTCAATTACTGCTATAGAATCACCAAACCACATGTTTCTGGCTTGGAAACTTGTTTCTGAGTGCTTCTGGTCAAAAGTAACAGCCTAAATTGCAACATGCTGTCAAAATGCTTTTCAGGGCCTGAAAACGCTAAAAGTAAGATGATGCTGTTTTCTGACCAACTAGTGAGGAAAACCAGAGGAAACTGCATTGCTGCTATAGAATCACCAAACCACATGTTTCTGGCTTGGAAACTTGTTTCTGAGTGCTTCTGGTCAAAAGTAACAGCCTAAGTTACAACATGCTCTCAAAATGCTTTTCGGGGCCTGAAAACGCTGAAAGTGACATGATGCTGTTTTCTGACCAACTAGTGAGGGAAACCAGAGGACACTCAATTCCTGCTATAGAATCACCAAACCACATGTTTCTGGCTTGGAAACTTGTTTGTGGTCAAAAGTAACAGCCTGTTACAACATGCTCTCAAAATGCTTTTCGGGGCCTGAAAACGCTAAAAGTGAGATGATGCTGTTTTCTGACCAACTAGTGAGGGAAACCACAGGAAACTGAATTACTGCTATAGAATCACCAAACCACATGTTTCTGGCTTGGAAACTTGTTTGTGGTCAAAAGTAACAGCCTGTTACAACATGCTCTCAAAATGCTTTTAGAGGACTGAAAACGCTAAAAGTGAGATGATGCTGTTTTCTGACCAACTAGTGAGGGAAGCCACAGGAAACTGAATTACTGCTATAGAATCACCAAACCACATGTTTCTGGCTTGGAAACTTGTTTCTGAGTGCTTCTGGTCAAAAGTAACAGCCTAACTTGCGACATGCTGTAAAAATGCTTTTCAGGGCCTGAAAACGCTAAAAGTAAGATGATGCTGTTTTCTGACCAACTAGTGAGGGAAACCACAGGAAACTGAATGACTGGTATAGAATCACCAAACCACATGTTTCTGGCTTGGAAACTTGTTTCTGAGTGCTTCTGGTCAAAAGTATCAGCCTGAATTGCAACATGCTGTCAAAATGCTTTTCAGGGCCTGAAAACGCTAAAAGTAAGGTGATGCTGTTTTCTGACCAACTAGTGAGGAAAACCAGAGGAAACTGCATTGCTGCTATAGAATCACCAAACCACATGTTTCTGGCTTGGAAACTTGTTTCTGAGTGCTTCTGGTCAAAAGTAACAGCCTAAGTTACAACATGCTCTCAAAATGCTTTTCGGGGCCTGAAAACGCTGAAAGTGACATGATGCTGTTTTCTGACCAACTAGTGAGGGAAACCAGAGGACACTCAATTCCTGCTATAGAATCACCAAACCACATGTTTCTGGCTTGGAAACTTGTTTGTGGTCAAAAGTAACAGCCTATTACAACATGCTCTCAAAATGCTTTTCGGGGCCTGAAAACGCTAAAAATGAGATGATGCTGTTTTCTGACCAACTAGTGAGAGAACCAGAGTGAATTAGATTGTTGCTATAGAATCACCAAACCACATGTTTCTGGCTTGGAAACTTGTTTGTGGTCAAAAGTAACAGCCTGTTACAACATGCTCTCAAAATGCTTTTCAAGGACTGAAAACGCTAAAAGTGACATGATGCTGTTTTCTGACCAACTAGTGAGGGAAACCACAGGAAACTGAATTACTGCTATAGAATCACCACAAACCACATGTTTCTGGCTTGGAAACTTGTTTCTGGTCAAAAGTAACAGCCTGTTACAACATGCTCTCAAAATGCTTTTCGAGGACTGAAAACGCTAAAAGTGACATGATGCTGTTTTCTGACCAACTAGTGAGAGAACCAGAGTGAATTAGATTGTTGCTATAGAATCACCAAACCACATGTTTCTGGCTTGGAAACTTGTTTCTGGTCAAAAGTAACAGCCTGTTACAACATGCTCTCAAAATGCTTTTCGAGGACTGAAAACGCTAAAAGTGACATGATGCTGTTTTCTGACCAACTAGTGAGGGAAACCACAGGAAACTGAATTACTGCTATAGAATCACCAAACCACATGTTTCTGGCTTGGAAACTTGTTTCTGAGTGCTTCTGGTCAAAAGTAACAGCCTAAGTTACAACATGCTCTCAAAATGCTTTTCGGGGCCTGAAAACGCTGAAAGTGACATGATGCTGTTTTCTGACCAACTAGTGAGGGAAACCAGAGGACACTCAATTCCTGCTATAGAATCACCAAACCACATGTTTCTGGCTTGGAAACTTGTTTGTGGTCAAAAGTAACAGCCTATTACAACATGCTCTCAAAATGCTTTTCGAGGCCTGAAAACGCTAAAAATGAGATGATGCTGTTTTCTGACCAACTAGTGAGAGAACCAGAGTGAATTAGATTGTTGCTATAGAATCACCAAACCACATGTTTCTGGCTTGGAAACTTGTTTGTGGTCAAAAGTAACAGCCTGTTACAACATGCTCTCAAAATGCTTTTCAGGGCCTGAAAACGCTAAAAGTAAGATGATGCTGTTTTCTGACCAACTAGTGAGGAAAACCAGAGGAAACTGCATTGCTGCTATAGAATCACCAAACCACATGTTTCTGGCTTGGAAACTTGTTTCTGAGTGCTTCTGGTCAAAAGTAACAGCCTAAGTTACAACATGCTGTCAAAATGCTTTTCGGGGCCTGAAAACGCTGAAAGTGACATGATGCTGTTTTCTGACCAACTAGTGAGGGAAACCAGAGGACACTCAATTCCTGCTATAGAATCACCAAACCACATGTTTCTGGCTTGGAAACTTGTTTGTGGTCAAAAGTAACAGCCTGTTACAACATGCTCTCAAAATGCTTTTCAAGGACTGAAAACGCTAAAAGTGACATGATGCTGTTTTCTGACCAACTAGTGAGGGAAACCACAGGAAACTGAATTACTGCTATAGAACCACCACAAACCACATGTTTCTGGCTTGGAAACTTGTTTCTGGTCAAAAGTAACAGCCTGTTACAACATGCTCTCAAAATGCTTTTCGAGGACTGAAAACGCTAAAAGTGACATGATGCTGTTTTCTGACCAACTAGTGAGAGAACCAGAGTGAATTAGATTGTTGCTATAGAATCACCAAACCACATGTTTCTGGCTTGGAAACTTGTTTGTGGTCAAAAGTAACAGCCTGTTACAACATGCTCTCAAAATGCTTTTCGGGGCCTGAAAACGCTAAAAGTGAGATGATGCTGTTTTCTGACCAACTAGTGAGGGAAACCACAGGAAACTGAATTACTGCTATAGAATCACCAAACCACATGTTTCTGGCTTGGAAACTTGTTTGTGGTCAAAAGTAACAGCCTGTTACAACATGCTCTCAAAATGCTTTTCGAGGACTGAAAACGCTAAAAGTGACATGATGCTGTTTTCTGACCAACTAGTGAGGGAAGCCACAGGAAACTGAATTACTGCTATAGAATCACCAAACCACATGTTTCTGGCTTGGAAACTTGTTTGTGGTCAAAAGTAACAGCCTATTACAACATGCTCTCAAAATGCTTTTCGGGGCCTGAAAACGCTAAAAATGAGATGATGCTGTTTTCTGACCAACTAGTGAGAGAACCAGAGTGAATTAGATTGTTGCTATAGAATCACCAAACCACATGTTTCTGGCTTGGAAACTTGTTTGTGGTCAAAAGTAACAGCCTGTTACAACATGCTCTCAAAATGCTTTTCAAGGCCTGAAAACGCTAAAAGTGACATGATGCTGTTTTCTGACCAACTAGTGAGGGAAACCACAGGAAACTGAATTACTGCTATAGAATCACCAAACCACATGTTTCTGGCTTGGAAACTTGTTTCTGAGTGCTTCTGGTCAAAAGTAACAGCCTAAATTGCAACATGCTGTCAAAATGCTTTTCAGGGCCTGAAAACGCTAAAAGTAAGATGATGCTGTTTTCTGACCAACTAGTGAGGAAAACCAGAGGAAACTGCATTGCTGCTATAGAATCACCAAACCACATGTTTCTGGCTTGGAAACTTGTTTCTGAGTGCTTCTGGACAAAAGTATCAGCCTGAATTGCAACATGCTGTCAAAATGCTTTTCAGGGCCTGAAAACGCTAAAAGTAAGGTGATGCTGTTTTCTGACCAACTAGTGAGGAAAACCAGAGGAAACTGCATTGCTGCTATAGAATCACCAAACCACATGTTTCTGGCTTGGAAACTTGTTTCTGAGTGCTTCTGGTCAAAAGTAACAGCCTAAGTTACAACATGCTCTCAAAATGCTTTTCGGGGCCTGAAAACGCTGAAAGTGACATGATGCTGTTTTCTGACCAACTAGTGAGGGAAACCAGAGGACACTCAATTCCTGCTATAGAATCACCAAACCACATGTTTCTGGCTTGGAAACTTGTTTGTGGTCAAAAGTAACAGCCTATTACAACATGCTCTCAAAATGCTTTTCGGGGCCTGAAAACGCTAAAAATGAGATGATGCTGTTTTCTGACCAACTAGTGAGAGAACCAGAGTGAATTAGATTGTTGCTATAGAATCACCAAACCACATGTTTCTGGCTTGGAAACTTGTTTGTGGTCAAAAGTAACAGCCTAAATTGCAACATGCTGTCAAAATGCTTTTCAGGGCCTGAAAACGCTAAAAGTAAGATGATGCTGTTTTCTGACCAACTAGTGAGGAAAACCAGAGGAAACTGCATTGCTGCTATAGAATCACCAAACCACATGTTTCTGGCTTGGAAACTTGTTTCTGAGTGCTTCTGGTCAAAAGTAACAGCCTAAGTTACAACATGCTGTCAAAATGCTTTTCGGGGCCTGAAAACGCTGAAAGTGACATGATGCTGTTTTCTGACCAACTAGTGAGGGAAACCAGAGGACACTCAATTCCTGCTATAGAATCACCAAACCACATGTTTCTGGCTTGGAAACTTGTTTGTGGTCAAAAGTAACAGCCTGTTACAACATGCTCTCAAAATGCTTTTCAAGGACTGAAAACGCTAAAAGTGACATGATGCTGTTTTCTGACCAACTAGTGAGGGAAACCACAGGAAACTGAATTACTGCTATAGAACCACCACAAACCACATGTTTCTGGCTTGGAAACTTGTTTCTGGTCAAAAGTAACAGCCTGTTACAACATGCTCTCAAAATGCTTTTCGAGGACTGAAAACGCTAAAAGTGACATGATGCTGTTTTCTGACCAACTAGTGAGAGAACCAGAGTGAATTAGATTGTTGCTATAGAATCACCAAACCACATGTTTCTGGCTTGGAAACTTGTTTGTGGTCAAAAGTAACAGCCTGTTACAACATGCTCTCAAAATGCTTTTCGGGGCCTGAAAACGCTAAAAGTGACATGATGCTGTTTTCTGACCAACTAGTGAGGGAAACCACAGGAAACTGAATTACTGCTATAGAATCACCAAACCACATGTTTCTGGCTTGGAAACTTGTTTGTGGTCAAAAGCAACAGCCTGTTACAACATGCTCTCAAAATGCTTTTCGAGGACTGAAAACGCTAAAAGTGACATGATGCTGTTTTCTGACCAACTAGTGAGGGAAGCCACAGGAAACTGAATTACTGCTATAGAATCACCAAACCACATGTTTCTGGCTTGGAAACTTGTTTGTGGTCAAAAGTAACAGCCTATTACAACATGCTCTCAAAATGCTTTTCGGGGCCTGAAAACGCTAAAAATGAGATGATGCTGTTTTCTGACCAACTAGTGAGAGAACCAGAGTGAATTAGATTGTTGCTATAGAATCACCAAACCACATGTTTCTGGCTTGGAAACTTGTTTGTGGTCAAAAGTAACAGCCTGTTACAACATGCTGTCAAAATGCTTTTCAAGGCCTGAAAACGCTAAAAGTGACATGATGCTGTTTTCTGACCAACTAGTGAGGGAAACCACAGGAAACTGAATTACTGCTATAGAATCACCAAACCACATGTTTCTGGCTTGGAAACTTGTTTCTGAGTGCTTCTGGTCAAAAGTAACAGCCTAAATTGCAACATGCTGTCAAAATGCTTTTCAGGGCCTGAAAACGCTAAAAGTAAGATGATGCTGTTTTCTGACCAACTAGTGAGGAAAACCAGAGGAAACTGCATTGCTGCTATAGAATCACCAAACCACATGTTTCTGGCTTGGAAACTTGTTTCTGAGTGCTTCTGGTCAAAAGTAACAGCCTAAGTTACAACATGCTGTCAAAATGCTTTTCGGGGCCTGAAAACGCTGAAAGTGACATGATGCTGTTTTCTGACCAACTAGTGAGGGAAACCAGAGGACACTCAATTCCTGCTATAGAATCACCAAACCACATGTTTCTGGCTTGGAAACTTGTTTCTGAGTGCTTCTGGTCAAAAGTAACAGCCTAAGTTACAACATGCTGTCAAAATGCTTTTCGGGGCCTGAAAACGCTGAAAGTGACATGATGCTGTTTTCTGACCAACTAGTGAGGGAAACCACAGGAAACTGAATTACTGCTATAGAACCACCACAAACCACATGTTTCTGGCTTGGAAACTTGTTTCTGGTCAAAAGTAACAGCCTGTTACAACATGCTCTCAAAATGCTTTTCGAGGCCTGAAAACGCTAAAAGTGACATGATGCTGTTTTCTGACCAACTAGTGAGGGAAACCACAGGAAACTGAATTACTGCTATAGAATCACCAAACCACATGTTTCTGGCTTGGAAACTTGTTTGTGGTCAAAAGTAACAGCCTGTTACAACATGCTCTCAAAATGCTTTTCGAGGACTGAAAACGCTAAAAGTGACATGATGCTGTTTTCTGACCAACTAGTGAGAGAACCAGAGTGAATTAGATTGTTGCTATAGAATCACCAAACCACATGTTTCTGGCTTGGAAACTTGTTTGTGGTCAAAAGTAACAGCCTGTTACAACATGCTCTCAAAATGCTTTTCAAGGCCTGAAAACGCTAAAAGTGACATGATGCTGTTTTCTGACCAACTAGTGAGGGAAACCACAGGAAACTGAATTACTGCTATAGAATCACCAAACCACATGTTTCTGGCTTGGAAACTTGTTTGTGGTCAAAAGTAACAGCCTGTTACAACATGCTCTCAAAATGCTTTTCGAGGACTGAAAACGCTAAAAGTGACATGATGCTGTTTTCTGACCAACTAGTGAGGGAAGCCACAGGAAACTGAATTACTGCTATAGAATCACCAAACCACATGTTTCTGGCTTGGAAACTTGTTTGTGGTCAAAAGTAACAGCCTGTTACAACATGCTCTCAAAATGCTTTTCAAGGCCTGAAAACGCTAAAAGTGACATGATGCTGTTTTCTGACCAACTAGTGAGGGAAACCACAGGAAACTGAATTACTGCTATAGAATCACCAAACCACATGTTTCTGGCTTGGAAACTTGTTTCTGAGTGCTTCTGGTCAAAAGTAACAGCCTAAATTGCAACATGCTGTCAAAATGCTTTTCAGGGCCTGAAAACGCTAAAAGTAAGATGATGCTGTTTTCTGACCAACTAGTGAGGAAAACCAGAGGAAACTGCATTGCTGCTATAGAATCACCAAACCACATGTTTCTGGCTTGGAAACTTGTTTCTGAGTGCTTCTGGTGAAAAGTAACAGCCTAAGTTACAACATGCTCTCAAAATGCTTTTCGGGGCCTGAAAACGCTGAAAGTGACATGATGCTGTTTTCTGACCAACTAGTGAGGGAAACCAGAGGACACTCAATTCCTGCTATAGAATCACCAAACCACATGTTTCTGGCTTGGAAACTTGTTTGTGGTCAAAAGTAACAGCCTGTTACAACATGCTCTCAAAATGCTTTTCGGGGCCTGAAAACGCTAAAAGTGAGATGATGCTGTTTTCTGACCAACTAGTGAGGGAAACCACAGGAAACTGAATTACTGCTATAGAATCACCAAACCACATGTTTCTGGCTTGGAAACTTGTTTCTGAGTGCTTCTGGTCAAAAGTAACAGCCTAAATTGCAACATGCTGTCAAAATGCTTTTCAGGGCCTGAAAACGCTAAAAGTAAGATGATGCTGTTTTCTGACCAACTAGTGAGGAAAACCAGAGGAAACTGCATTGCTGCTATAGAATCACCAAACCACATGTTTCTGGCTTGGAAACTTGTTTCTGAGTGCTTCTGGTCAAAAGTAACAGCCTAAGTTACAACATGCTGTCAAAATGCTTTTCGGGGCCTGAAAACGCTGAAAGTGACATGATGCTGTTTTCTGACCAACTAGTGAGGGAAACCAGAGGACACTCAATTCCTGCTATAGAATCACCAAACCACATGTTTCTGGCTTGGAAACTTGTTTGTGGTCAAAAGTAACAGCCTGTTACAACATGCTCTCAAAATGCTTTTCAAGGACTGAAAACGCTAAAAGTGACATGATGCTGTTTTCTGACCAACTAGTGAGGGAAACCACAGGAAACTGAATTACTGCTATAGAACCACCACAAACCACATGTTTCTGGCTTGGAAACTTGTTTCTGGTCAAAAGTAACAGCCTGTTACAACATGCTCTCAAAATGCTTTTCGAGGACTGAAAACGCTAAAAGTGACATGATGCTGTTTTCTGACCAACTAGTGAGAGAACCAGAGTGAATTAGATTGTTGCTATAGAATCACCAAACCACATGTTTCTGGCTTGGAAACTTGTTTGTGGTCAAAAGTAACAGCCTGTTACAACATGCTCTCAAAATGCTTTTCGAGGACTGAAAACGCTAAAAGTGACATGATGCTGTTTTCTGACCAACTAGTGAGGGAAGCCACAGGAAACTGAATTACTTCTATAGAATCACCAAACCACATGTTTCTGGCTTGGAAACTTGTTTCTGGTCAAAAGTAACAGCCTGTTACAACATGCTCTCAAAATGCTTTTCGAGGACTGAAAACGCTAAAAGTGACATGATGCTGTTTTCTGACCAACTAGTGAGGGAAACCACAGGAAACTGAATTACTGCTATAGAATCACCAAACCACATGTTTCTGGCGTGGAAACTTGTTTCTGAGTGCTTCTGGTCAAAAGTAACAGCCTAAGTTACAACATGCTCTCAAAATGCTTTTCGGGGCCTGAAAACGCTAAAAGTGAGATGATGCTGTTTTCTCACCAACTAGTCAGGGAAACCACAGGAAACTGAATTCCTGCTATAGAATCACCAAACCACATGTTTCTGGCTTGGAAACTTGTTTCTGAGTGCTTCTGGTCAAAAGTAACAGCCTAAGTTACAACATGCTGTCAAAATGCTTTTCGGGGCCTGAAAACGCTGAAAGTGACATGATGCTGTTTTCTGACCAACTAGTGAGGGAAACCAGAGGACACTCAATTCCTGCTATAGAATCACCAAACCACATGTTTCTGGCTTGGAAACTTGTTTGTGGTCAAAAGTAACAGCCTGTTACAACATGCTCTCAAAATGCTTTTCAAGGCCTGAAAACGCTAAAAATGACATGATGCTGTTTTCTGACCAACTAGTGAGGGAAACCACAGGAAACTGAATTACTGCTATAGAATCACCAAACCACATGTTTCTGGCTTGGAAACTTGTTTCTGAGTGCTTCTGGTCAAAAGTAACAGCCTAAATTGCAACATGCTGTCAAAATGCTTTTCAGGGCCTGAAAACGCTAAAAGTAAGATGATGCTGTTTTCTGACCAACTAGTGAGGAAAACCAGAGGAAACTGCATTGCTGCTATAGAATCACCAAACCACATGTTTCTGGCTTGGAAACTTGTTTCTGAGTGCTTCTGGTCAAAAGTAACAGCCTAAGTTACAACATGTTGTCAAAATGCTTTTCGGGGCCTGAAAACGCTGAAAGTGACATGATGCTGTTTTCTGACCAACTAGTGAGGGAAACCAGAGGACACTCAATTCCTGCTATAGAATCACCAAACCACATGTTTCTGGCTTGGAAACTTGTTTGTGGTCAAAAGTAACAGCCTGTTACAACATGCTCTCAAAATGCTTTTCAAGGACTGAAAACGCTAAAAGTGACATGATGCTGTTTTCTGACCAACTAGTGAGGGAAACCACAGGAAACTGAATTACTGCTATAGAACCACCACAAACCACATGTTTCTGGCTTGGAAACTTGTTTCTGGTCAAAAGTAACAGCCTGTTACAACATGCTCTCAAAATGCTTTTCGAGGCCTGAAAACGCTAAAAGTGACATGATGCTGTTTTCTGACCAACTAGTGAGGGAAACCACAGGAAACTGAATTACTGCTATAGAATCACCAAACCACATGTTTCTGGCTTGGAAACTTGTTTGTGGTCAAAAGTAACAGCCTGTTACAACATGCTCTCAAAATGCTTTTCGAGGACTGAAAACGCTAAAAGTGACATGATGCTGTTTTCTGACCAACTAGTGAGAGAACCAGAGTGAATTAGATTGTTGCTATAGAATCACCAAACCACATGTTTCTGGCTTGGAAACTTGTTTGTGGTCAAAAGTAACAGCCTGTTACAACATGCTCTCAAAATGCTTTTCAAGGCCTGAAAACGCTAAAAGTGACATGATGCTGTTTTCTGACCAACTAGTGAGGGAAACCACAGGAAACTGAATTACTGCTATAGAATCACCAAACCACATGTTTCTGGCTTGGAAACTTGTTTGTGGTCAAAAGTAATAGCCTGTTACAACATGCTCTCAAAATGCTTTTCGAGGACTGAAAACGCTAAAAGTGACATGATGCTGTTTTCTGACCAA
This sequence comes from Epinephelus lanceolatus, assembly GCF_041903045.1. NCBI lineage: Eukaryota > Metazoa > Chordata > Actinopteri > Perciformes > Serranidae > Epinephelus > Epinephelus lanceolatus. The sequence goes on along the minus strand of NC_135757.1, from coordinate 19,705,635 downwards.
CTAGTGAGGGAAGCCACAGGAAACTGAATTACTGCTATAGAATCACCAAACCACATGTTTCTGGCTTGGAAACTTGTTTGTGGTCAAAAGTAACAGCCTGTTACAACATGCTCTCAAAATGCTTTTCGGGGCCTGAAAACGCTAAAAATGAGATGATGCTGTTTTCTGACCAACTAGTGAGAGAACCAGAGTGAATTAGATTGTTGCTATAGAATCACCAAACCACATGTTTCTGGCTTGGAAACTTGTTTGTGGTCAAAAGTAACAGCCTGTTACAACATGCTCTCAAAATGCTTTTCAAGGCCTGAAAACGCTAAAAGTGACATGATGCTGTTTTCTGACCAACTAGTGAGGGAAACCACAGGAAACTGAATTACTGCTATAGAATCACCAAACCACATGTTTCTGGCTTGGAAACTTGTTTCTGAGTGCTTCTGGTCAAAAGTAACAGCCTAAATTGCAACATGCTGTCAAAATGCTTTTCAGGGCCTGAAAATGCTAAAAGTAAGATGATGCTGTTTTCTGACCAACTAGTGAGGAAAACCAGAGGAAACTGCATTGCTGCTATAGAATCACCAAACCACATGTTTCTGGCTTGGAAACTTGTTTCTGAGTGCTTCTGGTCAAAAGTAACAGCCTAAGTTACAACATGCTGTCAAAATGCTTTTCGGGGCCTGAAAACGCTGAAAGTGACATGATGCTGTTTTCTGACCAACTAGTGAGGGAAACCAGAGGACACTCAATTCCTGCTATAGAATCACCAAACCACATGTTTCTGGCTTGGAAACTTGTTTGTGGTCAAAAGTAACAGCCTGTTACAACATGCTCTCAAAATGCTTTTCAAGGACTGAAAACGCTAAAAGTGACATGATGCTGTTTTCTGACCAACTAGTGAGGGAAACCACAGGAAACTGAATTACTGCTATAGAACCACCACAAACCACATGTTTCTGGCTTGGAAACTTGTTTCTGGTCAAAAGTAACAGCCTGTTACAACATGCTCTCAAAATGCTTTTCGAGGACTGAAAACGCTAAAAGTGACATGATGCTGTTTTCTGACCAACTAGTGAGGGAAACCACAGGAAACTGAATTACTGCTATAGAATCACCAAACCACATGTTTCTGGCTTGGAAACTTGTTTGTGGTCAAAAGTAACAGCCTGTTACAACATGCTCTCAAAATGCTTTTCGAGGACTGAAAACGCTAAAAGTGACATGATGCTGTTTTCTGACCAACTAGTGAGGGAAGCCACAGGAAACTGAATTACTGCTATAGAATCACCAAACCACATGTTTCTGGCTTGGAAACTTGTTTCTGGTCAAAAGTAACAGCCTATTACAACATGCTCTCAAAATGCTTTTCGGGGCCTGAAAACGCTAAAAATGAGATGATGCTGTTTTCTGACCAACTAGTGAGAGAACCAGAGTGAATTAGATTGTTGCTATAGAATCACCAAACCACATGTTTCTGGCTTGGAAACTTGTTTGTGGTCAAAAGTAACAGCCTGTTACAACATGCTCTCAAAATGCTTTTCAAGGCCTGAAAACGCTAAAAGTGACATGATGCTGTTTTCTGACCAACTAGTGAGGGAAACCACAGGAAACTGAATTACTGCTATAGAATCACCAAACCACATGTTTCTGGCTTGGAAACTTGTTTGTGGTCAAAAGTAACAGCCTGTTACAACATGCTCTCAAAATGCTTTTCGAGGACTGAAAACGCTAAAAGTGACATGATGCTGTTTTCTGACCAACTAGTGAGGGAAGCCACAGGAAACTGAATTACTGCTATAGAATCACCAAACCACATGTTTCTGGCTTGGAAACTTGTTTGTGGTCAAAAGTAACAGCCTATTACAACATGCTCTCAAAATGCTTTTCGGGGCCTGAAAACGCTAAAAATGAGATGATGCTGTTTTCTGACCAACTAGTGAGAGAACCAGAGTGAATTAGATTGTTGCTATAGAATCACCAAACCACATGTTTCTGGCTTGGAAACTTGTTTGTGGTCAAAAGTAACAGCCTGTTACAACATGCTCTCAAAATGCTTTTCAAGGCCTGAAAACGCTAAAAGTGACATGATGCTGTTTTCTGACCAACTAGTGAGGGAAACCACAGGAAACTGAATTACTGCTATAGAATCACCAAACCACATGTTTCTGGCTTGGAAACTTGTTTCTGAGTGCTTCTGGTCAAAAGTAACAGCCTAAATTGCAACATGCTGTCAAAATGCTTTTCAGGGCCTGAAAACGCTAAAAGTAAGATGATGCTGTTTTCTGACCAACTAGTGAGGAAAACCAGAGGAAACTGCATTGCTGCTATAGAATCACCAAACCACATGTTTCTGGCTTGGAAACTTGTTTCTGAGTGCTTCTGGTCAAAAGTAACAGCCTAAGTTACAACATGCTCTCAAAATGCTTTTCGGGGCCTGAAAACGCTGAAAGTGACATGATGCTGTTTTCTGACCAACTAGTGAGGGAAACCACAGGAAACTGAATTACTGCTATAGAATCACCAAACCACATGTTTCTGGCTTGGAAACTTGTTTGTGGTCAAAAGTAACAGCCTGTTACAACATGCTCTCAAAATGCTTTTCGGGGCCTGAAAACGCTAAAAGTGAGATGATGCTGTTTTCTGACCAACTAGTGAGGGAAACCACAGGAAACTGAATTACTGCTATAGAATCACCAAACCACATGTTTCTGGCTTGGAAACTTGTTTCTGAGTGCTTCTGGTCAAAAGTAACAGCCTAAATTGCAACATGCTGTCAAAATGCTTTTCAGGGCCTGAAAACGCTAAAAGTAAGATGATGCTGTTTTCTGACCAACTAGTGAGGAAAACCAGAGGAAACTGCATTGCTGCTATAGAATCACCAAACCACATGTTTCTGGCTTGGAAACTTGTTTCTGAGTGCTTCTGGTCAAAAGTAACAGCCTAAGTTACAACATGCTGTCAAAATGCTTTTCGGGGCCTGAAAACGCTGAAAGTGACATGATGCTGTTTTCTGACCAACTAGTGAGGGAAACCAGAGGACACTCAATTCCTGCTATAGAATCACCAAACCACATGTTTCTGGCTTGGAAACTTGTTTGTGGTCAAAAGTAACAGCCTGTTACAACATGCTCTCAAAATGCTTTTCAAGGACTGAAAACGCTAAAAGTGACATGATGCTGTTTTCTGACCAACTAGTGAGGGAAACCACAGGAAACTGAATTACTGCTATAGAACCACCACAAACCACATGTTTCTGGCTTGGAAACTTGTTTCTGGTCAAAAGTAACAGCCTGTTACAACATGCTCTCAAAATGCTTTTCGAGGACTGAAAACGCTAAAAGTGACATGATGCTGTTTTCTGACCAACTAGTGAGAGAACCAGAGTGAATTAGATTGTTGCTATAGAATCACCAAACCACATGTTTCTGGCTTGGAAACTTGTTTGTGGTCAAAAGTAACAGCCTGTTACAACATGCTCTCAAAATGCTTTTCGAGGACTGAAAACGCTAAAAGTGACATGATGCTGTTTTCTGACCAACTAGTGAGGGAAGCCACAGGAAACTGAATTACTGCTATAGAATCACCAAACCACATGTTTCTGGCTTGGAAACTTGTTTCTGGTCAAAAGTAACAGCCTGTTACAACATGCTCTCAAAATGCTTTTCGAGGACTGAAAACGCTAAAAGTGACATGATGCTGTTTTCTGACCAACTAGTGAGGGAAACCACAGGAAACTGAATTACTGCTATAGAATCACCAAACCACATGTTTCTGGCGTGGAAACTTGTTTCTGAGTGCTTCTGGTCAAAAGTAACAGCCTAAGTTACAACATGCTCTCAAAATGCTTTTCGGGGCCTGAAAACGCTAAAAGTGAGATGATGCTGTTTTCTCACCAACTAGTCAGGGAAACCACAGGAAACTGAATTCCTGCTATAGAATCACCAAACCACATGTTTCTGGCTTGGAAACTTGTTTCTGAGTGCTTCTGGTCAAAAGTAACAGCCTAAGTTACAACATGCTGTCAAAATGCTTTTCGGGGCCTGAAAACGCTGAAAGTGACATGATGCTGTTTTCTGACCAACTAGTGAGGGAAACCACAGGAAACTGAATTACTGCTATAGAATCACCAAACCACATGTTTCTGGCTTGGAAACTTGTTTGTGGTCAAAAGTAACAGCCTGTTACAACATGCTCTCAAAATGCTTTTCGAGGACTGAAAACGCTAAAAGTGACATGATGCTGTTTTCTGACCAACTAGTGAGGGAAGCCACAGGAAACTGAATTACTGCTATAGAATCACCAAACCACATGTTTCTGGCTTGGAAACTTGTTTGTGGTCAAAAGTAACAGCCTATTACAACATGCTCTCAAAATGCTTTTCGGGGCCTGAAAACGCTAAAAATGAGATGATGCTGTTTTCTGACCAACTAGTGAGAGAACCAGAGTGAATTAGATTGTTGCTATAGAATCACCAAACCACATGTTTCTGGCTTGGAAACTTGTTTGTGGTCAAAAGTAACAGCCTGTTACAACATGCTCTCAAAATGCTTTTCAAGGCCTGAAAACGCTAAAAGTGACATGATGCTGTTTTCTGACCAACTAGTGAGGGAAACCACAGGAAACTGAATTACTGCTATAGAATCACCAAACCACATGTTTCTGGCTTGGAAACTTGTTTCTGAGTGCTTCTGGTCAAAAGTAACAGCCTAAATTGCAACATGCTGTCAAAATGCTTTTCAGGGCCTGAAAACGCTAAAAGTAAGATGATGCTGTTTTCTGACCAACTAGTGAGGAAAACCAGAGGAAACTGCATTGCTGCTATAGAATCACCAAACCACATGTTTCTTGCTTGGAAACTTGTTTCTGAGTGCTTCTGGTCAAAAGTAACAGCCTAAGTTACAACATGCTGTCAAAATGCTTTTCGGGGCCTGAAAACGCTGAAAGTGACATGATGCTGTTTTCTGACCAACTAGTGAGGGAAACCAGAGGACACTCAATTCCTGCTATAGAATCACCAAACCACATGTTTCTGGCTTGGAAACTTGTTTGTGGTCAAAAGTAACAGCCTGTTACAACATGCTCTCAAAATGCTTTTCGGGGCCTGAAAACGCTAAAAGTGAGATGATGCTGTTTTCTGACCAACTAGTGAGGGAAACCACAGGAAACTGAATTACTGCTATAGAATCACCAAACCACATGTTTCTGGCTTGGAAACTTGTTTGTGGTCAAAAGTAACAGCCTGTTACAACATGCTCTCAAAATGCTTTTCGAGGACTGAAAACGCTAAAAGTGAGATGATGCTGTTTTCTGACCAACTAGTGAGGGAAGCCACAGGAAACTGAATTACTGCTATAGAATCACCAAACCACATGTTTCTGGCTTGGAAACTTGTTTCTGAGTGCTTCTGGTCAAAAGTAACAGCCTAACTTGCGACATGCTGTAAAAATGCTTTTCAGGGCCTGAAAACGCTAAAAGTAAGATGATGCTGTTTTCTGACCAACTAGTGAGGAAAACCAGAGGAAACTGCATTGCTGCTATAGAATCACCAAACCACATGTTTCTGGCTTGGAAACTTGTTTCTGAGTGCTTCTGGTCAAAAGTACCAGCCTAAGTTACAACATGCTCTCAAAATGCTTTTCGGGGCCTGAAAACGCTGAAAGTGACATGATGCTGTTTTCTGACCAACTAGTGAGGGAAACCAGAGGACACTCAATTCCTGCTATAGAATCACCAAACCACATGTTTCTGGCTTGGAAACTTGTTTGTGGTCAAAAGTAACAGCCTGTTACAACATGCTCTCAAAATGCTTTTCAAGGACTGAAAACGCTAAAAGTGACATGATGCTGTTTTCTGACCAACTAGTGAGGGAAACCACAGGAAACTGAATTACTGCTATAGAACCACCACAAACCACATGTTTCTGGCTTGGAAACTTGTTTCTGGTCAAAAGTAACAGCCTGTTACAACATGCTCTCAAAATGCTTTTCGAGGACTGAAAACGCTAAAAGTGACATGATGCTGTTTTCTGACCAACTAGTGAGAGAACCAGAGTGAATTAGATTGTTGCTATAGAATCACCAAACCACATGTTTCTGGCTTGGAAACTTGTTTGTGGTCAAAAGTAACAGCCTGTTACAACATGCTCTCAAAATGCTTTTCGGGGCCTGAAAACGCTAAAAGTGAGATGATGCTGTTTTCTGACCAACTAGTGAGGGAAACCACAGGAAACTGAATTACTGCTATAGAATCACCAAACCACATGTTTCTGGCTTGGAAACTTGTTTGTGGTCAAAAGTAACAGCCTGTTACAACATGCTCTCAAAATGCTTTTCGGGGCCTGAAAACGCTAAAAGTGAGATGATGCTGTTTTCTGACCAACTAGTGAGGGAAACCACAGGAAACTGAATTACTGCTATAGAATCACCAAACCACATGTTTCTGGCTTGGAAACTTGTTTGTGGTCAAAAGTAACAGCCTGTTACAACATGCTCTCAAAATGCTTTTCGAGGACTGAAAACGCTAAAAGTGACATGATGCTGTTTTCTGACCAACTAGTGAGGGAAGCCACAGGAAACTGAATTACTGCTATAGAATCACCAAACCACATGTTTCTGGCTTGGAAACTTGTTTGTGGTCAAAAGTAACAGCCTATTACAACATGCTCTCAAAATGCTTTTCGGGGCCTGAAAACGCTAAAAATGAGATGATGCTGTTTTCTGACCAACTAGTGAGAGAACCAGAGTGAATTAGATTGTTGCTATAGAATCACCAAACCACATGTTTCTGGCTTGGAAACTTGTTTGTGGTCAAAAGTAACAGCCTGTTACAACATGCTCTCAAAATGCTTTTCAAGGCCTGAAAACGCTAAAAGTGACATGATGCTGTTTTCTGACCAACTAGTGAGGGAAACCACAGGAAACTGAATTACTGCTATAGAATCACCAAACCACATGTTTCTGGCTTGGAAACTTGTTTCTGAGTGCTTCTGGTCAAAAGTAACAGCCTAAATTGCAACATGCTGTCAAAATGCTTTTCAGGGCCTGAAAACGCTAAAAGTAAGATGATGCTGTTTTCTGACCAACTAGTGAGGAAAACCAGAGGAAACTGCATTGCTGCTATAGAATCACCAAACCACATGTTTCTGGCTTGGAAACTTGTTTCTGAGTGCTTCTGGTCAAAAGTAACAGCCTAAGTTACAACATGCTGTCAAAATGCTTTTCGGGGCCTGAAAACGCTGAAAGTGACATGATGCTGTTTTCTGACCAACTAGTGAGGGAAACCAGAGGACACTCAATTCCTGCTATAGAATCACCAAACCACATGTTTCTGGCTTGGAAACTTGTTTGTGGTCAAAAGTAACAGCCTGTTACAACATGCTCTCAAAATGCTTTTCAAGGACTGAAAACGCTAAAAGTGAGATGATGCTGTTTTCTGACCAACTAGTGAGGGAAACCACAGGAAACTGAATTACTGCTATAGAATCACCACAAACCACATGTTTCTGGCTTGGAAACTTGTTTCTGGTCAAAAGTAACAGCCTGTTACAACATGCTCTCAAAATGCTTTTCAAGGACTGAAAACGCTAAAAGTGACATGATGCTGTTTTCTGACCAACTAGTGAGGGAAACCACAGGAAACTGAATTACTGCTATAGAATCACCACAAACCACATGTTTCTGGCTTGGAAACTTGTTTCTGGTCAAAAGTAACAGCCTGTTACAACATGCTCTCAAAATGCTTTTCGAGGACTGAAAACGCTAAAAGTGACATGATGCTGTTTTCTGACCAACTAGTGAGAGAACCAGAGTGAATTAGATTGTTGCTATAGAATCACCAAACCACATGTTTCTGGCTTGGAAACTTGTTTGTGGTCAAAAGTAACAGCCTGTTACAACATGCTCTCAAAATGCTTTTCGGGGCCTGAAAACGCTAAAAGTGAGATGATGCTGTTTTCTGACCAACTAGTGAGGGAAACCACAGGAAACTGAATTACTGCTATAGAATCACCAAACCACATGTTTCTGGCTTGGAAACTTGTTTGTGGTCAAAAGTAACAGCCTGTTACAACATGCTCTCAAAATGCTTTTCGAGGACTGAAAACGCTAAAAGTGACATGATGCTGTTTTCTGACCAACTAGTGAGGGAAGCCACAGGAAACTGAATTACTGCTATAGAATCACCAAACCACATGTTTCTGGCTTGGAAACTTGTTTGTGGTCAAAAGTAACAGCCTATTACAACATGCTCTCAAAATGCTTTTCGGGGCCTGAAAACGCTAAAAATGAGATGATGCTGTTTTCTGACCAACTAGTGAGAGAACCAGAGTGAATTAGATTGTTGCTATAGAATCACCAAACCACATGTTTCTGGCTTGGAAACTTGTTTGTGGTCAAAAGTAACAGCCTGTTACAACATGCTGTCAAAATGCTTTTCAAGGCCTGAAAACGCTAAAAGTGACATGATGCTGTTTTCTGACCAACTAGTGAGGGAAAACACAGGAAACTGAATTACTGCTATAGAATCACCAAACCACATGTTTCTGGCTTGGAAACTTGTTTCTGAGTGCTTCTGGTCAAAAGTAACAGCCTAAATTGCAACATGCTGTCAAAATGCTTTTCAGGGCCTGAAAACGCTAAAAGTAAGATGATGCTGTTTTCTGACCAACTAGTGAGGAAAACCAGAGGAAACTGCATTGCTGCTATAGAATCACCAAACCACATGTTTCTGGCTTGGAAACTTGTTTCTGAGTGCTTCTGGTCAAAAGTAACAGCCTAAGTTACAACATGCTGTCAAAATGCTTTTCGGGGCCTGAAAACGCTGAAAGTGACATGATGCTGTTTTCTGACCAACTAGTGAGGGAAACCAGAGGACACTCAATTCCTGCTATAGAATCACCAAACCACATGTTTCTGGCTTGGAAACTTGTTTGTGGTCAAAAGTAACAGCCTGTTACAACATGCTCTCAAAATGCTTTTCGGGGCCTGAAAACGCTAAAAGTGAGATGATGCTGTTTTCTGACCAACTAGTGAGGGAAACCACAGGAAACTGAATTACTGCTATAGAATCACCAAACCACATGTTTCTGGCTTGGAAACTTGTTTGTGGTCAAAAGTAACAGCCTGTTACAACATGCTCTCAAAATGCTTTTCGAGGACTGAAAACGCTAAAAGTGACATGATGCTGTTTTCTGACCAACTAGTGAGGGAAGCCACAGGAAACTGAATTACTGCTATAGAATCACCAAACCACATGTTTCTGGCTTGGAAACTTGTTTCTGAGTGCTTCTGGTCAAAAGTAACAGCCTAACTTGCGACATGCTGTAAAAATGCTTTTCAGGGCCTGAAAACGCTAAAAGTAAGATGATGCTGTTTTCTGACCAACTAGTGAGGGAAACCACAGGAAACTGAATGACTGGTATAGAATCACCAAACCACATGTTTCTGGCTTGGAAACTTGTTTCTGAGTGCTTCTGGTCAAAAGTATCAGCCTGAATTGCAACATGCTGTCAAAATGCTTTTCAGGGCCTGAAAACGCTAAAAGTAAGGTGATGCTGTTTTCTGACCAACTAGTGAGGAAAACCAGAGGAAACTGCATTGCTGCTATAGAATCACCAAACCACATGTTTCTGGCTTGGAAACTTGTTTCTGAGTGCTTCTGGTCAAAAGTAACAGCCTAAGTTACAACATGCTCTCAAAATGCTTTTCGGGGCCTGAAAACGCTGAAAGTGACATGATGCTGTTTTCTGACCAACTAGTGAGGGAAACCAGAGGACACTCAATTCCTGCTATAGAATCACCAAACCACATGTTTCTGGCTTGGAAACTTGTTTGTGGTCAAAAGTAACAGCCTATTACAACATGCTCTCAAAATGCTTTTCGGGGCCTGAAAACGCTAAAAATGAGATGATGCTGTTTTCTGACCAACTAGTGAGAGAACCAGAGTGAATTAGATTGTTGCTATAGAATCACCAAACCACATGTTTCTGGCTTGGAAACTTGTTTGTGGTCAAAAGTAACAGCCTGTTACAACATGCTCTCAAAATGCTTTTCAAGGCCTGAAAACGCTAAAAGTGACATGATGCTGTTTTCTGACCAACTAGTGAGGGAAACCACAGGAAACTGAATTACTGCTATAGAATCACCAAACCACATGTTTCTGGCTTGGAAACTTGTTTGTGGTCAAAAGTAACAGCCTGTTACAACATGCTCTCAAAATGCTTTTCGAGGACTGAAAACGCTAAAAGTGACATGATGCTGTTTTCTGACCAACTAGTGAGGGAAGCCACAGGAAACTGAATTACTGCTATAGAATCACCAAACCACATGTTTCTGGCTTGGAAACTTGTTTCTGAGTGCTTCTGGTCAAAAGTAACAGCCTAACTTGCGACATGCTGTAAAAATGCTTTTCAGGGCCTGAAAACGCTAAAAGTAAGATGATGCTGTTTTCTGACCAACTAGTGAGGGAAACCACAGGAAACTGCATTGCTGCTATAGAATCACCAAACCACATGTTTCTGGCTTGGAAACTTGTTTCTGAGTGCTTCTGGTCAAAAGTAACAGCCTAAGTTACAACATGCTGTCAAAATGCTTTTCGGGGCCTGAAAACGCTGAAAGTGACATGATGCTGTTTTCTGACCAACTAGTGAGGGAAACCAGAGGACACTCAATTCCTGCTATAGAATCACCAAACCACATGTTTCTGGCTTGGAAACTTGTTTGTGGTCAAAAGTAACAGCCTGTTACAACATGCTCTCAAAATGCTTTTCAAGGACTGAAAACGCTAAAAGTGACATGATGCTGTTTTCTGACCAACTAGTGAGGGAAACCACAGGAAACTGAATTACTGCTATAGAACCACCACAAACCACATGTTTCTGGCTTGGAAACTTGTTTCTGGTCAAAAGTAACAGCCTGTTACAACATGCTCTCAAAATGCTTTTCGAGGACTGAAAACGCTAAAAGTGACATGATGCTGTTTTCTGACCAACTAGTGAGAGAACCAGAGTGAATTAGATTGTTGCTATAGAATCACCAAACCACATGTTTCTGGCTTGGAAACTTGTTTGTGGTCAAAAGTAACAGCCTGTTACAACATGCTCTCAAAATGCTTTTCGGGGCCTGAAAACGCTAAAAGTGAGATGATGCTGTTTTCTGACCAACTAGTGAGGGAAACCACAGGAAACTGAATTACTGCTATAGAATCACCAAACCACATGTTTCTGGCTTGGAAACTTGTTTGTGGTCAAAAGTAACAGCCTGTTACAACATGCTCTCAAAATGCTTTTCGGGGCCTGAAAACGCTAAAAGTGAGATGATGCTGTTTTCTGACCAACTAGTGAGGGAAACCACAGGAAACTGAATTACTGCTATAGAATCACCAAACCACATGTTTCTGGCTTGGAAACTTGTTTGTGGTCAAAAGTAACAGCCTGTTACAACATGCTCTCAAAATGCTTTTCGAGGACTGAAAACGCTAAAAGTGACATGATGCTGTTTTCTGACCAACTAGTGAGGGAAGCCACAGGAAACTGAATTACTGCTATAGAATCACCAAACCACATGTTTCTGGCTTGGAAACTTGTTTGTGGTCAAAAGTAACAGCCTATTACAACATGCTCTCAAAATGCTTTTCGGGGCCTGAAAACGCTAAAAATGAGATGATGCTGTTTTCTGACCAACTAGTGAGAGAACCAGAGTGAATTAGATTGTTGCTATAGAATCACCAAACCACATGTTTCTGGCTTGGAAACTTGTTTGTGGTCAAAAGTAACAGCCTGTTACAACATGCTGTCAAAATGCTTTTCAAGGCCTGAAAACGCTAAAAGTGACATGATGCTGTTTTCTGACCAACTAGTGAGGGAAACCACAGGAAACTGAATTACTGCTATAGAATCACCAAACCACATGTTTCTGGCTTGGAAACTTGTTTCTGAGTGCTTCTGGTCAAAAGTAACAGCCTAAATTGCAACATGCTGTCAAAATGCTTTTCAGGGCCTGAAAACGCTAAAAGTAAGATGATGCTGTTTTCTGACCAACTAGTGAGGAAAACCAGAGGAAACTGCATTGCTGCTATAGAATCACCAAACCACATGTTTCTGGCTTGGAAACTTGTTTCTGAGTGCTTCTGGTCAAAAGTAACAGCCTAAGTTACAACATGCTGTCAAAATGCTTTTCGGGGCCTGAAAACGCTGAAAGTGACATGATGCTGTTTTCTGACCAACTAGTGAGGGAAACCAGAGGACACTCAATTCCTGCTATAGAATCACCAAACCACATGTTTCTGGCTTGGAAACTTGTTTGTGGTCAAAAGTAACAGCCTGTTACAACATGCTCTCAAAATGCTTTTCGGGGCCTGAAAACGCTAAAAGTGAGATGATGCTGTTTTCTGACCAACTAGTGAGGGAAACCACAGGAAACTGAATTACTGCTATAGAATCACCAAACCACATGTTTCTGGCTTGGAAACTTGTTTGTGGTCAAAAGTAACAGCCTGTTACAACATGCTCTCAAAATGCTTTTCGAGGACTGAAAACGCTAAAAGTGACATGATGCTGTTTTCTGACCAACTAGTGAGGGAAGCCACAGGAAACTGAATTACTGCTATAGAATCACCAAACCACATGTTTCTGGCTTGGAAACTTGTTTCTGAGTGCTTCTGGTCAAAAGTAACAGCCTAACTTGCGACATGCTGTAAAAATGCTTTTCAGGGCCTGAAAACGCTAAAAGTAAGATGATGCTGTTTTCTGACCAACTAGTGAGGGAAACCACAGGAAACTGAATGACTGGTATAGAATCACCAAACCACATGTTTCTGGCTTGGAAACTTGTTTCTGAGTGCTTCTGGTCAAAAGTATCAGCCTGAATTGCAACATGCTGTCAAAATGCTTTTCAGGGCCTGAAAACGCTAAAAGTAAGGTGATGCTGTTTTCTGACCAACTAGTGAGGAAAACCAGAGGAAACTGCATTGCTGCTATAGAATCACCAAACCACATGTTTCTGGCTTGGAAACTTGTTTCTGAGTGCTTCTGGTCAAAAGTAACAGCCTAAGTTACAACATGCTCTCAAAATGCTTTTCGGGGCCTGAAAACGCTGAAAGTGACATGATGCTGTTTTCTGACCAACTAGTGAGGGAAACCAGAGGACACTCAATTCCTGCTATAGAATCACCAAACCACATGTTTCTGGCTTGGAAACTTGTTTGTGGTCAAAAGTAACAGCCTATTACAACATGCTCTCAAAATGCTTTTCGGGGCCTGAAAACGCTAAAAATGAGATGATGCTGTTTTCTGACCAACTAGTGAGAGAACCAGAGTGAATTAGATTGTTGCTATAGAATCACCAAACCACATGTTTCTGGCTTGGAAACTTGTTTGTGGTCAAAAGTAACAGCCTGTTACAACATGCTCTCAAAATGCTTTTCAAGGCCTGAAAACGCTAAAAGTGACATGATGCTGTTTTCTGACCAACTAGTGAGGGAAACCACAGGAAACTGAATTACTGCTATAGAATCACCAAACCACATGTTTCTGGCTTGGAAACTTGTTTCTGGTCAAAAGTAACAGCCTGTTACAACATGCTCTCAAAATGCTTTTCGAGGACTGAAAACGCTAAAAGTGACATGATGCTGTTTTCTGACCAACTAGTGAGGGAAGCCACAGGAAACTGAATTACTGCTATAGAATCACCAAACCACATGTTTCTGGCTTGGAAACTTGTTTCTGAGTGCTTCTGGTCAAAAGTAACAGCCTAACTTGCGACATGCTGTAAAAATGCTTTTCAGGGCCTGAAAACGCTAAAAGTAAGATGATGCTGTTTTCTGACCAACTAGTGAGGGAAACCACAGGAAACTGCATTGCTGCTATAGAATCACCAAACCACATGTTTCTGGCTTGGAAACTTGTTTCTGAGTGCTTCTGGTCAAAAGTAACAGCCTAAGTTACAACATGCTGTCAAAATGCTTTTCGGGGCCTGAAAACGCTGAAAGTGACATGATGCTGTTTTCTGACCAACTAGTGAGGGAAACCAGAGGACACTCAATTCCTGCTATAGAATCACCAAACCACATGTTTCTGGCTTGGAAACTTGTTTGTGGTCAAAAGTAACAGCCTGTTACAACATGCTCTCAAAATGCTTTTCAAGGACTGAAAACGCTAAAAGTGAGATGATGCTGTTTTCTGACCAACTAGTGAGGGAAACCACAGGAAACTGAATTACTGCTATAGAATCACCACAAACCACATGTTTCTGGCTTGGAAACTTGTTTCTGGTCAAAAGTAACAGCCTGTTACAACATGCTCTCAAAATGCTTTTCAAGGACTGAAAACGCTAAAAGTGACATGATGCTGTTTTCTGACCAACTAGTGAGGGAAACCACAGGAAACTGAATTACTGCTATAGAATCACCACAAACCACATGTTTCTGGCTTGGAAACTTGTTTCTGGTCAAAAGTAACAGCCTGTTACAACATGCTCTCAAAATGCTTTTCGAGGACTGAAAACGCTAAAAGTGACATGATGCTGTTTTCTGACCAACTAGTGAGAGAACCAGAGTGAATTAGATTGTTGCTATAGAATCACCAAACCACATGTTTCTGGCTTGGAAACTTGTTTGTGGTCAAAAGTAACAGCCTGTTACAACATGCTCTCAAAATGCTTTTCGGGGCCTGAAAACGCTAAAAGTGAGATGATGCTGTTTTCTGACCAACTAGTGAGGGAAACCACAGGAAACTGAATTACTGCTATAGAATCACCAAACCACATGTTTCTGGCTTGGAAACTTGTTTGTGGTCAAAAGTAACAGCCTGTTACAACATGCTCTCAAAATGCTTTTCGAGGACTGAAAACGCTAAAAGTGACATGATGCTGTTTTCTGACCAACTAGTGAGGGAAGCCACAGGAAACTGAATTACTGCTATAGAATCACCAAACCACATGTTTCTGGCTTGGAAACTTGTTTGTGGTCAAAAGTAACAGCCTATTACAACATGCTCTCAAAATGCTTTTCGGGGCCTGAAAACGCTAAAAATGAGATGATGCTGTTTTCTGACCAACTAGTGAGAGAACCAGAGTGAATTAGATTGTTGCTATAGAATCACCAAACCACATGTTTCTGGCTTGGAAACTTGTTTGTGGTCAAAAGTAACAGCCTGTTACAACATGCTGTCAAAATGCTTTTCAAGGCCTGAAAACGCTAAAAGTGACATGATGCTGTTTTCTGACCAACTAGTGAGGGAAACCACAGGAAACTGAATTACTGCTATAGAATCACCAAACCACATGTTTCTGGCTTGGAAACTTGTTTCTGAGTGCTTCTGGTCAAAAGTAACAGCCTAACTTGCGACATGCTGTAAAAATGCTTTTCAGGGCCTGAAAACGCTAAAAGTAAGATGATGCTGTTTTCTGACCAACTAGTGAGGGAAACCACAGGAAACTGCATTGCTGCTATAGAATCACCAAACCACATGTTTCTGGCTTGGAAACTTGTTTCTGAGTGCTTCTGGTCAAAAGTAACAGCCTAAGTTACAACATGCTGTCAAAATGCTTTTCGGGGCCTGAAAACGCTGAAAGTGACATGATGCTGTTTTCTGACCAACTAGTGAGGGAAACCAGAGGACACTCAATTCCTGCTATAGAATCACCAAACCACATGTTTCTGGCTTGGAAACTTGTTTGTGGTCAAAAGTAACAGCCTGTTACAACATGCTCTCAAAATGCTTTTCAAGGACTGAAAACGCTAAAAGTGAGATGATGCTGTTTTCTGACCAACTAGTGAGGGAAACCACAGGAAACTGAATTACTGCTATAGAATCACCACAAACCACATGTTTCTGGCTTGGAAACTTGTTTCTGGTCAAAAGTAACAGCCTGTTACAACATGCTCTCAAAATGCTTTTCAAGGACTGAAAACGCTAAAAGTGACATGATGCTGTTTTCTGACCAACTAGTGAGGGAAACCACAGGAAACTGAATTACTGCTATAGAATCACCACAAACCACATGTTTCTGGCTTGGAAACTTGTTTCTGGTCAAAAGTAACAGCCTGTTACAACATGCTCTCAAAATGCTTTTCGAGGACTGAAAACGCTAAAAGTGACATGATGCTGTTTTCTGACCAACTAGTGAGAGAACCAGAGTGAATTAGATTGTTGCTATAGAATCACCAAACCACATGTTTCTGGCTTGGAAACTTGTTTGTGGTCAAAAGTAACAGCCTGTTACAACATGCTCTCAAAATGCTTTTCGGGGCCTGAAAACGCTAAAAGTGAGATGATGCTGTTTTCTGACCAACTAGTGAGGGAAACCACAGGAAACTGAATTACTGCTATAGAATCACCAAACCACATGTTTCTGGCTTGGAAACTTGTTTGTGGTCAAAAGTAACAGCCTGTTACAACATGCTCTCAAAATGCTTTTCGAGGACTGAAAACGCTAAAAGTGACATGATGCTGTTTTCTGACCAACTAGTGAGGGAAGCCACAGGAAACTGAATTACTGCTATAGAATCACCAAACCACATGTTTCTGGCTTGGAAACTTGTTTGTGGTCAAAAGTAACAGCCTATTACAACATGCTCTCAAAATGCTTTTCGGGGCCTGAAAACGCTAAAAATGAGATGATGCTGTTTTCTGACCAACTAGTGAGAGAACCAGAGTGAATTAGATTGTTGCTATAGAATCACCAAACCACATGTTTCTGGCTTGGAAACTTGTTTGTGGTCAAAAGTAACAGCCTGTTACAACATGCTGTCAAAATGCTTTTCAAGGCCTGAAAACGCTAAAAGTGACATGATGCTGTTTTCTGACCAACTAGTGAGGGAAACCACAGGAAACTGAATTACTGCTATAGAATCACCAAACCACATGTTTCTGGCTTGGAAACTTGTTTCTGAGTGCTTCTGGTCAAAAGTAACAGCCTAAATTGCAACATGCTGTCAAAATGCTTTTCAGGGCCTGAAAACGCTAAAAGTAAGATGATGCTGTTTTCTGACCAACTAGTGAGGAAAACCAGAGGAAACTGCATTGCTGCTATAGAATCACCAAACCACATGTTTCTGGCTTGGAAACTTGTTTCTGAGTGCTTCTGGTCAAAAGTAACAGCCTAAGTTACAACATGCTGTCAAAATGCTTTTCGGGGCCTGAAAACGCTGAAAGTGACATGATGCTGTTTTCTGACCAACTAGTGAGGGAAACCAGAGGACACTCAATTCCTGCTATAGAATCACCAAACCACATGTTTCTGGCTTGGAAACTTGTTTGTGGTCAAAAGTAACAGCCTGTTACAACATGCTCTCAAAATGCTTTTCGGGGCCTGAAAACGCTAAAAGTGAGATGATGCTGTTTTCTGACCAACTAGTGAGGGAAACCACAGGAAACTGAATTACTGCTATAGAATCACCAAACCACATGTTTCTGGCTTGGAAACTTGTTTGTGGTCAAAAGTAACAGCCTGTTACAACATGCTCTCAAAATGCTTTTCGAGGACTGAAAACGCTAAAAGTGACATGATGCTGTTTTCTGACCAACTAGTGAGGGAAGCCACAGGAAACTGAATTACTGCTATAGAATCACCAAACCACATGTTTCTGGCTTGGAAACTTGTTTCTGAGTGCTTCTGGTCAAAAGTAACAGCCTAACTTGCGACATGCTGTAAAAATGCTTTTCAGGGCCTGAAAACGCTAAAAGTAAGATGATGCTGTTTTCTGACCAACTAGTGAGGGAAACCACAGGAAACTGAATGACTGGTATAGAATCACCAAACCACATGTTTCTGGCTTGGAAACTTGTTTCTGAGTGCTTCTGGTCAAAAGTATCAGCCTGAATTGCAACATGCTGTCAAAATGCTTTTCAGGGCCTGAAAACGCTAAAAGTAAGGTGATGCTGTTTTCTGACCAACTAGTGAGGAAAACCAGAGGAAACTGCATTGCTGCTATAGAATCACCAAACCACATGTTTCTGGCTTGGAAACTTGTTTCTGAGTGCTTCTGGTCAAAAGTAACAGCCTAAGTTACAACATGCTCTCAAAATGCTTTTCGGGGCCTGAAAACGCTGAAAGTGACATGATGCTGTTTTCTGACCAACTAGTGAGGGAAACCAGAGGACACTCAATTCCTGCTATAGAATCACCAAACCACATGTTTCTGGCTTGGAAACTTGTTTGTGGTCAAAAGTAACAGCCTATTACAACATGCTCTCAAAATGCTTTTCGGGGCCTGAAAACGCTAAAAATGAGATGATGCTGTTTTCTGACCAACTAGTGAGAGAACCAGAGTGAATTAGATTGTTGCTATAGAATCACCAAACCACATGTTTCTGGCTTGGAAACTTGTTTGTGGTCAAAAGTAACAGCCTGTTACAACATGCTCTCAAAATGCTTTTCAAGGCCTGAAAACGCTAAAAGTGACATGATGCTGTTTTCTGACCAACTAGTGAGGGAAACCACAGGAAACTGAATTACTGCTATAGAATCACCAAACCACATGTTTCTGGCTTGGAAACTTGTTTGTGGTCAAAAGTAACAGCCTGTTACAACATGCTCTCAAAATGCTTTTCGAGGACTGAAAACGCTAAAAGTGACATGATGCTGTTTTCTGACCAACTAGTGAGGGAAGCCACAGGAAACTGAATTACTGCTATAGAATCATCAAACCACATGTTTCTGGCTTGGAAACTTGTTTCTGAGTGCTTCTGGTCAAAAGTAACAGCCTAACTTGCGACATGCTGTAAAAATGCTTTTCAGGGCCTGAAAACGCTAAAAGTAAGATGATGCTGTTTTCTGACCAACTAGTGAGGGAAACCACAGGAAACTGAATGACTGGTATAGAATCACCAAACCACATGTTTCTGGCTTGGAAACTTGTTTCTGAGTGCTTCTGGTCAAAAGTATCAGCCTGAATTGCAACATGCTGTCAAAATGCTTTTCAGGGCCTGAAAACGCTAAAAGTAAGGTGATGCTGTTTTCTGACCAACTAGTGAGGAAAACCAGAGGAAACTGCATTGCTGCTATAGAATCACCAAACCACATGTTTCTGGCTTGGAAACTTGTTTGTGGTCAAAAGTAACAGCCTGTTACAACATGCTCTCAAAATGCTTTTCGGGACCTGAAAACGCTAAAAGTGAGATGATGCTGTTTTCTGACCAACTAGTGAGGGAAACCACAGGAAACTGAATTACTGCTATAGAATCACCAAACCACATGTTTCTGGCTTGGAAACTTGTTTGTGGTCAAAAGTAACAGCCTGTTACAACATGCTCTCAAAATGCTTTTCGGGGCCTGAAAACGCTAAAAGTGAGATGATGCTGTTTTCTGACCAACTAGTGAGGGAAACCACAGGAAACTGAATTACTGCTATAGAATCACCAAACCACATGTTTCTGGCTTGGAAACTTGTTTGTGGTCAAAAGTAACAGCCTGTTACAACATGCTCTCAAAATGCTTTTCGAGGACTGAAAACGCTAAAAGTGACATGATGCTGTTTTCTGACCAACTAGTGAGGGAAGCCACAGGAAACTGAATTACTGCTATAGAATCACCAAACCACATGTTTCTGGCTTGGAAACTTGTTTGTGGTCAAAAGTAACAGCCTATTACAACATGCTCTCAAAATGCTTTTCGGGGCCTGAAAACGCTAAAAATGAGATGATGCTGTTTTCTGACCAACTAGTGAGAGAACCAGAGTGAATTAGATTGTTGCTATAGAATCACCAAACCACATGTTTCTGGCTTGGAAACTTGTTTGTGGTCAAAAGTAACAGCCTGTTACAACATGCTCTCAAAATGCTTTTCAAGGCCTGAAAACGCTAAAAGTGACATGATGCTGTTTTCTGACCAACTAGTGAGGGAAACCACAGGAAACTGAATTACTGCTATAGAATCACCAAACCACATGTTTCTGGCTTGGAAACTTGTTTCTGAGTGCTTCTGGTCAAAAGTAACAGCCTAAATTGCAACATGCTGTCAAAATGCTTTTCAGGGCCTGAAAACGCTAAAAGTAAGATGATGCTGTTTTCTGACCAACTAGTGAGGAAAACCAGAGGAAACTGCATTGCTGCTATAGAATCACCAAACCACATGTTTCTGGCATGGAAACTTGTTCCTGAGTGCTTCTGGTCAAAAGTAACAGCCTAAGTTACAACATGCTGTCAAAATGCTTTTCGGGGCCTGAAAACGCTGAAAGTGACATGATGCTGTTTTCTGACCAACTAGTGAGGGAAACCAGAGGACACTCAATTCCTGCTATAGAATCACCAAACCACATGTTTCTGGCTTGGAAACTTGTTTGTGGTCAAAAGTAACAGCCTGTTACAACATGCTCTCAAAATGCTTTTCGGGGCCTGAAAACGCTAAAAGTGAGATGATGCTGTTTTCTGACCAACTAGTGAGGGAAACCACAGGAAACTGAATTACTGCTATAGAATCACCAAACCACATGTTTCTGGCTTGGAAACTTGTTTGTGGTCAAAAGTAACAGCCTGTTACAACATGCTCTCAAAATGCTTTTCGAGGACTGAAAACGCTAAAAGTGACATGATGCTGTTTTCTGACCAACTAGTGAGGGAAGCCACAGGAAACTGAATTACTGCTATAGAATCACCAAACCACATGTTTCTGGCTTGGAAACTTGTTTCTGAGTGCTTCTGGTCAAAAGTAACAGCCTAACTTGCGACATGCTGTAAAAATGCTTTTCAGGGCCTGAAAACGCTAAAAGTAAGATGATGCTGTTTTCTGACCAACTAGTGAGGGAAACCACAGGAAACTGAATGACTGGTATAGAATCACCAAACCACATGTTTCTGGCTTGGAAACTTGTTTCTGAGTGCTTCTGGTCAAAAGTATCAGCCTGAATTGCAACATGCTGTCAAAATGCTTTTCAGGGCCTGAAAACGCTAAAAGTAAGGTGATGCTGTTTTCTGACCAACTAGTGAGGAAAACCAGAAGAAACTGCATTGCTGCTATAGAATCACCAAACCACATGTTTCTGGCTTGGAAACTTGTTTCTGAGTGCTTCTGGTCAAAAGTAACAGCCTAAGTTACAACATGCTCTCAAAATGCTTTTCGGGGCCTGAAAACGCTGAAAGTGACATGATGCTGTTTTCTGACCAACTAGTGAGGGAAACCAGAGGACACTCAATTCCTGCTATAGAATCACCAAACCACATGTTTCTGGCTTGGAAACTTGTTTGTGGTCAAAAGTAACAGCCTATTACAACATGCTCTCAAAATGCTTTTCGGGGCCTGAAAACGCTAAAAATGAGATAATGCTGTTTTCTGACCAACTAGTGAGAGAACCAGAGTGAATTAGATTGTTGCTATAGAATCACCAAACCACATGTTTCTGGCTTGGAAACTTGTTTGTGGTCAAAAGTAACAGCCTGTTACAACATGCTCTCAAAATGCTTTTCGAGGACTGAAAACGCTAAAAGTGACATGATGCTGTTTTCTGACCAACTAGTGAGGGAAACCACAGGAAACTGAATTACTGCTATAGAACCACCACAAACCACATGTTTCTGGCTTGGAAACTTGTTTCTGGTCAAAAGTAACAGCCTGTTACAACATGCTCTCAAAATGCTTTTCGAGGACTGAAAACGCTAAAAGTGACATGATGCTGTTTTCTGACCAACTAGTGAGAGAACCAGAGTGAATTAGATTGTTGCTATAGAATCACCAAACCACATGTTTCTGGCTTGGAAACTTGTTTGTGGTCAAAAGTAACAGCCTGTTACAACATGCTCTCAAAATGCTTTTCGGGGCCTGAAAACGCTAAAAGTGAGATGATGCTGTTTTCTGACCAACTAGTGAGGGAAACCACAGGAAACTGAATTACTGCTATAGAATCACCAAACCACATGTTTCTGGCTTGGAAACTTGTTTGTGGTCAAAAGTAACAGCCTGTTACAACATGCTCTCAAAATGCTTTTCGGGGCCTGAAAACGCTAAAAGTGAGATGATGCTGTTTTCTGACCAACTAGTGAGAGAACCAGAGTGAATTAGATTGTTGCTATAGAATCACCAAACCACATGTTTCTGGCTTGGAAACTTGTTTGTGGTCAAAAGTAACAGCCTGTTACAACATGCTCTCAAAATGCTTTTCGAGGACTGAAAACGCTAAAAGTGACATGATGCTGTTTTCTGACCAACTAGTGAGGGAAGCCACAGGAAACTGAATTACTGCTATAGAATCACCAAACCACATGTTTCTGGCTTGGAAACTTGTTTGTGGTCAAAAGTAACAGCCTATTACAACATGCTCTCAAAATGCTTTTCGGGGCCTGAAAATGCTAAAAATGAGATGATGCTGTTTTCTGACCAACTAGTGAGAGAACCAGAGTGAATTAGATTGTTGCTATAGAATCACCAAACCACATGTTTCTGGCTTGGAAACTTGTTTGTGGTCAAAAGTAACAGCCTGTTACAACATGCTCTCAAAATGCTTTTCGGGGCCTGAAAACGCTAAAAGTGACATGATGCTGTTTTCTGACCAACTAGTGAGGGAAACCACAGGAAACTGAATTACTGCTATAGAATCACCAAACCACATGTTTCTGGATTGGAAACTTGTTTCTGAGTGCTTCTGGTCAAAAGTAACAGCCTAAATTGCAACATGCTGTCAAAATGCTTTTCAGGGCCTGAAAACGCTAAAAGTAAGATGATGCTGTTTTCTGACCAACTAGTGAGGAAAACCAGAGGAAACTGCATTGCTGCTATAGAATCACCAAACCACATGTTTCTGGCTTGGAAACTTGTTTCTGAGTGCTTCTGGTCAAAAGTAACAGCCTAAGTTACAACATGCTGTCAAAATGCTTTTCGGGGCCTGAAAACGCTGAAAGTGACATGATGCTGTTTTCTGACCAACTAGTGAGGGAAACCAGAGGACACTCAATTCCTGCTATAGAATCACCAAACCACATGTTTCTGGCTTGGAAACTTGTTTGTGGTCAAAAGTAACAGCCTGTTACAACATGCTCTCAAAATGCTTTTCAAGGACTGAAAACGCTAAAAGTGACATGATGCTGTTTTCTGACCAACTAGTGAGGGAAACCACAGGAAACTGAATTACTGCTATAGAACCACCACAAACCACATGTTTCTGGCTTGGAAACTTGTTTCTGGTCAAAAGTAACAGCCTGTTACAACATGCTCTCAAAATGCTTTTCGAGGACTGAAAACGCTAAAAGTGACATGATGCTGTTTTCTGACCAACTAGTGAGAGAACCAGAGTGAATTAGATTGTTGCTATAGAATCACCAAACCACATGTTTCTGGCTTGGAAACTTGTTTGTGGTCAAAAGTAACAGCCTGTTACAACATGCTCTCAAAATGCTTTTCGGGGCCTGAAAACGCTAAAAGTGAGATGATGCTGTTTTCTGACCAACTAGTGAGAGAACCAGAGTGAATTAGATTGTTGCTATAGAATCACCAAACCACATGTTTCTGGCTTGGAAACTTGTTTGTGGTCAAAAGTAACAGCCTGTTACAACATGCTCTCAAAATGCTTTTCGAGGACTGAAAACGCTAAAAGTGACATGATGCTGTTTTCTGACCAACTAGTGAGGGAAGCCACAGGAAACTGAATTACTGCTATAGAATCACCAAACCACATGTTTCTGGCTTGGAAACTTGTTTGTGGTCAAAAGTAACAGCCTATTACAACATGCTCTCAAAATGCTTTTCGGGGCCTGAAAACGCTAAAAATGAGATGATGCTGTTTTCTGACCAACTAGTGAGAGAACCAGAGTGAATTAGATTGTTGCTATAGAATCACCAAACCACATGTTTCTGGCTTGGAAACTTGTTTGTGGTCAAAAGTAACAGCCTGTTACAACATGCTCTCAAAATGCTTTTCAAGGCCTGAAAACGCTAAAAGTGACATGATGCTGTTTTCTGACCAACTAGTGAGGGAAACCACAGGAAACTGAATTACTGCTATAGAATCACCAAACCACATGTTTCTGGCTTGGAAACTTGTTTCTGAGTGCTTCTGGTCAAAAGTAACAGCCTAAATTGCAACATGCTGTCAAAATGCTTTTCAGGGCCTGAAAACGCTAAAAGTAAGATGATGCTGTTTTCTGACCAACTAGTGAGGAAAACCAGAGGAAACTGCATTGCTGCTATAGAATCACCAAACCACATGTTTCTGGCTTGGAAACTTGTTTCTGAGTGCTTCTGGTCAAAAGTAACAGCCTAAGTTACAACATGCTGTCAAAATGCTTTTCGGGGCCTGAAAACGCTGAAAGTGACATGATGCTGTTTTCTGACCAACTAGTGAGGGAAACCAGAGGACACTCAATTCCTGCTATAGAATCACCAAACCACATGTTTCTGGCTTGGAAACTTGTTTGTGGTCAAAAGTAACAGCCTGTTACAACATGCTCTCAAAATGCTTTTCAAGGACTGAAAACGCTAAAAGTGACATGATGCTGTTTTCTGACCAACTAGTGAGGGAAACCACAGGAAACTGAATTACTGCTATAGAACCACCACAAACCACATGTTTCTGGCTTGGAAACTTG
The DNA here is from genome assembly GCF_041903045.1 of Epinephelus lanceolatus. Lineage (NCBI taxonomy): Eukaryota > Metazoa > Chordata > Actinopteri > Perciformes > Serranidae > Epinephelus > Epinephelus lanceolatus. The sequence continues at coordinate 19,681,133 of NC_135757.1, read as the reverse complement.
TTTCTGGTCAAAAGTAACAGCCTGTTACAACATGCTCTCAAAATGCTTTTCGAGGACTGAAAACGCTAAAAGTGACATGATGCTGTTTTCTGACCAACTAGTGAGAGAACCAGAGTGAATTAGATTGTTGCTATAGAATCACCAAACCACATGTTTCTGGCTTGGAAACTTGTTTGTGGTCAAAAGTAACAGCCTGTTACAACATGCTCTCAAAATGCTTTTCGGGGCCTGAAAACGCTAAAAGTGAGATGATGCTGTTTTCTGACCAACTAGTGAGGGAAACCACAGGAAACTGAATTACTGCTATAGAATCACCAAACCACATGTTTCTGGCTTGGAAACTTGTTTGTGGTCAAAAGTAACAGCCTGTTACAACATGCTCTCAAAATGCTTTTCAAGGCCTGAAAACGCTAAAAGTGACATGATGCTGTTTTCTGACCAACTAGTGAGGGAAACCACAGGAAACTGAATTACTGCTATAGAATCACCAAACCACATGTTTCTGGCTTGGAAACTTGTTTCTGAGTGCTTCTGGTCAAAAGTAACAGCCTAAATTGCAACATGCTGTCAAAATGCTTTTCAGGGCCTGAAAACGCTAAAAGTAAGATGATGCTGTTTTCTGACCAACTAGTGAGGAAAACCAGAGGAAACTGCATTGCTGCTATAGAATCACCAAACCACATGTTTCTGGCTTGGAAACTTGTTTCTGAGTGCTTCTGGTCAAAAGTAACAGCCTAAGTTACAACATGCTGTCAAAATGCTTTTCGGGGCCTGAAAACGCTGAAAGTGACATGATGCTGTTTTCTGACCAACTAGTGAGGGAAACCAGAGGACACTCAATTCCTGCTATAGAATCACCAAACCACATGTTTCTGGCTTGGAAACTTGTTTGTGGTCAAAAGTAACAGCCTGTTACAACATGCTCTCAAAATGCTTTTCGGGGCCTGAAAACGCTAAAAGTGAGATGATGCTGTTTTCTGACCAACTAGTGAGGGAAACCACAGGAAACTGAATTACTGCTATAGAATCACCAAACCACATGTTTCTGGCTTGGAAACTTGTTTGTGGTCAAAAGTAACAGCCTGTTACAACATGCTCTCAAAATGCTTTTCGAGGACTGAAAACGCTAAAAGTGACATGATGCTGTTTTCTGACCAACTAGTGAGGGAAGCCACAGGAAACTGAATTACTGCTATAGAATCACCAAACCACATGTTTCTGGCTTGGAAACTTGTTTCTGAGTGCTTCTGGTCAAAAGTAACAGCCTAACTTGCGACATGCTGTAAAAATGCTTTTCAGGGCCTGAAAACGCTAAAAGTAAGATGATGCTGTTTTCTGACCAACTAGTGAGGGAAACCACAGGAAACTGAATGACTGGTATAGAATCACCAAACCACATGTTTCTGGCTTGGAAACTTGTTTCTGAGTGCTTCTGGTCAAAAGTATCAGCCTGAATTGCAACATGCTGTCAAAATGCTTTTCAGGGCCTGAAAACGCTAAAAGTAAGGTGATGCTGTTTTCTGACCAACTAGTGAGGAAAACCAGAGGAAACTGCATTGCTGCTATAGAATCACCAAACCACATGTTTCTGGCTTGGAAACTTGTTTCTGAGTGCTTCTGGTCAAAAGTAACAGCCTAAGTTACAACATGCTCTCAAAATGCTTTTCGGGGCCTGAAAACGCTGAAAGTGACATGATGCTGTTTTCTGACCAACTAGTGAGGGAAACCAGAGGACACTCAATTCCTGCTATAGAATCACCAAACCACATGTTTCTGGCTTGGAAACTTGTTTCTGAGTGCTTCTGGTCAAAAGTAACAGCCTAACTTGCGACATGCTGTAAAAATGCTTTTCAGGGCCTGAAAACGCTAAAAGTAAGATGATGCTGTTTTCTGACCAACTAGTGAGGGAAACCACAGGAAACTGAATGACTGGTATAGAATCACCAAACCACATGTTTCTGGCTTGGAAACTTGTTTGTGGTCAAAAGTAACAGCCTGTTACAACATGCTCTCAAAATGCTTTTCAAGGACTGAAAACGCTAAAAGTGACATGATGCTGTTTTCTGACCAACTAGTGAGGGAAACCACAGGAAACTGAATTACTGCTATAGAACCACCACAAACCACATGTTTCTGGCTTGGAAACTTGTTTCTGGTCAAAAGTAACAGCCTGTTACAACATGCTCTCAAAATGCTTTTCGAGGACTGAAAACGCTAAAAGTGACATGATGCTGTTTTCTGACCAACTAGTGAGAGAACCAGAGTGAATTAGATTGTTGCTATAGAATCACCAAACCACATGTTTCTGGCTTGGAAACTTGTTTGTGGTCAAAAGTAACAGCCTGTTACAACATGCTCTCAAAATGCTTTTCGGGGCCTGAAAACGCTAAAAGTGAGATGATGCTGTTTTCTGACCAACTAGTGAGGGAAACCACAGGAAACTGAATTACTGCTATAGAATCACCAAACCACATGTTTCTGGCTTGGAAACTTGTTTGTGGTCAAAAGTAACAGCCTGTTACAACATGCTCTCAAAATGCTTTTCAAGGCCTGAAAACGCTAAAAGTGACATGATGCTGTTTTCTGACCAACTAGTGAGGGAAACCACAGGAAACTGAATTACTGCTATAGAATCACCAAACCACATGTTTCTGGCTTGGAAACTTGTTTCTGAGTGCTTCTGGTCAAAAGTAACAGCCTAAATTGCAACATGCTGTCAAAATGCTTTTCAGGGCCTGAAAACGCTAAAAGTAAGATGATGCTGTTTTCTGACCAACTAGTGAGGAAAACCAGAGGAAACTGCATTGCTGCTATAGAATCACCAAACCACATGTTTCTGGCTTGGAAACTTGTTTCTGAGTGCTTCTGGTCAAAAGTAACAGCCTAAGTTACAACATGCTGTCAAAATGCTTTTCGGGGCCTGAAAACGCTGAAAGTGACATGATGCTGTTTTCTGACCAACTAGTGAGGGAAACCAGAGGACACTCAATTCCTGCTATAGAATCACCAAACCACATGTTTCTGGCTTGGAAACTTGTTTGTGGTCAAAAGTAACAGCCTGTTACAACATGCTCTCAAAATGCTTTTCGGGGCCTGAAAACGCTAAAAGTGAGATGATGCTGTTTTCTGACCAACTAGTGAGGGAAACCACAGGAAACTGAATTACTGCTATAGAATCACCAAACCACATGTTTCTGGCTTGGAAACTTGTTTGTGGTCAAAAGTAACAGCCTGTTACAACATGCTCTCAAAATGCTTTTCGAGGACTGAAAACGCTAAAAGTGACATGATGCTGTTTTCTGACCAACTAGTGAGGGAAGCCACAGGAAACTGAATTACTGCTATAGAATCACCAAACCACATGTTTCTGGCTTGGAAACTTGTTTCTGAGTGCTTCTGGTCAAAAGTAACAGCCTAACTTGCGACATGCTGTAAAAATGCTTTTCAGGGCCTGAAAACGCTAAAAGTAAGATGATGCTGTTTTCTGACCAACTAGTGAGGGAAACCACAGGAAACTGAATGACTGGTATAGAATCACCAAACCACATGTTTCTGGCTTGGAAACTTGTTTCTGAGTTTTTCTGGTCAAAAGTATCAGCCTGAATTGCAACATGCTGTCAAAATGCTTTTCAGGGCCTGAAAACGCTAAAAGTAAGGTGATGCTGTTTTCTGACCAACTAGTGAGGAAAACCAGAGGAAACTGCATTGCTGCTATAGAATCACCAAACCACATGTTTCTGGCTTGGAAACTTGTTTCTGAGTGCTTCTGGTCAAAAGTAACAGCCTAAGTTACAACATGCTCTCAAAATGCTTTTCGGGGCCTGAAAACGCTGAAAGTGACATGATGCTGTTTTCTGACCAACTAGTGAGGGAAACCAGAGGACACTCAATTCCTGCTATAGAATCACCAAACCACATGTTTCTGGCTTGGAAACTTGTTTCTGAGTGCTTCTGGTCAAAAGTAACAGCCTAACTTGCGACATGCTGTAAAAATGCTTTTCAGGGCCTGAAAACGCTAAAAGTAAGATGATGCTGTTTTCTGACCAACTAGTGAGGGAAACCACAGGAAACTGAATGACTGGTATAGAATCACCAAACCACATGTTTCTGGCTTGGAAACTTGTTTCTGAGTGCTTCTGGTCAAAAGTATCAGCCTGAATTGCAACATGCTGTCAAAATGCTTTTCAGGGCCTGAAAACGCTAAAAGTAAGGTGATGCTGTTTTCTGACCAACTAGTGAGGAAAACCAGAAGAAACTGCATTGCTGCTATAGAATCACCAAACCACATGTTTCTGGCTTGGAAACTTGTTTCTGAGTGCTTCTGGTCAAAAGTAACAGCCTAAGTTACAACATGCTCTCAAAATGCTTTTCGGGGCCTGAAAACGCTGAAAGTGACATGATGCTGTTTTCTGACCAACTAGTGAGGGAAACCAGAGGACACTCAATTCCTGCTATAGAATCACCAAACCACATGTTTCTGGCTTGGAAACTTGTTTGTGGTCAAAAGTAACAGCCTATTACAACATGCTCTCAAAATGCTTTTCGGGGCCTGAAAACGCTAAAAATGAGATAATGCTGTTTTCTGACCAACTAGTGAGAGAACCAGAGTGAATTAGATTGTTGCTATAGAATCACCAAACCACATGTTTCTGGCTTGGAAACTTGTTTGTGGTCAAAAGTAACAGCCTGTTACAACATGCTCTCAAAATGCTTTTCGAGGACTGAAAACGCTAAAAGTGACATGATGCTGTTTTCTGACCAACTAGTGAGGGAAACCACAGGAAACTGAATTACTGCTATAGAACCACCACAAACCACATGTTTCTGGCTTGGAAACTTGTTTGTGGTCAAAAGTAACAGCCTGTTACAACATGCTCTCAAAATGCTTTTCGAGGACTGAAAACGCTAAAAGTGACATGATGCTGTTTTCTGACCAACTAGTGAGAGAACCAGAGTGAATTAGATTGTTGCTATAGAATCACCAAACCACATGTTTCTGGCTTGGAAACTTGTTTGTGGTCAAAAGTAACAGCCTGTTACAACATGCTCTCAAAATGCTTTTCGGGGCCTGAAAACGCTAAAAGTGAGATGATGCTGTTTTCTGACCAACTAGTGAGGGAAACCACAGGAAACTGAATTACTGCTATAGAATCACCAAACCACATGTTTCTGGCTTGGAAACTTGTTTGTGGTCAAAAGTAACAGCCTGTTACAACATGCTCTCAAAATGCTTTTCGGGGCCTGAAAACGCTAAAAATGAGATGATGCTGTTTTCTGACCAACTAGTGAGAGAACCAGAGTGAATTAGATTGTTGCTATAGAATCACCAAACCACATGTTTCTGGCTTGGAAACTTGTTTGTGGTCAAAAGTAACAGCCTGTTACAACATGCTCTCAAAATGCTTTTCGAGGACTGAAAACGCTAAAAGTGACATGATGCTGTTTTCTGACCAACTAGTGAGGGAAGCCACAGGAAACTGAATTACTGCTATAGAATCACCAAACCACATGTTTCTGGCTTGGAAACTTGTTTGTGGTCAAAAGTAACAGCCTATTACAACATGCTCTCAAAATGCTTTTCGGGGCCTGAAAACGCTAAAAATGAGATGATGCTGTTTTCTGACCAACTAGTGAGAGAACCAGAGTGAATTAGATTGTTGCTATAGAATCACCAAACCACATGTTTCTGGCTTGGAAACTTGTTTGTGGTCAAAAGTAACAGCCTGTTACAACATGCTCTCAAAATGCTTTTCAAGGCCTGAAAACGCTAAAAGTGACATGATGCTGTTTTCTGACCAACTAGTGAGGGAAACCACAGGAAACTGAATTACTGCTATAGAATCACCAAACCACATGTTTCTGGATTGGAAACTTGTTTCTGAGTGCTTCTGGTCAAAAGTAACAGCCTAAATTGCAACATGCTGTCAAAATGCTTTTCAGGGCCTGAAAACGCTAAAAGTAAGATGATGCTGTTTTCTGACCAACTAGTGAGGAAAACCAGAGGAAACTGCATTGCTGCTATAGAATCACCAAACCACATGTTTCTGGCTTGGAAACTTGTTTCTGAGTGCTTCTGGTCAAAAGTAACAGCCTAAGTTACAACATGCTGTCAAAATGCTTTTCGGGGCCTGAAAACGCTGAAAGTGACATGATGCTGTTTTCTGACCAACTAGTGAGGGAAACCAGAGGACACTCAATTCCTGCTATAGAATCACCAAACCACATGTTTCTGGCTTGGAAACTTGTTTGTGGTCAAAAGTAACAGCCTGTTACAACATGCTCTCAAAATGCTTTTCAAGGACTGAAAACGCTAAAAGTGACATGATGCTGTTTTCTGACCAACTAGTGAGGGAAACCACAGGAAACTGAATTACTGCTATAGAACCACCACAAACCACATGTTTCTGGCTTGGAAACTTGTTTGTGGTCAAAAGTAACAGCCTGTTACAACATGCTCTCAAAATGCTTTTCGAGGACTGAAAACGCTAAAAGTGACATGATGCTGTTTTCTGACCAACTAGTGAGAGAACCAGAGTGAATTAGATTGTTGCTATAGAATCACCAAACCACATGTTTCTGGCTTGGAAACTTGTTTGTGGTCAAAAGTAACAGCCTGTTACAACATGCTCTCAAAATGCTTTTCGGGGCCTGAAAACGCTAAAAGTGAGATGATGCTGTTTTCTGACCAACTAGTGAGAGAACCAGAGTGAATTAGATTGTTGCTATAGAATCACCAAACCACATGTTTCTGGCTTGGAAACTTGTTTGTGGTCAAAAGTAACAGCCTGTTACAACATGCTCTCAAAATGCTTTTCGAGGACTGAAAACGCTAAAAGTGACATGATGCTGTTTTCTGACCAACTAGTGAGGGAAGCCACAGGAAACTGAATTACTGCTATAGAATCACCAAACCACATGTTTCTGGCTTGGAAACTTGTTTGTGGTCAAAAGTAACAGCCTATTACAACATGCTCTCAAAATGCTTTTCGGGGCCTGAAAACGCTAAAAATGAGATGATGCTGTTTTCTGACCAACTAGTGAGAGAACCAGAGTGAATTAGATTGTTGCTATAGAATCACCAAACCACATGTTTCTGGCTTGGAAACTTGTTTGTGGTCAAAAGTAACAGCCTGTTACAACATGCTCTCAAAATGCTTTTCAAGGCCTGAAAACGCTAAAAGTGACATGATGCTGTTTTCTGACCAACTAGTGAGGGAAACCAGAGGACACTCAATTCCTGCTATAGAATCACCAAACCACATGTTTCTGGCTTGGAAACTTGTTTGTGGTCAAAAGTAACAGCCTATTACAACATGCTCTCAAAATGCTTTTCGGGGCCTGAAAACGCTAAAAATGAGATGATGCTGTTTTCTGACCAACTAGTGAGAGAACCAGAGTGAATTAGATTGTTGCTATAGAATCACCAAACCACATGTTTCTGGCTTGGAAACTTGTTTGTGGTCAAAAGTAACAGCCTGTTACAACATGCTGTCAAAATGCTTTTCGGGGCCTGAAAACGCTGAAAGTGACATGATGCTGTTTTCTGACCAACTAGTGAGGGAAACCAGAGGACACTCAATTCCTGCTATAGAATCACCAAACCACATGTTTCTGGCTTGGAAACTTGTTTGTGGTCAAAAGTAACAGCCTATTACAACATGCTCTCAAAATGCTTTTCGGGGCCTGAAAACGCTAAAAATGAGATGATGCTGTTTTCTGACCAACTAGTGAGAGAACCAGAGTGAATTAGATTGTTGCTATAGAATCACCAAACCACATGTTTCTGGCTTGGAAACTTGTTTGTGGTCAAAAGTAACAGCCTGTTACAACATGCTGTCAAAATGCTTTTCGGGGCCTGAAAACGCTGAAAGTGACATGATGCTGTTTTCTGACCAACTAGTGAGGGAAACCAGAGGACACTCAATTCCTGCTATAGAATCACCAAACCACATGTTTCTGGCTTGGAAACTTGTTTGTGGTCAAAAGTAACAGCCTGTTACAACATGCTCTCAAAATGCTTTTCGGGGCCTGAAAACGCTAAAAGTGAGATGACGCTGTTTTCTGACCAACTAGTGAGGGAAACCACAGGAAACTGAATTACTGCTATAGAATCACCAAACCACATGTTTCTGGCTTGGAAACTTGTTTGTGGTCAAAAGTAACAGCCTGTTACAACATGCTCTCAAAATGCTTTTCGAGGACTGAAAACGCTAAAAGTGAGATGATGCTGTTTTCTGACCAACTAGTGAGGGAAGCCACAGGAAACTGAATTACTGCTATAGAATCACCAAACCACATGTTTCTGGCTTGGAAACTTGTTTCTGAGTGCTTCTGGTCAAAAGTAACAGCCTAACTTGCGACATGCTGTAAAAATGCTTTTCAGGGCCTGAAAACGCTAAAAGTAAGATGATGCTGTTTTCTGACCAACTAGTGAGGGAAACCACAGGAAACTGAATGACTGGTATAGAATCACCAAACCACATGTTTCTGGCTTGGAAACTTGTTTCTGAGTGCTTCTGGTCAAAAGTATCAGCCTGAATTGCAACATGCTGTCAAAATGCTTTTCAGGGCCTGAAAACGCTAAAAGTAAGGTGATGCTGTTTTCTGACCAACTAGTGAGGAAAACCAGAAGAAACTGCATTGCTGCTATAGAATCACCAAACCACATGTTTCTGGCTTGGAAACTTGTTTCTGAGTGCTTCTGGTCAAAAGTAACAGCCTAAGTTACAACATGCTCTCAAAATGCTTTTCGGGGCCTGAAAACGCTGAAAGTGACATGATGCTGTTTTCTGACCAACTAGTGAGGGAAACCAGAGGACACTCAATTCCTGCTATAGAATCACCAAACCACATGTTTCTGGCTTGGAAACTTGTTTGTGGTCAAAAGTAACAGCCTATTACAACATGCTCTCAAAATGCTTTTCGGGGCCTGAAAACGCTAAAAATGAGATAATGCTGTTTTCTGACCAACTAGTGAGAGAACCAGAGTGAATTAGATTGTTGCTATAGAATCACCAAACCACATGTTTCTGGCTTGGAAACTTGTTTGTGGTCAAAAGTAACAGCCTGTTACAACATGCTCTCAAAATGCTTTTCGAGGACTGAAAACGCTAAAAGTGAGATGATGCTGTTTTCTGACCAACTAGTGAGGGAAACCACAGGAAACTGAATTACTGCTATAGAACCACCACAAACCACATGTTTCTGGCTTGGAAACTTGTTTCTGGTCAAAAGTAACAGCCTGTTACAACATGCTCTCAAAATGCTTTTCGAGGACTGAAAACGCTAAAAGTGACATGATGCTGTTTTCTGACCAACTAGTGAGAGAACCAGAGTGAATTAGATTGTTGCTATAGAATCACCAAACCACATGTTTCTGGCTTGGAAACTTGTTTGTGGTCAAAAGTAACAGCCTGTTACAACATGCTCTCAAAATGCTTTTCGGGGCCTGAAAACGCTAAAAGTGAGATGATGCTGTTTTCTGACCAACTAGTGAGGGAAACCACAGGAAACTGAATTACTGCTATAGAATCACCAAACCACATGTTTCTGGCTTGGAAACTTGTTTGTGGTCAAAAGTAACAGCCTGTTACAACATGCTCTCAAAATGCTTTTCGGGGCCTGAAAACGCTAAAAGTGAGATGATGCTGTTTTCTGACCAACTAGTGAGAGAACCAGAGTGAATTAGATTGTTGCTATAGAATCACCAAACCACATGTTTCTGGCTTGGAAACTTGTTTGTGGTCAAAAGTAACAGCCTGTTACAACATGCTCTCAAAATGCTTTTCAAGGCCTGAAAACGCTAAAAGTGACATGATGCTGTTTTCTGACCAACTAGTGAGGGAAACCACAGGAAACTGAATTACTGCTATAGAATCACCAAACCACATGTTTCTGGCTTGGAAACTTGTTTCTGAGTGCTTCTGGTCAAAAGTAACAGCCTAAATTGCAACATGCTGTCAAAATGCTTTTCAGGGCCTGAAAACGCTAAAAGTAAGATGATGCTGTTTTCTGACCAACTAGTGAGGAAAACCAGAGGAAACTGCATTGCTGCTATAGAATCACCAAACCACATGTTTCTGGCTTGGAAACTTGTTTCTGAGTGCTTCTGGTCAAAAGTAACAGCCTAAGTTACAACATGCTGTCAAAATGCTTTTCGGGGCCTGAAAACGCTGAAAGTGACATGATGCTGTTTTCTGACCAACTAGTGAGGGAAACCAGAGGACACTCAATTCCTGCTATAGAATCACCAAACCACATGTTTCTGGCTTGGAAACTTGTTTGTGGTCAAAAGTAACAGCCTGTTACAACATGCTCTCAAAATGCTTTTCGGGGCCTGAAAACGCTAAAAGTGAGATGATGCTGTTTTCTGACCAACTAGTGAGGGAAACCACAGGAAACTGAATTACTGCTATAGAATCACCAAACCACATGTTTCTGGCTTGGAAACTTGTTTGTGGTCAAAAGTAACAGCCTGTTACAACATGCTCTCGAAATGCTTTTCGGGGCCTGAAAACGCTAAAAGTGAGATGATGCTGTTTTCTGACCAACTAGTGAGGGAAACCACAGGAAACTGAATTACTGCTATAGAATCACCAAACCACATGTTTCTGGCTTGGAAACTTGTTTCTGAGTGCTTCTGGTCAAAAGTAACAGCCTAACTTGCGACATGCTGTAAAAATGCTTTTCAGGGCCTGAAAACGCTAAAAGTAAGATGATGCTGTTTTCTGACCAACTAGTGAGGGAAACCACAGGAAACTGAATGACTGGTATAGAATCACCAAACCACATGTTTCTGGCTTGGAAACTTGTTTCTGAGTGCTTCTGGTCAAAAGTATCAGCCTGAATTGCAACATGCTGTCAAAATGCTTTTCAGGGCCTGAAAACGCTAAAAGTAAGGTGATGCTGTTTTCTGACCAACTAGTGAGGAAAACCAGAGGAAACTGCATTGCTGCTATAGAATCACCAAACCACATGTTTCTGGCTTGGAAACTTGTTTCTGAGTGCTTCTGGTCAAAAGTAACAGCCTAAGTTACAACATGCTCTCAAAATGCTTTTCGGGGCCTGAAAACGCTGAAAGTGACATGATGCTGTTTTCTGACCAACTAGTGAGGGAAACCAGAGGACACTCAATTCCTGCTATAGAATCACCAAACCACATGTTTCTGGCTTGGAAACTTGTTTGTGGTCAAAAGTAACAGCCTATTACAACATGCTCTCAAAATGCTTTTCGGGGCCTGAAAACGCTAAAAATGAGATGATGCTGTTTTCTGACCAACTAGTGAGAGAACCAGAGTGAATTAGATTGTTGCTATAGAATCACCAAACCACATGTTTCTGGCTTGGAAACTTGTTTGTGGTCAAAAGTAACAGCCTGTTACAACATGCTGTCAAAATGCTTTTCGGGGCCTGAAAACGCTGAAAGTGACATGATGCTGTTTTCTGACCAACTAGTGAGGGAAACCAGAGGACACTCAATTCCTGCTATAGAATCACCAAACCACATGTTTCTGGCTTGGAAACTTGTTTGTGGTCAAAAGTAACAGCCTATTACAACATGCTCTCAAAATGCTTTTCGGGGCCTGAAAACGCTAAAAATGAGATGATGCTGTTTTCTGACCAACTAGTGAGAGAACCAGAGTGAATTAGATTGTTGCTATAGAATCACCAAACCACATGTTTCTGGCTTGGAAACTTGTTTGTGGTCAAAAGTAACAGCCTGTTACAACATGCTGTCAAAATGCTTTTCGGGGCCTGAAAACGCTGAAAGTGACATGATGCTGTTTTCTGACCAACTAGTGAGGGAAACCAGAGGACACTCAATTCCTGCTATAGAATCACCAAACCACATGTTTCTGGCTTGGAAACTTGTTTGTGGTCAAAAGTAACAGCCTGTTACAACATGCTCTCAAAATGCTTTTCGAGGACTGAAAACGCTAAAAGTGAGATGATGCTGTTTTCTGACCAACTAGTGAGGGAAACCACAGGAAACTGAATTACTGCTATAGAACCACCACAAACCACATGTTTCTGGCTTGGAAACTTGTTTCTGGTCAAAAGTAACAGCCTGTTACAACATGCTCTCAAAATGCTTTTCGAGGACTGAAAACGCTAAAAGTGACATGATGCTGTTTTCTGACCAACTAGTGAGAGAACCAGAGTGAATTAGATTGTTGCTATAGAATCACCAAACCACATGTTTCTGGCTTGGAAACTTGTTTGTGGTCAAAAGTAACAGCCTGTTACAACATGCTCTCAAAATGCTTTTCGGGGCCTGAAAACGCTAAAAGTGAGATGATGCTGTTTTCTGACCAACTAGTGAGGGAAACCACAGGAAACTGAATTACTGCTATAGAATCACCAAACCACATGTTTCTGGCTTGGAAACTTGTTTGTGGTCAAAAGTAACAGCCTGTTACAACATGCTCTCAAAATGCTTTTCGGGGCCTGAAAACGCTAAAAGTGAGATGATGCTGTTTTCTGACCAACTAGTGAGAGAACCAGAGTGAATTAGATTGTTGCTATAGAATCACCAAACCACATGTTTCTGGCTTGGAAACTTGTTTGTGGTCAAAAGTAACAGCCTGTTACAACATGCTCTCAAAATGCTTTTCAAGGCCTGAAAACGCTAAAAGTGACATGATGCTGTTTTCTGACCAACTAGTGAGGGAAACCACAGGAAACTGAATTACTGCTATAGAATCACCAAACCACATGTTTCTGGCTTGGAAACTTGTTTCTGAGTGCTTCTGGTCAAAAGTAACAGCCTAACTTGCGACATGCTGTAAAAATGCTTTTCAGGGCCTGAAAACGCTAAAAGTAAGATGATGCTGTTTTCTGACCAACTAGTGAGGGAAACCACAGGAAACTGAATGACTGGTATAGAATCACCAAACCACATGTTTCTGGCTTGGAAACTTGTTTCTGAGTGCTTCTGGTCAAAAGTATCAGCCTGAATTGCAACATGCTGTCAAAATGCTTTTCAGGGCCTGAAAACGCTAAAAGTAAGGTGATGCTGTTTTCTGACCAACTAGTGAGGAAAACCAGAGGAAACTGCATTGCTGCTATAGAATCACCAAACCACATGTTTCTGGCTTGGAAACTTGTTTCTGAGTGCTTCTGGTCAAAAGTAACAGCCTAAGTTACAACATGCTGTCAAAATGCTTTTCGGGGCCTGAAAACGCTGAAAGTGACATGATGCTGTTTTCTGACCAACTAGTGAGGGAAACCAGAGGACACTCAATTCCTGCTATAGAATCATCAAACCACATGTTTCTGGCTTGGAAACTTGTTTGTGGTCAAAAGTAACAGCCTATTACAACATGCTCTCAAAATGCTTTTCGGGGCCTGAAAACGCTAAAAATGAGATGATGCTGTTTTCTGACCAACTAGTGAGAGAACCAGAGTGAATTAGATTGTTGCTATAGAATCACCAAACCACATGTTTCTGGCTTGGAAACTTGTTTGTGGTCAAAAGTAACAGCCTGTTACAACATGCTCTCAAAATGCTTTTCGAGGACTGAAAACGCTAAAAGTGACATGATGCTGTTTTCTGACCAACTAGTGAGGGAAGCCAGAGGACACTCAATTCCTGCTATAGAATCACCAAACCACATGTTTCTGGCTTGGAAACTTGTTTGTGGTCAAAAGTAACAGCCTGTTACAACATGCTCTCAAAATGCTTTTCGGGGCCTGAAAACGCTAAAAGTGAGATGATGCTGTTTTCTGACCAACTAGTGAGGGAAACCACAGGAAACTGAATTACTGCTATAGAATCACCAAACCACATGTTTCTGGCTTGGAAACTTGTTTGTGGTCAAAAGTAACAGCCTGTTACAACATGCTCTCGAAATGCTTTTCGGGGCCTGAAAACGCTAAAAGTGAGATGATGCTGTTTTCTGACCAACTAGTGAGGGAAACCACAGGAAACTGAATTACTGCTATAGAATCACCAAACCACATGTTTCTGGCTTGGAAACTTGTTTCTGAGTGCTTCTGGTCAAAAGTAACAGCCTAACTTGCGACATGCTGTAAAAATGCTTTTCAGGGCCTGAAAACGCTAAAAGTAAGATGATGCTGTTTTCTGACCAACTAGTGAGGGAAACCACAGGAAACTGAATTACTGCTATAGAATCACCAAACCACATGTTTCTGGCTTGGAAACTTGTTTCTGAGTGCTTCTGGTCAAAAGTAACAGCCTAAATTGCAACATGCTGTCAAAATGCTTTTCAGGGCCTGAAAACGCTAAAAGTAAGATGATGCTGTTTTCTGACCAACTAGTGAGGAAAACCAGAGGAAACTGCATTGCTGCTATAGAATCACCAAACCACATGTTTCTTGCTTGGAAACTTGTTTCTGAGTGCTTCTGGTCAAAAGTAACAGCCTAAGTTACAACATGCTGTCAAAATGCTTTTCGGGGCCTGAAAACGCTGAAAGTGACATGATGCTGTTTTCTGACCAACTAGTGAGGGAAACCAGAGAACACTCAATTCCTGCTATAGAATCACCAAACCACATGTTTCTGGCTTGGAAACTTGTTTGTGGTCAAAAGTAACAGCCTGTTACAACATGCTCTCAAAATGCTTTTCGAGGACTGAAAACGCTAAAAGTGACATGATGCTGTTTTCTGACCAACTAGTGAGGGAAGCCACAGGAAACTGAATTACTGCTATAGAATCACCAAACCACATGTTTCTGGCTTGGAAACTTGTTTCTGGTCAAAAGTAACAGCCTGTTACAGCATGCTCTCAAAATGCTTTTCGAGGACTGAAAACGCTAAAAGTGACATGATGCTGTTTTCTGACCAACTAGTGAGGGAAACCACAGGAAACTGAATTACTGCTATAGAATCACCAAACCACATGTTTCTGGCGTGGAAACTTGTTTCTGAGTGCTTCTGGTCAAAAGTAACAGCCTAAGTTACAACATGCTCTCAAAATGCTTTTCGGGGCCTGAAAACGCTAAAAGTGAGATGATGCTGTTTTCTCACCAACTAGTCAGGGAAACCACAGGAAACTGAATTACTGCTATAGAATCACCAAACCACATGTTTCTGGCTTGGAAACTTGTTTGTGGTCAAAAGTAACAGCCTATTACAACATGCTCTCAAAATGCTTTTCGGGGCCTGAAAACGCTAAAAATGAGATGATGCTGTTTTCTGACCAACTAGTGAGAGAACCAGAGTGAATTAGATTGTTGCTATAGAATCACCAAACCACATGTTTCTGGCTTGGAAACTTGTTTGTGGTCAAAAGTAACAGCCTGTTACAACATGCTCTCAAAATGCTTTTCAAGGCCTGAAAACGCTAAAAGTGACATGATGCTGTTTTCTGACCAACTAGTGAGGGAAACCACAGGAAACTGAATTACTGCTATAGAATCACCAAACCACATGTTTCTGGCTTGGAAACTTGTTTCTGAGTGCTTCTGGTCAAAAGTAACAGCCTAAATTGCAACATGCTGTCAAAATGCTTTTCAGGGCCTGAAAACGCTAAAAGTAAGATGATGCTGTTTTCTGACCAACTAGTGAGGAAAACCAGAGGAAACTGCATTGCTGCTATAGAATCACCAAACCACATGTTTCTGGCTTGGAAACTTGTTTCTGAGTGCTTCTGGTCAAAAGTAACAGCCTAAGTTACAACATGCTGTCAAAATGCTTTTCGGGGCCTGAAAACGCTGAAAGTGACATGATGCTGTTTTCTGACCAACTAGTGAGGGAAACCAGAGGACACTCAATTCCTGCTATAGAATCACCAAACCACATGTTTCTGGCTTGGAAACTTGTTTGTGGTCAAAAGTAACAGCCTGTTACAACATGCTCTCAAAATGCTTTTCAAGGACTGAAAACGCTAAAAGTGACATGATGCTGTTTTCTGACCAACTAGTGAGGGAAACCACAGGAAACTGAATTACTGCTATAGAACCACCACAAACCACATGTTTCTGGCTTGGAAACTTGTTTCTGGTCAAAAGTAACAGCCTGTTACAACATGCTCTCAAAATGCTTTTCGAGGACTGAAAACGCTAAAAGTGACATGATGCTGTTTTCTGACCAACTAGTGAGAGAACCAGAGTGAATTAGATTGTTGCTATAGAATCACCAAACCACATGTTTCTGGCTTGGAAACTTGTTTGTGGTCAAAAGTAACAGCCTGTTACAACATGCTCTCAAAATGCTCTTCGGGGCCTGAAAACGCTAAAAGTGAGATGATGCTGTTTTCTGACCAACTAGTGAGGGAAACCACAGGAAACTGAATTACTGCTATAGAATCACCAAACCACATGTTTCTGGCTTGGAAACTTGTTTGTGGTCAAAAGTAACAGCCTGTTACAACATGCTCTCAAAATGCTTTTCGAGGACTGAAAACGCTAAAAGTGACATGATGCTGTTTTCTGACCAACTAGTGAGGGAAGCCACAGGAAACTGAATTACTGCTATAGAATCACCAAACCACATGTTTCTGGCTTGGAAACTTGTTTGTGGTCAAAAGTAACAGCCTATTACAACATGCTCTCAAAATGCTTTTCGGGGCCTGAAAACGCTAAAAATGAGATGATGCTGTTTTCTGACCAACTAGTGAGAGAACCAGAGTGAATTAGATTGT
This sequence comes from Epinephelus lanceolatus, assembly GCF_041903045.1. Classification (NCBI taxonomy): domain Eukaryota; kingdom Metazoa; phylum Chordata; class Actinopteri; order Perciformes; family Serranidae; genus Epinephelus; species Epinephelus lanceolatus. Next base: position 19,664,529 of record NC_135757.1, on the reverse strand, counting down.
TGCTATAGAATCACCAAACCACATGTTTCTGGCTTGGAAACTTGTTTGTGGTCAAAAGTAACAGCCTGTTACAACATGCTCTCAAAATGCTTTTCAAGGCCTGAAAACGCTAAAAGTGACATGATGCTGTTTTCTGACCAACTAGTGAGGGAAACCACAGGAAACTGAATTACTGCTATAGAATCACCAAACCACATGTTTCTGGCTTGGAAACTTGTTTCTGAGTGCTTCTGGTCAAAAGTAACAGCCTAAATTGCAACATGCTGTCAAAATGCTTTTCAGGGCCTGAAAACGCTAAAAGTAAGATGATGCTGTTTTCTGACCAACTAGTGAGGAAAACCAGAGGAAACTGCATTGCTGCTATAGAATCACCAAACCACATGTTTCTGGCTTGGAAACTTGTTTCTGAGTGCTTCTGGTCAAAAGTAACAGCCTAAGTTACAACATGCTGTCAAAATGCTTTTCGGGGCCTGAAAACGCTGAAAGTGACATGATGCTGTTTTCTGACCAACTAGTGAGGGAAACCAGAGGACACTCAATTCCTGCTATAGAATCACCAAACCACATGTTTCTGGCTTGGAAACTTGTTTGTGGTCAAAAGTAACAGCCTGTTACAACATGCTCTCAAAATGCTTTTCAAGGACTGAAAACGCTAAAAGTGACATGATGCTGTTTTCTGACCAACTAGTGAGGGAAACCACAGGAAACTGAATTACTGCTATAGAACCACCACAAACCACATGTTTCTGGCTTGGAAACTTGTTTCTGGTCAAAAGTAACAGCCTGTTACAACATGCTCTCAAAATGCTTTTCGAGGACTGAAAACGCTAAAAGTGACATGATGCTGTTTTCTGACCAACTAGTGAGAGAACCAGAGTGAATTAGATTGTTGCTATAGAATCACCAAACCACATGTTTCTGGCTTGGAAACTTGTTTGTGGTCAAAAGTAACAGCCTGTTACAACATGCTCTCAAAATGCTTTTCGGGGCCTGAAAACGCTAAAAGTGAGATGATGCTGTTTTCTGACCAACTAGTGAGGGAAACCACAGGAAACTGAATTACTGCTATAGAATCACCAAACCACATGTTTCTGGCTTGGAAACTTGTTTGTGGTCAAAAGTAACAGCCTGTTACAACATGCTCTCAAAATGCTTTTCGGGGCCTGAAAACGCTAAAAGTGAGATGATGCTGTTTTCTGACCAACTAGTGAGGGAAACCACAGGAAACTGAATTACTGCTATAGAATCACCAAACCACATGTTTCTGGCTTGGAAACTTGTTTGTGGTCAAAAGTAACAGCCTGTTACAACATGCTCTCAAAATGCTTTTCGAGGACTGAAAACGCTAAAAGTGACATGATGCTGTTTTCTGACCAACTAGTGAGGGAAGCCACAGGAAACTGAATTACTGCTATAGAATCACCAAACCACATGTTTCTGGCTTGGAAACTTGTTTGTGGTCAAAAGTAACAGCCTATTACAACATGCTCTCAAAATGCTTTTCGGGGCCTGAAAACGCTAAAAATGAGATGATGCTGTTTTCTGACCAACTAGTGAGAGAACCAGAGTGAATTAGATTGTTGCTATAGAATCACCAAACCACATGTTTCTGGCTTGGAAACTTGTTTGTGGTCAAAAGTAACAGCCTGTTACAACATGCTCTCAAAATGCTTTTCAAGGCCTGAAAACGCTAAAAGTGACATGATGCTGTTTTCTGACCAACTAGTGAGGGAAACCACAGGAAACTGAATTACTGCTATAGAATCACCAAACCACATGTTTCTGGCTTGGAAACTTGTTTCTGAGTGCTTCTGGTCAAAAGTAACAGCCTAAATTGCAACATGCTGTCAAAATGCTTTTCAGGGCCTGAAAACGCTAAAAGTAAGATGATGCTGTTTTCTGACCAACTAGTGAGGAAAACCAGAGGAAACTGCATTGCTGCTATAGAATCACCAAACCACATGTTTCTGGCTTGGAAACTTGTTTCTGAGTGCTTCTGGTCAAAAGTAACAGCCTAAGTTACAACATGCTGTCAAAATGCTTTTCGGGGCCTGAAAACGCTGAAAGTGACATGATGCTGTTTTCTGACCAACTAGTGAGGGAAACCAGAGGACACTCAATTCCTGCTATAGAATCACCAAACCACATGTTTCTGGCTTGGAAACTTGTTTGTGGTCAAAAGTAACAGCCTGTTACAACATGCTCTCAAAATGCTTTTCAAGGACTGAAAACGCTAAAAGTGACATGATGCTGTTTTCTGACCAACTAGTGAGGGAAACCACAGGAAACTGAATTACTGCTATAGAACCACCACAAACCACATGTTTCTGGCTTGGAAACTTGTTTGTGGTCAAAAGTAACAGCCTGTTACAACATGCTCTCAAAATGCTTTTCGAGGACTGAAAACGCTAAAAGTGACATGATGCTGTTTTCTGACCAACTAGTGAGAGAACCAGAGTGAATTAGATTGTTGCTATAGAATCACCAAACCACATGTTTCTGGCTTGGAAACTTGTTTGTGGTCAAAAGTAACAGCCTGTTACAACATGCTCTCAAAATGCTTTTCGGGGCCTGAAAACGCTAAAAGTGAGATGATGCTGTTTTCTGACCAACTAGTGAGAGAACCAGAGTGAATTAGATTGTTGCTATAGAATCACCAAACCACATGTTTCTGGCTTGGAAACTTGTTTGTGGTCAAAAGTAACAGCCTGTTACAACATGCTGTCAAAATGCTTTTCGGGGCCTGAAAACGCTGAAAGTGACATGATGCTGTTTTCTGACCAACTAGTGAGGGAAACCAGAGGACACTCAATTCCTGCTATAGAATCACCAAACCACATGTTTCTGGCTTGGAAACTTGTTTGTGGTCAAAAGTAACAGCCTGTTACAACATGCTCTCAAAATGCTTTTCGGGGCCTGAAAACGCTAAAAGTGAGATGATGCTGTTTTCTGACCAACTAGTTAGAGAACCAGAGTGAATTAGATTGTTGCTATAGAATCACCAAACCACATGTTTCTGGCTTGGAAACTTGTTTGTGGTCAAAAGTAACAGCCTGTTACAACATGCTCTCAAAATGCTTTTCGAGGACTGAAAACGCTAAAAGTGACATGATGCTGTTTTCTGACCAACTAGTGAGGGAAACCACAGGAAACTGAATTACTGCTATAGAATCACCAAACCACATGTTTCTGGCTTGGAAACTTGTTTGTGGTCAAAAGTAACAGCCTGTTACAACATGCTCTCAAAATGCTTTTCGAGGACTGAAAACGCTAAAAGTGAGATGATGCTGTTTTCTGACCAACTAGTGAGGGAAGCCACAGGAAACTGAATTACTGCTATAGAATCACCAAACCACATGTTTCTGGCTTGGAAACTTGTTTCTGAGTGCTTCTGGTCAAAAGTAACAGCCTAACTTGCGACATGCTGTAAAAATGCTTTTCAGGGCCTGAAAACGCTAAAAGTAAGATGATGCTGTTTTCTGACCAACTAGTGAGGGAAACCACAGGAAACTGAATGACTGGTATAGAATCACCAAACCACATGTTTCTGGCTTGGAAACTTGTTTCTGAGTGCTTCTGGTCAAAAGTATCAGCCTGAATTGCAACATGCTGTCAAAATGCTTTTCAGGGCCTGAAAACGCTAAAAGTAAGGTGATGCTGTTTTCTGACCAACTAGTGAGGAAAACCAGAAGAAACTGCATTGCTGCTATAGAATCACCAAACCACATGTTTCTGGCTTGGAAACTTGTTTCTGAGTGCTTCTGGTCAAAAGTAACAGCCTAAGTTACAACATGCTCTCAAAATGCTTTTCGGGGCCTGAAAACGCTGAAAGTGACATGATGCTGTTTTCTGACCAACTAGTGAGGGAAACCAGAGGACACTCAATTCCTGCTATAGAATCACCAAACCACATGTTTCTGGCTTGGAAACTTGTTTGTGGTCAAAAGTAACAGCCTATTACAACATGCTCTCAAAATGCTTTTCGGGGCCTGAAAACGCTAAAAATGAGATAATGCTGTTTTCTGACCAACTAGTGAGAGAACCAGAGTGAATTAGATTGTTGCTATAGAATCACCAAACCACATGTTTCTGGCTTGGAAACTTGTTTGTGGTCAAAAGTAACAGCCTGTTACAACATGCTCTCAAAATGCTTTTCGAGGACTGAAAACGCTAAAAGTGACATGATGCTGTTTTCTGACCAACTAGTGAGGGAAACCACAGGAAACTGAATTACTGCTATAGAACCACCACAAACCACATGTTTCTGGCTTGGAAACTTGTTTCTGGTCAAAAGTAACAGCCTGTTACAACATGCTCTCAAAATGCTTTTCGAGGACTGAAAACGCTAAAAGTGACATGATGCTGTTTTCTGACCAACTAGTGAGAGAACCAGAGTGAATTAGATTGTTGCTATAGAATCACCAAACCACATGTTTCTGGCTTGGAAACTTGTTTGTGGTCAAAAGTAACAGCCTGTTACAACATGCTCTCAAAATGCTTTTCGGGGCCTGAAAACGCTAAAAGTGAGATGATGCTGTTTTCTGACCAACTAGTGAGGGAAACCACAGGAAACTGAATTACTGCTATAGAATCACCAAACCACATGTTTCTGGCTTGGAAACTTGTTTGTGGTCAAAAGTAACAGCCTGTTACAACATGCTCTCAAAATGCTTTTCGGGGCCTGAAAACGCTAAAAGTGAGATGATGCTGTTTTCTGACCAACTAGTGAGAGAACCAGAGTGAATTAGATTGTTGCTATAGAATCACCAAACCACATGTTTCTGGCTTGGAAACTTGTTTGTGGTCAAAAGTAACAGCCTGTTACAACATGCTCTCAAAATGCTTTTCAAGGCCTGAAAACGCTAAAAGTGACATGATGCTGTTTTCTGACCAACTAGTGAGGGAAACCACAGGAAACTGAATTACTGCTATAGAATCACCAAACCACATGTTTCTGGCTTGGAAACTTGTTTCTGAGTGCTTCTGGTCAAAAGTAACAGCCTAAATTGCAACATGCTGTCAAAATGCTTTTCAGGGCCTGAAAACGCTAAAAGTAAGATGATGCTGTTTTCTGACCAACTAGTGAGGAAAACCAGAGGAAACTGCATTGCTGCTATAGAATCACCAAACCACATGTTTCTGGCTTGGAAACTTGTTTCTGAGTGCTTCTGGTCAAAAGTAACAGCCTAAGTTACAACATGCTGTCAAAATGCTTTTCGGGGCCTGAAAACGCTGAAAGTGACATGATGCTGTTTTCTGACCAACTAGTGAGGGAAACCAGAGGACACTCAATTCCTGCTATAGAATCACCAAACCACATGTTTCTGGCTTGGAAACTTGTTTGTGGTCAAAAGTAACAGCCTGTTACAACATGCTCTCAAAATGCTTTTCGGGGCCTGAAAACGCTAAAAGTGAGATGATGCTGTTTTCTGACCAACTAGTGAGGGAAACCACAGGAAACTGAATTACTGCTATAGAATCACCAAACCACATGTTTCTGGCTTGGAAACTTGTTTGTGGTCAAAAGTAACAGCCTGTTACAACATGCTCTCGAAATGCTTTTCGGGGCCTGAAAACGCTAAAAGTGAGATGATGCTGTTTTCTGACCAACTAGTGAGGGAAACCACAGGAAACTGAATTACTGCTATAGAATCACCAAACCACATGTTTCTGGCTTGGAAACTTGTTTCTGAGTGCTTCTGGTCAAAAGTAACAGCCTAACTTGCGACATGCTGTAAAAATGCTTTTCAGGGCCTGAAAACGCTAAAAGTAAGATGATGCTGTTTTCTGACCAACTAGTGAGGGAAACCACAGGAAACTGAATGACTGGTATAGAATCACCAAACCACATGTTTCTGGCTTGGAAACTTGTTTCTGAGTGCTTCTGGTCAAAAGTATCAGCCTGAATTGCAACATGCTGTCAAAATGCTTTTCAGGGCCTGAAAACGCTAAAAGTAAGGTGATGCTGTTTTCTGACCAACTAGTGAGGAAAACCAGAGGAAACTGCATTGCTGCTATAGAATCACCAAACCACATGTTTCTGGCTTGGAAACTTGTTTCTGAGTGCTTCTGGTCAAAAGTAACAGCCTAAGTTACAACATGCTCTCAAAATGCTTTTCGGGGCCTGAAAACGCTGAAAGTGACATGATGCTGTTTTCTGACCAACTAGTGAGGGAAACCAGAGGACACTCAATTCCTGCTATAGAATCACCAAACCACATGTTTCTGGCTTGGAAACTTGTTTGTGGTCAAAAGTAACAGCCTATTACAACATGCTCTCAAAATGCTTTTCGGGGCCTGAAAACGCTAAAAATGAGATGATGCTGTTTTCTGACCAACTAGTGAGAGAACCAGAGTGAATTAGATTGTTGCTATAGAATCACCAAACCACATGTTTCTGGCTTGGAAACTTGTTTGTGGTCAAAAGTAACAGCCTGTTACAACATGCTGTCAAAATGCTTTTCGGGGCCTGAAAACGCTGAAAGTGACATGATGCTGTTTTCTGACCAACTAGTGAGGGAAACCAGAGGACACTCAATTCCTGCTATAGAATCACCAAACCACATGTTTCTGGCTTGGAAACTTGTTTGTGGTCAAAAGTAACAGCCTATTACAACATGCTCTCAAAATGCTTTTCGGGGCCTGAAAACGCTAAAAATGAGATGATGCTGTTTTCTGACCAACTAGTGAGAGAACCAGAGTGAATTAGATTGTTGCTATAGAATCACCAAACCACATGTTTCTGGCTTGGAAACTTGTTTGTGGTCAAAAGTAACAGCCTGTTACAACATGCTGTCAAAATGCTTTTCGGGGCCTGAAAACGCTGAAAGTGACATGATGCTGTTTTCTGACCAACTAGTGAGGGAAACCAGAGGACACTCAATTCCTGCTATAGAATCACCAAACCACATGTTTCTGGCTTGGAAACTTGTTTGTGGTCAAAAGTAACAGCCTGTTACAACATGCTCTCAAAATGCTTTTCGGGGCCTGAAAACGCTAAAAGTGAGATGATGCTGTTTTCTGACCAACTAGTGAGGGAAACCACAGGAAACTGAATTACTGCTATAGAATCACCAAACCACATGTTTCTGGCTTGGAAACTTGTTTGTGGTCAAAAGTAACAGCCTGTTACAACATGCTCTCAAAATGCTTTTCGAGGACTGAAAACGCTAAAAGTGAGATGATGCTGTTTTCTGACCAACTAGTGAGGGAAACCACAGGAAACTGAATTACTGCTATAGAACCACCACAAACCACATGTTTCTGGCTTGGAAACTTGTTTCTGGTCAAAAGTAACAGCCTGTTACAACATGCTCTCAAAATGCTTTTCGAGGACTGAAAACGCTAAAAGTGACATGATGCTGTTTTCTGACCAACTAGTGAGAGAACCAGAGTGAATTAGATTGTTGCTATAGAATCACCAAACCACATGTTTCTGGCTTGGAAACTTGTTTGTGGTCAAAAGTAACAGCCTGTTACAACATGCTCTCAAAATGCTTTTCGGGGCCTGAAAACGCTAAAAGTGAGATGATGCTGTTTTCTGACCAACTAGTGAGGGAAACCACAGGAAACTGAATTACTGCTATAGAATCACCAAACCACATGTTTCTGGCTTGGAAACTTGTTTGTGGTCAAAAGTAACAGCCTGTTACAACATGCTCTCAAAATGCTTTTCGGGGCCTGAAAACGCTAAAAGTGAGATGATGCTGTTTTCTGACCAACTAGTGAGAGAACCAGAGTGAATTAGATTGTTGCTATAGAATCACCAAACCACATGTTTCTGGCTTGGAAACTTGTTTGTGGTCAAAAGTAACAGCCTGTTACAACATGCTCTCAAAATGCTTTTCAAGGCCTGAAAACGCTAAAAGTGACATGATGCTGTTTTCTGACCAACTAGTGAGGGAAACCACAGGAAACTGAATTACTGCTATAGAATCACCAAACCACATGTTTCTGGCTTGGAAACTTGTTTCTGAGTGCTTCTGGTCAAAAGTAACAGCCTAAATTGCAACATGCTGTCAAAATGCTTTTCAGGGCCTGAAAACGCTAAAAGTAAGATGATGCTGTTTTCTGACCAACTAGTGAGGAAAACCAGAGGAAACTGCATTGCTGCTATAGAATCACCAAACCACATGTTTCTGGCTTGGAAACTTGTTTCTGAGTGCTTCTGGTCAAAAGTAACAGCCTAAGTTACAACATGCTGTCAAAATGCTTTTCGGGGCCTGAAAACGCTGAAAGTGACATGATGCTGTTTTCTGACCAACTAGTGAGGGAAACCAGAGGACACTCAATTCCTGCTATAGAATCACCAAACCACATGTTTCTGGCTTGGAAACTTGTTTGTGGTCAAAAGTAACAGCCTGTTACAACATGCTCTCAAAATGCTTTTCGGGGCCTGAAAACGCTAAAAGTGAGATGATGCTGTTTTCTGACCAACTAGTGAGGGAAACCACAGGAAACTGAATTACTGCTATAGAATCACCAAACCACATGTTTCTGGCTTGGAAACTTGTTTGTGGTCAAAAGTAACAGCCTGTTACAACATGCTCTCGAAATGCTTTTCGGGGCCTGAAAACGCTAAAAGTGAGATGATGCTGTTTTCTGACCAACTAGTGAGGGAAACCACAGGAAACTGAATTACTGCTATAGAATCACCAAACCACATGTTTCTGGCTTGGAAACTTGTTTCTGAGTGCTTCTGGTCAAAAGTAACAGCCTAACTTGCGACATGCTGTAAAAATGCTTTTCAGGGCCTGAAAACGCTAAAAGTAAGATGATGCTGTTTTCTGACCAACTAGTGAGGGAAACCACAGGAAACTGAATGACTGGTATAGAATCACCAAACCACATGTTTCTGGCTTGGAAACTTGTTTCTGAGTGCTTCTGGTCAAAAGTATCAGCCTGAATTGCAACATGCTGTCAAAATGCTTTTCAGGGCCTGAAAACGCTAAAAGTAAGGTGATGCTGTTTTCTGACCAACTAGTGAGGAAAACCAGAGGAAACTGCATTGCTGCTATAGAATCACCAAACCACATGTTTCTGGCTTGGAAACTTGTTTCTGAGTGCTTCTGGTCAAAAGTAACAGCCTAAGTTACAACATGCTGTCAAAATGCTTTTCGGGGCCTGAAAACGCTGAAAGTGACATGATGCTGTTTTCTGACCAACTAGTGAGGGAAACCAGAGGACACTCAATTCCTGCTATAGAATCACCAAACCACATGTTTCTGGCTTGGAAACTTGTTTGTGGTCAAAAGTAACAGCCTATTACAACATGCTCTCAAAATGCTTTTCGGGGCCTGAAAACGCTAAAAATGAGATGATGCTGTTTTCTGACCAACTAGTGAGAGAACCAGAGTGAATTAGATTGTTGCTATAGAATCACCAAACCACATGTTTCTGGCTTGGAAACTTGTTTGTGGTCAAAAGTAACAGCCTGTTACAACATGCTGTCAAAATGCTTTTCGGGGCCTGAAAACGCTGAAAGTGACATGATGCTGTTTTCTGACCAACTAGTGAGGGAAACCAGAGGACACTCAATTCCTGCTATAGAATCACCAAACCACATGTTTCTGGCTTGGAAACTTGTTTGTGGTCAAAAGTAACAGCCTATTACAACATGCTCTCAAAATGCTTTTCGGGGCCTGAAAACGCTAAAAATGAGATGATGCTATTTTCTGACCAACTAGTGAGAGAACCAGAGTGAATTAGATTGTTGCTATAGAATCACCAAACCACATGTTTCTGGCTTGGAAACTTGTTTGTGGTCAAAAGTAACAGCCTGTTACAACATGCTGTCAAAATGCTTTTCGGGGCCTGAAAACGCTGAAAGTGACATGATGCTGTTTTCTATCCAACTAGTGAGGGAAACCAGAGGACACTCAATTCCTGCTATAGAATCACCAAACCACATGTTTCTGGCTTGGAAACTTGTTTGTGGTCAAAAGTAACAGCCTGTTACAACATGCTCTCAAAATGCTTTTCGGGGCCTGAAAACGCTAAAAGTGAGATGATGCTGTTTTCTGACCAACTAGTGAGGGAAACCACAGGAAACTGAATTACTGCTATAGAATCACCAAACCACATGTTTCTGGCTTGGAAACTTGTTTGTGGTCAAAAGTAACAGCCTGTTACAACATGCTCTCAAAATGCTTTTCGAGGACTGAAAACGCTAAAAGTGAGATGATGCTGTTTTCTGACCAACTAGTGAGGGAAACCACAGGAAACTGAATTACTGCTATAGAACCACCACAAACCACATGTTTCTGGCTTGGAAACTTGTTTCTGGTCAAAAGTAACAGCCTGTTACAACATGCTCTCAAAATGCTTTTCGAGGACTGAAAACGCTAAAAGTGACATGATGCTGTTTTCTGACCAACTAGTGAGAGAACCAGAGTGAATTAGATTGTTGCTATAGAATCACCAAACCACATGTTTCTGGCTTGGAAACTTGTTTGTGGTCAAAAGTAACAGCCTGTTACAACATGCTCTCAAAATGCTTTTCGGGGCCTGAAAACGCTAAAAGTGAGATGATGCTGTTTTCTGACCAACTAGTGAGGGAAACCACAGGAAACTGAATTACTGCTATAGAATCACCAAACCACATGTTTCTGGCTTGGAAACTTGTTTGTGGTCAAAAGTAACAGCCTGTTACAACATGCTCTCAAAATGCTTTTCGGGGCCTGAAAACGCTAAAAGTGAGATGATGCTGTTTTCTGACCAACTAGTGAGAGAACCAGAGTGAATTAGATTGTTGCTATAGAATCACCAAACCACATGTTTCTGGCTTGGAAACTTGTTTGTGGTCAAAAGTAACAGCCTGTTACAACATGCTCTCAAAATGCTTTTCAAGGCCTGAAAACGCTAAAAGTGACATGATGCTGTTTTCTGACCAACTAGTGAGGGAAACCACAGGAAACTGAATTACTGCTATAGAATCACCAAACCACATGTTTCTGGCTTGGAAACTTGTTTCTGAGTGCTTCTGGTCAAAAGTAACAGCCTAAATTGCAACATGCTGTCAAAATGCTTTTCAGGGCCTGAAAACGCTAAAAGTAAGATGATGCTGTTTTCTGACCAACTAGTGAGGAAAACCAGAGGAAACTGCATTGCTGCTATAGAATCACCAAACCACATGTTTCTGGCTTGGAAACTTGTTTCTGAGTGCTTCTGGTCAAAAGTAACAGCCTAAGTTACAACATGCTGTCAAAATGCTTTTCGGGGCCTGAAAACGCTGAAAGTGACATGATGCTGTTTTCTGACCAACTAGTGAGGGAAACCAGAGGACACTCAATTCCTGCTATAGAATCACCAAACCACATGTTTCTGGCTTGGAAACTTGTTTGTGGTCAAAAGTAACAGCCTGTTACAACATGCTCTCAAAATGCTTTTCGGGGCCTGAAAACGCTAAAAGTGAGATGATGCTGTTTTCTGACCAACTAGTGAGGGAAACCACAGGAAACTGAATTACTGCTATAGAATCACCAAACCACATGTTTCTGGCTTGGAAACTTGTTTGTGGTCAAAAGTAACAGCCTGTTACAACATGCTCTCGAAATGCTTTTCGGGGCCTGAAAACGCTAAAAGTGAGATGATGCTGTTTTCTGACCAACTAGTGAGGGAAACCACAGGAAACTGAATTACTGCTATAGAATCACCAAACCACATGTTTCTGGCTTGGAAACTTGTTTCTGAGTGCTTCTGGTCAAAAGTAACAGCCTAACTTGCGACATGCTGTAAAAATGCTTTTCAGGGCCTGAAAACGCTAAAAGTAAGATGATGCTGTTTTCTGACCAACTAGTGAGGGAAACCACAGGAAACTGAATGACTGGTATAGAATCACCAAACCACATGTTTCTGGCTTGGAAACTTGTTTCTGAGTGCTTCTGGTCAAAAGTATCAGCCTGAATTGCAACATGCTGTCAAAATGCTTTTCAGGGCCTGAAAACGCTAAAAGTAAGGTGATGCTGTTTTCTGACCAACTAGTGAGGAAAACCAGAGGAAACTGCATTGCTGCTATAGAATCACCAAACCACATGTTTCTGGCTTGGAAACTTGTTTCTGAGTGCTTCTGGTCAAAAGTAACAGCCTAAGTTACAACATGCTGTCAAAATGCTTTTCGGGGCCTGAAAACGCTGAAAGTGACATGATGCTGTTTTCTGACCAACTAGTGAGGGAAACCAGAGGACACTCAATTCCTGCTATAGAATCACCAAACCACATGTTTCTGGCTTGGAAACTTGTTTGTGGTCAAAAGTAACAGCCTATTACAACATGCTCTCAAAATGCTTTTCGGGGCCTGAAAACGCTAAAAATGAGATGATGCTGTTTTCTGACCAACTAGTGAGAGAACCAGAGTGAATTAGATTGTTGCTATAGAATCACCAAACCACATGTTTCTGGCTTGGAAACTTGTTTGTGGTCAAAAGTAACAGCCTGTTACAACATGCTCTCAAAATGCTTTTCGAGGACTGAAAACGCTAAAAGTGACATGATGCTGTTTTCTGACCAACTAGTGAGGGAAGCCACAGGAAACTGAATTACTGCTATAGAATCACCAAACCACATGTTTCTGGCTTGGAAACTTGTTTGTGGTCAAAAGTAACAGCCTATTACAACATGCTCTCAAAATGCTTTTCCGGGCCTGAAAACGCTAAAAATGAGATGATGCTGTTTTCTGACCAACTAGTGAGAGAACCAGAGTGAATTAGATTGTTGCTATAGAATCACCAAACCACATGTTTCTGGCTTGGAAACTTGTTTGTGGTCAAAAGTAACAGCCTGTTACAACATGCTCTCAAAATGCTTTTCAAGGCCTGAAAACGCTAAAAGTGACATGATGCTGTTTTCTGACCAACTAGTGAGGGAAACCACAGGAAACTGAATTACTGCTATAGAATCACCAAACCACATGTTTCTGGCTTGGAAAGTTGTTTCTGAGTGCTTCTGGTCAAAAGTAACAGCCTAAATTGCAACATGCTGTCAAAATGCTTTTCAGGGCCTGAAAACGCTAAAAGTAAGATGATGCTGTTTTCTGACCAACTAGTGAGGAAAACCAGAGGAAACTGCATTGCTGCTATAGAATCACCAAACCACATGTTTCTTGCTTGGAAACTTGTTTCTGAGTGCTTCTGGTCAAAAGTAACAGCCTAAGTTACAACATGCTGTCAAAATGCTTTTCGGGGCCTGAAAACGCTGAAAGTGACATGATGCTGTTTTCTGACCAACTAGTGAGGGAAACCAGAGGACACTCAATTCCTGCTATAGAATCACCAAACCACATGTTTCTGGCTTGGAAACTTGTTTGTGGTCAAAAGTAATAGCCTGTTACAACATGCTCTCAAAATGCTTTTCGAGGACTGAAAACGCTAAAAGTGACATGATGCTGTTTTCTGACCAACTAGTGAGGGAAGCCACAGGAAACTGAATTACTGCTATAGAATCACCAAACCACATGTTTCTGGCTTGGAAACTTGTTTCTGGTCAAAAGTAACAGCCTGTTACAGCATGCTCTCAAAATGCTTTTCGAGGACTGAAAACGCTAAAAGTGACATGATGCTGTTTTCTGACCAACTAGTGAGGGAAACCACAGGAAACTGAATTACTGCTATAGAATCACCAAACCACATGTTTCTGGCGTGGAAACTTGTTTCTGAGTGCTTCTGGTCAAAAGTAACAGCCTAAGTTACAACATGCTCTCAAAATGCTTTTCGGGGCCTGAAAACGCTAAAAGTGAGATGATGCTGTTTTCTCACCAACTAGTCAGGGAAACCACAGGAAACTGAATTACTGCTATAGAATCACCAAACCACATGTTTCTGGCTTGGAAACTTGTTTGTGGTCAAAAGTAACAGCCTATTACAACATGCTCTCAAAATGCTTTTCGGGGCCTGAAAACGCTAAAAATGAGATGATGCTGTTTTCTGACCAACTAGTGAGAGAACCAGAGTGAATTAGATTGTTGCTATAGAATCACCAAACCACATGTTTCTGGCTTGGAAACTTGTTTGTGGTCAAAAGTAACAGCCTGTTACAACATGCTCTCAAAATGCTTTTCAAGGCCTGAAAACGCTAAAAGTGACATGATGCTGTTTTCTGACCAACTAGTGAGGGAAACCACAGGAAACTGAATTACTGCTATAGAATCACCAAACCACATGTTTCTGGCTTGGAAACTTGTTTCTGAGTGCTTCTGGTCAAAAGTAACAGCCTAAATTGCAACATGCTGTCAAAATGCTTTTCAGGGCCTGAAAACGCTAAAAGTAAGATGATGCTGTTTTCTGACCAACTAGTGAGGAAAACCAGAGGAAACTGCATTGCTGCTATAGAATCACCAAACCACATGTTTCTGGCTTGGAAACTTGTTTCTGAGTGCTTCTGGTCAAAAGTAACAGCCTAAGTTACAACATGCTGTCAAAATGCTTTTCGGGGCCTGAAAACGCTGAAAGTGACATGATGCTGTTTTCTGACCAACTAGTGAGGGAAACCAGAGGACACTCAATTCCTGCTATAGAATCACCAAACCACATGTTTCTGGCTTGGAAACTTGTTTGTGGTCAAAAGTAACAGCCTATTACAACATGCTCTCAAAATGCTTTTCGGGGCCTGAAAACGCTAAAAATGAGATGATGCTGTTTTCTGACCAACTAGTGAGAGAACCAGAGTGAATTAGATTGTTGCTATAGAATCACCAAACCACATGTTTCTGGCTTGGAAACTTGTTTGTGGTCAAAAGTAACAGCCTGTTACAACATGCTGTCAAAATGCTTTTCGGGGCCTGAAAACGCTGAAAGTGACATGATGCTGTTTTCTGACCAACTAGTGAGGGAAACCAGAGGACACTCAATTCCTGCTATAGAATCACCAAACCACATGTTTCTGGCTTGGAAACTTGTTTGTGGTCAAAAGTAACAGCCTATTACAACATGCTCTCAAAATGCTTTTCGGGGCCTGAAAACGCTAAAAATGAGATGATGCTATTTTCTGACCAACTAGTGAGAGAACCAGAGTGAATTAGATTGTTGCTATAGAATCACCAAACCACATGTTTCTGGCTTGGAAACTTGTTTGTGGTCAAAAGTAACAGCCTGTTACAACATGCTGTCAAAATGCTTTTCGGGGCCTGAAAACGCTGAAAGTGACATGATGCTGTTTTCTATCCAACTAGTGAGGGAAACCAGAGGACACTCAATTCCTGCTATAGAATCACCAAACCACATGTTTCTGGCTTGGAAACTTGTTTGTGGTCAAAAGTAACAGCCTGTTACAACATGCTCTCAAAATGCTTTTCGGGGCCTGAAAACGCTAAAAGTGAGATGATGCTGTTTTCTGACCAACTAGTGAGGGAAACCACAGGAAACTGAATTACTGCTATAGAATCACCAAACCACATGTTTCTGGCTTGGAAACTTGTTTGTGGTCAAAAGTAACAGCCTGTTACAACATGCTCTCAAAATGCTTTTCGAGGACTGAAAACGCTAAAAGTGAGATGATGCTGTTTTCTGACCAACTAGTGAGGGAAACCACAGGAAACTGAATTACTGCTATAGAACCACCACAAACCACATGTTTCTGGCTTGGAAACTTGTTTCTGGTCAAAAGTAACAGCCTGTTACAACATGCTCTCAAAATGCTTTTCGAGGACTGAAAACGCTAAAAGTGACATGATGCTGTTTTCTGACCAACTAGTGAGAGAACCAGAGTGAATTAGATTGTTGCTATAGAATCACCAAACCACATGTTTCTGGCTTGGAAACTTGTTTGTGGTCAAAAGTAACAGCCTGTTACAACATGCTCTCAAAATGCTTTTCGGGGCCTGAAAACGCTAAAAGTGAGATGATGCTGTTTTCTGACCAACTAGTGAGGGAAACCACAGGAAACTGAATTACTGCTATAGAATCACCAAACCACATGTTTCTGGCTTGGAAACTTGTTTGTGGTCAAAAGTAACAGCCTGTTACAACATGCTCTCAAAATGCTTTTCGGGGCCTGAAAACGCTAAAAGTGAGATGATGCTGTTTTCTGACCAACTAGTGAGAGAACCAGAGTGAATTAGATTGTTGCTATAGAATCACCAAACCACATGTTTCTGGCTTGGAAACTTGTTTGTGGTCAAAAGTAACAGCCTGTTACAACATGCTCTCAAAATGCTTTTCAAGGCCTGAAAACGCTAAAAGTGACATGATGCTGTTTTCTGACCAACTAGTGAGGGAAACCACAGGAAACTGAATTACTGCTATAGAATCACCAAACCACATGTTTCTGGCTTGGAAACTTGTTTCTGAGTGCTTCTGGTCAAAAGTAACAGCCTAAATTGCAACATGCTGTCAAAATGCTTTTCAGGGCCTGAAAACGCTAAAAGTAAGATGATGCTGTTTTCTGACCAACTAGTGAGGAAAACCAGAGGAAACTGCATTGCTGCTATAGAATCACCAAACCACATGTTTCTGGCTTGGAAACTTGTTTCTGAGTGCTTCTGGTCAAAAGTAACAGCCTAAGTTACAACATGCTGTCAAAATGCTTTTCGGGGCCTGAAAACGCTGAAAGTGACATGATGCTGTTTTCTGACCAACTAGTGAGGGAAACCAGAGGACACTCAATTCCTGCTATAGAATCACCAAACCACATGTTTCTGGCTTGGAAACTTGTTTGTGGTCAAAAGTAACAGCCTGTTACAACATGCTCTCAAAATGCTTTTCGGGGCCTGAAAACGCTAAAAGTGAGATGATGCTGTTTTCTGACCAACTAGTGAGGGAAACCACAGGAAACTGAATTACTGCTATAGAATCACCAAACCACATGTTTCTGGCTTGGAAACTTGTTTGTGGTCAAAAGTAACAGCCTGTTACAACATGCTCTCGAAATGCTTTTCGGGGCCTGAAAACGCTAAAAGTGAGATGATGCTGTTTTCTGACCAACTAGTGAGGGAAACCACAGGAAACTGAATTACTGCTATAGAATCACCAAACCACATGTTTCTGGCTTGGAAACTTGTTTCTGAGTGCTTCTGGTCAAAAGTAACAGCCTAACTTGCGACATGCTGTAAAAATGCTTTTCAGGGCCTGAAAACGCTAAAAGTAAGATGATGCTGTTTTCTGACCAACTAGTGAGGGAAACCACAGGAAACTGAATGACTGGTATAGAATCACCAAACCACATGTTTCTGGCTTGGAAACTTGTTTCTGAGTGCTTCTGGTCAAAAGTATCAGCCTGAATTGCAACATGCTGTCAAAATGCTTTTCAGGGCCTGAAAACGCTAAAAGTAAGGTGATGCTGTTTTCTGACCAACTAGTGAGGAAAACCAGAGGAAACTGCATTGCTGCTATAGAATCACCAAACCACATGTTTCTGGCTTGGAAACTTGTTTCTGAGTGCTTCTGGTCAAAAGTAACAGCCTAAGTTACAACATGCTGTCAAAATGCTTTTCGGGGCCTGAAAACGCTGAAAGTGACATGATGCTGTTTTCTGACCAACTAGTGAGGGAAACCAGAGGACACTCAATTCCTGCTATAGAATCACCAAACCACATGTTTCTGGCTTGGAAACTTGTTTGTGGTCAAAAGTAACAGCCTATTACAACATGCTCTCAAAATGCTTTTCGGGGCCTGAAAACGCTAAAAATGAGATGATGCTGTTTTCTGACCAACTAGTGAGAGAACCAGAGTGAATTAGATTGTTGCTATAGAATCACCAAACCACATGTTTCTGGCTTGGAAACTTGTTTGTGGTCAAAAGTAACAGCCTGTTACAACATGCTCTCAAAATGCTTTTCGAGGACTGAAAACGCTAAAAGTGACATGATGCTGTTTTCTGACCAACTAGTGAGGGAAGCCACAGGAAACTGAATTACTGCTATAGAATCACCAAACCACATGTTTCTGGCTTGGAAACTTGTTTGTGGTCAAAAGTAACAGCCTATTACAACATGCTCTCAAAATGCTTTTCCGGGCCTGAAAACGCTAAAAATGAGATGATGCTGTTTTCTGACCAACTAGTGAGAGAACCAGAGTGAATTAGATTGTTGCTATAGAATCACCAAACCACATGTTTCTGGCTTGGAAACTTGTTTGTGGTCAAAAGTAACAGCCTGTTACAACATGCTCTCAAAATGCTTTTCAAGGCCTGAAAACGCTAAAAGTGACATGATGCTGTTTTCTGACCAACTAGTGAGGGAAACCACAGGAAACTGAATTACTGCTATAGAATCACCAAACCACATGTTTCTGGCTTGGAAACTTGTTTCTGAGTGCTTCTGGTCAAAAGTAACAGCCTAAATTGCAACATGCTGTCAAAATGCTTTTCAGGGCCTGAAAACGCTAAAAGTAAGATGATGCTGTTTTCTGACCAACTAGTGAGGAAAACCAGAGGAAACTGCATTGCTGCTATAGAATCACCAAACCACATGTTTCTTGCTTGGAAACTTGTTTCTGAGTGCTTCTGGTCAAAAGTAACAGCCTAAGTTACAACATGCTGTCAAAATGCTTTTCGGGGCCTGAAAACGCTGAAAGTGACATGATGCTGTTTTCTGACCAACTAGTGAGGGAAACCAGAGGACACTCAATTCCTGCTATAGAATCACCAAACCACATGTTTCTGGCTTGGAAACTTGTTTGTGGTCAAAAGTAATAGCCTGTTACAACATGCTCTCAAAATGCTTTTCGAGGACTGAAAACGCTAAAAGTGACATGATGCTGTTTTCTGACCAACTAGTGAGGGAAGCCACAGGAAACTGAATTACTGCTATAGAATCACCAAACCACATGTTTCTGGCTTGGAAACTTGTTTCTGGTCAAAAGTAACAGCCTGTTACAGCATGCTCTCAAAATGCTTTTCGAGGACTGAAAACGCTAAAAGTGAGATGATGCTGTTTTCTGACCAACTAGTGAGGGAAACCACAGGAAACTGAATTACTGCTATAGAATCACCAAACCACATGTTTCTGGCGTGGAAACTTGTTTCTGAGTGCTTCTGGTCAAAAGGAACAGCCTAAGTTACAACATGCTCTCAAAATGCTTTTCGGGGCCTGAAAACGCTAAAAGTGAGATGATGCTGTTTTCTCACCAACTAGTCAGGGAAACCACAGGAAACTGAATTACTGCTATAGAATCACCAAACCACATGTTTCTGGCTTGGAAACTTGTTTGTGGTCAAAAGTAACAGCCTATTACAACATGCTCTCAAAATGCTTTTCGGGGCCTGAAAACGCTAAAAATGAGATGATGCTGTTTTCTGACCAACTAGTGAGAGAACCAGAGTGAATTAGATTGTTGCTATAGAATCACCAAACCACATGTTTCTGGCTTGGAAACTTGTTTGTGGTCAAAAGTAACAGCCTGTTACAACATGCTCTCAAAATGCTTTTCAAGGCCTGAAAACGCTAAAAGTGACATGATGCTGTTTTCTGACCAACTAGTGAGGGAAACCACAGGAAACTGAATTACTGCTATAGAATCACCAAACCACATGTTTCTGGCTTGGAAACTTGTTTCTGAGTGCTTCTGGTCAAAAGTAACAGCCTAAATTGCAACATGCTGTCAAAATGCTTTTCAGGGCCTGAAAACGCTAAAAGTAAGATGATGCTGTTTTCTGACCAACTAGTGAGGAAAACCAGAGGAAACTGCATTGCTGCTATAGAATCACCAAACCACATGTTTCTGGCTTGGAAACTTGTTTCTGAGTGCTTCTGGTCAAAAGTAACAGCCTAAGTTACAACATGCTGTCAAAATGCTTTTCGGGGCCTGAAAACGCTGAAAGTGACATGATGCTGTTTTCTGACCAACTAGTGAGGGAAACCACAGGAAACTGAATTACTGCTATAGAACCACCACAAACCACATGTTTCTGGCTTGGAAACTTGTTTCTGGTCAAAAGTAACAGCCTGTTACAACATGCTCTCAAAATGCTTTTCGAGGACTGAAAACGCTAAAAGTGACATGATGCTGTTTTCTGACCAACTAGTGAGAGAACCAGAGTGAATTAGATTGTTGCTATAGAATCACCAAACCACATGTTTCTGGCTTGGAAACTTGTTTGTGGTCAAAAGTAACAGCCTGTTACAACATGCTCTCAAAATGCTTTTCGGGGCCTGAAAACGCTAAAAGTGAGATGATGCTGTTTTCTGACCAACTAGTGAGGGAAACCACAGGAAACTGAATTACTGCTATAGAATCACCAAACCACATGTTTCTGGCTTGGAAACTTGTTTGTGGTCAAAAGTAACAGCCTGTTACAACATGCTCTCAAAATGCTTTTCGGGGCCTGAAAACGCTAAAAGTGAGATGATGCTGTTTTCTGACCAACTAGTGAGAGAACCAGAGTGAATTAGATTGTTGCTATAGAATCACCAAACCACATGTTTCTGGCTTGGAAACTTGTTTGTGGTCAAAAGTAACAGCCTGTTACAACATGCTCTCAAAATGCTTTTCAAGGCCTGAAAACGCTAAAAGTGACATGATGCTGTTTTCTGACCAACTAGTGAGGGAAACCACAGGAAACTGAATTACTGCTATAGAATCACCAAACCACATGTTTCTGGCTTGGAAACTTGTTTCTGAGTGCTTCTGGTCAAAAGTAACAGCCTAAATTGCAACATGCTGTCAAAATGCTTTTCAGGGCCTGAAAACGCTAAAAGTAAGATGATGCTGTTTTCTGACCAACTAGTGAGGAAAACCAGAGGAAACTGCATTGCTGCTATAGAATCACCAAACCACATGTTTCTGGCTTGGAAACTTGTTTCTGAGTGCTTCTGGTCAAAAGTAACAGCCTAAGTTACAACATGCTGTCAAAATGCTTTTCGGGGCCTGAAAACGCTGAAAGTGACATGATGCTGTTTTCTGACCAACTAGTGAGGGAAACCAGAGGACACTCAATTCCTGCTATAGAATCACCAAACCACATGTTTCTGGCTTGGAAACTTGTTTGTGGTCAAAAGTAACAGCCTGTTACAACATGCTCTCAAAATGCTTTTCGGGGCCTGAAAACGCTAAAAGTGAGATGATGCTGTTTTCTGACCAACTAGTGAGGGAAACCACAGGAAACTGAATTACTGCTATAGAATCACCAAACCACATGTTTCTGGCTTGGAAACTTGTTTGTGGTCAAAAGTAACAGCCTGTTACAACATGCTCTCGAAATGCTTTTCGGGGCCTGAAAACGCTAAAAGTGAGATGATGCTGTTTTCTGACCAACTAGTGAGGGAAACCACAGGAAACTGAATTACTGCTATAGAATCACCAAACCACATGTTTCTGGCTTGGAAACTTGTTTCTGAGTGCTTCTGGTCAAAAGTAACAGCCTAACTTGCGACATGCTGTAAAAATGCTTTTCAGGGCCTGAAAACGCTAAAAGTAAGATGATGCTGTTTTCTGACCAACTAGTGAGGGAAACCACAGGAAACTGAATGACTGGTATAGAATCACCAAACCACATGTTTCTGGCTTGGAAACTTGTTTCTGAGTGCTTCTGGTCAAAAGTATCAGCCTGAATTGCAACATGCTGTCAAAATGCTTTTCAGGGCCTGAAAACGCTAAAAGTAAGGTGATGCTGTTTTCTGACCAACTAGTGAGGAAAACCAGAGGAAACTGCATTGCTGCTATAGAATCACCAAACCACATGTTTCTGGCTTGGAAACTTGTTTCTGAGTGCTTCTGGTCAAAAGTAACAGCCTAAGTTACAACATGCTGTCAAAATGCTTTTCGGGGCCTGAAAACGCTGAAAGTGACATGATGCTGTTTTCTGACCAACTAGTGAGGGAAACCAGAGGACACTCAATTCCTGCTATAGAATCACCAAACCACATGTTTCTGGCTTGGAAACTTGTTTGTGGTCAAAAGTAACAGCCTATTACAACATGCTCTCAAAATGCTTTTCGGGGCCTGAAAACGCTAAAAATGAGATGATGCTGTTTTCTGACCAACTAGTGAGAGAACCAGAGTGAATTAGATTGTTGCTATAGAATCACCAAACCACATGTTTCTGGCTTGGAAACTTGTTTGTGGTCAAAAGTAACAGCCTGTTACAACATGCTCTCAAAATGCTTTTCGAGGACTGAAAACGCTAAAAGTGACATGATGCTGTTTTCTGACCAACTAGTGAGGGAAGCCACAGGAAACTGAATTACTGCTATAGAATCACCAAACCACATGTTTCTGGCTTGGAAACTTGTTTGTGGTCAAAAGTAACAGCCTATTACAACATGCTCTCAAAATGCTTTTCCGGGCCTGAAAACGCTAAAAATGAGATGATGCTGTTTTCTGACCAACTAGTGAGAGAACCAGAGTGAATTAGATTGTTGCTATAGAATCACCAAACCACATGTTTCTGGCTTGGAAACTTGTTTGTGGTCAAAAGTAACAGCCTGTTACAACATGCTCTCAAAATGCTTTTCAAGGCCTGAAAACGCTAAAAGTGACATGATGCTGTTTTCTGACCAACTAGTGAGGGAAACCACAGGAAACTGAATTACTGCTATAGAATCACCAAACCACATGTTTCTGGCTTGGAAACTTGTTTCTGAGTGCTTCTGGTCAAAAGTAACAGCCTAAATTGCAACATGCTGTCAAAATGCTTTTCAGGGCCTGAAAACGCTAAAAGTAAGATGATGCTGTTTTCTGACCAACTAGTGAGGAAAACCAGAGGAAACTGCATTGCTGCTATAGAATCACCAAACCACATGTTTCTTGCTTGGAAACTTGTTTCTGAGTGCTTCTGGTCAAAAGTAACAGCCTAAGTTACAACATGCTGTCAAAATGCTTTTCGGGGCCTGAAAACGCTGAAAGTGACATGATGCTGTTTTCTGACCAACTAGTGAGGGAAACCAGAGGACACTCAATTCCTGCTATAGAATCACCAAACCACATGTTTCTGGCTTGGAAACTTGTTTGTGGTCAAAAGTAATAGCCTGTTACAACATGCTCTCAAAATGCTTTTCGAGGACTGAAAACGCTAAAAGTGACATGATGCTGTTTTCTGACCAACTAGTGAGGGAAGCCACAGGAAACTGAATTACTGCTATAGAATCACCAAACCACATGTTTCTGGCTTGGAAACTTGTTTCTGGTCAAAAGTAACAGCCTGTTACAGCATGCTCTCAAAATGCTTTTCGAGGACTGAAAACGCTAAAAGTGAGATGATGCTGTTTTCTGACCAACTAGTGAGGGAAACCACAGGAAACTGAATTACTGCTATAGAATCACCAAACCACATGTTTCTGGCGTGGAAACTTGTTTCTGAGTGCTTCTGGTCAAAAGGAACAGCCTAAGTTACAACATGCTCTCAAAATGCTTTTCGGGGCCTGAAAACGCTAAAAGTGAGATGATGCTGTTTTCTCACCAACTAGTCAGGGAAACCACAGGAAACTGAATTACTGCTATAGAATCACCAAACCACATGTTTCTGGCTTGGAAACTTGTTTGTGGTCAAAAGTAACAGCCTATTACAACATGCTCTCAAAATGCTTTTCGGGGCCTGAAAACGCTAAAAATGAGATGATGCTGTTTTCTGACCAACTAGTGAGAGAACCAGAGTGAATTAGATTGTTGCTATAGAATCACCAAACCACATGTTTCTGGCTTGGAAACTTGTTTGTGGTCAAAAGTAACAGCCTGTTACAACATGCTCTCAAAATGCTTTTCAAGGCCTGAAAACGCTAAAAGTGACATGATGCTGTTTTCTGACCAACTAGTGAGGGAAACCACAGGAAACTGAATTACTGCTATAGAATCACCAAACCACATGTTTCTGGCTTGGAAACTTGTTTCTGAGTGCTTCTGGTCAAAAGTAACAGCCTAAATTGCAACATGCTGTCAAAATGCTTTTCAGGGCCTGAAAACGCTAAAAGTAAGATGATGCTGTTTTCTGACCAACTAGTGAGGAAAACCAGAGGAAACTGCATTGCTGCTATAGAATCACCAAACCACATGTTTCTGGCTTGGAAACTTGTTTCTGAGTGCTTCTGGTCAAAAGTAACAGCCTAAGTTACAACATGCTGTCAAAATGCTTTTCGGGGCCTGAAAACGCTGAAAGTGACATGATGCTGTTTTCTGACCAACTAGTGAGGGAAACCACAGGAAACTGAATTACTGCTATAGAACCACCACAAACCACATGTTTCTGGCTTGGAAACTTGTTTCTGGTCAAAAGTAACAGCCTGTTACAACATGCTCTCAAAATGCTTTTCGAGGACTGAAAACGCTAAAAGTGACATGATGCTGTTTTCTGACCAACTAGTGAGAGAACCAGAGTGAATTAGATTGTTGCTATAGAATCACCAAACCACATGTTTCTGGCTTGGAAACTTGTTTGTGGTCAAAAGTAACAGCCTGTTACAACATGCTCTCAAAATGCTTTTCGGGGCCTGAAAACGCTAAAAGTGAGATGATGCTGTTTTCTGACCAACTAGTGAGGGAAACCACAGGAAACTGAATTACTGCTATAGAATCACCAAACCACATGTTTCTGGCTTGGAAACTTGTTTGTGGTCAAAAGTAACAGCCTGTTACAACATGCTCTCAAAATGCTTTTCGGGGCCTGAAAACGCTAAAAGTGAGATGATGCTGTTTTCTGACCAACTAGTGAGAGAACCAGAGTGAATTAGATTGTTGCTATAGAATCACCAAACCACATGTTTCTGGCTTGGAAACTTGTTTGTGGTCAAAAGTAACAGCCTGTTACAACATGCTCTCAAAATGCTTTTCAAGGCCTGAAAACGCTAAAAGTGACATGATGCTGTTTTCTGACCAACTAGTGAGGGAAACCACAGGAAACTGAATTACTGCTATAGAATCACCAAACCACATGTTTCTGGCTTGGAAACTTGTTTCTGAGTGCTTCTGGTCAAAAGTAACAGCCTAAATTGCAACATGCTGTCAAAATGCTTTTCAGGGCCTGAAAACGCTAAAAGTAAGATGATGCTGTTTTCTGACCAACTAGTGAGGAAAACCAGAGGAAACTGCATTGCTGCTATAGAATCACCAAACCACATGTTTCTGGCTTGGAAACTTGTTTCTGAGTGCTTCTGGTCAAAAGTAACAGCCTAAGTTACAACATGCTGTCAAAATGCTTTTCGGGGCCTGAAAACGCTGAAAGTGACATGATGCTGTTTTCTGACCAACTAGTGAGGGAAACCAGAGGACACTCAATTCCTGCTATAGAATCACCAAACCACATGTTTCTGGCTTGGAAACTTGTTTGTGGTCAAAAGTAACAGCCTGTTACAACATGCTCTCAAAATGCTTTTCGGGGCCTGAAAACGCTAAAAGTGAGATGATGCTGTTTTCTGACCAACTAGTGAGGGAAACCACAGGAAACTGAATTACTGCTATAGAATCACCAAACCACATGTTTCTGGCTTGGAAACTTGTTTGTGGTCAAAAGTAACAGCCTGTTACAACATGCTCTCGAAATGCTTTTCGGGGCCTGAAAACGCTAAAAGTGAGATGATGCTGTTTTCTGACCAACTAGTGAGGGAAACCACAGGAAACTGAATTACTGCTATAGAATCACCAAACCACATGTTTCTGGCTTGGAAACTTGTTTCTGAGTGCTTCTGGTCAAAAGTAACAGCCTAACTTGCGACATGCTGTAAAAATGCTTTTCAGGGCCTGAAAACGCTAAAAGTAAGATGATGCTGTTTTCTGACCAACTAGTGAGGGAAACCACAGGAAACTGAATGACTGGTATAGAATCACCAAACCACATGTTTCTGGCTTGGAAACTTGTTTCTGAGTGCTTCTGGTCAAAAGTATCAGCCTGAATTGCAACATGCTGTCAAAATGCTTTTCAGGGCCTGAAAACGCTAAAAGTAAGGTGATGCTGTTTTCTGACCAACTAGTGAGGAAAACCAGAGGAAACTGCATTGCTGCTATAGAATCACCAAACCACATGTTTCTGGCTTGGAAACTTGTTTCTGAGTGCTTCTGGTCAAAAGTAACAGCCTAAGTTACAACATGCTGTCAAAATGCTTTTCGGGGCCTGAAAACGCTGAAAGTGACATGATGCTGTTTTCTGACCAACTAGTGAGGGAAACCAGAGGACACTCAATTCCTGCTATAGAATCACCAAACCACATGTTTCTGGCTTGGAAACTTGTTTGTGGTCAAAAGTAACAGCCTATTACAACATGCTCTCAAAATGCTTTTCGGGGCCTGAAAACGCTAAAAATGAGATGATGCTGTTTTCTGACCAACTAGTGAGAGAACCAGAGTGAATTAGATTGTTGCTATAGAATCACCAAACCACATGTTTCTGGCTTGGAAACTTGTTTGTGGTCAAAAGTAACAGCCTGTTACAACATGCTGTCAAAATGCTTTTCGGGGCCTGAAAACGCTGAAAGTGACATGATGCTGTTTTCTGACCAACTAGTGAGGGAAACCAGAGGACACTCAATTCCTGCTATAGAATCACCAAACCACATGTTTCTGGCTTGGAAACTTGTTTGTGGTCAAAAGTAACAGCCTATTACAACATGCTCTCAAAATGCTTTTCGGGGCCTGAAAACGCTAAAAATGAGATGATGCTATTTTCTGACCAACTAGTGAGAGAACCAGAGTGAATTAGATTGTTGCTATAGAATCACCAAACCACATGTTTCTGGCTTGGAAACTTGTTTGTGGTCAAAAGTAACAGCCTGTTACAACATGCTGTCAAAATGCTTTTCGGGGCCTGAAAACGCTGAAAGTGACATGATGCTGTTTTCTATCCAACTAGTGAGGGAAACCAGAGGACACTCAATTCCTGCTATAGAATCACCAAACCACATGTTTCTGGCTTGGAAACTTGTTTGTGGTCAAAAGTAACAGCCTGTTACAACATGCTCTCAAAATGCTTTTCGGGGCCTGAAAACGCTAAAAGTGAGATGATGCTGTTTTCTGACCAACTAGTGAGGGAAACCACAGGAAACTGAATTACTGCTATAGAATCACCAAACCACATGTTTCTGGCTTGGAAACTTGTTTGTGGTCAAAAGTAACAGCCTGTTACAACATGCTCTCAAAATGCTTTTCGAGGACTGAAAACGCTAAAAGTGAGATGATGCTGTTTTCTGACCAACTAGTGAGGGAAACCACAGGAAACTGAATTACTGCTATAGAACCACCACAAACCACATGTTTCTGGCTTGGAAACTTGTTTCTGGTCAAAAGTAACAGCCTGTTACAACATGCTCTCAAAATGCTTTTCGAGGACTGAAAACGCTAAAAGTGACATGATGCTGTTTTCTGACCAACTAGTGAGAGAACCAGAGTGAATTAGATTGTTGCTATAGAATCACCAAACCACATGTTTCTGGCTTGGAAACTTGTTTGTGGTCAAAAGTAACAGCCTGTTACAACATGCTCTCAAAATGCTTTTCGGGGCCTGAAAACGCTAAAAGTGAGATGATGCTGTTTTCTGACCAACTAGTGAGGGAAACCACAGGAAACTGAATTACTGCTATAGAATCACCAAACCACATGTTTCTGGCTTGGAAACTTGTTTGTGGTCAAAAGTAACAGCCTGTTACAACATGCTCTCAAAATGCTTTTCGGGGCCTGAAAACGCTAAAAGTGAGATGATGCTGTTTTCTGACCAACTAGTGAGAGAACCAGAGTGAATTAGATTGTTGCTATAGAATCACCAAACCACATGTTTCTGGCTTGGAAACTTGTTTGTGGTCAAAAGTAACAGCCTGTTACAACATGCTCTCAAAATGCTTTTCAAGGCCTGAAAACGCTAAAAGTGACATGATGCTGTTTTCTGACCAACTAGTGAGGGAAACCACAGGAAACTGAATTACTGCTATAGAATCACCAAACCACATGTTTCTGGCTTGGAAACTTGTTTCTGAGTGCTTCTGGTCAAAAGTAACAGCCTAAATTGCAACATGCTGTCAAAATGCTTTTCAGGGCCTGAAAACGCTAAAAGTAAGATGATGCTGTTTTCTGACCAACTAGTGAGGAAAACCAGAGGAAACTGCATTGCTGCTATAGAATCACCAAACCACATGTTTCTGGCTTGGAAACTTGTTTCTGAGTGCTTCTGGTCAAAAGTAACAGCCTAAGTTACAACATGCTGTCAAAATGCTTTTCGGGGCCTGAAAACGCTGAAAGTGACATGATGCTGTTTTCTGACCAACTAGTGAGGGAAACCAGAGGACACTCAATTCCTGCTATAGAATCACCAAACCACATGTTTCTGGCTTGGAAACTTGTTTGTGGTCAAAAGTAACAGCCTGTTACAACATGCTCTCAAAATGCTTTTCGGGGCCTGAAAACGCTAAAAGTGAGATGATGCTGTTTTCTGACCAACTAGTGAGGGAAACCACAGGAAACTGAATTACTGCTATAGAATCACCAAACCACATGTTTCTGGCTTGGAAACTTGTTTCTGAGTGCTTCTGGTCAAAAGTAACAGCCTAACTTGCGACATGCTGTAAAAATGCTTTTCAGGGCCTGAAAACGCTAAAAGTAAGATGATGCTGTTTTCTGACCAACTAGTGAGGGAAACCACAGGAAACTGAATGACTGGTATAGAATCACCAAACCACATGTTTCTGGCTTGGAAACTTGTTTCTGAGTGCTTCTGGTCAAAAGTATCAGCCTGAATTGCAACATGCTGTCAAAATGCTTTTCAGGGCCTGAAAACGCTAAAAGTAAGGTGATGCTGTTTTCTGACCAACTAGTGAGGAAAACCAGAGGAAACTGCATTGCTGCTATAGAATCACCAAACCACATGTTTCTGGCTTGGAAACTTGTTTCTGAGTGCTTCTGGTCAAAAGTAACAGCCTAAGTTACAACATGCTGTCAAAATGCTTTTCGGGGCCTGAAAACGCTGAAAGTGACATGATGCTGTTTTCTGACCAACTAGTGAGGGAAACCAGAGGACACTCAATTCCTGCTATAGAATCACCAAACCACATGTTTCTGGCTTGGAAACTTGTTTGTGGTCAAAAGTAACAGCCTATTACAACATGCTCTCAAAATGCTTTTCGGGGCCTGAAAACGCTAAAAATGAGATGATGCTGTTTTCTGACCAACTAGTGAGAGAACCAGAGTGAATTAGATTGTTGCTATAGAATCACCAAACCACATGTTTCTGGCTTGGAAACTTGTTTGTGGTCAAAAGTAACAGCCTGTTACAACATGCTCTCAAAATGCTTTTCGAGGACTGAAAACGCTAAAAGTGACATGATGCTGTTTTCTGACCAACTAGTGAGGGAAGCCACAGGAAACTGAATTACTGCTATAGAATCACCAAACCACATGTTTCTGGCTTGGAAACTTGTTTGTGGTCAAAAGTAACAGCCTATTACAACATGCTCTCAAAATGCTTTTCCGGGCCTGAAAACGCTAAAAATGAGATGATGCTGTTTTCTGACCAACTAGTGAGAGAACCAGAGTGAATTAGATTGTTGCTATAGAATCACCAAACCACATGTTTCTGGCTTGGAAACTTGTTTGTGGTCAAAAGTAACAGCCTGTTACAACATGCTCTCAAAATGCTTTTCAAGGCCTGAAAACGCTAAAAGTGACATGATGCTGTTTTCTGACCAACTAGTGAGGGAAACCACAGGAAACTGAATTACTGCTATAGAATCACCAAACCACATGTTTCTGGCTTGGAAACTTGTTTCTGAGTGCTTCTGGTCAAAAGTAACAGCCTAAATTGCAACATGCTGTCAAAATGCTTTTCAGGGCCTGAAAACGCTAAAAGTAAGATGATGCTGTTTTCTGACCAACTAGTGAGGAAAACCAGAGGAAACTGCATTGCTGCTATAGAATCACCAAACCACATGTTTCTTGCTTGGAAACTTGTTTCTGAGTGCTTCTGGTCAAAAGTAACAGCCTAAGTTACAACATGCTGTCAAAATGCTTTTCGGGGCCTGAAAACGCTGAAAGTGACATGATGCTGTTTTCTGACCAACTAGTGAGGGAAACCAGAGGACACTCAATTCCTGCTATAGAATCACCAAACCACATGTTTCTGGCTTGGAAACTTGTTTGTGGTCAAAAGTAATAGCCTGTTACAACATGCTCTCAAAATGCTTTTCGAGGACTGAAAACGCTAAAAGTGACATGATGCTGTTTTCTGACCAACTAGTGAGGGAAGCCACAGGAAACTGAATTACTGCTATAGAATCACCAAACCACATGTTTCTGGCTTGGAAACTTGTTTCTGGTCAAAAGTAACAGCCTGTTACAGCATGCTCTCAAAATGCTTTTCGAGGACTGAAAACGCTAAAAGTGACATGATGCTGTTTTCTGACCAACTAGTGAGGGAAACCACAGGAAACTGAATTACTGCTATAGAATCACCAAACCACATGTTTCTGGCGTGGAAACTTGTTTCTGAGTGCTTCTGGTCAAAAGTAACAGCCTAAGTTACAACATGCTCTCAAAATGCTTTTCGGGGCCTGAAAACGCTAAAAGTGAGATGATGCTGTTTTCTCACCAACTAGTCAGGGAAACCACAGGAAACTGAATTACTGCTATAGAATCACCAAACCACATGTTTCTGGCTTGGAAACTTGTTTGTGGTCAAAAGTAACAGCCTATTACAACATGCTCTCAAAATGCTTTTCGGGGCCTGAAAACGCTAAAAATGAGATGATGCTGTTTTCTGACCAACTAGTGAGAGAACCAGAGTGAATTAGATTGTTGCTATAGAATCACCAAACCACATGTTTCTGGCTTGGAAACTTGTTTGTGGTCAAAAGTAACAGCCTGTTACAACATGCTCTCAAAATGCTTTTCAAGGCCTGAAAACGCTAAAAGTGACATGATGCTGTTTTCTGACCAACTAGTGAGGGAAACCACAGGAAACTGAATTACTGCTATAGAATCACCAAACCACATGTTTCTGGCTTGGAAACTTGTTTCTGAGTGCTTCTGGTCAAAAGTAACAGCCTAAATTGCAACATGCTGTCAAAATGCTTTTCAGGGCCTGAAAACGCTAAAAGTAAGATGATGCTGTTTTCTGACCAACTAGTGAGGAAAACCAGAGGAAACTGCATTGCTGCTATAGAATCACCAAACCACATGTTTCTGGCTTGGAAACTTGTTTCTGAGTGCTTCTGGTCAAAAGTAACAGCCTAAGTTACAAC
The DNA here is from genome assembly GCF_041903045.1 of Epinephelus lanceolatus. Classification (NCBI taxonomy): domain Eukaryota; kingdom Metazoa; phylum Chordata; class Actinopteri; order Perciformes; family Serranidae; genus Epinephelus; species Epinephelus lanceolatus. Next base: position 19,633,457 of record NC_135757.1, on the reverse strand, counting down.
ATGCTGTCAAAATGCTTTTCGGGGCCTGAAAACGCTGAAAGTGACATGATGCTGTTTTCTGACCAACTAGTGAGGGAAACCAGAGGACACTCAATTCCTGCTATAGAATCACCAAACCACATGTTTCTGGCTTGGAAACTTGTTTGTGGTCAAAAGTAACAGCCTATTACAACATGCTCTCAAAATGCTTTTCGGGGCCTGAAAACGCTAAAAATGAGATGATGCTGTTTTCTGACCAACTAGTGAGAGAACCAGAGTGAATTAGATTGTTGCTATAGAATCACCAAACCACATGTTTCTGGCTTGGAAACTTGTTTGTGGTCAAAAGTAACAGCCTGTTACAACATGCTGTCAAAATGCTTTTCGGGGCCTGAAAACGCTGAAAGTGACATGATGCTGTTTTCTGACCAACTAGTGAGGGAAACCAGAGGACACTCAATTCCTGCTATAGAATCACCAAACCACATGTTTCTGGCTTGGAAACTTGTTTGTGGTCAAAAGTAACAGCCTATTACAACATGCTCTCAAAATGCTTTTCGGGGCCTGAAAACGCTAAAAATGAGATGATGCTATTTTCTGACCAACTAGTGAGAGAACCAGAGTGAATTAGATTGTTGCTATAGAATCACCAAACCACATGTTTCTGGCTTGGAAACTTGTTTGTGGTCAAAAGTAACAGCCTGTTACAACATGCTGTCAAAATGCTTTTCGGGGCCTGAAAACGCTGAAAGTGACATGATGCTGTTTTCTATCCAACTAGTGAGGGAAACCAGAGGACACTCAATTCCTGCTATAGAATCACCAAACCACATGTTTCTGGCTTGGAAACTTGTTTGTGGTCAAAAGTAACAGCCTGTTACAACATGCTCTCAAAATGCTTTTCGGGGCCTGAAAACGCTAAAAGTGAGATGATGCTGTTTTCTGACCAACTAGTGAGGGAAACCACAGGAAACTGAATTACTGCTATAGAATCACCAAACCACATGTTTCTGGCTTGGAAACTTGTTTGTGGTCAAAAGTAACAGCCTGTTACAACATGCTCTCAAAATGCTTTTCGAGGACTGAAAACGCTAAAAGTGAGATGATGCTGTTTTCTGACCAACTAGTGAGGGAAACCACAGGAAACTGAATTACTGCTATAGAACCACCACAAACCACATGTTTCTGGCTTGGAAACTTGTTTCTGGTCAAAAGTAACAGCCTGTTACAACATGCTCTCAAAATGCTTTTCGAGGACTGAAAACGCTAAAAGTGACATGATGCTGTTTTCTGACCAACTAGTGAGAGAACCAGAGTGAATTAGATTGTTGCTATAGAATCACCAAACCACATGTTTCTGGCTTGGAAACTTGTTTGTGGTCAAAAGTAACAGCCTGTTACAACATGCTCTCAAAATGCTTTTCGGGGCCTGAAAACGCTAAAAGTGAGATGATGCTGTTTTCTGACCAACTAGTGAGGGAAACCACAGGAAACTGAATTACTGCTATAGAATCACCAAACCACATGTTTCTGGCTTGGAAACTTGTTTGTGGTCAAAAGTAACAGCCTGTTACAACATGCTCTCAAAATGCTTTTCGGGGCCTGAAAACGCTAAAAGTGAGATGATGCTGTTTTCTGACCAACTAGTGAGAGAACCAGAGTGAATTAGATTGTTGCTATAGAATCACCAAACCACATGTTTCTGGCTTGGAAACTTGTTTGTGGTCAAAAGTAACAGCCTGTTACAACATGCTCTCAAAATGCTTTTCAAGGCCTGAAAACGCTAAAAGTGACATGATGCTGTTTTCTGACCAACTAGTGAGGGAAACCACAGGAAACTGAATTACTGCTATAGAATCACCAAACCACATGTTTCTGGCTTGGAAACTTGTTTCTGAGTGCTTCTGGTCAAAAGTAACAGCCTAAATTGCAACATGCTGTCAAAATGCTTTTCAGGGCCTGAAAACGCTAAAAGTAAGATGATGCTGTTTTCTGACCAACTAGTGAGGAAAACCAGAGGAAACTGCATTGCTGCTATAGAATCACCAAACCACATGTTTCTGGCTTGGAAACTTGTTTCTGAGTGCTTCTGGTCAAAAGTAACAGCCTAAGTTACAACATGCTGTCAAAATGCTTTTCGGGGCCTGAAAACGCTGAAAGTGACATGATGCTGTTTTCTGACCAACTAGTGAGGGAAACCAGAGGACACTCAATTCCTGCTATAGAATCACCAAACCACATGTTTCTGGCTTGGAAACTTGTTTGTGGTCAAAAGTAACAGCCTGTTACAACATGCTCTCAAAATGCTTTTCGGGGCCTGAAAACGCTAAAAGTGAGATGATGCTGTTTTCTGACCAACTAGTGAGGGAAACCACAGGAAACTGAATTACTGCTATAGAATCACCAAACCACATGTTTCTGGCTTGGAAACTTGTTTGTGGTCAAAAGTAACAGCCTGTTACAACATGCTCTCGAAATGCTTTTCGGGGCCTGAAAACGCTAAAAGTGAGATGATGCTGTTTTCTGACCAACTAGTGAGGGAAACCACAGGAAACTGAATTACTGCTATAGAATCACCAAACCACATGTTTCTGGCTTGGAAACTTGTTTCTGAGTGCTTCTGGTCAAAAGTAACAGCCTAACTTGCGACATGCTGTAAAAATGCTTTTCAGGGCCTGAAAACGCTAAAAGTAAGATGATGCTGTTTTCTGACCAACTAGTGAGGGAAACCACAGGAAACTGAATGACTGGTATAGAATCACCAAACCACATGTTTCTGGCTTGGAAACTTGTTTCTGAGTGCTTCTGGTCAAAAGTATCAGCCTGAATTGCAACATGCTGTCAAAATGCTTTTCAGGGCCTGAAAACGCTAAAAGTAAGGTGATGCTGTTTTCTGACCAACTAGTGAGGAAAACCAGAGGAAACTGCATTGCTGCTATAGAATCACCAAACCACATGTTTCTGGCTTGGAAACTTGTTTCTGAGTGCTTCTGGTCAAAAGTAACAGCCTAAGTTACAACATGCTGTCAAAATGCTTTTCGGGGCCTGAAAACGCTGAAAGTGACATGATGCTGTTTTCTGACCAACTAGTGAGGGAAACCAGAGGACACTCAATTCCTGCTATAGAATCACCAAACCACATGTTTCTGGCTTGGAAACTTGTTTGTGGTCAAAAGTAACAGCCTATTACAACATGCTCTCAAAATGCTTTTCGGGGCCTGAAAACGCTAAAAATGAGATGATGCTGTTTTCTGACCAACTAGTGAGAGAACCAGAGTGAATTAGATTGTTGCTATAGAATCACCAAACCACATGTTTCTGGCTTGGAAACTTGTTTGTGGTCAAAAGTAACAGCCTGTTACAACATGCTCTCAAAATGCTTTTCGAGGACTGAAAACGCTAAAAGTGACATGATGCTGTTTTCTGACCAACTAGTGAGGGAAGCCACAGGAAACTGAATTACTGCTATAGAATCACCAAACCACATGTTTCTGGCTTGGAAACTTGTTTGTGGTCAAAAGTAACAGCCTATTACAACATGCTCTCAAAATGCTTTTCCGGGCCTGAAAACGCTAAAAATGAGATGATGCTGTTTTCTGACCAACTAGTGAGAGAACCAGAGTGAATTAGATTGTTGCTATAGAATCACCAAACCACATGTTTCTGGCTTGGAAACTTGTTTGTGGTCAAAAGTAACAGCCTGTTACAACATGCTCTCAAAATGCTTTTCAAGGCCTGAAAACGCTAAAAGTGACATGATGCTGTTTTCTGACCAACTAGTGAGGGAAACCACAGGAAACTGAATTACTGCTATAGAATCACCAAACCACATGTTTCTGGCTTGGAAACTTGTTTCTGAGTGCTTCTGGTCAAAAGTAACAGCCTAAATTGCAACATGCTGTCAAAATGCTTTTCAGGGCCTGAAAACGCTAAAAGTAAGATGATGCTGTTTTCTGACCAACTAGTGAGGAAAACCAGAGGAAACTGCATTGCTGCTATAGAATCACCAAACCACATGTTTCTTGCTTGGAAACTTGTTTCTGAGTGCTTCTGGTCAAAAGTAACAGCCTAAGTTACAACATGCTGTCAAAATGCTTTTCGGGGCCTGAAAACGCTGAAAGTGACATGATGCTGTTTTCTGACCAACTAGTGAGGGAAACCAGAGGACACTCAATTCCTGCTATAGAATCACCAAACCACATGTTTCTGGCTTGGAAACTTGTTTGTGGTCAAAAGTAATAGCCTGTTACAACATGCTCTCAAAATGCTTTTCGAGGACTGAAAACGCTAAAAGTGACATGATGCTGTTTTCTGACCAACTAGTGAGGGAAGCCACAGGAAACTGAATTACTGCTATAGAATCACCAAACCACATGTTTCTGGCTTGGAAACTTGTTTCTGGTCAAAAGTAACAGCCTGTTACAGCATGCTCTCAAAATGCTTTTCGAGGACTGAAAACGCTAAAAGTGACATGATGCTGTTTTCTGACCAACTAGTGAGGGAAACCACAGGAAACTGAATTACTGCTATAGAATCACCAAACCACATGTTTCTGGCGTGGAAACTTGTTTCTGAGTGCTTCTGGTCAAAAGTAACAGCCTGTTACAACATGCTCTCAAAATGCTTTTCAAGAACTGAAAACGCTAAAAGTGACATGATGCTGTTTTCTGACCAACTAGTGAGGGAAACCACAGGAAACTGAATTACTGCTATAGAACCACCACAAACCACATGTTTCTGGCTTGGAAACTTGTTTCTGGTCAAAAGTAACAGCCTGTTACAACATGCTCTCAAAATGCTTTTCGAGGACTGAAAACGCTAAAAGTGACATGATGCTGTTTTCTGACCAACTAGTGAGAGAACCAGAGTGAATTAGATTGTTGCTATAGAATCACCAAACCACATGTTTCTGGCTTGGAAACTTGTTTGTGGTCAAAAGTAACAGCCTGTTACAACATGCTCTCAAAATGCTTTTCGGGGCCTGAAAACGCTAAAAGTGAGATGATGCTGTTTTCTGACCAACTAGTGAGGGAAACCACAGGAAACTGAATTACTGCTATAGAATCACCAAACCACATGTTTCTGGCTTGGAAACTTGTTTGTGGTCAAAAGTAACAGCCTGTTACAACATGCTCTCAAAATGCTTTTCGGGGCCTGAAAACGCTAAAAGTGAGATGATGCTGTTTTCTGACCAACTAGTGAGGGAAACCACAGGAAACTGAATTACTGCTATAGAATCACCAAACCACATGTTTCTGGCTTGGAAACTTGTTTGTGGTCAAAAGTAACAGCCTGTTACAACATGCTCTCAAAATGCTTTTCGAGGACTGAAAACGCTAAAAGTGACATGATGCTGTTTTCTGACCAACTAGTGAGGGAAGCCACAGGAAACTGAATTACTGCTATAGAATCACCAAACCACATGTTTCTGGCTTGGAAACTTGTTTGTGGTCAAAAGTAACAGCCTATTACAACATGCTCTCAAAATGCTTTTCGGGGCCTGAAAACGCTAAAAATGAGATGATGCTGTTTTCTGACCAACTAGTGAGAGAACCAGAGTGAATTAGATTGTTGCTATAGAATCACCAAACCACATGTTTCTGGCTTGGAAACTTGTTTGTGGTCAAAAGTAACAGCCTGTTACAACATGCTCTCAAAATGCTTTTCAAGGCCTGAAAACGCTAAAAGTGACATGATGCTGTTTTCTGACCAACTAGTGAGGGAAACCACAGGAAACTGAATTACTGCTATAGAATCACCAAACCACATGTTTCTGGCTTGGAAACTTGTTTCTGAGTGCTTCTGGTCAAAAGTAACAGCCTAAATTGCAACATGCTGTCAAAATGCTTTTCAGGGCCTGAAAACGCTAAAAGTAAGATGATGCTGTTTTCTGACCAACTAGTGAGGAAAACCAGAGGAAACTGCATTGCTGCTATAGAATCACCAAACCACATGTTTCTGGCTTGGAAACTTGTTTCTGAGTGCTTCTGGTCAAAAGTAACAGCCTAAGTTACAACATGCTGTCAAAATGCTTTTCGGGGCCTGAAAACGCTGAAAGTGACATGATGCTGTTTTCTGACCAACTAGTGAGGGAAACCAGAGGACACTCAATTCCTGCTATAGAATCACCAAACCACATGTTTCTGGCTTGGAAACTTGTTTGTGGTCAAAAGTAACAGCCTGTTACAACATGCTCTCAAAATGCTTTTCAAGGACTGAAAACGCTAAAAGTGACATGATGCTGTTTTCTGACCAACTAGTGAGGGAAACCACAGGAAACTGAATTACTGCTATAGAACCACCACAAACCACATGTTTCTGGCTTGGAAACTTGTTTCTGGTCAAAAGTAACAGCCTGTTACAACATGCTCTCAAAATGCTTTTCGAGGACTGAAAACGCTAAAAGTGACATGATGCTGTTTTCTGACCAACTAGTGAGAGAACCAGAGTGAATTAGATTGTTGCTATAGAATCACCAAACCACATGTTTCTGGCTTGGAAACTTGTTTGTGGTCAAAAGTAACAGCCTGTTACAACATGCTCTCAAAATGCTTTTTGGGGCCTGAAAACGCTAAAAGTGAGATGATGCTGTTTTCTGACCAAATAGTGAGGGAAACCACAGGAAACTGAATTACTGCTATAGAATCACCAAACCACATGTTTCTGGCTTGGAAACTTGTTTGTGGTCAAAAGTAACAGCCTGTTACAACATGCTCTCAAAATGCTTTTCGAGGACTGAAAACGCTAAAAGTGACATGATGCTGTTTTCTGACCAACTAGTGAGGGAAGCCACAGGAAACTGAATTACTGCTATAGAATCACCAAACCACATGTTTCTGGCTTGGAAACTTGTTTGTGGTCAAAAGTAACAGCCTATTACAACATGCTCTCAAAATGCTTTTCGGGGCCTGAAAACGCTAAAAATGAGATGATGCTGTTTTCTGACCAACTAGTGAGAGAACCAGAGTGAATTAGATTGTTGCTATAGAATCACCAAACCACATGTTTCTGGCTTGGAAACTTGTTTGTGGTCAAAAGTAACAGCCTGTTACAACATGCTCTCAAAATGCTTTTCAAGGCCTGAAAACGCTAAAAGTGACATGATGCTGTTTTCTGACCAACTAGTGAGGGAAACCACAGGAAACTGAATTACTGCTATAGAATCACCAAACCACATGTTTCTGGCTTGGAAACTTGTTTCTGAGTGCTTCTGGTCAAAAGTAACAGCCTAAATTGCAACATGCTGTCAAAATGCTTTTCAGGGCCTGAAAACGCTAAAAGTAAGATGATGCTGTTTTCTGACCAACTAGTGAGGAAAACCAGAGGAAACTGCATTGCTGCTATAGAATCACCAAACCACATGTTTCTTGCTTGGAAACTTGTTTCTGAGTGCTTCTGGTCAAAAGTAACAGCCTAAGTTACAACATGCTGTCAAAATGCTTTTCGGGGCCTGAAAACGCTGAAAGTGACATGATGCTGTTTTCTGACCAACTAGTGAGGGAAACCAGAGAACACTCAATTCCTGCTATAGAATCACCAAACCACATGTTTCTGGCTTGGAAACTTGTTTGTGGTCAAAAGTAACAGCCTGTTACAACATGCTCTCAAAATGCTTTTCGAGGACTGAAAACGCTAAAAGTGACATGATGCTGTTTTCTGACCAACTAGTGAGGGAAGCCACAGGAAACTGAATTACTGCTATAGAATCACCAAACCACATGTTTCTGGCTTGGAAACTTGTTTCTGGTCAAAAGTAACAGCCTGTTACAGCATGCTCTCAAAATGCTTTTCGAGGACTGAAAACGCTAAAAGTGACATGATGCTGTTTTCTGACCAACTAGTGAGGGAAACCACAGGAAACTGAATTACTGCTATAGAATCACCAAACCACATGTTTCTGGGGTGGAAACTTGTTTCTGAGTGCTTCTGGTCAAAAGTAACAGCCTAAGTTACAACATGCTCTCAAAATGCTTTTCGGGGCCTGAAAACGCTAAAAGTGAGATGATGCTGTTTTCTCACCAACTAGTCAGGGAAACCACAGGAAACTGAATTACTGCTATAGAATCACCAAACCACATGTTTCTGGCTTGGAAACTTGTTTGTGGTCAAAAGTAACAGCCTATTACAACATGCTCTCAAAATGCTTTTCGGGGCCTGAAAACGCTAAAAATGAGATGATGCTGTTTTCTGACCAACTAGTGAGAGAACCAGAGTGAATTAGATTGTTGCTATAGAATCACCAAACCACATGTTTCTGGCTTGGAAACTTGTTTGTGGTCAAAAGTAACAGCCTGTTACAACATGCTCTCAAAATGCTTTTCAAGGCCTGAAAACGCTAAAAGTGACATGATGCTGTTTTCTGACCAACTAGTGAGGGAAACCACAGGAAACTGAATTACTGCTATAGAATCACCAAACCACATGTTTCTGGCTTGGAAACTTGTTTCTGAGTGCTTCTGGTCAAAAGTAACAGCCTAAATTGCAACATGCTGTCAAAATGCTTTTCAGGGCCTGAAAACGCTAAAAGTAAGATGATGCTGTTTTCTGACCAACTAGTGAGGAAAACCAGAGGAAACTGCATTGCTGCTATAGAATCACCAAACCACATGTTTCTGGCTTGGAAACTTGTTTCTGAGTGCTTCTGGTCAAAAGTAACAGCCTAAGTTACAACATGCTGTCAAAATGCTTTTCGGGGCCTGAAAACGCTGAAAGTGACATGATGCTGTTTTCTGACCAACTAGTGAGGGAAACCAGAGGACACTCAATTCCTGCTATAGAATCACCAAACCACATGTTTCTGGCTTGGAAACTTGTTTGTGGTCAAAAGTAACAGCCTGTTACAACATGCTCTCAAAATGCTTTTCAAGGACTGAAAACGCTAAAAGTGACATGATGCTGTTTTCTGACCAACTAGTGAGGGAAACCACAGGAAACTGAATTACTGCTATAGAACCACCACAAACCACATGTTTCTGGCTTGGAAACTTGTTTCTGGTCAAAAGTAACAGCCTGTTACAACATGCTCTCAAAATGCTTTTCGAGGACTGAAAACGCTAAAAGTGACATGATGCTGTTTTCTGACCAACTAGTGAGAGAACCAGAGTGAATTAGATTGTTGCTATAGAATCACCAAACCACATGTTTCTGGCTTGGAAACTTGTTTGTGGTCAAAAGTAACAGCCTGTTACAACATGCTCTCAAAATGCTCTTCGGGGCCTGAAAACGCTAAAAGTGAGATGATGCTGTTTTCTGACCAACTAGTGAGGGAAACCACAGGAAACTGAATTACTGCTATAGAATCACCAAACCACATGTTTCTGGCTTGGAAACTTGTTTGTGGTCAAAAGTAACAGCCTGTTACAACATGCTCTCAAAATGCTTTTCGAGGACTGAAAACGCTAAAAGTGACATGATGCTGTTTTCTGACCAACTAGTGAGGGAAGCCACAGGAAACTGAATTACTGCTATAGAATCACCAAACCACATGTTTCTGGCTTGGAAACTTGTTTGTGGTCAAAAGTAACAGCCTATTACAACATGCTCTCAAAATGCTTTTCGGGGCCTGAAAACGCTAAAAATGAGATGATGCTGTTTTCTGACCAACTAGTGAGAGAACCAGAGTGAATTAGATTGTTGCTATAGAATCACCAAACCACATGTTTCTGGCTTGGAAACTTGTTTGTGGTCAAAAGTAACAGCCTGTTACAACATGCTCTCAAAATGCTTTTCAAGGCCTGAAAACGCTAAAAGTGACATGATGCTGTTTTCTGACCAACTAGTGAGGGAAACCACAGGAAACTGAATTACTGCTATAGAATCACCAAACCACATGTTTCTGGCTTGGAAACTTGTTTCTGAGTGCTTCTGGTCAAAAGTAACAGCCTAAATTGCAACATGATGTCAAAATGCTTTTCAGGGCCTGAAAACGCTAAAAGTAAGATGATGCTGTTTTCTGACCAACTAGTGAGGAAAACCAGAGGAAACTGCATTGCTGCTATAGAATCACCAAACCACATGTTTCTGGCTTGGAAACTTGTTTCTGAGTGCTTCTGGTCAAAAGTAACAGCCTAAGTTACAACATGCTGTCAAAATGCTTTTCGGGGCCTGAAAACGCTGAAAGTGACATGATGCTGTTTTCTGACCAACTAGTGAGGGAAACCAGAGGACACTCAATTCCTGCTATAGAATCACCAAACCACATGTTTCTGGCTTGGAAACTTGTTTGTGGTCAAAAGTAACAGCCTGTTACAACATGCTCTCAAAATGCTTTTCAAGGACTGAAAACGCTAAAAGTGACATGATGCTGTTTTCTGACCAACTAGTGAGGGAAACCACAGGAAACTGAATTACTGCTATAGAACCACCACAAACCACATGTTTCTGGCTTGGAAACTTGTTTCTGGTCAAAAGTAACAGCCTGTTACAACATGCTCTCAAAATGCTTTTCGAGGACTGAAAACGCTAAAAGTGACATGATGCTGTTTTCTGACCAACTAGTGAGAGAACCAGAGTGAATTAGATTGTTGCTATAGAATCACCAAACCACATGTTTCTGGCTTGGAAACTTGTTTGTGGTCAAAAGTAACAGCCTGTTACAACATGCTCTCAAAATGCTTTTCGGGGCCTGAAAACGCTAAAAGTGAGATGATGCTGTTTTCTGACCAACTAGTGAGGGAAACCACAGGAAACTGAATTACTGCTATAGAATCACCAAACCACATGTTTCTGGCTTGGAAACTTGTTTGTGGTCAAAAGTAACAGCCTGTTACAACATGCTCTCAAAATGCTTTTCGGGGCCTGAAAACGCTAAAAGTGAGATGATGCTGTTTTCTGACCAACTAGTGAGGGAAACCACAGGAAACTGAATTACTGCTATAGAATCACCAAACCACATGTTTCTGGCTTGGAAACTTGTTTGTGGTCAAAAGTAACAGCCTGTTACAACATGCTCTCAAAATGCTTTTCGAGGACTGAAAACGCTAAAAGTGACATGATGCTGTTTTCTGACCAACTAGTGAGGGAAGCCACAGGAAACTGAATTACTGCTATAGAATCACCAAACCACATGTTTCTGGCTTGGAAACTTGTTTGTGGTCAAAAGTAACAGCCTATTACAACATGCTCTCAAAATGCTTTTCGGGGCCTGAAAACGCTAAAAATGAGATGATGCTGTTTTCTGACCAACTAGTGAGAGAACCAGAGTGAATTAGATTGTTGCTATAGAATCACCAAACCACATGTTTCTGGCTTGGAAACTTGTTTGTGGTCAAAAGTAACAGCCTGTTACAACATGCTCTCAAAATGCTTTTCAAGGCCTGAAAACGCTAAAAGTGACATGATGCTGTTTTCTGACCAACTAGTGAGGGAAACCACAGGAAACTGAATTACTGCTATAGAATCACCAAACCACATGTTTCTGGCTTGGAAACTTGTTTCTGAGTGCTTCTGGTCAAAAGTAACAGCCTAAATTGCAACATGCTGTCAAAATGCTTTTCAGGGCCTGAAAACGCTAAAAGTAAGATGATGCTGTTTTCTGACCAACTAGTGAGGAAAACCAGAGGAAACTGCATTGCTGCTATAGAATCACCAAACCACATGTTTCTGGCTTGGAAACTTGTTTCTGAGTGCTTCTGGTCAAAAGTAACAGCCTAAGTTACAACATGCTGTCAAAATGCTTTTCGGGGCCTGAAAACGCTGAAAGTGACATGATGCTGTTTTCTGACCAACTAGTGAGGGAAACCAGAGGACACTCAATTCCTGCTATAGAATCACCAAACCACATGTTTCTGGCTTGGAAACTTGTTTGTGGTCAAAAGTAACAGCCTGTTACAACATGCTCTCAAAATGCTTTTCAAGGACTGAAAACGCTAAAAGTGACATGATGCTGTTTTCTGACCAACTAGTGAGGGAAACCACAGGAAACTGAATTACTGCTATAGAACCACCACAAACCACATGTTTCTGGCTTGGAAACTTGTTTCTGGTCAAAAGTAACAGCCTGTTACAACATGCTCTCAAAATGCTTTTCGAGGACTGAAAACGCTAAAAGTGACATGATGCTGTTTTCTGACCAACTAGTGAGAGAACCAGAGTGAATTAGATTGTTGCTATAGAATCACCAAACCACATGTTTCTGGCTTGGAAACTTGTTTGTGGTCAAAAGTAACAGCCTGTTACAACATGCTCTCAAAATGCTTTTCGGGGCCTGAAAACGCTAAAAGTGAGATGATGCTGTTTTCTGACCAACTAGTGAGGGAAACCACAGGAAACTGAATTACTGCTATAGAATCACCAAACCACATGTTTCTGGCTTGGAAACTTGTTTGTGGTCAAAAGTAACAGCCTGTTACAACATGCTCTCAAAATGCTTTTCGGGGCCTGAAAACGCTAAAAGTGAGATGATGCTGTTTTCTGACCAACTAGTGAGGGAAACCACAGGAAACTGAATTACTGCTATAGAATCACCAAACCACATGTTTCTGGCTTGGAAACTTGTTTGTGGTCAAAAGTAACAGCCTGTTACAACATGCTCTCAAAATGCTTTTCGAGGACTGAAAACGCTAAAAGTGACATGATGCTGTTTTCTGACCAACTAGTGAGGGAAGCCACAGGAAACTGAATTACTGCTATAGAATCACCAAACCACATGTTTCTGGCTTGGAAACTTGTTTGTGGTCAAAAGTAACAGCCTATTACAACATGCTCTCAAAATGCTTTTCGGGGCCTGAAAACGCTAAAAATGAGATGATGCTGTTTTCTGACCAACTAGTGAGAGAACCAGAGTGAATTAGATTGTTGCTATAGAATCACCAAACCACATGTTTCTGGCTTGGAAACTTGTTTGTGGTCAAAAGTAACAGCCTGTTACAACATGCTCTCAAAATGCTTTTCAAGGCCTGAAAACGCTAAAAGTGACATGATGCTGTTTTCTGACCAACTAGTGAGGGAAACCACAGGAAACTGAATTACTGCTATAGAATCACCAAACCACATGTTTCTGGCTTGGAAACTTGTTTCTGAGTGCTTCTGGTCAAAAGTAACAGCCTAAATTGTAACATGCTGTCAAAATGCTTTTCAGGGCCTGAAAACGCTAAAAGTAAGATGATGCTGTTTTCTGACCAACTAGTGAGGAAAACCAGAGGAAACTGCATTGCTGCTATAGAATCACCAAACCACATGTTTCTGGCTTGGAAACTTGTTTCTGAGTGCTTCTGGTCAAAAGTAACAGCCTAAGTTACAACATGCTGTCAAAATGCTTTTCGGGGCCTGAAAACGCTGAAAGTGACATGATGCTGTTTTCTGACCAACTAGTGAGGGAAACCAGAGGACACTCAATTCCTGCTATAGAATCACCAAACCACATGTTTCTGGCTTGGAAACTTGTTTGTGGTCAAAAGTAACAGCCTGTTACAACATGCTCTCAAAATGCTTTTCAAGGACTGAAAACGCTAAAAGTGACATGATGCTGTTTTCTGACCAACTAGTGAGGGAAACCACAGGAAACTGAATTACTGCTATAGAACCACCACAAACCACATGTTTCTGGCTTGGAAACTTGTTTCTGGTCAAAAGTAACAGCCTGTTACAACATGCTCTCAAAATGCTTTTCGAGGACTGAAAACGCTAAAAGTGACATGATGCTGTTTTCTGACCAACTAGTGAGAGAACCAGAGTGAATTAGATTGTTGCTATAGAATCACCAAACCACATGTTTCTGGCTTGGAAACTTGTTTGTGGTCAAAAGTAACAGCCTGTTACAACATGCTCTCAAAATGCTTTTCGGGGCCTGAAAACGCTAAAAGTGAGATGATGCTGTTTTCTGACCAACTAGTGAGGGAAACCACAGGAAACTGAATTACTGCTATAGAATCACCAAACCACATGTTTCTGGCTTGGAAACTTGTTTGTGGTCAAAAGTAACAGCCTGTTACAACATGCTCTCAAAATGCTTTTCGAGGACTGAAAACGCTAAAAGTGACATGATGCTGTTTTCTGACCAACTAGTGAGGGAAGCCACAGGAAACTGAATTACTGCTATAGAATCACCAAACCACATGTTTCTGGCTTGGAAACTTGTTTGTGGTCAAAAGTAACAGCCTATTACAACATGCTCTCAAAATGCTTTTCGGGGCCTGAAAACGCTAAAAATGAGATGATGCTGTTTTCTGACCAACTAGTGAGAGAACCAGAGTGAATTAGATTGTTGCTATAGAATCACCAAACCACATGTTTCTGGCTTGGAAACTTGTTTGTGGTCAAAAGTAACAGCCTGTTACAACATGCTCTCAAAATGCTTTTCAAGGCCTGAAAACGCTAAAAGTGACATGATGCTGTTTTCTGACCAACTAGTGAGGGAAACCACAGGAAACTGAATTACTGCTATAGAATCACCAAACCACATGTTTCTGGCTTGGAAACTTGTTTCTGAGTGCTTCTGGTCAAAAGTAACAGCCTAAATTGCAACATGCTGTCAAAATGCTTTTCGGGGCCTGAAAACGCTGAAAGTGACATGATGCTGTTTTCTGACCAACTAGTGAGGGAAACCAGAGGACACTCAATTCCTGCTATAGAATCACCAAACCACATGTTTCTGGCTTGGAAACTTGTTTGTGGTCAAAAGTAACAGCCTGTTACAACATGCTCTCAAAATGCTTTTCGAGGACTGAAAACGCTAAAAGTGACATGATGCTGTTTTCTGACCAACTAGCGAGGGAAGCCACAGGAAACTGAATTACTGCTATAGAATCACCAAACCACATGTTTCTGGCTTGGAAACTTGTTTCTGGTCAAAAGTAACAGCCTGTTACAGCATGCTCTCAAAATGCTTTTCGAGGACTGAAAACGCTAAAAGTGAGATGATGCTGTTTTCTGACCAACTAGTGAGGGAAACCACAGGAAACTGAATTACTGCTATAGAATCACCAAACCACATGTTTCTGGCGTGGAAACTTGTTTCTGAGTGCTTCTGGTCAAAAGTAACAGCCTAAGTTACAACATGCTCTCAAAATGCTTTTCGGGGCCTGAAAACGCTAAAAGTGAGATGATGCTGTTTTCTCACCAACTAGTCAGGCAAACCACAGGAAACTGAATTACTGCTATAGAATCACCAAACCACATGTTTCTGGCTTGGAAACTTGTTTGTGGTCAAAAGTAACAGCCTATTACAACATGCTCTCAAAATGCTTTTCGGGGCCTGAAAACGCTAAAAATGAGATGATGCTGTTTTCTGACCAACTAGTGAGAGAACCAGAGTGAATTAGATTGTTGCTATAGAATCACCAAACCACATGTTTCTGGCTTGGAAACTTGTTTGTGGTCAAAAGTAACAGCCTGTTACAACATGCTCTCAAAATGCTTTTCAAGGCCTGAAAACGCTAAAAGTGACATGATGCTGTTTTCTGACCAACTAGTGAGGGAAACCACAGGAAACTGAATTACTGCTATAGAATCACCAAACCACATGTTTCTGGCTTGGAAACTTGTTTCTGAGTGCTTCTGGTCAAAAGTAACAGCCTAAATTGCAACATGCTGTCAAAATGCTTTTCAGGGCCTGAAAACGCTAAAAGTAAGATGATGCTGTTTTCTGACCAACTAGTGAGGAAAACCAGAGGAAACTGCATTGCTGCTATAGAATCACCAAACCACATGTTTCTGGCTTGGAAACTTGTTTCTGAGTGCTTCTGGTCAAAAGTAACAGCCTAAGTTACAACATGCTGTCAAAATGCTTTTCGGGGCCTGAAAACGCTGAAAGTGACATGATGCTGTTTTCTGACCAACTAGTGAGGGAAACCAGAGGACACTCAATTCCTGCTATAGAATCACCAAACCACATGTTTCTGGCTTGGAAACTTGTTTGTGGTCAAAAGTAACAGCCTGTTACAACATGCTCTCAAAATGCTTTTCGAGGACTGAAAACGCTAAAAGTGACATGATGCTGTTTTCTGACCAACTAGTGAGGGAAGCCACAGGAAACTGAATTACTGCTATAGAATCACCAAACCACATGTTTCTGGCTTGGAAACTTGTTTCTGGTCAAAAGTAACAGCCTGTTACAGCATGCTCTCAAAATGCTTTTCGAGGACTGAAAACGCTAAAAGTGACATGATGCTGTTTTCTGACCAACTAGTGAGGGAAACCACAGGAAACTGAATTACTGCTATAGAATCACCAAACCACATGTTTCTGGCGTGGAAACTTGTTTCTGAGTGCTTCTGGTCAAAAGTAACAGCCTAAGTTACAACATGCTCTCAAAATGCTTTTCGGGGCCTGAAAACGCTAAAAGTGAGATGATGCTGTTTTCTCACCAACTAGTCAGGGAAACCACAGGAAACTGAATTACTGCTATAGAATCACCAAACCACATGTTTCTGGCTTGGAAACTTGTTTGTGGTCAAAAGTAACAGCCTATTACAACATGCTCTCAAAATGCTTTTCGGGGCCTGAAAACGCTAAAAATGAGATGATGCTGTTTTCTGACCAACTAGTGAGAGAACCAGAGTGAATTAGATTGTTGCTATAGAATCACCAAACCACATGTTTCTGGCTTGGAAACTTGTTTGTGGTCAAAAGTAACAGCCTGTTACAACATGCTCTCAAAATGCTTTTCAAGGCCTGAAAACGCTAAAAGTGACATGATGCTGTTTTCTGACCAACTAGTGAGGGAAACCACAGGAAACTGAATTACTGCTATAGAATCACCAAACCACATGTTTCTGGCTTGGAAACTTGTTTCTGAGTGCTTCTGGTCAAAAGTAACAGCCTAAATTGCAACATGCTGTCAAAATGCTTTTCAGGGCCTGAAAACGCTAAAAGTAAGATGATGCTGTTTTCTGACCAACTAGTGAGGAAAACCAGAGGAAACTGCATTGCTGCTATAGAATCACCAAACCACATGTTTCTGGCTTGGAAACTTGTTTCTGAGTGCTTCTGGTCAAAAGTAACAGCCTAAGTTACAACATGCTGTCAAAATGCTTTTCGGGGCCTGAAAACGCTGAAAGTGACATGATGCTGTTTTCTGACCAACTAGTGAGGGAAACCAGAGGACACTCAATTCCTGCTATAGAATCACCAAACCACATGTTTCTGGCTTGGAAACTTGTTTGTGGTCAAAAGTAACAGCCTGTTACAACATGCTCTCAAAATGCTTTTCAAGGACTGAAAACGCTAAAAGTGACATGATGCTGTTTTCTGACCAACTAGTGAGGGAAACCACAGGAAACTGAATTACTGCTATAGAACCACCACAAACCACATGTTTCTGGCTTGGAAACTTGTTTCTGGTCAAAAGTAACAGCCTGTTACAACATGCTCTCAAAATGCTTTTCGAGGACTGAAAACGCTAAAAGTGACATGATGCTGTTTTCTGACCAACTAGTGAGAGAACCAGAGTGAATTAGATTGTTGCTATAGAATCACCAAACCACATGTTTCTGGCTTGGAAACTTGTTTGTGGTCAAAAGTAACAGCCTGTTACAACATGCTCTCAAAATGCTTTTCGGGGCCTGAAAACGCTAAAAGTGAGATGATGCTGTTTTCTGACCAACTAGTGAGGGAAACCACAGGAAACTGAATTACTGCTATAGAATCACCAAACCACATGTTTCTGGCTTGGAAACTTGTTTGTGGTCAAAAGTAACAGCCTGTTACAACATGCTCTCAAAATGCTTTTCGGGGCCTGAAAACGCTAAAAGTGAGATGATGCTGTTTTCTGACCAACTAGTGAGGGAAACCAGAGGAAACTGGATTACTGCTATAGAATCACCAAACCACATGTTTCTGGCTTGGAAACTTGTTTGTGGTCAAAAGTAACAGCCTGTTACAACATGCTCTCAAAATGCTTTTCGGGGCCTGAAAACGCTAAAAGTGAGATGATGCTGTTTTCTGACCAACTAGTGAGGGAAACCAGAGGAAACTGGATTACTGCTATAGAATCACCAAACCACATGTTTCTGGCTTGGAAACTTGTTTGTGGTCAAAAGTAACAGCCTGTTACAACATGCTCTCAAAATGCTTTTCAAGGCCTGAAAACGCTAAAAGTGACATGATGCTGTTTTCTGACCAACTAGTGAGGGAAACCACAGGAAACTGAATTACTGCTATAGAATCACCAAACCACATGTTTCTGGCTTGGAAACTTGTTTGTGGTCAAAAGTAACAGCCTATTACAACATGCTCTCAAAATGCTTTTCGGGGCCTGAAAACGCTAAAAATGAGATGATGCTGTTTTCTGACCAACTAGTGAGAGAACCAGAGTGAATTAGATTGTTGCTATAGAATCACCAAACCACATGTTTCTGGCTTGGAAACTTGTTTGTGGTCAAAAGTAACAGCCTGTTACAACATGCTCTCAAAATGCTTTTCAAGGCCTGAAAACGCTAAAAGTGACATGATGCTGTTTTCTGACCAACTAGTGAGGGAAACCACAGGAAACTGAATTACTGCTATAGAATCACCAAACCACATGTTTCTGGCTTGGAAACTTGTTTCTGAGTGCTTCTGGTCAAAAGTAACAGCCTAAATTGCAACATGCTGTCAAAATGCTTTTCAGGGCCTGAAAACGCTAAAAGTAAGATGATGCTGTTTTCTGACCAACTAGTGAGGAAAACCAGAGGAAACTGCATTGCTGCTATAGAATCACCAAACCACATGTTTCTGGCTTGGAAACTTGTTTCTGAGTGCTTCTGGTCAAAAGTAACAGCCTAAGTTACAACATGCT
The DNA here is from genome assembly GCF_041903045.1 of Epinephelus lanceolatus. Classification (NCBI taxonomy): domain Eukaryota; kingdom Metazoa; phylum Chordata; class Actinopteri; order Perciformes; family Serranidae; genus Epinephelus; species Epinephelus lanceolatus. The sequence continues at coordinate 19,614,763 of NC_135757.1, read as the reverse complement.
GTCAAAATGCTTTTCGGGGCCTGAAAACGCTGAAAGTGACATGATGCTGTTTTCTGACCAACTAGTGAGGGAAACCAGAGGACACTCAATTCCTGCTATAGAATCACCAAACCACATGTTTCTGGCTTGGAAACTTGTTTGTGGTCAAAAGTAACAGCCTGTTACAACATGCTCTCAAAATGCTTTTCAAGGACTGAAAACGCTAAAAGTGACATGATGCTGTTTTCTGACCAACTAGTGAGGGAAACCACAGGAATCTGAATTACTGCTATAGAACCACCACAAACCACATGTTTCTGGCTTGGAAACTTGTTTCTGGTCAAAAGTAACAGCCTGTTACAACATGCTCTCAAAATGCTTTTCGAGGACTGAAAACGCTAAAAGTGACATGATGCTGTTTTCTGACCAACTAGTGAGAGAACCAGAGTGAATTAGATTGTTGCTATAGAATCACCAAACCACATGTTTCTGGCTTGGAAACTTGTTTGTGGTCAAAAGTAACAGCCTGTTACAACATGCTCTCAAAATGCTTTTCGGGGCCTGAAAACGCTAAAAGTGAGATGATGCTGTTTTCTGACCAACTAGTGAGGGAAACCACAGGAAACTGAATTACTGCTATAGAATCACCAAACCACATGTTTCTGGCTTGGAAACTTGTTTGTGGTCAAAAGTAACAGCCTGTTACAACATGCTCTCAAAATGCTTTTCGGGGCCTGAAAACGCTAAAAGTGAGATGATGCTGTTTTCTGACCAACTAGTGAGGGAAACCACAGGAAACTGAATTACTGCTATAGAATCACCAAACCACATGTTTCTGGCTTGGAAACTTGTTTGTGGTCAAAAGTAACAGCCTGTTACAACATGCTCTCAAAATGCTTTTCGAGGACTGAAAACGCTAAAAGTGACATGATGCTGTTTTCTGACCAACTAGTGAGGGAAGCCACAGGAAACTGAATTACTGCTATAGAATCACCAAACCACATGTTTCTGGCTTGGAAACTTGTTTGTGGTCAAAAGTAACAGCCTATTACAACATGCTCTCAAAATGCTTTTCGGGGCCTGAAAACGCTAAAAATGAGATGATGCTGTTTTCTGACCAACTAGTGAGAGAACCAGAGTGAATTAGATTGTTGCTATAGAATCACCAAACCACATGTTTCTGGCTTGGAAACTTGTTTGTGGTCAAAAGTAACAGCCTGTTACAACATGCTCTCAAAATGCTTTTCAAGGCCTGAAAACGCTAAAAGTGACATGATGCTGTTTTCTGACCAACTAGTGAGGGAAACCACAGGAAACTGAATTACTGCTATAGAATCACCAAACCACATGTTTCTGGCTTGGAAACTTGTTTCTGAGTGCTTCTGGTCAAAAGTAACAGCCTAAATTGCAACATGCTGTCAAAATGCTTTTCAGGGCCTGAAAACGCTAAAAGTAAGATGATGCTGTTTTCTGACCAACTAGTGAGGAAAACCAGAGGAAACTGCGTTGCTGCTATAGAATCACCAAACCACATGTTTCTTGCTTGGAAACTTGTTTCTGAGTGCTTCTGGTCAAAAGTAACAGCCTAAGTTACAACATGCTGTCAAAATGCTTTTCGGGGCCTGAAAACGCTGAAAGTGACATGATGCTGTTTTCTGACCAACTAGTGAGGGAAACCAGAGGACACTCAATTCCTGCTATAGAATCACCAAACCACATGTTTCTGGCTTGGAAACTTGTTTGTGGTCAAAAGTAACAGCCTGTTACAACATGCTCTCAAAATGCTTTTCGAGGACTGAAAACGCTAAAAGTGACATGATGCTGTTTTCTGACCAACTAGTGAGGGAAGCCACAGGAAACTGAATTACTGCTATAGAATCACCAAACCACATGTTTCTGGCGTGGAAACTTGTTTCTGAGTGCTTCTGGTCAAAAGTAACAGCCTAAGTTACAACATGCTCTCAAAATGCTTTTCGGGGCCTGAAAACGCTAAAAGTGAGATGATGCTGTTTTCTCACCAACTAGTCAGGGAAACCACAGGAAACTGAATTACTGCTATAGAATCACCAAACCACATGTTTCTGGCTTGGAAACTTGTTTGTGGTCAAAAGTAACAGCCTATTACAACATGCTCTCAAAATGCTTTTCGGGGCCTGAAAACGCTAAAAATGAGATGATGCTGTTTTCTGACCAACTAGTGAGAGAACCAGAGTGAATTAGATTGTTGCTATAGAATCACCAAACCACATGTTTCTGGCTTGGAAACTTGTTTGTGGTCAAAAGTAACAGCCTGTTACAACATGCTCTCAAAATGCTTTTCAAGGCCTGAAAACGCTAAAAGTGACATGATGCTGTTTTCTGACCAACTAGTGAGGGAAACCACAGGAAACTGAATTACTGCTATAGAATCACCAAACCACATGTTTCTGGCTTGGAAACTTGTTTCTGAGTGCTTCTGGTCAAAAGTAACAGCCTAAATTGCAACATGCTGTCAAAATGCTTTTCAGGGCCTGAAAACGCTAAAAGTAAGATGATGCTGTTTTCTGACCAACTAGTGAGGAAAACCAGAGGAAACTGCATTGCTGCTATAGAATCACCAAACCACATGTTTCTGGCTTGGAAACTTGTTTCTGAGTGCTTCTGGTCAAAAGTAACAGCCTAAGTTACAACATGCTGTCAAAATGCTTTTCGGGGCCTGAAAACGCTGAAAGTGACATGATGCTGTTTTCTGACCAACTAGTGAGGGAAACCAGAGGACACTCAATTCCTGCTATAGAATCACCAAACCACATGTTTCTGGCTTGGAAACTTGTTTGTGGTCAAAAGTAACAGCCTGTTACAACATGCTCTCAAAATGCTTTTCAAGGACTGAAAACGCTAAAAGTGACATGATGCTGTTTTCTGACCAACTAGTGAGGGAAACCACAGGAAACTGAATTACTGCTATAGAACCACCACAAACCACATGTTTCTGGCTTGGAAACTTGTTTCTGGTCAAAAGTAACAGCCTGTTACAACATGCTCTCAAAATGCTTTTCGAGGACTGAAAACGCTAAAAGTGACATGATGCTGTTTTCTGACCAACTAGTGAGAGAACCAGAGTGAATTAGATTGTTGCTATAGAATCACCAAACCACATGTTTCTGGCTTGGAAACTTGTTTGTGGTCAAAAGTAACAGCCTGTTACAACATGCTCTCAAAATGCTTTTCGGGGCCTGAAAACGCTAAAAGTGAGATGATGCTGTTTTCTGACCAACTAGTGAGGGAAACCACAGGAAACTGAATTACTGCTATAGAATCACCAAACCACATGTTTCTGGCTTGGAAACTTGTTTGTGGTCAAAAGTAACAGCCTGTTACAACATGCTCTCAAAATGCTTTTCGGGGCCTGAAAACGCTAAAAGTGAGATGATGCTGTTTTCTGACCAACTAGTGAGGGAAACCACAGGAAACTGAATTACTGCTATAGAATCACCAAACCACATGTTTCTGGCTTGGAAACTTGTTTGTGGTCAAAAGTAACAGCCTGTTACAACATGCTCTCAAAATGCTTTTCGAGGACTGAAAACGCTAAAAGTGACATGATGATGTTTTCTGACCAACTAGTGAGGGAAGCCACAGGAAACTGAATTACTGCTATAGAATCACCAAACCACATGTTTCTGGCTTGGAAACTTGTTTGTGGTCAAAAGTAACAGCCTATTACAACATGCTCTCAAAATGCTTTTCGGGGCCTGAAAACGCTAAAAATGAGATGATGCTGTTTTCTGACCAACTAGTGAGAGAACCAGAGTGAATTAGATTGTTGCTATAGAATCACCAAACCACATGTTTCTGGCTTGGAAACTTGTTTGTGGTCAAAAGTAACAGCCTGTTACAACATGCTCTCAAAATGCTTTTCAAGGCCTGAAAACGCTAAAAGTGACATGATGCTGTTTTCTGACCAACTAGTGAGGGAAACCACAGGAAACTGAATTACTGCTATAGAATCACCAAACCACATGTTTCTGGCTTGGAAACTTGTTTCTGAGTGCTTCTGGTCAAAAGTAACAGCCTAAATTGTAACATGCTGTCAAAATGCTTTTCAGGGCCTGAAAACGCTAAAAGTAAGATGATGCTGTTTTCTGACCAACTAGTGAGGAAAACCAGAGGAAACTGCATTGCTGCTATAGAATCACCAAACCACATGTTTCTGGCTTGGAAACTTGTTTCTGAGTGCTTCTGGTCAAAAGTAACAGCCTAAGTTACAACATGCTGTCAAAATGCTTTTCGGGGCCTGAAAACGCTGAAAGTGACATGATGCTGTTTTCTGACCAACTAGTGAGGGAAACCAGAGGACACTCAATTCCTGCTATAGAATCACCAAACCACATGTTTCTGGCTTGGAAACTTGTTTGTGGTCAAAAGTAACAGCCTGTTACAACATGCTCTCAAAATGCTTTTCAAGGACTGAAAACGCTAAAAGTGACATGATGCTGTTTTCTGACCAACTAGTGAGGGAAACCACAGGAAACTGAATTACTGCTATAGAACCACCACAAACCACATGTTTCTGGCTTGGAAACTTGTTTCTGGTCAAAAGTAACAGCCTGTTACAACATGCTCTCAAAATGCTTTTCGAGGACTGAAAACGCTAAAAGTGACATGATGCTGTTTTCTGACCAACTAGTGAGAGAACCAGAGTGAATTAGATTGTTGCTATAGAATCACCAAACCACATGTTTCTGGCTTGGAAACTTGTTTGTGGTCAAAAGTAACAGCCTGTTACAACATGCTCTCAAAATGCTTTTCGGGGCCTGAAAACGCTAAAAGTGAGATGATGCTGTTTTCTGACCAACTAGTGAGGGAAACCACAGGAAACTGAATTACTGCTATAGAATCACCAAACCACATGTTTCTGGCTTGGAAACTTGTTTGTGGTCAAAAGTAACAGCCTGTTACAACATGCTCTCAAAATGCTTTTCGAGGACTGAAAACGCTAAAAGTGACATGATGCTGTTTTCTGACCAACTAGTGAGGGAAGCCACAGGAAACTGAATTACTGCTATAGAATCACCAAACCACATGTTTCTGGCTTGGAAACTTGTTTGTGGTCAAAAGTAACAGCCTATTACAACATGCTCTCAAAATGCTTTTCGGGGCCTGAAAACGCTAAAAATGAGATGATGCTGTTTTCTGACCAACTAGTGAGAGAACCAGAGTGAATTAGATTGTTGCTATAGAATCACCAAACCACATGTTTCTGGCTTGGAAACTTGTTTGTGGTCAAAAGTAACAGCCTATTACAACATGCTCTCAAAATGCTTTTCAAGGCCTGAAAACGCTAAAAGTGACATGATGCTGTTTTCTGACCAACTAGTGAGGGAAACCACAGGAAACTGAATTACTGCTATAGAATCACCAAACCACATGTTTCTGGCTTGGAAACTTGTTTCTGAGTGCTTCTGGTCAAAAGTAACAGCCTAAATTGCAACATGCTGTCAAAATGCTTTTCAGGGCCTGAAAACGCTAAAAGTAAGATGATGCTGTTTTCTGACCAACTAGTGAGGAAAACCAGAGGAAACTGCATTGCTGCTATAGAATCACCAAACCACATGTTTCTGGCTTGGAAACTTGTTTCTGAGTGCTTCTGGTCAAAAGTAACAGCCTAAGTTACAACATGCTGTCAAAATGCTTTTCGGGGCCTGAAAACGCTGAAAGTGACATGATGCTGTTTTCTGACCAACTAGTGAGGGAAACCAGAGGACACTCAATTCCTGCTATAGAATCACCAAACCACATGTTTCTGGCTTGGAAACTTGTTTGTGGTCAAAAGTAACAGCCTGTTACAACATGCTCTCAAAATGCTTTTCGAGGACTGAAAACGCTAAAAGTGACATGATGCTGTTTTCTGACCAACTAGCGAGGGAAGCCACAGGAAACTGAATTACTGCTATAGAATCACCAAACCACATGTTTCTGGCTTGGAAACTTGTTTCTGGTCAAAAGTAACAGCCTGTTACAGCATGCTCTCAAAATGCTTTTCGAGGACTGAAAACGCTAAAAGTGAGATGATGCTGTTTTCTGACCAACTAGTGAGGGAAACCACAGGAAACTGAATTACTGCTATAGAATCACCAAACCACATGTTTCTGGCGTGGAAACTTGTTTCTGAGTGCTTCTGGTCAAAAGTAACAGCCTAAGTTACAACATGCTCTCAAAATGCTTTTCGGGGCCTGAAAACGCTAAAAGTGAGATGATGCTGTTTTCTCACCAACTAGTCAGGGAAACCACAGGAAACTGAATTACTGCTATAGAATCACCAAACCACATGTTTCTGGCTTGGAAACTTGTTTGTGGTCAAAAGTAACAGCCTATTACAACATGCTCTCAAAATGCTTTTCGGGGCCTGAAAACGCTAAAAATGAGATGATGCTGTTTTCTGACCAACTAGTGAGAGAACCAGAGTGAATTAGATTGTTGCTATAGAATCACCAAACCACATGTTTCTGGCTTGGAAACTTGTTTGTGGTCAAAAGTAACAGCCTGTTACAACATGCTCTCAAAATGCTTTTCAAGGCCTGAAAACGCTAAAAGTGACATGATGCTGTTTTCTGACCAACTAGTGAGGGAAACCACAGGAAACTGAATTACTGCTATAGAATCACCAAACCACATGTTTCTGGCTTGGAAACTTGTTTCTGAGTGCTTCTGGTCAAAAGTAACAGCCTAAATTGCAACATGCTGTCAAAATGCTTTTCAGGGCCTGAAAACGCTAAAAGTAAGATGATGCTGTTTTCTGACCAACTAGTGAGGAAAACCAGAGGAAACTGCATTGCTGCTATAGAATCACCAAACCACATGTTTCTGGCTTGGAAACTTGTTTCTGAGTGCTTCTGGTCAAAAGTAACAGCCTAAGTTACAACATGCTGTCAAAATGCTTTTCGGGGCCTGAAAACGCTGAAAGTGACATGATGCTGTTTTCTGACCAACTAGTGAGGGAAACCAGAGGACACTCAATTCCTGCTATAGAATCACCAAACCACATGTTTCTGGCTTGGAAACTTGTTTGTGGTCAAAAGTAACAGCCTGTTACAACATGCTCTCAAAATGCTTTTCGAGGACTGAAAACGCTAAAAGTGACATGATGCTGTTTTCTGACCAACTAGTGAGGGAAGCCACAGGAAACTGAATTACTGCTATAGAATCACCAAACCACATGTTTCTGGCTTGGAAACTTGTTTCTGGTCAAAAGTAACAGCCTGTTACAGCATGCTCTCAAAATGCTTTTCGAGGACTGAAAACGCTAAAAGTGACATGATGCTGTTTTCTGACCAACTAGTGAGGGAAACCACAGGAAACTGAATTACTGCTATAGAATCACCAAACCACATGTTTCTGGCGTGGAAACTTGTTTCTGAGTGCTTCTGGTCAAAAGTAACAGCCTAAGTTACAACATGCTCTCAAAATGCTTTTCGGGGCCTGAAAACGCTAAAAGTGAGATGATGCTGTTTTCTCACCAACTAGTCAGGGAAACCACAGGAAACTGAATTACTGCTATAGAATCACCAAACCACATGTTTCTGGCTTGGAAACTTGTTTGTGGTCAAAAGTAACAGCCTATTACAACATGCTCTCAAAATGCTTTTCGGGGCCTGAAAACGCTAAAAATGAGATGATGCTGTTTTCTGACCAACTAGTGAGAGAACCAGAGTGAATTAGATTGTTGCTATAGAATCACCAAACCACATGTTTCTGGCTTGGAAACTTGTTTGTGGTCAAAAGTAACAGCCTGTTACAACATGCTCTCAAAATGCTTTTCAAGGCCTGAAAACGCTAAAAGTGACATGATGCTGTTTTCTGACCAACTAGTGAGGGAAACCACAGGAAACTGAATTACTGCTATAGAATCACCAAACCACATGTTTCTGGCTTGGAAACTTGTTTCTGAGTGCTTCTGGTCAAAAGTAACAGCCTAAATTGCAACATGCTGTCAAAATGCTTTTCAGGGCCTGAAAACGCTAAAAGTAAGATGATGCTGTTTTCTGACCAACTAGTGAGGAAAACCAGAGGAAACTGCATTGCTGCTATAGAATCACCAAACCACATGTTTCTGGCTTGGAAACTTGTTTCTGAGTGCTTCTGGTCAAAAGTAACAGCCTAAGTTACAACATGCTGTCAAAATGCTTTTCGGGGCCTGAAAACGCTGAAAGTGACATGATGCTGTTTTCTGACCAACTAGTGAGGGAAACCAGAGGACACTCAATTCCTGCTATAGAATCACCAAACCACATGTTTCTGGCTTGGAAACTTGTTTGTGGTCAAAAGTAACAGCCTGTTACAACATGCTCTCAAAATGCTTTTCAAGGACTGAAAACGCTAAAAGTGACATGATGCTGTTTTCTGACCAACTAGTGAGGGAAACCACAGGAAACTGAATTACTGCTATAGAACCACCACAAACCACATGTTTCTGGCTTGGAAACTTGTTTCTGGTCAAAAGTAACAGCCTGTTACAACATGCTCTCAAAATGCTTTTCGAGGACTGAAAACGCTAAAAGTGACATGATGCTGTTTTCTGACCAACTAGTGAGAGAACCAGAGTGAATTAGATTGTTGCTATAGAATCACCAAACCACATGTTTCTGGCTTGGAAACTTGTTTGTGGTCAAAAGTAACAGCCTGTTACAACATGCTCTCAAAATGCTTTTCAAGGACTGAAAACGCTAAAAGTGACATGATGCTGTTTTCTGACCAACTAGTGAGGGAAACCACAGGAATCTGAATTACTGCTATAGAACCACCACAAACCACATGTTTCTGGCTTGGAAACTTGTTTCTGGTCAAAAGTAACAGCCTGTTACAACATGCTCTCAAAATGCTTTTCGAGGACTGAAAACGCTAAAAGTGACATGATGCTGTTTTCTGACCAACTAGTGAGAGAACCAGAGTGAATTAGATTGTTGCTATAGAATCACCAAACCACATGTTTCTGGCTTGGAAACTTGTTTGTGGTCAAAAGTAACAGCCTGTTACAACATGCTCTCAAAATGCTTTTCGGGGCCTGAAAACGCTAAAAGTGAGATGATGCTGTTTTCTGACCAACTAGTGAGGGAAACCACAGGAAACTGAATTACTGCTATAGAATCACCAAACCACATGTTTCTGGCTTGGAAACTTGTTTGTGGTCAAAAGTAACAGCCTGTTACAACATGCTCTCAAAATGCTTTTCGGGGCCTGAAAACGCTAAAAGTGAGATGATGCTGTTTTCTGACCAACTAGTGAGGGAAACCACAGGAAACTGAATTACTGCTATAGAATCACCAAACCACATGTTTCTGGCTTGGAAACTTGTTTGTGGTCAAAAGTAACAGCCTGTTACAACATGCTCTCAAAATGCTTTTCGAGGACTGAAAACGCTAAAAGTGACATGATGCTGTTTTCTGACCAACTAGTGAGGGAAGCCACAGGAAACTGAATTACTGCTATAGAATCACCAAACCACATGTTTCTGGCTTGGAAACTTGTTTGTGGTCAAAAGTAACAGCCTATTACAACATGCTCTCAAAATGCTTTTCGGGGCCTGAAAACGCTAAAAATGAGATGATGCTGTTTTCTGACCAACTAGTGAGAGAACCAGAGTGAATTAGATTGTTGCTATAGAATCACCAAACCACATGTTTCTGGCTTGGAAACTTGTTTGTGGTCAAAAGTAACAGCCTGTTACAACATGCTCTCAAAATGCTTTTCAAGGCCTGAAAACGCTAAAAGTGACATGATGCTGTTTTCTGACCAACTAGTGAGGGAAACTACAGGAAACTGAATTACTGCTATAGAATCACCAAACCACATGTTTCTGGCTTGGAAACTTGTTTCTGAGTGCTTCTGGTCAAAAGTAACAGCCTAAATTGCAACATGCTGTCAAAATGCTTTTCAGGGCCTGAAAACGCTAAAAGTAAGATGATGCTGTTTTCTGACCAACTAGTGAGGAAAACCAGAGGAAACTGCGTTGCTGCTATAGAATCACCAAACCACATGTTTCTTGCTTGGAAACTTGTTTCTGAGTGCTTCTGGTCAAAAGTAACAGCCTAAGTTACAACATGCTGTCAAAATGCTTTTCGGGGCCTGAAAACGCTGAAAGTGACATGATGCTGTTTTCTGACCAACTAGTGAGGGAAACCAGAGGACACTCAATTCCTGCTATAGAATCACCAAACCACATGTTTCTGGCTTGGAAACTTGTTTGTGGTCAAAAGTAACAGCCTGTTACAACATGCTCTCAAAATGCTTTTCGAGGACTGAAAACGCTAAAAGTGACATGATGCTGTTTTCTGACCAACTAGTGAGGGAAGCCACAGGAAACTGAATTACTGCTATAGAATCACCAAACCACATGTTTCTGGCGTGGAAACTTGTTTCTGAGTGCTTCTGGTCAAAAGTAACAGCCTAAGTTACAACATGCTCTCAAAATGCTTTTCGGGGCCTGAAAACGCTAAAAGTGAGATGATGCTGTTTTCTCACCAACTAGTCAGGGAAACCACAGGAAACTGAATTACTGCTATAGAATCACCAAACCACATGTTTCTGGCTTGGAAACTTGTTTGTGGTCAAAAGTAACAGCCTATTACAACATGCTCTCAAAATGCTTTTCGGGGCCTGAAAACGCTAAAAATGAGATGATGCTGTTTTCTGACCAACTAGTGAGAGAACCAGAGTGAATTAGATTGTTGCTATAGAATCACCAAACCACATGTTTCTGGCTTGGAAACTTGTTTGTGGTCAAAAGTAACAGCCTGTTACAACATGCTCTCAAAATGCTTTTCAAGGCCTGAAAACGCTAAAAGTGACATGATGCTGTTTTCTGACCAACTAGTGAGGGAAACCACAGGAAACTGAATTACTGCTATAGAATCACCAAACCACATGTTTCTGGCTTGGAAACTTGTTTCTGAGTGCTTCTGGTCAAAAGTAACAGCCTAAATTGCAACATGCTGTCAAAATGCTTTTCAGGGCCTGAAAACGCTAAAAGTAAGATGATGCTGTTTTCTGACCAACTAGTGAGGAAAACCAGAGGAAACTGCATTGCTGCTATAGAATCACCAAACCACATGTTTCTGGCTTGGAAACTTGTTTCTGAGTGCTTCTGGTCAAAAGTAACAGCCTAAGTTACAACATGCTGTCAAAATGCTTTTCGGGGCCTGAAAACGCTGAAAGTGACATGATGCTGTTTTCTGACCAACTAGTGAGGGAAACCAGAGGACACTCAATTCCTGCTATAGAATCACCAAACCACATGTTTCTGGCTTGGAAACTTGTTTGTGGTCAAAAGTAACAGCCTGTTACAACATGCTCTCAAAATGCTTTTCGGGGCCTGAAAACGCTAAAAGTGAGATGATGCTGTTTTCTGACCAACTAGTGAGGGAAACCACAGGAAACTGAATTACTGCTATAGAATCACCAAACCACATGTTTCTGGCTTGGAAACTTGTTTGTGGTCAAAAGTAACAGCCTGTTACAACATGCTCTCAAAATGCTTTTCGAGGACTGAAAACGCTAAAAGTGACATGATGCTGTTTTCTGACCAACTAGTGAGAGAACCAGAGTGAATTAGATTGTTGCTATAGAATCACCAAACCACATGTTTCTGGCTTGGAAACTTGTTTGTGGTCAAAAGTAACAGCCTGTTACAACATGCTCTCAAAATGTTTTTCGGGGCCTGAAAACGCTAAAAGTGAGATGATGCTGTTTTCTGACCAACTAGTGAGGGAAACCACAGGAAACTGAATTACTGCTATAGAATCACCAAACCACATGTTTCTGGCTTGGAAACTTGTTTGTGGTCAAAAGTAACAGCCTGTTACAACATGCTCTCAAAATGCTTTTCGAGGACTGAAAATGCTAAAAGTGACATGATGCTGTTTTCTGACCAACTAGTGAGGGAAGCCACAGGAAACTGAATTACTGCTATAGAATCACCAAACCACATGTTTCTGGCTTGGAAACTTGTTTGTGGTCAAAAGTAACAGCCTATTACAACATGCTCTCAAAATGCTTTTCGGGGCCTGAAAACGCTAAAAATGAGATGATGCTGTTTTCTGACCAACTAGTGAGAGAACCAGAGTGAATTAGATTGTTGCTATAGAATCACCAAACCACATGTTTCTGGCTTGGAAACTTGTTTGTGGTCAAAAGTAACAGCCTGTTACAACATGCTCTCAAAATGCTTTTCAAGGCCTGAAAACGCTAAAAGTGACATGATGCTGTTTTCTGACCAACTAGTGAGGGAAACCACAGGAAACTGAATTACTGCTATAGAATCACCAAACCACATGTTTCTGGCTTGGAAACTTGTTTCTGAGTGCTTCTGGTCAAAAGTAACAGCCTAAATTGCAACATGCTGTCAAAATGCTTTTCAGGGCCTGAAAACGCTAAAAGTAAGATGATGCTGTTTTCTGACCAACTAGTGAGGAAAACCAGAGGAAACTGCATTGCTGCTATAGAATCACCAAACCACATGTTTCTGGCTTGGAAACTTGTTTCTGAGTGCTTCTGGTCAAAAGTAACAGCCTAAGTTACAACATGCTGTCAAAATGCTTTTCGGGGCCTGAAAACGCTGAAAGTGACATGATGCTGTTTTCTGACCAACTATTGAGGGAAACCAGAGGACACTCAATTCCTGCTATAGAATCACCAAACCACATGTTTCTGGCTTGGAAACTTGTTTGTGGTCAAAAGTAACAGCCTGTTACAACATGCTCTCAAAATGCTTTTCAAGGACTGAAAACGCTAAAAGTGACATGATGCTGTTTTCTGACCAACTAGTGAGGGAAACCACAAGAATCTGAATTACTGCTATAGAACCACCACAAACCACATGTTTCTGGCTTGGAAACTTGTTTCTGGTCAAAAGTAACAGCCTGTTACAACATGCTCTCAAAATGCTTTTCGAGGACTGAAAACGCTAAAAGTGACATGATGCTGTTTTCTGACCAACTAGTGAGAGAACCAGAGTGAATTAGATTGTTGCTATAGAATCACCAAACCACATGTTTCTGGCTTGGAAACTTGTTTGTGGTCAAAAGTAACAGCCTGTTACAACATGCTCTCAAAATGCTTTTCGGGGCCTGAAAACGCTAAAAGTGAGATGATGCTGTTTTCTGACCAACTAGTGAGGGAAACCACAGGAAACTGAATTACTGCTATAGAATCACCAAACCACATGTTTCTGGCTTGGAAACTTGTTTGTGGTCAAAAGTAACAGCCTGTTACAACATGCTCTCAAAATGCTTTTCGGGGCCTGAAAACGCTAAAAGTGAGATGATGCTGTTTTCTGACCAACTAGTGAGGGAAACCACAGGAAACTGAATTACTGCTATAGAATCACCAAACCACATGTTTCTGGCTTGGAAACTTGTTTGTGGTCAAAAGTAACAGCCTGTTACAACATGCTCTCAAAATGCTTTTCGAGGACTGAAAACGCTAAAAGTGACATGATGCTGTTTTCTGACCAACTAGTGAGGGAAGCCACAGGAAACTGAATTACTGCTATAGAATCACCAAACCACATGTTTCTGGCTTGAAAACTTGTTTGTGGTCAAAAGTAACAGCCTATTACAACATGCTCTCAAAATGCTTTTCGGGGCCTGAAAACGCTAAAAATGAGATGATGCTGTTTTCTGACCAACTAGTGAGAGAACCAGAGTGAATTAGATTGTTGCTATAGAATCACCAAACCACATGTTTCTGGCTTGGAAACTTGTTTGTGGTCAAAAGTAACAGCCTGTTACAACATGCTCTCAAAATGCTTTTCAAGGCCTGAAAACGCTAAAAGTGACATGATGCTGTTTTCTGACCAACTAGTGAGGGAAACCACAGGAAACTGAATTACTGCTATAGAATCACCAAACCACATGTTTCTGGCTTGGAAACTTGTTTCTGAGTGCTTCTGGTCAAAAGTAACAGCCTAAATTGCAACATGCTGTCAAAATGCTTTTCGAGGACTGAAAACGCTAAAAGTGACATGATGCTGTTTTCTGACCAACTAGTGAGGGAAACCACAGGAAACTGAATTACTGCTATAGAATCACCAAACCACATGTTTCTGGCGTGGAAACTTGTTTCTGAGTGCTTCTGGTCAAAAGTAACAGCCTAAGTTACAACATGCTCTCAAAATGCTTTTCGGGGCCTGAAAACGCTAAAAGTGAGATGATGCTGTTTTCTCACCAACTAGTCAGGGAAACCACAGGAAACTGAATTACTGCTATAGAATCACCAAACCACATGTTTCTGGCTTGGAAACTTGTTTGTGGTCAAAAGTAACAGCCTATTACAACATGCTCTCAAAATGCTTTTCGGGGCCTGAAAACGCTAAAAATGAGATGATGCTGTTTTCTGACCAACTAGTGAGAGAACCAGAGTGAATTAGATTGTTGCTATAGAATCACCAAACCACATGTTTCTGGCTTGGAAACTTGTTTGTGGTCAAAAGTAACAGCCTGTTACAACATGCTCTCAAAATGCTTTTCAAGGCCTGAAAACGCTAAAAGTGACATGATGCTGTTTTCTGACCAACTAGTGAGGGAAACCACAGGAAACTGAATTACTGCTATAGAATCACCAAACCACATGTTTCTGGCTTGGAAACTTGTTTCTGAGTGCTTCTGGTCAAAAGTAACAGCCTAAATTGCAACATGCTGTCAAAATGCTTTTCAGGGCCTGAAAACGCTAAAAGTAAGATGATGCTGTTTTCTGACCAACTAGTGAGGAAAACCAGAGGAAACTGCATTGCTGCTATAGAATCACCAAACCACATGTTTCTGGCTTGGAAACTTGTTTCTGAGTGCTTCTGGTCAAAAGTAACAGCCTAAGTTACAACATGCTGTCAAAATGCTTTTCGGGGCCTGAAAACGCTGAAAGTGACATGATGCTGTTTTCTGACCAACTAGTGAGGGAAACCAGAGGACACTCAATTCCTGCTATAGAATCACCAAACCACATGTTTCTGGCTTGGAAACTTGTTTGTGGTCAAAAGTAACAGCCTGTTACAACATGCTCTCAAAATGCTTTTCAAGGACTGAAAACGCTAAAAGTGACATGATGCTGTTTTCTGACCAACTAGTGAGGGAAACCACAGGAAACTGAATTACTGCTATAGAACCACCACAAACCACATGTTTCTGGCTTGGAAACTTGTTTCTGGTCAAAAGTAACAGCCTGTTACAACATGCTCTCAAAATGCTTTTCGAGGACTGAAAACGCTAAAAGTGACATGATGCTGTTTTCTGACCAACTAGTGAGAGAACCAGAGTGAATTAGATTGTTGCTATAGAATCACCAAACCACATGTTTCTGGCTTGGAAACTTGTTTGTGGTCAAAAGTAACAGCCTGTTACAACATGCTCTCAAAATGCTTTTCGGGGCCTGAAAACGCTAAAAGTGAGATGATGCTGTTTTCTGACCAACTAGTGAGGGAAACCACAGAAAACTGAATTACTGCTATAGAATCACCAAACCACATGTTTCTGGCTTGGAAACTTGTTTGTGGTCAAAAGTAACAGCCTGTTACAACATGCTCTCAAAATGCTTTTCGGGGCCTGAAAACGCTAAAAGTGAGATGATGCTGTTTTCTGACCAACTAGTGAGGGAAACCACAGGAAACTGAATTACTGCTATAGAATCACCAAACCACATGTTTCTGGCTTGGAAACTTGTTTGTGGTCAAAAGTAACAGCCTGTTACAACATGCTCTCAAAATGCTTTTCGAGGACTGAAAACGCTAAAAGTGACATGATGCTGTTTTCTGACCAACTAGTGAGGGAAGCCACAGGAAACTGAATTACTGCTATAGAATCACCAAACCACATGTTTCTGGCTTGGAAACTTGTTTGTGGTCAAAAGTAACAGCCTATTACAACATGCTCTCAAAATGCTTTTCGGGGCCTGAAAACGCTAAAAATGAGATGATGCTGTTTTCTGACCAACTAGTGAGAGAACCAGAGTGAATTAGATTGTTGCTATAGAATCACCAAACCACATGTTTCTGGCTTGGAAACTTGTTTGTGGTCAAAAGTAACAGCCTGTTACAACATGCTCTCAAAATGCTTTTCAAGGCCTGAAAACGCTAAAAGTGACATGATGCTGTTTTCTGACCAACTAGTGAGGGAAACCACAGGAAACTGAATTACTGCTATAGAATCACCAAACCACATGTTTCTGGCTTGGAAACTTGTTTCTGAGTGCTTCTGGTCAAAAGTAACAGCCTAAATTGCAACATGCTGTCAAAATGCTTTTCAGGGCCTGAAAACGCTAAAAGTAAGATGATGCTGTTTTCTGACCAACTAGTGAGGAAAACCAGAGGAAACTGCATTGCTGCTATAGAATCACCAAACCACATGTTTCTGGCTTGGAAACTTGTTTCTGAGTGCTTCTGGTCAAAAGTAACAGCCTAAGTTACAACATGCTGTCAAAATGCTTTTCGGGGCCTGAAAACGCTGAAAGTGACATGATGCTGTTTTCTGACCAACTAGTGAGGGAAACCAGAGGACACTCAATTCCTGCTATAGAATCACCAAACCACATGTTTCTGGCTTGGAAACTTGTTTGTGGTCAAAAGTAACAGCCTGTTACAACATGCTCTCAAAATGCTTTTCAAGGACTGAAAACGCTAAAAGTGACATGATGCTGTTTTCTGACCAACTAGTGAGGGAAACCACAGGAAACTGAATTACTGCTATAGAACCACCACAAACCACATGTTTCTGGCTTGGAAACTTGTTTCTGGTCAAAAGTAACAGCCTGTTACAACATGCTCTCAAAATGCTTTTCGAGGACTGAAAACGCTAAAAGTGACATGATGCTGTTTTCTGACCAACTAGTGAGAGAACCAGAGTGAATTAGATTGTTGCTATAGAATCACCAAACCACATGTTTCTGGCTTGGAAACTTGTTTGTGGTCAAAAGTAACAGCCTGTTACAACATGCTCTCAAAATGCTTTTCGGGGCCTGAAAACGCTAAAAGTGAGATGATGCTGTTTTCTGACCAACTAGTGAGGGAAACCACAGGAAACTGAATTACTGCTATAGAATCACCAAACCACATGTTTCTGGCTTGGAAACTTGTTTGTGGTCAAAAGTAACAGCCTGTTACAACATGCTCTCAAAATGCTTTTCGAGGACTGAAAACGCTAAAAGTGACATGATGCTGTTTTCTGACCAACTAGTGAGGGAAGCCACAGGAAACTGAATTACTGCTATAGAATCACCAAACCACATGTTTCTGGCTTGGAAACTTGTTTGTGGTCAAAAGTAACAGCCTATTACAACATGCTCTCAAAATGCTTTTCGGGGCCTGAAAACGCTAAAAATGAGATGATGCTGTTTTCTGACCAACTAGTGAGAGAACCAGAGTGAATTAGATTGTTGCTATAGAATCACCAAACCACATGTTTCTGGCTTGGAAACTTGTTTGTGGTCAAAAGTAACAGCCTGTTACAACATGCTCTCAAAATGCTTTTCAAGGCCTGAAAACGCTAAAAGTGACATGATGCTGTTTTCTGACCAACTAGTGAGGGAAACCACAGGAAACTGAATTACTGCTATAGAATCACCAAACCACATGTTTCTGGCTTGGAAACTTGTTTCTGAGTGCTTCTGGTCAAAAGTAACAGCCTAAATTGCAACATGCTGTCAAAATGCTTTTCAGGGCCTGAAAACGCTAAAAGTAAGATGATGCTGTTTTCTGACCAACTAGTGAGGAAAACCAGAGGAAACTGCATTGCTGCTATAGAATCACCAAACCACATGTTTCTTGCTTGGAAACTTGTTTCTGAGTGCTTCTGGTCAAAAGTAACAGCCTAAGTTACAACATGCTGTCAAAATGCTTTTCGGGGCCTGAAAACGCTGAAAGTGACATGATGCTGTTTTCTGACCAACTAGTGAGGGAAACCAGAGGACACTCAATTCCTGCTATAGAATCACCAAACCACATGTTTCTGGCTTGGAAACTTGTTTGTGGTCAAAAGTAACAGCCTGTTACAACATGCTCTCAAAATGCTTTTCGAGGACTGAAAACGCTAAAAGTGACATGATGCTGTTTTCTGACCAACTAGTGAGGGAAGCCACAGGAAACTGAATTACTGCTATAGAATCACCAAACCACATGTTTCTGGCTTGGAAACTTGTTTCTGGTCAAAAGTAACAGCCTGTTACAGCATGCTCTCAAAATGCTTTTCGAGGACTGAAAACGCTAAAAGTGACATGATGCTGTTTTCTGACCAACTAGTGAGGGAAACCACAGGAAACTGAATTACTGCTATAGAATCACCAAACCACATGTTTCTGGCGTGGAAACTTGTTTTTGAGTGCTTCTGGTCAAAAGTAACAGCCTAAGTTACAACATGCTCTCAAAATGCTTTTCGGGGCCTGAAAACGCTAAAAGTGAGATGATGCTGTTTTCTGACCAACTAGTCAGGGAAACCACAGGAAACTGAATTACTGCTATAGAATCACCAAACCACATGTTTCTGGCTTGGAAACTTGTTTCTGAGTGCTTCTGGTCAAAAGTAACAGCCTAAATTGCAACATGCTGTCAAAATGCTTTTCAGGGCCTGAAAACGCTAAAAGTAAGATGATGCTGTTTTCTGACCAACTAGTGAGGGAAACCACAGGAAACTGAATTACTGCTATAGAATCACCAAACCACATGTTTCTGGCTTGGAAACTTGTTTGTGGTCAAAAGTAACAGCCTGTTACAACATGCTCTCAAAATGCTTTTCAAGGCCTGAAAACGCTAAAAGTGACATGATGCTGTTTTCTGACCAACTAGTGAGGGAAACCACAGGAAACTGAATTACTGCTATAGAATCACCAAACCACATGTTTCTGGCTTGGAAACTTGTTTCTGAGTGCTTCTGGTCAAAAGTAACAGCCTAAATTGCAACATGCTGTCAAAATGCTTTTCAGGGCCTGAAAACGCTAAAAGTAAGATGATGCTGTTTTCTGACCAACTAGTGAGGAAAACCAGAGGAAACTGCATTGCTGCTATAGAATCACCAAACCACATGTTTCTGGCTTGGAAACTTGTTTCTGAGTGCTTCTGGTCAAAAGTAACAGCCTAAGTTACAACATGCTGTCAAAATGCTTTTCGGGGCCTGAAAACGCTGAAAGTGACATGATGCTGTTTTCTGACCAACTAGTGAGGGAAACCAGAGGACACTCAATTCCTGCTATAGAATCACCAAACCACATGTTTCTGGCTTGGAAACTTGTTTGTGGTCAAAAGTAACAGCCTGTTACAACATGCTCTCAAAATGCTTTTCAAGGACTGAAAACGCTAAAAGTGACATGATGCTGTTTTCTGACCAACTAGTGAGGGAAACCACAGGAAACTGAATTACTGCTATAGAACCACCACAAACCACATGTTTCTGGCTTGGAAACTTGTTTCTGGTCAAAAGTAACAGCCTGTTACAACATGCTCTCAAAATGCTTTTCGAGGACTGAAAACGCTAAAAGTGACATGATGCTGTTTTCTGACCAACTAGTGAGAGAACCAGAGTGAATTAGATTGTTGCTATAGAATCACCAAACCACATGTTTCTGGCTTGGAAACTTGTTTGTGGTCAAAAGTAACAGCCTGTTACAACATGCTCTCAAAATGCTTTTCGGGGCCTGAAAACGCTAAAAGTGAGATGATGCTGTTTTCTGACCAACTAGTGAGGGAAACCACAGGAAACTGAATTACTGCTATAGAATCACCAAACCACATGTTTCTGGCTTGGAAACTTGTTTGTGGTCAAAAGTAACAGCCTGTTACAACATGCTCTCAAAATGCTTTTCGGGGCCTGAAAACGCTAAAAGTGAGATGATGCTGTTTTCTGACCAACTAGTGAGGGAAACCACAGGAAACTGAATTACTGCTATAGAATCACCAAACCACATGTTTCTGGCTTGGAAACTTGTTTGTGGTCAAAAGTAACAGCCTGTTACAACATGCTCTCAAAATGCTTTTCGAGGACTGAAAACGCTAAAAGTGACATGATGCTGTTTTCTGACCAACTAGTGAGGGAAGCCACAGGAAACTGAATTACTGCTATAGAATCACCAAACCACATGTTTCTGGCTTGGAAACTTGTTTGTGGTCAAAAGTAACAGCCTGTTACAACATGCTCTCAAAATGCTTTTCGGGGCCTGAAAACGCTAAAAGTGACATGATGCTGTTTTCTGACCAACTAGTGAGGGAAGCCACAGGAAACTGAATTACTGCTATAGAATCACCAAACCACATGTTTCTGGCTTGGAAACTTGTTTGTGGTCAAAAGTAACAGCCTATTACAACATGCTCTCAAAATGCTTTTCGGGGCCTGAAAACGCTAAAAATGAGATGATGCTGTTTTCTGACCAACTAGTGAGAGAACCAGAGTGAATTAGATTGTTGCTATAGAATCACCAAACCACATGTTTCTGGCTTGGAAACTTGTTTGTGGTCAAAAGTAACAGCCTGTTACAACATGCTCTCAAAATGCTTTTCAAGGCCTGAAAACGCTAAAAGTGACATGATGCTGTTTTCTGACCAACTAGTGAGGGAAACCACAGGAAACTGAATTACTGCTATAGAATCACCAAACCACATGTTTCTGGCTTGGAAACTTGTTTCTGAGTGCTTCTGGTCAAAAGTAACAGCCTAAATTGCAACATGCTGTCAAAATGCTTTTCAGGGCCTGAAAACGCTAAAAGTAAGATGATGCTGTTTTCTGACCAACTAGTGAGGAAAACCAGAGGAAACTGCATTGCTGCTATAGAATCACCAAACCACATGTTTCTGGCTTGGAAACTTGTTTCTGAGTGCTTCTGGTCAAAAGTAACAGCCTAAGTTACAACATGCTGTCAAAATGCTTTTCGGGGCCTGAAAACGCTGAAAGTGACATGATGCTGTTTTCTGACCAACTAGTGAGGGAAACCAGAGGACACTCAATTCCTGCTATAGAATCACCAAACCACATGTTTCTGGCTTGGAAACTTGTTTGTGGTCAAAAGTAACAGCCTGTTACAACATGCTCTCAAAATGCTTTTCAAGGACTGAAAACGCTAAAAGTGACATGATGCTGTTTTCTGACCAACTAGTGAGGGAAACCACAGGAAACTGAATTACTGCTATAGAACCACCACAAACCACATGTTTCTGGCTTGGAAACTTGTTTCTGGTCAAAAGTAACAGCCTGTTACAACATGCTCTCAAAATGCTTTTCGAGGACTGAAAACGCTAAAAGTGACATGATGCTGTTTTCTGACCAACTAGTGAGGGAAACCACAGGAAACTGAATTACTGCTATAGAACCACCACAAACCACATGTTTCTGGCTTGGAAACTTGTTTCTGGTCAAAAGTAACAGCCTGTTACAACATGCTCTCAAAATGCTTTTCGAGGACTGAAAACGCTAAAAGTGACATGATGCTGTTTTCTGACCAACTAGTGAGAGAACCAGAGTGAATTAGATTGTTGCTATAGAATCACCAAACCACATGTTTCTGGCTTGGAAACTTGTTTGTGGTCAAAAGTAACAGCCTGTTACAACATGCTCTCAAAATGCTTTTCGGGGCCTGAAAACGCTAAAAGTGAGATGATGCTGTTTTCTGACCAACTAGTGAGGGAAACCACAGAAAACTGAATTACTGCTATAGAATCACCAAACCACATGTTTCTGGCTTGGAAACTTGTTTGTGGTCAAAAGTAACAGCCTGTTACAACATGCTCTCAAAATGCTTTTCGGGGCCTGAAAACGCTAAAAGTGAGATGATGCTGTTTTCTGACCAACTAGTGAGGGAAACCACAGGAAACTGAATTACTGCTATAGAATCACCAAACCACATGTTTCTGGCTTGGAAACTTGTTTGTGGTCAAAAGTAACAGCCTGTTACAACATGCTCTCAAAATGCTTTTCGAGGACTGAAAACGCTAAAAGTGACATGATGCTGTTTTCTGACCAACTAGTGAGGGAAGCCACAGGAAACTGAATTACTGCTATAGAATCACCAAACCACATGTTTCTGGCTTGGAAACTTGTTTGTGGTCAAAAGTAACAGCCTATTACAACATGCTCTCAAAATGCTTTTCGGGGCCTGAAAACGCTAAAAATGAGATGATGCTGTTTTCTGACCAACTAGTGAGAGAACCAGAGTGAATTAGATTGTTGCTATAGAATCACCAAACCACATGTTTCTGGCTTGGAAACTTGTTTGTGGTCAAAAGTAACAGCCTGTTACAACATGCTCTCAAAATGCTTTTCAAGGCCTGAAAACGCTAAAAGTGACATGATGCTGTTTTCTGACCAACTAGTGAGGGAAACCACAGGAAACTGAATTACTGCTATAGAATCACCAAACCACATGTTTCTGGCTTGGAAACTTGTTTCTGAGTGCTTCTGGTCAAAAGTAACAGCCTAAATTGCAACATGCTGTCAAAATGCTTTTCAGGGCCTGAAAACGCTAAAAGTAAGATGATGCTGTTTTCTGACCAACTAGTGAGGAAAACCAGAGGAAACTGCATTGCTGCTATAGAATCACCAAACCACATGTTTCTGGCTTGGAAACTTGTTTCTGAGTGCTTCTGGTCAAAAGTAACAGCCTAAGTTACAACATGCTGTCAAAATGCTTTTCGGGGCCTGAAAACGCTGAAAGTGACATGATGCTGTTTTCTGACCAACTAGTGAGGGAAACCAGAGGACACTCAATTCCTGCTATAGAATCACCAAACCACATGTTTCTGGCTTGGAAACTTGTTTGTGGTCAAAAGTAACAGCCTGTTACAACATGCTCTCAAAATGCTTTTCAAGGACTGAAAACGCTAAAAGTGACATGATGCTGTTTTCTGACCAACTAGTGAGGGAAACCACAGGAAACTGAATTACTGCTATAGAACCACCACAAACCACATGTTTCTGGCTTGGAAACTTGTTTCTGGTCAAAAGTAACAGCCTGTTACAACATGCTCTCAAAATGCTTTTCGAGGACTGAAAACGCTAAAAGTGACATGATGCTGTTTTCTGACCAACTAGTGAGAGAACCAGAGTGAATTAGATTGTTGCTATAGAATCACCAAACCACATGTTTCTGGCTTGGAAACTTGTTTGTGGTCAAAAGTAACAGCCTGTTACAACATGCTCTCAAAATGCTTTTCGGGGCCTGAAAACGCTAAAAGTGAGATGATGCTGTTTTCTGACCAACTAGTGAGGGAAACCACAGGAAACTGAATTACTGCTATAGAATCACCAAACCACATGTTTCTGGCTTGGAAACTTGTTTGTGGTCAAAAGTAACAGCCTGTTACAACATGCTCTCAAAATGCTTTTCGAGGACTGAAAACGCTAAAAGTGACATGATGCTGTTTTCTGACCAACTAGTGAGGGAAGCCACAGGAAACTGAATTACTGCTATAGAATCACCAAACCACATGTTTCTGGCTTGGAAACTTGTTTGTGGTCAAAAGTAACAGCCTATTACAACATGCTCTCAAAATGCTTTTCGGGACCTGAAAACGCTAAAAATGAGATGATGCTGTTTTCTGACCAACTAGTGAGAGAACCAGAGTGAATTAGATTGTTGCTATAGAATCACCAAACCACATGTTTCTGGCTTGGAAACTTGTTTGTGGTCAAAAGTAACAGCCTGTTACAACATGCTCTCAAAATGCTTTTCAAGGCCTGAAAACGCTAAAAGTGACATGATGCTGTTTTCTGACCAACTAGTGAGGGAAACCACAGGAAACTGAATTACTGCTATAGAATCACCAAACCACATGTTTCTGGCTTGGAAACTTGTTTCTGAGTGCTTCTGGTCAAAAGTAACAGCCTAAATTGCAACATGCTGTCAAAATGCTTTTCAGGGCCTGAAAACGCTAAAAGTAAGATGATGCTGTTTTCTGACCAACTAGTGAGGAAAACCAGAGGAAACTGCATTGCTGCTATAGAATCACCAAACCACATGTTTCTGGCTTGGAAACTTGTTTCTGAGTGCTTCTGGTCAAAAGTAACAGCCTAAGTTACAACATGCTGTCAAAATGCTTTTCGGGGCCTGAAAACGCTGAAAGTGACATGATGCTGTTTTCTGACCAACTAGTGAGGGAAACCAGAGGACACTCAATTCCTGCTATAGAATCACCAAACCACATGTTTCTGGCTTGGAAACTTGTTTGTGGTCAAAAGTAACAGCCTGTTACAACATGCTCTCAAAATGCTTTTCAAGGACTGAAAACGCTAAAAGTGACATGATGCTGTTTTCTGACCAACTAGTGAGGGAAACCACAGGAAACTGAATTACTGCTATAGAACCACCACAAACCACATGTTTCTGGCTTGGAAACTTGTTTCTGGTCAAAAGTAACAGCCTGTTACAACATGCTCTCAAAATGCTTTTCGAGGACTGAAAACGCTAAAAGTGACATGATGCTGTTTTCTGACCAACTAGTGAGAGAACCAGAGTGAATTAGATTGTTGCTATAGAATCACCAAACCACATGTTTCTGGCTTGGAAACTTGTTTGTGGTCAAAAGTAACAGCCTGTTACAACATGCTCTCAAAATGCTTTTCGGGGCCTGAAAACGCTAAAAGTGAGATGATGCTGTTTTCTGACCAACTAGTGAGGGAAACCACAGGAAACTGAATTACTGCTATAGAATCACCAAACCACATGTTTCTGGCTTGGAAACTTGTTTGTGGTCAAAAGTAACAGCCTGTTACAACATGCTCTCAAAATGCTTTTCGAGGACTGAAAACGCTAAAAGTGACATGATGCTGTTTTCTGACCAACTAGTGAGGGAAGCCACAGGAAACTGAATTACTGCTATAGAATCACCAAACCACATGTTTCTGGCTTGGAAACTTGTTTGTGGTCAAAAGTAACAGCCTATTACAACATGCTCTCAAAATGCTTTTCGGGGCCTGAAAACGCTAAAAATGAGATGATGCTGTTTTCTGACCAACTAGTGAGAGAACCAGAGTGAATTAGATTGTTGCTATAGAATCACCAAACCACATGTTTCTGGCTTGGAAACTTGTTTGTGGTCAAAAGTAACAGCCTGTTACAACATGCTCTCAAAATGCTTTTCAAGGCCTGAAAACGCTAAAAGTGACATGATGCTGTTTTCTGACCAACTAGTGAGGGAAACCACAGGAAACTGAATTACTGCTATAGAATCACCAAACCACATGTTTCTGGCTTGGAAACTTGTTTCTGAGTGCTTCTGGTCAAAAGTAACAGCCTAAATTGCAACATGCTGTCAAAATGCTTTTCAGGGCCTGAAAACGCTAAAAGTAAGATGATGCTGTTTTCTGACCAACTAGTGAGGAAAACCAGAGGAAACTGCATTGCTGCTATAGAATCACCAAACCACATGTTTCTTGCTTGGAAACTTGTTTCTGAGTGCTTCTGGTCAAAAGTAACAGCCTAAGTTACAACATGCTGTCAAAATGCTTTTCGGGGCCTGAAAACGCTGAAAGTGACATGATGCTGTTTTCTGACCAACTAGTGAGGGAAACCAGAGGACACTCAATTCCTGCTATAGAATCACCAAACCACATGTTTCTGGCTTGGAAACTTGTTTGTGGTCAAAAGTAACAGCCTGTTACAACATGCTCTCAAAATGCTTTTCGAGGACTGAAAACGCTAAAAGTGACATGATGCTGTTTTCTGACCAACTAGTGAGGGAAGCCACAGGAAACTGAATTACTGCTATAGAATCACCAAACCACATGTTTCTGGCTTGGAAACTTGTTTCTGGTCAAAAGTAACAGCCTGTTACAGCATGCTCTCAAAATGCTTTTCGAGGACTGAAAACGCTAAAAGTGACATGATGCTGTTTTCTGACCAACTAGTGAGGGAAACCACAGGAAACTGAATTACTGCTATAGAATCACCAAACCACATGTTTCTGGCGTGGAAACTTGTTTCTGAGTGCTTCTGGTCAAAAGTAACAGCCTAAGTTACAACATGCTCTCAAAATGCTTTTCGGGGCCTGAAAACGCTAAAAGTGAGATGATGCTGTTTTCTGACCAACTAGTCAGGGAAACCACAGGAAACTGAATTACTGCTATAGAATCACCAAACCACATGTTTCTGGCTTGGAAACTTGTTTCTGAGTGCTTCTGGTCAAAAGTAACAGCCTAAATTGCAACATGCTGTCAAAATGCTTTTCAGGGCCTGAAAACGCTAAAAGTAAGATGATGCTGTTTTCTGACCAACTAGTGAGGGAAACCACAGGAAACTGAATTACTGCTATAGAATCACCAAACCACATGTTTCTGGCTTGGAAACTTGTTTGTGGTCAAAAGTAACAGCCTGTTACAACATGCTCTCAAAATGCTTTTCAAGGCCTGAAAACGCTAAAAGTGACATGATGCTGTTTTCTGACCAACTAGTGAGGGAAACCACAGGAAACTGAATTACTGCTATAGAATCACCAAACCACATGTTTCTGGCTTGGAAACTTGTTTCTGAGTGCTTCTGGTCAAAAGTAACAGCCTAAATTGCAACATGCTGTCAAAATGCTTTTCAGGGCCTGAAAACGCTAAAAGTAAGATGATGCTGTTTTCTGACCAACTAGTGAGGAAAACCAGAGGAAACTGCATTGCTGCTATAGAATCACCAAACCACATGTTTCTGGCTTGGAAACTTGTTTCTGAGTGCTTCTGGTCAAAAGTAACAGCCTAAGTTACAACATGCTGTCAAAATGCTTTTCGGGGCCTGAAAATGCTGAAAGTGACATGATGCTGTTTTCTGACCAACTAGTGAGGGAAACCAGAGGACACTCAATTCCTGCTATAGAATCACCAAACCACATGTTTCTGGCTTGGAAACTTGTTTGTGGTCAAAAGTAACAGCCTGTTACAACATGCTCTCAAAATGCTTTTCAAGGACTGAAAACGCTAAAAGTGACATGATGCTGTTTTCTGACCAACTAGTGAGGGAAACCACAGGAAACTGAATTACTGCTATAGAACCACCACAAACCACATGTTTCTGGCTTGGAAACTTGTTTCTGGTCAAAAGTAACAGCCTGTTACAACATGCTCTCAAAATGCTTTTCGAGGACTGAAAACGCTAAAAGTGACATGATGCTGTTTTCTGACCAACTAGTGAGAGAACCAGAGTGAATTAGATTGTTGCTATAGAATCACCAAACCACATGTTTCTGGCTTGGAAACTTGTTTGTGGTCAAAAGTAACAGCCTGTTACAACATGCTCTCAAAATGCTTTTCGGGTCCTGAAAACGCTAAAAGTGAGATGATGCTGTTTTCTGACCAACTAGTGAGGGAAACCACAGGAAACTGAATTACTGCTATAGAATCACCAAACCACATGTTTCTGGCTTGGAAACTTGTTTGTGGTCAAAAGTAACAGCCTGTTACAACATGCTCTCAAAATGCTTTTCGGGGCCTGAAAACGCTAAAAGTGAGATGATGCTGTTTTCTGACCAACTAGTGAGGGAAACCACAGGAAACTGAATTACTGCTATAGAATCACCAAACCACATGTTTCTGGCTTGGAAACTTGTTTGTGGTCAAAAGTAACAGCCTGTTACAACATGCTCTCAAAATGCTTTTCGAGGACTGAAAACGCTAAAAGTGACATGATGCTGTTTTCTGACCAACTAGTGAGGGAAGCCACAGGAAACTGAATTACTGCTATAGAATCACCAAACCACATGTTTCTGGCTTGGAAACTTGTTTGTGGTCAAAAGTAACAGCCTGTTACAACATGCTCTCAAAATGCTTTTCGGGGCCTGAAAACGCTAAAAATGAGATGATGCTGTTTTCTGACCAACTAGTGAGAGAACCAGAGTGAATTAGATTGTTGCTATAGAATCACCAAACCACATGTTTCTGGCTTGGAAACTTGTTTGTGGTCAAAAGTAACAGCCTGTTACAACATGCTCTCAAAATGCTTTTCAAGGCCTGAAAACGCTAAAAGTGACATGATGCTGTTTTCTGACCAACTAGTGAGGGAAACCACAGGAAACTGAATTACTGCTATAGAATCACCAAACCACATGTTTCTGGCTTGGAAACTTGTTTCTGAGTGCTTCTGGTCAAAAGTAACAGCCTAAATTG
Organism: Epinephelus lanceolatus; assembly: GCF_041903045.1. Taxonomy (NCBI): domain Eukaryota; kingdom Metazoa; phylum Chordata; class Actinopteri; order Perciformes; family Serranidae; genus Epinephelus; species Epinephelus lanceolatus. The sequence continues at coordinate 19,586,705 of NC_135757.1, read as the reverse complement.
CAACATGCTGTCAAAATGCTTTTCAGGGCCTGAAAACGCTAAAAGTAAGATGATGCTGTTTTCTGACCAACTAGTGAGGAAAACCAGAGGAAACTGCATTGCTGCTATAGAATCACCAAACCACATGTTTCTGGCTTGGAAACTTGTTTCTGAGTGCTTCTGGTCAAAAGTAACAGCCTAAGTTACAACATGCTGTCAAAATGCTTTTCGGGGCCTGAAAACGCTGAAAGTGACATGATGCTGTTTTCTGACCAACTAGTGAGGGAAACCAGAGGACACTCAATTCCTGCTATAGAATCACCAAACCACATGTTTCTGGCTTGGAAACTTGTTTGTGGTCAAAAGTAACAGCCTGTTACAACATGCTCTCAAAATGCTTTTCAAGGACTGAAAACGCTAAAAGTGACATGATGCTGTTTTCTGACCAACTAGTGAGGGAAACCACAGGAAACTGAATTACTGCTATAGAACCACCACAAACCACATGTTTCTGGCTTGGAAACTTGTTTCTGGTCAAAAGTAACAGCCTGTTACAACATGCTCTCAAAATGCTTTTCGAGGACTGAAAACGCTAAAAGTGACATGATGCTGTTTTCTGACCAACTAGTGAGAGAACCAGAGTGAATTAGATTGTTGCTATAGAATCACCAAACCACATGTTTCTGGCTTGGAAACTTGTTTGTGGTCAAAAGTAACAGCCTGTTACAACATGCTCTCAAAATGCTTTTCGGGTCCTGAAAACGCTAAAAGTGAGATGATGCTGTTTTCTGACCAACTAGTGAGGGAAACCACAGGAAACTGAATTACTGCTATAGAATCACCAAACCACATGTTTCTGGCTTGGAAACTTGTTTGTGGTCAAAAGTAACAGCCTGTTACAACATGCTCTCAAAATGCTTTTCGGGGCCTGAAAACGCTAAAAGTGAGATGATGCTGTTTTCTGACCAACTAGTGAGGGAAACCACAGGAAACTGAATTACTGCTATAGAATCACCAAACCACATGTTTCTGGCTTGGAAACTTGTTTGTGGTCAAAAGTAACAGCCTGTTACAACATGCTCTCAAAATGCTTTTCGAGGACTGAAAACGCTAAAAGTGACATGATGCTGTTTTCTGACCAACTAGTGAGGGAAGCCACAGGAAACTGAATTACTGCTATAGAATCACCAAACCACATGTTTCTGGCTTGGAAACTTGTTTGTGGTCAAAAGTAACAGCCTGTTACAACATGCTCTCAAAATGCTTTTCGGGGCCTGAAAACGCTAAAAATGAGATGATGCTGTTTTCTGACCAACTAGTGAGAGAACCAGAGTGAATTAGATTGTTGCTATAGAATCACCAAACCACATGTTTCTGGCTTGGAAACTTGTTTGTGGTCAAAAGTAACAGCCTGTTACAACATGCTCTCAAAATGCTTTTCAAGGCCTGAAAACGCTAAAAGTGACATGATGCTGTTTTCTGACCAACTAGTGAGGGAAACCACAGGAAACTGAATTACTGCTATAGAATCACCAAACCACATGTTTCTGGCTTGGAAACTTGTTTCTGAGTGCTTCTGGTCAAAAGTAACAGCCTAAATTGCAACATGCTGTCAAAATGCTTTTCAGGGCCTGAAAACGCTAAAAGTAAGATGATGCTGTTTTCTGACCAACTAGTGAGGAAAACCAGAGGAAACTGCATTGCTGCTATAGAATCACCAAACCACATGTTTCTGGCTTGGAAACTTGTTTCTGAGTGCTTCTGGTCAAAAGTAACAGCCTAAGTTACAACATGCTGTCAAAATGCTTTTCGGGGCCTGAAAACGCTGAAAGTGACATGATGCTGTTTTCTGACCAACTAGTGAGGGAAACCAGAGGACACTCAATTCCTGCTATAGAATCACCAAACCACATGTTTCTGGCTTGGAAACTTGTTTGTGGTCAAAAGTAACAGCCTGTTACAACATGCTCTCAAAATGCTTTTCAAGGACTGAAAACGCTAAAAGTGACATGATGCTGTTTTCTGACCAACTAGTGAGGGAAACCACAGGAAACTGAATTACTGCTATAGAACCACCACAAACCACATGTTTCTGGCTTGGAAACTTGTTTCTGGTCAAAAGTAACAGCCTGTTACAACATGCTCTCAAAATGCTTTTCGAGGACTGAAAACGCTAAAAGTGACATGATGCTGTTTTCTGACCAACTAGTGAGAGAACCAGAGTGAATTAGATTGTTGCTATAGAATCACCAAACCACATGTTTCTGGCTTGGAAACTTGTTTGTGGTCAAAAGTAACAGCCTGTTACAACATGCTCTCAAAATGCTTTTCGGGGCCTGAAAACGCTAAAAGTGAGATGATGCTGTTTTCTGACCAACTAGTGAGGGAAACCACAGGAAACTGAATTACTGCTATAGAATCACCAAACCACATGTTTCTGGCTTGGAAACTTGTTTGTGGTCAAAAGTAACAGCCTGTTACAACATGCTCTCAAAATGCTTTTCGAGGACTGAAAACGCTAAAAGTGACATGATGCTGTTTTCTGACCAACTAGTGAGGGAAGCCACAGGAAACTGAATTACTGCTATAGAATCACCAAACCACATGTTTCTGGCTTGGAAACTTGTTTGTGGTCAAAAGTAACAGCCTATTACAACATGCTCTCAAAATGCTTTTCGGGGCCTGAAAACGCTAAAAATGAGATGATGCTGTTTTCTGACCAACTAGTGAGAGAACCAGAGTGAATTAGATTGTTGCTATAGAATCACCAAACCACATGTTTCTGGCTTGGAAACTTGTTTCTGAGTGCTTCTGGTCAAAAGTAACAGCCTAAATTGCAACATGCTGTCAAAATGCTTTTCAGGGCCTGAAAACGCTAAAAGTAAGATGATGCTGTTTTCTGACCAACTAGTGAGGAAAACCAGAGGAAACTGCATTGCTGCTATAGAATCACCAAACCACATGTTTCTTGCTTGGAAACTTGTTTCTGAGTGCTTCTGGTCAAAAGTAACAGCCTAAGTTACAACATGCTGTCAAAATGCTTTTCGGGGCCTGAAAACGCTGAAAGTGACATGATGCTGTTTTCTGACCAACTAGTGAGGGAAACCAGAGGACACTCAATTCCTGCTATAGAATCACCAAACCACATGTTTCTGGCTTGGAAACTTGTTTGTGGTCAAAAGTAACAGCCTGTTACAACATGCTCTCAAAATGCTTTTCGAGGACTGAAAACGCTAAAAGTGACATGATGCTGTTTTCTGACCAACTAGTGAGGGAAGCCACAGGAAACTGAATTACTGCTATAGAATCACCAAACCACATGTTTCTGGCTTGGAAACTTGTTTCTGGTCAAAAGTAACAGCCTGTTACAGCATGCTCTCAAAATGCTTTTCGAGGACTGAAAACGCTAAAAGTGACATGATGCTGTTTTCTGACCAACTAGTGAGGGAAACCACAGGAAACTGAATTACTGCTATAGAATCACCAAACCACATGTTTCTGGCGTGGAAACTTGTTTCTGAGTGCTTCTGGTCAAAAGTAACAGCCTAAGTTACAACATGCTCTCAAAATGCTTTTCGGGGCCTGAAAACGCTAAAAGTGAGATGATGCTGTTTTCTCACCAACTAGTCAGGGAAACCACAGGAAACTGAATTCCTGCTATAGAATCACCAAACCACATGTTTCTGGCTTGGAAACTTGTTTCTGAGTGCTTCTGGTCAAAAGTAACAGCCTAAGTTACAACATGCTGTCAAAATGCTTTTCGGGGCCTGAAAACGCTGAAAGTGACATGATGCTGTTTTCTGACCAACTAGTGAGGGAAACCAGAGGACACTCAATTCCTGCTATAGAATCACCAAACCACATGTTTCTGGCTTGGAAACTTGTTTGTGGTCAAAAGTAACAGCCTGTTACAACATGCTCTCAAAATGCTTTTCGGGGCCTGAAAACGCTAAAAGTGAGATGATGCTGTTTTCTGACCAACTAGTGAGGGAAACCACAGGAAACTGAATTACTGCTATAGAATCACCAAACCACATGTTTCTGGCTTGGAAACTTGTTTGTGGTCAAAAGTAACAGCCTGTTACAACATGCTCTCAAAATGCTTTTCGAGGACTGAAAACGCTAAAAGTGAGATGATGCTGTTTTCTGACCAACTAGTGAGGGAAGCCACAGGAAACTGAATTACTGCTATAGAATCACCAAACCACATGTTTCTGGCTTGGAAACTTGTTTCTGAGTGCTTCTGGTCAAAAGTAACAGCCTAACTTGCGACATGCTGTAAAAATGCTTTTCAGGGCCTGAAAACGCTAAAAGTAAGATGATGCTGTTTTCTGACCAACTAGTGAGGGAAACCACAGGAAACTGAATGACTGGTATAGAATCACCAAACCACATGTTTCTGGCTTGGAAACTTGTTTCTGAGTGCTTCTGGTCAAAAGTATCAGCCTGAATTGCAACATGCTGTCAAAATGCTTTTCAGGGCCTGAAAACGCTAAAAGTAAGGTGATGCTGTTTTCTGACCAACTAGTGAGGAAAACCAGAAGAAACTGCATTGCTGCTATAGAATCACCAAACCACATGTTTCTGGCTTGGAAACTTGTTTCTGAGTGCTTCTGGTCAAAAGTAACAGCCTAAGTTACAACATGCTCTCAAAATGCTTTTCGGGGCCTGAAAACGCTGAAAGTGACATGATGCTGTTTTCTGACCAACTAGTGAGGGAAACCAGAGGACACTCAATTCCTGCTATAGAATCACCAAACCACATGTTTCTGGCTTGGAAACTTGTTTGTGGTCAAAAGTAACAGCCTATTACAACATGCTCTCAAAATGCTTTTCGGGGCCTGAAAACGCTAAAAATGAGATAATGCTGTTTTCTGACCAACTAGTGAGAGAACCAGAGTGAATTAGATTGTTGCTATAGAATCACCAAACCACATGTTTCTGGCTTGGAAACTTGTTTGTGGTCAAAAGTAACAGCCTGTTACAACATGCTCTCAAAATGCTTTTCGAGGACTGAAAACGCTAAAAGTGACATGATGCTGTTTTCTGACCAACTAGTGAGGGAAACCACAGGAAACTGAATTACTGCTATAGAACCACCACAAACCACATGTTTCTGGCTTGGAAACTTGTTTCTGGTCAAAAGTAACAGCCTGTTACAACATGCTCTCAAAATGCTTTTCGAGGACTGAAAACGCTAAAAGTGACATGATGCTGTTTTCTGACCAACTAGTGAGAGAACCAGAGTGAATTAGATTGTTGCTATAGAATCACCAAACCACATGTTTCTGGCTTGGAAACTTGTTTGTGGTCAAAAGTAACAGCCTGTTACAACATGCTCTCAAAATGCTTTTCGGGGCCTGAAAACGCTAAAAGTGAGATGATGCTGTTTTCTGACCAACTAGTGAGGGAAACCACAGGAAACTGAATTACTGCTATAGAATCACCAAACCACATGTTTCTGGCTTGGAAACTTGTTTGTGGTCAAAAGTAACAGCCTGTTACAACATGCTCTCAAAATGCTTTTCGGGGCCTGAAAACGCTAAAAGTGAGATGATGCTGTTTTCTGACCAACTAGTGAGGGAAACCACAGGAAACTGAATTACTGCTATAGAATCACCAAACCACATGTTTCTGGCTTGGAAACTTGTTTGTGGTCAAAAGTAACAGCCTGTTACAACATGCTCTCAAAATGCTTTTCGGGGCCTGAAAACGCTAAAAGTGAGATGATGCTGTTTTCTGACCAACTAGTGAGGGAAACCACAGGAAACTGAATTACTGCTATAGAATCACCAAACCACATGTTTCTGGCTTGGAAACTTGTTTGTGGTCAAAAGTAACAGCCTGTTACAACATGCTCTCAAAATGCTTTTCGAGGACTGAAAACGCTAAAAGTGACATGATGCTGTTTTCTGACCAACTAGTGAGGGAAGCCACAGGAAACTGAATTACTGCTATAGAATCACCAAACCACATGTTTCTGGCTTGGAAACTTGTTTGTGGTCAAAAGTAACAGCCTATTACAACATGCTCTCAAAATGCTTTTCGGGGCCTGAAAACGCTAAAAATGAGATGATGCTGTTTTCTGACCAACTAGTGAGAGAACCAGAGTGAATTAGATTGTTGCTATAGAATCACCAAACCACATGTTTCTGGCTTGGAAACTTGTTTGTGGTCAAAAGTAACAGCCTGTTACAACATGCTCTCAAAATGCTTTTCAAGGCCTGAAAACGCTAAAAGTGACATGATGCTGTTTTCTGACCAACTAGTGAGGGAAACCACAGGAAACTGAATTACTGCTATAGAATCACCAAACCACATGTTTCTGGCTTGGAAACTTGTTTCTGAGTGCTTCTGGTCAAAAGTAACAGCCTAAATTGCAACATGCTGTCAAAATGCTTTTCAGGGCCTGAAAACGCTAAAAGTAAGATGATGCTGTTTTCTGACCAACTAGTGAGGAAAACCAGAGGAAACTGCATTGCTGCTATAGAATCACCAAACCACATGTTTCTGGCTTGGAAACTTGTTTCTGAGTGCTTCTGGTCAAAAGTAACAGCCTAAGTTACAACATGCTGTCAAAATGCTTTTCGGGGCCTGAAAACGCTGAAAGTGACATGATGCTGTTTTCTGACCAACTAGTGAGGGAAACCAGAGGACACTCAATTCCTGCTATAGAATCACCAAACCACATGTTTCTGGCTTGGAAACTTGTTTGTGGTCAAAAGTAACAGCCTGTTACAACATGCTCTCAAAATGCTTTTCGGGGCCTGAAAACGCTAAAAGTGAGATGATGCTGTTTTCTGACCAACTAGTGAGGGAAACCACAGGAAACTGAATTACTGCTATAGAATCACCAAACCACATGTTTCTGGCTTGGAAACTTGTTTGTGGTCAAAAGTAACAGCCTGTTACAACATGCTCTCAAAATGCTTTTCAAGGCCTGAAAACGCTAAAAGTGACATGATGCTGTTTTCTGACCAACTAGTGAGGGAAACCACAGGAAACTGAATTACTGCTATAGAATCACCAAACCACATGTTTCTGGCTTGGAAACTTGTTTCTGAGTGCTTCTGGTCAAAAGTAACAGCCTAAATTGCAACATGCTGTCAAAATGCTTTTCGAGGACTGAAAACGCTAAAAGTGACATGATGCTGTTTTCTGACCAACTAGTGAGGGAAGCCACAGGAAACTGAATTACTGCTATAGAATCACCAAACCACATGTTTCTGGCTTGGAAACTTGTTTCTGAGTGCTTCTGGTCAAAAGTAACAGCCTAACTTGCGACATGCTGTAAAAATGCTTTTCAGGGCCTGAAAACGCTAAAAGTAAGATGATGCTGTTTTCTGACCAACTAGTGAGGAAAACCAGAGGAAACTGCATTGCTGCTATAGAATCACCAAACCACATGTTTCTGGCTTGGAAACTTGTTTCTGAGTGCTTCTGGTCAAAAGTAACAGCCTAAGTTACAACATGCTCTCAAAATGCTTTTCGGGGCCTGAAAACGCTGAAAGTGACATGATGCTGTTTTCTGACCAACTAGTGAGGGAAACCAGAGGACACTCAATTCCTGCTATAGAATCACCAAACCACATGTTTCTGGCTTGGAAACTTGTTTGTGGTCAAAAGTAACAGCCTGTTACAACATGCTCTCAAAATGCTTTTCGGGGCCTGAAAACGCTAAAAATGAGATGATGCTGTTTTCTGACCAACTAGTGAGAGAACCAGAGTGAATTAGATTGTTGCTATAGAATCACCAAACCACATGTTTCTGGCTTGGAAACTTGTTTGTGGTCAAAAGTAACAGCCTGTTACAACATGCTCTCAAAATGCTTTTCGAGGACTGAAAACGCTAAAAGTGACATGATGCTGTTTTCTGACCAACTAGTGAGGGAAGCCACAGGAAACTGAATTACTGCTATAGAATCACCAAACCACATGTTTCTGGCTTGGAAACTTGTTTGTGGTCAAAAGTAACAGCCTATTACAACATGCTCTCAAAATGCTTTTCGGGGCCTGAAAACGCTAAAAATGAGATGATGCTGTTTTCTGACCAACTAGTGAGAGAACCAGAGTGAATTAGATTGTTGCTATAGAATCACCAAACCACATGTTTCTGGCTTGGAAACTTGTTTGTGGTCAAAAGTAACAGCCTGTTACAACATGCTCTCAAAATGCTTTTCAAGGCCTGAAAACGCTAAAAGTGACATGATGCTGTTTTCTGACCAACTAGTGAGGGAAACCACAGGAAACTGAATTACTGCTATAGAATCACCAAACCACATGTTTCTGGCTTGGAAACTTGTTTCTGAGTGCTTCTGGTCAAAAGTAACAGCCTAAATTGCAACATGCTGTCAAAATGCTTTTCAGGGCCTGAAAACGCTAAAAGTAAGATGATGCTGTTTTCTGACCAACTAGTGAGGAAAACCAGAGGAAACTGCATTGCTGCTATAGAATCACCAAACCACATGTTTCTGGCTTGGAAACTTGTTTCTGAGTGCTTCTGGTCAAAAGTAACAGCCTAAGTTACAACATGCTCTCAAAATGCTTTTCGGGGCCTGAAAACGCTAAAAGTGAGATGATGCTGTTTTCTGACCAACTAGTGAGGGAAACCACAGGAAACTGAATTACTGCTATAGAATCACCAAACCACATGTTTCTGGCTTGGAAACTTGTTTGTGGTCAAAAGTAACAGCCTGTTACAACATGCTCTCAAAATGCTTTTCGGGGCCTGAAAACGCTAAAAGTGAGATGATGCTGTTTTCTGACCAACTAGTGAGGGAAACCACAGGAAACTGAATTACTGCTATAGAATCACCAAACCACATGTTTCTGGCTTGGAAACTTGTTTGTGGTCAAAAGTAACAGCCTGTTACAACATGCTCTCAAAATGCTTTTCGAGGACTGAAAACGCTAAAAGTGACATGATGCTGTTTTCTGACCAACTAGTGAGGGAAGCCACAGGAAACTGAATTACTGCTATAGAATCACCAAACCACATGTTTCTGGCTTGGAAACTTGTTTGTGGTCAAAAGTAACAGCCTATTACAACATGCTCTCAAAATGCTTTTCGGGGCCTGAAAACGCTAAAAATGAGATGATGCTGTTTTCTGACCAACTAGTGAGAGAACCAGAGTGAATTAGATTGTTGCTATAGAATCACCAAACCACATGTTTCTGGCTTGGAAACTTGTTTGTGGTCAAAAGTAACAGCCTGTTACAACATGCTCTCAAAATGCTTTTCAAGGCCTGAAAACGCTAAAAGTGACATGATGCTGTTTTCTGACCAACTAGTGAGGGAAACCACAGGAAACTGAATTACTGCTATAGAATCACCAAACCACATGTTTCTGGCTTGGAAACTTGTTTCTGAGTGCTTCTGGTCAAAAGTAACAGCCTAAATTGCAACATGCTGTCAAAATGCTTTTCAGGGCCTGAAAACGCTAAAAGTAAGATGATGCTGTTTTCTGACCAACTAGTGAGGAAAACCAGAGGAAACTGCATTGCTGCTATAGAATCACCAAACCACATGTTTCTGGCTTGGAAACTTGTTTCTGAGTGCTTCTGGTCAAAAGTAACAGCCTAAGTTACAACATGCTGTCAAAATGCTTTTCGGGGCCTGAAAACGCTGAAAGTGACATGATGCTGTTTTCTGACCAACTAGTGAGGGAAACCAGAGGACACTCAATTCCTGCTATAGAATCACCAAACCACATGTTTCTGGCTTGGAAACTTGTTTGTGGTCAAAAGTAACAGCCTGTTACAACATGCTCTCAAAATGCTTTTCAAGGACTGAAAACGCTAAAAGTGACATGATGCTGTTTTCTGACCAACTAGTGAGGGAAACCACAGGAAACTGAATTACTGCTATAGAACCACCACAAACCACATGTTTCTGGCTTGGAAACTTGTTTCTGGTCAAAAGTAACAGCCTGTTACAACATGCTCTCAAAATGCTTTTCGAGGACTGAAAACGCTAAAAGTGACATGATGCTGTTTTCTGACCAACTAGTGAGAGAACCAGAGTGAATTAGATTGTTGCTATAGAATCACCAAACCACATGTTTCTGGCTTGGAAACTTGTTTGTGGTCAAAAGTAACAGCCTGTTACAACATGCTCTCAAAATGCTTTTCGGGGCCTGAAAACGCTAAAAGTGAGATGATGCTGTTTTCTGACCAACTAGTGAGGGAAACCACAGGAAACTGAATTACTGCTATAGAATCACCAAACCACATGTTTCTGGCTTGGAAACTTGTTTGTGGTCAAAAGTAACAGCCTGTTACAACATGCTCTCAAAATGCTTTTCGAGGACTGAAAACGCTAAAAGTGACATGATGCTGTTTTCTGACCAACTAGTGAGGGAAGCCACAGGAAACTGAATTACTGCTATAGAATCACCAAACCACATGTTTCTGGCTTGGAAACTTGTTTGTGGTCAAAAGTAACAGCCTATTACAACATGCTCTCAAAATGCTTTTCGGGGCCTGAAAACGCTAAAAATGAGATGATGCTGTTTTCTGACCAACTAGTGAGAGAACCAGAGTGAATTAGATTGTTGCTATAGAATCACCAAACCACATGTTTCTGGCTTGGAAACTTGTTTGTGGTCAAAAGTAACAGCCTGTTACAACATGCTCTCAAAATGCTTTTCAAGGCCTGAAAACGCTAAAAGTGACATGATGCTGTTTTCTGACCAACTAGTGAGGGAAACCACAGGAAACTGAATTACTGCTATAGAATCACCAAACCACATGTTTCTGGCTTGGAAACTTGTTTCTGAGTGCTTCTGGTCAAAAGTAACAGCCTAAATTGCAACATGCTGTCAAAATGCTTTTCAGGGCCTGAAAACGCTAAAAGTAAGATGATGCTGTTTTCTGACCAACTAGTGAGGAAAACCAGAGGAAACTGCATTGCTGCTATAGAATCACCAAACCACATGTTTCTTGCTTGGAAACTTGTTTCTGAGTGCTTCTGGTCAAAAGTAACAGCCTAAGTTACAACATGCTGTCAAAATGCTTTTCGGGGCCTGAAAACGCTGAAAGTGACATGATGCTGTTTTCTGACCAACTAGTGAGGGAAACCAGAGGACACTCAATTCCTGCTATAGAATCACCAAACCACATGTTTCTGGCTTGGAAACTTGTTTGTGGTCAAAAGTAACAGCCTGTTACAACATGCTCTCAAAATGCTTTTCGAGGACTGAAAACGCTAAAAGTGACATGATGCTGTTTTCTGACCAACTAGTGAGGGAAGCCACAGGAAACTGAATTACTGCTATAGAATCACCAAACCACATGTTTCTGGCTTGGAAACTTGTTTCTGGTCAAAAGTAACAGCCTGTTACAACATGCTCTCAAAATGCTTTTCGAGGACTGAAAACGCTAAAAGTGACATGATGCTGTTTTCTGACCAACTAGTGAGGGAAACCACAGGAAACTGAATTACTGCTATAGAATCACCAAACCACATGTTTCTGGCGTGGAAACTTGTTTCTGAGTGCTTCTGGTCAAAAGTAACAGCCTAACTTGCGACATGCTGTAAAAATGCTTTTCAGGGCCTGAAAACGCTAAAAGTAAGATGATGCTGTTTTCTGACCAACTAGTGAGGGAAACCACAGGAAACTGAATGACTGGTATAGAATCACCAAACCACATGTTTCTGGCTTGGAAACTTGTTTCTGAGTGCTTCTGGTCAAAAGTATCAGCCTGAATTGCAACATGCTGTCAAAATGCTTTTCAGGGCCTGAAAACGCTAAAAGTAAGGTGATGCTGTTTTCTGACCAACTAGTGAGGAAAACCAGAAGAAACTGCATTGCTGCTATAGAATCACCAAACCACATGTTTCTGGCTTGGAAACTTGTTTCTGAGTGCTTCTGGTCAAAAGTAACAGCCTAAGTTACAACATGCTCTCAAAATGCTTTTCGGGGCCTGAAAACGCTGAAAGTGACATGATGCTGTTTTCTGACCAACTAGTGAGGGAAACCAGAGGACACTCAATTCCTGCTATAGAATCACCAAACCACATGTTTCTGGCTTGGAAACTTGTTTGTGGTCAAAAGTAACAGCCTATTACAACATGCTCTCAAAATGCTTTTCGGGGCCTGAAAACGCTAAAAATGAGATAATGCTGTTTTCTGACCAACTAGTGAGAGAACCAGAGTGAATTAGATTGTTGCTATAGAATCACCAAACCACATGTTTCTGGCTTGGAAACTTGTTTGTGGTCAAAAGTAACAGCCTGTTACAACATGCTCTCAAAATGCTTTTCGAGGACTGAAAACGCTAAAAGTGACATGATGCTGTTTTCTGACCAACTAGTGAGAGAACCAGAGTGAATTAGATTGTTGCTATAGAATCACCAAACCACATGTTTCTGGCTTGGAAACTTGTTTGTGGTCAAAAGTAACAGCCTGTTACAACATGCTCTCAAAATGCTTTTCGGGGCCTGAAAACGCTAAAAGTGAGATGATGCTGTTTTCTGACCAACTAGTGAGGGAAACCACAGGAAACTGAATTACTGCTATAGAATCACCAAACCACATGTTTCTGGCTTGGAAACTTGTTTGTGGTCAAAAGTAACAGCCTGTTACAACATGCTGTCAAAATGCTTTTCGGGGCCTGAAAACGCTAAAAGTGAGATGATGCTGTTTTCTGACCAACTAGTGAGAGAACCAGAGTGAATTAGATTGTTGCTATAGAATCACCAAACCACATGTTTCTGGCTTGGAAACTTGTTTGTGGTCAAAAGTAACAGCCTGTTACAACATGCTCTCAAAATGCTTTTCAAGGCCTGAAAACGCTAAAAGTGACATGATGCTGTTTTCTGACCAACTAGTGAGGGAAACCACAGGAAACTGAATTACTGCTATAGAATCACCAAACCACATGTTTCTGGCTTGGAAACTTGTTTCTGAGTGCTTCTGGTCAAAAGTAACAGCCTAAATTGCAACATGCTGTCAAAATGCTTTTCAGGGCCTGAAAACGCTAAAAGTAAGATGATGCTGTTTTCTGACCAACTAGTGAGGAAAACCAGAGGAAACTGCATTGCTGCTATAGAATCACCAAACCACATGTTTCTGGCTTGGAAACTTGTTTCTGAGTGCTTCTGGTCAAAAGTAACAGCCTAAGTTACAACATGCTGTCAAAATGCTTTTCGGGGCCTGAAAACGCTGAAAGTGACATGATGCTGTTTTCTGACCAACTAGTGAGGGAAACCAGAGGACACTCAATTCCTGCTATAGAATCACCAAACCACATGTTTCTGGCTTGGAAACTTGTTTGTGGTCAAAAGTAACAGCCTGTTACAACATGCTCTCAAAATGCTTTTCGGGGCCTGAAAACGCTAAAAGTGAGATGATGCTGTTTTCTGACCAACTAGTGAGGGAAACCACAGGAAACTGAATTACTGCTATAGAATCACCAAACCACATGTTTCTGGCTTGGAAACTTGTTTGTGGTCAAAAGTAACAGCCTGTTACAACATGCTCTCGAAATGCTTTTCGGGGCCTGAAAACGCTAAAAGTGAGATGATGCTGTTTTCTGACCAACTAGTGAGGGAAACCACAGGAAACTGAATTACTGCTATAGAATCACCAAACCACATGTTTCTGGCTTGGAAACTTGTTTCTGAGTGCTTCTGGTCAAAAGTAACAGCCTAACTTGCGACATGCTGTAAAAATGCTTTTCAGGGCCTGAAAACGCTAAAAGTAAGATGATGCTGTTTTCTGACCAACTAGTGAGGGAAACCACAGGAAACTGAATGACTGCTATAGAATCACCAAACCACATGTTTCTGGCTTGGAAACTTGTTTCTGAGTGCTTCTGGTCAAAAGTATCAGCCTGAATTGCAACATGCTGTCAAAATGCTTTTCAGGGCCTGAAAACGCTAAAAGTAAGGTGATGCTGTTTTCTGACCAACTAGTGAGGAAAACCAGAGGAAACTGCATTGCTGCTATAGAATCACCAAACCACATGTTTCTGGCTTGGAAACTTGTTTCTGAGTGCTTCTGGTCAAAAGTAACAGCCTAAGTTACAACATGCTGTCAAAATGCTTTTCGGGGCCTGAAAACGCTGAAAGTGACATGATGCTGTTTTCTGACCAACTAGTGAGGGAAACCAGAGGACACTCAATTCCTGCTATAGAATCACCAAACCACATGTTTCTGGCTTGGAAACTTGTTTGTGGTCAAAAGTAACAGCCTATTACAACATGCTCTCAAAATGCTTTTCGGGGCCTGAAAACGCTAAAAATGAGATGATGCTGTTTTCTGACCAACTAGTGAGAGAACCAGAGTGAATTAGATTGTTGCTATAGAATCACCAAACCACATGTTTCTGGCTTGGAAACTTGTTTGTGGTCAAAAGTAACAGCCTGTTACAACATGCTCTCAAAATGCTTTTCGAGGACTGAAAACGCTAAAAGTGACATGATGCTGTTTTCTGACCAACTAGTGAGGGAAGCCACAGGAAACTGAATTACTGCTATAGAATCACCAAACCACATGTTTCTGGCTTGGAAACTTGTTTGTGGTCAAAAGTAACAGCCTATTACAACATGCTCTCAAAATGCTTTTCGGGGCCTGAAAACGCTAAAAATGAGATGATGCTGTTTTCTGACCAACTAGTGAGAGAACCAGAGTGAATTAGATTGTTGCTATAGAATCACCAAACCACATGTTTCTGGCTTGGAAACTTGTTTGTGGTCAAAAGTAACAGCCTGTTACAACATGCTCTCAAAATGCTTTTCAAGGCCTGAAAACGCTAAAAGTGAGATGATGCTGTTTTCTGACCAACTAGTGAGGGAAACCACAGGAAACTGAATTACTGCTATAGAATCACCAAACCACATGTTTCTGGCTTGGAAACTTGTTTCTGAGTGCTTCTGGTCAAAAGTAACAGCCTAAATTGCAACATGCTGTCAAAATGCTTTTCAGGGCCTGAAAACGCTAAAAGTAAGATGATGCTGTTTTCTGACCAACTAGTGAGGAAAACCAGAGGAAACTGCATTGCTGCTATAGAATCACCAAACCACATGTTTCTTGCTTGGAAACTTGTTTCTGAGTGCTTCTGGTCAAAAGTAACAGCCTAAGTTACAACATGCTGTCAAAATGCTTTTCGGGGCCTGAAAACGCTGAAAGTGAC
The DNA here is from genome assembly GCF_041903045.1 of Epinephelus lanceolatus. Taxonomy (NCBI): domain Eukaryota; kingdom Metazoa; phylum Chordata; class Actinopteri; order Perciformes; family Serranidae; genus Epinephelus; species Epinephelus lanceolatus. The sequence continues at coordinate 19,571,588 of NC_135757.1, read as the reverse complement.
ATGATGCTGTTTTCTGACCAACTAGTGAGGGAAACCAGAGGACACTCAATTCCTGCTATAGAATCACCAAACCACATGTTTCTGGCTTGGAAACTTGTTTGTGGTCAAAAGTAATAGCCTGTTACAACATGCTCTCAAAATGCTCTTCGAGGACTGAAAACGCTAAAAGTGACATGATGCTGTTTTCTGACCAACTAGTGAGGGAAGCCACAGGAAACTGAATTACTGCTATAGAATCACCAAACCACATGTTTCTGGCTTGGAAACTTGTTTCTGGTCAAAAGTAACAGCCTGTTACAGCATGCTCTCAAAATGCTTTTCGAGGACTGAAAACGCTAAAAGTGACATGATGCTGTTTTCTGACCAACTAGTGAGGGAAGCCACAGGAAACTGAATTACTGCTATAGAATCACCAAACCACATGTTTCTGGCTTGGAAACTTGTTTCTGGTCAAAAGTAACAGCCTGTTACAGCATGCTCTCAAAATGCTTTTCGAGGACTGAAAACGCTAAAAGTGACATGATGCTGTTTTCTGACCAACTAGTGAGGGAAACCACAGGAAACTGAATTACTGCTATAGAATCACCAAACCACATGTTTCTGGCGTGGAAACTTGTTTCTGAGTGCTTCTGGTCAAAAGTAACAGCCTAAGTTACAACATGCTCTCAAAATGCTTTTCGGGGCCTGAAAACGCTAAAAGTGAGATGATGCTGTTTTCTCACCAACTAGTCAGGGAAACCACAGGAAACTGAATTACTGCTATAGAATCACCAAACCACATGTTTCTGGCTTGGAAACTTGTTTGTGGTCAAAAGTAACAGCCTATTACAACATGCTCTCAAAATGCTTTTCGGGGCCTGAAAACGCTAAAAATGAGATGATGCTGTTTTCTGACCAACTAGTGAGAGAACCAGAGTGAATTAGATTGTTGCTATAGAATCACCAAACCACATGTTTCTGGCTTGGAAACTTGTTTGTGGTCAAAAGTAACAGCCTGTTACAACATGCTCTCAAAATGCTTTTCAAGGCCTGAAAACGCTAAAAGTGACATGATGCTGTTTTCTGACCAACTAGTGAGGGAAACCACAGGAAACTGAATTACTGCTATAGAATCACCAAACCACATGTTTCTGGCTTGGAAACTTGTTTCTGAGTGCTTCTGGTCAAAAGTAACAGCCTAAATTGCAACATGCTGTCAAAATGCTTTTCAGGGCCTGAAAACGCTAAAAGTAAGATGATGCTGTTTTCTGACCAACTAGTGAGGAAAACCAGAGGAAACTGCATTGCTGCTATAGAATCACCAAACCACATGTTTCTGGCTTGGAAACTTGTTTCTGAGTGCTTCTGGTCAAAAGTAACAGCCTAAGTTACAACATGCTGTCAAAATGCTTTTCGGGGCCTGAAAACGCTGAAAGTGACATGATGCTGTTTTCTGACCAACTAGTGAGGGAAACCAGAGGACACTCAATTCCTGCTATAGAATCACCAAACCACATGTTTCTGGCTTGGAAACTTGTTTGTGGTCAAAAGTAACAGCCTGTTACAACATGCTCTCAAAATGCTTTTCAAGGACTGAAAACGCTAAAAGTGACATGATGCTGTTTTCTGACCAACTAGTGAGGGAAACCACAGGAAACTGAATTACTGCTATAGAACCACCACAAACCACATGTTTCTGGCTTGGAAACTTGTTTCTGGTCAAAAGTAACAGCCTGTTACAACATGCTCTCAAAATGCTTTTCGAGGACTGAAAACGCTAAAAGTGACATGATGCTGTTTTCTGACCAACTAGTGAGAGAACCAGAGTGAATTAGATTGTTGCTATAGAATCACCAAACCACATGTTTCTGGCTTGGAAACTTGTTTGTGGTCAAAAGTAACAGCCTGTTACAACATGCTCTCAAAATGCTTTTCGGGGCCTGAAAACGCTAAAAGTGAGATGATGCTGTTTTCTGACCAACTAGTGAGGGAAACCACAGGAAACTGAATTACTGCTATAGAATCACCAAACCACATGTTTCTGGCTTGGAAACTTGTTTGTGGTCAAAAGTAACAGCCTGTTACAACATGCTCTCAAAATGCTTTTCGGGGCCTGAAAACGCTAAAAGTGAGATGATGCTGTTTTCTGACCAACTAGTGAGGGAAACCACAGGAAACTGAATTACTGCTATAGAATCACCAAACCACATGTTTCTGGCTTGGAAACTTGTTTGTGGTCAAAAGTAACAGCCTGTTACAACATGCTCTCAAAATGCTTTTCGAGGACTGAAAACGCTAAAAGTGACATGATGCTGTTTTCTGACCAACTAGTGAGGGAAGCCACAGGAAACTGAATTACTGCTATAGAATCACCAAACCACATGTTTCTGGCTTGGAAACTTGTTTGTGGTCAAAAGTAACAGCCTATTACAACATGCTCTCAAAATGCTTTTCGGGGCCTGAAAACGCTAAAAATGAGATGATGCTGTTTTCTGACCAACTAGTGAGAGAACCAGAGTGAATTAGATTGTTGCTATAGAATCACCAAACCACATGTTTCTGGCTTGGAAACTTGTTTGTGGTCAAAAGTAACAGCCTGTTACAACATGCTCTCAAAATGCTTTTCAAGGCCTGAAAACGCTAAAAGTGACATGATGCTGTTTTCTGACCAACTAGTGAGGGAAACCACAGGAAACTGAATTACTGCTATAGAATCACCAAACCACATGTTTCTGGCTTGGAAACTTGTTTCTGAGTGCTTCTGGTCAAAAGTAACAGCCTAAATTGCAACATGCTGTCAAAATGCTTTTCAGGGCCTGAAAACGCTAAAAGTAAGATGATGCTGTTTTCTGACCAACTAGTGAGGAAAACCAGAGGAAACTGCATTGCTGCTATAGAATCACCAAACCACATGTTTCTGGCTTGGAAACTTGTTTCTGAGTGCTTCTGGTCAAAAGTAACAGCCTAAGTTACAACATGCTCTCAAAATGCTTTTCGGGGCCTGAAAACGCTAAAAGTGACATGATGCTGTTTTCTGACCAACTAGTGAGGGAAACCAGAGAACACTCAATTCCTGCTATAGAATCACCAAACCACATGTTTCTGGCTTGGAAACTTGTTTGTGGTCAAAAGTAACAGCCTGTTACAACATGCTCTCAAAATGCTTTTCGAGGACTGAAAACGCTAAAAGTGACATGATGCTGTTTTCTGACCAACTAGTGAGGGAAGCCACAGGAAACTGAATTACTGCTATAGAATCACCAAACCACATGTTTCTGGCTTGGAAACTTGTTTCTGGTCAAAAGTAACAGCCTGTTACAGCATGCTCTCAAAATGCTTTTCGAGGACTGAAAACGCTAAAAGTGACATGATGCTGTTTTCTGACCAACTAGTGAGGGAAACCACAGGAAACTGAATTACTGCTATAGAATCACCAAACCACATGTTTCTGGCGTGGAAACTTGTTTCTGAGTGCTTCTGGTCAAAAGTAACAGCCTAAGTTACAACATGCTCTCAAAATGCTTTTCGGGGCCTGAAAACGCTAAAAGTGAGATGATGCTGTTTTCTCACCAACTAGTCAGGGAAACCACAGGAAACTGAATTACTGCTATAGAATCACCAAACCACATGTTTCTGGCTTGGAAACTTGTTTGTGGTCAAAAGTAACAGCCTATTACAACATGCTCTCAAAATGCTTTTCGGGGCCTGAAAACGCTAAAAATGAGATGATGCTGTTTTCTGACCAACTAGTGAGAGAACCAGAGTGAATTAGATTGTTGCTATAGAATCACCAAACCACATGTTTCTGGCTTGGAAACTTGTTTGTGGTCAAAAGTAACAGCCTGTTACAACATGCTCTCAAAATGCTTTTCAAGGCCTGAAAACGCTAAAAGTGACATGATGCTGTTTTCTGACCAACTAGTGAGGGAAACCACAGGAAACTGAATTACTGCTATAGAATCACCAAACCACATGTTTCTGGCTTGGAAACTTGTTTCTGAGTGCTTCTGGTCAAAAGTAACAGCCTAAATTGCAACATGCTGTCAAAATGCTTTTCAGGGCCTGAAAACGCTAAAAGTAAGATGATGCTGTTTTCTGACCAACTAGTGAGGAAAACCAGAGGAAACTGCATTGCTGCTATAGAATCACCAAACCACATGTTTCTGGCTTGGAAACTTGTTTCTGAGTGCTTCTGGTCAAAAGTAACAGCCTAAGTTACAACATGCTGTCAAAATGCTTTTCGGGGCCTGAAAACGCTGAAAGTGACATGATGCTGTTTTCTGACCAACTAGTGAGGGAAACCAGAGGACACTCAATTCCTGCTATAGAATCACCAAACCACATGTTTCTGGCTTGGAAACTTGTTTGTGGTCAAAAGTAACAGCCTGTTACAACATGCTCTCAAAATGCTTTTCAAGGACTGAAAACGCTAAAAGTGACATGATGCTGTTTTCTGACCAACTAGTGAGGGAAACCACAGGAAACTGAATTACTGCTATAGAACCACCACAAACCACATGTTTCTGGCTTGGAAACTTGTTTCTGGTCAAAAGTAACAGCCTGTTACAACATGCTCTCAAAATGCTTTTCGAGGACTGAAAACGCTAAAAGTGACATGATGCTGTTTTCTGACCAACTAGTGAGAGAACCAGAGTGAATTAGATTGTTGCTATAGAATCACCAAACCACATGTTTCTGGCTTGGAAACTTGTTTGTGGTCAAAAGTAACAGCCTGTTACAACATGCTCTCAAAATGCTTTTCGGGGCCTGAAAACGCTAAAAGTGAGATGATGCTGTTTTCTGACCAACTAGTGAGGGAAACCACAGGAAACTGAATTACTGCTATAGAATCACCAAACCACATGTTTCTGGCTTGGAAACTTGTTTGTGGTCAAAAGTAACAGCCTGTTACAACATGCTCTCAAAATGCTTTTCGGGGCCTGAAAACGCTAAAAGTGAGATGATGCTGTTTTCTGACCAACTAGTGAGGGAAACCACAGGAAACTGAATTACTGCTATAGAATCACCAAACCACATGTTTCTGGCTTGGAAACTTGTTTGTGGTCAAAAGTAACAGCCTGTTACAACATGCTCTCAAAATGCTTTTCGAGGACTGAAAACGCTAAAAGTGACATGATGCTGTTTTCTGACCAACTAGTGAGGGAAGCCACAGGAAACTGAATTACTGCTATAGAATCACCAAACCACATGTTTCTGGCTTGGAAACTTGTTTGTGGTCAAAAGTAACAGCCTATTACAACATGCTCTCAAAATGCTTTTCGGGGCCTGAAAACGCTAAAAATGAGATGATGCTGTTTTCTGACCAACTAGTGAGAGAACCAGAGTGAATTAGATTGTTGCTATAGAATCACCAAACCACATGTTTCTGGCTTGGAAACTTGTTTGTGGTCAAAAGTAACAGCCTGTTACAACATGCTCTCAAAATGCTTTTCAAGGCCTGAAAACGCTAAAAGTGACATGATGCTGTTTTCTGACCAACTAGTGAGGGAAACCACAGGAAACTGAATTACTGCTATAGAATCACCAAACCACATGTTTCTGGCTTGGAAACTTGTTTCTGAGTGCTTCTGGTCAAAAGTAACAGCCTAAATTGCAACATGCTGTCAAAATGCTTTTCAGGGCCTGAAAACGCTAAAAGTAAGATGATGCTGTTTTCTGACCAACTAGTGAGGAAAACCAGAGGAAACTGCATTGCTGCTATAGAATCACCAAACCACATGTTTCTGGCTTGGAAACTTGTTTCTGAGTGCTTCTGGTCAAAAGTAACAGCCTAAGTTACAACATGCTCTCAAAATGCTTTTCGGGGCCTGAAAACGCTAAAAGTGACATGATGCTGTTTTCTGACCAACTAGTGAGGGAAACCAGAGAACACTCAATTCCTGCTATAGAATCACCAAACCACATGTTTCTGGCTTGGAAACTTGTTTGTGGTCAAAAGTAACAGCCTGTTACAACATGCTCTCAAAATGCTTTTCGAGGACTGAAAACGCTAAAAGTGACATGATGCTGTTTTCTGACCAACTAGTGAGGGAAGCCACAGGAAACTGAATTACTGCTATAGAATCACCAAACCACATGTTTCTGGCTTGGAAACTTGTTTCTGGTCAAAAGTAACAGCCTGTTACAGCATGCTCTCAAAATGCTTTTCGAGGACTGAAAACGCTAAAAGTGACATGATGCTGTTTTCTGACCAACTAGTGAGGGAAACCACAGGAAACTGAATTACTGCTATAGAATCACCAAACCACATGTTTCTGGCGTGGAAACTTGTTTCTGAGTGCTTCTGGTCAAAAGTAACAGCCTAAGTTACAACATGCTCTCAAAATGCTTTTCGGGGCCTGAAAACGCTAAAAGTGAGATGATGCTGTTTTCTCACCAACTAGTCAGGGAAACCACAGGAAACTGAATTACTGCTATAGAATCACCAAACCACATGTTTCTGGCTTGGAAACTTGTTTGTGGTCAAAAGTAACAGCCTATTACAACATGCTCTCAAAATGCTTTTCGGGGCCTGAAAACGCTAAAAATGAGATGATGCTGTTTTCTGACCAACTAGTGAGAGAACCAGAGTGAATTAGATTGTTGCTATAGAATCACCAAACCACATGTTTCTGGCTTGGAAACTTGTTTGTGGTCAAAAGTAACAGCCTGTTACAACATGCTCTCAAAATGCTTTTCAAGGCCTGAAAACGCTAAAAGTGACATGATGCTGTTTTCTGACCAACTAGTGAGGGAAACCACAGGAAACTGAATTACTGCTATAGAATCACCAAACCACATGTTTCTGGCTTGGAAACTTGTTTCTGAGTGCTTCTGGTCAAAAGTAACAGCCTAAATTGCAACATGCTGTCAAAATGCTTTTCAGGGCCTGAAAACGCTAAAAGTAAGATGATGCTGTTTTCTGACCAACTAGTGAGGAAAACCAGAGGAAACTGCATTGCTGCTATAGAATCACCAAACCACATGTTTCTGGCTTGGAAACTTGTTTCTGAGTGCTTCTGGTCAAAAGTAACAGCCTAAGTTACAACATGCTGTCAAAATGCTTTTCGGGGCCTGAAAACGCTGAAAGTGACATGATGCTGTTTTCTGACCAACTAGTGAGGGAAACCAGAGGACACTCAATTCCTGCTATAGAATCACCAAACCACATGTTTCTGGCTTGGAAACTTGTTTGTGGTCAAAAGTAACAGCCTGTTACAACATGCTCTCAAAATGCTTTTCAAGGACTGAAAACGCTAAAAGTGACATGATGCTGTTTTCTGACCAACTAGTGAGGGAAACCACAGGAAACTGAATTACTGCTATAGAACCACCACAAACCACATGTTTCTGGCTTGGAAACTTGTTTCTGGTCAAAAGTAACAGCCTGTTACAACATGCTCTCAAAATGCTTTTCGAGGACTGAAAACGCTAAAAGTGACATGATGCTGTTTTCTGACCAACTAGTGAGAGAACCAGAGTGAATTAGATTGTTGCTATAGAATCACCAAACCACATGTTTCTGGCTTGGAAACTTGTTTGTGGTCAAAAGTAACAGCCTGTTACAACATGCTCTCAAAATGTTTTTCGGGGCCTGAAAACGCTAAAAGTGAGATGATGCTGTTTTCTGACCAACTAGTGAGGGAAACCACAGGAAACTGAATTACTGCTATAGAATCACCAAACCACATGTTTCTGGCGTGGAAACTTGTTTGTGGTCAAAAGTAACAGCCTGTTACAACATGCTCTCAAAATGCTTTTCGAGGACTGAAAACGCTAAAAGTGACATGATGCTGTTTTCTGACCAACTAGTGAGGGAAGCCACAGGAAACTGAATTACTGCTATAGAATCACCAAACCACATGTTTCTGGCTTGGAAACTTGTTTGTGGTCAAAAGTAACAGCCTATTACAACATGCTCTCAAAATGCTTTTCGGGGCCTGAAAACGCTAAAAATGAGATGATGCTGTTTTCTGACCAACTAGTGAGAGAACCAGAGTGAATTAGATTGTTGCTATAGAATCACCAAACCACATGTTTCTGGCTTGGAAACTTGTTTGTGGTCAAAAGTAACAGCCTGTTACAACATGCTCTCAAAATGCTTTTCAAGGCCTGAAAACGCTAAAAGTGACATGATGCTGTTTTCTGACCAACTAGTGAGGGAAACCACAGGAAACTGAATTACTGCTATAGAATCACCAAACCACATGTTTCTGGCTTGGAAACTTGTTTCTGAGTGCTTCTGGTCAAAAGTAACAGCCTAAATTGCAACATGCTGTCAAAATGCTTTTCAGGGCCTGAAAACGCTAAAAGTAAGATGATGCTGTTTTCTGACCAACTAGTGAGGAAAACCAGAGGAAACTGCATTGCTGCTATAGAATCACCAAACCACATGTTTCTGGCTTGGAAACTTGTTTCTGAGTGCTTCTGGTCAAAAGTAACAGCCTAAGTTACAACATGCTGTCAAAATGCTTTTCGGGGCCTGAAAACGCTGAAAGTGACATGATGCTGTTTTCTGACCAACTAGTGAGGGAAACCAGAGGACACTCAATTCCTGCTATAGAATCACCAAACCACATGTTTCTGGCTTGGAAACTTGTTTGTGGTCAAAAGTAACAGCCTGTTACAACATGCTCTCAAAATGCTTTTCAAGGACTGAAAACGCTAAAAGTGACATGATGCTGTTTTCTGACCAACTAGTGAGGGAAACCACAGGAAACTGAATTACTGCTATAGAACCACCACAAACCACATGTTTCTGGCTTGGAAACTTGTTTCTGGTCAAAAGTAACAGCCTGTTACAACATGCTCTCAAAATGCTTTTCGAGGACTGAAAACGCTAAAAGTGACATGATGCTGTTTTCTGACCAACTAGTGAGAGAACCAGAGTGAATTAGATTGTTGCTATAGAATCACCAAACCACATGTTTCTGGCTTGGAAACTTGTTTGTGGTCAAAAGTAACAGCCTGTTACAACATGCTCTCAAAATGCTTTTCGGGGCCTGAAAACGCTAAAAGTGAGATGATGCTGTTTTCTGACCAACTAGTGAGGGAAACCACAGGAAACTGAATTACTGCTATAGAATCACCAAACCACATGTTTCTGGCTTGGAAACTTGTTTGTGGTCAAAAGTAACAGCCTGTTACAACATGCTCTCAAAATGCTTTTCGAGGACTGAAAACGCTAAAAGTGACATGATGCTGTTTTCTGACCAACTAGTGAGGGAAGCCACAGGAAACTGAATTACTGCTATAGAATCACCAAACCACATGTTTCTGGCTTGGAAACTTGTTTGTGGTCAAAAGTAACAGCCTATTACAACATGCTCTCAAAATGCTTTTCGGGGCCTGAAAACGCTAAAAATGAGATGATGCTGTTTTCTGACCAACTAGTGAGAGAACCAGAGTGAATTAGATTGTTGCTATAGAATCACCAAACCACATGTTTCTGGCTTGGAAACTTGTTTGTGGTCAAAAGTAACAGCCTGTTACAACATGCTCTCAAAATGCTTTTCAAGGCCTGAAAACGCTGAAAGTGACATGATGCTGTTTTCTGACCAACTAGTGAGGGAAACCACAGGAAACTGAATTACTGCTATAGAATCACCAAACCACATGTTTCTGGCTTGGAAACTTGTTTCTGAGTGCTTCTGGTCAAAAGTAACAGCCTAAATTGCAACATGCTGTCAAAATGCTTTTCAGGGCCTGAAAACGCTAAAAGTAAGATGATGCTGTTTTCTGACCAACTAGTGAGGAAAACCAGAGGAAACTGCATTGCTGCTATAGAATCACCAAACCACATGTTTCTGGCTTGGAAACTTGTTTCTGAGTGCTTCTGGTCAAAAGTAACAGCCTAAGTTACAACATGCTGTCAAAATGCTTTTCGGGGCCTGAAAACGCTGAAAGTGACATGATGCTGTTTTCTGACCAACTAGTGAGGGAAACCAGAGGACACTCAATTCCTGCTATAGAATCACCAAACCACATGTTTCTGGCTTGGAAACTTGTTTGTGGTCAAAAGTAACAGCCTGTTACAACATGCTCTCAAAATGCTTTTCAAGGACTGAAAACGCTAAAAGTGACATGATGCTGTTTTCTGACCAACTAGTGAGGGAAACCACAGGAAACTGAATTACTGCTATAGAACCACCACAAACCACATGTTTCTGGCTTGGAAACTTGTTTCTGGTCAAAAGTAACAGCCTGTTACAACATGCTCTCAAAATGCTTTTCGAGGACTGAAAACGCTAAAAGTGACATGATGCTGTTTTCTGACCAACTAGTGAGAGAACCAGAGTGAATTAGATTGTTGCTATAGAATCACCAAACCACATGTTTCTGGCTTGGAAACTTGTTTGTGGTCAAAAGTAACAGCCTGTTACAACATGCTCTCAAAATGCTTTTCGGGGCCTGAAAACGCTAAAAGTGAGATGATGCTGTTTTCTGACCAACTAGTGAGGGAAACCACAGGAAACTGAATTACTGCTATAGAATCACCAAACCACATGTTTCTGGCTTGGAAACTTGTTTGTGGTCAAAAGTAACAGCCTGTTACAACATGCTCTCAAAATGCTTTTCGGGGCCTGAAAACGCTAAAAGTGAGATGATGCTGTTTTCTGACCAACTAGTGAGGGAAACCACAGGAAACTGAATTACTGCTATAGAATCACCAAACCACATGTTTCTGGCTTGGAAACTTGTTTGTGGTCAAAAGTAACAGCCTGTTACAACATGCTCTCAAAATGCTTTTCGAGGACTGAAAACGCTAAAAGTGACATGATGCTGTTTTCTGACCAACTAGTGAGGGAAGCCACAGGAAACTGAATTACTGCTATAGAATCACCAAACCACATGTTTCTGGCTTGGAAACTTGTTTGTGGTCAAAAGTAACAGCCTATTACAACATGCTCTCAAAATGCTTTTCGGGGCCTGAAAACGCTAAAAATGAGATGATGCTGTTTTCTGACCAACTAGTGAGAGAACCAGAGTGAATTAGATTGTTGCTATAGAATCACCAAACCACATGTTTCTGGCTTGGAAACTTGTTTGTGGTCAAAAGTAACAGCCTGTTACAACATGCTCTCAAAATGCTTTTCAAGGCCTGAAAACGCTAAAAGTGACATGATGCTGTTTTCTGACCAACTAGTGAGGGAAACCACAGGAAACTGAATTACTGCTATAGAATCACCAAACCACATGTTTCTGGCTTGGAAACTTGTTTCTGAGTGCTTCTGGTCAAAAGTAACAGCCTAAGTTACAACATGCTGTCAAAATGCTTTTCGGGGCCTGAAAACGCTGAAAGTGACATGATGCTGTTTTCTGACCAACTAGTGAGGGAAACCAGAGGACACTCAATTCCTGCTATAGAATCACCAAACCACATGTTTCTGGCTTGGAAACTTGTTTGTGGTCAAAAGTAACAGCCTGTTACAACATGCTCTCAAAATGCTTTTCAAGGACTGAAAACGCTAAAAGTGACATGATGCTGTTTTCTGACCAACTAGTGAGGGAAACCACAGGAAACTGAATTACTGCTATAGAACCACCACAAACCACATGTTTCTGGCTTGGAAACTTGTTTCTGGTCAAAAGTAACAGCCTGTTACAACATGCTCTCAAAATGCTTTTCGAGGACTGAAAACGCTAAAAGTGACATGATGCTGTTTTCTGACCAACTAGTGAGAGAACCAGAGTGAATTAGATTGTTGCTATAGAATCACCAAACCACATGTTTCTGGCTTGGAAACTTGTTTGTGGTCAAAAGTAACAGCCTGTTACAACATGCTCTCAAAATGCTTTTCGGGGCCTGAAAACGCTAAAAGTGAGATGATGCTGTTTTCTGACCAACTAGTGAGGGAAACCACAGGAAACTGAATTACTGCTATAGAATCACCAAACCACATGTTTCTGGCTTGGAAACTTGTTTGTGGTCAAAAGTAACAGCCTGTTACAACATGCTCTCAAAATGCTTTTCGGGGCCTGAAAACGCTAAAAGTGAGATGATGCTGTTTTCTGACCAACTAGTGAGGGAAACCACAGGAAACTGAATTACTGCTATAGAATCACCAAACCACATGTTTCTGGCTTGGAAACTTGTTTGTGGTCAAAAGTAACAGCCTGTTACAACATGCTCTCAAAATGCTTTTCGAGGACTGAAAACGCTAAAAGTGACATGATGCTGTTTTCTGACCAACTAGTGAGGGAAGCCACAGGAAACTGAATTACTGCTATAGAATCACCAAACCACATGTTTCTGGCTTGGAAACTTGTTTGTGGTCAAAAGTAACAGCCTATTACAACATGCTCTCAAAATGCTTTTCGGGGCCTGAAAACGCTAAAAATGAGATGATGCTGTTTTCTGACCAACTAGTGAGAGAACCAGAGTGAATTAGATTGTTGCTATAGAATCACCAAACCACATGTTTCTGGCTTGGAAACTTGTTTGTGGTCAAAAGTAACAGCCTGTTACAACATGCTCTCAAAATGCTTTTCAAGGCCTGAAAACGCTAAAAGTGACATGATGCTGTTTTCTGACCAACTAGTGAGGGAAACCACAGGAAACTGAATTACTGCTATAGAATCACCAAACCACATGTTTCTGGCTTGGAAACTTGTTTCTGAGTGCTTCTGGTCAAAAGTAACAGCCTAAATTGCAACATGCTGTCAAAATGCTTTTCAGGGCCTGAAAACGCTAAAAGTAAGATGATGCTGTTTTCTGACCAACTAGTGAGGAAAACCAGAGGAAACTGCATTGCTGCTATAGAATCACCAAACCACATGTTTCTGGCTTGGAAACTTGTTTCTGAGTGCTTCTGGTCAAAAGTAACAGCCTAAGTTACAACATGCTGTCAAAATGCTTTTCGGGGCCTGAAAACGCTGAAAGTGACATGATGCTGTTTTCTGACCAACTAGTGAGGGAAACCAGAGGACACTCAATTCCTGCTATAGAATCACCAAACCACATGTTTCTGGCTTGGAAACTTGTTTGTGGTCAAAAGTAACAGCCTGTTACAACATGCTCTCAAAATGCTTTTCAAGGACTGAAAACGCTAAAAGTGACATGATGCTGTTTTCTGACCAACTAGTGAGGGAAACCACAGGAAACTGAATTACTGCTATAGAACCACCACAAACCACATGTTTCTGGCTTGGAAACTTGTTTCTGGTCAAAAGTAACAGCCTGTTACAACATGCTCTCAAAATGCTTTTCGAGGACTGAAAACGCTAAAAGTGACATGATGCTGTTTTCTGACCAACTAGTGAGAGAACCAGAGTGAATTAGATTGTTGCTATAGAATCACCAAACCACATGTTTCTGGCTTGGAAAGTTGTTTGTGGTCAAAAGTAACAGCCTGTTACAACATGCTCTCAAAATGCTTTTCGGGGCCTGAAAACGCTAAAAGTGAGATGATGCTGTTTTCTGACCAACTAGTGAGGGAAACCACAGGAAACTGAATTACTGCTATAGAATCACCAAACCACATGTTTCTGGCTTGGAAACTTGTTTGTGGTCAAAAGTAACAGCCTGTTACAACATGCTCTCAAAATGCTTTTCGAGGACTGAAAACGCTAAAAGTGACATGATGCTGTTTTCTGACCAACTAGTGAGGGAAGCCACAGGAAACTGAATTACTGCTATAGAATCACCAAACCACATGTTTCTGGCTTGGAAACTTGTTTGTGGTCAAAAGTAACAGCCTATTACAACATGCTCTCAAAATGCTTTTCGGGGCCTGAAAACGCTAAAAATGAGATGATGCTGTTTTCTGACCAACTAGTGAGAGAACCAGAGTGAATTAGATTGTTGCTATAGAATCACCAAACCACATGTTTCTGGCTTGGAAACTTGTTTGTGGTCAAAAGTAACAGCCTGTTACAACATGCTCTCAAAATGCTTTTCAAGGCCTGAAAACGCTAAAAGTGACATGATGCTGTTTTCTGACCAACTAGTGAGGGAAACCACAGGAAACTGAATTACTGCTATAGAATCACCAAACCACATGTTTCTGGCTTGGAAACTTGTTTCTGAGTGCTTCTGGTCAAAAGTAACAGCCTAAATTGCAACATGCTGTCAAAATGCTTTTCAGGGCCTGAAAACGCTAAAAGTAAGATGATGCTGTTTTCTGACCAACTAGTGAGGAAAACCAGAGGAAACTGCATTGCTGCTATAGAATCACCAAACCACATGTTTCTGGCTTGGAAACTTGTTTCTGAGTGCTTCTGGTCAAAAGTAACAGCCTAAGTTACAACATGCTGTCAAAATGCTTTTCGGGGCCTGAAAACGCTGAAAGTGACATGATGCTGTTTTCTGACCAACTAGTGAGGGAAACCAGAGGACACTCAATTCCTGCTATAGAATCACCAAACCACATGTTTCTGGCTTGGAAACTTGTTTGTGGTCAAAAGTAACAGCCTGTTACAACATGCTCTCAAAATGCTTTTCGAGGACTGAAAACGCTAAAAGTGACATGATGCTGTTTTCTGACCAACTAGCGAGGGAAGCCACAGGAAACTGAATTACTGCTATAGAATCACCAAACCACATGTTTCTGGCTTGGAAACTTGTTTCTGGTCAAAAGTAACAGCCTGTTACAGCATGCTCTCAAAATGCTTTTCGAGGACTGAAAACGCTAAAAGTGACATGATGCTGTTTTCTGACCAACTAGTGAGGGAAACCACAGGAAACTGAATTACTGCTATAGAATCACCAAACCACATGTTTCTGGCGTGGAAACTTGTTTCTGAGTGCTTCTGGTCAAAAGTAACAGCCTAAGTTACAACATGCTCTCAAAATGCTTTTCGGGGCCTGAAAACGCTAAAAGTGAGATGATGCTGTTTTCTCACCAACTAGTCAGGGAAACCACAGGAAACTGAATTACTGCTATAGAATCACCAAACCACATGTTTCTGGCTTGGAAACTTGTTTGTGGTCAAAAGTAACAGCCTATTACAACATGCTCTCAAAATGCTTTTCGGGGCCTGAAAACGCTAAAAATGAGATGATGCTGTTTTCTGACCAACTAGTGAGAGAACCAGAGTGAATTAGATTGTTGCTATAGAATCACCAAACCACATGTTTCTGGCTTGGAAACTTGTTTGTGGTCAAAAGTAACAGCCTGTTACAACATGCTCTCAAAATGCTTTTCAAGGCCTGAAAACGCTAAAAGTGACATGATGCTGTTTTCTGACCAACTAGTGAGGGAAACCACAGGAAACTGAATTACTGCTATAGAATCACCAAACCACATGTTTCTGGCTTGGAAACTTGTTTCTGAGTGCTTCTGGTCAAAAGTAACAGCCTAAATTGCAACATGCTGTCAAAATGCTTTTCAGGGCCTGAAAACGCTAAAAGTAAGATGATGCTGTTTTCTGACCAACTAGTGAGGAAAACCAGAGGAAACTGCATTGCTGCTATAGAATCACCAAACCACATGTTTCTTGCTTGGAAACTTGTTTCTGAGTGCTTCTGGTCAAAAGTAACAGCCTAAGTTACAACATGCTGTCAAAATGCTTTTCGGGGCCTGAAAACGCTGAAAGTGACATGATGCTGTTTTCTGACCAACTAGTGAGGGAAACCAGAGGACACTCAATTCCTGCTATAGAATCACCAAACCACATGTTTCTGGCTTGGAAACTTGTTTGTGGTCAAAAGTAACAGCCTGTTACAACATGCTCTCAAAATGCTTTTCGAGGACTGAAAACGCTAAAAGTGACATGATGCTGTTTTCTGACCAACTAGTGAGGGAAGCCACAGGAAACTGAATTACTGCTATAGAATCACCAAACCACATGTTTCTGGCTTGGATACTTGTTTCTGGTCAAAAGTAACAGCCTGTTACAGCATGCTCTCAAAATGCTTTTCGAGGACTGAAAACGCTAAAAGTGAGATGATGCTGTTTTCTGACCAACTAGTGAGGGAAACCACAGGAAACTGAATTACTGCTATAGAATCACCAAACCACATGTTTCTGGCGTGGAAACTTGTTTCTGAGTGCTTCTGGTCAAAAGTAACAGCCTAAGTTACAACATGCTCTCAAAATGCTTTTCGGGGCCTGAAAACGCTAAAAGTGAGATGATGCTGTTTTCTCACCAACTAGTCAGGGAAACCACAGGAAACTGAATTACTGCTATAGAATCACCAAACCACATGTTTCTGGCTTGGAAACTTGTTTGTGGTCAAAAGTAACAGCCTATTACAACATGCTCTCAAAATGCTTTTCGGGGCCTGAAAACGCTAAAAATGAGATGATGCTGTTTTCTGACCAACTAGTGAGAGAACCAGAGTGAATTAGATTGTTGCTATAGAATCACCAAACCACATGTTTCTGGCTTGGAAACTTGTTTGTGGTCAAAAGTAACAGCCTGTTACAACATGCTCTCAAAATGCTTTTCAAGGCCTGAAAACGCTAAAAGTGACATGATGCTGTTTTCTGACCAACTAGTGAGGGAAACCACAGGAAACTGAATTACTGCTATAGAATCACCAAACCACATGTTTCTGGCTTGGAAACTTGTTTCTGAGTGCTTCTGGTCAAAAGTAACAGCCTAAATTGCAACATGCTGTCAAAATGCTTTTCAGGGCCTGAAAACGCTAAAAGTAAGATGATGCTGTTTTCTGACCAACTAGTGAGGAAAACCAGAGGAAACTGCATTGCTGCTATAGAATCACCAAACCACATGTTTCTGGCTTGGAAACTTGTTTCTGAGTGCTTCTGGTCAAAAGTAACAGCCTAAGTTACAACATGCTGTCAAAATGCTTTTCGGGGCCTGAAAACGCTGAAAGTGACATGATGCTGTTTTCTGACCAACTAGTGAGGGAAACCAGAGGACACTCAATTCCTGCTATAGAATCACCAAACCACATGTTTCTGGCTTGGAAACTTGT
Source organism: Epinephelus lanceolatus (assembly GCF_041903045.1). NCBI lineage: Eukaryota > Metazoa > Chordata > Actinopteri > Perciformes > Serranidae > Epinephelus > Epinephelus lanceolatus. Next base: position 19,554,724 of record NC_135757.1, on the reverse strand, counting down.
TTGTGGTCAAAAGTAACAGCCTGTTACAACATGCTCTCAAAATGCTTTTCAAGGACTGAAAACGCTAAAAGTGACATGATGCTGTTTTCTGACCAACTAGTGAGGGAAACCACAGGAAACTGAATTACTGCTATAGAACCACCACAAACCACATGTTTCTGGCTTGGAAACTTGTTTCTGGTCAAAAGTAACAGCCTGTTACAACATGCTCTCAAAATGCTTTTCGAGGACTGAAAACGCTAAAAGTGACATGATGCTGTTTTCTGACCAACTAGTGAGAGAACCAGAGTGAATTAGATTGTTGCTATAGAATCACCAAACCACATGTTTCTGGCTTGGAAACTTGTTTGTGGTCAAAAGTAACAGCCTGTTACAACATGCTCTCAAAATGCTTTTCGGGGCCTGAAAACGCTAAAAGTCAGATGATGCTGTTTTCTGACCAACTAGTGAGGGAAACCACAGGAAACTGAATTACTGCTATAGAATCACCAAACCACATGTTTCTGGCTTGGAAACTTGTTTGTGGTCAAAAGTAACAGCCTGTTACAACATGCTCTCAAAATGCTTTTCGGGGCCTGAAAACGCTAAAAGTGAGATGATGCTGTTTTCTGACCAACTAGTGAGGGAAACCACAGGAAACTGAATTACTGCTATAGAATCACCAAACCACATGTTTCTGGCTTGGAAACTTGTTTGTGGTCAAAAGTAACAGCCTGTTACAACATGCTCTCAAAATGCTTTTCGAGGACTGAAAACGCTAAAAGTGACATGATGCTGTTTTCTGACCAACTAGCGAGGGAAGCCACAGGAAACTGAATTACTGCTATAGAATCACCAAACCACATGTTTCTGGCTTGGAAACTTGTTTCTGGTCAAAAGTAACAGCCTGTTACAGCATGCTCTCAAAATGCTTTTCGAGGACTGAAAACGCTAAAAGTGACATGATGCTGTTTTCTGACCAACTAGTGAGGGAAACCACAGGAAACTGAATTACTGCTATAGAATCACCAAACCACATGTTTCTGGCGTGGAAACTTGTTTCTGAGTGCTTCTGGTCAAAAGTAACAGCCTAAGTTACAACATGCTCTCAAAATGCTTTTCGGGGCCTGAAAACGCTAAAAGTGAGATGATGCTGTTTTCTCACCAACTAGTCAGGGAAACCACAGGAAACTGAATTACTGCTATAGAATCACCAAACCACATGTTTCTGGCTTGGAAACTTGTTTGTGGTCAAAAGTAACAGCCTATTACAACATGCTCTCAAAATGCTTTTCGGGGCCTGAAAACGCTAAAAATGAGATGATGCTGTTTTCTGACCAACTAGTGAGAGAACCAGAGTGAATTAGATTGTTGCTATAGAATCACCAAACCACATGTTTCTGGCTTGGAAACTTGTTTGTGGTCAAAAGTAACAGCCTGTTACAACATGCTCTCAAAATGCTTTTCAAGGCCTGAAAACGCTAAAAGTGACATGATGCTGTTTTCTGACCAACTAGTGAGGGAAACCACAGGAAACTGAATTACTGCTATAGAATCACCAAACCACATGTTTCTGGCTTGGAAACTTGTTTCTGAGTGCTTCTGGTCAAAAGTAACAGCCTAAATTGCAACATGCTGTCAAAATGCTTTTCAGGGCCTGAAAACGCTAAAAGTAAGATGATGCTGTTTTCTGACCAACTAGTGAGGAAAACCAGAGGAAACTGCATTGCTGCTATAGAATCACCAAACCACATGTTTCTGGCTTGGAAACTTGTTTCTGAGTGCTTCTGGTCAAAAGTAACAGCCTAAGTTACAACATGCTGTCAAAATGCTTTTCGGGGCCTGAAAACGCTGAAAGTGACATGATGCTGTTTTCTGACCAACTAGTGAGGGAAACCAGAGGACACTCAATTCCTGCTATAGAATCACCAAACCACATGTTTCTGGCTTGGAAACTTGTTTGTGGTCAAAAGTAACAGCCTGTTACAACATGCTCTCAAAATGCTTTTCAAGGACTGAAAACGCTAAAAGTGACATGATGCTGTTTTCTGACCAACTAGTGAGGGAAACCACAGGAATCTGAATTACTGCTATAGAACCACCACAAACCACATGTTTCTGGCTTGGAAACTTGTTTCTGGTCAAAAGTAACAGCCTGTTACAACATGCTCTCAAAATGCTTTTCGAGGACTGAAAACGCTAAAAGTGACATGATGCTGTTTTCTGACCAACTAGTGAGAGAACCAGAGTGAATTAGATTGTTGCTATAGAATCACCAAACCACATGTTTCTGGCTTGGAAACTTGTTTGTGGTCAAAAGTAACAGCCTGTTACAACATGCTCTCAAAATGCTTTTCGGGGCCTGAAAACGCTAAAAGTCAGATGATGCTGTTTTCTGACCAACTAGTGAGGGAAACCACAGGAAACTGAATTACTGCTATAGAATCACCAAACCACATGTTTCTGGCTTGGAAACTTGTTTGTGGTCAAAAGTAACAGCCTGTTACAACATGCTCTCAAAATGCTTTTCGGGGCCTGAAAACGCTAAAAGTGAGATGATGCTGTTTTCTGACCAACTAGTGAGGGAAACCACAGGAAACTGAATTACTGCTATAGAATCACCAAACCACATGTTTCTGGCTTGGAAACTTGTTTGTGGTCAAAAGTAACAGCCTGTTACAACATGCTCTCAAAATGCTTTTCAAGGCCTGAAAACGCTAAAAGTGACATGATGCTGTTTTCTGACCAACTAGTGAGGGAAACCACAGGAAACTGAATTACTGCTATAGAATCACCAAACCACATGTTTCTGGCTTGGAAACTTGTTTGTGGTCAAAAGTAACAGCCTATTACAACATGCTCTCAAAATGCTTTTCGAGGACTGAAAACGCTAAAAGTGAGATGATGCTGTTTTCTGACCAACTAGTGAGGGAAACCACAGGAAACTGAATTACTGCTATAGAATCACCAAACCACATGTTTCTGGCGTGGAAACTTGTTTCTGAGTGCTTCTGGTCAAAAGTAACAGCCTAAGTTACAACATGCTCTCAAAATGCTTTTCGGGGCCTGAAAACGCTAAAAGTGAGATGATGCTGTTTTCTCACCAACTAGTCAGGGAAACCACAGGAAACTGAATTACTGCTATAGAATCACCAAACCACATGTTTCTGGCTTGGAAACTTGTTTGTGGTCAAAAGTAACAGCCTATTACAACATGCTCTCAAAATGCTTTTCGGGGCCTGAAAACGCTAAAAATGAGATGATGCTGTTTTCTGACCAACTAGTGAGAGAACCAGAGTGAATTAGATTGTTGCTATAGAATCACCAAACCACATGTTTCTGGCTTGGAAACTTGTTTGTGGTCAAAAGTAACAGCCTGTTACAACATGCTCTCAAAATGCTTTTCAAGGCCTGAAAACGCTAAAAGTGACATGATGCTGTTTTCTGACCAACTAGTGAGGGAAACCACAGGAAACTGAATTACTGCTATAGAATCACCAAACCACATGTTTCTGGCTTGGAAACTTGTTTCTGAGTGCTTCTGGTCAAAAGTAACAGCCTAAATTGCAACATGCTGTCAAAATGCTTTTCAGGGCCTGAAAACGCTAAAAGTAAGATGATGCTGTTTTCTGACCAACTAGTGAGGAAAACCAGAGGAAACTGCATTGCTGCTATAGAATCACCAAACCACATGTTTCTGGCTTGGAAACTTGTTTCTGAGTGCTTCTGGTCAAAAGTAACAGCCTAAGTTACAACATGCTGTCAAAATGCTTTTCGGGGCCTGAAAACGCTGAAAGTGACATGATGCTGTTTTCTGACCAACTAGTGAGGGAAACCAGAGGACACTCAATTCCTGCTATAGAATCACCAAACCACATGTTTCTGGCTTGGAAACTTGTTTGTGGTCAAAAGTAACAGCCTGTTACAACATGCTCTCAAAATGCTTTTCAAGGACTGAAAACGCTAAAAGTGACATGATGCTGTTTTCTGACCAACTAGTGAGGGAAACCACAGGAAACTGAATTACTGCTATAGAACCACCACAAACCACATGTTTCTGGCTTGGAAACTTGTTTCTGGTCAAAAGTAACAGCCTGTTACAACATGCTCTCAAAATGCTTTTCGAGGACTGAAAACGCTAAAAGTGACATGATGCTGTTTTCTGACCAACTAGTGAGAGAACCAGAGTGAATTAGATTGTTGCTATAGAATCACCAAACCACATGTTTCTGGCTTGGAAACTTGTTTGTGGTCAAAAGTAACAGCCTGTTACAACATGCTCTCAAAATGCTTTTCGGGGCCTGAAAACGCTAAAAGTCAGATGATGCTGTTTTCTGACCAACTAGTGAGGGAAACCACAGGAAACTGAATTACTGCTATAGAATCACCAAACCACATGTTTCTGGCTTGGAAACTTGTTTGTGGTCAAAAGTAACAGCCTGTTACAACATGCTCTCAAAATGCTTTTCGGGGCCTGAAAACGCTAAAAGTGAGATGATGCTGTTTTCTGACCAACTAGTGAGGGAAACCACAGGAAACTGAATTACTGCTATAGAATCACCAAACCACATGTTTCTGGCTTGGAAACTTGTTTGTGGTCAAAAGTAACAGCCTGTTACAACATGCTCTCAAAATGCTTTTCGAGGACTGAAAACGCTAAAAGTGACATGATGCTGTTTTCTGACCAACTAGCGAGGGAAGCCACAGGAAACTGAATTACTGCTATAGAATCACCAAACCACATGTTTCTGGCTTGGAAACTTGTTTCTGGTCAAAAGTAACAGCCTGTTACAGCATGCTCTCAAAATGCTTTTCGAGGACTGAAAACGCTAAAAGTGACATGATGCTGTTTTCTGACCAACTAGTGAGGGAAACCACAGGAAACTGAATTACTGCTATAGAATCACCAAACCACATGTTTCTGGCGTGGAAACTTGTTTCTGAGTGCTTCTGGTCAAAAGTAACAGCCTAAGTTACAACATGCTCTCAAAATGCTTTTCGGGGCCTGAAAACGCTAAAAGTGAGATGATGCTGTTTTCTCACCAACTAGTCAGGGAAACCACAGGAAACTGAATTACTGCTATAGAATCACCAAACCACATGTTTCTGGCTTGGAAACTTGTTTGTGGTCAAAAGTAACAGCCTATTACAACATGCTCTCAAAATGCTTTTCGGGGCCTGAAAACGCTAAAAATGAGATGATGCTGTTTTCTGACCAACTAGTGAGAGAACCAGAGTGAATTAGATTGTTGCTATAGAATCACCAAACCACATGTTTCTGGCTTGGAAACTTGTTTGTGGTCAAAAGTAACAGCCTGTTACAACATGCTCTCAAAATGCTTTTCAAGGCCTGAAAACGCTAAAAGTGACATGATGCTGTTTTCTGACCAACTAGTGAGGGAAACCACAGGAAACTGAATTACTGCTATAGAATCACCAAACCACATGTTTCTGGCTTGGAAACTTGTTTCTGAGTGCTTCTGGTCAAAAGTAACAGCCTAAATTGCAACATGCTGTCAAAATGCTTTTCAGGGCCTGAAAACGCTAAAAGTAAGATGATGCTGTTTTCTGACCAACTAGTGAGGAAAACCAGAGGAAACTGCGTTGCTGCTATAGAATCACCAAACCACATGTTTCTTGCTTGGAAACTTGTTTCTGAGTGCTTCTGGTCAAAAGTAACAGCCTAAGTTACAACATGCTGTCAAAATGCTTTTCGGGGCCTGAAAACGCTGAAAGTGACATGATGCTGTTTTCTGACCAACTAGTGAGGAAAACCAGAGGAAACTGCATTGCTGCTATAGAATCACCAAACCACATGTTTCTGGCTTGGAAACTTGTTTCTGAGTGCTTCTGGTCAAAAGTAACAGCCTAAGTTACAACATGCTGTCAAAATGCTTTTCGGGGCCTGAAAACGCTGAAAGTGACATGATGCTGTTTTCTGACCAACTAGTGAGGGAAACCAGAGGACACTCAATTCCTGCTATAGAATCACCAAACCACATGTTTCTGGCTTGGAAACTTGTTTGTGGTCAAAAGTAACAGCCTGTTACAACATGCTCTCAAAATGCTTTTCAAGGACTGAAAACGCTAAAAGTGACATGATGCTGTTTTCTGACCAACTAGTGAGGGAAACCACAGGAATCTGAATTACTGCTATAGAACCACCACAAACCACATGTTTCTGGCTTGGAAACTTGTTTCTGGTCAAAAGTAACAGCCTGTTACAACATGCTCTCAAAATGCTTTTCGAGGACTGAAAACGCTAAAAGTGACATGATGCTGTTTTCTGACCAACTAGTGAGAGAACCAGAGTGAATTAGATTGTTGCTATAGAATCACCAAACCACATGTTTCTGGCTTGGAAACTTGTTTGTGGTCAAAAGTAACAGCCTGTTACAACATGCTCTCAAAATGCTTTTCGGGGCCTGAAAACGCTAAAAGTCAGATGATGCTGTTTTCTGACCAACTAGTGAGGGAAACCACAGGAAACTGAATTACTGCTATAGAATCACCAAACCACATGTTTCTGGCTTGGAAACTTGTTTGTGGTCAAAAGTAACAGCCTGTTACAACATGCTCTCAAAATGCTTTTCGGGGCCTGAAAACGCTAAAAGTGAGATGATGCTGTTTTCTGACCAACTAGTGAGGGAAACCACAGGAAACTGAATTACTGCTATAGAATCACCAAACCACATGTTTCTGGCTTGGAAACTTGTTTGTGGTCAAAAGTAACAGCCTGTTACAACATGCTCTCAAAATGCTTTTCAAGGCCTGAAAACGCTAAAAGTGACATGATGCTGTTTTCTGACCAACTAGTGAGGGAAACCACAGGAAACTGAATTACTGCTATAGAATCACCAAACCACATGTTTCTGGCTTGGAAACTTGTTTGTGGTCAAAAGTAACAGCCTATTACAACATGCTCTCAAAATGCTTTTCGGGGCCTGAAAACGCTAAAAATGAGATGATGCTGTTTTCTGACCAACTAGTGAGAGAACCAGAGTGAATTAGATTGTTGCTATAGAATCACCAAACCACATGTTTCTGGCTTGGAAACTTGTTTGTGGTCAAAAGTAACAGCCTGTTACAACATGCTCTCAAAATGCTTTTCAAGGCCTGAAAACGCTAAAAGTGACATGATGCTGTTTTCTGACCAACTAGTGAGGGAAACCACAGGAAACTGAATTACTGCTATAGAATCACCAAACCACATGTTTCTGGCTTGGAAACTTGTTTCTGAGTGCTTCTGGTCAAAAGTAACAGCCTAAATTGCAACATGCTGTCAAAATGCTTTTCAGGGCCTGAAAACGCTAAAAGTAAGATGATGCTGTTTTCTGACCAACTAGTGAGGAAAACCAGAGGAAACTGCATTGCTGCTATAGAATCACCAAACCACATGTTTCTTGCTTGGAAACTTGTTTCTGAGTGCTTCTGGTCAAAAGTAACAGCCTAAGTTACAACATGCTGTCAAAATGCTTTTCGGGGCCTGAAAACGCTGAAAGTGACATGATGCTGTTTTCTGACCAACTAGTGAGGGAAACCAGAGGACACTCAATTCCTGCTATAGAATCACCAAACCACATGTTTCTGGCTTGGAAACTTGTTTGTGGTCAAAAGTAACAGCCTGTTACAACATGCTCTCAAAATGCTTTTCGAGGACTGAAAACGCTAAAAGTGACATGATGCTGTTTTCTGACCAACTAGTGAGGGAAGCCACAGGAAACTGAATTACTGCTATAGAATCACCAAACCACATGTTTCTGGCTTGGATACTTGTTTCTGGTCAAAAGTAACAGCCTGTTACAGCATGCTCTCAAAATGCTTTTCGAGGACTGAAAACGCTAAAAGTGAGATGATGCTGTTTTCTGACCAACTAGTGAGGGAAACCACAGGAAACTGAATTACTGCTATAGAATCACCAAACCACATGTTTCTGGCGTGGAAACTTGTTTCTGAGTGCTTCTGGTCAAAAGTAACAGCCTAAGTTACAACATGCTCTCAAAATGCTTTTCGGGGCCTGAAAACGCTAAAAGTGAGATGATGCTGTTTTCTCACCAACTAGTCAGGGAAACCACAGGAAACTGAATTACTGCTATAGAATCACCAAACCACATGTTTCTGGCTTGGAAACTTGTTTGTGGTCAAAAGTAACAGCCTATTACAACATGCTCTCAAAATGCTTTTCGGGGCCTGAAAACGCTAAAAATGAGATGATGCTGTTTTCTGACCAACTAGTGAGAGAACCAGAGTGAATTAGATTGTTGCTATAGAATCACCAAACCACATGTTTCTGGCTTGGAAACTTGTTTGTGGTCAAAAGTAACAGCCTGTTACAACATGCTCTCAAAATGCTTTTCAAGGCCTGAAAACGCTAAAAGTGACATGATGCTGTTTTCTGACCAACTAGTGAGGGAAACCACAGGAAACTGAATTACTGCTATAGAATCACCAAACCACATGTTTCTGGCTTGGAAACTTGTTTCTGAGTGCTTCTGGTCAAAAGTAACAGCCTAAATTGCAACATGCTGTCAAAATGCTTTTCAGGGCCTGAAAACGCTAAAAGTAAGATGATGCTGTTTTCTGACCAACTAGTGAGGAAAACCAGAGGAAACTGCATTGCTGCTATAGAATCACCAAACCACATGTTTCTGGCTTGGAAACTTGTTTCTGAGTGCTTCTGGTCAAAAGTAACAGCCTAAGTTACAACATGCTGTCAAAATGCTTTTCGGGGCCTGAAAACGCTGAAAGTGACATGATGCTGTTTTCTGACCAACTAGTGAGGGAAACCAGAGGACACTCAATTCCTGCTATAGAATCACCAAACCACATGTTTCTGGCTTGGAAACTTGTTTGTGGTCAAAAGTAACAGCCTGTTACAACATGCTCTCAAAATGCTTTTCAAGGACTGAAAACGCTAAAAGTGACATGATGCTGTTTTCTGACCAACTAGTGAGGGAAACCACAGGAAACTGAATTACTGCTATAGAACCACCACAAACCACATGTTTCTGGCTTGGAAACTTGTTTCTGGTCAAAAGTAACAGCCTGTTACAACATGCTCTCAAAATGCTTTTCGAGGACTGAAAACGCTAAAAGTGACATGATGCTGTTTTCTGACCAACTAGTGAGAGAACCAGAGTGAATTAGATTGTTGCTATAGAATCACCAAACCACATGTTTCTGGCTTGGAAACTTGTTTGTGGTCAAAAGTAACAGCCTGTTACAACATGCTCTCAAAATGCTTTTCGGGGCCTGAAAACGCTAAAAGTCAGATGATGCTGTTTTCTGACCAACTAGTGAGGGAAACCACAGGAAACTGAATTACTGCTATAGAATCACCAAACCACATGTTTCTGGCTTGGAAACTTGTTTGTGGTCAAAAGTAACAGCCTGTTACAACATGCTCTCAAAATGCTTTTCGGGGCCTGAAAACGCTAAAAGTGAGATGATGCTGTTTTCTGACCAACTAGTGAGGGAAACCACAGGAAACTGAATTACTGCTATAGAATCACCAAACCACATGTTTCTGGCTTGGAAACTTGTTTGTGGTCAAAAGTAACAGCCTGTTACAACATGCTCTCAAAATGCTTTTCGAGGACTGAAAACGCTAAAAGTGACATGATGCTGTTTTCTGACCAACTAGCGAGGGAAGCCACAGGAAACTGAATTACTGCTATAGAATCACCAAACCACATGTTTCTGGCTTGGAAACTTGTTTCTGGTCAAAAGTAACAGCCTGTTACAGCATGCTCTCAAAATGCTTTTCGAGGACTGAAAACGCTAAAAGTGACATGATGCTGTTTTCTGACCAACTAGTGAGGGAAACCACAGGAAACTGAATTACTGCTATAGAATCACCAAACCACATGTTTCTGGCGTGGAAACTTGTTTCTGAGTGCTTCTGGTCAAAAGTAACAGCCTAAGTTACAACATGCTCTCAAAATGCTTTTCGGGGCCTGAAAACGCTAAAAGTGAGATGATGCTGTTTTCTCACCAACTAGTCAGGGAAACCACAGGAAACTGAATTACTGCTATAGAATCACCAAACCACATGTTTCTGGCTTGGAAACTTGTTTGTGGTCAAAAGTAACAGCCTATTACAACATGCTCTCAAAATGCTTTTCGGGGCCTGAAAACGCTAAAAATGAGATGATGCTGTTTTCTGACCAACTAGTGAGAGAACCAGAGTGAATTAGATTGTTGCTATAGAATCACCAAACCACATGTTTCTGGCTTGGAAACTTGTTTGTGGTCAAAAGTAACAGCCTGTTACAACATGCTCTCAAAATGCTTTTCAAGGCCTGAAAACGCTAAAAGTGACATGATGCTGTTTTCTGACCAACTAGTGAGGGAAACCACAGGAAACTGAATTACTGCTATAGAATCACCAAACCACATGTTTCTGGCTTGGAAACTTGTTTCTGAGTGCTTCTGGTCAAAAGTAACAGCCTAAATTGCAACATGCTGTCAAAATGCTTTTCAGGGCCTGAAAACGCTAAAAGTAAGATGATGCTGTTTTCTGACCAACTAGTGAGGAAAACCAGAGGAAACTGCATTGCTGCTATAGAATCACCAAACCACATGTTTCTGGCTTGGAAACTTGTTTCTGAGTGCTTCTGGTCAAAAGTAACAGCCTAAGTTACAACATGCTGTCAAAATGCTTTTCGGGGCCTGAAAACGCTGAAAGTGACATGATGCTGTTTTCTGACCAACTAGTGAGGGAAACCAGAGGACACTCAATTCCTGCTATAGAATCACCAAACCACATGTTTCTGGCTTGGAAACTTGTTTGTGGTCAAAAGTAACAGCCTGTTACAACATGCTCTCAAAATGCTTTTCGGGGCCTGAAAACGCTAAAAGTGAGATGATGCTGTTTTCTGACCAACTAGTGAGGGAAACCACAGGAAACTGAATTACTGCTATAGAATCACCAAACCACATGTTTCTGGCTTGGAAACTTGTTTCTGAGTGCTTCTGGTCAAAAGTAACAGCCTAAATTGCAACATGCTGTCAAAATGCTTTTCAGGGCCTGAAAACGCTAAAAGTAAGATGATGCTGTTTTCTGACCAACTAGTGAGGAAAACCAGAGGAAACTGCATTGCTGCTATAGAATCACCAAACCACATGTTTCTGGCTTGGAAACTTGTTTCTGAGTGCTTCTGGTCAAAAGTAACAGCCTAAGTTACAACATGCTGTCAAAATGCTTTTCGGGGCCTGAAAACGCTGAAAGTGACATGATGCTGTTTTCTGACCAACTAGTGAGGGAAACCAGAGGACACTCAATTCCTGCTATAGAATCACCAAACCACATGTTTCTGGCTTGGAAACTTGTTTGTGGTCAAAAGTAACAGCCTGTTACAACATGCTCTCAAAATGCTTTTCAAGGACTGAAAACGCTAAAAGTGACATGATGCTGTTTTCTGACCAACTAGTGAGGGAAACCACAGGAATCTGAATTACTGCTATAGAACCACCACAAACCACATGTTTCTGGCTTGGAAACTTGTTTCTGGTCAAAAGTAACAGCCTGTTACAACATGCTCTCAAAATGCTTTTCGAGGACTGAAAACGCTAAAAGTGACATGATGCTGTTTTCTGACCAACTAGTGAGAGAACCAGAGTGAATTAGATTGTTGCTATAGAATCACCAAACCACATGTTTCTGGCTTGGAAACTTGTTTGTGGTCAAAAGTAACAGCCTGTTACAACATGCTCTCAAAATGCTTTTCGGGGCCTGAAAACGCTAAAAGTGAGATGATGCTGTTTTCTGACCAACTAGTGAGGGAAACCACAGGAAACTGAATTACTGCTATAGAATCACCAAACCACATGTTTCTGGCTTGGAAACTTGTTTGTGGTCAAAAGTAACAGCCTGTTACAACATGCTCTCAAAATGCTTTTCGAGGACTGAAAACGCTAAAAGTGACATGATGCTGTTTTCTGACCAACTAGTGAGGGAAGCCACAGGAAACTGAATTACTGCTATAGAATCACCAAACCACATGTTTCTGGCTTGGAAACTTGTTTGTGGTCAAAAGTAACAGCCTGTTACAACATGCTCTCAAAATGCTTTTCAAGGCCTGAAAACGCTAAAAGTGACATGATGCTGTTTTCTGACCAACTAGTGAGGGAAACCACAGGAAACTGAATTACTGCTATAGAATCACCAAACCACATGTTTCTGGCTTGGAAACTTGTTTCTGAGTGCTTCTGGTCAAAAGTAACAGCCTAAATTGCAACATGCTGTCAAAATGCTTTTCAGGGCCTGAAAACGCTAAAAGTAAGATGATGCTGTTTTCTGACCAACTAGTGAGGAAAACCAGAGGAAACTGCGTTGCTGCTATAGAATCACCAAACCACATGTTTCTTGCTTGGAAACTTGTTTCTGAGTGCTTCTGGTCAAAAGTAACAGCCTAAGTTACAACATGCTGTCAAAATGCTTTTCGGGGCCTGAAAACGCTGAAAGTGACATGATGCTGTTTTCTGACCAACTAGTGAGGAAAACCAGAGGAAACTGCATTGCTGCTATAGAATCACCAAACCACATGTTTCTGGCTTGGAAACTTGTTTCTGAGTGCTTCTGGTCAAAAGTAACAGCCTAAGTTACAACATGCTGTCAAAATGCTTTTCGGGGCCTGAAAACGCTGAAAGTGACATGATGCTGTTTTCTGACCAACTAGTGAGGGAAACCAGAGGACACTCAATTCCTGCTATAGAATCACCAAACCACATGTTTCTGGCTTGGAAACTTGTTTGTGGTCAAAAGTAACAGCCTGTTACAACATGCTCTCAAAATGCTTTTCAAGGACTGAAAACGCTAAAAGTGACATGATGCTGTTTTCTGACCAACTAGTGAGGGAAACCACAGGAATCTGAATTACTGCTATAGAACCACCACAAACCACATGTTTCTGGCTTGGAAACTTGTTTCTGGTCAAAAGTAACAGCCTGTTACAACATGCTCTCAAAATGCTTTTCGAGGACTGAAAACGCTAAAAGTGACATGATGCTGTTTTCTGACCAACTAGCGAGGGAAGCCACAGGAAACTGAATTACTGCTATAGAATCACCAAACCACATGTTTCTGGCTTGGAAACTTGTTTCTGGTCAAAAGTAACAGCCTGTTACAGCATGCTCTCAAAATGCTTTTCGAGGACTGAAAACGCTAAAAGTGACATGATGCTGTTTTCTGACCAACTAGTGAGGGAAACCACAGGAAACTGAATTACTGCTATAGAATCACCAAACCACATGTTTCTGGCGTGGAAACTTGTTTCTGAGTGCTTCTGGTCAAAAGTAACAGCCTAAGTTACAACATGCTCTCAAAATGCTTTTCGGGGCCTGAAAACGCTAAAAGTGAGATGATGCTGTTTTCTCACCAACTAGTCAGGGAAACCACAGGAAACTGAATTACTGCTATAGAATCACCAAACCACATGTTTCTGGCTTGGAAACTTGTTTGTGGTCAAAAGTAACAGCCTATTACAACATGCTCTCAAAATGCTTTTCGGGGCCTGAAAACGCTAAAAATGAGATGATGCTGTTTTCTGACCAACTAGTGAGAGAACCAGAGTGAATTAGATTGTTGCTATAGAATCACCAAACCACATGTTTCTGGCTTGGAAACTTGTTTGTGGTCAAAAGTAACAGCCTGTTACAACATGCTCTCAAAATGCTTTTCAAGGCCTGAAAACGCTAAAAGTGACATGATGCTGTTTTCTGACCAACTAGTGAGGGAAACCACAGGAAACTGAATTACTGCTATAGAATCACCAAACCACATGTTTCTGGCTTGGAAACTTGTTTCTGAGTGCTTCTGGTCAAAAGTAACAGCCTAAATTGCAACATGCTGTCAAAATGCTTTTCAGGGCCTGAAAACGCTAAAAGTAAGATGATGCTGTTTTCTGACCAACTAGTGAGGAAAACCAGAGGAAACTGCATTGCTGCTATAGAATCACCAAACCACATGTTTCTGGCTTGGAAACTTGTTTCTGAGTGCTTCTGGTCAAAAGTAACAGCCTAAGTTACAACATGCTGTCAAAATGCTTTTCGGGGCCTGAAAACGCTGAAAGTGACATGATGCTGTTTTCTGACCAACTAGTGAGGGAAACCAGAGGACACTCAATTCCTGCTATAGAATCACCAAACCACATGTTTCTGGCTTGGAAACTTGTTTGTGGTCAAAAGTAACAGCCTGTTACAACATGCTCTCAAAATGCTTTTCGGGGCCTGAAAACGCTAAAAGTGAGATGATGCTGTTTTCTGACCAACTAGTGAGGGAAACCACAGGAAACTGAATTACTGCTATAGAATCACCAAACCACATGTTTCTGGCTTGGAAACTTGTTTCTGAGTGCTTCTGGTCAAAAGTAACAGCCTAAATTGCAACATGCTGTCAAAATGCTTTTCAGGGCCTGAAAACGCTAAAAGTAAGATGATGCTGTTTTCTGACCAACTAGTGAGGAAAACCAGAGGAAACTGCATTGCTGCTATAGAATCACCAAACCACATGTTTCTGGCTTGGAAACTTGTTTCTGAGTGCTTCTGGTCAAAAGTAACAGCCTAAGTTACAACATGCTGTCAAAATGCTTTTCGGGGCCTGAAAACGCTGAAAGTGACATGATGCTGTTTTCTGACCAACTAGTGAGGGAAACCAGAGGACACTCAATTCCTGCTATAGAATCACCAAACCACATGTTTCTGGCTTGGAAACTTGTTTGTGGTCAAAAGTAACAGCCTGTTACAACATGCTCTCAAAATGCTTTTCAAGGACTGAAAACGCTAAAAGTGACATGATGCTGTTTTCTGACCAACTAGTGAGGGAAACCACAGGAATCTGAATTACTGCTATAGAACCACCACAAACCACATGTTTCTGGCTTGGAAACTTGTTTCTGGTCAAAAGTAACAGCCTGTTACAACATGCTCTCAAAATGCTTTTCGAGGACTGAAAACGCTAAAAGTGACATGATGCTGTTTTCTGACCAACTAGTGAGAGAACCAGAGTGAATTAGATTGTTGCTATAGAATCACCAAACCACATGTTTCTGGCTTGGAAACTTGTTTGTGGTCAAAAGTAACAGCCTGTTACAACATGCTCTCAAAATGCTTTTCAAGGCCTGAAAACGCTAAAAGTGACATGATGCTGTTTTCTGACCAACTAGTGAGGGAAACCACAGGAAACTGAATTACTGCTATAGAATCACCAAACCACATGTTTCTGGCTTGGAAACTTGTTTCTGAGTGCTTCTGGTCAAAAGTAACAGCCTAAATTGCAACATGCTGTCAAAATGCTTTTCAGGGCCTGAAAACGCTAAAAGTAAGATGATGCTGTTTTCTGACCAACTAGTGAGGAAAACCAGAGGAAACTGCGTTGCTGCTATAGAATCACCAAACCACATGTTTCTTGCTTGGAAACTTGTTTCTGAGTGCTTCTGGTCAAAAGTAACAGCCTAAGTTACAACATGCTGTCAAAATGCTTTTCGGGGCCTGAAAACGCTGAAAGTGACATGATGCTGTTTTCTGACCAACTAGTGAGGAAAACCAGAGGAAACTGCATTGCTGCTATAGAATCACCAAACCACATGTTTCTGGCTTGGAAACTTGTTTCTGAGTGCTTCTGGTCAAAAGTAACAGCCTAAGTTACAACATGCTGTCAAAATGCTTTTCGGGGCCTGAAAACGCTGAAAGTGACATGATGCTGTTTTCTGACCAACTAGTGAGGGAAACCAGAGGACACTCAATTCCTGCTATAGAATCACCAAACCACATGTTTCTGGCTTGGAAACTTGTTTGTGGTCAAAAGTAACAGCCTGTTACAACATGCTCTCAAAATGCTTTTCAAGGACTGAAAACGCTAAAAGTGACATGATGCTGTTTTCTGACCAACTAGTGAGGGAAACCACAGGAATCTGAATTACTGCTATAGAACCACCACAAACCACATGTTTCTGGCTTGGAAACTTGTTTCTGGTCAAAAGTAACAGCCTGTTACAACATGCTCTCAAAATGCTTTTCGAGGACTGAAAACGCTAAAAGTGACATGATGCTGTTTTCTGACCAACTAGTGAGAGAACCAGAGTGAATTAGATTGTTGCTATAGAATCACCAAACCACATGTTTCTGGCTTGGAAACTTGTTTGTGGTCAAAAGTAACAGCCTGTTACAACATGCTCTCAAAATGCTTTTCGGGGCCTGAAAACGCTAAAAGTCAGATGATGCTGTTTTCTGACCAACTAGTGAGGGAAACCACAGGAAACTGAATTACTGCTATAGAATCACCAAACCACATGTTTCTGGCTTGGAAACTTGTTTGTGGTCAAAAGTAACAGCCTGTTACAACATGCTCTCAAAATGCTTTTCGGGGCCTGAAAACGCTAAAAGTGAGATGATGCTGTTTTCTGACCAACTAGTGAGGGAAACCACAGGAAACTGAATTACTGCTATAGAATCACCAAACCACATGTTTCTGGCTTGGAAACTTGTTTGTGGTCAAAAGTAACAGCCTGTTACAACATGCTCTCAAAATGCTTTTCAAGGCCTGAAAACGCTAAAAGTGACATGATGCTGTTTTCTGACCAACTAGTGAGGGAAACCACAGGAAACTGAATTACTGCTATAGAATCACCAAACCACATGTTTCTGGCTTGGAAACTTGTTTGTGGTCAAAAGTAACAGCCTATTACAACATGCTCTCAAAATGCTTTTCGGGGCCTGAAAACGCTAAAAATGAGATGATGCTGTTTTCTGACCAACTAGTGAGAGAACCAGAGTGAATTAGATTGTTGCTATAGAATCACCAAACCACATGTTTCTGGCTTGGAAACTTGTTTGTGGTCAAAAGTAACAGCCTGTTACAACATGCTCTCAAAATGCTTTTCAAGGCCTGAAAACGCTAAAAGTGACATGATGCTGTTTTCTGACCAACTAGTGAGGGAAACCACAGGAAACTGAATTACTGCTATAGAATCACCAAACCACATGTTTCTGGCTTGGAAACTTGTTTCTGAGTGCTTCTGGTCAAAAGTAACAGCCTAAATTGCAACATGCTGTCAAAATGCTTTTCAGGGCCTGAAAACGCTAAAAGTAAGATGATGCTGTTTTCTGACCAACTAGTGAGGAAAACCAGAGGAAACTGCATTGCTGCTATAGAATCACCAAACCACATGTTTCTTGCTTGGAAACTTGTTTCTGAGTGCTTCTGGTCAAAAGTAACAGCCTAAGTTACAACATGCTGTCAAAATGCTTTTCGGGGCCTGAAAACGCTGAAAGTGACATGATGCTGTTTTCTGACCAACTAGTGAGGGAAACCAGAGGACACTCAATTCCTGCTATAGAATCACCAAACCACATGTTTCTGGCTTGGAAACTTGTTTGTGGTCAAAAGTAACAGCCTGTTACAACATGCTCTCAAAATGCTTTTCGAGGACTGAAAACGCTAAAAGTGACATGATGCTGTTTTCTGACCAACTAGTGAGGGAAGCCACAGGAAACTGAATTACTGCTATAGAATCACCAAACCACATGTTTCTGGCTTGGATACTTGTTTCTGGTCAAAAGTAACAGCCTGTTACAGCATGCTCTCAAAATGCTTTTCGAGGACTGAAAACGCTAAAAGTGAGATGATGCTGTTTTCTGACCAACTAGTGAGGGAAACCACAGGAAACTGAATTACTGCTATAGAATCACCAAACCACATGTTTCTGGCGTGGAAACTTGTTTCTGAGTGCTTCTGGTCAAAAGTAACAGCCTAAGTTACAACATGCTCTCAAAATGCTTTTCGGGGCCTGAAAACGCTAAAAGTGAGATGATGCTGTTTTCTCACCAACTAGTCAGGGAAACCACAGGAAACTGAATTACTGCTATAGAATCACCAAACCACATGTTTCTGGCTTGGAAACTTGTTTGTGGTCAAAAGTAACAGCCTATTACAACATGCTCTCAAAATGCTTTTCGGGGCCTGAAAACGCTAAAAATGAGATGATGCTGTTTTCTGACCAACTAGTGAGAGAACCAGAGTGAATTAGATTGTTGCTATAGAATCACCAAACCACATGTTTCTGGCTTGGAAACTTGTTTGTGGTCAAAAGTAACAGCCTGTTACAACATGCTCTCAAAATGCTTTTCAAGGCCTGAAAACGCTAAAAGTGACATGATGCTGTTTTCTGACCAACTAGTGAGGGAAACCACAGGAAACTGAATTACTGCTATAGAATCACCAAACCACATGTTTCTGGCTTGGAAACTTGTTTCTGAGTGCTTCTGGTCAAAAGTAACAGCCTAAATTGCAACATGCTGTCAAAATGCTTTTCAGGGCCTGAAAACGCTAAAAGTAAGATGATGCTGTTTTCTGACCAACTAGTGAGGAAAACCAGAGGAAACTGCATTGCTGCTATAGAATCACCAAACCACATGTTTCTGGCTTGGAAACTTGTTTCTGAGTGCTTCTGGTCAAAAGTAACAGCCTAAGTTACAACATGCTGTCAAAATGCTTTTCGGGGCCTGAAAACGCTGAAAGTGACATGATGCTGTTTTCTGACCAACTAGTGAGGGAAACCAGAGGACACTCAATTCCTGCTATAGAATCACCAAACCACATGTTTCTGGCTTGGAAACTTGTTTGTGGTCAAAAGTAACAGCCTGTTACAACATGCTCTCAAAATGCTTTTCAAGGACTGAAAACGCTAAAAGTGACATGATGCTGTTTTCTGACCAACTAGTGAGGGAAACCACAGGAAACTGAATTACTGCTATAGAACCACCACAAACCACATGTTTCTGGCTTGGAAACTTGTTTCTGGTCAAAAGTAACAGCCTGTTACAACATGCTCTCAAAATGCTTTTCGAGGACTGAAAACGCTAAAAGTGACATGATGCTGTTTTCTGACCAACTAGTGAGAGAACCAGAGTGAATTAGATTGTTGCTATAGAATCACCAAACCACATGTTTCTGGCTTGGAAAGTTGTTTGTGGTCAAAAGTAACAGCCTGTTACAACATGCTCTCAAAATGCTTTTCGGGGCCTGAAAACGCTAAAAGTGAGATGATGCTGTTTTCTGACCAACTAGTGAGGGAAACCACAGGAAACTGAATTACTGCTATAGAATCACCAAACCACATGTTTCTGGCTTGGAAACTTGTTTGTGGTCAAAAGTAACAGCCTGTTACAACATGCTCTCAAAATGCTTTTCGAGGACTGAAAACGCTAAAAGTGACATGATGCTGTTTTCTGACCAACTAGTGAGGGAAGCCACAGGAAACTGAATTACTGCTATAGAATCACCAAACCACATGTTTCTGGCTTGGAAACTTGTTTGTGGTCAAAAGTAACAGCCTATTACAACATGCTCTCAAAATGCTTTTCGGGGCCTGAAAACGCTAAAAATGAGATGATGCTGTTTTCTGACCAACTAGTGAGAGAACCAGAGTGAATTAGATTGTTGCTATAGAATCACCAAACCACATGTTTCTGGCTTGGAAACTTGTTTGTGGTCAAAAGTAACAGCCTGTTACAACATGCTCTCAAAATGCTTTTCAAGGCCTGAAAACGCTAAAAGTGACATGATGCTGTTTTCTGACCAACTAGTGAGGGAAACCACAGGAAACTGAATTACTGCTATAGAATCACCAAACCACATGTTTCTGGCTTGGAAACTTGTTTCTGAGTGCTTCTGGTCAAAAGTAACAGCCTAAATTGCAACATGCTGTCAAAATGCTTTTCAGGGCCTGAAAACGCTAAAAGTAAGATGATGCTGTTTTCTGACCAACTAGTGAGGAAAACCAGAGGAAACTGCATTGCTGCTATAGAATCACCAAACCACATGTTTCTGGCTTGGAAACTTGTTTCTGAGTGCTTCTGGTCAAAAGTAACAGCCTAAGTTACAACATGCTCTCAAAATGCTTTTCGGGGCCTGAAAACGCTGAAAGTGACATGATGCTGTTTTCTGACCAACTAGTGAGGGAAACCAGAGGACACTCAATTCCTGCTATAGAATCACCAAACCACATGTTTCTGGCTTGGAAACTTGTTTGTGGTCAAAAGTAACAGCCTGTTACAACATGCTCTCAAAATGCTTTTCGAGGACTGAAAACGCTAAAAGTGACATGATGCTGTTTTCTGACCAACTAGCGAGGGAAGCCACAGGAAACTGAATTACTGCTATAGAATCACCAAACCACATGTTTCTGGCTTGGAAACTTGTTTCTGGTCAAAAGTAACAGCCTGTTACAGCATGCTCTCAAAATGCTTTTCGAGGACTGAAAACGCTAAAAGTGACATGATGCTGTTTTCTGACCAACTAGTGAGGGAAACCACAGGAAACTGAATTACTGCTATAGAATCACCAAACCACATGTTTCTGGCGTGGAAACTTGTTTCTGAGTGCTTCTGGTCAAAAGTAACAGCCTAAGTTACAACATGCTCTCAAAATGCTTTTCGGGGCCTGAAAACGCTAAAAGTGAGATGATGCTGTTTTCTCACCAACTAGTCAGGGAAACCACAGGAAACTGAATTACTGCTATAGAATCACCAAACCACATGTTTCTGGCTTGGAAACTTGTTTGTGGTCAAAAGTAACAGCCTATTACAACATGCTCTCAAAATGCTTTTCGGGGCCTGAAAACGCTAAAAATGAGATGATGCTGTTTTCTGACCAACTAGTGAGAGAACCAGAGTGAATTAGATTGTTGCTATAGAATCACCAAACCACATGTTTCTGGCTTGGAAACTTGTTTGTGGTCAAAAGTAACAGCCTGTTACAACATGCTCTCAAAATGCTTTTCAAGGCCTGAAAACGCTAAAAGTGACATGATGCTGTTTTCTGACCAACTAGTGAGGGAAACCACAGGAAACTGAATTACTGCTATAGAATCACCAAACCACATGTTTCTGGCTTGGAAACTTGTTTCTGAGTGCTTCTGGTCAAAAGTAACAGCCTAAATTGCAACATGCTGTCAAAATGCTTTTCAGGGCCTGAAAACGCTAAAAGTAAGATGATGCTGTTTTCTGACCAACTAGTGAGGAAAACCAGAGGAAACTGCATTGCTGCTATAGAATCACCAAACCACATGTTTCTTGCTTGGAAACTTGTTTCTGAGTGCTTCTGGTCAAAAGTAACAGCCTAAGTTACAACATGCTGTCAAAATGCTTTTCGGGGCCTGAAAACGCTGAAAGTGACATGATGCTGTTTTCTGACCAACTAGTGAGGGAAACCAGAGGACACTCAATTCCTGCTATAGAATCACCAAACCACATGTTTCTGGCTTGGAAACTTGTTTGTGGTCAAAAGTAACAGCCTGTTACAACATGCTCTCAAAATGCTTTTCGAGGACTGAAAACGCTAAAAGTGACATGATGCTGTTTTCTGACCAACTAGTGAGGGAAGCCACAGGAAACTGAATTACTGCTATAGAATCACCAAACCACATGTTTCTGGCTTGGATACTTGTTTCTGGTCAAAAGTAACAGCCTGTTACAGCATGCTCTCAAAATGCTTTTCGAGGACTGAAAACGCTAAAAGTGAGATGATGCTGTTTTCTGACCAACTAGTGAGGGAAACCACAGGAAACTGAATTACTGCTATAGAATCACCAAACCACATGTTTCTGGCGTGGAAACTTGTTTCTGAGTGCTTCTGGTCAAAAGTAACAGCCTAAGTTACAACATGCTCTCAAAATGCTTTTCGGGGCCTGAAAACGCTAAAAGTGAGATGATGCTGTTTTCTCACCAACTAGTCAGGGAAACCACAGGAAACTGAATTACTGCTATAGAATCACCAAACCACATGTTTCTGGCTTGGAAACTTGTTTGTGGTCAAAAGTAACAGCCTATTACAACATGCTCTCAAAATGCTTTTCGGGGCCTGAAAACGCTAAAAATGAGATGATGCTGTTTTCTGACCAACTAGTGAGAGAACCAGAGTGAATTAGATTGTTGCTATAGAATCACCAAACCACATGTTTCTGGCTTGGAAACTTGTTTGTGGTCAAAAGTAACAGCCTGTTACAACATGCTCTCAAAATGCTTTTCAAGGCCTGAAAACGCTAAAAGTGACATGATGCTGTTTTCTGACCAACTAGTGAGGGAAACCACAGGAAACTGAATTACTGCTATAGAATCACCAAACCACATGTTTCTGGCTTGGAAACTTGTTTCTGAGTGCTTCTGGTCAAAAGTAACAGCCTAAATTGCAACATGCTGTCAAAATGCTTTTCAGGGCCTGAAAACGCTAAAAGTAAGATGATGCTGTTTTCTGACCAACTAGTGAGGAAAACCAGAGGAAACTGCATTGCTGCTATAGAATCACCAAACCACATGTTTCTGGCTTGGAAACTTGTTTCTGAGTGCTTCTGGTCAAAAGTAACAGCCTAAGTTACAACATGCTGTCAAAATGCTTTTCGGGGCCTGAAAACGCTGAAAGTGACATGATGCTGTTTTCTGACCAACTAGTGAGGGAAACCAGAGGACACTCAATTCCTGCTATAGAATCACCAAACCACATGTTTCTGGCTTGGAAACTTGTTTGTGGTCAAAAGTAACAGCCTGTTACAACATGCTCTCAAAATGCTTTTCAAGGACTGAAAACGCTAAAAGTGACATGATGCTGTTTTCTGACCAACTAGTGAGGGAAACCACAGGAAACTGAATTACTGCTATAGAACCACCACAAACCACATGTTTCTGGCTTGGAAACTTGTTTCTGGTCAAAAGTAACAGCCTGTTACAACATGCTCTCAAAATGCTTTTCGAGGACTGAAAACGCTAAAAGTGACATGATGCTGTTTTCTGACCAACTAGTGAGAGAACCAGAGTGAATTAGATTGTTGCTATAGAATCACCAAACCACATGTTTCTGGCTTGGAAACTTGTTTGTGGTCAAAAGTAACAGCCTGTTACAACATGCTCTCAAAATGCTTTTCGGGGCCTGAAAACGCTAAAAGTCAGATGATGCTGTTTTCTGACCAACTAGTGAGGGAAACCACAGGAAACTGAATTACTGCTATAGAATCACCAAACCACATGTTTCTGGCTTGGAAACTTGTTTGTGGTCAAAAGTAACAGCCTGTTACAACATGCTCTCAAAATGCTTTTCGGGGCCTGAAAACGCTAAAAGTGAGATGATGCTGTTTTCTGACCAACTAGTGAGGGAAACCACAGGAAACTGAATTACTGCTATAGAATCACCAAACCACATGTTTCTGGCTTGGAAACTTGTTTGTGGTCAAAAGTAACAGCCTGTTACAACATGCTCTCAAAATGCTTTTCGAGGACTGAAAACGCTAAAAGTGACATGATGCTGTTTTCTGACCAACTAGCGAGGGAAGCCACAGGAAACTGAATTACTGCTATAGAATCACCAAACCACATGTTTCTGGCTTGGAAACTTGTTTCTGGTCAAAAGTAACAGCCTGTTACAGCATGCTCTCAAAATGCTTTTCGAGGACTGAAAACGCTAAAAGTGACATGATGCTGTTTTCTGACCAACTAGTGAGGGAAACCACAGGAAACTGAATTACTGCTATAGAATCACCAAACCACATGTTTCTGGCGTGGAAACTTGTTTCTGAGTGCTTCTGGTCAAAAGTAACAGCCTAAGTTACAACATGCTCTCAAAATGCTTTTCGGGGCCTGAAAACGCTAAAAGTGAGATGATGCTGTTTTCTCACCAACTAGTCAGGGAAACCACAGGAAACTGAATTACTGCTATAGAATCACCAAACCACATGTTTCTGGCTTGGAAACTTGTTTGTGGTCAAAAGTAACAGCCTATTACAACATGCTCTCAAAATGCTTTTCGGGGCCTGAAAACGCTAAAAATGAGATGATGCTGTTTTCTGACCAACTAGTGAGAGAACCAGAGTGAATTAGATTGTTGCTATAGAATCACCAAACCACATGTTTCTGGCTTGGAAACTTGTTTGTGGTCAAAAGTAACAGCCTGTTACAACATGCTCTCAAAATGCTTTTCAAGGCCTGAAAACGCTAAAAGTGACATGATGCTGTTTTCTGACCAACTAGTGAGGGAAACCACAGGAAACTGAATTACTGCTATAGAATCACCAAACCACATGTTTCTGGCTTGGAAACTTGTTTCTGAGTGCTTCTGGTCAAAAGTAACAGCCTAAATTGCAACATGCTGTCAAAATGCTTTTCAGGGCCTGAAAACGCTAAAAGTAAGATGATGCTGTTTTCTGACCAACTAGTGAGGAAAACCAGAGGAAACTGCATTGCTGCTATAGAATCACCAAACCACATGTTTCTGGCTTGGAAACTTGTTTCTGAGTGCTTCTGGTCAAAAGTAACAGCCTAAGTTACAACATGCTGTCAAAATGCTTTTCGGGGCCTGAAAACGCTGAAAGTGACATGATGCTGTTTTCTGACCAACTAGTGAGGGAAACCAGAGGACACTCAATTCCTGCTATAGAATCACCAAACCACATGTTTCTGGCTTGGAAACTTGTTTGTGGTCAAAAGTAACAGCCTGTTACAACATGCTCTCAAAATGCTTTTCAAGGACTGAAAACGCTAAAAGTGACATGATGCTGTTTTCTGACCAACTAGTGAGGGAAACCACAGGAATCTGAATTACTGCTATAGAACCACCACAAACCACATGTTTCTGGCTTGGAAACTTGTTTCTGGTCAAAAGTAACAGCCTGTTACAACATGCTCTCAAAATGCTTTTCGAGGACTGAAAACGCTAAAAGTGACATGATGCTGTTTTCTGACCAACTAGTGAGAGAACCAGAGTGAATTAGATTGTTGCTATAGAATCACCAAACCACATGTTTCTGGCTTGGAAACTTGTTTGTGGTCAAAAGTAACAGCCTGTTACAACATGCTCTCAAAATGCTTTTCGGGGCCTGAAAACGCTAAAAGTCAGATGATGCTGTTTTCTGACCAACTAGTGAGGGAAACCACAGGAAACTGAATTACTGCTATAGAATCACCAAACCACATGTTTCTGGCTTGGAAACTTGTTTGTGGTCAAAAGTAACAGCCTGTTACAACATGCTCTCAAAATGCTTTTCGGGGCCTGAAAACGCTAAAAGTGAGATGATGCTGTTTTCTGACCAACTAGTGAGGGAAACCACAGGAAACTGAATTACTGCTATAGAATCACCAAACCACATGTTTCTGGCTTGGAAACTTGTTTGTGGTCAAAAGTAACAGCCTGTTACAACATGCTCTCAAAATGCTTTTCAAGGCCTGAAAACGCTAAAAGTGACATGATGCTGTTTTCTGACCAACTAGTGAGGGAAACCACAGGAAACTGAATTACTGCTATAGAATCACCAAACCACATGTTTCTGGCTTGGAAACTTGTTTGTGGTCAAAAGTAACAGCCTATTACAACATGCTCTCAAAATGCTTTTCGAGGACTGAAAACGCTAAAAGTGAGATGATGCTGTTTTCTGACCAACTAGTGAGGGAAACCACAGGAAACTGAATTACTGCTATAGAATCACCAAACCACATGTTTCTGGCGTGGAAACTTGTTTCTGAGTGCTTCTGGTCAAAAGTAACAGCCTAAGTTACAACATGCTCTCAAAATGCTTTTCGGGGCCTGAAAACGCTAAAAGTGAGATGATGCTGTTTTCTCACCAACTAGTCAGGGAAACCACAGGAAACTGAATTACTGCTATAGAATCACCAAACCACATGTTTCTGGCTTGGAAACTTGTTTGTGGTCAAAAGTAACAGCCTATTACAACATGCTCTCAAAATGCTTTTCGGGGCCTGAAAACGCTAAAAATGAGATGATGCTGTTTTCTGACCAACTAGTGAGAGAACCAGAGTGAATTAGATTGTTGCTATAGAATCACCAAACCACATGTTTCTGGCTTGGAAACTTGTTTGTGGTCAAAAGTAACAGCCTGTTACAACATGCTCTCAAAATGCTTTTCAAGGCCTGAAAACGCTAAAAGTGACATGATGCTGTTTTCTGACCAACTAGTGAGGGAAACCACAGGAAACTGAATTACTGCTATAGAATCACCAAACCACATGTTTCTGGCTTGGAAACTTGTTTCTGAGTGCTTCTGGTCAAAAGTAACAGCCTAAATTGCAACATGCTGTCAAAATGCTTTTCAGGGCCTGAAAACGCTAAAAGTAAGATGATGCTGTTTTCTGACCAACTAGTGAGGAAAACCAGAGGAAACTGCATTGCTGCTATAGAATCACCAAACCACATGTTTCTGGCTTGGAAACTTGTTTCTGAGTGCTTCTGGTCAAAAGTAACAGCCTAAGTTACAACATGCTGTCAAAATGCTTTTCGGGGCCTGAAAACGCTGAAAGTGACATGATGCTGTTTTCTGACCAACTAGTGAGGGAAACCAGAGGACACTCAATTCCTGCTATAGAATCACCAAACCACATGTTTCTGGCTTGGAAACTTGTTTGTGGTCAAAAGTAACAGCCTGTTACAACATGCTCTCAAAATGCTTTTCAAGGACTGAAAACGCTAAAAGTGACATGATGCTGTTTTCTGACCAACTAGTGAGGGAAACCACAGGAAACTGAATTACTGCTATAGAACCACCACAAACCACATGTTTCTGGCTTGGAAACTTGTTTCTGGTCAAAAGTAACAGCCTGTTACAACATGCTCTCAAAATGCTTTTCGAGGACTGAAAACGCTAAAAGTGACATGATGCTGTTTTCTGACCAACTAGTGAGAGAACCAGAGTGAATTAGATTGTTGCTATAGAATCACCAAACCACATGTTTCTGGCTTGGAAACTTGTTTGTGGTCAAAAGTAACAGCCTGTTACAACATGCTCTCAAAATGCTTTTCGGGGCCTGAAAACGCTAAAAGTCAGATGATGCTGTTTTCTGACCAACTAGTGAGGGAAACCACAGGAAACTGAATTACTGCTATAGAATCACCAAACCACATGTTTCTGGCTTGGAAACTTGTTTGTGGTCAAAAGTAACAGCCTGTTACAACATGCTCTCAAAATGCTTTTCGGGGCCTGAAAACGCTAAAAGTGAGATGATGCTGTTTTCTGACCAACTAGTGAGGGAAACCACAGGAAACTGAATTACTGCTATAGAATCACCAAACCACATGTTTCTGGCTTGGAAACTTGTTTGTGGTCAAAAGTAACAGCCTGTTACAACATGCTCTCAAAATGCTTTTCGAGGACTGAAAACGCTAAAAGTGACATGATGCTGTTTTCTGACCAACTAGCGAGGGAAGCCACAGGAAACTGAATTACTGCTATAGAATCACCAAACCACATGTTTCTGGCTTGGAAACTTGTTTCTGGTCAAAAGTAACAGCCTGTTACAGCATGCTCTCAAAATGCTTTTCGAGGACTGAAAACGCTAAAAGTGACATGATGCTGTTTTCTGACCAACTAGTGAGGGAAACCACAGGAAACTGAATTACTGCTATAGAATCACCAAACCACATGTTTCTGGCGTGGAAACTTGTTTCTGAGTGCTTCTGGTCAAAAGTAACAGCCTAAGTTACAACATGCTCTCAAAATGCTTTTCGGGGCCTGAAAACGCTAAAAGTGAGATGATGCTGTTTTCTCACCAACTAGTCAGGGAAACCACAGGAAACTGAATTACTGCTATAGAATCACCAAACCACATGTTTCTGGCTTGGAAACTTGTTTGTGGTCAAAAGTAACAGCCTATTACAACATGCTCTCAAAATGCTTTTCGGGGCCTGAAAACGCTAAAAATGAGATGATGCTGTTTTCTGACCAACTAGTGAGAGAACCAGAGTGAATTAGATTGTTGCTATAGAATCACCAAACCACATGTTTCTGGCTTGGAAACTTGTTTGTGGTCAAAAGTAACAGCCTGTTACAACATGCTCTCAAAATGCTTTTCAAGGCCTGAAAACGCTAAAAGTGACATGATGCTGTTTTCTGACCAACTAGTGAGGGAAACCACAGGAAACTGAATTACTGCTATAGAATCACCAAACCACATGTTTCTGGCTTGGAAACTTGTTTCTGAGTGCTTCTGGTCAAAAGTAACAGCCTAAATTGCAACATGCTGTCAAAATGCTTTTCAGGGCCTGAAAACGCTAAAAGTAAGATGATGCTGTTTTCTGACCAACTAGTGAGGAAAACCAGAGGAAACTGCGTTGCTGCTATAGAATCACCAAACCACATGTTTCTTGCTTGGAAACTTGTTTCTGAGTGCTTCTGGTCAAAAGTAACAGCCTAAGTTACAACATGCTGTCAAAATGCTTTTCGGGGCCTGAAAACGCTGAAAGTGACATGATGCTGTTTTCTGACCAACTAGTGAGGAAAACCAGAGGAAACTGCATTGCTGCTATAGAATCACCAAACCACATGTTTCTGGCTTGGAAACTTGTTTCTGAGTGCTTCTGGTCAAAAGTAACAGCCTAAGTTACAACATGCTGTCAAAATGCTTTTCGGGGCCTGAAAACGCTGAAAGTGACATGATGCTGTTTTCTGACCAACTAGTGAGGGAAACCAGAGGACACTCAATTCCTGCTATAGAATCACCAAACCACATGTTTCTGGCTTGGAAACTTGTTTGTGGTCAAAAGTAACAGCCTGTTACAACATGCTCTCAAAATGCTTTTCAAGGACTGAAAACGCTAAAAGTGACATGATGCTGTTTTCTGACCAACTAGTGAGGGAAACCACAGGAATCTGAATTACTGCTATAGAACCACCACAAACCACATGTTTCTGGCTTGGAAACTTGTTTCTGGTCAAAAGTAACAGCCTGTTACAACATGCTCTCAAAATGCTTTTCGAGGACTGAAAACGCTAAAAGTGACATGATGCTGTTTTCTGACCAACTAGTGAGAGAACCAGAGTGAATTAGATTGTTGCTATAGAATCACCAAACCACATGTTTCTGGCTTGGAAACTTGTTTGTGGTCAAAAGTAACAGCCTGTTACAACATGCTCTCAAAATGCTTTTCGGGGCCTGAAAACGCTAAAAGTCAGATGATGCTGTTTTCTGACCAACTAGTGAGGGAAACCACAGGAAACTGAATTACTGCTATAGAATCACCAAACCACATGTTTCTGGCTTGGAAACTTGTTTGTGGTCAAAAGTAACAGCCTGTTACAACATGCTCTCAAAATGCTTTTCGGGGCCTGAAAACGCTAAAAGTGAGATGATGCTGTTTTCTGACCAACTAGTGAGGGAAACCACAGGAAACTGAATTACTGCTATAGAATCACCAAACCACATGTTTCTGGCTTGGAAACTTGTTTGTGGTCAAAAGTAACAGCCTGTTACAACATGCTCTCAAAATGCTTTTCAAGGCCTGAAAACGCTAAAAGTGACATGATGCTGTTTTCTGACCAACTAGTGAGGGAAACCACAGGAAACTGAATTACTGCTATAGAATCACCAAACCACATGTTTCTGGCTTGGAAACTTGTTTGTGGTCAAAAGTAACAGCCTATTACAACATGCTCTCAAAATGCTTTTCGGGGCCTGAAAACGCTAAAAATGAGATGATGCTGTTTTCTGACCAACTAGTGAGAGAACCAGAGTGAATTAGATTGTTGCTATAGAATCACCAAACCACATGTTTCTGGCTTGGAAACTTGTTTGTGGTCAAAAGTAACAGCCTGTTACAACATGCTCTCAAAATGCTTTTCAAGGCCTGAAAACGCTAAAAGTGACATGATGCTGTTTTCTGACCAACTAGTGAGGGAAACCACAGGAAACTGAATTACTGCTATAGAATCACCAAACCACATGTTTCTGGCTTGGAAACTTGTTTGTGGTCAAAAGTAACAGCCTGTTACAACATGCTCTCAAAATGCTTTTCGAGGACTGAAAACGCTAAAAGTGACATGATGCTGTTTTCTGACCAACTAGTGAGGGAAGCCACAGGAAACTGAATTACTGCTATAGAATCACCAAACCACATGTTTCTGGCTTGGAAACTTGTTTGTGGTCAAAAGTAACAGCCTATTACAACATGCTCTCAAAATGCTTTTCGGGGCCTGAAAACGCTAAAAATGAGATGATGCTGTTTTCTGACCAACTAGTGAGAGAACCAGAGTGAATTAGATTGTTGCTATAGAATCACCAAACCACATGTTTCTGGCTTGGAAACTTGTTTGTGGTCAAAAGTAACAGCCTGTTACAACATGCTCTCAAAATGCTTTTCAAGGCCTGAAAACGCTAAAAGTGACATGATGCTGTTTTCTGACCAACTAGTGAGGGAAACCACAGGAAACTGAATTACTGCTATAGAATCACCAAACCACATGTTTCTGGCTTGGAAACTTGTTTCTGAGTGCTTCTGGTCAAAAGTAACAGCCTAAATTGCAACATGCTGTCAAAATGCTTTTCAGGGCCTGAAAACGCTAAAAGTAAGATGATGCTGTTTTCTGACCAACTAGTGAGGAAAACCAGAGGAAACTGCATTGCTGCTATAGAATCACCAAACCACATGTTTCTGGCTTGGAAACTTGTTTCTGAGTGCTTCTGGTCAAAAGTAACAGCCTAAGTTACAACATGCTGTCAAAATGCTTTTCGGGGCCTGAAAACGCTGAAAGTGACATGATGCTGTTTTCTGACCAACTAGTGAGGGAAACCAGAGGACACTCAATTCCTGCTATAGAATCACCAAACCACATGTTTCTGGCTTGGAAACTTGTTTGTGGTCAAAAGTAACAGCCTGTTACAACATGCTCTCAAAATGCTTTTCGAGGACTGAAAACGCTAAAAGTGACATGATGCTGTTTTCTGACCAACTAGCGAGGGAAGCCACAGGAAACTGAATTACTGCTATAGAATCACCAAACCACATGTTTCTGGCTTGGAAACTTGTTTCTGGTCAAAAGTAACAGCCTGTTACAGCATGCTCTCAAAATGCTTTTCGAGGACTGAAAACGCTAAAAGTGACATGATGCTGTTTTCTGACCAACTAGTGAGGGAAACCACAGGAAACTGAATTACTGCTATAGAATCACCAAACCACATGTTTCTGGCGTGGAAACTTGTTTCTGAGTGCTTCTGGTCAAAAGTAACAGCCTAAGTTACAACATGCTCTCAAAATGCTTTTCGGGGCCTGAAAACGCTAAAAGTGAGATGATGCTGTTTTCTCACCAACTAGTCAGGGAAACCACAGGAAACTGAATTACTGCTATAGAATCACCAAACCACATGTTTCTGGCTTGGAAACTTGTTTGTGGTCAAAAGTAACAGCCTGTTACAACATGCTCTCAAAATGCTTTTCGGGGCCTGAAAACGCTAAAAGTGAGATGATGCTGTTTTCTGACCAACTAGTGAGGGAAACCACAGGAAACTGAATTACTGCTATAGAATCACCAAACCACATGTTTCTGGCTTGGAAACTTGTTTGTGGTCAAAAGTAACAGCCTGTTACAACATGCTCTCAAAATGCTTTTCGAGGACTGAAAACGCTAAAAGTGACATGATGCTGTTTTCTGACCAACTAGCGAGGGAAGCCACAGGAAACTGAATTACTGCTATAGAATCACCAAACCACATGTTTCTGGCTTGGAAACTTGTTTCTGGTCAAAAGTAACAGCCTGTTACAGCATGCTCTCAAAATGCTTTTCGAGGACTGAAAACGCTAAAAGTGACATGATGCTGTTTTCTGACCAACTAGTGAGGGAAACCACAGGAAACTGAATTACTGCTATAGAATCACCAAACCACATGTTTCTGGCGTGGAAACTTGTTTCTGAGTGCTTCTGGTCAAAAGTAACAGCCTAAGTTACAACATGCTCTCAAAATGCTTTTCGGGGCCTGAAAACGCTAAAAGTGAGATGATGCTGTTTTCTCACCAACTAGTCAGGGAAACCACAGGAAACTGAATTACTGCTATAGAATCACCAAACCACATGTTTCTGGCTTGGAAACTTGTTTGTGGTCAAAAGTAACAGCCTATTACAACATGCTCTCAAAATGCTTTTCGGGGCCTGAAAACGCTAAAAATGAGATGATGCTGTTTTCTGACCAACTAGTGAGAGAACCAGAGTGAATTAGATTGTTGCTATAGAATCACCAAACCACATGTTTCTGGCTTGGAAACTTGTTTGTGGTCAAAAGTAACAGCCTGTTACAACATGCTCTCAAAATGCTTTTCAAGGCCTGAAAACGCTAAAAGTGACATGATGCTGTTTTCTGACCAACTAGTGAGGGAAACCACAGGAAACTGAATTACTGCTATAGAATCACCAAACCACATGTTTCTGGCTTGGAAACTTGTTTCTGAGTGCTTCTGGTCAAAAGTAACAGCCTAAATTGCAACATGCTGTCAAAATGCTTTTCAGGGCCTGAAAACGCTAAAAGTAAGATGATGCTGTTTTCTGACCAACTAGTGAGGAAAACCAGAGGAAACTGCATTGCTGCTATAGAATCACCAAACCACATGTTTCTGGCTTGGAAACTTGTTTCTGAGTGCTTCTGGTCAAAAGTAACAGCCTAAGTTACAACATGCTGTCAAAATGCTTTTCGGGGCCTGAAAACGCTGAAAGTGACATGATGCTGTTTTCTGACCAACTAGTGAGGGAAACCAGAGGACACTCAATTCCTGCTATAGAATCACCAAACCACATGTTTCTGGCTTGGAAACTTGTTTGTGGTCAAAAGTAACAGCCTGTTACAACATGCTCTCAAAATGCTTTTCGGGGCCTGAAAACGCTAAAAGTGAGATGATGCTGTTTTCTGACCAACTAGTGAGGGAAACCACAGGAAACTGAATTACTGCTATAGAATCACCAAACCACATGTTTCTGGCTTGGAAACTTGTTTCTGAGTGCTTCTGGTCAAAAGTAACAGCCTAAATTGCAACATGCTGTCAAAATGCTTTTCAGGGCCTGAAAACGCTAAAAGTAAGATGATGCTGTTTTCTGACCAACTAGTGAGGAAAACCAGAGGAAACTGCATTGCTGCTATAGAATCACCAAACCACATGTTTCTGGCTTGGAAACTTGTTTCTGAGTGCTTCTGGTCAAAAGTAACAGCCTAAGTTACAACATGCTGTCAAAATGCTTTTCGGGGCCTGAAAACGCTGAAAGTGACATGATGCTGTTTTCTGACCAACTAGTGAGGGAAACCAGAGGACACTCAATTCCTGCTATAGAATCACCAAACCACATGTTTCTGGCTTGGAAACTTGTTTGTGGTCAAAAGTAACAGCCTGTTACAACATGCTCTCAAAATGCTTTTCAAGGACTGAAAACGCTAAAAGTGACATGATGCTGTTTTCTGACCAACTAGTGAGGGAAACCACAGGAATCTGAATTACTGCTATAGAACCACCACAAACCACATGTTTCTGGCTTGGAAACTTGTTTCTGGTCAAAAGTAACAGCCTGTTACAACATGCTCTCAAAATGCTTTTCGAGGACTGAAAACGCTAAAAGTGACATGATGCTGTTTTCTGACCAACTAGTGAGAGAACCAGAGTGAATTAGATTGTTGCTATAGAATCACCAAACCACATGTTTCTGGCTTGGAAACTTGTTTGTGGTCAAAAGTAACAGCCTGTTACAACATGCTCTCAAAATGCTTTTCGGGGCCTGAAAACGCTAAAAGTGAGATGATGCTGTTTTCTGACCAACTAGTGAGGGAAACCACAGGAAACTGAATTACTGCTATAGAATCACCAAACCACATGTTTCTGGCTTGGAAACTTGTTTGTGGTCAAAAGTAACAGCCTGTTACAACATGCTCTCAAAATGCTTTTCGAGGACTGAAAACGCTAAAAGTGACATGATGCTGTTTTCTGACCAACTAGTGAGGGAAGCCACAGGAAACTGAATTACTGCTATAGAATCACCAAACCACATGTTTCTGGCTTGGAAACTTGTTTGTGGTCAAAAGTAACAGCCTGTTACAACATGCTCTCAAAATGCTTTTCAAGGCCTGAAAACGCTAAAAGTGACATGATGCTGTTTTCTGACCAACTAGTGAGGGAAACCACAGGAAACTGAATTACTGCTATAGAATCACCAAACCACATGTTTCTGGCTTGGAAACTTGTTTCTGAGTGCTTCTGGTCAAAAGTAACAGCCTAAATTGCAACATGCTGTCAAAATGCTTTTCAGGGCCTGAAAACGCTAAAAGTAAGATGATGCTGTTTTCTGACCAACTAGTGAGGAAAACCAGAGGAAACTGCGTTGCTGCTATAGAATCACCAAACCACATGTTTCTTGCTTGGAAACTTGTTTCTGAGTGCTTCTGGTCAAAAGTAACAGCCTAAGTTACAACATGCTGTCAAAATGCTTTTCGGGGCCTGAAAACGCTGAAAGTGACATGATGCTGTTTTCTGACCAACTAGTGAGGAAAACCAGAGGAAACTGCATTGCTGCTATAGAATCACCAAACCACATGTTTCTGGCTTGGAAACTTGTTTCTGAGTGCTTCTGGTCAAAAGTAACAGCCTAAGTTACAACATGCTGTCAAAATGCTTTTCGGGGCCTGAAAACGCTGAAAGTGACATGATGCTGTTTTCTGACCAACTAGTGAGGGAAACCAGAGGACACTCAATTCCTGCTATAGAATCACCAAACCACATGTTTCTGGCTTGGAAACTTGTTTGTGGTCAAAAGTAACAGCCTGTTACAACATGCTCTCAAAATGCTTTTCAAGGACTGAAAACGCTAAAAGTGACATGATGCTGTTTTCTGACCAACTAGTGAGGGAAACCACAGGAATCTGAATTACTGCTATAGAACCACCACAAACCACATGTTTCTGGCTTGGAAACTTGTTTCTGGTCAAAAGTAACAGCCTGTTACAACATGCTCTCAAAATGCTTTTCGAGGACTGAAAACGCTAAAAGTGACATGATGCTGTTTTCTGACCAACTAGCGAGGGAAGCCACAGGAAACTGAATTACTGCTATAGAATCACCAAACCACATGTTTCTGGCTTGGAAACTTGTTTCTGGTCAAAAGTAACAGCCTGTTACAGCATGCTCTCAAAATGCTTTTCGAGGACTGAAAACGCTAAAAGTGACATGATGCTGTTTTCTGACCAACTAGTGAGGGAAACCACAGGAAACTGAATTACTGCTATAGAATCACCAAACCACATGTTTCTGGCGTGGAAACTTGTTTCTGAGTGCTTCTGGTCAAAAGTAACAGCCTAAGTTACAACATGCTCTCAAAATGCTTTTCGGGGCCTGAAAACGCTAAAAGTGAGATGATGCTGTTTTCTCACCAACTAGTCAGGGAAACCACAGGAAACTGAATTACTGCTATAGAATCACCAAACCACATGTTTCTGGCTTGGAAACTTGTTTGTGGTCAAAAGTAACAGCCTATTACAACATGCTCTCAAAATGCTTTTCGGGGCCTGAAAACGCTAAAAATGAGATGATGCTGTTTTCTGACCAACTAGTGAGAGAACCAGAGTGAATTAGATTGTTGCTATAGAATCACCAAACCACATGTTTCTGGCTTGGAAACTTGTTTGTGGTCAAAAGTAACAGCCTGTTACAACATGCTCTCAAAATGCTTTTCAAGGCCTGAAAACGCTAAAAGTGACATGATGCTGTTTTCTGACCAACTAGTGAGGGAAACCACAGGAAACTGAATTACTGCTATAGAATCACCAAACCACATGTTTCTGGCTTGGAAACTTGTTTCTGAGTGCTTCTGGTCAAAAGTAACAGCCTAAATTGCAACATGCTGTCAAAATGCTTTTCAGGGCCTGAAAACGCTAAAAGTAAGATGATGCTGTTTTCTGACCAACTAGTGAGGAAAACCAGAGGAAACTGCATTGCTGCTATAGAATCACCAAACCACATGTTTCTGGCTTGGAAACTTGTTTCTGAGTGCTTCTGGTCAAAAGTAACAGCCTAAGTTACAACATGCTGTCAAAATGCTTTTCGGGGCCTGAAAACGCTGAAAGTGACATGATGCTGTTTTCTGACCAACTAGTGAGGGAAACCAGAGGACACTCAATTCCTGCTATAGAATCACCAAACCACATGTTTCTGGCTTGGAAACTTGTTTGTGGTCAAAAGTAACAGCCTGTTACAACATGCTCTCAAAATGCTTTTCGGGGCCTGAAAACGCTAAAAGTGAGATGATGCTGTTTTCTGACCAACTAGTGAGGGAAACCACAGGAAACTGAATTACTGCTATAGAATCACCAAACCACATGTTTCTGGCTTGGAAACTTGTTTCTGAGTGCTTCTGGTCAAAAGTAACAGCCTAAATTGCAACATGCTGTCAAAATGCTTTTCAGGGCCTGAAAACGCTAAAAGTAAGATGATGCTGTTTTCTGACCAACTAGTGAGGAAAACCAGAGGAAACTGCATTGCTGCTATAGAATCACCAAACCACATGTTTCTGGCTTGGAAACTTGTTTCTGAGTGCTTCTGGTCAAAAGTAACAGCCTAAGTTACAACATGCTGTCAAAATGCTTTTCGGGGCCTGAAAACGCTGAAAGTGACATGATGCTGTTTTCTGACCAACTAGTGAGGGAAACCAGAGGACACTCAATTCCTGCTATAGAATCACCAAACCACATGTTTCTGGCTTGGAAACTTGTTTGTGGTCAAAAGTAACAGCCTGTTACAACATGCTCTCAAAATGCTTTTCAAGGACTGAAAACGCTAAAAGTGACATGATGCTGTTTTCTGACCAACTAGTGAGGGAAACCACAGGAATCTGAATTACTGCTATAGAACCACCACAAACCACATGTTTCTGGCTTGGAAACTTGTTTCTGGTCAAAAGTAACAGCCTGTTACAACATGCTCTCAAAATGCTTTTCGAGGACTGAAAACGCTAAAAGTGACATGATGCTGTTTTCTGACCAACTAGTGAGAGAACCAGAGTGAATTAGATTGTTGCTATAGAATCACCAAACCACATGTTTCTGGCTTGGAAACTTGTTTGTGGTCAAAAGTAACAGCCTGTTACAACATGCTCTCAAAATGCTTTTCAAGGCCTGAAAACGCTAAAAGTGACATGATGCTGTTTTCTGACCAACTAGTGAGGGAAACCACAGGAAACTGAATTACTGCTATAGAATCACCAAACCACATGTTTCTGGCTTGGAAACTTGTTTCTGAGTGCTTCTGGTCAAAAGTAACAGCCTAAATTGCAACATGCTGTCAAAATGCTTTTCAGGGCCTGAAAACGCTAAAAGTAAGATGATGCTGTTTTCTGACCAACTAGTGAGGAAAACCAGAGGAAACTGCGTTGCTGCTATAGAATCACCAAACCACATGTTTCTTGCTTGGAAACTTGTTTCTGAGTGCTTCTGGTCAAAAGTAACAGCCTAAGTTACAACATGCTGTCAAAATGCTTTTCGGGGCCTGAAAACGCTGAAAGTGACATGATGCTGTTTTCTGACCAACTAGTGAGGAAAACCAGAGGAAACTGCATTGCTGCTATAGAATCACCAAACCACATGTTTCTGGCTTGGAAACTTGTTTCTGAGTGCTTCTGGTCAAAAGTAACAGCCTAAGTTACAACATGCTGTCAAAATGCTTTTCGGGGCCTGAAAACGCTGAAAGTGACATGATGCTGTTTTCTGACCAACTAGTGAGGGAAACCAGAGGACACTCAATTCCTGCTATAGAATCACCAAACCACATGTTTCTGGCTTGGAAACTTGTTTGTGGTCAAAAGTAACAGCCTGTTACAACATGCTCTCAAAATGCTTTTCAAGGACTGAAAACGCTAAAAGTGACATGATGCTGTTTTCTGACCAACTAGTGAGGGAAACCACAGGAATCTGAATTACTGCTATAGAACCACCACAAACCACATGTTTCTGGCTTGGAAACTTGTTTCTGGTCAAAAGTAACAGCCTGTTACAACATGCTCTCAAAATGCTTTTCGAGGACTGAAAACGCTAAAAGTGACATGATGCTGTTTTCTGACCAACTAGTGAGAGAACCAGAGTGAATTAGATTGTTGCTATAGAATCACCAAACCACATGTTTCTGGCTTGGAAACTTGTTTGTGGTCAAAAGTAACAGCCTGTTACAACATGCTCTCAAAATGCTTTTCGGGGCCTGAAAACGCTAAAAGTCAGATGATGCTGTTTTCTGACCAACTAGTGAGGGAAACCACAGGAAACTGAATTACTGCTATAGAATCACCAAACCACATGTTTCTGGCTTGGAAACTTGTTTGTGGTCAAAAGTAACAGCCTGTTACAACATGCTCTCAAAATGCTTTTCGGGGCCTGAAAACGCTAAAAGTGAGATGATGCTGTTTTCTGACCAACTAGTGAGGGAAACCACAGGAAACTGAATTACTGCTATAGAATCACCAAACCACATGTTTCTGGCTTGGAAACTTGTTTGTGGTCAAAAGTAACAGCCTGTTACAACATGCTCTCAAAATGCTTTTCAAGGCCTGAAAACGCTAAAAGTGACATGATGCTGTTTTCTGACCAACTAGTGAGGGAAACCACAGGAAACTGAATTACTGCTATAGAATCACCAAACCACATGTTTCTGGCTTGGAAACTTGTTTGTGGTCAAAAGTAACAGCCTATTACAACATGCTCTCAAAATGCTTTTCGGGGCCTGAAAACGCTAAAAATGAGATGATGCTGTTTTCTGACCAACTAGTGAGAGAACCAGAGTGAATTAGATTGTTGCTATAGAATCACCAAACCACATGTTTCTGGCTTGGAAACTTGTTTGTGGTCAAAAGTAACAGCCTGTTACAACATGCTCTCAAAATGCTTTTCAAGGCCTGAAAACGCTAAAAGTGACATGATGCTGTTTTCTGACCAACTAGTGAGGGAAACCACAGGAAACTGAATTACTGCTATAGAATCACCAAACCACATGTTTCTGGCTTGGAAACTTGTTTCTGAGTGCTTCTGGTCAAAAGTAACAGCCTAAATTGCAACATGCTGTCAAAATGCTTTTCAGGGCCTGAAAACGCTAAAAGTAAGATGATGCTGTTTTCTGACCAACTAGTGAGGAAAACCAGAGGAAACTGCATTGCTGCTATAGAATCACCAAACCACATGTTTCTTGCTTGGAAACTTGTTTCTGAGTGCTTCTGGTCAAAAGTAACAGCCTAAGTTACAACATGCTGTCAAAATGCTTTTCGGGGCCTGAAAACGCTGAAAGTGACATGATGCTGTTTTCTGACCAACTAGTGAGGGAAACCAGAGGACACTCAATTCCTGCTATAGAATCACCAAACCACATGTTTCTGGCTTGGAAACTTGTTTGTGGTCAAAAGTAACAGCCTGTTACAACATGCTCTCAAAATGCTTTTCGAGGACTGAAAACGCTAAAAGTGACATGATGCTGTTTTCTGACCAACTAGTGAGGGAAGCCACAGGAAACTGAATTACTGCTATAGAATCACCAAACCACATGTTTCTGGCTTGGATACTTGTTTCTGGTCAAAAGTAACAGCCTGTTACAGCATGCTCTCAAAATGCTTTTCGAGGACTGAAAACGCTAAAAGTGAGATGATGCTGTTTTCTGACCAACTAGTGAGGGAAACCACAGGAAACTGAATTACTGCTATAGAATCACCAAACCACATGTTTCTGGCGTGGAAACTTGTTTCTGAGTGCTTCTGGTCAAAAGTAACAGCCTAAGTTACAACATGCTCTCAAAATGCTTTTCGGGGCCTGAAAACGCTAAAAGTGAGATGATGCTGTTTTCTCACCAACTAGTCAGGGAAACCACAGGAAACTGAATTACTGCTATAGAATCACCAAACCACATGTTTCTGGCTTGGAAACTTGTTTGTGGTCAAAAGTAACAGCCTATTACAACATGCTCTCAAAATGCTTTTCGGGGCCTGAAAACGCTAAAAATGAGATGATGCTGTTTTCTGACCAACTAGTGAGAGAACCAGAGTGAATTAGATTGTTGCTATAGAATCACCAAACCACATGTTTCTGGCTTGGAAACTTGTTTGTGGTCAAAAGTAACAGCCTGTTACAACATGCTCTCAAAATGCTTTTCAAGGCCTGAAAACGCTAAAAGTGACATGATGCTGTTTTCTGACCAACTAGTGAGGGAAACCACAGGAAACTGAATTACTGCTATAGAATCACCAAACCACATGTTTCTGGCTTGGAAACTTGTTTCTGAGTGCTTCTGGTCAAAAGTAACAGCCTAAATTGCAACATGCTGTCAAAATGCTTTTCAGGGCCTGAAAACGCTAAAAGTAAGATGATGCTGTTTTCTGACCAACTAGTGAGGAAAACCAGAGGAAACTGCATTGCTGCTATAGAATCACCAAACCACATGTTTCTGGCTTGGAAACTTGTTTCTGAGTGCTTCTGGTCAAAAGTAACAGCCTAAGTTACAACATGCTGTCAAAATGCTTTTCGGGGCCTGAAAACGCTGAAAGTGACATGATGCTGTTTTCTGACCAACTAGTGAGGGAAACCAGAGGACACTCAATTCCTGCTATAGAATCACCAAACCACATGTTTCTGGCTTGGAAACTTGTTTGTGGTCAAAAGTAACAGCCTGTTACAACATGCTCTCAAAATGCTTTTCAAGGACTGAAAACGCTAAAAGTGACATGATGCTGTTTTCTGACCAACTAGTGAGGGAAACCACAGGAAACTGAATTACTGCTATAGAACCACCACAAACCACATGTTTCTGGCTTGGAAACTTGTTTCTGGTCAAAAGTAACAGCCTGTTACAACATGCTCTCAAAATGCTTTTCGAGGACTGAAAACGCTAAAAGTGACATGATGCTGTTTTCTGACCAACTAGTGAGAGAACCAGAGTGAATTAGATTGTTGCTATAGAATCACCAAACCACATGTTTCTGGCTTGGAAACTTGTTTGTGGTCAAAAGTAACAGCCTGTTACAACATGCTCTCAAAATGCTTTTCGGGGCCTGAAAACGCTAAAAGTCAGATGATGCTGTTTTCTGACCAACTAGTGAGGGAAACCACAGGAAACTGAATTACTGCTATAGAATCACCAAACCACATGTTTCTGGCTTGGAAACTTGTTTGTGGTCAAAAGTAACAGCCTGTTACAACATGCTCTCAAAATGCTTTTCGGGGCCTGAAAACGCTAAAAGTGAGATGATGCTGTTTTCTGACCAACTAGTGAGGGAAACCACAGGAAACTGAATTACTGCTATAGAATCACCAAACCACATGTTTCTGGCTTGGAAACTTGTTTGTGGTCAAAAGTAACAGCCTGTTACAACATGCTCTCAAAATGCTTTTCGAGGACTGAAAACGCTAAAAGTGACATGATGCTGTTTTCTGACCAACTAGCGAGGGAAGCCACAGGAAACTGAATTACTGCTATAGAATCACCAAACCACATGTTTCTGGCTTGGAAACTTGTTTCTGGTCAAAAGTAACAGCCTGTTACAGCATGCTCTCAAAATGCTTTTCGAGGACTGAAAACGCTAAAAGTGACATGATGCTGTTTTCTGACCAACTAGTGAGGGAAACCACAGGAAACTGAATTACTGCTATAGAATCACCAAACCACATGTTTCTGGCGTGGAAACTTGTTTCTGAGTGCTTCTGGTCAAAAGTAACAGCCTAAGTTACAACATGCTCTCAAAATGCTTTTCG
The DNA here is from genome assembly GCF_041903045.1 of Epinephelus lanceolatus. Lineage (NCBI taxonomy): Eukaryota > Metazoa > Chordata > Actinopteri > Perciformes > Serranidae > Epinephelus > Epinephelus lanceolatus. The sequence continues at coordinate 19,513,243 of NC_135757.1, read as the reverse complement.
GGGCCTGAAAACGCTAAAAGTGAGATGATGCTGTTTTCTCACCAACTAGTCAGGGAAACCACAGGAAACTGAATTACTGCTATAGAATCACCAAACCACATGTTTCTGGCTTGGAAACTTGTTTGTGGTCAAAAGTAACAGCCTATTACAACATGCTCTCAAAATGCTTTTCGGGGCCTGAAAACGCTAAAAATGAGATGATGCTGTTTTCTGACCAACTAGTGAGAGAACCAGAGTGAATTAGATTGTTGCTATAGAATCACCAAACCACATGTTTCTGGCTTGGAAACTTGTTTGTGGTCAAAAGTAACAGCCTGTTACAACATGCTCTCAAAATGCTTTTCAAGGCCTGAAAACGCTAAAAGTGACATGATGCTGTTTTCTGACCAACTAGTGAGGGAAACCACAGGAAACTGAATTACTGCTATAGAATCACCAAACCACATGTTTCTGGCTTGGAAACTTGTTTCTGAGTGCTTCTGGTCAAAAGTAACAGCCTAAATTGCAACATGCTGTCAAAATGCTTTTCAGGGCCTGAAAACGCTAAAAGTAAGATGATGCTGTTTTCTGACCAACTAGTGAGGAAAACCAGAGGAAACTGCATTGCTGCTATAGAATCACCAAACCACATGTTTCTGGCTTGGAAACTTGTTTCTGAGTGCTTCTGGTCAAAAGTAACAGCCTAAGTTACAACATGCTGTCAAAATGCTTTTCGGGGCCTGAAAACGCTGAAAGTGACATGATGCTGTTTTCTGACCAACTAGTGAGGGAAACCAGAGGACACTCAATTCCTGCTATAGAATCACCAAACCACATGTTTCTGGCTTGGAAACTTGTTTGTGGTCAAAAGTAACAGCCTGTTACAACATGCTCTCAAAATGCTTTTCGGGGCCTGAAAACGCTAAAAGTGAGATGATGCTGTTTTCTGACCAACTAGTGAGGGAAACCACAGGAAACTGAATTACTGCTATAGAATCACCAAACCACATGTTTCTGGCTTGGAAACTTGTTTCTGAGTGCTTCTGGTCAAAAGTAACAGCCTAAATTGCAACATGCTGTCAAAATGCTTTTCAGGGCCTGAAAACGCTAAAAGTAAGATGATGCTGTTTTCTGACCAACTAGTGAGGAAAACCAGAGGAAACTGCATTGCTGCTATAGAATCACCAAACCACATGTTTCTGGCTTGGAAACTTGTTTCTGAGTGCTTCTGGTCAAAAGTAACAGCCTAAGTTACAACATGCTGTCAAAATGCTTTTCGGGGCCTGAAAACGCTGAAAGTGACATGATGCTGTTTTCTGACCAACTAGTGAGGGAAACCAGAGGACACTCAATTCCTGCTATAGAATCACCAAACCACATGTTTCTGGCTTGGAAATTTGTTTGTGGTCAAAAGTAACAGCCTGTTACAACATGCTCTCAAAATGCTTTTCAAGGACTGAAAACGCTAAAAGTGACATGATGCTGTTTTCTGACCAACTAGTGAGGGAAACCACAGGAATCTGAATTACTGCTATAGAACCACCACAAACCACATGTTTCTGGCTTGGAAACTTGTTTCTGGTCAAAAGTAACAGCCTGTTACAACATGCTCTCAAAATGCTTTTCGAGGACTGAAAACGCTAAAAGTGACATGATGCTGTTTTCTGACCAACTAGTGAGAGAACCAGAGTGAATTAGATTGTTGCTATAGAATCACCAAACCACATGTTTCTGGCTTGGAAACTTGTTTGTGGTCAAAAGTAACAGCCTGTTACAACATGCTCTCAAAATGCTTTTCGGGGCCTGAAAACGCTAAAAGTGAGATGATGCTGTTTTCTGACCAACTAGTGAGGGAAACCACAGGAAACTGAATTACTGCTATAGAATCACCAAACCACATGTTTCTGGCTTGGAAACTTGTTTGTGGTCAAAAGTAACAGCCTGTTACAACATGCTCTCAAAATGCTTTTCAAGGCCTGAAAACGCTAAAAGTGACATGATGCTGTTTTCTGACCAACTAGTGAGGGAAACCACAGGAAACTGAATTACTGCTATAGAATCACCAAACCACATGTTTCTGGCTTGGAAACTTGTTTGTGGTCAAAAGTAACAGCCTATTACAACATGCTGTCAAAATGCTTTTCGGGGCCTGAAAACGCTAAAAATGAGATGATGCTGTTTTCTGACCAACTAGTGAGAGAACCAGAGTGAATTAGATTGTTGCTATAGAATCACCAAACCACATGTTTCTGGCTTGGAAACTTGTTTGTGGTCAAAAGTAACAGCCTGTTACAACATGCTCTCAAAATGCTTTTCAAGGCCTGAAAACGCTAAAAGTGACATGATGCTGTTTTCTGACCAACTAGTGAGGGAAACCACAGGAAACTGAATTACTGCTATAGAATCACCAAACCACATGTTTCTGGCTTGGAAACTTGTTTCTGAGTGCTTCTGGTCAAAAGTAACAGCCTAAATTGCAACATGCTGTCAAAATGCTTTTCAGGGCCTGAAAACGCTAAAAGTAAGATGATGCTGTTTTCTGACCAACTAGTGAGGAAAACCAGAGGAAACTGCATTGCTGCTATAGAATCACCAAACCACATGTTTCTTGCTTGGAAACTTGTTTCTGAGTGCTTCTGGTCAAAAGTAACAGCCTAAGTTACAACATGCTGTCAAAATGCTTTTCGGGGCCTGAAAACGCTGAAAGTGACATGATGCTGTTTTCTGACCAACTAGTGAGGGAAACCAGAGGACACTCAATTCCTGCTATAGAATCACCAAACCACATGTTTCTGGCTTGGAAACTTGTTTGTGGTCAAAAGTAACAGCCTGTTACAACATGCTCTCAAAATGCTTTTCGAGGACTGAAAACGCTAAAAGTGACATGATGCTGTTTTCTGACCAACTAGTGAGGGAAGCCACAGGAAACTGAATTACTGCTATAGAATCACCAAACCACATGTTTCTGGCTTGGATACTTGTTTCTGGTCAAAAGTAACAGCCTGTTACAGCATGCTCTCAAAATGCTTTTCGAGGACTGAAAACGCTAAAAGTGAGATGATGCTGTTTTCTGACCAACTAGTGAGGGAAACCACAGGAAACTGAATTACTGCTATAGAATCACCAAACCACATGTTTCTGGCGTGGAAACTTGTTTCTGAGTGCTTCTGGTCAAAAGTAACAGCCTAAGTTACAACATGCTCTCAAAATGCTTTTCGGGGCCTGAAAACGCTAAAAGTGAGATGATGCTGTTTTCTCACCAACTAGTCAGGGAAACCACAGGAAACTGAATTACTGCTATAGAATCACCAAACCACATGTTTCTGGCTTGGAAACTTGTTTGTGGTCAAAAGTAACAGCCTATTACAACATGCTCTCAAAATGCTTTTCGGGGCCTGAAAACGCTAAAAATGAGATGATGCTGTTTTCTGACCAACTAGTGAGAGAACCAGAGTGAATTAGATTGTTGCTATAGAATCACCAAACCACATGTTTCTGGCTTGGAAACTTGTTTGTGGTCAAAAGTAACAGCCTGTTACAACATGCTCTCAAAATGCTTTTCAAGGCCTGAAAACGCTAAAAGTGACATGATGCTGTTTTCTGACCAACTAGTGAGGGAAACCACAGGAAACTGAATTACTGCTATAGAATCACCAAACCACATGTTTCTGGCTTGGAAACTTGTTTCTGAGTGCTTCTGGTCAAAAGTAACAGCCTAAATTGCAACATGCTGTCAAAATGCTTTTCAGGGCCTGAAAACGCTAAAAGTAAGATGATGCTGTTTTCTGACCAACTAGTGAGGAAAACCAGAGGAAACTGCATTGCTGCTATAGAATCACCAAACCACATGTTTCTGGCTTGGAAACTTGTTTCTGAGTGCTTCTGGTCAAAAGTAACAGCCTAAGTTACAACATGCTGTCAAAATGCTTTTCGGGGCCTGAAAACGCTGAAAGTGACATGATGCTGTTTTCTGACCAACTAGTGAGGGAAACCAGAGGACACTCAATTCCTGCTATAGAATCACCAAACCACATGTTTCTGGCTTGGAAACTTGTTTGTGGTCAAAAGTAACAGCCTGTTACAACATGCTCTCAAAATGCTTTTCAAGGACTGAAAACGCTAAAAGTGACATGATGCTGTTTTCTGACCAACTAGTGAGGGAAACCACAGGAAACTGAATTACTGCTATAGAACCACCACAAACCACATGTTTCTGGCTTGGAAACTTGTTTCTGGTCAAAAGTAACAGCCTGTTACAACATGCTCTCAAAATGCTTTTCGAGGACTGAAAACGCTAAAAGTGACATGATGCTGTTTTCTGACCAACTAGTGAGAGAACCAGAGTGAATTAGATTGTTGCTATAGAATCACCAAACCACATGTTTCTGGCTTGGAAACTTGTTTGTGGTCAAAAGTAACAGCCTGTTACAACATGCTCTCAAAATGCTTTTCGGGGCCTGAAAACGCTAAAAGTGAGATGATGCTGTTTTCTGACCAACTAGTGAGGGAAACCACAGGAAACTGAATTACTGCTATAGAATCACCAAACCACATGTTTCTGGCTTGGAAACTTGTTTGTGGTCAAAAGTAACAGCCTGTTACAACATGCTCTCAAAATGCTTTTCGGGGCCTGAAAACGCTAAAAGTGAGATGATGCTGTTTTCTGACCAACTAGTGAGGGAAACCACAGGAAACTGAATTACTGCTATAGAATCACCAAACCACATGTTTCTGGCTTGGAAACTTGTTTGTGGTCAAAAGTAACAGCCTGTTACAACATGCTCTCAAAATGCTTTTCGAGGACTGAAAACGCTAAAAGTGACATGATGCTGTTTTCTGACCAACTAGCGAGGGAAGCCACAGGAAACTGAATTACTGCTATAGAATCACCAAACCACATGTTTCTGGCTTGGAAACTTGTTTCTGGTCAAAAGTAACAGCCTGTTACAGCATGCTCTCAAAATGCTTTTCGAGGACTGAAAACGCTAAAAGTGACATGATGCTGTTTTCTGACCAACTAGTGAGGGAAACCACAGGAAACTGAATTACTGCTATAGAATCACCAAACCACATGTTTCTGGCGTGGAAACTTGTTTCTGAGTGCTTCTGGTCAAAAGTAACAGCCTAAGTTACAACATGCTCTCAAAATGCTTTTCGGGGCCTGAAAACGCTAAAAGTGAGATGATGCTGTTTTCTCACCAACTAGTCAGGGAAACCACAGGAAACTGAATTACTGCTATAGAATCACCAAACCACATGTTTCTGGCTTGGAAACTTGTTTGTGGTCAAAAGTAACAGCCTATTACAACATGCTCTCAAAATGCTTTTCGGGGCCTGAAAACGCTAAAAATGAGATGATGCTGTTTTCTGACCAACTAGTGAGAGAACCAGAGTGAATTAGATTGTTGCTATAGAATCACCAAACCACATGTTTCTGGCTTGGAAACTTGTTTGTGGTCAAAAGTAACAGCCTGTTACAACATGCTCTCAAAATGCTTTTCAAGGCCTGAAAACGCTAAAAGTGACATGATGCTGTTTTCTGACCAACTAGTGAGGGAAACCACAGGAAACTGAATTACTGCTATAGAATCACCAAACCACATGTTTCTGGCTTGGAAACTTGTTTCTGAGTGCTTCTGGTCAAAAGTAACAGCCTAAATTGCAACATGCTGTCAAAATGCTTTTCAGGGCCTGAAAACGCTAAAAGTAAGATGATGCTGTTTTCTGACCAACTAGTGAGGAAAACCAGAGGAAACTGCATTGCTGCTATAGAATCACCAAACCACATGTTTCTGGCTTGGAAACTTGTTTCTGAGTGCTTCTGGTCAAAAGTAACAGCCTAAGTTACAACATGCTGTCAAAATGCTTTTCGGGGCCTGAAAACGCTGAAAGTGACATGATGCTGTTTTCTGACCAACTAGTGAGGGAAACCAGAGGACACTCAATTCCTGCTATAGAATCACCAAACCACATGTTTCTGGCTTGGAAACTTGTTTGTGGTCAAAAGTAACAGCCTGTTACAACATGCTCTCAAAATGCTTTTCGGGGCCTGAAAACGCTAAAAGTGAGATGATGCTGTTTTCTGACCAACTAGTGAGGGAAACCACAGGAAACTGAATTACTGCTATAGAATCACCAAACCACATGTTTCTGGCTTGGAAACTTGTTTCTGAGTGCTTCTGGTCAAAAGTAACAGCCTAAATTGCAACATGCTGTCAAAATGCTTTTCAGGGCCTGAAAACGCTAAAAGTAAGATGATGCTGTTTTCTGACCAACTAGTGAGGAAAACCAGAGGAAACTGCATTGCTGCTATAGAATCACCAAACCACATGTTTCTGGCTTGGAAACTTGTTTCTGAGTGCTTCTGGTCAAAAGTAACAGCCTAAGTTACAACATGCTGTCAAAATGCTTTTCGGGGCCTGAAAACGCTGAAAGTGACATGATGCTGTTTTCTGACCAACTAGTGAGGGAAACCAGAGGACACTCAATTCCTGCTATAGAATCACCAAACCACATGTTTCTGGCTTGGAAACTTGTTTGTGGTCAAAAGTAACAGCCTGTTACAACATGCTCTCAAAATGCTTTTCAAGGCCTGAAAACGCTAAAGTGACATGATGCTGTTTTCTGACCAACTAGTGAGGGAAACCACAGGAATCTGAATTACTGCTATAGAACCACCACAAACCACATGTTTCTGGCTTGGAAACTTGTTTCTGGTCAAAAGTAACAGCCTGTTACAACATGCTCTCAAAATGCTTTTCGAGGACTGAAAACGCTAAAAGTGACATGATGCTGTTTTCTGACCAACTAGTGAGAGAACCAGAGTGAATTAGATTGTTGCTATAGAATCACCAAACCACATGTTTCTGGCTTGGAAACTTGTTTGTGGTCAAAAGTAACAGCCTGTTACAACATGCTCTCAAAATGCTTTTCGAGGACTGAAAACGCTAAAAGTGACATGATGCTGTTTTCTGACCAACTAGTGAGGGAAGCCACAGGAAACTGAATTACTGCTATAGAATCACCAAACCACATGTTTCTGGCTTGGAAACTTGTTTGTGGTCAAAAGTAACAGCCTGTTACAACATGCTCTCAAAATGCTTTTCAAGGCCTGAAAACGCTAAAAGTGACATGATGCTGTTTCTGACCAACTAGTGAGGGAAACCACAGGAAACTGAATTACTGCTATAGAATCACCAAACCACATGTTTCTGGCTTGGAAACTTGTTTGTGGTCAAAAGTAACAGCCTGTTACAACATGCTCTCAAAATGCTTTTCGAGGACTGAAAACGCTAAAAGTGACATGATGCTGTTTTCTGACCAACTAGTGAGGGAAGCCACAGGAAACTGAATTACTGCTATAGAATCACCAAACCACATGTTTCTGGCTTGGAAACTTGTTTGTGGTCAAAAGTAACAGCCTGTTACAACATGCTCTCAAAATGCTTTTCAAGGCCTGAAAACGCTAAAAGTGACATGATGCTGTTTTCTGACCAACTAGTGAGGGAAACCACAGGAAACTGAATTACTGCTATAGAATCACCAAACCACATGTTTCTGGCTTGGAAACTTGTTTCTGAGTGCTTCTGGTCAAAAGTAACAGCCTAAATTGCAACATGCTGTCAAAATGCTTTTCAGGGCCTGAAAACGCTAAAAGTAAGATGATGCTGTTTTCTGACCAACTAGTGAGGAAAACCAGAGGAAACTGCGTTGCTGCTATAGAATCACCAAACCACATGTTTCTTGCTTGGAAACTTGTTTCTGAGTGCTTCTGGTCAAAAGTAACAGCCTAAGTTACAACATGCTGTCAAAATGCTTTTCGGGGCCTGAAAACGCTGAAAGTGACATGATGCTGTTTTCTGACCAACTAGTGAGGAAAACCAGAGGAAACTGCATTGCTGCTATAGAATCACCAAACCACATGTTTCTGGCTTGGAAACTTGTTTCTGAGTGCTTCTGGTCAAAAGTAACAGCCTAAGTTACAACATGCTGTCAAAATGCTTTTCGGGGCCTGAAAACGCTGAAAGTGACATGATGCTGTTTTCTGACCAACTAGTGAGGGAAACCAGAGGACACTCAATTCCTGCTATAGAATCACCAAACCACATGTTTCTGGCTTGGAAACTTGTTGTGGTCAAAAGTAACAGCCTGTTACAACATGCTCTCAAAATGCTTTTCAAGGACTGAAAACGCTAAAAGTGACATGATGCTGTTTTCTGACCAACTAGTGAGGGAAACCACAGGAATCTGAATACTGCTATAGAACCACCACAAACCACATGTTTCTGGCTTGGAAACTTGTTTCTGGTCAAAAGTAACAGCCTGTTACAACATGCTCTCAAAATGCTTTTCGAGGACTGAAAACGCTAAAAGTGACATGATGCTGTTTTCTGACCAACTAGTGAGAGAACCAGAGTGAATTAGATTGTTGCTATAGAATCACCAAACCACATGTTTCTGGCTTGGAAACTTGTTTGTGGTCAAAAGTAACAGCCTGTTACAACATGCTCTCAAAATGCTTTTCGGGGCCTGAAAACGCTAAAAGTCAGATGATGCTGTTTTCTGACCAACTAGTGAGGGAAACCACAGGAAACTGAATTACTGCTATAGAATCACCAAACCACATGTTTCTGGCTTGGAAACTTGTTTGTGGTCAAAAGTAACAGCCTGTTACAACATGCTCTCAAAATGCTTTTCGGGGCCTGAAAACGCTAAAAGTGAGATGATGCTGTTTTCTGACCAACTAGTGAGGGAAACCACAGGAAACTGAATTACTGCTATAGAATCACCAAACCACATGTTTCTGGCTTGGAAACTTGTTTGTGGTCAAAAGTAACAGCCTGTTACAACATGCTCTCAAAATGCTTTTCAAGGCCTGAAAACGCTAAAAGTGACATGATGCTGTTTTCTGACCAACTAGTGAGGGAAACCACAGGAAACTGAATTACTGCTATAGAATCACCAAACCACATGTTTCTGGCTTGGAAACTTGTTTGTGGTCAAAAGTAACAGCCTATTACAACATGCTCTCAAAATGCTTTTCGGGGCCTGAAAACGCTAAAAATGAGATGATGCTGTTTTCTGACCAACTAGTGAGAGAACCAGAGTGAATTAGATTGTTGCTATAGAATCACCAAACCACATGTTTCTGGCTTGGAAACTTGTTTGTGGTCAAAAGTAACAGCCTGTTACAACATGCTCTCAAAATGCTTTTCAAGGCCTGAAAACGCTAAAAGTGAGATGATGCTGTTTTCTGACCAACTAGTGAGGGAAACCACAGGAAACTGAATTACTGCTATAGAATCACCAAACCACATGTTTCTGGCTTGGAAACTTGTTTCTGAGTGCTTCTGGTCAAAAGTAACAGCCTAAATTGCAACATGCTGTCAAAATGCTTTTCAGGGCCTGAAAACGCTAAAAGTAAGATGATGCTGTTTTCTGACCAACTAGTGAGGAAAACCAGAGGAAACTGCATTGCTGCTATAGAATCACCAAACCACATGTTTCTTGCTTGGAAACTTGTTTCTGAGTGCTTCTGGTCAAAAGTAACAGCCTAAGTTACAACATGCTGTCAAAATGCTTTTCGGGGCCTGAAAACGCTGAAAGTGACATGATGCTGTTTTCTGACCAACTAGTGAGGGAAACCAGAGGACACTCAATTCCTGCTATAGAATCACCAAACCACATGTTTCTGGCTTGGAAACTTGTTTGTGGTCAAAAGTAACAGCCTGTTACAACATGCTCTCAAAATGCTTTTCGAGGACTGAAAACGCTAAAAGTGACATGATGCTGTTTTCTGACCAACTAGTGAGGGAAGCCACAGGAAACTGAATTACTGCTATAGAATCACCAAACCACATGTTTCTGGCTTGGATACTTGTTTCTGGTCAAAAGTAACAGCCTGTTACAGCATGCTCTCAAAATGCTTTTCGAGGACTGAAAACGCTAAAAGTGAGATGATGCTGTTTTCTGACCAACTAGTGAGGGAAACCACAGGAAACTGAATTACTGCTATAGAATCACCAAACCACATGTTTCTGGCGTGGAAACTTGTTTCTGAGTGCTTCTGGTCAAAAGTAACAGCCTAAGTTACAACATGCTCTCAAAATGCTTTTCGGGGCCTGAAAACGCTAAAAGTGAGATGATGCTGTTTTCTCACCAACTAGTCAGGGAAACCACAGGAAACTGAATTACTGCTATAGAATCACCAAACCACATGTTTCTGGCTTGGAAACTTGTTTGTGGTCAAAAGTAACAGCCTATTACAACATGCTCTCAAAATGCTTTTCGGGGCCTGAAAACGCTAAAAATGAGATGATGCTGTTTTCTGACCAACTAGTGAGAGAACCAGAGTGAATTAGATTGTTGCTATAGAATCACCAAACCACATGTTTCTGGCTTGGAAACTTGTTTGTGGTCAAAAGTAACAGCCTGTTACAACATGCTCTCAAAATGCTTTTCAAGGCCTGAAAACGCTAAAAGTGACATGATGCTGTTTTCTGACCAACTAGTGAGGGAAACCACAGGAAACTGAATTACTGCTATAGAATCACCAAACCACATGTTTCTGGCTTGGAAACTTGTTTCTGAGTGCTTCTGGTCAAAAGTAACAGCCTAAATTGCAACATGCTGTCAAAATGCTTTTCAGGGCCTGAAAACGCTAAAAGTAAGATGATGCTGTTTTCTGACCAACTAGTGAGGAAAACCAGAGGAAACTGCATTGCTGCTATAGAATCACCAAACCACATGTTTCTGGCTTGGAAACTTGTTTCTGAGTGCTTCTGGTCAAAAGTAACAGCCTAAGTTACAACATGCTGTCAAAATGCTTTTCGGGGCCTGAAAACGCTGAAAGTGACATGATGCTGTTTTCTGACCAACTAGTGAGGGAAACCAGAGGACACTCAATTCCTGCTATAGAATCACCAAACCACATGTTTCTGGCTTGGAAACTTGTTTGTGGTCAAAAGTAACAGCCTGTTACAACATGCTCTCAAAATGCTTTTCAAGGACTGAAAACGCTAAAAGTGACATGATGCTGTTTTCTGACCAACTAGTGAGGGAAACCACAGGAAACTGAATTACTGCTATAGAACCACCACAAACCACATGTTTCTGGCTTGGAAACTTGTTTCTGGTCAAAAGTAACAGCCTGTTACAACATGCTCTCAAAATGCTTTTCGAGGACTGAAAACGCTAAAAGTGACATGATGCTGTTTTCTGACCAACTAGTGAGAGAACCAGAGTGAATTAGATTGTTGCTATAGAATCACCAAACCACATGTTTCTGGCTTGGAAACTTGTTTGTGGTCAAAAGTAACAGCCTGTTACAACATGCTCTCAAAATGCTTTTCGGGGCCTGAAAACGCTAAAAGTCAGATGATGCTGTTTTCTGACCAACTAGTGAGGGAAACCACAGGAAACTGAATTACTGCTATAGAATCACCAAACCACATGTTTCTGGCTTGGAAACTTGTTTGTGGTCAAAAGTAACAGCCTGTTACAACATGCTCTCAAAATGCTTTTCGGGGCCTGAAAACGCTAAAAGTGAGATGATGCTGTTTTCTGACCAACTAGTGAGGGAAACCACAGGAAACTGAATTACTGCTATAGAATCACCAAACCACATGTTTCTGGCTTGGAAACTTGTTTGTGGTCAAAAGTAACAGCCTGTTACAACATGCTCTCAAAATGCTTTTCGAGGACTGAAAACGCTAAAAGTGACATGATGCTGTTTTCTGACCAACTAGCGAGGGAAGCCACAGGAAACTGAATTACTGCTATAGAATCACCAAACCACATGTTTCTGGCTTGGAAACTTGTTTCTGGTCAAAAGTAACAGCCTGTTACAGCATGCTCTCAAAATGCTTTTCGAGGACTGAAAACGCTAAAAGTGACATGATGCTGTTTTCTGACCAACTAGTGAGGGAAACCACAGGAAACTGAATTACTGCTATAGAATCACCAAACCACATGTTTCTGGCGTGGAAACTTGTTTCTGAGTGCTTCTGGTCAAAAGTAACAGCCTAAGTTACAACATGCTCTCAAAATGCTTTTCGGGGCCTGAAAACGCTAAAAGTGAGATGATGCTGTTTTCTCACCAACTAGTCAGGGAAACCACAGGAAACTGAATTACTGCTATAGAATCACCAAACCACATGTTTCTGGCTTGGAAACTTGTTTGTGGTCAAAAGTAACAGCCTATTACAACATGCTCTCAAAATGCTTTTCGGGGCCTGAAAACGCTAAAAATGAGATGATGCTGTTTTCTGACCAACTAGTGAGAGAACCAGAGTGAATTAGATTGTTGCTATAGAATCACCAAACCACATGTTTCTGGCTTGGAAACTTGTTTGTGGTCAAAAGTAACAGCCTGTTACAACATGCTCTCAAAATGCTTTTCAAGGCCTGAAAACGCTAAAAGTGACATGATGCTGTTTTCTGACCAACTAGTGAGGGAAACCACAGGAAACTGAATTACTGCTATAGAATCACCAAACCACATGTTTCTGGCTTGGAAACTTGTTTCTGAGTGCTTCTGGTCAAAAGTAACAGCCTAAATTGCAACATGCTGTCAAAATGCTTTTCAGGGCCTGAAAACGCTAAAAGTAAGATGATGCTGTTTTCTGACCAACTAGTGAGGAAAACCAGAGGAAACTGCATTGCTGCTATAGAATCACCAAACCACATGTTTCTGGCTTGGAAACTTGTTTCTGAGTGCTTCTGGTCAAAAGTAACAGCCTAAGTTACAACATGCTGTCAAAATGCTTTTCGGGGCCTGAAAACGCTGAAAGTGACATGATGCTGTTTTCTGACCAACTAGTGAGGGAAACCAGAGGACACTCAATTCCTGCTATAGAATCACCAAACCACATGTTTCTGGCTTGGAAACTTGTTTGTGGTCAAAAGTAACAGCCTGTTACAACATGCTCTCAAAATGCTTTTCGGGGCCTGAAAACGCTAAAAGTGAGATGATGCTGTTTTCTGACCAACTAGTGAGGGAAACCACAGGAAACTGAATTACTGCTATAGAATCACCAAACCACATGTTTCTGGCTTGGAAACTTGTTTCTGAGTGCTTCTGGTCAAAAGTAACAGCCTAAATTGCAACATGCTGTCAAAATGCTTTTCAGGGCCTGAAAACGCTAAAAGTAAGATGATGCTGTTTTCTGACCAACTAGTGAGGAAAACCAGAGGAAACTGCATTGCTGCTATAGAATCACCAAACCACATGTTTCTGGCTTGGAAACTTGTTTCTGAGTGCTTCTGGTCAAAAGTAACAGCCTAAGTTACAACATGCTGTCAAAATGCTTTTCGGGGCCTGAAAACGCTGAAAGTGACATGATGCTGTTTTCTGACCAACTAGTGAGGGAAACCAGAGGACACTCAATTCCTGCTATAGAATCACCAAACCACATGTTTCTGGCTTGGAAACTTGTTTGTGGTCAAAAGTAACAGCCTGTTACAACATGCTCTCAAAATGCTTTTCAAGGCCTGAAAACGCTAAAAGTGACATGATGCTGTTTTCTGACCAACTAGTGAGGGAAACCACAGGAATCTGAATTACTGCTATAGAACCACCACAAACCACATGTTTCTGGCTTGGAAACTTGTTTCTGGTCAAAAGTAACAGCCTGTTACAACATGCTCTCAAAATGCTTTTCGAGGACTGAAAACGCTAAAAGTGACATGATGCTGTTTTCTGACCAACTAGTGAGAGAACCAGAGTGAATTAGATTGTTGCTATAGAATCACCAAACCACATGTTTCTGGCTTGGAAACTTGTTTGTGGTCAAAAGTAACAGCCTGTTACAACATGCTCTCAAAATGCTTTTCGAGGACTGAAAACGCTAAAAGTGACATGATGCTGTTTTCTGACCAACTAGTGAGGGAAGCCACAGGAAACTGAATTACTGCTATAGAATCACCAAACCACATGTTTCTGGCTTGGAAACTTGTTTGTGGTCAAAAGTAACAGCCTGTTACAACATGCTCTCAAAATGCTTTTCAAGGCCTGAAAACGCTAAAAGTGACATGATGCTGTTTTCTGACCAACTAGTGAGGGAAACCACAGGAAACTGAATTACTGCTATAGAATCACCAAACCACATGTTTCTGGCTTGGAAACTTGTTTGTGGTCAAAAGTAACAGCCTGTTACAACATGCTCTCAAAATGCTTTTCGAGGACTGAAAACGCTAAAAGTGACATGATGCTGTTTTCTGACCAACTAGTGAGGGAAGCCACAGGAAACTGAATTACTGCTATAGAATCACCAAACCACATGTTTCTGGCTTGGAAACTTGTTTGTGGTCAAAAGTAACAGCCTGTTACAACATGCTCTCAAAATGCTTTTCAAGGCCTGAAAACGCTAAAAGTGACATGATGCTGTTTTCTGACCAACTAGTGAGGGAAACCACAGGAAACTGAATTACTGCTATAGAATCACCAAACCACATGTTTCTGGCTTGGAAACTTGTTTCTGAGTGCTTCTGGTCAAAAGTAACAGCCTAAATTGCAACATGCTGTCAAAATGCTTTTCAGGGCCTGAAAACGCTAAAAGTAAGATGATGCTGTTTTCTGACCAACTAGTGAGGAAAACCAGAGGAAACTGCGTTGCTGCTATAGAATCACCAAACCACATGTTTCTTGCTTGGAAACTTGTTTCTGAGTGCTTCTGGTCAAAAGTAACAGCCTAAGTTACAACATGCTGTCAAAATGCTTTTCGGGGCCTGAAAACGCTGAAAGTGACATGATGCTGTTTTCTGACCAACTAGTGAGGAAAACCAGAGGAAACTGCATTGCTGCTATAGAATCACCAAACCACATGTTTCTGGCTTGGAAACTTGTTTCTGAGTGCTTCTGGTCAAAAGTAACAGCCTAAGTTACAACATGCTGTCAAAATGCTTTTCGGGGCCTGAAAACGCTGAAAGTGACATGATGCTGTTTTCTGACCAACTAGTGAGGGAAACCAGAGGACACTCAATTCCTGCTATAGAATCACCAAACCACATGTTTCTGGCTTGGAAACTTGTTTGTGGTCAAAAGTAACAGCCTGTTACAACATGCTCTCAAAATGCTTTTCAAGGACTGAAAACGCTAAAAGTGACATGATGCTGTTTTCTGACCAACTAGTGAGGGAAACCACAGGAATCTGAATTACTGCTATAGAACCACCACAAACCACATGTTTCTGGCTTGGAAACTTGTTTCTGGTCAAAAGTAACAGCCTGTTACAACATGCTCTCAAAATGCTTTTCGAGGACTGAAAACGCTAAAAGTGACATGATGCTGTTTTCTGACCAACTAGTGAGAGAACCAGAGTGAATTAGATTGTTGCTATAGAATCACCAAACCACATGTTTCTGGCTTGGAAACTTGTTTGTGGTCAAAAGTAACAGCCTGTTACAACATGCTCTCAAAATGCTTTTCGGGGCCTGAAAACGCTAAAAGTCAGATGATGCTGTTTTCTGACCAACTAGTGAGGGAAACCACAGGAAACTGAATTACTGCTATAGAATCACCAAACCACATGTTTCTGGCTTGGAAACTTGTTTGTGGTCAAAAGTAACAGCCTGTTACAACATGCTCTCAAAATGCTTTTCGGGGCCTGAAAACGCTAAAAGTGAGATGATGCTGTTTTCTGACCAACTAGTGAGGGAAACCACAGGAAACTGAATTACTGCTATAGAATCACCAAACCACATGTTTCTGGCTTGGAAACTTGTTTGTGGTCAAAAGTAACAGCCTGTTACAACATGCTCTCAAAATGCTTTTCAAGGCCTGAAAACGCTAAAAGTGACATGATGCTGTTTTCTGACCAACTAGTGAGGGAAACCACAGGAAACTGAATTACTGCTATAGAATCACCAAACCACATGTTTCTGGCTTGGAAACTTGTTTGTGGTCAAAAGTAACAGCCTATTACAACATGCTCTCAAAATGCTTTTCGGGGCCTGAAAACGCTAAAAATGAGATGATGCTGTTTTCTGACCAACTAGTGAGAGAACCAGAGTGAATTAGATTGTTGCTATAGAATCACCAAACCACATGTTTCTGGCTTGGAAACTTGTTTGTGGTCAAAAGTAACAGCCTGTTACAACATGCTCTCAAAATGCTTTTCAAGGCCTGAAAACGCTAAAAGTGAGATGATGCTGTTTTCTGACCAACTAGTGAGGGAAACCACAGGAAACTGAATTACTGCTATAGAATCACCAAACCACATGTTTCTGGCTTGGAAACTTGTTTCTGAGTGCTTCTGGTCAAAAGTAACAGCCTAAATTGCAACATGCTGTCAAAATGCTTTTCAGGGCCTGAAAACGCTAAAAGTAAGATGATGCTGTTTTCTGACCAACTAGTGAGGAAAACCAGAGGAAACTGCATTGCTGCTATAGAATCACCAAACCACATGTTTCTTGCTTGGAAACTTGTTTCTGAGTGCTTCTGGTCAAAAGTAACAGCCTAAGTTACAACATGCTGTCAAAATGCTTTTCGGGGCCTGAAAACGCTGAAAGTGACATGATGCTGTTTTCTGACCAACTAGTGAGGGAAACCAGAGGACACTCAATTCCTGCTATAGAATCACCAAACCACATGTTTCTGGCTTGGAAACTTGTTTGTGGTCAAAAGTAACAGCCTGTTACAACATGCTCTCAAAATGCTTTTCGAGGACTGAAAACGCTAAAAGTGACATGATGCTGTTTTCTGACCAACTAGTGAGGGAAGCCACAGGAAACTGAATTACTGCTATAGAATCACCAAACCACATGTTTCTGGCTTGGATACTTGTTTCTGGTCAAAAGTAACAGCCTGTTACAGCATGCTCTCAAAATGCTTTTCGAGGACTGAAAACGCTAAAAGTGAGATGATGCTGTTTTCTGACCAACTAGTGAGGGAAACCACAGGAAACTGAATTACTGCTATAGAATCACCAAACCACATGTTTCTGGCGTGGAAACTTGTTTCTGAGTGCTTCTGGTCAAAAGTAACAGCCTAAGTTACAACATGCTCTCAAAATGCTTTTCGGGGCCTGAAAACGCTAAAGTGAGATGATGCTGTTTTCTCACCAACTAGTCAGGGAAACCACAGGAAACTGAATTACTGCTATAGAATCACCAAACCACATGTTTCTGGCTTGGAAACTTGTTTGTGGTCAAAAGTAACAGCCTATTACAACATGCTCTCAAAATGCTTTTCGGGGCCTGAAAACGCTAAAAATGAGATGATGCTGTTTTCTGACCAACTAGTGAGAGAACCAGAGTGAATTAGATTGTTGCTATAGAATCACCAAACCACATGTTTCTGGCTTGGAAACTTGTTTGTGGTCAAAAGTAACAGCCTGTTACAACATGCTCTCAAAATGCTTTTCAAGGCCTGAAAACGCTAAAAGTGACATGATGCTGTTTTCTGACCAACTAGTGAGGGAAACCACAGGAAACTGAATTACTGCTATAGAATCACCAAACCACATGTTTCTGGCTTGGAAACTTGTTTCTGAGTGCTTCTGGTCAAAAGTAACAGCCTAAATTGCAACATGCTGTCAAAATGCTTTTCAGGGCCTGAAAACGCTAAAAGTAAGATGATGCTGTTTTCTGACCAACTAGTGAGGAAAACCAGAGGAAACTGCATTGCTGCTATAGAATCACCAAACCACATGTTTCTGGCTTGGAAACTTGTTTCTGAGTGCTTCTGGTCAAAAGTAACAGCCTAAGTTACAACATGCTGTCAAAATGCTTTTCGGGGCCTGAAAACGCTGAAAGTGACATGATGCTGTTTTCTGACCAACTAGTGAGGGAAACCAGAGGACACTCAATTCCTGCTATAGAATCACCAAACCACATGTTTCTGGCTTGGAAACTTGTTTGTGGTCAAAAGTAACAGCCTGTTACAACATGCTCTCAAAATGCTTTTCAAGGACTGAAAACGCTAAAAGTGACATGATGCTGTTTTCTGACCAACTAGTGAGGGAAACCACAGGAAACTGAATTACTGCTATAGAACCACCACAAACCACATGTTTCTGGCTTGGAAACTTGTTTCTGGTCAAAAGTAACAGCCTGTTACAACATGCTCTCAAAATGCTTTTCGAGGACTGAAAACGCTAAAAGTGACATGATGCTGTTTTCTGACCAACTAGTGAGAGAACCAGAGTGAATTAGATTGTTGCTATAGAATCACCAAACCACATGTTTCTGGCTTGGAAACTTGTTTGTGGTCAAAAGTAACAGCCTGTTACAACATGCTCTCAAAATGCTTTTCGGGGCCTGAAAACGCTAAAAGTCAGATGATGCTGTTTTCTGACCAACTAGTGAGGGAAACCACAGGAAACTGAATTACTGCTATAGAATCACCAAACCACATGTTTCTGGCTTGGAAACTTGTTTGTGGTCAAAAGTAACAGCCTGTTACAACATGCTCTCAAAATGCTTTTCGGGGCCTGAAAACGCTAAAAGTGAGATGATGCTGTTTTCTGACCAACTAGTGAGGGAAACCACAGGAAACTGAATTACTGCTATAGAATCACCAAACCACATGTTTCTGGCGTGGAAACTTGTTTCTGAGTGCTTCTGGTCAAAAGTAACAGCCTAAGTTACAACATGCTCTCAAAATGCTTTTCGGGGCCTGAAAACGCTAAAAGTGAGATGATGCTGTTTTCTCACCAACTAGTCAGGGAAACCACAGGAAACTGAATTACTGCTATAGAATCACCAAACCACATGTTTCTGGCTTGGAAACTTGTTTGTGGTCAAAAGTAACAGCCTATTACAACATGCTCTCAAAATGCTTTTCGGGGCCTGAAAACGCTAAAAATGAGATGATGCTGTTTTCTGACCAACTAGTGAGAGAACCAGAGTGAATTAGATTGTTGCTATAGAATCACCAAACCACATGTTTCTGGCTTGGAAACTTGTTTGTGGTCAAAAGTAACAGCCTGTTACAACATGCTCTCAAAATGCTTTTCAAGGCCTGAAAACGCTAAAAGTGACATGATGCTGTTTTCTGACCAACTAGTGAGGGAAACCACAGGAAACTGAATTACTGCTATAGAATCACCAAACCACATGTTTCTGGCTTGGAAACTTGTTTCTGAGTGCTTCTGGTCAAAAGTAACAGCCTAAATTGCAACATGCTGTCAAAATGCTTTTCAGGGCCTGAAAACGCTAAAAGTAAGATGATGCTGTTTTCTGACCAACTAGTGAGGAAAACCAGAGGAAACTGCATTGCTGCTATAGAATCACCAAACCACATGTTTCTGGCTTGGAAACTTGTTTCTGAGTGCTTCTGGTCAAAAGTAACAGCCTAAGTTACAACATGCTGTCAAAATGCTTTTCGGGGCCTGAAAACGCTGAAAGTGACATGATGCTGTTTTCTGACCAACTAGTGAGGGAAACCAGAGGACACTCAATTCCTGCTATAGAATCACCAAACCACATGTTTCTGGCTTGGAAACTTGTTTGTGGTCAAAAGTAACAGCCTGTTACAACATGCTCTCAAAATGCTTTTCGGGGCCTGAAAACGCTAAAAGTGAGATGATGCTGTTTTCTGACCAACTAGTGAGGGAAACCACAGGAAACTGAATTACTGCTATAGAATCACCAAACCACATGTTTCTGGCTTGGAAACTTGTTTCTGAGTGCTTCTGGTCAAAAGTAACAGCCTAAATTGCAACATGCTGTCAAAATGCTTTTCAGGGCCTGAAAACGCTAAAAGTAAGATGATGCTGTTTTCTGACCAACTAGTGAGGAAAACCAGAGGAAACTGCATTGCTGCTATAGAATCACCAAACCACATGTTTCTGGCTTGGAAACTTGTTTCTGAGTGCTTCTGGTCAAAAGTAACAGCCTAAGTTACAACATGCTGTCAAAATGCTTTTCGGGGCCTGAAAACGCTGAAAGTGACATGATGCTGTTTTCTGACCAACTAGTGAGGGAAACCAGAGGACACTCAATTCCTGCTATAGAATCACCAAACCACATGTTTCTGGCTTGGAAACTTGTTTGTGGTCAAAAGTAACAGCCTGTTACAACATGCTCTCAAAATGCTTTTCAAGGACTGAAAACGCTAAAAGTGACATGATGCTGTTTTCTGACCAACTAGTGAGGGAAACCACAGGAATCTGAATTACTGCTATAGAACCACCACAAACCACATGTTTCTGGCTTGGAAACTTGTTTCTGGTCAAAAGTAACAGCCTGTTACAACATGCTCTCAAAATGCTTTTCGAGGACTGAAAACGCTAAAAGTGACATGATGCTGTTTTCTGACCAACTAGTGAGAGAACCAGAGTGAATTAGATTGTTGCTATAGAATCACCAAACCACATGTTTCTGGCTTGGAAACTTGTTTGTGGTCAAAAGTAACAGCCTGTTACAACATGCTCTCAAAATGCTTTTCGGGGCCTGAAAACGCTAAAAGTGAGATGATGCTGTTTTCTGACCAACTAGTGAGGGAAACCACAGGAAACTGAATTACTGCTATAGAATCACCAAACCACATGTTTCTGGCTTGGAAACTTGTTTGTGGTCAAAAGTAACAGCCTGTTACAACATGCTCTCAAAATGCTTTTCAAGGCCTGAAAACGCTAAAAGTGACATGATGCTGTTTTCTGACCAACTAGTGAGGGAAACCACAGGAAACTGAATTACTGCTATAGAATCACCAAACCACATGTTTCTGGCTTGGAAACTTGTTTGTGGTCAAAAGTAACAGCCTATTACAACATGCTCTCAAAATGCTTTTCGGGGCCTGAAAACGCTAAAAATGAGATGATGCTGTTTTCTGACCAACTAGTGAGAGAACCAGAGTGAATTAGATTGTTGCTATAGAATCACCAAACCACATGTTTCTGGCTTGGAAACTTGTTTGTGGTCAAAAGTAACAGCCTGTTACAACATGCTCTCAAAATGCTTTTCAAGGCCTGAAAACGCTAAAAGTGACATGATGCTGTTTTCTGACCAACTAGTGAGGGAAACCACAGGAAACTGAATTACTGCTATAGAATCACCAAACCACATGTTTCTGGCTTGGAAACTTGTTTCTGAGTGCTTCTGGTCAAAAGTAACAGCCTAAATTGCAACATGCTGTCAAAATGCTTTTCAGGGCCTGAAAACGCTAAAAGTAAGATGATGCTGTTTTCTGACCAACTAGTGAGGAAAACCAGAGGAAACTGCGTTGCTGCTATAGAATCACCAAACCACATGTTTCTTGCTTGGAAACTTGTTTCTGAGTGCTTCTGGTCAAAAGTAACAGCCTAAGTTACAACATGCTGTCAAAATGCTTTTCGGGGCCTGAAAACGCTGAAAGTGACATGATGCTGTTTTCTGACCAACTAGTGAGGGAAACCAGAGAACACTCAATTCCTGCTATAGAATCACCAAACCACATGTTCCTGGCTTGGAAACTTGTTTGTGGTCAAAAGTAACAGCCTGTTACAACATGCTCTCAAAATGCTTTTCGAGGACTGAAAACGCTAAAAGTGACATGATGCTGTTTTCTGACCAACTAGTGAGGGAAGCCACAGGAAACTGAATTACTGCTATAGAATCACCAAACCACATGTTTCTGGCTTGGAAACTTGTTTCTGGTCAAAAGTAACAGCCTGTTACAGCATGCTCTCAAAATGCTTTTCGAGGACTGAAAACGCTAAAAGTGACATGATGCTGTTTTCTGACCAACTAGTGAGGGAAACCACAGGAAACTGAATTACTGCTATAGAATCACCAAACCACATGTTTCTGGCGTGGAAACTTGTTTCTGAGTGCTTCTGGTCAAAAGTAACAGCCTAAGTTACAACATGCTCTCAAAATGCTTTTCGGGGCCTGAAAACGCTAAAAGTGAGATGATGCTGTTTTCTCACCAACTAGTCAGGGAAACCACAGGAAACTGAATTACTGCTATAGAATCACCAAACCACATGTTTCTGGCTTGGAAACTTGTTTGTGGTCAAAAGTAACAGCCTATTACAACATGCTCTCAAAATGCTTTTCGGGGCCTGAAAACGCTAAAAATGAGATGATGCTGTTTTCTGACCAACTAGTGAGAGAACCAGAGTGAATTAGATTGTTGCTATAGAATCACCAAACCACATGTTTCTGGCTTGGAAACTTGTTTGTGGTCAAAAGTAACAGCCTGTTACAACATGCTCTCAAAATGCTTTTCAAGGCCTGAAAACGCTAAAAGTGACATGATGCTGTTTTCTGACCAACTAGTGAGGGAAACCACAGGAAACTGAATTACTGCTATAGAATCACCAAACCACATGTTTCTGGCTTGGAAACTTGTTTCTGAGTGCTTCTGGTCAAAAGTAACAGCCTAAATTGCAACATGCTGTCAAAATGCTTTTCAGGGCCTGAAAACGCTAAAAGTAAGATGATGCTGTTTTCTGACCAACTAGTGAGGAAAACCAGAGGAAACTGCATTGCTGCTATAGAATCACCAAACCACATGTTTCTGGCTTGGAAACTTGTTTCTGAGTGCTTCTGGTCAAAAGTAACAGCCTAAGTTACAACATGCTGTCAAAATGCTTTTCGGGGCCTGAAAACGCTGAAAGTGACATGATGCTGTTTTCTGACCAACTAGTGAGGGAAACCAGAGGACACTCAATTCCTGCTATAGAATCACCAAACCACATGTTTCTGGCTTGGAAACTTGTTTGTGGTCAAAAGTAACAGCCTGTTACAACATGCTCTCAAAATGCTTTTCGGGGCCTGAAAACGCTAAAAGTGAGATGATGCTGTTTTCTGACCAACTAGTGAGGGAAACCACAGGAAACTGAATTACTGCTATAGAATCACCAAACCACATGTTTCTGGCTTGGAAACTTGTTTGTGGTCAAAAGTAACAGCCTGTTACAACATGCTCTCAAAATGCTTTTCGGGGCCTGAAAACGCTAAAAGTGAGATGATGCTGTTTTCTGACCAACTAGTGAGGGAAACCACAGGAAACTGAATTACTGCTATAGAATCACCAAACCACATGTTTCTGGCTTGGAAACTTGTTTGTGGTCAAAAGTAACAGCCTGTTACAACATGCTCTCAAAATGCTTTTCGAGGACTGAAAACGCTAAAAGTGACATGATGCTGTTTTCTGACCAACTAGTGAGGGAAGCCACAGGAAACTGAATTACTGCTATAGAATCACCAAACCACATGTTTCTGGCTTGGAAACTTGTTTGTGGTCAAAAGTAACAGCCTATTACAACATGCTCTCAAAATGCTTTTCGGGGCCTGAAAACGCTAAAAATGAGATGATGCTGTTTTCTGACCAACTAGTGAGAGAACCAGAGTGAATTAGATTGTTGCTATAGAATCACCAAACCACATGTTTCTGGCTTGGAAACTTGTTTGTGGTCAAAAGTAACAGCCTGTTACAACATGCTCTCAAAATGCTTTTCAAGGCCTGAAAACGCTAAAAGTGACATGATGCTGTTTTCTGACCAACTAGTGAGGGAAACCACAGGAAACTGAATTACTGCTATAGAATCACCAAACCACATGTTTCTGGCTTGGAAACTTGTTTCTGAGTGCTTCTGGTCAAAAGTAACAGCCTAAATTGCAACATGCTGTCAAAATGCTTTTCAGGGCCTGAAAACGCTAAAAGTAAGATGATGCTGTTTTCTGACCAACTAGTGAGGAAAACCAGAGGAAACTGCATTGCTGCTATAGAATCACCAAACCACATGTTTCTGGCTTGGAAACTTGTTTCTGAGTGCTTCTGGTCAAAAGTAACAGCCTAAGTTACAACATGCTGTCAAAATGCTTTTCGGGGCCTGAAAACGCTGAAAGTGACATGATGCTGTTTTCTGACCAACTAGTGAGGGAAACCAGAGGACACTCAATTCCTGCTATAGAATCACCAAACCACATGTTTCTGGCTTGGAAACTTGTTTGTGGTCAAAAGTAACAGCCTGTTACAACATGCTCTCAAAATGCTTTTCGGGGCCTGAAAACGCTAAAAGTGAGATGATGCTGTTTTCTGACCAACTAGTGAGGGAAACCACAGGAAACTGAATTACTGCTATAGAATCACCAAACCACATGTTTCTGGCTTGGAAACTTGTTTCTGAGTGCTTCTGGTCAAAAGTAACAGCCTAAATTGCAACATGCTGTCAAAATGCTTTTCAGGGCCTGAAAACGCTAAAAGTAAGATGATGCTGTTTTCTGACCAACTAGTGAGGAAAACCAGAGGAAACTGCATTGCTGCTATAGAATCACCAAACCACATGTTTCTGGCTTGGAAACTTGTTTGTGGTCAAAAGTAACAGCCTGTTACAACATGCTCTCAAAATGCTTTTCGGGGCCTGAAAACGCTAAAAGTGAGATGATGCTGTTTTCTGACCAACTAGTGAGGGAAACCACAGGAAACTGAATTACTGCTATAGAATCACCAAACCACATGTTTCTGGCTTGGAAACTTGTTTGTGGTCAAAAGTAACAGCCTGTTACAACATGCTCTCAAAATGCTTTTCAAGGCCTGAAAACGCTAAAAGTGACATGATGCTGTTTTCTGACCAACTAGTGAGGGAAACCACAGGAAACTGAATTACTGCTATAGAATCACCAAACCACATGTTTCTGGCTTGGAAACTTGTTTGTGGTCAAAAGTAACAGCCTATTACAACATGCTCTCAAAATGCTTTTCGAGGACTGAAAACGCTAAAAGTGAGATGATGCTGTTTTCTGACCAACTAGTGAGGGAAACCACAGGAAACTGAATTACTGCTATAGAATCACCAAACCACATGTTTCTGGCGTGGAAACTTGTTTCTGAGTGCTTCTGGTCAAAAGTAACAGCCTAAGTTACAACATGCTCTCAAAATGCTTTTCGGGGCCTGAAAACGCTAAAAGTGAGATGATGCTGTTTTCTCACCAACTAGTCAGGGAAACCACAGGAAACTGAATTACTGCTATAGAATCACCAAACCACATGTTTCTGGCTTGGAAACTTGTTTGTGGTCAAAAGTAACAGCCTATTACAACATGCTCTCAAAATGCTTTTCGGGGCCTGAAAACGCTAAAAATGAGATGATGCTGTTTTCTGACCAACTAGTGAGAGAACCAGAGTGAATTAGATTGTTGCTATAGAATCACCAAACCACATGTTTCTGGCTTGGAAACTTGTTTGTGGTCAAAAGTAACAGCCTGTTACAACATGCTCTCAAAATGCTTTTCAAGGCCTGAAAACGCTAAAAGTGACATGATGCTGTTTTCTGACCAACTAGTGAGGGAAACCACAGGAAACTGAATTACTGCTATAGAATCACCAAACCACATGTTTCTGGCTTGGAAACTTGTTTCTGAGTGCTTCTGGTCAAAAGTAACAGCCTAAATTGCAACATGCTGTCAAAATGCTTTTCAGGGCCTGAAAACGCTAAAAGTAAGATGATGCTGTTTTCTGACCAACTAGTGAGGAAAACCAGAGGAAACTGCATTGCTGCTATAGAATCACCAAACCACATGTTTCTGGCTTGGAAACTTGTTTCTGAGTGCTTCTGGTCAAAAGTAACAGCCTAAGTTACAACATGCTGTCAAAATGCTTTTCGGGGCCTGAAAACGCTGAAAGTGACATGATGCTGTTTTCTGACCAACTAGTGAGGGAAACCAGAGGACACTCAATTCCTGCTATAGAATCACCAAACCACATGTTTCTGGCTTGGAAACTTGTTTGTGGTCAAAAGTAACAGCCTGTTACAACATGCTCTCAAAATGCTTTTCAAGGACTGAAAACGCTAAAAGTGACATGATGCTGTTTTCTGACCAACTAGTGAGGGAAACCACAGGAAACTGAATTACTGCTATAGAACCACCACAAACCACATGTTTCTGGCTTGGAAACTTGTTTCTGGTCAAAAGTAACAGCCTGTTACAACATGCTCTCAAAATGCTTTTCGAGGACTGAAAACGCTAAAAGTGACATGATGCTGTTTTCTGACCAACTAGTGAGAGAACCAGAGTGAATTAGATTGTTGCTATAGAATCACCAAACCACATGTTTCTGGCTTGGAAACTTGTTTGTGGTCAAAAGTAACAGCCTGTTACAACATGCTCTCAAAATGCTTTTCGGGGCCTGAAAACGCTAAAAGTCAGATGATGCTGTTTTCTGACCAACTAGTGAGGGAAACCACAGGAAACTGAATTACTGCTATAGAATCACCAAACCACATGTTTCTGGCTTGGAAACTTGTTTGTGGTCAAAAGTAACAGCCTGTTACAACATGCTCTCAAAATGCTTTTCGGGGCCTGAAAACGCTAAAAGTGAGATGATGCTGTTTTCTGACCAACTAGTGAGGGAAACCACAGGAAACTGAATTACTGCTATAGAATCACCAAACCACATGTTTCTGGCTTGGAAACTTGTTTGTGGTCAAAAGTAACAGCCTGTTACAACATGCTCTCAAAATGCTTTTCGAGGACTGAAAACGCTAAAAGTGACATGATGCTGTTTTCTGACCAACTAGCGAGGGAAGCCACAGGAAACTGAATTACTGCTATAGAATCACCAAACCACATGTTTCTGGCTTGGAAACTTGTTTCTGGTCAAAAGTAACAGCCTGTTACAGCATGCTCTCAAAATGCTTTTCGAGGACTGAAAACGCTAAAAGTGACATGATGCTGTTTTCTGACCAACTAGTGAGGGAAACCACAGGAAACTGAATTACTGCTATAGAATCACCAAACCACATGTTTCTGGCGTGGAAACTTGTTTCTGAGTGCTTCTGGTCAAAAGTAACAGCCTAAGTTACAACATGCTCTCAAAATGCTTTTCGGGGCCTGAAAACGCTAAAAGTGAGATGATGCTGTTTTCTCACCAACTAGTCAGGGAAACCACAGGAAACTGAATTACTGCTATAGAATCACCAAACCACATGTTTCTGGCTTGGAAACTTGTTTGTGGTCAAAAGTAACAGCCTATTACAACATGCTCTCAAAATGCTTTTCGGGGCCTGAAAACGCTAAAAATGAGATGATGCTGTTTTCTGACCAACTAGTGAGAGAACCAGAGTGAATTAGATTGTTGCTATAGAATCACCAAACCACATGTTTCTGGCTTGGAAACTTGTTTGTGGTCAAAAGTAACAGCCTGTTACAACATGCTCTCAAAATGCTTTTCAAGGCCTGAAAACGCTAAAAGTGACATGATGCTGTTTTCTGACCAACTAGTGAGGGAAACCACAGGAAACTGAATTACTGCTATAGAATCACCAAACCACATGTTTCTGGCTTGGAAACTTGTTTCTGAGTGCTTCTGGTCAAAAGTAACAGCCTAAATTGCAACATGCTGTCAAAATGCTTTTCAGGGCCTGAAAACGCTAAAAGTAAGATGATGCTGTTTTCTGACCAACTAGTGAGAGAACCAGAGTGAATTAGTTTGTTGCTATAGAATCACCAAACCACATGTTTCTGGCTTGGAAACTTGTTTGTGGTCAAAAGTAACAGCCTGTTACAACATGCTCTCAAAATGCTTTTCAAGGCCTGAAAACGCTAAAAGTGACATGATGCTGTTTTCTGACCAACTAGTGAGGGAAACCACAGGAAACTGAATTACTGCTATAGAATCACCAAACCACATGTTTCTGGCTTGGAAACTTGTTTCTGAGTGCTTCTGGTCAAAAGTAACAGCCTAAATTGCAACATGCTGTCAAAATGCTTTTCAGGGCCTGAAAACGCTGAAAGTGACATGATGCTGTTTTCTGACCAACTAGTGAGGGAAACCAGAGGACACTCAATTCCTGCTATAGAATCACCAAACCACATGTTTCTGGCTTGGAAACTTGTTTGTGGTCAAAAGTAACAGCCTGTTACAACATGCTCTCAAAATGCTTTTCGGGGCCTGAAAACGCTAAAAGTGAGATGATGCTGTTTTCTGACCAACTAGTGAGGGAAACCACAGGAAACTGAATTACTGCTATAGAATCACCAAACCACATGTTTCTGGCTTGGAAACTTGTTTCTGAGTGCTTCTGGTCAAAAGTAACAGCCTAAATTGCAACATGCTGTCAAAATGCTTTTCAGGGCCTGAAAACGCTAAAAGTAAGATGATGCTGTTTTCTGACCAACTAGTGAGGAAAACCAGAGGAAACTGCATTGCTGCTATAGAATCACCAAACCACATGTTTCTGGCTTGGAAACTTGTTTCTGAGTGCTTCTGGTCAAAAGTAACAGCCTAAGTTACAACATGCTGTCAAAATGCTTTTCGGGGCCTGAAAACGCTGAAAGTGACATGATGCTGTTTTCTGACCAACTAGTGAGGGAAACCAGAGGACACTCAATTCCTGCTATAGAATCACCAAACCACATGTTTCTGGCTTGGAAACTTGTTTGTGGTCAAAAGTAACAGCCTGTTACAACATGCTCTCAAAATGCTTTTCAAGGACTGAAAACGCTAAAAGTGACATGATGCTGTTTTCTGACCAACTAGTGAGGGAAACCACAGGAATCTGAATTACTGCTATAGAACCACCACAAACCACATGTTTCTGGCTTGGAAACTTGTTTCTGGTCAAAAGTAACAGCCTGTTACAACATGCTCTCAAAATGCTTTTCGAGGACTGAAAACGCTAAAAGTGACATGATGCTGTTTTCTGACCAACTAGTGAGAGAACCAGAGTGAATTAGATTGTTGCTATAGAATCACCAAACCACATGTTTCTGGCTTGGAAACTTGTTTGTGGTCAAAAGTAACAGCCTGTTACAACATGCTCTCAAAATGCTTTTCGGGGCCTGAAAACGCTAAAAGTGAGATGATGCTGTTTTCTGACCAACTAGTGAGGGAAACCACAGGAAACTGAATTACTGCTATAGAATCACCAAACCACATGTTTCTGGCTTGGAAACTTGTTTGTGGTCAAAAGTAACAGCCTGTTACAACATGCTCTCAAAATGCTTTTCGAGGACTGAAAACGCTAAAAGTGACATGATGCTGTTTTCTGACCAACTAGTGAGGGAAGCCACAGGAAACTGAATTACTGCTATAGAATCACCAAACCACATGTTTCTGGCTTGGAAACTTGTTTGTGGTCAAAAGTAACAGCCTGTTACAACATGCTCTCAAAATGCTTTTCAAGGCCTGAAAACGCTAAAAGTGACATGATGCTGTTTTCTGACCAACTAGTGAGGGAAACCACAGGAAACTGAATTACTGCTATAGAATCACCAAACCACATGTTTCTGGCTTGGAAACTTGTTTCTGAGTGCTTCTGGTCAAAAGTAACAGCCTAAATTGCAACATGCTGTCAAAATGCTTTTCAGGGCCTGAAAACGCTAAAAGTAAGATGATGCTGTTTTCTGACCAACTAGTGAGGAAAACCAGAGGAAACTGCGTTGCTGCTATAGAATCACCAAACCACATGTTTCTTGCTTGGAAACTTGTTTCTGAGTGCTTCTGGTCAAAAGTAACAGCCTAAGTTACAACATGCTGTCAAAATGCTTTTCGGGGCCTGAAAACGCTGAAAGTGACATGATGCTGTTTTCTGACCAACTAGTGAGGAAAACCAGAGGAAACTGCATTGCTGCTATAGAATCACCAAACCACATGTTTCTGGCTTGGAAACTTGTTTCTGAGTGCTTCTGGTCAAAAGTAACAGCCTAAGTTACAACATGCTGTCAAAATGCTTTTCGGGGCCTGAAAACGCTGAAAGTGACATGATGCTGTTTTCTGACCAACTAGTGAGGGAAACCAGAGGACACTCAATTCCTGCTATAGAATCACCAAACCACATGTTTCTGGCTTGGAAACTTGTTTGTGGTCAAAAGTAACAGCCTGTTACAACATGCTCTCAAAATGCTTTTCAAGGACTGAAAACGCTAAAAGTGACATGATGCTGTTTTCTGACCAACTAGTGAGGGAAACCACAGGAATCTGAATTACTGCTATAGAACCACCACAAACCACATGTTTCTGGCTTGGAAACTTGTTTCTGGTCAAAAGTAACAGCCTGTTACAACATGCTCTCAAAATGCTTTTCGAGGACTGAAAACGCTAAAAGTGACATGATGCTGTTTTCTGACCAACTAGTGAGAGAACCAGAGTGAATTAGATTGTTGCTATAGAATCACCAAACCACATGTTTCTGGCTTGGAAACTTGTTTGTGGTCAAAAGTAACAGCCTGTTACAACATGCTCTCAAAATGCTTTTCGGGGCCTGAAAACGCTAAAAGTCAGATGATGCTGTTTTCTGACCAACTAGTGAGGGAAACCACAGGAAACTGAATTACTGCTATAGAATCACCAAACCACATGTTTCTGGCTTGGAAACTTGTTTGTGGTCAAAAGTAACAGCCTGTTACAACATGCTCTCAAAATGCTTTTCGGGGCCTGAAAACGCTAAAAGTGAGATGATGCTGTTTTCTGACCAACTAGTGAGGGAAACCACAGGAAACTGAATTACTGCTATAGAATCACCAAACCACATGTTTCTGGCTTGGAAACTTGTTTGTGGTCAAAAGTAACAGCCTGTTACAACATGCTCTCAAAATGCTTTTCAAGGCCTGAAAACGCTAAAAGTGACATGATGCTGTTTTCTGACCAACTAGTGAGGGAAACCACAGGAAACTGAATTACTGCTATAGAATCACCAAACCACATGTTTCTGGCTTGGAAACTTGTTTGTGGTCAAAAGTAACAGCCTATTACAACATGCTCTCAAAATGCTTTTCGGGGCCTGAAAACGCTAAAAATGAGATGATGCTGTTTTCTGACCAACTAGTGAGAGAACCAGAGTGAATTAGATTGTTGCTATAGAATCACCAAACCACATGTTTCTGGCTTGGAAACTTGTTTGTGGTCAAAAGTAACAGCCTGTTACAACATGCTCTCAAAATGCTTTTCAAGGCCTGAAAACGCTAAAAGTGACATGATGCTGTTTTCTGACCAACTAGTGAGGGAAACCACAGGAAACTGAATTACTGCTATAGAATCACCAAACCACATGTTTCTGGCTTGGAAACTTGTTTCTGAGTGCTTCTGGTCAAAAGTAACAGCCTAAATTGCAACATGCTGTCAAAATGCTTTTCAGGGCCTGAAAACGCTAAAAGTAAGATGATGCTGTTTTCTGACCAACTAGTGAGGAAAACCAGAGGAAACTGCATTGCTGCTATAGAATCACCAAACCACATGTTTCTTGCTTGGAAACTTGTTTCTGAGTGCTTCTGGTCAAAAGTAACAGCCTAAGTTACAACATGCTGTCAAAATGCTTTTCGGGGCCTGAAAACGCTGAAAGTGACATGATGCTGTTTTCTGACCAACTAGTGAGGGAAACCAGAGGACACTCAATTCCTGCTATAGAATCACCAAACCACATGTTTCTGGCTTGGAAACTTGTTTGTGGTCAAAAGTAACAGCCTGTTACAACATGCTCTCAAAATGCTTTTCGAGGACTGAAAACGCTAAAAGTGACATGATGCTGTTTTCTGACCAACTAGTGAGGGAAGCCACAGGAAACTGAATTACTGCTATAGAATCACCAAACCACATGTTTCTGGCTTGGATACTTGTTTCTGGTCAAAAGTAACAGCCTGTTACAGCATGCTCTCAAAATGCTTTTCGAGGACTGAAAACGCTAAAAGTGAGATGATGCTGTTTTCTGACCAACTAGTGAGGGAAACCACAGGAAACTGAATTACTGCTATAGAATCACCAAACCACATGTTTCTGGCGTGGAAACTTGTTTCTGAGTGCTTCTGGTCAAAAGTAACAGCCTAAGTTACAACATGCTCTCAAAATGCTTTTCGGGGCCTGAAAACGCTAAAAGTGAGATGATGCTGTTTTCTCACCAACTAGTCAGGGAAACCACAGGAAACTGAATTACTGCTATAGAATCACCAAACCACATGTTTCTGGCTTGGAAACTTGTTTGTGGTCAAAAGTAACAGCCTATTACAACATGCTCTCAAAATGCTTTTCGGGGCCTGAAAACGCTAAAAATGAGATGATGCTGTTTTCTGACCAACTAGTGAGAGAACCAGAGTGAATTAGATTGTTGCTATAGAATCACCAAACCACATGTTTCTGGCTTGGAAACTTGTTTGTGGTCAAAAGTAACAGCCTGTTACAACATGCTCTCAAAATGCTTTTCAAGGCCTGAAAACGCTAAAAGTGACATGATGCTGTTTTCTGACCAACTAGTGAGGGAAACCACAGGAAACTGAATTACTGCTATAGAATCACCAAACCACATGTTTCTGGCTTGGAAACTTGTTTCTGAGTGCTTCTGGTCAAAAGTAACAGCCTAAATTGCAACATGCTGTCAAAATGCTTTTCAGGGCCTGAAAACGCTAAAAGTAAGATGATGCTGTTTTCTGACCAACTAGTGAGGAAAACCAGAGGAAACTGCATTGCTGCTATAGAATCACCAAACCACATGTTTCTGGCTTGGAAACTTGTTTCTGAGTGCTTCTGGTCAAAAGTAACAGCCTAAGTTACAACATGCTGTCAAAATGCTTTTCGGGGCCTGAAAACGCTGAAAGTGACATGATGCTGTTTTCTGACCAACTAGTGAGGGAAACCAGAGGACACTCAATTCCTGCTATAGAATCACCAAACCACATGTTTCTGGCTTGGAAACTTGTTTGTGGTCAAAAGTAACAGCCTGTTACAACATGCTCTCAAAATGCTTTTCAAGGACTGAAAACGCTAAAAGTGACATGATGCTGTTTTCTGACCAACTAGTGAGGGAAACCACAGGAAACTGAATTACTGCTATAGAACCACCACAAACCACATGTTTCTGGCTTGGAAACTTGTTTCTGGTCAAAAGTAACAGCCTGTTACAACATGCTCTCAAAATGCTTTTCGAGGACTGAAAACGCTAAAAGTGACATGATGCTGTTTTCTGACCAACTAGTGAGAGAACCAGAGTGAATTAGATTGTTGCTATAGAATCACCAAACCACATGTTTCTGGCTTGGAAACTTGTTTGTGGTCAAAAGTAACAGCCTGTTACAACATGCTCTCAAAATGCTTTTCGGGGCCTGAAAACGCTAAAAGTCAGATGATGCTGTTTTCTGACCAACTAGTGAGGGAAACCACAGGAAACTGAATTACTGCTATAGAATCACCAAACCACATGTTTCTGGCTTGGAAACTTGTTTCTGAGTGCTTCTGGTCAAAAGTAACAGCCTAAATTGCAACATGCTGTCAAAATGCTTTTCAGGGCCTGAAAACGCTAAAAGTAAGATGATGCTGTTTTCTGACCAACTAGTGAGGAAAACCAGAGGAAACTGCATTGCTGCTATAGAATCACCAAACCACATGTTTCTGGCTTGGAAACTTGTTTCTGAGTGCTTCTGGTCAAAAGTAACAGCCTAAGTTACAACATGCTGTCAAAATGCTTTTCGGGGCCTGAAAACGCTGAAAGTGACATGATGCTGTTTTCTGACCAACTAGTGAGGGAAACCAGAGGACACTCAATTCCTGCTATAGAATCACCAAACCACATGTTTCTGGCTTGGAAACTTGTTTGTGGTCAAAAGTAACAGCCTGTTACAACATGCTCTCAAAATGCTTTTCAAGGACTGAAAACGCTAAAAGTGACATGATGCTGTTTTCTGACCAACTAGTGAGGGAAACCACAGGAATCTGAATTACTGCTATAGAACCACCACAAACCACATGTTTCTGGCTTGGAAACTTGTTTCTGGTCAAAAGTAACAGCCTGTTACAACATGCTCTCAAAATGCTTTTCGAGGACTGAAAACGCTAAAAGTGACATGATGCTGTTTTCTGACCAACTAGTGAGAGAACCAGAGTGAATTAGATTGTTGCTATAGAATCACCAAACCACATGTTTCTGGCTTGGAAACTTGTTTGTGGTCAAAAGTAACAGCCTGTTACAACATGCTCTCAAAATGCTTTTCGGGGCCTGAAAACGCTAAAAGTGAGATGATGCTGTTTTCTGACCAACTAGTGAGGGAAACCACAGGAAACTGAATTACTGCTATAGAATCACCAAACCACATGTTTCTGGCTTGGAAACTTGTTTGTGGTCAAAAGTAACAGCCTGTTACAACATGCTCTCAAAATGCTTTTCGAGGACTGAAAACGCTAAAAGTGACATGATGCTGTTTTCTGACCAACTAGTGAGGGAAGCCACAGGAAACTGAATTACTGCTATAGAATCACCAAACCACATGTTTCTGGCTTGGAAACTTGTTTGTGGTCAAAAGTAACAGCCTGTTACAACATGCTCTCAAAATGCTTTTCAAGGCCTGAAAACGCTAAAAGTGACATGATGCTGTTTTCTGACCAACTAGTGAGGGAAACCACAGGAAACTGAATTACTGCTATAGAATCACCAAACCACATGTTTCTGGCTTGGAAACTTGTTTCTGAGTGCTTCTGGTCAAAAGTAACAGCCTAAATTGCAACATGCTGTCAAAATGCTTTTCAGGGCCTGAAAACGCTAAAAGTAAGATGATGCTGTTTTCTGACCAACTAGTGAGGAAAACCAGAGGAAACTGCGTTGCTGCTATAGAATCACCAAACCACATGTTTCTTGCTTGGAAACTTGTTTCTGAGTGCTTCTGGTCAAAAGTAACAGCCTAAGTTACAACATGCTGTCAAAATGCTTTTCGGGGCCTGAAAACGCTGAAAGTGACATGATGCTGTTTTCTGACCAACTAGTGAGGAAAACCAGAGGAAACTGCATTGCTGCTATAGAATCACCAAACCACATGTTTCTGGCTTGGAAACTTGTTTCTGAGTGCTTCTGGTCAAAAGTAACAGCCTAAGTTACAACATGCTGTCAAAATGCTTTTCGGGGCCTGAAAACGCTGAAAGTGACATGATGCTGTTTTCTGACCAACTAGTGAGGGAAACCAGAGGACACTCAATTCCTGCTATAGAATCACCAAACCACATGTTTCTGGCTTGGAAACTTGTTTGTGGTCAAAAGTAACAGCCTGTTACAACATGCTCTCAAAATGCTTTTCAAGGACTGAAAACGCTAAAAGTGACATGATGCTGTTTTCTGACCAACTAGTGAGGGAAACCACAGGAATCTGAATTACTGCTATAGAACCACCACAAACCACATGTTTCTGGCTTGGAAACTTGTTTCTGGTCAAAAGTAACAGCCTGTTACAACATGCTCTCAAAATGCTTTTCGAGGACTGAAAACGCTAAAAGTGACATGATGCTGTTTTCTGACCAACTAGTGAGAGAACCAGAGTGAATTAGATTGTTGCTATAGAATCACCAAACCACATGTTTCTGGCTTGGAAACTTGTTTGTGGTCAAAAGTAACAGCCTGTTACAACATGCTCTCAAAATGCTTTTCGGGGCCTGAAAACGCTAAAAGTCAGATGATGCTGTTTTCTGACCAACTAGTGAGGGAAACCACAGGAAACTGAATTACTGCTATAGAATCACCAAACCACATGTTTCTGGCTTGGAAACTTGTTTGTGGTCAAAAGTAACAGCCTGTTACAACATGCTCTCAAAATGCTTTTCGGGGCCTGAAAACGCTAAAAGTGAGATGATGCTGTTTTCTGACCAACTAGTGAGGGAAACCACAGGAAACTGAATTACTGCTATAGAATCACCAAACCACATGTTTCTGGCTTGGAAACTTGTTTGTGGTCAAAAGTAACAGCCTGTTACAACATGCTCTCAAAATGCTTTTCAAGGCCTGAAAACGCTAAAAGTGACATGATGCTGTTTTCTGACCAACTAGTGAGGGAAACCACAGGAAACTGAATTACTGCTATAGAATCACCAAACCACATGTTTCTGGCTTGGAAACTTGTTTGTGGTCAAAAGTAACAGCCTATTACAACATGCTCTCAAAATGCTTTTCGGGGCCTGAAAACGCTAAAAATGAGATGATGCTGTTTTCTGACCAACTAGTGAGAGAACCAGAGTGAATTAGATTGTTGCTATAGAATCACCAAACCACATGTTTCTGGCTTGGAAACTTGTTTGTGGTCAAAAGTAACAGCCTGTTACAACATGCTCTCAAAATGCTTTTCAAGGCCTGAAAACGCTAAAAGTGACATGATGCTGTTTTCTGACCAACTAGTGAGGGAAACCACAGGAAACTGAATTACTGCTATAGAATCACCAAACCACATGTTTCTGGCTTGGAAACTTGTTTCTGAGTGCTTCTGGTCAAAAGTAACAGCCTAAATTGCAACATGCTGTCAAAATGCTTTTCAGGGCCTGAAAACGCTAAAAGTAAGATGATGCTGTTTTCTGACCAACTAGTGAGGAAAACCAGAGGAAACTGCATTGCTGCTATAGAATCACCAAACCACATGTTTCTTGCTTGGAAACTTGTTTCTGAGTGCTTCTGGTCAAAAGTAACAGCCTAAGTTACAACATGCTGTCAAAATGCTTTTCGGGGCCTGAAAACGCTGAAAGTGACATGATGCTGTTTTCTGACCAACTAGTGAGGGAAACCAGAGGACACTCAATTCCTGCTATAGAATCACCAAACCACATGTTTCTGGCTTGGAAACTTGTTTGTGGTCAAAAGTAACAGCCTGTTACAACATGCTCTCAAAATGCTTTTCGAGGACTGAAAACGCTAAAAGTGACATGATGCTGTTTTCTGACCAACTAGTGAGGGAAGCCACAGGAAACTGAATTACTGCTATAGAATCACCAAACCACATGTTTCTGGCTTGGATACTTGTTTCTGGTCAAAAGTAACAGCCTGTTACAGCATGCTCTCAAAATGCTTTTCGAGGACTGAAAACGCTAAAAGTGAGATGATGCTGTTTTCTGACCAACTAGTGAGGGAAACCACAGGAAACTGAATTACTGCTATAGAATCACCAAACCACATGTTTCTGGCGTGGAAACTTGTTTCTGAGTGCTTCTGGTCAAAAGTAACAGCCTAAGTTACAACATGCTCTCAAAATGCTTTTCGGGGCCTGAAAACGCTAAAAGTGAGATGATGCTGTTTTCTCACCAACTAGTCAGGGAAACCACAGGAAACTGAATTACTGCTATAGAATCACCAAACCACATGTTTCTGGCTTGGAAACTTGTTTGTGGTCAAAAGTAACAGCCTATTACAACATGCTCTCAAAATGCTTTTCGGGGCCTGAAAACGCTAAAAATGAGATGATGCTGTTTTCTGACCAACTAGTGAGAGAACCAGAGTGAATTAGATTGTTGCTATAGAATCACCAAACCACATGTTTCTGGCTTGGAAACTTGTTTGTGGTCAAAAGTAACAGCCTGTTACAACATGCTCTCAAAATGCTTTTCAAGGCCTGAAAACGCTAAAAGTGACATGATGCTGTTTTCTGACCAACTAGTGAGGGAAACCACAGGAAACTGAATTACTGCTATAGAATCACCAAACCACATGTTTCTGGCTTGGAAACTTGTTTCTGAGTGCTTCTGGTCAAAAGTAACAGCCTAAATTGCAACATGCTGTCAAAATGCTTTTCAGGGCCTGAAAACGCTAAAAGTAAGATGATGCTGTTTTCTGACCAACTAGTGAGGAAAACCAGAGGAAACTGCATTGCTGCTATAGAATCACCAAACCACATGTTTCTGGCTTGGAAACTTGTTTCTGAGTGCTTCTGGTCAAAAGTAACAGCCTAAGTTACAACATGCTGTCAAAATGCTTTTCGGGGCCTGAAAACGCTGAAAGTGACATGATGCTGTTTTCTGACCAACTAGTGAGGGAAACCAGAGGACACTCAATTCCTGCTATAGAATCACCAAACCACATGTTTCTGGCTTGGAAACTTGTTTGTGGTCAAAAGTAACAGCCTGTTACAACATGCTCTCAAAATGCTTTTCAAGGACTGAAAACGCTAAAAGTGACATGATGCTGTTTTCTGACCAACTAGTGAGGGAAACCACAGGAAACTGAATTACTGCTATAGAACCACCACAAACCACATGTTTCTGGCTTGGAAACTTGTTTCTGGTCAAAAGTAACAGCCTGTTACAACATGCTCTCAAAATGCTTTTCGAGGACTGAAAACGCTAAAAGTGACATGATGCTGTTTTCTGACCAACTAGTGAGAGAACCAGAGTGAATTAGATTGTTGCTATAGAATCACCAAACCACATGTTTCTGGCTTGGAAACTTGTTTGTGGTCAAAAGTAACAGCCTGTTACAACATGCTCTCAAAATGCTTTTCGGGGCCTGAAAACGCTAAAAGTGAGATGATGCTGTTTTCTGACCAACTAGTGAGGGAAACCACAGGAAACTGAATTACTGCTATAGAATCACCAAACCACATGTTTCTGGCTTGGAAACTTGTTTGTGGTCAAAAGTAACAGCCTGTTACAACATGCTCTCAAAATGCTTTTCGGGGCCTGAAAACGCTAAAAGTGAGATGATGCTGTTTTCTGACCAACTAGTGAGGGAAACCACAGGAAACTGAATTACTGCTATAGAATCACCAAACCACATGTTTCTGGCTTGGAAACTTGTTTGTGGTCAAAAGTAACAGCCTGTTACAACATGCTCTCAAAATGCTTTTCGAGGACTGAAAACGCTAAAAGTGACATGATGCTGTTTTCTGACCAACTAGCGAGGGAAGCCACAGGAAACTGAATTACTGCTATAGAATCACCAAACCACATGTTTCTGGCTTGGAAACTTGTTTCTGGTCAAAAGTAACAGCCTGTTACAGCATGCTCTCAAAATGCTTTTCGAGGACTGAAAACGCTAAAAGTGACATGATGCTGTTTTCTGACCAACTAGTGAGGGAAACCACAGGAAACTGAATTACTGCTATAGAATCACCAAACCACATGTTTCTGGCGTGGAAACTTGTTTCTGAGTGCTTCTGGTCAAAAGTAACAGCCTAAGTTACAACATGCTCTCAAAATGCTTTTCGGGGCCTGAAAACGCTAAAAGTGAGATGATGCTGTTTTCTCACCAACTAGTCAGGGAAACCACAGGAAACTGAATTACTGCTATAGAATCACCAAACCACATGTTTCTGGCTTGGAAACTTGTTTGTGGTCAAAAGTAACAGCCTATTACAACATGCTCTCAAAATGCTTTTCGGGGCCTGAAAACGCTAAAAATGAGATGATGCTGTTTTCTGACCAACTAGTGAGAGAACCAGAGTGAATTAGATTGTTGCTATAGAATCACCAAACCACATGTTTCTGGCTTGGAAACTTGTTTGTGGTCAAAAGTAACAGCCTGTTACAACATGCTCTCAAAATGCTTTTCAAGGCCTGAAAACGCTAAAAGTGACATGATGCTGTTTTCTGACCAACTAGTGAGGGAAACCACAGGAAACTGAATTACTGCTATAGAATCACCAAACCACATGTTTCTGGCTTGGAAACTTGTTTCTGAGTGCTTCTGGTCAAAAGTAACAGCCTAAATTGCAACATGCTGTCAAAATGCTTTTCAGGGCCTGAAAACGCTAAAAGTAAGATGATGCTGTTTTCTGACCAACTAGTGAGGAAAACCAGAGGAAACTGCATTGCTGCTATAGAATCACCAAACCACATGTTTCTGGCTTGGAAACTTGTTTCTGAGTGCTTCTGGTCAAAAGTAACAGCCTAAGTTACAACATGCTGTCAAAATGCTTTTCGGGGCCTGAAAACGCTGAAAGTGACATGATGCTGTTTTCTGACCAACTAGTGAGGGAAACCAGAGGACACTCAATTCCTGCTATAGAATCACCAAACCACATGTTTCTGGCTTGGAAACTTGTTTGTGGTCAAAAGTAACAGCCTGTTACAACATGCTCTCAAAATGCTTTTCAAGGACTGAAAACGCTAAAAGTGACATGATGCTGTTTTCTGACCAACTAGTGAGGGAAACCACAGGAAACTGAATTACTGCTATAGAATCACCAAACCACATGTTTCTGGCTTGGAAACTTGTTTCTGAGTGCTTCTGGTCAAAAGTAACAGCCTAAATTGCAACATGCTGTCAAAATGCTTTTCAGGGCCTGAAAACGCTAAAAGTAAGATGATGCTGTTTTCTGACCAACTAGTGAGGAAAACCAGAGGAAACTGCATTGCTGCTATAGAATCACCAAACCACATGTTTCTGGCTTGGAAACTTGTTTCTGAGTGCTTCTGGTCAAAAGTAACAGCCTAAGTTACAACATGCTGTCAAAATGCTTTTCGGGGCCTGAAAACGCTGAAAGTGACATGATGCTGTTTTCTGACCAACTAGTGAGGGAAACCAGAGGACACTCAATTCCTGCTATAGAATCACCAAACCACATGTTTCTGGCTTGGAAACTTGTTTGTGGTCAAAAGTAACAGCCTGTTACAACATGCTCTCAAAATGCTTTTCGAGGACTGAAAACGCTAAAAGTGACATGATGCTGTTTTCTGACCAACTAGTGAGAGAACCAGAGTGAATTAGATTGTTGCTATAGAATCACCAAACCACATGTTTCTGGCTTGGAAACTTGTTTGTGGTCAAAAGTAACAGCCTGTTACAACATGCTCTCAAAATGCTTTTCGGGGCCTGAAAACGCTAAAAGTGAGATGATGCTGTTTTCTGACCAACTAGTGAGGGAAACCACAGGAAACTGAATTACTGCTATAGAATCACCAAACCACATGTTTCTGGCTTGGAAACTTGTTTGTGGTCAAAAGTAACAGCCTGTTACAACATGCTCTCAAAATGCTTTTCGGGGCCTGAAAACGCTAAAAGTGAGATGATGCTGTTTTCTGACCAACTAGTGAGGGAAACCACAGGAAACTGAATTACTGCTATAGAATCACCAAACCACATGTTTCTGGCTTGGAAACTTGTTTCTGGTCAAAAGTAACAGCCTGTTACAACATGCTCTCAAAATGCTTTTCGAGGACTGAAAACGCTAAAAGTGACATGATGCTGTTTTCTGACCAACTAGTGAGGGAAACCACAGGAAACTGAATTACTGCTATAGAATCACCAAACCACATGTTTCTGGCTTGGAAACTTGTTTGTGGTCAAAAGTAACAGCCTGTTACAACATGCTCTCAAAATGCTTTTCGGGGCCTGAAAACGCTAAAAGTGACATGATGCTGTTTTCTGACCAACTAGTGAGGGAAACCACAGGAAACTGAATTACTGCTATAGAATCACCAAACCACATGTTTCTGGCTTGGAAACTTGTTTGTGGTCAAAAGTAACAGCCTGTTACAACATGCTCTCAAAATGCTTTTCGAGGCCTGAAAACGCTAAAAATGAGATGATGCTGTTTTCTGACCAACTAGTGAGAGAACCAGAGTGAATTAGATTGTTGCTATAGAATCACCAAACCACATGTTTCTGGCTTGGAAACTTGTTTGTGGTCAAAAGTAACAGCCTGTTACAACATGCTCTCAAAATGCTTTTCGAGGACTGAAAACGCTAAAAGTGACATGATGCTGTTTTCTGACCAACTAGTGAGAGAACCAGAGTGAATTAGATTGTTGCTATAGAATCACCAAACCACATGTTTCTGGCTTGGAAACTTGTTTGTGGTCAAAAGTAACAGCCTGTTACAACATGCTCTCAAAATGCTTTTCGGGGCCTGAAAACGCTAAAAGTGAGATGATGCTGTTTTCTGACCAACTAGTGAGGGAAACCACAGGAAACTGAATTACTGCTATAGAATCACCAAACCACATGTTTCTGGCTTGGAAACTTGTTTGTGGTCAAAAGTAACAGCCTGTTACAACATGCTCTCAAAATGCTTTTCGGGGCCTGAAAACGCTAAAAGTGAGATGATGCTGTTTTCTGACCAACTAGTGAGGGAAACCACAGGAAACTGAATTACTGCTATAGAATCACCAAACCACATGTTTCTGGCTTGGAAACTTGTTTCTGAGTGCTTCTGGTCAAAAGTAACAGCCTAAATTGCAACATGCTGTCAAAATGCTTTTCGAGGACTGAAAACGCTAAAAGTGACATGATGCTGTTTTCTGACCAACTAGTGAGGGAAGCCACAGGAAACTGAATTACTGCTATAGAATCACCAAACCACATGTTTCTGGCTTGGAAACTTGTTTCTGAGTGCTTCTGGTCAAAAGTAACAGCCTAACTTGCGACATGCTGTAAAAATGCTTTTCAGGGCCTGAAAACGCTAAAAGTAAGATGATGCTGTTTTCTGACCAACTAGTGAGGAAAACCAGAGGAAACTGCAATGCTGCTATAGAATCACCAAACCACATGTTTCTGGCTTGGAAACTTGTTTCTGAGTGCTTCTGGTCAAAAGTAACAGCCTAAGTTACAACATGCTGTCAAAATGCTTTTCGGGGCCTGAAAACGCTGAAAGTGACATGATGCTGTTTTCTGACCAACTAGTGAGGGAAACCAGAGGACACTCAATTCCTGCTATAGAATCACCAAACCACATGTTTCTGGCTTGGAAACTTGTTTGTGGTCAAAAGTAACAGCCTGTTACAACATGCTCTCAAAATGCTTTTCAAGGACTGAAAACGCTAAAAGTGACATGATGCTGTTTTCTGACCAACTAGTGAGAGAACCAGAGTGAATTAGATTGTTGCTATAGAATCACCAAACCACATGTTTCTGGCTTGGAAACTTGTTTGTGGTCAAAAGTAACAGCCTGTTACAACATGCTCTCAAAATGCTTTTCAAGGACTGAAAACGCTAAAAGTGACATGATGCTGTTTTCTGACCAACTAGTGAGAGAACCAGAGTGAATTAGATTGTTGCTATAGAATCACCAAACCACATGTTTCTGGCTTGGAAACTTGTTTGTGGTCAAAAGTAACAGCCTGTTACAACATGCTCTCAAAATGCTTTTCGGGTCCTGAAAACGCTAAAAGTGAGATGATGCTGTTTTCTGACCAACTAGTGAGGGAAACCACAGGAAACTGAATTACTGCTATAGAATCACCAAACCACATGTTTCTGGCTTGGAAACTTGTTTGTGGTCAAAAGTAACAGCCTGTTACAACATGCTCTCAAAATGCTTTTCGAGGACTGAAAACGCTAAAAGTGACATGATGCTGTTTTCTGACCAACTAGTGAGGGAAGCCACAGGAAACTGAATTACTGCTATAGAATCACCAAACCACATGTTTCTGGCTTGGAAACTTGTTTGTGGTCAAAAGTAACAGCCTAAGTTACAACATGCTCTCAAAATGCTTTTCGAGGACTGAAAACGCTAAAAGTGACATGATGCTGTTTTCTGACCAACTAGTGAGGGAAGCCACAGGAAACTGAATTACTGCTATAGAATCACCAAACCACATGTTTCTGGCTTGGAAACTTGTTTCTGGTCAAAAGTAACAGCCTGTTACAACATGCTCTCAAAATGCTTTTCGAGGACTGAAAACGCTAAAAGTGACATGATGCTGTTTTCTGACCAACTAGTGAGGGAAACCACAGGAAACTGAATTACTGCTATAGAATCACCAAACCACATGTTTCTGGCGTGGAAACTTGTTTCTGAGTGCTTCTGGTCAAAAGTAACAGCCTAAGTTACAACATGCTGTCAAAATGCTTTTCGAGGACTGAAAACGCTAAAAGTGACATGATGCTGTTTTCTGACCAACTAGTGAGGGAAGCCACAGGAAACTGAATTACTGCTATAGAATCACCAAACCACATGTTTCTGGCTTGGAAACTTGTTTGTGGTCAAAAGTAACAGCCTGTTACAACATGCTCTCAAAATGCTTTTCGAGGCCTGAAAACGCTAAAAATGAGATGATGCTGTTTTCTGACCAACTAGTGAGAGAACCAGAGTGAATTAGATTGTTGCTATAGAATCACCAAACCACATGTTTCTGGCTTGGAAACTTGTTTGTGGTCAAAAGTAACAGCCTGTTACAACATGCTCTCAAAATGCTTTTCGAGGACTGAAAACGCTAAAAGTGACATGATGCTGTTTTCTGACCAACTAGTGAGAGAACCAGAGTGAATTAGATTGTTGCTATAGAATCACCAAACCACATGTTTCTGGCTTGGAAACTTGTTTGTGGTCAAAAGTAACAGCCTGTTACAACATGCTCTCAAAATGCTTTTCGGGGCCTGAAAACGCTAAAAGTGAGATGATGCTGTTTTCTGACCAACTAGTGAGGGAAACCACAGGAAACTGAATTACTGCTATAGAATCACCAAACCACATGTTTCTGGCTTGGAAACTTGTTTGTGGTCAAAAGTAACAGCCTGTTACAACATGCTCTCAAAATGCTTTTCGGGGCCTGAAAACGCTAAAAGTGAGATGATGCTGTTTTCTGACCAACTAGTGAGGGAAAC
Source organism: Epinephelus lanceolatus (assembly GCF_041903045.1). Classification (NCBI taxonomy): domain Eukaryota; kingdom Metazoa; phylum Chordata; class Actinopteri; order Perciformes; family Serranidae; genus Epinephelus; species Epinephelus lanceolatus. The sequence goes on along the minus strand of NC_135757.1, from coordinate 19,469,126 downwards.
CACAGGAAACTGAATTACTGCTATAGAATCACCAAACCACATGTTTCTGGCTTGGAAACTTGTTTGTGGTCAAAAGTAACAGCCTGTTACAACATGCTCTCAAAATGCTTTTCGAGGACTGAAAACGCTAAAAGTGACATGATGCTGTTTTCTGACCAACTAGTGAGGGAAGCCACAGGAAACTGAATTACTGCTATAGAATCACCAAACCACATGTTTCTGGCTTGGAAACTTGTTTGTGGTCAAAAGTAACAGCCTATTACAACATGCTCTCAAAATGCTTTTCGGGGCCTGAAACGCTAAAAATGAGATGATGCTGTTTTCTGACCAACTAGTGAGAGAACCAGAGTGAATTAGATTGTTGCTATAGAATCACCAAACCACATGTTTCTGGCTTGGAAACTTGTTTGTGGTCAAAAGTAACAGCCTGTTACAACATGCTCTCAAAATGCTTTTCAAGGCCTGAAAACGCTAAAAGTGACATGATGCTGTTTTCTGACCAACTAGTGAGGGAAACCACAGGAAACTGAATTACTGCTATAGAATCACCAAACCACATGTTTCTGGCTTGGAAACTTGTTTCTGAGTGCTTCTGGTCAAAAGTAACAGCCTAAATTGCAACATGCTGTCAAAATGCTTTTCGAGGACTGAAAACGCTAAAAGTGACATGATGCTGTTTTCTGACCAACTAGTGAGGGAAGCCACAGGAAACTGAATTACTGCTATAGAATCACCAAACCACATGTTTCTGGCTTGGAAACTTGTTTCTGAGTGCTTCTGGTCAAAAGTAACAGCCTAACTTGCGACATGCTGTAAAAATGCTTTTCAGGGCCTGAAAACGCTAAAAGTAAGATGATGCTGTTTTCTGACCAACTAGTGAGGAAAACCAGAGGAAACTGCAATGCTGCTATAGAATCACCAAACCACATGTTTCTGGCTTGGAAACTTGTTTCTGAGTGCTTCTGGTCAAAAGTAACAGCCTAAGTTACAACATGCTGTCAAAATGCTTTTCGGGGCCTGAAAACGCTGAAAGTGACATGATGCTGTTTTCTGACCAACTAGTGAGGGAAACCAGAGGACACTCAATTCCTGCTATAGAATCACCAAACCACATGTTTCTGGCTTGGAAACTTGTTTGTGGTCAAAAGTAACAGCCTGTTACAACATGCTCTCAAAATGCTTTTCAAGGACTGAAACGCTAAAAGTGACATGATGCTGTTTTCTGACCAACTAGTGAGAGAACCAGAGTGAATTAGATTGTTGCTATAGAATCACCAAACCACATGTTTCTGGCTTGGAAACTTGTTTGTGGTCAAAAGTAACAGCCTGTTACAACATGCTCTCAAAATGCTTTTCGGGTCCTGAAAACGCTAAAAGTGACATGATGCTGTTTTCTGACCAACTAGTGAGGGAAACCACAGGAAACTGAATTACTGCTATAGAATCACCAAACCACATGTTTCTGGCTTGGAAACTTGTTTGTGGTCAAAAGTAACAGCCTAAGTTACAACATGCTCTCAAAAATGCTTTCGAGGACTGAAAACGCTAAAAGTGACATGATGCTGTTTTCTGACCAACTAGTGAGGGAAGCCACAGGAAACTGAATTACTGCTATAGAATCACCAAACCACATGTTTCTGGCTGGAAACTTGTTTGTGGTCAAAAGTAACAGCCTGTTACAACATGCTCTCAAAATGCTTTTCGAGGACTGAAAACGCTAAAAGTGACATGATGCTGTTTTCTGACCAACTAGTGAGGGAAACCACAGGAAACTGAATTACTGCTATAGAATCACCAAACCACATGTTTCTGGCGTGGAAACTTGTTTCTGAGTGCTTCTGGTCAAAAGTAACAGCTAAGTTACAACATGCTGTCAAAATGCTTTTCGAGGACTGAAAACGCTAAAAGTTACATGATGCTGTTTTCTGACCAACTAGTGAGGGAAGCCACAGGAAACTGAATTACTGCTATAGAATCACCAAACCACATGTTTCTGGCTTGGAAACTTGTTTGTGGTCAAAGTAACAGCCTGTTACAACATGCTCTCAAATGCTTTTCGAGGACTGAAAACGCTAAAAGTGACATGATGCTGTTTTCTGACCAACTAGTGAGAGAACCAGAGTGAATTAGATTGTTGCTGTAGAATCACCAAACCACATGTTTCTGGCTTGGAAACTTGTTTGTGGTCAAAAGTAACAGCCTGTTACAACATGCTCTCAAAATGCTTTTCGGGGCCTGAAACGCTAAAAGTGAGATGATGCTGTTTTCTGACCAACTAGTGAGGGAAACCACAGGAAACTGAATTACTGCTATAGAATCACCAAACCACATGTTTCTGGCTTGGAAACTTGTTTGTGGTCAAAAGTAACAGCCTATTACAACATGCTCTCAAAATGCTTTTCGGGGCCTGAAAACGCTAAAAATGAGATGATGCTGTTTTCTGACCAACTAGTGAGAGAACCAGAGTGAATTAGATTGTTGCTATAGAATCACCAAACCACATGTTTCTGGCTTGGAAACTTGTTTGTGGTCAAAAGTAACAGCCTGTTACAACATGCTCTCAAAATGCTTTTCAAGGCCTGAAAACGCTAAAAGTGACATGATGCTGTTTTCTGACCAACTAGTGAGGGAAACCACAGGAAACTGAATTACTGCTATAGAATCACCAAACCACATGTTTCTGGCGTGGAAACTTGTTTCTGAGTGCTTCTGGTCAAAAGTAACAGCCTAAGTTACAACATGCTGTCAAAATGCTTTTCGAGGACTGAAAACGCTAAAAGTGACATGATGCTGTTTTCTGACCAACTAGTGAGGGAAGCCACAGGAAACTGAATTACTGCTATAGAATCACCAAACCACATGTTTCTGGCTTGGAAACTTGTTTCTGAGTGCTTCTGGTCAAAAGTAACAGCCTAAATTGCAACATGCTGTCAAAATGCTTTTCAGGGCCTGAAAACGCTAAAAGTAAGATGATGCTGTTTTCTGACCAACTAGTGAGGAAAACCAGAGGAAACTGCATTGCTGCTATAGAATCACCAAACCACATGTTTCTGGCTTGGAAACTTGTTTCTGAGTGCTTCTGGTCAAAAGTAACAGCCTAAGTTACAACATGCTGTCAAAATGCTTTTCGGGGCCTGAAAACGCTGAAAGTGACATGATGCTGTTTTCTGACCAACTAGTGAGGGAAACCAGAGGACACTCAATTCCTGCTATAGAATCACCAAACCACATGTTTCTGGCTTGGAAACTTGTTTGTGGTCAAAAGTAACAGCCTGTTACAACATGCTCTCAAAATGCTTTTCAAGGACTGAAAACGCTAAAAGTGACATGATGCTGTTTTCTGACCAACTAGTGAGAGAACCAGAGTGAATTAGATTGTTGCTATAGAATCACCAAACCACATGTTTCTGGCTTGGAAACTTGTTTGTGGTCAAAAGTAACAGCCTGTTACAACATGCTCTCAAAATGCTTTTCGGGGCCTGAAAACGCTAAAAGTGAGATGATGCTGTTTTCTGACCAACTAGTGGGGGAAACCACAGGAAACTGAATTACTGCTATAGAATCACCAAACCACATGTTTCTGGCTTGGAAACTTGTTTGTGGTCAAAAGTAACAGCCTGTTACAACATGCTCTCAAAATGCTTTTCGGGGCCTGAAAACGCTAAAAGTGAGATGATGCTGTTTTCTGACCAACTAGTGGGGGAAACCACAGGAAACTGAATTACTGCTATAGAATCACCAAACCACATGTTTCTGGCTTGGAAACTTGTTTGTGGTCAAAAGTAACAGCCTGTTACAACATGCTCTCAAAATGCTTTTCGAGGACTGAAAACGCTAAAAGTGACATGATGCTGTTTTCTGACCAACTAGTGAGGGAAGCCACAGGAAACTGAATTACTGCTATAGAATCACCAAACCACATGTTTCTGGCTTGGAAACTTGTTTGTGGTCAAAAGTAACAGCCTATTACAACATGCTCTCAAAATGCTTTTCGAGGCCTGAAAACGCTAAAAGTGACATGATGCTGTTTTCTGACCAACTAGTGAGAGAACCAGAGTGAATTAGATTGTTGCTATAGAATCACCAAACCACATGTTTCTGGCTTGGAAACTTGTTTGTGGTCAAAAGTAACAGCCTGTTACAACATGCTCTCAAAATGCTTTTCGGGGCCTGAAAACGCTAAAAGTGAGATGATGCTGTTTTCTGACCAACTAGTGAGGGAAACCACAGGAAACTGAATTACTGCTATAGAATCACCAAACCACATGTTTCTGGCTTGGAAACTTGTTTGTGGTCAAAAGTAACAGCCTGTTACAACATGCTCTCAAAATGCTTTTCGGGGCCTGAAAACGCTAAAAGTGAGATGATGCTGTTTTCTGACCAACTAGTGGGGGAAACCACAGGAAACTGAATTACTGCTATAGAATCACCAAACCACATGTTTCTGGCTTGGAAACTTGTTTGTGGTCAAAAGTAACAGCCTGTTACAACATGCTCTCAAAATGCTTTTCGAGGACTGAAAACGCTAAAAGTGACATGATGCTGTTTTCTGACCAACTAGTGAGGGAAGCCACAGGAAACTGAATTACTGCTATAGAATCACCAAACCACATGTTTCTGGCTTGGAAACTTGTTTGTGGTCAAAAGTAACAGCCTGTTACAACATGCTCTCAAAATGCTTTTCAAGGCCTGAAAACGCTAAAAGTGACATGATGCTGTTTTCTGACCAACTAGTGAGGGAAACCAGAGGACACTCAATTCCTGCTATAGAATCACCAAACCACATGTTTCTGGCTTGGAAACTTGTTTGTGGTCAAAAGTAACAGCCTGTTACAACATGCTCTCAAAATGCTTTTCAAGGACTGAAAACGCTAAAAGTGACATGATGCTGTTTTCTGACCAACTAGTGAGAGAACCAGAGTGAATTAGATTGTTGCTATAGAATCACCAAACCACATGTTTCTGGCTTGGAAACTTGTTTGTGGTCAAAAGTAACAGCCTGTTACAACATGCTCTCAAAATGCTTTTCGGGTCCTGAAAACGCTAAAAGTGACATGATGCTGTTTTCTGACCAACTAGTGAGGGAAACCACAGGAAACTGAATTACTGCTATAGAATCACCAAACCACATGTTTCTGGCTTGGAAACTTGTTTGTGGTCAAAAGTAACAGCCTAAGTTACAACATGCTCTCAAAATGCTTTTCGAGGACTGAAAACGCTAAAAGTGACATGATGCTGTTTTCTGACCAACTAGTGAGGGAAGCCACAGGAAACTGAATTACTGCTATAGAATCACCAAACCACATGTTTCTGGCTTGGAAACTTGTTTCTGGTCAAAAGTAACAGCCTGTTACAACATGCTCTCAAAATGCTTTTCGAGGACTGAAAACGCTAAAAGTGACATGATGCTGTTTTCTGACCAACTAGTGAGGGAAACCACAGGAAACTGAATTACTGCTATAGAATCACCAAACCACATGTTTCTGGCGTGGAAACTTGTTTCTGAGTGCTTCTGGTCAAAAGTAACAGCCTAAGTTACAACATGCTGTCAAAATGCTTTTCGAGGACTGAAAACGCTAAAAGTTACATGATGCTGTTTTCTGACCAACTAGTGAGGGAAGCCACAGGAAACTGAATTACTGCTATAGAATCACCAAACCACATGTTTCTGGCTTGGAAACTTGTTTCTGAGTGCTTCTGGTCAAAAGTAACAGCCTAACTTGCGACATGCTGTCAAAATGCTTTTCAGGGCCTGAAAACGCTAAAAGTAAGATGATGCTGTTTTCTGACCAACTAGTGAGGAAAACCAGAGGAAACTGCATTGCTGCTATAGAATCACCAAACCACATGTTTCTGGCTTGGAAACTTGTTTCTGAGTGCTTCTGGTCAAAAGTAACAGCCTAAGTTACAACATGCTGTCAAAATGCTTTTCGGGGCCTGAAAACGCTGAAAGTGACATGATGCTGTTTTCTGACCAACTAGTGAGGGAAACCAGAGGACACTCAATTCCTGCTATAGAATCACCAAACCACATGTTTCTGGCTTGGAAACTTGTTTGTGGTCAAAAGTAACAGCCTGTTACAACATGCTCTCAAAATGCTTTTCAAGGACTGAAAACGCTAAAAGTGACATGATGCTGTTTTCTGACCAACTAGTGAGAGAACCAGAGTGAATTAGATTGTTGCTATAGAATCACCAAACCACATGTTTCTGGCTTGGAAACTTGTTTGTGGTCAAAAGTAACAGCCTGTTACAACATGCTCTCAAAATGCTTTTCGGGGCCTGAAAACGCTAAAAGTGAGATGATGCTGTTTTCTGACCAACTAGTGGGGGAAACCACAGGAAACTGAATTACTGCTATAGAATCACCAAACCACATGTTTCTGGCTTGGAAACTTGTTTGTGGTCAAAAGTAACAGCCTGTTACAACATGCTCTCAAAATGCTTTTCGGGGCCTGAAAACGCTAAAAGTGAGATGATGCTGTTTTCTGACCAACTAGTGGGGGAAACCACAGGAAACTGAATTACTGCTATAGAATCACCAAACCACATGTTTCTGGCTTGGAAACTTGTTTGTGGTCAAAAGTAACAGCCTGTTACAACATGCTCTCAAAATGCTTTTCGAGGACTGAAAACGCTAAAAGTGACATGATGCTGTTTTCTGACCAACTAGTGAGGGAAGCCACAGGAAACTGAATTACTGCTATAGAATCACCAAACCACATGTTTCTGGCTTGGAAACTTGTTTGTGGTCAAAAGTAACAGCCTATTACAACATGCTCTCAAAATGCTTTTCGAGGCCTGAAAACGCTAAAAGTGACATGATGCTGTTTTCTGACCAACTAGTGAGAGAACCAGAGTGAATTAGATTGTTGCTATAGAATCACCAAACCACATGTTTCTGGCTTGGAAACTTGTTTGTGGTCAAAAGTAACAGCCTGTTACAACATGCTCTCAAAATGCTTTTCGGGGCCTGAAAACGCTAAAAGTGACATGATGCTGTTTTCTGACCAACTAGTGAGGGAAACCACAGGAAACTGAATTACTGCTATAGAATCACCAAACCACATGTTTCTGGCTTGGAAACTTGTTTGTGGTCAAAAGTAACAGCCTGTTACAACATGCTCTCAAAATGCTTTTCGAGGACTGAAAACGCTAAAAGTGACATGATGCTGTTTTCTGACCAACTAGTGAGGGAAACCACAGGAAACTGAATTACTGCTATAGAATCACCAAACCACATGTTTCTGGCTTGGAAACTTGTTTGTGGTCAAAAGTAACAGCCTGTTACAACATGCTCTCAAAATGCTTTTCGGGGCCTGAAAACGCTAAAAGTGACATGATGCTGTTTTCTGACCAACTAGTGAGGGAAACCACAGGAAACTGAATTACTGCTATAGAATCACCAAACCACATGTTTCTGGCTTGGAAACTTGTTTGTGGTCAAAAGTAACAGCCTGTTACAACATGCTCTCAAAATGCTTTTCGAGGCCTGAAAACGCTAAAAATGAGATGATGCTGTTTTCTGACCAACTAGTGAGAGAACCAGAGTGAATTAGATTGTTGCTATAGAATCACCAAACCACATGTTTCTGGCTTGGAAACTTGTTTGTGGTCAAAAGTAACAGCCTGTTACAACATGCTCTCAAAATGCTTTTTGAGGACTGAAAACGCTAAAAGTGACATGATGCTGTTTTCTGACCAACTAGTGAGAGAACCAGAGTGAATTAGATTGTTGCTGTAGAATCACCAAACCACATGTTTCTGGCTTGGAAACTTGTTTGTGGTCAAAAGTAACAGCCTGTTACAACATGCTCTCAAAATGCTTTTCGGGGCCTGAAAACGCTAAAAGTGAGATGATGCTGTTTTCTGACCAACTAGTGAGGGAAACCACAGGAAACTGAATTACTGCTATAGAATCACCAAACCACATGTTTCTGGCTTGGAAACTTGTTTGTGGTCAAAAGTAACAGCCTATTACAACATGCTCTCAAAATGCTTTTCGGGGCCTGAAAACGCTAAAAATGAGATGATGCTGTTTTCTGACCAACTAGTGAGAGAACCAGAGTGAATTAGATTGTTGCTATAGAATCACCAAACCACATGTTTCTGGCTTGGAAACTTGTTTGTGGTCAAAAGTAACAGCCTGTTACAACATGCTCTCAAAATGCTTTTCAAGGCCTGAAAACGCTAAAAGTGACATGATGCTGTTTTCTGACCAACTAGTGAGGGAAACCACAGGAAACTGAATTACTGCTATAGAATCACCAAACCACATGTTTCTGGCGTGGAAACTTGTTTCTGAGTGCTTCTGGTCAAAAGTAACAGCCTAAGTTACAACATGCTGTCAAAATGCTTTTCGAGGACTGAAAACGCTAAAAGTGACATGATGCTGTTTTCTGACCAACTAGTGAGGGAAGCCACAGGAAACTGAATTACTGCTATAGAATCACCAAACCACATGTTTCTGGCTTGGAAACTTGTTTCTGAGTGCTTCTGGTCAAAAGTAACAGCCTAACTTGCGACATGCTGTCAAAATGCTTTTCAGGGCCTGAAAACGCTAAAAGTAAGATGATGCTGTTTTCTGACCAACTAGTGAGGAAAACCAGAGGAAACTGCATTGCTGCTATAGAATCACCAAACCACATGTTTCTGGCTTGGAAACTTGTTTCTGAGTGCTTCTGGTCAAAAGTAACAGCCTAAGTTACAACATGCTGTCAAAATGCTTTTCGGGGCCTGAAAACGCTGAAAGTGACATGATGCTGTTTTCTGACCAACTAGTGAGGGAAACCAGAGGACACTCAATTCCTGCTATAGAATCACCAAACCACATGTTTCTGGCTTGGAAACTTGTTTGTGGTCAAAAGTAACAGCCTGTTACAACATGCTCTCAAAATGCTTTTCAAGGACTGAAAACGCTAAAAGTGACATGATGCTGTTTTCTGACCAACTAGTGAGAGAACCAGAGTGAATTAGATTGTTGCTATAGAATCACCAAACCACATGTTTCTGGCTTGGAAACTTGTTTGTGGTCAAAAGTAACAGCCTGTTACAACATGCTCTCAAAATGCTTTTCGGGGCCTGAAAACGCTAAAAGTGAGATGATGCTGTTTTCTGACCAACTAGTGGGGGAAACCACAGGAAACTGAATTACTGCTATAGAATCACCAAACCACATGTTTCTGGCTTGGAAACTTGTTTGTGGTCAAAAGTAACAGCCTGTTACAACATGCTCTCAAAATGCTTTTCGGGGCCTGAAAACGCTAAAAGTGAGATGATGCTGTTTTCTGACCAACTAGTGGGGGAAACCACAGGAAACTGAATTACTGCTATAGAATCACCAAACCACATGTTTCTGGCTTGGAAACTTGTTTGTGGTCAAAAGTAACAGCCTGTTACAACATGCTCTCAAAATGCTTTTCGAGGACTGAAAACGCTAAAAGTGACATGATGCTGTTTTCTGACCAACTAGTGAGGGAAGCCACAGGAAACTGAATTACTGCTATAGAATCACCAAACCACATGTTTCTGGCTTGGAAACTTGTTTGTGGTCAAAAGTAACAGCCTATTACAACATGCTCTCAAAATGCTTTTCGAGGCCTGAAAACGCTAAAAGTGACATGATGCTGTTTTCTGACCAACTAGTGAGAGAACCAGAGTGAATTAGATTGTTGCTATAGAATCACCAAACCACATGTTTCTGGCTTGGAAACTTGTTTGTGGTCAAAAGTAACAGCCTGTTACAACATGCTCTCAAAATGCTTTTCGGGGCCTGAAAACGCTAAAAGTGAGATGATGCTGTTTTCTGACCAACTAGTGAGGGAAACCACAGGAAACTGAATTACTGCTATAGAATCACCAAACCACATGTTTCTGGCTTGGAAACTTGTTTGTGGTCAAAAGTAACAGCCTGTTACAACATGCTCTCAAAATGCTTTTCGGGGCCTGAAAACGCTAAAAGTGAGATGATGCTGTTTTCTGACCAACTAGTGGGGGAAACCACAGGAAACTGAATTACTGCTATAGAATCACCAAACCACATGTTTCTGGCTTGGAAACTTGTTTGTGGTCAAAAGTAACAGCCTGTTACAACATGCTCTCAAAATGCTTTTCGAGGACTGAAAACGCTAAAAGTGACATGATGCTGTTTTCTGACCAACTAGTGAGGGAAGCCACAGGAAACTGAATTACTGCTATAGAATCACCAAACCACATGTTTCTGGCTTGGAAACTTGTTTGTGGTCAAAAGTAACAGCCTGTTACAACATGCTCTCAAAATGCTTTTCAAGGCCTGAAAACGCTAAAAGTGACATGATGCTGTTTTCTGACCAACTAGTGAGGGAAACCACAGGAAACTGAATTACTGCTATAGAACCACCACAAACCACATGTTTCTGGCTTGGAAACTTGTTTCTGGTCAAAAGTAACAGCCTGTTACAACATGCTCTCAAAATGCTTTTCAAGGACTGAAAACGCTAAAAGTGACATGATGCTGTTTTCTGACCAACTAGTGAGAGAACCAGAGTGAATTAGATTGTTGCTATAGAATCACCAAACCACATGTTTCTGGCTTGGAAACTTGTTTGTGGTCAAAAGTAACAGCCTGTTACAACATGCTCTCAAAATGCTTTTCGAGGACTGAAAACGCTAAAAGTGACATGATGCTGTTTTCTGACCAACTAGTGAGAGAACCAGAGTGAATTAGATTGTTGCTATAGAATCACCAAACCACATGTTTCTGGCTTGGAAACTTGTTTGTGGTCAAAAGTAACAGCCTGTTACAACATGCTCTCAAAATGCTTTTCGGGGCCTGAAAACGCTAAAAGTGAGATGATGCTGTTTTCTGACCAACTAGTGAGGGAAACCACAGGAAACTGAATTACTGCTATAGAATCACCAAACCACATGTTTCTGGCTTGGAAACTTGTTTGTGGTCAAAAGTAACAGCCTGTTACAACATGCTCTCAAAATGCTTTTCGGGGCCTGAAAACGCTAAAAGTGAGATGATGCTGTTTTCTGACCAACTAGTGAGGGAAACCACAGGAAACTGAATTACTGCTATAGAATCACCAATCCACATGTTTCTGGCTTGGAAACTTGTTTGTGGTCAAAAGTAACAGCCTGTTACAACATGCTCTCAAAATGCTTTTCGAGGACTGAAAACGCTAAAAGTGACATGATGCTGTTTTCTGACCAACTAGTGAGGGAAACCACAGGAAACTGAATTACTGCTATAGAATCACCAAACCACATGTTTCTGGCTTGGAAACTTGTTTGTGGTCAAAAGTAACAGCCTGTTACAACATGCTCTCAAAATGCTTTTCGGGGCCTGAAAACGCTAAAAGTGACATGATGCTGTTTTCTGACCAACTAGTGAGGGAAACCACAGGAAACTGAATTACTGCTATAGAATCACCAAACCACATGTTTCTGGCTTGGAAACTTGTTTGTGGTCAAAAGTAACAGCCTGTTACAACATGCTCTCAAAATGCTTTTCGGGGCCTGAAAACGCTAAAAGTGAGATGATGCTGTTTTCTGACCAACTAGTGAGGGAAACCACAGGAAACTGAATTACTGCTATAGAATCACCAAACCACATGTTTCTGGCTTGGAAACTTGTTTGTGGTCAAAAGTAACAGCCTGTTACAACATGCTCTCAAAATGCTTTTCGAGGACTGAAAACGCTAAAAGTGACATGATGCTGTTTTCTGACCAACTAGTGAGGGAAGCCACAGGAAACTGAATTACTGCTATAGAATCACCAAACCACATGTTTCTGGCTTGGAAACTTGTTTGTGGTCAAAAGTAACAGCCTATTACAACATGCTCTCAAAATGCTTTTCGGGGCCTGAAAACGCTAAAAATGAGATGATGCTGTTTTCTGACCAACTAGTGAGAGAACCAGAGTGAATTAGATTGTTGCTATAGAATCACCAAACCACATGTTTCTGGCTTGGAAACTTGTTTGTGGTCAAAAGTAACAGCCTGTTACAACATGCTCTCAAAATGCTTTTCAAGGCCTGAAAACGCTAAAAGTGACATGATGCTGTTTTCTGACCAACTAGTGAGGGAAACCACAGGAAACTGAATTACTGCTATAGAATCACCAAACCACATGTTTCTGGCTTGGAAACTTGTTTCTGAGTGCTTCTGGTCAAAAGTAACAGCCTAAATTGCAACATGCTGTCAAAATGCTTTTCGAGGACTGAAAACGATAAAAGTGACATGATGCTGTTTTCTGACCAACTAGTGAGGGAAGCCACAGGAAACTGAATTACTGCTATAGAATCACCAAACCACATGTTTCTGGCTTGGAAACTTGTTTCTGAGTGCTTCTGGTCAAAAGTAACAGCCTAACTTGCGACATGCTGTAAAAATGCTTTTCAGGGCCTGAAAACGCTAAAAGTAAGATGATGCTGTTTTCTGACCAACTAGTGAGGAAAACCAGAGGAAACTGCAATGCTGCTATAGAATCACCAAACCACATGTTTCTGGCTTGGAAACTTGTTTCTGAGTGCTTCTGGTCAAAAGTAACAGCCTAAGTTACAACATGCTGTCAAAATGCTTTTCGGGGCCTGAAAACGCTGAAAGTGACATGATGCTGTTTTCTGACCAACTAGTGAGGGAAACCAGAGGACACTCAATTCCTGCTATAGAATCACCAAACCACATGTTTCTGGCTTGGAAACTTGTTTGTGGTCAAAAGTAACAGCCTGTTACAACATGCTCTCAAAATGCTTTTCAAGGACTGAAAACGCTAAAAGTGACATGATGCTGTTTTCTGACCAACTAGTGAGAGAACCAGAGTGAATTAGATTGTTGCTATAGAATCACCAAACCACATGTTTCTGGCTTGGAAACTTGTTTGTGGTCAAAAGTAACAGCCTGTTACAACATGCTCTCAAAATGCTTTTCGGGTCCTGAAAACGCTAAAAGTGAGATGATGCTGTTTTCTGACCAACTAGTGAGGGAAACCACAGGAAACTGAATTACTGCTATAGAATCACCAAACCACATGTTTCTGGCTTGGAAACTTGTTTGTGGTCAAAAGTAACAGCCTGTTACAACATGCTCTCAAAATGCTTTTCGAGGACTGAAAACGCTAAAAGTGACATGATGCTGTTTTCTGACCAACTAGTGAGGGAAGCCACAGGAAACTGAATTACTGCTATAGAATCACCAAACCACATGTTTCTGGCTTGGAAACTTGTTTGTGGTCAAAAGTAACAGCCTAAGTTACAACATGCTCTCAAAATGCTTTTCGAGGCCTGAAAACGCTAAAAGTGACATGATGCTGTTTTCTGACCAACTAGTGAGGGAAGCCACAGGAAACTGAATTACTGCTATAGAATCACCAAACCACATGTTTCTGGCTTGGAAACTTGTTTCTGGTCAAAAGTAACAGCCTGTTACAACATGCTCTCAAAATGCTTTTCGAGGACTGAAAACGCTAAAAGTGACATGATGCTGTTTTCTGACCAACTAGTGAGGGAAACCACAGGAAACTGAATTACTGCTATAGAATCACCAAACCACATGTTTCTGGCGTGGAAACTTGTTTCTGAGTGCTTCTGGTCAAAAGTAACAGCCTAAGTTACAACATGCTGTCAAAATGCTTTTCGAGGACTGAAAACGCTAAAAGTGACATGATGCTGTTTTCTGACCAACTAGTGAGGGAAGCCACAGGAAACTGAATTACTGCTATAGAATCACCAAACCACATGTTTCTGGCTTGGAAACTTGTTTCTGAGTGCTTCTGGTCAAAAGTAACAGCCTAACTTGCGACATGCTGTAAAAATGCTTTTCAGGGCCTGAAAACGCTAAAAGTAAGATGATGCTGTTTTCTGACCAACTAGTGAGGAAAACCAGAGGAAACTGCATTGCTGCTATAGAATCACCAAACCACATGTTTCTGGCTTGGAAACTTGTTTCTGAGTGCTTCTGGTCAAAAGTCACAGCCTAAGTTACAACATGCTCTCAAAATGCTTTTCGGGGCCTGAAAACGCTGAAAGTGACATGATGCTGTTTTCTGACCAACTAGTGAGGGAAACCAGAGGACACTCAATTCCTGCTATAGAATCACCAAACCACATGTTTCTGGCTTGGAAATTTGTTTGTGGTCAAAAGTAACAGCCTATTACAACATGCTCTCAAAATGCTTTTCGGGGCCTGAAAACGCTAAAAATGAGATGATGCTGTTTTCTGACCAACTAGTGAGAGAACCAGAGTGAATTAGATTGTTGCTATAGAATCACCAAACCACATGTTTCTGGCTTGGAAACTTGTTTGTGGTCAAAAGTAACAGCCTGTTACAACATGCTCTCAAAATGCTTTTCGAGGACTGAAAACGCTAAAAGTGACATGATGCTGTTTTCTGACCAACTAGTGAGGGAAGCCACAGGAAACTGAATTACTGCTATAGAATCACCAAACCACATGTTTCTGGCTTGGAAACTTGTTTGTGGTCAAAAGTAACAGCCTATTACAACATGCTCTCAAAATGCTTTTCGGGGCCTGAAAACGCTAAAAATGAGATGATGCTGTTTTCTGACCAACTAGTGAGAGAACCAGAGTGAATTAGATTGTTGCTATAGAATCACCAAACCACATGTTTCTGGCTTGGAAACTTGTTTGTGGTCAAAAGTAACAGCCTGTTACAACATGCTCTCAAAATGCTTTTCAAGGCCTGAAAACGCTAAAAGTGACATGATGCTGTTTTCTGACCAACTAGTGAGGGAAACCACAGGAAACTGAATTACTGCTATAGAATCACCAAACCACATGTTTCTGGCGTGGAAACTTGTTTCTGAGTGCTTCTGGTCAAAAGTAACAGCCTAAGTTACAACATGCTGTCAAAATGCTTTTCGAGGACTGAAAACGCTAAAAGTGACATGATGCTGTTTTCTGACCAACTAGTGAGAGAACCAGAGTGAATTAGATTGTTGCTATAGAATCACCAAACCACATGTTTCTGGCTTGGAAACTTGTTTGTGGTCAAAAGTAACAGCCTGTTACAACATGCTCTCAAAATGCTTTTCGGGGCCTGAAAACGCTAAAAGTGACATGATGCTGTTTTCTGACCAACTAGTGAGGGAAACCACAGGAAACTGAATTACTGCTATAGAATCACCAAACCACATGTTTCTGGCTTGGAAACTTGTTTGTGGTCAAAAGTAACAGCCTGTTACAACATGCTCTCAAAATGCTTTTCGAGGACTGAAAACGCTAAAAGTGACATGATGCTGTTTTCTGACCAACTAGTGAGGGAAACCACAGGAAACTGAATTACTGCTATAGAATCACCAAACCACATGTTTCTGGCTTGGAAACTTGTTTGTGGTCAAAAGTAACAGCCTGTTACAACATGCTCTCAAAATGCTTTTCGGGGCCTGAAAACGCTAAAAGTGACATGATGCTGTTTTCTGACCAACTAGTGAGGGAAACCACAGGAAACTGAATTACTGCTATAGAATCACCAAACCACATGTTTCTGGCTTGGAAACTTGTTTGTGGTCAAAAGTAACAGCCTGTTACAACATGCTCTCAAAATGCTTTTCGAGGCCTGAAAACGCTAAAAATGAGATGATGCTGTTTTCTGACCAACTAGTGAGAGAACCAGAGTGAATTAGATTGTTGCTATAGAATCACCAAACCACATGTTTCTGGCTTGGAAACTTGTTTGTGGTCAAAAGTAACAGCCTGTTACAACATGCTCTCAAAATGCTTTTCGAGGACTGAAAACGCTAAAAGTGACATGATGCTGTTTTCTGACCAACTAGTGAGAGAACCAGAGTGAATTAGATTGTTGCTGTAGAATCACCAAACCACATGTTTCTGGCTTGGAAACTTGTTTGTGGTCAAAAGTAACAGCCTGTTACAACATGCTCTCAAAATGCTTTTCGGGGCCTGAAAACGCTAAAAGTGAGATGATGCTGTTTTCTGACCAACTAGTGAGGGAAACCACAGGAAACTGAATTACTGCTATAGAATCACCAAACCACATGTTTCTGGCTTGGAAACTTGTTTGTGGTCAAAAGTAACAGCCTATTACAACATGCTCTCAAAATGCTTTTCGGGGCCTGAAAACGCTAAAAATGAGATGATGCTGTTTTCTGACCAACTAGTGAGAGAACCAGAGTGAATTAGATTGTTGCTATAGAATCACCAAACCACATGTTTCTGGCTTGGAAACTTGTTTGTGGTCAAAAGTAACAGCCTGTTACAACATGCTCTCAAAATGCTTTTCAAGGCCTGAAAACGCTAAAAGTGACATGATGCTGTTTTCTGACCAACTAGTGAGGGAAACCACAGGAAACTGAATTACTGCTATAGAATCACCAAACCACATGTTTCTGGCGTGGAAACTTGTTTCTGAGTGCTTCTGGTCAAAAGTAACAGCCTAAGTTACAACATGCTGTCAAAATGCTTTTCGAGGACTGAAAACGCTAAAAGTGACATGATGCTGTTTTCTGACCAACTAGTGAGGGAAGCCACAGGAAACTGAATTACTGCTATAGAATCACCAAACCACATGTTTCTGGCTTGGAAACTTGTTTCTGAGTGCTTCTGGTCAAAAGTAACAGCCTAACTTGCGACATGCTGTCAAAATGCTTTTCAGGGCCTGAAAACGCTAAAAGTAAGATGATGCTGTTTTCTGACCAACTAGTGAGGAAAACCAGAGGAAACTGCATTGCTGCTATAGAATCACCAAACCACATGTTTCTGGCTTGGAAACTTGTTTCTGAGTGCTTCTGGTCAAAAGTAACAGCCTAAGTTACAACATGCTGTCAAAATGCTTTTCGGGGCCTGAAAACGCTGAAAGTGACATGATGCTGTTTTCTGACCAACTAGTGAGGGAAACCAGAGGACACTCAATTCCTGCTATAGAATCACCAAACCACATGTTTCTGGCTTGGAAACTTGTTTGTGGTCAAAAGTAACAGCCTGTTACAACATGCTCTCAAAATGCTTTTCAAGGACTGAAAACGCTAAAAGTGACATGATGCTGTTTTCTGACCAACTAGTGAGAGAACCAGAGTGAATTAGATTGTTGCTATAGAATCACCAAACCACATGTTTCTGGCTTGGAAACTTGTTTGTGGTCAAAAGTAACAGCCTGTTACAACATGCTCTCAAAATGCTTTTCGGGGCCTGAAAACGCTAAAAGTGAGATGATGCTGTTTTCTGACCAACTAGTGGGGGAAACCACAGGAAACTGAATTACTGCTATAGAATCACCAAACCACATGTTTCTGGCTTGGAAACTTGTTTGTGGTCAAAAGTAACAGCCTGTTACAACATGCTCTCAAAATGCTTTTCGGGGCCTGAAAACGCTAAAAGTGAGATGATGCTGTTTTCTGACCAACTAGTGGGGGAAACCACAGGAAACTGAATTACTGCTATAGAATCACCAAACCACATGTTTCTGGCTTGGAAACTTGTTTGTGGTCAAAAGTAACAGCCTGTTACAACATGCTCTCAAAATGCTTTTCGAGGACTGAAAACGCTAAAAGTGACATGATGCTGTTTTCTGACCAACTAGTGAGGGAAGCCACAGGAAACTGAATTACTGCTATAGAATCACCAAACCACATGTTTCTGGCTTGGAAACTTGTTTGTGGTCAAAAGTAACAGCCTATTACAACATGCTCTCAAAATGCTTTTCGAGGCCTGAAAACGCTAAAAGTGACATGATGCTGTTTTCTGACCAACTAGTGAGAGAACCAGAGTGAATTAGATTGTTGCTATAGAATCACCAAACCACATGTTTCTGGCTTGGAAACTTGTTTGTGGTCAAAAGTAACAGCCTGTTACAACATGCTCTCAAAATGCTTTTCGGGGCCTGAAAACGCTAAAAGTGAGATGATGCTGTTTTCTGACCAACTAGTGAGGGAAACCACAGGAAACTGAATTACTGCTATAGAATCACCAAACCACATGTTTCTGGCTTGGAAACTTGTTTGTGGTCAAAAGTAACAGCCTGTTACAACATGCTCTCAAAATGCTTTTCGGGGCCTGAAAACGCTAAAAGTGAGATGATGCTGTTTTCTGACCAACTAGTGGGGGAAACCACAGGAAACTGAATTACTGCTATAGAATCACCAAACCACATGTTTCTGGCTTGGAAACTTGTTTGTGGTCAAAAGTAACAGCCTGTTACAACATGCTCTCAAAATGCTTTTCGAGGACTGAAAACGCTAAAAGTGACATGATGCTGTTTTCTGACCAACTAGTGAGGGAAGCCACAGGAAACTGAATTACTGCTATAGAATCACCAAACCACATGTTTCTGGCTTGGAAACTTGTTTGTGGTCAAAAGTAACAGCCTGTTACAACATGCTCTCAAAATGCTTTTCAAGGCCTGAAAACGCTAAAAGTGACATGATGCTGTTTTCTGACCAACTAGTGAGGGAAACCACAGGAAACTGAATTACTGCTATAGAACCACCACAAACCACATGTTTCTGGCTTGGAAACTTGTTTCTGGTCAAAAGTAACAGCCTGTTACAACATGCTCTCAAAATGCTTTTCAAGGACTGAAAACGCTAAAAGTGACATGATGCTGTTTTCTGACCAACTAGTGAGAGAACCAGAGTGAATTAGATTGTTGCTATAGAATCACCAAACCACATGTTTCTGGCTTGGAAACTTGTTTGTGGTCAAAAGTAACAGCCTGTTACAACATGCTCTCAAAATGCTTTTCGAGGACTGAAAACGCTAAAAGTGACATGATGCTGTTTTCTGACCAACTAGTGAGAGAACCAGAGTGAATTAGATTGTTGCTATAGAATCACCAAACCACATGTTTCTGGCTTGGAAACTTGTTTGTGGTCAAAAGTAACAGCCTGTTACAACATGCTCTCAAAATGCTTTTCGGGGCCTGAAAACGCTAAAAGTGAGATGATGCTGTTTTCTGACCAACTAGTGAGGGAAACCACAGGAAACTGAATTACTGCTATAGAATCACCAAACCACATGTTTCTGGCTTGGAAACTTGTTTGTGGTCAAAAGTAACAGCCTGTTACAACATGCTCTCAAAATGCTTTTCGGGGCCTGAAAACGCTAAAAGTGAGATGATGCTGTTTTCTGACCAACTAGTGAGGGAAACCACAGGAAACTGAATTACTGCTATAGAATCACCAATCCACATGTTTCTGGCTTGGAAACTTGTTTGTGGTCAAAAGTAACAGCCTGTTACAACATGCTCTCAAAATGCTTTTCGAGGACTGAAAACGCTAAAAGTGACATGATGCTGTTTTCTGACCAACTAGTGAGGGAAACCACAGGAAACTGAATTACTGCTATAGAATCACCAAACCACATGTTTCTGGCTTGGAAACTTGTTTGTGGTCAAAAGTAACAGCCTGTTACAACATGCTCTCAAAATGCTTTTCGGGGCCTGAAAACGCTAAAAGTGACATGATGCTGTTTTCTGACCAACTAGTGAGGGAAACCACAGGAAACTGAATTACTGCTATAGAATCACCAAACCACATGTTTCTGGCTTGGAAACTTGTTTGTGGTCAAAAGTAACAGCCTGTTACAACATGCTCTCAAAATGCTTTTCGGGGCCTGAAAACGCTAAAAGTGAGATGATGCTGTTTTCTGACCAACTAGTGAGGGAAACCACAGGAAACTGAATTACTGCTATAGAATCACCAAACCACATGTTTCTGGCTTGGAAACTTGTTTGTGGTCAAAAGTAACAGCCTGTTACAACATGCTCTCAAAATGCTTTTCGAGGACTGAAAACGCTAAAAGTGACATGATGCTGTTTTCTGACCAACTAGTGAGGGAAGCCACAGGAAACTGAATTACTGCTATAGAATCACCAAACCACATGTTTCTGGCTTGGAAACTTGTTTGTGGTCAAAAGTAACAGCCTATTACAACATGCTCTCAAAATGCTTTTCGGGGCCTGAAAACGCTAAAAATGAGATGATGCTGTTTTCTGACCAACTAGTGAGAGAACCAGAGTGAATTAGATTGTTGCTATAGAATCACCAAACCACATGTTTCTGGCTTGGAAACTTGTTTGTGGTCAAAAGTAACAGCCTGTTACAACATGCTCTCAAAATGCTTTTCAAGGCCTGAAAACGCTAAAAGTGACATGATGCTGTTTTCTGACCAACTAGTGAGGGAAACCACAGGAAACTGAATTACTGCTATAGAATCACCAAACCACATGTTTCTGGCTTGGAAACTTGTTTCTGAGTGCTTCTGGTCAAAAGTAACAGCCTAAATTGCAACATGCTGTCAAAATGCTTTTCGAGGACTGAAAACGCTAAAAGTGACATGATGCTGTTTTCTGACCAACTAGTGAGGGAAGCCACAGGAAACTGAATTACTGCTATAGAATCACCAAACCACATGTTTCTGGCTTGGAAACTTGTTTCTGAGTGCTTCTGGTCAAAAGTAACAGCCTAACTTGCGACATGCTGTAAAAATGCTTTTCAGGGCCTGAAAACGCTAAAAGTAAGATGATGCTGTTTTCTGACCAACTAGTGAGGAAAACCAGAGGAAACTGCAATGCTGCTATAGAATCACCAAACCACATGTTTCTGGCTTGGAAACTTGTTTCTGAGTGCTTCTGGTCAAAAGTAACAGCCTAAGTTACAACATGCTGTCAAAATGCTTTTCGGGGCCTGAAAACGCTGAAAGTGACATGATGCTGTTTTCTGACCAACTAGTGAGGGAAACCAGAGGACACTCAATTCCTGCTATAGAATCACCAAACCACATGTTTCTGGCTTGGAAACTTGTTTGTGGTCAAAAGTAACAGCCTGTTACAACATGCTCTCAAAATGCTTTTCAAGGACTGAAAACGCTAAAAGTGACATGATGCTGTTTTCTGACCAACTAGTGAGAGAACCAGAGTGAATTAGATTGTTGCTATAGAATCACCAAACCACATGTTTCTGGCTTGGAAACTTGTTTGTGGTCAAAAGTAACAGCCTGTTACAACATGCTCTCAAAATGCTTTTCGGGTCCTGAAAACGCTAAAAGTGAGATGATGCTGTTTTCTGACCAACTAGTGAGGGAAACCACAGGAAACTGAATTACTGCTATAGAATCACCAAACCACATGTTTCTGGCTTGGAAACTTGTTTGTGGTCAAAAGTAACAGCCTGTTACAACATGCTCTCAAAATGCTTTTCGAGGACTGAAAACGCTAAAAGTGACATGATGCTGTTTTCTGACCAACTAGTGAGGGAAGCCACAGGAAACTGAATTACTGCTATAGAATCACCAAACCACATGTTTCTGGCTTGGAAACTTGTTTGTGGTCAAAAGTAACAGCCTAAGTTACAACATGCTCTCAAAATGCTTTTCGAGGCCTGAAAACGCTAAAAGTGACATGATGCTGTTTTCTGACCAACTAGTGAGGGAAGCCACAGGAAACTGAATTACTGCTATAGAATCACCAAACCACATGTTTCTGGCTTGGAAACTTGTTTCTGGTCAAAAGTAACAGCCTGTTACAACATGCTCTCAAAATGCTTTTCGAGGACTGAAAACGCTAAAAGTGACATGATGCTGTTTTCTGACCAACTAGTGAGGGAAACCACAGGAAACTGAATTACTGCTATAGAATCACCAAACCACATGTTTCTGGCGTGGAAACTTGTTTCTGAGTGCTTCTGGTCAAAAGTAACAGCCTAAGTTACAACATGCTGTCAAAATGCTTTTCGAGGACTGAAAACGCTAAAAGTGACATGATGCTGTTTTCTGACCAACTAGTGAGGGAAGCCACAGGAAACTGAATTACTGCTATAGAATCACCAAACCACATGTTTCTGGCTTGGAAACTTGTTTCTGAGTGCTTCTGGTCAAAAGTAACAGCCTAACTTGCGACATGCTGTAAAAATGCTTTTCAGGGCCTGAAAACGCTAAAAGTAAGATGATGCTGTTTTCTGACCAACTAGTGAGGAAAACCAGAGGAAACTGCATTGCTGCTATAGAATCACCAAACCACATGTTTCTGGCTTGGAAACTTGTTTCTGAGTGCTTCTGGTCAAAAGTCACAGCCTAAGTTACAACATGCTCTCAAAATGCTTTTCGGGGCCTGAAAACGCTGAAAGTGACATGATGCTGTTTTCTGACCAACTAGTGAGGGAAACCAGAGGACACTCAATTCCTGCTATAGAATCACCAAACCACATGTTTCTGGCTTGGAAATTTGTTTGTGGTCAAAAGTAACAGCCTATTACAACATGCTCTCAAAATGCTTTTCGGGGCCTGAAAACGCTAAAAATGAGATGATGCTGTTTTCTGACCAACTAGTGAGAGAACCAGAGTGAATTAGATTGTTGCTATAGAATCACCAAACCACATGTTTCTGGCTTGGAAACTTGTTTGTGGTCAAAAGTAACAGCCTGTTACAACATGCTCTCAAAATGCTTTTCGAGGACTGAAAACGCTAAAAGTGACATGATGCTGTTTTCTGACCAACTAGTGAGGGAAGCCACAGGAAACTGAATTACTGCTATAGAATCACCAAACCACATGTTTCTGGCTTGGAAACTTGTTTGTGGTCAAAAGTAACAGCCTATTACAACATGCTCTCAAAATGCTTTTCGGGGCCTGAAAACGCTAAAAATGAGGTGATGCTGTTTTCTGACCAACTAGTGAGAGAACCAGAGTGAATTAGATTGTTGCTATAGAATCACCAAACCACATGTTTCTGGCTTGGAAACTTGTTTGTGGTCAAAAGTAACAGCCTGTTACAACATGCTCTCAAAATGCTTTTCAAGGCCTGAAAACGCTAAAAGTGACATGATGCTGTTTTCTGACCAACTAGTGAGGGAAACCACAGGAAACTGAATTACTGCTATAGAATCACCAAACCACATGTTTCTGGCGTGGAAACTTGTTTCTGAGTGCTTCTGGTCAAAAGTAACAGCCTAAGTTACAACATGCTGTCAAAATGCTTTTCGAGGACTGAAAACGCTAAAAGTGACATGATGCTGTTTTCTGACCAACTAGTGAGGGAAGCCACAGGAAACTGAATTACTGCTATAGAATCACCAAACCACATGTTTCTGGCTTGGAAACTTGTTTCTGAGTGCTTCTGGTCAAAAGTAACAGCCTAACTTGCGACATGCTGTCAAAATGCTTTTCAGGGCCTGAAAACGCTAAAAGTAAGATGATGCTGTTTTCTGACCAACTAGTGAGGAAAACCAGAGGAAACTGCATTGCTGCTATAGAATCACCAAACCACATGTTTCTGGCTTGGAAACTTGTTTCTGAGTGCTTCTGGTCAAAAGTAACAGCCTAAGTTACAACATGCTGTCAAAATGCTTTTCGGGGCCTGAAAACGCTGAAAGTGACATGATGCTGTTTTCTGACCAACTAGTGAGGGAAACCAGAGGACACTCAATTCCTGCTATAGAATCACCAAACCACATGTTTCTGGCTTGGAAACTTGTTTGTGGTCAAAAGTAACAGCCTGTTACAACATGCTCTCAAAATGCTTTTCAAGGACTGAAAACGCTAAAAGTGACATGATGCTGTTTTCTGACCAACTAGTGAGAGAACCAGAGTGAATTAGATTGTTGCTATAGAATCACCAAACCACATGTTTCTGGCTTGGAAACTTGTTTGTGGTCAAAAGTAACAGCCTGTTACAACATGCTCTCAAAATGCTTTTCGGGGCCTGAAAACGCTAAAAGTGAGATGATGCTGTTTTCTGACCAACTAGTGGGGGAAACCACAGGAAACTGAATTACTGCTATAGAATCACCAAACCACATGTTTCGGGCTTGGAAACTTGTTTGTGGTCAAAAGTAACAGCCTGTTACAACATGCTCTCAAAATGCTTTTCGGGGCCTGAAAACGCTAAAAGTGAGATGATGCTGTTTTCTGACCAACTAGTGGGGGAAACCACAGGAAACTGAATTACTGCTATAGAATCACCAAACCACATGTTTCTGGCTTGGAAACTTGTTTGTGGTCAAAAGTAACAGCCTGTTACAACATGCTCTCAAAATGCTTTTCGAGGACTGAAAACGCTAAAAGTGACATGATGCTGTTTTCTGACCAACTAGTGAGGGAAGCCACAGGAAACTGAATTACTGCTATAGAATCACCAAACCACATGTTTCTGGCTTGGAAACTTGTTTGTGGTCAAAAGTAACAGCCTATTACAACATGCTCTCAAAATGCTTTTCGAGGCCTGAAAACGCTAAAAGTGACATGATGCTGTTTTCTGACCAACTAGTGAGAGAACCAGAGTGAATTAGATTGTTGCTATAGAATCACCAAACCACATGTTTCTGGCTTGGAAACTTGTTTGTGGTCAAAAGTAACAGCCTGTTACAACATGCTCTCAAAATGCTTTTCGGGGCCTGAAAACGCTAAAAGTGAGATGATGCTGTTTTCTGACCAACTAGTGAGGGAAACCACAGGAAACTGAATTACTGCTATAGAATCACCAAACCACATGTTTCTGGCTTGGAAACTTGTTTGTGGTCAAAAGTAACAGCCTGTTACAACATGCTCTCAAAATGCTTTTCGGGGCCTGAAAACGCTAAAAGTGAGATGATGCTGTTTTCTGACCAACTAGTGGGGGAAACCACAGGAAACTGAATTACTGCTATAGAATCACCAAACCACATGTTTCTGGCTTGGAAACTTGTTTGTGGTCAAAAGTAACAGCCTGTTACAACATGCTCTCAAAATGCTTTTCAAGGCCTGAAAACGCTAAAAGTGACATGATGCTGTTTTCTGACCAACTAGTGAGGGAAACCACAGGAAACTGAATTACTGCTATAGAACCACCACAAACCACATGTTTCTGGCTTGGAAACTTGTTTGTGGTCAAAAGTAACAGCCTGTTACAACATGCTCTCAAAATGCTTTTCGAGGACTGAAAACGCTAAAAGTGACATGATGCTGTTTTCTGACCAACTAGTGAGGGAAGCCACAGGAAACTGAATTACTGCTATAGAATCACCAAACCACATGTTTCTGGCTTGGAAACTTGTTTGTGGTCAAAAGTAACAGCCTGTTACAACATGCTCTCAAAATGCTTTTCGAGGACTGAAAACGCTAAAAGTGACATGATGCTGTTTTCTGACCAACTAGTGAGAGAACCAGAGTGAATTAGATTGTTGCTATAGAATCACCAAACCACATGTTTCTGGCTTGGAAACTTGTTTGTGGTCAAAAGTAACAGCCTGTTACAACATGCTCTCAAAATGCTTTTCGGGGCCTGAAAACGCTAAAAGTGAGATGATGCTGTTTTCTGACCAACTAGTGAGGGAAACCACAGGAAACTGAATTACTGCTATAGAATCACCAAACCACATGTTTCTGGCTTGGAAACTTGTTTGTGGTCAAAAGTAACAGCCTGTTACAACATGCTCTCAAAATGCTTTTCGGGGCCTGAAAACGCTAAAAGTGAGATGATGCTGTTTTCTGACCAACTAGTGAGGGAAACCACAGGAAACTGAATTACTGCTATAGAATCACCAATCCACATGTTTCTGGCTTGGAAACTTGTTTGTGGTCAAAAGTAACAGCCTGTTACAACATGCTCTCAAAATGCTTTTCGAGGACTGAAAACGCTAAAAGTGACATGATGCTGTTTTCTGACCAACTAGTGAGGGAAACCACAGGAAACTGAATTACTGCTATAGAATCACCAAACCACATGTTTCTGGCTTGGAAACTTGTTTGTGGTCAAAAGTAACAGCCTGTTACAACATGCTCTCAAAATGCTTTTCGGGGCCTGAAAACGCTAAAAGTGACATGATGCTGTTTTCTGACCAACTAGTGAGGGAAACCACAGGAAACTGAATTACTGCTATAGAATCACCAAACCACATGTTTCTGGCTTGGAAACTTGTTTGTGGTCAAAAGTAACAGCCTGTTACAACATGCTCTCAAAATGCTTTTCGGGGCCTGAAAACGCTAAAAGTGAGATGATGCTGTTTTCTGACCAACTAGTGAGGGAAACCACAGGAAACTGAATTACTGCTATAGAATCACCAAACCACATGTTTCTGGCTTGGAAACTTGTTTGTGGTCAAAAGTAACAGCCTGTTACAACATGCTCTCAAAATGCTTTTCGGGGCCTGAAAACGCTAAAAGTGAGATGATGCTGTTTTCTGACCAACTAGTGAGGGAAACCACAGGAAACTGAATTACTGCTATAGAATCACCAAACCACATGTTTCTGGCTTGGAAACTTGTTTGTGGTCAAAAGTAACAGCCTGTTACAACATGCTCTCAAAATGCTTTTCGAGGACTGAAAACGCTAAAAGTGACATGATGCTGTTTTCTGACCAACTAGTGAGGGAAGCCACAGGAAACTGAATTACTGCTATAGAATCACCAAACCACATGTTTCTGGCTTGGAAACTTGTTTGTGGTCAAAAGTAACAGCCTGTTACAACATGCTCTCAAAATGCTTTTCAAGGCCTGAAAACGCTAAAAGTGACATGATGCTGTTTTCTGACCAACTAGTGAGGGAAACCACAGGAAACTGAATT
Source organism: Epinephelus lanceolatus (assembly GCF_041903045.1). Lineage (NCBI taxonomy): Eukaryota > Metazoa > Chordata > Actinopteri > Perciformes > Serranidae > Epinephelus > Epinephelus lanceolatus. The sequence continues at coordinate 19,442,631 of NC_135757.1, read as the reverse complement.
ACTGCTATAGAATCACCAAACCACATGTTTCTGGCTTGGAAACTTGTTTCTGAGTGCTTCTGGTCAAAAGTAACAGCCTAAATTGCAACATGCTGTCAAAATGCTTTTCAGGGCCTGAAAACGCTAAAAGTAAGATGATGCTGTTTTCTGACCAACTAGTGAGGAAAACCAGAGGAAACTGCGTTGCTGCTATAGAATCACCAAACCACATGTTTCTTGCTTGGAAACTTGTTTCTGAGTGCTTCTGGTCAAAAGTAACAGCCTAAGTTACAACATGCTGTCAAAATGCTTTTCGGGGCCTGAAAACGCTGAAAGTGACATGATGCTGTTTTCTGACCAACTAGTGAGGAAAACCAGAGGAAACTGCATTGCTGCTATAGAATCACCAAACCACATGTTTCTGGCTTGGAAACTTGTTTCTGAGTGCTTCTGGTCAAAAGTAACAGCCTAAGTTACAACATGCTGTCAAAATGCTTTTCGGGGCCTGAAAACGCTGAAAGTGACATGATGCTGTTTTCTGACCAACTAGTGAGGGAAACCAGAGGACACTCAATTCCTGCTATAGAATCACCAAACCACATGTTTCTGGCTTGGAAACTTGTTTGTGGTCAAAAGTAACAGCCTGTTACAACATGCTCTCAAAATGCTTTTCAAGGACTGAAAACGCTAAAAGTGACATGATGCTGTTTTCTGACCAACTAGTGAGGGAAACCACAGGAATCTGAATTACTGCTATAGAACCACCACAAACCACATGTTTCTGGCTTGGAAACTTGTTTCTGGTCAAAAGTAACAGCCTGTTACAACATGCTCTCAAAATGCTTTTCGAGGACTGAAAACGCTAAAAGTGACATGATGCTGTTTTCTGACCAACTAGTGAGAGAACCAGAGTGAATTAGATTGTTGCTATAGAATCACCAAACCACATGTTTCTGGCTTGGAAACTTGTTTGTGGTCAAAAGTAACAGCCTGTTACAACATGCTCTCAAAATGCTTTTCGGGGCCTGAAAACGCTAAAAGTCAGATGATGCTGTTTTCTGACCAACTAGTGAGGGAAACCACAGGAAACTGAATTACTGCTATAGAATCACCAAACCACATGTTTCTGGCTTGGAAACTTGTTTGTGGTCAAAAGTAACAGCCTGTTACAACATGCTCTCAAAATGCTTTTCGGGGCCTGAAAACGCTAAAAGTGAGATGATGCTGTTTTCTGACCAACTAGTGAGGGAAACCACAGGAAACTGAATTACTGCTATAGAATCACCAAACCACATGTTTCTGGCTTGGAAACTTGTTTGTGGTCAAAAGTAACAGCCTGTTACAACATGCTCTCAAAATGCTTTTCAAGGCCTGAAAACGCTAAAAGTGACATGATGCTGTTTTCTGACCAACTAGTGAGGGAAACCACAGGAAACTGAATTACTGCTATAGAATCACCAAACCACATGTTTCTGGCTTGGAAACTTGTTTGTGGTCAAAAGTAACAGCCTATTACAACATGCTCTCAAAATGCTTTTCGGGGCCTGAAAACGCTAAAAATGAGATGATGCTGTTTTCTGACCAACTAGTGAGAGAACCAGAGTGAATTAGATTGTTGCTATAGAATCACCAAACCACATGTTTCTGGCTTGGAAACTTGTTTGTGGTCAAAAGTAACAGCCTGTTACAACATGCTCTCAAAATGCTTTTCAAGGCCTGAAAACGCTAAAAGTGACATGATGCTGTTTTCTGACCAACTAGTGAGGGAAACCACAGGAAACTGAATTACTGCTATAGAATCACCAAACCACATGTTTCTGGCTTGGAAACTTGTTTCTGAGTGCTTCTGGTCAAAAGTAACAGCCTAAATTGCAACATGCTGTCAAAATGCTTTTCAGGGCCTGAAAACGCTAAAAGTAAGATGATGCTGTTTTCTGACCAACTAGTGAGGAAAACCAGAGGAAACTGCATTGCTGCTATAGAATCACCAAACCACATGTTTCTTGCTTGGAAACTTGTTTCTGAGTGCTTCTGGTCAAAAGTAACAGCCTAAGTTACAACATGCTGTCAAAATGCTTTTCGGGGCCTGAAAACGCTGAAAGTGACATGATGCTGTTTTCTGACCAACTAGTGAGGGAAACCAGAGGACACTCAATTCCTGCTATAGAATCACCAAACCACATGTTTCTGGCTTGGAAACTTGTTTGTGGTCAAAAGTAACAGCCTGTTACAACATGCTCTCAAAATGCTTTTCGAGGACTGAAAACGCTAAAAGTGACATGATGCTGTTTTCTGACCAACTAGTGAGGGAAGCCACAGGAAACTGAATTACTGCTATAGAATCACCAAACCACATGTTTCTGGCTTGGATACTTGTTTCTGGTCAAAAGTAACAGCCTGTTACAGCATGCTCTCAAAATGCTTTTCGAGGACTGAAAACGCTAAAAGTGAGATGATGCTGTTTTCTGACCAACTAGTGAGGGAAACCACAGGAAACTGAATTACTGCTATAGAATCACCAAACCACATGTTTCTGGCGTGGAAACTTGTTTCTGAGTGCTTCTGGTCAAAAGTAACAGCCTAAGTTACAACATGCTCTCAAAATGCTTTTCGGGGCCTGAAAACGCTAAAAGTGAGATGATGCTGTTTTCTCACCAACTAGTCAGGGAAACCACAGGAAACTGAATTACTGCTATAGAATCACCAAACCACATGTTTCTGGCTTGGAAACTTGTTTGTGGTCAAAAGTAACAGCCTATTACAACATGCTCTCAAAATGCTTTTCGGGGCCTGAAAACGCTAAAAATGAGATGATGCTGTTTTCTGACCAACTAGTGAGAGAACCAGAGTGAATTAGATTGTTGCTATAGAATCACCAAACCACATGTTTCTGGCTTGGAAACTTGTTTGTGGTCAAAAGTAACAGCCTGTTACAACATGCTCTCAAAATGCTTTTCAAGGCCTGAAAACGCTAAAAGTGACATGATGCTGTTTTCTGACCAACTAGTGAGGGAAACCACAGGAAACTGAATTACTGCTATAGAATCACCAAACCACATGTTTCTGGCTTGGAAACTTGTTTCTGAGTGCTTCTGGTCAAAAGTAACAGCCTAACTTGCGACATGCTGTAAAAATGCTTTTCAGGGCCTGAAAACGCTAAAAGTAAGATGATGCTGTTTTCTGACCAACTAGTGAGGAAAACCAGAGGAAACTGCAATGCTGCTATAGAATCACCAAACCACATGTTTCTGGCTTGGAAACTTGTTTCTGAGTGCTTCTGGTCAAAAGTAACAGCCTAAGTTACAACATGCTGTCAAAATGCTTTTCGGGGCCTGAAAACGCTGAAAGTGACATGATGCTGTTTTCTGACCAACTAGTGAGGGAAACCAGAGGACACTCAATTCCTGCTATAGAATCACCAAACCACATGTTTCTGGCTTGGAAACTTGTTTGTGGTCAAAAGTAACAGCCTGTTACAACATGCTCTCAAAATGCTTTTCAAGGACTGAAAACGCTAAAAGTGACATGATGCTGTTTTCTGACCAACTAGTGAGAGAACCAGAGTGAATTAGATTGTTGCTATAGAATCACCAAACCACATGTTTCTGGCTTGGAAACTTGTTTGTGGTCAAAAGTAACAGCCTGTTACAACATGCTCTCAAAATGCTTTTCGGGTCCTGAAAACGCTAAAAGTGAGATGATGCTGTTTTCTGACCAACTAGTGAGGGAAACCACAGGAAACTGAATTACTGCTATAGAATCACCAAACCACATGTTTCTGGCTTGGAAACTTGTTTGTGGTCAAAAGTAACAGCCTGTTACAACATGCTCTCAAAATGCTTTTCGAGGACTGAAAACGCTAAAAGTGACATGATGCTGTTTTCTGACCAACTAGTGAGGGAAGCCACAGGAAACTGAATTACTGCTATAGAATCACCAAACCACATGTTTCTGGCTTGGAAACTTGTTTCTGGTCAAAAGTAACAGCCTGTTACAACATGCTCTCAAAATGCTTTTCGAGGACTGAAAACGCTAAAAGTGACATGATGCTGTTTTCTGACCAACTAGTGAGGGAAACCACAGGAAACTGAATTACTGCTATAGAATCACCAAACCACATGTTTCTGGCGTGGAAACTTGTTTCTGAGTGCTTCTGGTCAAAAGTAACAGCCTAAGTTACAACATGCTGTCAAAATGCTTTTCGAGGACTGAAAACGCTAAAAGTGACATGATGCTGTTTTCTGACCAACTAGTGAGGGAAGCCACAGGAAACTGAATTACTGCTATAGAATCACCAAACCACATGTTTCTGGCTTGGAAACTTGTTTCTGAGTGCTTCTGGTCAAAAGTAACAGCCTAACTTGCGACATGCTGTAAAAATGCTTTTCAGGGCCTGAAAACGCTAAAAGTAAGATGATGCTGTTTTCTGACCAACTAGTGAGGAAAACCAGAGGAAACTGCATTGCTGCTATAGAATCACCAAACCACATGTTTCTGGCTTGGAAACTTGTTTCTGAGTGCTTCTGGTCAAAAGTCACAGCCTAAGTTACAACATGCTCTCAAAATGCTTTTCGGGGCCTGAAAACGCTGAAAGTGACATGATGCTGTTTTCTGACCAACTAGTGAGGGAAACCAGAGGACACTCAATTCCTGCTATAGAATCACCAAACCACATGTTTCTGGCTTGGAAATTTGTTTGTGGTCAAAAGTAACAGCCTATTACAACATGCTCTCAAAATGCTTTTCGGGGCCTGAAAACGCTAAAAATGAGATGATGCTGTTTTCTGACCAACTAGTGAGAGAACCAGAGTGAATTAGATTGTTGCTATAGAATCACCAAACCACATGTTTCTGGCTTGGAAACTTGTTTGTGGTCAAAAGTAACAGCCTGTTACAACATGCTCTCAAAATGCTTTTCGAGGACTGAAAACGCTAAAAGTGACATGATGCTGTTTTCTGACCAACTAGTGAGGGAAGCCACAGGAAACTGAATTACTGCTATAGAATCACCAAACCACATGTTTCTGGCTTGGAAACTTGTTTGTGGTCAAAAGTAACAGCCTATTACAACATGCTCTCAAAATGCTTTTCGGGGCCTGAAAACGCTAAAAATGAGATGATGCTGTTTTCTGACCAACTAGTGAGGGAAACCACAGGAAACTGAATTACTGCTATAGAATCACCAAACCACATGTTTCTGGCGTGGAAACTTGTTTCTGAGTGCTTCTGGTCAAAAGTAACAGCCTAAGTTACAACATGCTGTCAAAATGCTTTTCGAGGACTGAAAACGCTAAAAGTGACATGATGCTGTTTTCTGACCAACTAGTGAGAGAACCAGAGTGAATTAGATTGTTGCTATAGAATCACCAAACCACATGTTTCTGGCTTGGAAACTTGTTTGTGGTCAAAAGTAACAGCCTGTTACAACATGCTCTCAAAATGCTTTTCGGGGCCTGAAAACGCTAAAAGTGACATGATGCTGTTTTCTGACCAACTAGTGAGAGAACCAGAGTGAATTAGATTGTTGCTGTAGAATCACCAAACCACATGTTTCTGGCTTGGAAACTTGTTTGTGGTCAAAAGTAACAGCCTGTTACAACATGCTCTCAAAATGCTTTTCGAGGACTGAAAACGCTAAAAGTGACATGATGCTGTTTTCTGACCAACTAGTGAGGGAAACCACAGGAAACTGAATTACTGCTATAGAATCACCAAACCACATGTTTCTGGCTTGGAAACTTGTTTGTGGTCAAAAGTAACAGCCTGTTACAACATGCTCTCAAAATGCTTTTCGGGGCCTGAAAACGCTAAAAGTGACATGATGCTGTTTTCTGACCAACTAGTGAGGGAAACCACAGGAAACTGAATTACTGCTATAGAATCACCAAACCACATGTTTCTGGCTTGGAAACTTGTTTGTGGTCAAAAGTAACAGCCTGTTACAACATGCTCTCAAAATGCTTTTCGAGGCCTGAAAACGCTAAAAATGAGATGATGCTGTTTTCTGACCAACTAGTGAGAGAACCAGAGTGAATTAGATTGTTGCTATAGAATCACCAAACCACATGTTTCTGGCTTGGAAACTTGTTTGTGGTCAAAAGTAACAGCCTGTTACAACATGCTCTCAAAATGCTTTTCGAGGACTGAAAACGCTAAAAGTGACATGATGCTGTTTTCTGACCAACTAGTGAGAGAACCAGAGTGAATTAGATTGTTGCTGTAGAATCACCAAACCACATGTTTCTGGCTTGGAAACTTGTTTGTGGTCAAAAGTAACAGCCTGTTACAACATGCTCTCAAAATGCTTTTCGGGGCCTGAAAACGCTAAAAGTGAGATGATGCTGTTTTCTGACCAACTAGTGAGGGAAACCACAGGAAACTGAATTACTGCTATAGAATCACCAAACCACATGTTTCTGGCTTGGAAACTTGTTTGTGGTCAAAAGTAACAGCCTATTACAACATGCTCTCAAAATGCTTTTCGGGGCCTGAAAACGCTAAAAATGAGATGATGCTGTTTTCTGACCAACTAGTGAGAGAACCAGAGTGAATTAGATTGTTGCTATAGAATCACCAAACCACATGTTTCTGGCTTGGAAACTTGTTTGTGGTCAAAAGTAACAGCCTGTTACAACATGCTCTCAAAATGCTTTTCAAGGCCTGAAAACGCTAAAAGTGACATGATGCTGTTTTCTGACCAACTAGTGAGGGAAACCACAGGAAACTGAATTACTGCTATAGAATCACCAAACCACATGTTTCTGGCGTGGAAACTTGTTTCTGAGTGCTTCTGGTCAAAAGTAACAGCCTAAGTTACAACATGCTGTCAAAATGCTTTTCGAGGACTGAAAACGCTAAAAGTGACATGATGCTGTTTTCTGACCAACTAGTGAGGGAAGCCACAGGAAACTGAATTACTGCTATAGAATCACCAAACCACATGTTTCTGGCTTGGAAACTTGTTTCTGAGTGCTTCTGGTCAAAAGTAACAGCCTAACTTGCGACATGCTGTCAAAATGCTTTTCAGGGCCTGAAAACGCTAAAAGTAAGATGATGCTGTTTTCTGACCAACTAGTGAGGAAAACCAGAGGAAACTGCATTGCTGCTATAGAATCACCAAACCACATGTTTCTGGCTTGGAAACTTGTTTCTGAGTGCTTCTGGTCAAAAGTAACAGCCTAAGTTACAACATGCTGTCAAAATGCTTTTCGGGGCCTGAAAACGCTGAAAGTGACATGATGCTGTTTTCTGACCAACTAGTGAGGGAAACCAGAGGACACTCAATTCCTGCTATAGAATCACCAAACCACATGTTTCTGGCTTGGAAACTTGTTTGTGGTCAAAAGTAACAGCCTGTTACAACATGCTCTCAAAATGCTTTTCAAGGACTGAAAACGCTAAAAGTGACATGATGCTGTTTTCTGACCAACTAGTGAGAGAACCAGAGTGAATTAGATTGTTGCTATAGAATCACCAAACCACATGTTTCTGGCTTGGAAACTTGTTTGTGGTCAAAAGTAACAGCCTGTTACAACATGCTCTCAAAATGCTTTTCGGGGCCTGAAAACGCTAAAAGTGAGATGATGCTGTTTTCTGACCAACTAGTGAGGGAAACCACAGGAAACTGAATTACTGCTATAGAATCACCAAACCACATGTTTCTGGCTTGGAAACTTGTTTGTGGTCAAAAGTAACAGCCTGTTACAACATGCTCTCAAAATGCTTTTCAAGGACTGAAAACGCTAAAAGTGACATGATGCTGTTTTCTGACCAACTAGTGAGAGAACCAGAGTGAATTAGATTGTTGCTATAGAATCACCAAACCACATGTTTCTGGCTTGGAAACTTGTTTGTGGTCAAAAGTAACAGCCTGTTACAACATGCTCTCAAAATGCTTTTCGGGGCCTGAAAACGCTAAAAGTGAGATGATGCTGTTTTCTGACCAACTAGTGAGGGAAACCACAGGAAACTGAATTACTGCTATAGAATCACCAAACCACATGTTTCTGGCTTGGAAACTTGTTTGTGGTCAAAAGTAACAGCCTATTACAACATGCTCTCAAAATGCTTTTCGGGGCCTGAAAACGCTAAAAATGAGATGATGCTGTTTTCTGACCAACTAGTGAGAGAACCAGAGTGAATTAGATTGTTGCTATAGAATCACCAAACCACATGTTTCTGGCTTGGAAACTTGTTTGTGGTCAAAAGTAACAGCCTGTTACAACATGCTCTCAAAATGCTTTTCAAGGCCTGAAAACGCTAAAAGTGACATGATGCTGTTTTCTGACCAACTAGTGAGGGAAACCACAGGAAACTGAATTACTGCTATAGAATCACCAAACCACATGTTTCTGGCGTGGAAACTTGTTTCTGAGTGCTTCTGGTCAAAAGTAACAGCCTAAGTTACAACATGCTGTCAAAATGCTTTTCGAGGACTGAAAACGCTAAAAGTGACATGATGCTGTTTTCTGACCAACTAGTGAGGGAAGCCACAGGAAACTGAATTACTGCTATAGAATCACCAAACCACATGTTTCTGGCTTGGAAACTTGTTTCTGAGTGCTTCTGGTCAAAAGTAACAGCCTAACTTGCGACATGCTGTCAAAATGCTTTTCAGGGCCTGAAAACGCTAAAAGTAAGATGATGCTGTTTTCTGACCAACTAGTGAGGAAAACCAGAGGAAACTGCATTGCTGCTATAGAATCACCAAACCACATGTTTCTGGCTTGGAAACTTGTTTCTGAGTGCTTCTGGTCAAAAGTAACAGCCTAAGTTACAACATGCTGTCAAAATGCTTTTCGGGGCCTGAAAACGCTGAAAGTGACATGATGCTGTTTTCTGACCAACTAGTGAGGGAAACCAGAGGACACTCAATTCCTGCTATAGAATCACCAAACCACATGTTTCTGGCTTGGAAACTTGTTTGTGGTCAAAAGTAACAGCCTGTTACAACATGCTCTCAAAATGCTTTTCAAGGCCTGAAAACGCTAAAAGTGACATGATGCTGTTTTCTGACCAACTAGTGAGGGAAACCACAGGAAACTGAATTACTGCTATAGAATCACCAAACCACATGTTTCTGGCTTGGAAACTTGTTTCTGAGTGCTTCTGGTCAAAAGTAACAGCCTAAATTGCAACATGCTGTCAAAATGCTTTTCAGGGCCTGAAAACGCTAAAAGTAAGATGATGCTGTTTTCTGACCAACTAGTGAGGAAAACCAGAGGAAACTGCGTTGCTGCTATAGAATCACCAAACCACATGTTTCTTGCTTGGAAACTTGTTTCTGAGTGCTTCTGGTCAAAAGTAACAGCCTAAGTTACAACATGCTGTCAAAATGCTTTTCGGGGCCTGAAAACGCTGAAAGTGACATGATGCTGTTTTCTGACCAACTAGTGAGGAAAACCAGAGGAAACTGCATTGCTGCTATAGAATCACCAAACCACATGTTTCTGGCTTGGAAACTTGTTTCTGAGTGCTTCTGGTCAAAAGTAACAGCCTAAGTTACAACATGCTGTCAAAATGCTTTTCGGGGCCTGAAAACGCTGAAAGTGACATGATGCTGTTTTCTGACCAACTAGTGAGGGAAACCTGAGGACACTCAATTCCTGCTATAGAATCACCAAACCACATGTTTCTGGCTTGGAAACTTGTTTGTGGTCAAAAGTAACAGCCTGTTACAACATGCTCTCAAAATGCTTTTCAAGGACTGAAAACGCTAAAAGTGACATGATGCTGTTTTCTGACCAACTAGTGAGGGAAACCACAGGAATCTGAATTACTGCTATAGAACCACCACAAACCACATGTTTCTGGCTTGGAAACTTGTTTCTGGTCAAAAGTAACAGCCTGTTACAACATGCTCTCAAAATGCTTTTCGAGGACTGAAAACGCTAAAAGTGACATGATGCTGTTTTCTGACCAACTAGTGAGAGAACCAGAGTGAATTAGATTGTTGCTATAGAATCACCAAACCACATGTTTCTGGCTTGGAAACTTGTTTGTGGTCAAAAGTAACAGCCTATTACAACATGCTCTCAAAATGCTTTTCGGGGCCTGAAAACGCTAAAAGTCAGATGATGCTGTTTTCTGACCAACTAGTGAGGGAAACCACAGGAAACTGAATTACTGCTATAGAATCACCAAACCACATGTTTCTGGCTTGGAAACTTGTTTGTGGTCAAAAGTAACAGCCTGTTACAACATGCTCTCAAAACGCTTTTCGGGGCCTGAAAACGCTAAAAGTGAGATGATGCTGTTTTCTGACCAACTAGTGAGGGAAACCACAGGAAACTGAATTACTGCTATAGAATCACCAAACCACATGTTTCTGGCTTGGAAACTTGTTTGTGGTCAAAAGTAACAGCCTGTTACAACATGCTCTCAAAATGCTTTTCAAGGCCTGAAAACGCTAAAAGTGACATGATGCTGTTTTCTGACCAACTAGTGAGGGAAACCACAGGAAACTGAATTACTGCTATAGAATCACCAAACCACATGTTTCTGGCTTGGAAACTTGTTTGTGGTCAAAAGTAACAGCCTATTACAACATGCTCTCAAAATGCTTTTCGGGGCCTGAAAACGCTAAAAATGAGATGATGCTGTTTTCTGACCAACTAGTGAGAGAACCAGAGTGAATTAGATTGTTGCTATAGAATCACCAAACCACATGTTTCTGGCTTGGAAACTTGTTTGTGGTCAAAAGTAACAGCCTGTTACAACATGCTCTCAAAATGCTTTTCAAGGCCTGAAAACGCTAAAAGTGACATGATGCTGTTTTCTGACCAACTAGTGAGGGAAACCACAGGAAACTGAATTACTGCTATAGAATCACCAAACCACATGTTTCTGGCTTGGAAACTTGTTTCTGAGTGCTTCTGGTCAAAAGTAACAGCCTAAATTGCAACATGCTGTCAAAATGCTTTTCAGGGCCTGAAAACGCTAAAAGTAAGATGATGCTGTTTTCTGACCAACTAGTGAGGAAAACCAGAGGAAACTGCGTTGCTGCTATAGAATCACCAAACCACATGTTTCTTGCTTGGAAACTTGTTTCTGAGTGCTTCTGGTCAAAAGTAACAGCCTAAGTTACAACATGCTGTCAAAATGCTTTTCGGGGCCTGAAAACGCTGAAAGTGACATGATGCTGTTTTCTGACCAACTAGTGAGGAAAACCAGAGGAAACTGCATTGCTGCTATAGAATCACCAAACCACATGTTTCTGGCTTGGAAACTTGTTTCTGAGTGCTTCTGGTCAAAAGTAACAGCCTAAGTTACAACATGCTGTCAAAATGCTTTTCGGGGCCTGAAAACGCTGAAAGTGACATGATGCTGTTTTCTGACCAACTAGTGAGGGAAACCAGAGGACACTCAATTCCTGCTATAGAATCACCAAACCACATGTTTCTGGCTTGGAAACTTGTTTGTGGTCAAAAGTAACAGCCTGTTACAACATGCTCTCAAAATGCTTTTCAAGGACTGAAAACGCTAAAAGTGACATGATGCTGTTTTCTGACCAACTAGTGAGGGAAACCACAGGAATCTGAATTACTGCTATAGAACCACCACAAACCACATGTTTCTGGCTTGGAAACTTGTTTCTGGTCAAAAGTAACAGCCTGTTACAACATGCTCTCAAAATGCTTTTCGAGGACTGAAAACGCTAAAAGTGACATGATGCTGTTTTCTGACCAACTAGTGAGAGAACCAGAGTGAATTAGATTGTTGCTATAGAATCACCAAACCACATGTTTCTGGCTTGGAAACTTGTTTGTGGTCAAAAGTAACAGCCTGTTACAACATGCTCTCAAAATGCTTTTCGGGGCCTGAAAACGCTAAAAGTCAGATGATGCTGTTTTCTGACCAACTAGTGAGGGAAACCACAGGAAACTGAATTACTGCTATAGAATCACCAAACCACATGTTTCTGGCTTGGAAACTTGTTTGTGGTCAAAAGTAACAGCCTGTTACAACATGCTCTCAAAATGCTTTTCGGGGCCTGAAAACGCTAAAAGTGAGATGATGCTGTTTTCTGACCAACTAGTGAGGGAAACCACAGGAAACTGAATTACTGCTATAGAATCACCAAACCACATGTTTCTGGCTTGGAAACTTGTTTGTGGTCAAAAGTAACAGCCTGTTACAACATGCTCTCAAAATGCTTTTCAAGGCCTGAAAACGCTAAAAGTGACATGATGCTGTTTTCTGACCAACTAGTGAGGGAAACCACAGGAAACTGAATTACTGCTATAGAATCACCAAACCACATGTTTCTGGCTTGGAAACTTGTTTGTGGTCAAAAGTAACAGCCTATTACAACATGCTCTCAAAATGCTTTTCGGGGCCTGAAAACGCTAAAAATGAGATGATGCTGTTTTCTGACCAACTAGTGAGAGAACCAGAGTGAATTAGATTGTTGCTATAGAATCACCAAACCACATGTTTCTGGCTTGGAAACTTGTTTGTGGTCAAAAGTAACAGCCTGTTACAACATGCTCTCAAAATGCTTTTCAAGGCCTGAAAACGCTAAAAGTGACATGATGCTGTTTTCTGACCAACTAGTGAGGGAAACCACAGGAAACTGAATTACTGCTATAGAATCACCAAACCACATGTTTCTGGCTTGGAAACTTGTTTCTGAGTGCTTCTGGTCAAAAGTAACAGCCTAAATTGCAACATGCTGTCAAAATGCTTTTCAGGGCCTGAAAACGCTAAAAGTAAGATGATGCTGTTTTCTGACCAACTAGTGAGGAAAACCAGAGGAAACTGCATTGCTGCTATAGAATCACCAAACCACATGTTTCTTGCTTGGAAACTTGTTTCTGAGTGCTTCTGGTCAAAAGTAACAGCCTAAGTTACAACATGCTGTCAAAATGCTTTTCGGGGCCTGAAAACGCTGAAAGTGACATGATGCTGTTTTCTGACCAACTAGTGAGGGAAACCAGAGGACACTCAATTCCTGCTATAGAATCACCAAACCACATGTTTCTGGCTTGGAAACTTGTTTGTGGTCAAAAGTAACAGCCTGTTACAACATGCTCTCAAAATGCTTTTCGAGGACTGAAAACGCTAAAAGTGACATGATGCTGTTTTCTGACCAACTAGTGAGGGAAGCCACAGGAAACTGAATTACTGCTATAGAATCACCAAACCACATGTTTCTGGCTTGGATACTTGTTTCTGGTCAAAAGTAACAGCCTGTTACAGCATGCTCTCAAAATGCTTTTCGAGGACTGAAAACGCTAAAAGTGAGATGATGCTGTTTTCTGACCAACTAGTGAGGGAAACCACAGGAAACTGAATTACTGCTATAGAATCACCAAACCACATGTTTCTGGCGTGGAAACTTGTTTCTGAGTGCTTCTGGTCAAAAGTAACAGCCTAAGTTACAACATGCTCTCAAAATGCTTTTCGGGGCCTGAAAACGCTAAAAGTGAGATGATGCTGTTTTCTCACCAACTAGTCAGGGAAACCACAGGAAACTGAATTACTGCTATAGAATCACCAAACCACATGTTTCTGGCTTGGAAACTTGTTTGTGGTCAAAAGTAACAGCCTATTACAACATGCTCTCAAAATGCTTTTCGGGGCCTGAAAACGCTAAAAATGAGATGATGCTGTTTTCTGACCAACTAGTGAGAGAACCAGAGTGAATTAGATTGTTGCTATAGAATCACCAAACCACATGTTTCTGGCTTGGAAACTTGTTTGTGGTCAAAAGTAACAGCCTGTTACAACATGCTCTCAAAATGCTTTTCAAGGCCTGAAAACGCTAAAAGTGACATGATGCTGTTTTCTGACCAACTAGTGAGGGAAACCACAGGAAACTGAATTACTGCTATAGAATCACCAAACCACATGTTTCTGGCTTGGAAACTTGTTTCTGAGTGCTTCTGGTCAAAAGTAACAGCCTAACTTGCGACATGCTGTAAAAATGCTTTTCAGGGCCTGAAAACGCTAAAAGTAAGATGATGCTGTTTTCTGACCAACTAGTGAGGAAAACCAGAGGAAACTGCAATGCTGCTATAGAATCACCAAACCACATGTTTCTGGCTTGGAAACTTGTTTCTGAGTGCTTCTGGTCAAAAGTAACAGCCTAAGTTACAACATGCTGTCAAAATGCTTTTCGGGGCCTGAAAACGCTGAAAGTGACATGATGCTGTTTTCTGACCAACTAGTGAGGGAAACCAGAGGACACTCAATTCCTGCTATAGAATCACCAAACCACATGTTTCTGGCTTGGAAACTTGTTTGTGGTCAAAAGTAACAGCCTGTTACAACATGCTCTCAAAATGCTTTTCAAGGACTGAAAACGCTAAAAGTGACATGATGCTGTTTTCTGACCAACTAGTGAGAGAACCAGAGTGAATTAGATTGTTGCTATAGAATCACCAAACCACATGTTTCTGGCTTGGAAACTTGTTTGTGGTCAAAAGTAACAGCCTGTTACAACATGCTCTCAAAATGCTTTTCGGGTCCTGAAAACGCTAAAAGTGAGATGATGCTGTTTTCTGACCAACTAGTGAGGGAAACCACAGGAAACTGAATTACTGCTATAGAATCACCAAACCACATGTTTCTGGCTTGGAAACTTGTTTGTGGTCAAAAGTAACAGCCTGTTACAACATGCTCTCAAAATGCTTTTCGAGGACTGAAAACGCTAAAAGTGACATGATGCTGTTTTCTGACCAACTAGTGAGGGAAGCCACAGGAAACTGAATTACTGCTATAGAATCACCAAACCACATGTTTCTGGCTTGGAAACTTGTTTCTGGTCAAAAGTAACAGCCTGTTACAACATGCTCTCAAAATGCTTTTCGAGGACTGAAAACGCTAAAAGTGACATGATGCTGTTTTCTGACCAACTAGTGAGGGAAACCACAGGAAACTGAATTACTGCTATAGAATCACCAAACCACATGTTTCTGGCGTGGAAACTTGTTTCTGAGTGCTTCTGGTCAAAAGTAACAGCCTAAGTTACAACATGCTGTCAAAATGCTTTTCGAGGACTGAAAACGCTAAAAGTGACATGATGCTGTTTTCTGACCAACTAGTGAGGGAAGCCACAGGAAACTGAATTACTGCTATAGAATCACCAAACCACATGTTTCTGGCTTGGAAACTTGTTTCTGAGTGCTTCTGGTCAAAAGTAACAGCCTAACTTGCGACATGCTGTAAAAATGCTTTTCAGGGCCTGAAAACGCTAAAAGTAAGATGATGCTGTTTTCTGACCAACTAGTGAGGAAAACCAGAGGAAACTGCATTGCTGCTATAGAATCACCAAACCACATGTTTCTGGCTTGGAAACTTGTTTCTGAGTGCTTCTGGTCAAAAGTCACAGCCTAAGTTACAACATGCTCTCAAAATGCTTTTCGGGGCCTGAAAACGCTGAAAGTGACATGATGCTGTTTTCTGACCAACTAGTGAGGGAAACCAGAGGACACTCAATTCCTGCTATAGAATCACCAAACCACATGTTTCTGGCTTGGAAATTTGTTTGTGGTCAAAAGTAACAGCCTATTACAACATGCTCTCAAAATGCTTTTCGGGGCCTGAAAACGCTAAAAATGAGATGATGCTGTTTTCTGACCAACTAGTGAGAGAACCAGAGTGAATTAGATTGTTGCTATAGAATCACCAAACCACATGTTTCTGGCTTGGAAACTTGTTTGTGGTCAAAAGTAACAGCCTGTTACAACATGCTCTCAAAATGCTTTTCGAGGACTGAAAACGCTAAAAGTGACATGATGCTGTTTTCTGACCAACTAGTGAGGGAAGCCACAGGAAACTGAATTACTGCTATAGAATCACCAAACCACATGTTTCTGGCTTGGAAACTTGTTTGTGGTCAAAAGTAACAGCCTATTACAACATGCTCTCAAAATGCTTTTCGGGGCCTGAAAACGCTAAAAATGAGATGATGCTGTTTTCTGACCAACTAGTGAGAGAACCAGAGTGAATTAGATTGTTGCTATAGAATCACCAAACCACATGTTTCTGGCTTGGAAACTTGTTTGTGGTCAAAAGTAACAGCCTGTTACAACATGCTCTCAAAATGCTTTTCAAGGCCTGAAAACGCTAAAAGTGACATGATGCTGTTTTCTGACCAACTAGTGAGGGAAACCACAGGAAACTGAATTACTGCTATAGAATCACCAAACCACATGTTTCTGGCGTGGAAACTTGTTTCTGAGTGCTTCTGGTCAAAAGTAACAGCCTAAGTTACAACATGCTGTCAAAATGCTTTTCGAGGACTGAAAACGCTAAAAGTGACATGATGCTGTTTTCTGACCAACTAGTGAGGGAAGCCACAGGAAACTGAATTACTGCTATAGAATCACCAAACCACATGTTTCTGGCTTGGAAACTTGTTTCTGAGTGCTTCTGGTCAAAAGTAACAGCCTAACTTGCGACATGCTGTCAAAATGCTTTTCAGGGCCTGAAAACGCTAAAAGTAAGATGATGCTGTTTTCTGACCAACTAGTGAGGAAAACCAGAGGAAACTGCATTGCTGCTATAGAATCACCAAACCACATGTTTCTGGCTTGGAAACTTGTTTCTGAGTGCTTCTGGTCAAAAGTAACAGCCTAAGTTACAACATGCTGTCAAAATGCTTTTCGGGGCCTGAAAACGCTGAAAGTGACATGATGCTGTTTTCTGACCAACTAGTGAGGGAAACCAGAGGACACTCAATTCCTGCTATAGAATAACCAAACCACATGTTTCTGGCTTGGAAACTTGTTTGTGGTCAAAAGTAACAGCCTGTTACAACATGCTCTCAAAATGCTTTTCAAGGACTGAAAACGCTAAAAGTGACATGATGCTGTTTTCTGACCAACTAGTGAGAGAACCAGAGTGAATTAGATTGTTGCTATAGAATCACCAAACCACATGTTTCTGGCTTGGAAACTTGTTTGTGGTCAAAAGTAACAGCCTGTTACAACATGCTCTCAAAATGCTTTTCGGGGCCTGAAAACGCTAAAAGTGAGATGATGCTGTTTTCTGACCAACTAGTGGGGGAAACCACAGGAAACTGAATTACTGCTATAGAATCACCAAACCACATGTTTCTGGCTTGGAAACTTGTTTGTGGTCAAAAGTAACAGCCTGTTACAACATGCTCTCAAAATGCTTTTCGGGGCCTGAAAACGCTAAAAGTGAGATGATGCTGTTTTCTGACCAACTAGTGGGGGAAACCACAGGAAACTGAATTACTGCTATAGAATCACCAAACCACATGTTTCTGGCTTGGAAACTTGTTTGTGGTCAAAAGTAACAGCCTGTTACAACATGCTCTCAAAATGCTTTTCGAGGACTGAAAACGCTAAAAGTGACATGATGCTGTTTTCTGACCAACTAGTGAGGGAAGCCACAGGAAACTGAATTACTGCTATAGAATCACCAAACCACATGTTTCTGGCTTGGAAACTTGTTTGTGGTCAAAAGTAACAGCCTATTACAACATGCTCTCAAAATGCTTTTCGAGGCCTGAAAACGCTAAAAGTGACATGATGCTGTTTTCTGACCAACTAGTGAGAGAACCAGAGTGAATTAGATTGTTGCTATAGAATCACCAAACCACATGTTTCTGGCTTGGAAACTTGTTTGTGGTCAAAAGTAACAGCCTGTTACAACATGCTCTCAAAATGCTTTTCGGGGCCTGAAAACGCTAAAAGTGAGATGATGCTGTTTTCTGACCAACTAGTGAGGGAAACCACAGGAAACTGAATTACTGCTATAGAATCACCAAACCACATGTTTCTGGCTTGGAAACTTGTTTGTGGTCAAAAGTAACAGCCTGTTACAACATGCTCTCAAAATGCTTTTCGGGGCCTGAAAACGCTAAAAGTGAGATGATGCTGTTTTCTGACCAACTAGTGGGGGAAACCACAGGAAACTGAATTACTGCTATAGAATCACCAAACCACATGTTTCTGGCTTGGAAACTTGTTTGTGGTCAAAAGTAACAGCCTGTTACAACATGCTCTCAAAATGCTTTTCAAGGCCTGAAAACGCTAAAAGTGACATGATGCTGTTTTCTGACCAACTAGTGAGGGAAGCCACAGGAAACTGAATTACTGCTATAGAATCACCAAACCACATGTTTCTGGCTTGGAAACTTGTTTGTGGTCAAAAGTAACAGCCTGTTACAACATGCTCTCAAAATGCTTTTCGAGGACTGAAAACGCTAAAAGTGACATGATGCTGTTTTCTGACCAACTAGTGAGAGAACCAGAGTGAATTAGATTGTTGCTATAGAATCACCAAACCACATGTTTCTGGCTTGGAAACTTGTTTGTGGTCAAAAGTAACAGCCTGTTACAACATGCTCTCAAAATGCTTTTCGGGGCCTGAAAACGCTAAAAGTGAGATGATGCTGTTTTCTGACCAACTAGTGAGGGAAACCACAGGAAACTGAATTACTGCTATAGAATCACCAAACCACATGTTTCTGGCTTGGAAACTTGTTTGTGGTCAAAAGTAACAGCCTGTTACAACATGCTCTCAAAATGCTTTTCGGGGCCTGAAAACGCTAAAAGTGAGATGATGCTGTTTTCTGACCAACTAGTGAGGGAAACCACAGGAAACTGAATTACTGCTATAGAATCACCAATCCACATGTTTCTGGCTTGGAAACTTGTTTGTGGTCAAAAGTAACAGCCTGTTACAACATGCTCTCAAAATGCTTTTCGAGGACTGAAAACGCTAAAAGTGACATGATGCTGTTTTCTGACCAACTAGTGAGGGAAACCACAGGAAACTGAATTACTGCTATAGAATCACCAAACCACATGTTTCTGGCTTGGAAACTTGTTTGTGGTCAAAAGTAACAGCCTGTTACAACATGCTCTCAAAATGCTTTTCGGGGCCTGAAAACGCTAAAAGTGACATGATGCTGTTTTCTGACCAACTAGTGAGGGAAACCACAGGAAACTGAATTACTGCTATAGAATCACCAAACCACATGTTTCTGGCTTGGAAACTTGTTTGTGGTCAAAAGTAACAGCCTGTTACAACATGCTCTCAAAATGCTTTTCGGGGCCTGAAAACGCTAAAAGTGAGATGATGCTGTTTTCTGACCAACTAGTGAGGGAAACCACAGGAAACTGAATTACTGCTATAGAATCACCAAACCACATGTTTCTGGCTTGGAAACTTGTTTGTGGTCAAAAGTAACAGCCTGTTACAACATGCTCTCAAAATGCTTTTCGGGGCCTGAAAACGCTAAAAGTGAGATGATGCTGTTTTCTGACCAACTAGTGAGGGAAACCACAGGAAACTGAATTACTGCTATAGAATCACCAAACCACATGTTTCTGGCTTGGAAACTTGTTTGTGGTCAAAAGTAACAGCCTGTTACAACATGCTCTCAAAATGCTTTTCGAGGACTGAAAACGCTAAAAGTGACATGATGCTGTTTTCTGACCAACTAGTGAGGGAAGCCACAGGAAACTGAATTACTGCTATAGAATCACCAAACCACATGTTTCTGGCTTGGAAACTTGTTTGTGGTCAAAAGTAACAGCCTGTTACAACATGCTCTCAAAATGCTTTTCAAGGCCTGAAAACGCTAAAAGTGACATGATGCTGTTTTCTGACCAACTAGTGAGGGAAACCACAGGAAACTGAATTACTGCTATAGAATCACCAAACCACATGTTTCTGGCTTGGAAACTTGTTTCTGAGTGCTTCTGGTCAAAAGTAACAGCCTAAATTGCAACATGCTGTCAAAATGCTTTTCAGGGCCTGAAAACGCTAAAAGTAAGATGATGCTGTTTTCTGACCAACTAGTGAGGAAAACCAGAGGAAACTGCGTTGCTGCTATAGAATCACCAAACCACATGTTTCTTGCTTGGAAACTTGTTTCTGAGTGCTTCTGGTCAAAAGTAACAGCCTAAGTTACAACATGCTGTCAAAATGCTTTTCGGGGCCTGAAAACGCTGAAAGTGACATGATGCTGTTTTCTGACCAACTAGTGAGGAAAACCAGAGGAAACTGCATTGCTGCTATAGAATCACCAAACCACATGTTTCTGGCTTGGAAACTTGTTTCTGAGTGCTTCTGGTCAAAAGTAACAGCCTAAGTTACAACATGCTGTCAAAATGCTTTTCGGGGCCTGAAAACGCTGAAAGTGACATGATGCTGTTTTCTGACCAACTAGTGAGGGAAACCAGAGGACACTCAATTCCTGCTATAGAATCACCAAACCACATGTTTCTGGCTTGGAAACTTGTTTGTGGTCAAAAGTAACAGCCTGTTACAACATGCTCTCAAAATGCTTTTCAAGGACTGAAAACGCTAAAAGTGACATGATGCTGTTTTCTGACCAACTAGTGAGGGAAACCACAGGAATCTGAATTACTGCTATAGAACCACCACAAACCACATGTTTCTGGCTTGGAAACTTGTTTCTGGTCAAAAGTAACAGCCTGTTACAACATGCTCTCAAAATGCTTTTCGAGGACTGAAAACGCTAAAAGTGACATGATGCTGTTTTCTGACCAACTAGTGAGAGAACCAGAGTGAATTAGATTGTTGCTATAGAATCACCAAACCACATGTTTCTGGCTTGGAAACTTGTTTGTGGTCAAAAGTAACAGCCTGTTACAACATGCTCTCAAAATGCTTTTCGGGGCCTGAAAACGCTAAAAGTCAGATGATGCTGTTTTCTGACCAACTAGTGAGGGAAACCACAGGAAACTGAATTACTGCTATAGAATCACCAAACCACATGTTTCTGGCTTGGAAACTTGTTTGTGGTCAAAAGTAACAGCCTGTTACAACATGCTCTCAAAATGCTTTTCGGGGCCTGAAAACGCTAAAAGTGAGATGATGCTGTTTTCTGACCAACTAGTGAGGGAAACCACAGGAAACTGAATTACTGCTATAGAATCACCAAACCACATGTTTCTGGCTTGGAAACTTGTTTGTGGTCAAAAGTAACAGCCTGTTACAACATGCTCTCAAAATGCTTTTCGAGGACTGAAAACGCTAAAAGTGACATGATGCTGTTTTCTGACCAACTAGCGAGGGAAGCCACAGGAAACTGAATTACTGCTATAGAATCACCAAACCACATGTTTATGGCTTGGAAACTTGTTTCTGGTCAAAAGTAACAGCCTGTTACAGCATGCTCTCAAAATGCTTTTCGAGGACTGAAAACGCTAAAAGTGACATGATGCTGTTTTCTGACCAACTAGTGAGGGAAACCACAGGAAACTGAATTACTGCTATAGAATCACCAAACCACATGTTTCTGGCGTGGAAACTTGTTTCTGAGTGCTTCTGGTCAAAAGTAACAGCCTAAGTTACAACATGCTCTCAAAATGCTTTTCGGGGCCTGAAAACGCTAAAAGTGAGATGATGCTGTTTTCTCACCAACTAGTCAGGGAAACCACAGGAAACTGAATTACTGCTATAGAATCACCAAACCACATGTTTCTGGCTTGGAAACTTGTTTGTGGTCAAAAGTAACAGCCTATTACAACATGCTCTCAAAATGCTTTTCGGGGCCTGAAAACGCTAAAAATGAGATGATGCTGTTTTCTGACCAACTAGTGAGAGAACCAGAGTGAATTAGATTGTTGCTATAGAATCACCAAACCACATGTTTCTGGCTTGGAAACTTGTTTGTGGTCAAAAGTAACAGCCTGTTACAACATGCTCTCAAAATGCTTTTCAAGGCCTGAAAACGCTAAAAGTGACATGATGCTGTTTTCTGACCAACTAGTGAGGGAAACCACAGGAAACTGAATTACTGCTATAGAATCACCAAACCACATGTTTCTGGCTTGGAAACTTGTTTCTGAGTGCTTCTGGTCAAAAGTAACAGCCTAAATTGCAACATGCTGTCAAAATGCTTTTCAGGGCCTGAAAACGCTAAAAGTAAGATGATGCTGTTTTCTGACCAACTAGTGAGGAAAACCAGAGGAAACTGCATTGCTGCTATAGAATCACCAAACCACATGTTTCTGGCTTGGAAACTTGTTTCTGAGTGCTTCTGGTCAAAAGTAACAGCCTAAGTTACAACATGCTGTCAAAATGCTTTTCGGGGCCTGAAAACGCTGAAAGTGACATGATGCTGTTTTCTGACCAACTAGTGAGGGAAACCAGAGGACACTCAATTCCTGCTATAGAATCACCAAACCACATGTTTCTGGCTTGGAAACTTGTTTGTGGTCAAAAGTAACAGCCTGTTACAACATGCTCTCAAAATGCTTTTCGGGGCCTGAAAACGCTAAAAGTGAGATGATGCTGTTTTCTGACCAACTAGTGAGGGAAACCACAGGAAACTGAATTACTGCTATAGAATCACCAAACCACATGTTTCTGGCTTGGAAACTTGTTTCTGAGTGCTTCTGGTCAAAAGTAACAGCCTAAATTGCAACATGCTGTCAAAATGCTTTTCAGGGCCTGAAAACGCTAAAAGTAAGATGATGCTGTTTTCTGACCAACTAGTGAGGAAAACCAGAGGAAACTGCATTGCTGCTATAGAATCACCAAACCACATGTTTCTGGCTTGGAAACTTGTTTCTGAGTGCTTCTGGTCAAAAGTAACAGCCTAAGTTACAACATGCTGTCAAAATGCTTTTCGGGGCCTGAAAACGCTGAAAGTGACATGATGCTGTTTTCTGACCAACTAGTGAGGGAAACCAGAGGACACTCAATTCCTGCTATAGAATCACCAAACCACATGTTTCTGGCTTGGAAACTTGTTTGTGGTCAAAAGTAACAGCCTGTTACAACATGCTCTCAAAATGCTTTTCAAGGACTGAAAACGCTAAAAGTGACATGATGCTGTTTTCTGACCAACTAGTGAGGGAAACCACAGGAATCTGAATTACTGCTATAGAACCACCACAAACCACATGTTTCTGGCTTGGAAACTTGTTTCTGGTCAAAAGTAACAGCCTAAGTTACAACATGCTCTCAAAATGCTTTTCGAGGACTGAAAACGCTAAAAGTGACATGATGCTGTTTTCTGACCAACTAGTGAGAGAACCAGAGTGAATTAGATTGTTGCTATAGAATCACCAAACCACATGTTTCTGGCTTGGAAACTTGTTTGTGGTCAAAAGTAACAGCCTGTTACAACATGCTCTCAAAATGCTTTTCGGGGCCTGAAAACGCTAAAAGTGAGATGATGCTGTTTTCTGACCAACTAGTGAGGGAAACCACAGGAAACTGAATTACTGCTATAGAATCACCAAACCACATGTTTCTGGCTTGGAAACTTGTTTGTGGTCAAAAGTAACAGCCTGTTACAACATGCTCTCAAAATGCTTTTCGAGGACTGAAAACGCTAAAAGTGACATGATGCTGTTTTCTGACCAACTAGTGAGGGAAGCCACAGGAAACTGAATTACTGCTATAGAATCACCAAACCACATGTTTCTGGCTTGGAAACTTGTTTGTGGTCAAAAGTAACAGCCTGTTACAACATGCTCTCAAAATGCTTTTCAAGGCCTGAAAACGCTAAAAGTGACATGATGCTGTTTTCTGACCAACTAGTGAGGGAAACCACAGGAAACTGAATTACTGCTATAGAATCACCAAACCACATGTTTCTGGCTTGGAAACTTGTTTCTGAGTGCTTCTGGTCAAAAGTAACAGCCTAAATTGCAACATGCTGTCAAAATGCTTTTCAGGGCCTGAAAACGCTAAAAGTAAGATGATGCTGTTTTCTGACCAACTAGTGAGGAAAACCAGAGGAAACTGCGTTGCTGCTATAGAATCACCAAACCACATGTTTCTTGCTTGGAAACTTGTTTCTGAGTGCTTCTGGTCAAAAGTAACAGCCTAAGTTACAACATGCTGTCAAAATGCTTTTCGGGGCCTGAAAACGCTGAAAGTGACATGATGCTGTTTTCTGACCAACTAGTGAGGAAAACCAGAGGAAACTGCATTGCTGCTATAGAATCACCAAACCACATGTTTCTGGCTTGGAAACTTGTTTCTGAGTGCTTCTGGTCAAAAGTAACAGCCTAAGTTACAACATGCTGTCAAAATGCTTTTCGGGGCCTGAAAACGCTGAAAGTGACATGATGCTGTTTTCTGACCAACTAGTGAGGGAAACCAGAGGACACTCAATTCCTGCTATAGAATCACCAAACCACATGTTTCTGGCTTGGAAACTTGTTTGTGGTCAAAAGTAACAGCCTGTTACAACATGCTCTCAAAATGCTTTTCAAGGACTGAAAACGCTAAAAGTGACATGATGCTGTTTTCTGACCAACTAGTGAGGGAAACCACAGGAATCTGAATTACTGCTATAGAACCACCACAAACCACATGTTTCTGGCTTGGAAACTTGTTTCTGGTCAAAAGTAACAGCCTGTTACAACATGCTCTCAAAATGCTTTTCGAGGACTGAAAACGCTAAAAGTGACATGATGCTGTTTTCTGACCAACTAGTGAGAGAACCAGAGTGAATTAGATTGTTGCTATAGAATCACCAAACCACATGTTTCTGGCTTGGAAACTTGTTTGTGGTCAAAAGTAACAGCCTGTTACAACATGCTCTCAAAATGCTTTTCGGGGCCTGAAAACGCTAAAAGTCAGATGATGCTGTTTTCTGACCAACTAGTGAGGGAAACCACAGGAAACTGAATTACTGCTATAGAATCACCAAACCACATGTTTCTGGCTTGGAAACTTGTTTGTGGTCAAAAGTAACAGCCTGTTACAACATGCTCTCAAAATGCTTTTCGGGGCCTGAAAACGCTAAAAGTGAGATGATGCTGTTTTCTGACCAACTAGTGAGGGAAACCACAGGAAACTGAATTACTGCTATAGAATCACCAAACCACATGTTTCTGGCTTGGAAACTTGTTTGTGGTCAAAAGTAACAGCCTGTTACAACATGCTCTCAAAATGCTTTTCGAGGACTGAAAACGCTAAAAGTGACATGATGCTGTTTTCTGACCAACTAGCGAGGGAAGCCACAGGAAACTGAATTACTGCTATAGAATCACCAAACCACATGTTTATGGCTTGGAAACTTGTTTCTGGTCAAAAGTAACAGCCTGTTACAGCATGCTCTCAAAATGCTTTTCGAGGACTGAAAACGCTAAAAGTGACATGATGCTGTTTTCTGACCAACTAGTGAGGGAAACCACAGGAAACTGAATTACTGCTATAGAATCACCAAACCACATGTTTCTGGCGTGGAAACTTGTTTCTGAGTGCTTCTGGTCAAAAGTAACAGCCTAAGTTACAACATGCTCTCAAAATGCTTTTCGGGGCCTGAAAACGCTAAAAGTGAGATGATGCTGTTTTCTCACCAACTAGTCAGGGAAACCACAGGAAACTGAATTACTGCTATAGAATCACCAAACCACATGTTTCTGGCTTGGAAACTTGTTTGTGGTCAAAAGTAACAGCCTATTACAACATGCTCTCAAAATGCTTTTCGGGGCCTGAAAACGCTAAAAATGAGATGATGCTGTTTTCTGACCAACTAGTGAGAGAACCAGAGTGAATTAGATTGTTGCTATAGAATCACCAAACCACATGTTTCTGGCTTGGAAACTTGTTTGTGGTCAAAAGTAACAGCCTGTTACAACATGCTCTCAAAATGCTTTTCAAGGCCTGAAAACGCTAAAAGTGACATGATGCTGTTTTCTGACCAACTAGTGAGGGAAACCACAGGAAACTGAATTACTGCTATAGAATCACCAAACCACATGTTTCTGGCTTGGAAACTTGTTTCTGAGTGCTTCTGGTCAAAAGTAACAGCCTAAATTGCAACATGCTGTCAAAATGCTTTTCAGGGCCTGAAAACGCTAAAAGTAAGATGATGCTGTTTTCTGACCAACTAGTGAGGAAAACCAGAGGAAACTGCATTGCTGCTATAGAATCACCAAACCACATGTTTCTGGCTTGGAAACTTGTTTCTGAGTGCTTCTGGTCAAAAGTAACAGCCTAAGTTACAACATGCTGTCAAAATGCTTTTCGGGGCCTGAAAACGCTGAAAGTGACATGATGCTGTTTTCTGACCAACTAGTGAGGGAAACCAGAGGACACTCAATTCCTGCTATAGAATCACCAAACCACATGTTTCTGGCTTGGAAACTTGTTTGTGGTCAAAAGTAACAGCCTGTTACAACATGCTCTCAAAATGCTTTTCGGGGCCTGAAAACGCTAAAAGTGAGATGATGCTGTTTTCTGACCAACTAGTGAGGGAAACCACAGGAAACTGAATTACTGCTATAGAATCACCAAACCACATGTTTCTGGCTTGGAAACTTGTTTCTGAGTGCTTCTGGTCAAAAGTAACAGCCTAAATTGCAACATGCTGTCAAAATGCTTTTCAGGGCCTGAAAACGCTAAAAGTAAGATGATGCTGTTTTCTGACCAACTAGTGAGGAAAACCAGAGGAAACTGCATTGCTGCTATAGAATCACCAAACCACATGTTTCTGGCTTGGAAACTTGTTTCTGAGTGCTTCTGGTCAAAAGTAACAGCCTAAGTTACAACATGCTGTCAAAATGCTTTTCGGGGCCTGAAAACGCTGAAAGTGACATGATGCTGTTTTCTGACCAACTAGTGAGGGAAACCAGAGGACACTCAATTCCTGCTATAGAATCACCAAACCACATGTTTCTGGCTTGGAAACTTGTTTGTGGTCAAAAGTAACAGCCTGTTACAACATGCTCTCAAAATGCTTTTCAAGGACTGAAAACGCTAAAAGTGACATGATGCTGTTTTCTGACCAACTAGTGAGGGAAACCACAGGAATCTGAATTACTGCTATAGAACCACCACAAACCACATGTTTCTGGCTTGGAAACTTGTTTCTGGTCAAAAGTAACAGCCTGTTACAACATGCTCTCAAAATGCTTTTCGAGGACTGAAAACGCTAAAAGTGACATGATGCTGTTTTCTGACCAACTAGTGAGAGAACCAGAGTGAATTAGATTGTTGCTATAGAATCACCAAACCACATGTTTCTGGCTTGGAAACTTGTTTGTGGTCAAAAGTAACAGCCTGTTACAACATGCTCTCAAAATGCTTTTCGGGGCCTGAAAACGCTAAAAGTGAGATGATGCTGTTTTCTGACCAACTAGTGAGGGAAACCACAGGAAACTGAATTACTGCTATAGAATCACCAAACCACATGTTTCTGGCTTGGAAACTTGTTTGTGGTCAAAAGTAACAGCCTGTTACATCATGCTCTCAAAATGCTTTTCGAGGACTGAAAACGCTAAAAGTGACATGATGCTGTTTTCTGACCAACTAGTGAGGGAAGCCACAGGAAACTGAATTACTGCTATAGAATCACCAAACCACATGTTTCTGGCTTGGAAACTTGTTTGTGGTCAAAAGTAACAGCCTGTTACAACATGCTCTCAAAATGCTTTTCAAGGCCTGAAAACGCTAAAAGTGACATGATGCTGTTTTCTGACCAACTAGTGAGGGAAACCACAGGAAACTGAATTACTGCTATAGAATCACCAAACCACATGTTTCTGGCTTGGAAACTTGTTTCTGAGTGCTTCTGGTCAAAAGTAACAGCCTAAATTGCAACATGCTGTCAAAATGCTTTTCAGGGCCTGAAAACGCTAAAAGTAAGATGATGCTGTTTTCTGACCAACTAGTGAGGAAAACCAGAGGAAACTGCGTTGCTGCTATAGAATCACCAAACCACATGTTTCTTGCTTGGAAACTTGTTTCTGAGTGCTTCTGGTCAAAAGTAACAGCCTAAGTTACAACATGCTGTCAAAATGCTTTTCGGGGCCTGAAAACGCTGAAAGTGACATGATGCTGTTTTCTGACCAACTAGTGAGGAAAACCAGAGGAAACTGCATTGCTGCTATAGAATCACCAAACCACATGTTTCTGGCTTGGAAACTTGTTTCTGAGTGCTTCTGGTCAAAAGTAACAGCCTAAGTTACAACATGCTGTCAAAATGCTTTTCGGGGCCTGAAAACGCTGAAAGTGACATGATGCTGTTTTCTGACCAACTAGTGAGGGAAACCAGAGGACACTCAATTCCTGCTATAGAATCACCAAACCACATGTTTCTGGCTTGGAAACTTGTTTGTGGTCAAAAGTAACAGCCTGTTACAACATGCTCTCAAAATGCTTTTCAAGGACTGAAAACGCTAAAAGTGACATGATGCTGTTTTCTGACCAACTAGTGAGGGAAACCACAGGAATCTGAATTACTGCTATAGAACCACCACAAACCACATGTTTCTGGCTTGGAAACTTGTTTCTGGTCAAAAGTAACAGCCTGTTACAACATGCTCTCAAAATGCTTTTCGAGGACTGAAAACGCTAAAAGTGACATGATGCTGTTTTCTGACCAACTAGTGAGAGAACCAGAGTGAATTAGATTGTTGCTATAGAATCACCAAACCACATGTTTCTGGCTTGGAAACTTGTTTGTGGTCAAAAGTAACAGCCTGTTACAACATGCTCTCAAAATGCTTTTCGGGGCCTGAAAACGCTAAAAGTCAGATGATGCTGTTTTCTGACCAACTAGTGAGGGAAACCACAGGAAACTGAATTACTGCTATAGAATCACCAAACCACATGTTTCTGGCTTGGAAACTTGTTTGTGGTCAAAAGTAACAGCCTGTTACAACATGCTCTCAAAATGCTTTTCGGGGCCTGAAAACGCTAAAAGTGAGATGATGCTGTTTTCTGACCAACTAGTGAGGGAAACCACAGGAAACTGAATTACTGCTATAGAATCACCAAACCACATGTTTCTGGCTTGGAAACTTGTTTGTGGTCAAAAGTAACAGCCTGTTACAACATGCTCTCAAAATGCTTTTCGAGGACTGAAAACGCTAAAAGTGACATGATGCTGTTTTCTGACCAACTAGCGAGGGAAGCCACAGGAAACTGAATTACTGCTATAGAATCACCAAACCACATGTTTATGGCTTGGAAACTTGTTTCTGGTCAAAAGTAACAGCCTGTTACAGCATGCTCTCAAAATGCTTTTCGAGGACTGAAAACGCTAAAAGTGACATGATGCTGTTTTCTGACCAACTAGTGAGGGAAACCACAGGAAACTGAATTACTGCTATAGAATCACCAAACCACATGTTTCTGGCGTGGAAACTTGTTTCTGAGTGCTTCTGGTCAAAAGTAACAGCCTAAGTTACAACATGCTCTCAAAATGCTTTTCGGGGCCTGAAAACGCTAAAAGTGAGATGATGCTGTTTTCTCACCAACTAGTCAGGGAAACCACAGGAAACTGAATTACTGCTATAGAATCACCAAACCACATGTTTCTGGCTTGGAAACTTGTTTGTGGTCAAAAGTAACAGCCTATTACAACATGCTCTCAAAATGCTTTTCGGGGCCTGAAAACGCTAAAAATGAGATGATGCTGTTTTCTGACCAACTAGTGAGAGAACCAGAGTGAA
Organism: Epinephelus lanceolatus; assembly: GCF_041903045.1. Classification (NCBI taxonomy): domain Eukaryota; kingdom Metazoa; phylum Chordata; class Actinopteri; order Perciformes; family Serranidae; genus Epinephelus; species Epinephelus lanceolatus. Next base: position 19,413,274 of record NC_135757.1, on the reverse strand, counting down.
TTAGATTGTTGCTATAGAATCACCAAACCACATGTTTCTGGCTTGGAAACTTGTTTGTGGTCAAAAGTAACAGCCTGTTACAACATGCTCTCAAAATGCTTTTCAAGGCCTGAAAACGCTAAAAGTGACATGATGCTGTTTTCTGACCAACTAGTGAGGGAAACCACAGGAAACTGAATTACTGCTATAGAATCACCAAACCACATGTTTCTGGCTTGGAAACTTGTTTCTGAGTGCTTCTGGTCAAAAGTAACAGCCTAAATTGCAACATGCTGTCAAAATGCTTTTCAGGGCCTGAAAACGCTAAAAGTAAGATGATGCTGTTTTCTGACCAACTAGTGAGGAAAACCAGAGGAAACTGCATTGCTGCTATAGAATCACCAAACCACATGTTTCTGGCTTGGAAACTTGTTTCTGAGTGCTTCTGGTCAAAAGTAACAGCCTAAGTTACAACATGCTGTCAAAATGCTTTTCGGGGCCTGAAAACGCTGAAAGTGACATGATGCTGTTTTCTGACCAACTAGTGAGGGAAACCAGAGGACACTCAATTCCTGCTATAGAATCACCAAACCACATGTTTCTGGCTTGGAAACTTGTTTGTGGTCAAAAGTAACAGCCTGTTACAACATGCTCTCAAAATGCTTTTCAAGGACTGAAAACGCTAAAAGTGACATGATGCTGTTTTCTGACCAACTAGTGAGGGAAACCACAGGAATCTGAATTACTGCTATAGAACCACCACAAACCACATGTTTCTGGCTTGGAAACTTGTTTCTGGTCAAAAGTAACAGCCTGTTACAACATGCTCTCAAAATGCTTTTCGAGGACTGAAAACGCTAAAAGTGACATGATGCTGTTTTCTGACCAACTAGTGAGAGAACCAGAGTGAATTAGATTGTTGCTATAGAATCACCAAACCACATGTTTCTGGCTTGGAAACTTGTTTGTGGTCAAAAGTAACAGCCTGTTACAACATGCTCTCAAAATGCTTTTCGAGGACTGAAAACGCTAAAAGTGACATGATGCTGTTTTCTGACCAACTAGTGAGGGAAGCCACAGGAAACTGAATTACTGCTATAGAATCACCAAACCACATGTTTCTGGCTTGGAAACTTGTTTCTGAGTGCTTCTGGTCAAAAGTAACAGCCTAAGTTACAACATGCTGTCAAAATGCTTTTCGGGGCCTGAAAACGCTGAAAGTGACATGATGCTGTTTTCTGACCAACTAGTGAGGGAAACCAGAGGACACTCAATTCCTGCTATAGAATCACCAAACCACATGTTTCTGGCTTGGAAACTTGTTTGTGGTCAAAAGTAACAGCCTGTTACAACATGCTCTCAAAATGCTTTTCAAGGCCTGAAAACGCTAAAAGTGACATGATGCTGTTTTCTGACCAACTAGTGAGGGAAACCACAGGAAACTGAATTACTGCTATAGAATCACCAAACCACATGTTTCTGGCTTGGAAACTTGTTTCTGAGTGCTTCTGGTCAAAAGTAACAGCCTAAATTGCAACATGCTGTCAAAATGCTTTTCAGGGCCTGAAAACGCTAAAAGTAAGATGATGCTGTTTTCTGACCAACTAGTGAGGGAAACCACAGGAAACTGAATTACTGCTATAGAATCACCAAACCACATGTTTCTGGCTTGGAAACTTGTTTGTGGTCAAAAGTAACAGCCTGTTACAACATGCTCTCAAAATGCTTTTCGGGGCCTGAAAACGCTAAAAGTGAGATGATGCTGTTTTCTGACCAACTAGTGAGGGAAACCACAGGAAACTGAATTACTGCTATAGAATCACCAAACCACATGTTTCTGGCTTGGAAACTTGTTTGTGGTCAAAAGTAACAGCCTGTTACAACATGCTCTCAAAATGCTTTTCGAGGACTGAAAACGCTAAAAGTGACATGATGCTGTTTTCTGACCAACTAGTGAGGGAAGCCACAGGAAACTGAATTACTGCTATAGAATCACCAAACCACATGTTTCTGGCTTGGAAACTTGTTTGTGGTCAAAAGTAACAGCCTATTACAACATGCTCTCAAAATGCTTTTCGGGGCCTGAAAACGCTAAAAATGAGATGATGCTGTTTTCTGACCAACTAGTGAGAGAACCAGAGTGAATTAGATTGTTGCTATAGAATCACCAAACCACATGTTTCTGGCTTGGAAACTTGTTTGTGGTCAAAAGTAACAGCCTGTTACAACATGCTCTCAAAATGCTTTTCAAGGCCTGAAAACGCTAAAAGTGACATGATGCTGTTTTCTGACCAACTAGTGAGGGAAACCACAGGAAACTGAATTACTGCTATAGAATCACCAAACCACATGTTTCTGGCTTGGAAACTTGTTTCTGAGTGCTTCTGGTCAAAAGTAACAGCCTAAATTGCAACATGCTGTCAAAATGCTTTTCGAGGACTGAAAACGCTAAAAGTGACATGATGCTGTTTTCTGACCAACTAGTGAGGGAAACCACAGGAAACTGAATTACTGCTATAGAATCACCAAACCACATGTTTCTGGCTTGGAAACTTGTTTCTGAGTGCTTCTGGTCAAAAGTAACAGCCTAACTTGCGACATGCTGTAAAAATGCTTTTCAGGGCCTGAAAACGCTAAAAGTAAGATGATGCTGTTTTCTGACCAACTAGTGAGGAAAACCAGAGGAAACTGCAATGCTGCTATAGAATCACCAAACCACATGTTTCTGGCTTGGAAACTTGTTTCTGAGTGCTTCTGGTCAAAAGTAACAGCCTAAGTTACAACATGCTGTCAAAATGCTTTTCGGGGCCTGAAAACGCTGAAAGTGACATGATGCTGTTTTCTGACCAACTAGTGAGGAAAACCAGAGGAAACTGCATTGCTGCTATAGAATCACCAAACCACATGTTTCTGGCTTGGAAACTTGTTTCTGAGTGCTTCTGGTCAAAAGTAACAGCCTAAGTTACAACATGCTGTCAAAATGCTTTTCGGGGCCTGAAAACGCTGAAAGTGACATGATGCTGTTTTCTGACCAACTAGTGAGGGAAACCAGAGGACACTCAATTCCTGCTATAGAATCACCAAACCACATGTTTCTGGCTTGGAAACTTGTTTGTGGTCAAAAGTAACAGCCTGTTACAACATGCTCTCAAAATGCTTTTCGGGGCCTGAAAACGCTAAAAGTGAGATGATGCTGTTTTCTGACCAACTAGTGAGGGAAACCACAGGAAACTGAATTACTGCTATAGAATCACCAAACCACATGTTTCTGGCTTGGAAACTTGTTTGTGGTCAAAAGTAACAGCCTGTTACAACATGCTCTCAAAATGCTTTTCGAGGACTGAAAACGCTAAAAGTGACATGATGCTGTTTTCTGACCAACTAGTGAGGGAAGCCACAGGAAACTGAATTACTGCTATAGAATCACCAAACCACATGTTTCTGGCTTGGAAACTTGTTTGTGGTCAAAAGTAACAGCCTATTACAACATGCTCTCAAAATGCTTTTCGGGGCCTGAAAACGCTAAAAATGAGATGATGCTGTTTTCTGACCAACTAGTGAGAGAACCAGAGTGAATTAGATTGTTGCTATAGAATCACCAAACCACATGTTTCTGGCTTGGAAACTTGTTTGTGGTCAAAAGTAACAGCCTGTTACAACATGCTCTCAAAATGCTTTTCAAGGCCTGAAAACGCTAAAAGTGACATGATGCTGTTTTCTGACCAACTAGTGAGGGAAACCACAGGAAACTGAATTACTGCTATAGAATCACCAAACCACATGTTTCTGGCTTGGAAACTTGTTTCTGAGTGCTTCTGGTCAAAAGTAACAGCCTAAATTGCAACATGCTGTCAAAATGCTTTTCGAGGACTGAAAACGCTAAAAGTGACATGATGCTGTTTTCTGACCAACTAGTGAGGGAAGCCACAGGAAACTGAATTGCTGCTATAGAATCACCAAACCACATGTTTCTGGCTTGGAAACTTGTTTCTGAGTGCTTCTGGTCAAAAGTAACAGCCTAACTTGCGACATGCTGTAAAAATGCTTTTCAGGGCCTGAAAACGCTAAAAGTAAGATGATGCTGTTTTCTGACCAACTAGTGAGGAAAACCAGAGGAAACTGCAATGCTGCTATAGAATCACCAAACCACATGTTTCTGGCTTGGAAACTTGTTTCTGAGTGCTTCTGGTCAAAAGTAACAGCCTAAGTTACAACATGCTGTCAAAATGCTTTTCGGGGCCTGAAAACGCTGAAAGTGACATGATGCTGTTTTCTGACCAACTAGTGAGGGAAACCAGAGGACACTCAATTCCTGCTATAGAATCACCAAACCACATGTTTCTGGCTTGGAAACTTGTTTGTGGTCAAAAGTAACAGCCTGTTACAACATGCTCTCAAAATGCTTTTCAAGGACTGAAAACGCTAAAAGTGACATGATGCTGTTTTCTGACCAACTAGTGAGAGAACCAGAGTGAATTAGATTGTTGCTATAGAATCACCAAACCACATGTTTCTGGCTTGGAAACTTGTTTGTGGTCAAAAGTAACAGCCTGTTACAACATGCTCTCAAAATGCTTTTCGGGTCCTGAAAACGCTAAAAGTGAGATGATGCTGTTTTCTGACCAACTAGTGAGGGAAACCACAGGAAACTGAATTACTGCTATAGAATCACCAAACCACATGTTTCTGGCTTGGAAACTTGTTTCTGAGTGCTTCTGGTCAAAAGTAACAGCCTAACTTGCGACATGCTGTAAAAATGCTTTTCAGGGCCTGAAAACGCTAAAAGTAAGATGATGCTGTTTTCTGACCAACTAGTGAGGAAAACCAGAGGAAACTGCAATGCTGCTATAGAATCACCAAACCACATGTTTCTGGCTTGGAAACTTGTTTCTGAGTGCTTCTGGTCAAAAGTAACAGCCTAAGTTACAACATGCTGTCAAAATGCTTTTCGGGGCCTGAAAACGCTGAAAGTGACATGATGCTGTTTTCTGACCAACTAGTGAGGAAAACCAGAGGAAACTGCATTGCTGCTATAGAATCACCAAACCACATGTTTCTGGCTTGGAAACTTGTTTCTGAGTGCTTCTGGTCAAAAGTAACAGCCTAAGTTACAACATGCTGTCAAAATGCTTTTCGGGGCCTGAAAACGCTGAAAGTGACATGATGCTGTTTTCTGACCAACTAGTGAGGGAAACCAGAGGACACTCAATTCCTGCTATAGAATCACCAAACCACATGTTTCTGGCTTGGAAACTTGTTTGTGGTCAAAAGTAACAGCCTGTTACAACATGCTCTCAAAATGCTTTTCAAGGCCTGAAAACGCTAAAAGTGACATGATGCTGTTTTCTGACCAACTAGTGAGGGAAACCACAGGAAACTGAATTACTGCTATAGAATCACCAAACCACATGTTTCTGGCTTGGAAACTTGTTTCTGAGTGCTTCTGGTCAAAAGTAACAGCCTAAATTGCAACATGCTGTCAAAATGCTTTTCAGGGCCTGAAAACGCTAAAAGTAAGATGATGCTGTTTTCTGACCAACTAGTGAGGGAAACCACAGGAAACTGAATTACTGCTATAGAATCACCAAACCACATGTTTCTGGCTTGGAAACTTGTTTGTGGTCAAAAGTAACAGCCTGTTACAACATGCTCTCAAAATGCTTTTCGGGGCCTGAAAACGCTAAAAGTGAGATGATGCTGTTTTCTGACCAACTAGTGAGGGAAACCAGAGGACACTCAATTCCTGCTATAGAATCACCAAACCACATGTTTCTGGCTTGGAAACTTGTTTGTGGTCAAAAGTAACAGCCTGTTACAACATGCTCTCAAAATGCTTTTCAAGGACTGAAAACGCTAAAAGTGACATGATGCTGTTTTCTGACCAACTAGTGAGAGAACCAGAGTGAATTAGATTGTTGCTATAGAATCACCAAACCACATGTTTCTGGCTTGGAAACTTGTTTGTGGTCAAAAGTAACAGCCTGTTACAACATGCTCTCAAAATGCTTTTCGGGTCCTGAAAACGCTAAAAGTGAGATGATGCTGTTTTCTGACCAACTAGTGAGGGAAACCACAGGAAACTGAATTACTGCTATAGAATCACCAAACCACATGTTTCTGGCTTGGAAACTTGTTTGTGGTCAAAAGTAACAGCCTGTTACAACATGCTCTCAAAATGCTTTTCGAGGACTGAAAACGCTAAAAGTGACATGATGCTGTTTTCTGACCAACTAGTGAGGGAAGCCACAGGAAACTGAATTACTGCTATAGAATCACCAAACCACATGTTTCTGGCTTGGAAACTTGTTTGTGGTCAAAAGTAACAGCCTAAGTTACAACATGCTCTCAAAATGCTTTTCGAGGCCTGAAAACGCTAAAAGTGACATGATGCTGTTTTCTGACCAACTAGTGAGGGAAGCCACAGGAAACTGAATTACTGCTATAGAATCACCAAACCACATGTTTCTGGCTTGGAAACTTGTTTCTGGTCAAAAGTAACAGCCTGTTACAACATGCTCTCAAAATGCTTTTCGAGGACTGAAAACGCTAAAAGTGACATGATGCTGTTTTCTGACCAACTAGTGAGGGAAACCACAGGAAACTGAATTACTGCTATAGAATCACCAAACCACATGTTTCTGGCTTGGAAACTTGTTTCTGAGTGCTTCTGGTCAAAAGTAACAGCCTAAATTGCAACATGCTGTCAAAATGCTTTTCAGGGCCTGAAAACGCTAAAAGTAAGATGATGCTGTTTTCTGACCAACTAGTGAGGAAAACCAGAGGAAACTGCGTTGCTGCTATAGAATCACCAAACCACATGTTTCTTGCTTGGAAACTTGTTTCTGAGTGCTTCTGGTCAAAAGTAACAGCCTAAGTTACAACATGCTGTCAAAATGCTTTTCGGGGCCTGAAAACGCTGAAAGTGACATGATGCTGTTTTCTGACCAACTAGTGAGGAAAACCAGAGGAAACTGCATTGCTGCTATAGAATCACCAAACCACATGTTTCTGGCTTGGAAACTTGTTTCTGAGTGCTTCTGGTCAAAAGTAACAGCCTAAGTTACAACATGCTGTCAAAATGCTTTTCGGGGCCTGAAAACGCTGAAAGTGACATGATGCTGTTTTCTGACCAACTAGTGAGGGAAACCAGAGGACACTCAATTCCTGCTATAGAATCACCAAACCACATGTTTCTGGCTTGGAAACTTGTTTGTGGTCAAAAGTAACAGCCTGTTACAACATGCTCTCAAAATGCTTTTCAAGGCCTGAAAACGCTAAAAGTGACATGATGCTGTTTTCTGACCAACTAGTGAGGGAAACCACAGGAAACTGAATTACTGCTATAGAATCACCAAACCACATGTTTCTGGCTTGGAAACTTGTTTCTGAGTGCTTCTGGTCAAAAGTAACAGCCTAAATTGCAACATGCTGTCAAAATGCTTTTCAGGGCCTGAAAACGCTAAAAGTAAGATGATGCTGTTTTCTGACCAACTAGTGAGGGAAACCACAGGAAACTGAATTACTGCTATAGAATCACCAAACCACATGTTTCTGGCTTGGAAACTTGTTTGTGGTCAAAAGTAACAGCCTGTTACAACATGCTCTCAAAATGCTTTTCGGGGCCTGAAAACGCTAAAAGTGAGATGATGCTGTTTTCTGACCAACTAGTGAGGGAAACCAGAGGACACTCAATTCCTGCTATAGAATCACCAAACCACATGTTTCTGGCTTGGAAACTTGTTTGTGGTCAAAAGTAACAGCCTGTTACAACATGCTCTCAAAATGCTTTTCAAGGACTGAAAACGCTAAAAGTGACATGATGCTGTTTTCTGACCAACTAGTGAGAGAACCAGAGTGAATTAGATTGTTGCTATAGAATCACCAAACCACATGTTTCTGGCTTGGAAACTTGTTTGTGGTCAAAAGTAACAGCCTGTTACAACATGCTCTCAAAATGCTTTTCGGGTCCTGAAAACGCTAAAAGTGAGATGATGCTGTTTTCTGACCAACTAGTGAGGGAAACCACAGGAAACTGAATTACTGCTATAGAATCACCAAACCACATGTTTCTGGCTTGGAAACTTGTTTGTGGTCAAAAGTAACAGCCTGTTACAACATGCTCTCAAAATGCTTTTCGAGGACTGAAAACGCTAAAAGTGACATGATGCTGTTTTCTGACCAACTAGTGAGGGAAGCCACAGGAAACTGAATTACTGCTATAGAATCACCAAACCACATGTTTCTGGCTTGGAAACTTGTTTCTGAGTGCTTCTGGTCAAAAGTAACAGCCTAAATTGCAACATGCTGTCAAAATGCTTTTCAGGGCCTGAAAACGCTAAAAGTAAGATGATGCTGTTTTCTGACCAACTAGTGAGGGAAACCACAGGAAACTGAATTACTGCTATAGAATCACCAAACCACATGTTTCTGGCTTGGAAACTTGTTTGTGGTCAAAAGTAACAGCCTGTTACAACATGCTCTCAAAATGCTTTTCGGGGCCTGAAAACGCTAAAAGTGAGATGATGCTGTTTTCTGACCAACTAGTGAGGGAAACCAGAGGACACTCAATTCCTGCTATAGAATCACCAAACCACATGTTTCTGGCTTGGAAACTTGTTTGTGGTCAAAAGTAACAGCCTGTTACAACATGCTCTCAAAATGCTTTTCAAGGACTGAAAACGCTAAAAGTGACATGATGCTGTTTTCTGACCAACTAGTGAGAGAACCAGAGTGAATTAGATTGTTGCTATAGAATCACCAAACCACATGTTTCTGGCTTGGAAACTTGTTTGTGGTCAAAAGTAACAGCCTGTTACAACATGCTCTCAAAATGCTTTTCGGGTCCTGAAAACGCTAAAAGTGAGATGATGCTGTTTTCTGACCAACTAGTGAGGGAAACCACAGGAAACTGAATTACTGCTATAGAATCACCAAACCACATGTTTCTGGCTTGGAAACTTGTTTGTGGTCAAAAGTAACAGCCTGTTACAACATGCTCTCAAAATGCTTTTCGAGGACTGAAAACGCTAAAAGTGACATGATGCTGTTTTCTGACCAACTAGTGAGGGAAGCCACAGGAAACTGAATTACTGCTATAGAATCACCAAACCACATGTTTCTGGCTTGGAAACTTGTTTGTGGTCAAAAGTAACAGCCTAAGTTACAACATGCTCTCAAAATGCTTTTCGAGGACTGAAAACGCTAAAAGTGACATGATGCTGTTTTCTGACCAACTAGTGAGGGAAACCACAGGAAACTGAATTACTGCTATAGAATCACCAAACCACATGTTTCTGGCTTGGAAACTTGTTTCTGAGTGCTTCTGGTCAAAAGTAACAGCCTAAATTGCAACATGCTGTCAAAATGCTTTTCAGGGCCTGAAAACGCTAAAAGTAAGATGATGCTGTTTTCTGACCAACTAGTGAGGAAAACCAGAGGAAACTGCGTTGCTGCTATAGAATCACCAAACCACATGTTTCTTGCTTGGAAACTTGTTTCTGAGTGCTTCTGGTCAAAAGTAACAGCCTAAGTTACAACATGCTGTCAAAATGCTTTTCGGGGCCTGAAAACGCTGAAAGTGACATGATGCTGTTTTCTGACCAACTAGTGAGGAAAACCAGAGGAAACTGCATTGCTGCTATAGAATCACCAAACCACATGTTTCTGGCTTGGAAACTTGTTTCTGAGTGCTTCTGGTCAAAAGTAACAGCCTAAGTTACAACATGCTGTCAAAATGCTTTTCGGGGCCTGAAAACGCTGAAAGTGACATGATGCTGTTTTCTGACCAACTAGTGAGGGAAACCAGAGGACACTCAATTCCTGCTATAGAATCACCAAACCACATGTTTCTGGCTTGGAAACTTGTTTGTGGTCAAAAGTAACAGCCTGTTACAACATGCTCTCAAAATGCTTTTCAAGGCCTGAAAACGCTAAAAGTGACATGATGCTGTTTTCTGACCAACTAGTGAGGGAAACCACAGGAAACTGAATTACTGCTATAGAATCACCAAACCACATGTTTCTGGCTTGGAAACTTGTTTCTGAGTGCTTCTGGTCAAAAGTAACAGCCTAAATTGCAACATGCTGTCAAAATGCTTTTCAGGGCCTGAAAACGCTAAAAGTAAGATGATGCTGTTTTCTGACCAACTAGTGAGGGAAACCACAGGAAACTGAATTACTGCTATAGAATCACCAAACCACATGTTTCTGGCTTGGAAACTTGTTTGTGGTCAAAAGTAACAGCCTGTTACAACATGCTCTCAAAATGCTTTTCGGGGCCTGAAAACGCTAAAAGTGAGATGATGCTGTTTTCTGACCAACTAGTGAGGGAAACCAGAGGACACTCAATTCCTGCTATAGAATCACCAAACCACATGTTTCTGGCTTGGAAACTTGTTTCTGGTCAAAAGTAACAGCCTGTTACAACATGCTCTCAAAATGCTTTTCAAGGACTGAAAACGCTAAAAGTGACATGATGCTGTTTTCTGACCAACTAGTGAGAGAACCAGAGTGAATTAGATTGTTGCTATAGAATCACCAAACCACATGTTTCTGGCTTGGAAACTTGTTTGTGGTCAAAAGTAACAGCCTGTTACAACATGCTCTCAAAATGCTTTTCGGGTCCTGAAAACGCTAAAAGTGAGATGATGCTGTTTTCTGACCAACTAGTGAGGGAAACCACAGGAAACTGAATTACTGCTATAGAATCACCAAACCACATGTTTCTGGCTTGGAAACTTGTTTCTGGTCAAAAGTAACAGCCTGTTACAACATGCTCTCAAAATGCTTTTCGAGGACTGAAAACGCTAAAAGTGACATGATGCTGTTTTCTGACCAACTAGTGAGGGAAACCACAGGAAACTGAATTACTGCTATAGAATCACCAAACCACATGTTTCTGGCGTGGAAACTTGTTTCTGAGTGCTTCTGGTCAAAAGTAACAGCCTAAGTTACAACATGCTGTCAAAATGCTTTTCGAGGACTGAAAACGCTAAAAGTGACATGATGCTGTTTTCTGACCAACTAGTGAGGGAAGCCACAGGAAACTGAATTACTGCTATAGAATCACCAAACCACATGTTTCTGGCTTGGAAACTTGTTTCTGAGTGCTTCTGGTCAAAAGTAACAGCCTAACTTGCGACATGCTGTAAAAATGCTTTTCAGGGCCTGAAAACGCTAAAAGTCAGATGATGCTGTTTTCTGACCAACTAGTGAGGAAAACCAGAGGAAACTGCATTGCTGCTATAGAATCACCAAACCACATGTTTCTGGCTTGGAAACTTGTTTCTGAGTGCTTCTGGTCAAAAGTCACAGCCTAAGTTACAACATGCTCTCAAAATGCTTTTCGGGGCCTGAAAACGCTGAAAGTGACATGATGCTGTTTTCTGACCAACTAGTGAGGGAAACCAGAGGACACTCAATTCCTGCTATAGAATCACCAAACCACATGTTTCTGGCTTGGAAATTTGTTTGTGGTCAAAAGTAACAGCCTATTACAACATGCTCTCAAAATGCTTTTCGGGGCCTGAAAACGCTAAAAATGAGATGATGCTGTTTTCTGACCAACTAGTGAGAGAACCAGAGTGAATTAGATTGTTGCTATAGAATCACCAAACCACATGTTTCTGGCTTGGAAACTTGTTTGTGGTCAAAAGTAACAGCCTGTTACAACATGCTCTCAAAATGCTTTTCAAGGCCTGAAAACGCTAAAAGTGACATGATGCTGTTTTCTGACCAACTAGTGAGGGAAACCACAGGAAACTGAATTACTGCTATAGAATCACCAAACCACATGTTTCTGGCGTGGAAACTTGTTTCTGAGTGCTTCTGGTCAAAAGTAACAGCCTAAGTTACAACATGCTGTCAAAATGCTTTTCGAGGACTGAAAACGCTAAAAGTGACATGATGCTGTTTTCTGACCAACTAGTGAGGGAAGCCACAGGAAACTGAATTACTGCTATAGAATCACCAAACCACATGTTTCTGGCTTGGAAACTTGTTTGTGGTCAAAAGTAACAGCCTGTTACAACATGCTCTCAAAATGCTTTTCGGGGCCTGAAAACGCTAAAAGTGACATGATGCTGTTTTCTGACCAACTAGTGAGGGAAACCACAGGAAACTGAATTACTGCTATAGAATCACCAAACCACATGTTTCTGGCTTGGAAACTTGTTTGTGGTCAAAAGTAACAGCCTGTTACAACATGCTCTCAAAATGCTTTTCGAGGACTGAAAACGCTAAAAGTGACATGATGCTGTTTTCTGACCAACTAGTGAGGGAAGCCACAGGAAACTGAATTACTGCTATAGAATCACCAAACCACATGTTTCTGGCTTGGAAACTTGTTTGTGGTCAAAAGTAACAGCCTGTTACAACATGCTCTCAAAATGCTTTTCGGGGCCTGAAAACGCTAAAAGTGAGATGATGCTGTTTTCTGACCAACTAGTGAGGGAAACCACAGGAAACTGAATTACTGCTATAGAATCACCAAACCACATGTTTCTGGCTTGGAAACTTGTTTGTGGTCAAAAGTAACAGCCTGTTACAACATGCTCTCAAAATGCTTTTCGAGGACTGAAAACGCTAAAAGTGACATGATGCTGTTTTCTGACCAACTAGTGAGAGAACCAGAGTGAATTAGATTGTTGCTATAGAATCACCAAACCACATGTTTCTGGCTTGGAAACTTGTTTGTGGTCAAAAGTAACAGCCTGTTACAACATGCTCTCAAAATGCTTTTCAAGGCCTGAAAACGCTAAAAGTGACATGATGCTGTTTTCTGACCAACTAGTGAGGGAAACCACAGGAAACTGAATTACTGCTATAGAATCACCAAACCACATGTTTCTGGCGTGGAAACTTGTTTGTGGTCAAAAGTAACAGCCTGTTACAACATGCTCTCAAAATGCTTTTCGAGGACTGAAAACGCTAAAAGTGACATGATGCTGTTTTCTGACCAACTAGTGAGGGAAGCCACAGGAAACTGAATTACTGCTATAGAATCACCAAACCACATGTTTCTGGCTTGGAAACTTGTTTGTGGTCAAAAGTAACAGCCTAAGTTACAACATGCTCTCAAAATGCTTTTCGAGGCCTGAAAACGCTAAAAGTGACATGATGCTGTTTTCTGACCAACTAGTGAGGGAAGCCACAGGAAACTGAATTACTGCTATAGAATCACCAAACCACATGTTTCTGGCTTGGAAACTTGTTTCTGGTCAAAAGTAACAGCCTGTTACAACATGCTCTCAAAATGCTTTTCGAGGCCTGAAAACGCTAAAAATGAGATGATGCTGTTTTCTGACCAACTAGTGAGAGAACCAGAGTGAATTAGATTGTTGCTATAGAATCACCAAACCACATGTTTCTGGCTTGGAAACTTGTTTGTGGTCAAAAGTAACAGCCTGTTACAACATGCTCTCAAAATGCTTTTCGAGGACTGAAAACGCTAAAAGTGACATGATGCTGTTTTCTGACCAACTAGTGAGAGAACCAGAGTGAATTAGATTGTTGCTGTAGAATCACCAAACCACATGTTTCTGGCTTGGAAACTTGTTTGTGGTCAAAAGTAACAGCCTGTTACAACATGCTCTCAAAATGCTTTTCGGGGCCTGAAAACGCTAAAAGTGAGATGATGCTGTTTTCTGACCAACTAGTGAGGGAAACCACAGGAAACTGAATTACTGCTATAGAATCACCAAACCACATGTTTCTGGCTTGGAAACTTGTTTGTGGTCAAAAGTAACAGCCTGTTACAACATGCTCTCAAAATGCTTTTCGAGGACTGAAAACGCTAAAAGTGACATGATGCTGTTTTCTGACCAACTAGTGAGGGAAGCCACAGGAAACTGAATTACTGCTATAGAATCACCAAACCACATGTTTCTGGCTTGGAAACTTGTTTGTGGTCAAAAGTAACAGCCTAAGTTACAACATGCTCTCAAAATGCTTTTCGAGGCCTGAAAACGCTAAAAGTGACATGATGCTGTTTTCTGACCAACTAGTGAGGGAAGCCACAGGAAACTGAATTACTGCTATAGAATCACCAAACCACATGTTTCTGGCTTGGAAACTTGTTTCTGGTCAAAAGTAACAGCCTGTTACAACATGCTCTCAAAATGCTTTTCGAGGACTGAAAACGCTAAAAGTGACATGATGCTGTTTTCTGACCAACTAGTGAGGGAAACCACAGGAAACTGAATTACTGCTATAGAATCACCAAACCACATGTTTCTGGCGTGGAAACTTGTTTCTGAGTGCTTCTGGTCAAAAGTAACAGCCTAAGTTACAACATGCTGTCAAAATGCTTTTCGAGGACTGAAAACGCTAAAAGTGACATGATGCTGTTTTCTGACCAACTAGTGAGGGAAGCCACAGGAAACTGAATTACTGCTATAGAATCACCAAACCACATGTTTCTGGCTTGGAAACTTGTTTCTGAGTGCTTCTGGTCAAAAGTAACAGCCTAACTTGCGACATGCTGTAAAAATGCTTTTCAGGGCCTGAAAACGCTAAAAGTAAGATGATGCTGTTTTCTGACCAACTAGTGAGGAAAACCAGAGGAAACTGCATTGCTGCTATAGAATCACCAAACCACATGTTTCTGGCTTGGAAACTTGTTTCTGAGTGCTTCTGGTCAAAAGTCACAGCCTAAGTTACAACATGCTCTCAAAATGCTTTTCGGGGCCTGAAAACGCTGAAAGTGACATGATGCTGTTTTCTGACCAACTAGTGAGGGAAACCAGAGGACACTCAATTCCTACTATAGAATCACCAAACCACATGTTTCTGGCTTGGAAATTTGTTTGTGGTCAAAAGTAACAGCCTATTACAACATGCTCTCAAAATGCTTTTCGGGGCCTGAAAACGCTAAAAATGAGATGATGCTGTTTTCTGACCAACTAGTGAGAGAACCAGAGTGAATTAGATTGTTGCTATAGAATCACCAAACCACATGTTTCTGGCTTGGAAACTTGTTTGTGGTCAAAAGTAACAGCCTGTTACAACATGCTCTCAAAATGCTTTTCGAGGACTGAAAACGCTAAAAGTGACATGATGCTGTTTTCTGACCAACTAGTGAGGGAAGCCACAGGAAACTGAATTACTGCTATAGAATCACCAAACCACATGTTTCTGGCTTGGAAACTTGTTTGTGGTCAAAAGTAACAGCCTATTACAACATGCTCTCAAAATGCTTTTCGGGGCCTGAAAACGCTAAAAGTGACATGATGCTGTTTTCTGACCAACTAGTGAGAGAACCAGAGTGAATTAGATTGTTGCTATAGAATCACCAAACCACATGTTTCTGGCTTGGAAACTTGTTTGTGGTCAAAAGTAACAGCCTGTTACAACATGCTCTCAAAATGCTTTTCAAGGCCTGAAAACGCTAAAAGTGACATGATGCTGTTTTCTGACCAACTAGTGAGGGAAACCACAGGAAACTGAATTACTGCTATAGAATCACCAAACCACATGTTTCTGGCGTGGAAACTTGTTTCTGAGTGCTTCTGGTCAAAAGTAACAGCCTAAGTTACAACATGCTGTCAAAATGCTTTTCGAGGACTGAAAACGCTAAAAGTGACATGATGCTGTTTTCTGACCAACTAGTGAGGGAAGCCACAGGAAACTGAATTACTGCTATAGAATCACCAAACCACATGTTTCTGGCTTGGAAACTTGTTTGTGGTCAAAAGTAACAGCCTGTTACAACATGCTCTCAAAATGCTTTTCGGGGCCTGAAAACGCTAAAAGTGACATGATGCTGTTTTCTGACCAACTAGTGAGGGAAACCACAGGAAACTGAATTACTGCTATAGAATCACCAAACCACATGTTTCTGGCTTGGAAACTTGTTTGTGGTCAAAAGTAACAGCCTGTTACAACATGCTCTCAAAATGCTTTTCGAGGCCTGAAAACGCTAAAAATGAGATGATGCTGTTTTCTGACCAACTAGTGAGAGAACCAGAGTGAATTAGATTGTTGCTATAGAATCACCAAACCACATGTTTCTGGCTTGGAAACTTGTTTGTGGTCAAAAGTAACAGCCTGTTACAACATGCTCTCAAAATGCTTTTCGAGGACTGAAAACGCTAAAAGTGACATGATGCTGTTTTCTGACCAACTAGTGAGAGAACCAGAGTGAATTAGATTGTTGCTGTAGAATCACCAAACCACATGTTTCTGGCTTGGAAACTTGTTTGTGGTCAAAAGTAACAGCCTGTTACAACATGCTCTCAAAATGCTTTTCGGGGCCTGAAAACGCTAAAAGTGAGATGATGCTGTTTTCTGACCAACTAGTGAGGGAAACCACAGGAAACTGAATTACTGCTATAGAATCACCAAACCACATGTTTCTGGCTTGGAAACTTGTTTGTGGTCAAAAGTAACAGCCTGTTACAACATGCTCTCAAAATGCTTTTCAAGGCCTGAAAACGCTAAAAGTGACATGATGCTGTTTTCTGACCAACTAGTGAGGGAAACCACAGGAAACTGAATTACTGCTATAGAATCACCAAACCACATGTTTCTGGCGTGGAAACTTGTTTCTGAGTGCTTCTGGTCAAAAGTAACAGCCTAAGTTACAACATGCTGTCAAAATGCTTTTCGAGGACTGAAAACGCTAAAAGTGACATGATGCTGTTTTCTGACCAACTAGTGAGGGAAGCCACAGGAAACTGAATTACTGCTATAGAATCACCAAACCACATGTTTCTGGCTTGGAAACTTGTTTGTGGTCAAAAGTAACAGCCTGTTACAACATGCTCTCAAAATGCTTTTCGGGGCCTGAAAACGCTAAAAGTGACATGATGCTGTTTTCTGACCAACTAGTGAGGGAAACCACAGGAAACTGAATTACTGCTATAGAATCACCAAACCACATGTTTCTGGCTTGGAAACTTGTTTGTGGTCAAAAGTAACAGCCTGTTACAACATGCTCTCAAAATGCTTTTCGAGGACTGAAAACGCTAAAAGTGACATGATGCTGTTTTCTGACCAACTAGTGAGGGAAGCCACAGGAAACTGAATTACTGCTATAGAATCACCAAACCACATGTTTCTGGCTTGGAAACTTGTTTGTGGTCAAAAGTAACAGCCTGTTACAACATGCTCTCAAAATGCTTTTCGGGGCCTGAAAACGCTAAAAGTGACATGATGCTGTTTTCTGACCAACTAGTGAGGGAAACCACAGGAAACTGAATTACTGCTATAGAATCACCAAACCACATGTTTCTGGCTTGGAAACTTGTTTGTGGTCAAAAGTAACAGCCTGTTACAACATGCTCTCAAAATGCTTTTCGAGGACTGAAAACGCTAAAAGTGACATGATGCTGTTTTCTGACCAACTAGTGAGAGAACCAGAGTGAATTAGATTGTTGCTATAGAATCACCAAACCACATGTTTCTGGCTTGGAAACTTGTTTGTGGTCAAAAGTAACAGCCTGTTACAACATGCTCTCAAAATGCTTTTCAAGGCCTGAAAACGCTAAAAGTGACATGATGCTGTTTTCTGACCAACTAGTGAGGGAAACCACAGGAAACTGAATTACTGCTATAGAATCACCAAACCACATGTTTCTGGCGTGGAAACTTGTTTCTGAGTGCTTCTGGTCAAAAGTAACAGCCTAAGTTACAACATGCTGTCAAAATGCTTTTCGAGGACTGAAAACGCTAAAAGTGACATGATGCTGTTTTCTGACCAACTAGTGAGGGAAGCCACAGGAAACTGAATTACTGCTATAGAATCACCAAACCACATGTTTCTGGCTTGGAAACTTGTTTCTGAGTGCTTCTGGTCAAAAGTAACAGCCTAAATTGCAACATGCTGTCAAAATGCTTTTCAGGGCCTGAAAACGCTAAAAGTAAGATGATGCTGTTTTCTGACCAACTAGTGAGGGAAACCACAGGAAACTGAATTACTGCTATAGAATCACCAAACCACATGTTTCTGGCTTGGAAACTTGTTTGTGGTCAAAAGTAACAGCCTGTTACAACATGCTCTCAAAATGCTTTTCGGGGCCTGAAAACGCTAAAAGTGAGATGATGCTGTTTTCTGACCAACTAGTGAGGGAAACCAGAGGACACTCAATTCCTGCTATAGAATCACCAAACCACATGTTTCTGGCTTGGAAACTTGTTTGTGGTCAAAAGTAACAGCCTGTTACAACATGCTCTCAAAATGCTTTTCAAGGACTGAAAACGCTAAAAGTGACATGATGCTGTTTTCTGACCAACTAGTGAGAGAACCAGAGTGAATTAGATTGTTGCTATAGAATCACCAAACCACATGTTTCTGGCTTGGAAACTTGTTTGTGGTCAAAAGTAACAGCCTGTTACAACATGCTCTCAAAATGCTTTTCGGGTCCTGAAAACGCTAAAAGTGAGATGATGCTGTTTTCTGACCAACTAGTGAGGGAAACCACAGGAAACTGAATTACTGCTATAGAATCACCAAACCACATGTTTCTGGCTTGGAAACTTGTTTGTGGTCAAAAGTAACAGCCTGTTACAACATGCTCTCAAAATGCTTTTCGAGGACTGAAAACGCTAAAAGTGACATGATGCTGTTTTCTGACCAACTAGTGAGGGAAGCCACAGGAAACTGAATTACTGCTATAGAATCACCAAACCACATGTTTCTGGCTTGGAAACTTGTTTGTGGTCAAAAGTAACAGCCTGTTACAACATGCTCTCAAAATGCTTTTCGGGGCCTGAAAACGCTAAAAGTGACATGATGCTGTTTTCTGACCAACTAGTGAGGGAAACCACAGGAAACTGAATTACTGCTATAGAATCACCAAACCACATGTTTCTGGCTTGGAAACTTGTTTGTGGTCAAAAGTAACAGCCTGTTACAACATGCTCTCAAAATGCTTTTCGAGGACTGAAAACGCTAAAAGTGACATGATGCTGTTTTCTGACCAACTAGTGAGAGAACCAGAGTGAATTAGATTGTTGCTATAGAATCACCAAACCACATGTTTCTGGCTTGGAAACTTGTTTGTGGTCAAAAGTAACAGCCTGTTACAACATGCTCTCAAAATGCTTTTCAAGGCCTGAAAACGCTAAAAGTGACATGATGCTGTTTTCTGACCAACTAGTGAGGGAAACCACAGGAAACTGAATTACTGCTATAGAATCACCAAACCACATGTTTCTGGCGTGGAAACTTGTTTCTGAGTGCTTCTGGTCAAAAGTAACAGCCTAAGTTACAACATGCTGTCAAAATGCTTTTCGAGGACTGAAAACGCTAAAAGTGACATGATGCTGTTTTCTGACCAACTAGTGAGGGAAGCCACAGGAAACTGAATTACTGCTATAGAATCACCAAACCACATGTTTCTGGCTTGGAAACTTGTTTGTGGTCAAAAGTAACAGCCTGTTACAACATGCTCTCAAAATGCTTTTCGGGGCCTGAAAACGCTAAAAGTGACATGATGCTGTTTTCTGACCAACTAGTGAGGGAAACCACAGGAAACTGAATTACTGCTATAGAATCACCAAACCACATGTTTCTGGCTTGGAAACTTGTTTGTGGTCAAAAGTAACAGCCTGTTACAACATGCTCTCAAAATGCTTTTCGAGGACTGAAAACGCTAAAAGTGACATGATGCTGTTTTCTGACCAACTAGTGAGGGAAGCCACAGGAAACTGAATTACTGCTATAGAATCACCAAACCACATGTTTCTGGCTTGGAAACTTGTTTGTGGTCAAAAGTAACAGCCTGTTACAACATGCTCTCAAAATGCTTTTCGGGGCCTGAAAACGCTAAAAGTGAGATGATGCTGTTTTCTGACCAACTAGTGAGGGAAACCACAGGAAACTGAATTACTGCTATAGAATCACCAAACCACATGTTTCTGGCTTGGAAACTTGTTTGTGGTCAAAAGTAACAGCCTGTTACAACATGCTCTCAAAATGCTTTTCGAGGACTGAAAACGCTAAAAGTGACATGATGCTGTTTTCTGACCAACTAGTGAGAGAACCAGAGTGAATTAGATTGTTGCTATAGAATCACCAAACCACATGTTTCTGGCTTGGAAACTTGTTTGTGGTCAAAAGTAACAGCCTGTTACAACATGCTCTCAAAATGCTTTTCAAGGCCTGAAAACGCTAAAAGTGACATGATGCTGTTTTCTGACCAACTAGTGAGGGAAACCACAGGAAACTGAATTACTGCTATAGAATCACCAAACCACATGTTTCTGGCGTGGAAACTTGTTTGTGGTCAAAAGTAACAGCCTGTTACAACATGCTCTCAAAATGCTTTTCGAGGACTGAAAACGCTAAAAGTGACATGATGCTGTTTTCTGACCAACTAGTGAGGGAAGCCACAGGAAACTGAATTACTGCTATAGAATCACCAAACCACATGTTTCTGGCTTGGAAACTTGTTTGTGGTCAAAAGTAACAGCCTAAGTTACAACATGCTCTCAAAATGCTTTTCGAGGCCTGAAAACGCTAAAAGTGACATGATGCTGTTTTCTGACCAACTAGTGAGGGAAGCCACAGGAAACTGAATTACTGCTATAGAATCACCAAACCACATGTTTCTGGCTTGGAAACTTGTTTGTGGTCAAAAGTAACAGCCTGTTACAACATGCTCTCAAAATGCTTTTCGAGGCCTGAAAACGCTAAAAATGAGATGATGCTGTTTTCTGACCAACTAGTGAGAGAACCAGAGTGAATTAGATTGTTGCTATAGAATCACCAAACCACATGTTTCTGGCTTGGAAACTTGTTTGTGGTCAAAAGTAACAGCCTGTTACAACATGCTCTCAAAATGCTTTTCGAGGACTGAAAACGCTAAAAGTGACATGATGCTGTTTTCTGACCAACTAGTGAGAGAACCAGAGTGAATTAGATTGTTGCTGTAGAATCACCAAACCACATGTTTCTGGCTTGGAAACTTGTTTGTGGTCAAAAGTAACAGCCTGTTACAACATGCTCTCAAAATGCTTTTCGGGGCCTGAAAACGCTAAAAGTGAGATGATGCTGTTTTCTGACCAACTAGTGAGGGAAACCACAGGAAACTGAATTACTGCTATAGAATCACCAAACCACATGTTTCTGGCTTGGAAACTTGTTTGTGGTCAAAAGTAACAGCCTGTTACAACATGCTCTCAAAATGCTTTTCGAGGACTGAAAACGCTAAAAGTGACATGATGCTGTTTTCTGACCAACTAGTGAGGGAAGCCACAGGAAACTGAATTACTGCTATAGAATCACCAAACCACATGTTTCTGGCTTGGAAACTTGTTTGTGGTCAAAAGTAACAGCCTAAGTTACAACATGCTCTCAAAATGCTTTTCGAGGCCTGAAAACGCTAAAAGTGACATGATGCTGTTTTCTGACCAACTAGTGAGGGAAGCCACAGGAAACTGAATTACTGCTATAGAATCACCAAACCACATGTTTCTGGCTTGGAAACTTGTTTCTGGTCAAAAGTAACAGCCTGTTACAACATGCTCTCAAAATGCTTTTCGAGGACTGAAAACGCTAAAAGTGACATGATGCTGTTTTCTGACCAACTAGTGAGGGAAACCACAGGAAACTGAATTACTGCTATAGAATCACCAAACCACATGTTTCTGGCGTGGAAACTTGTTTCTGAGTGCTTCTGGTCAAAAGTAACAGCCTAAGTTACAACATGCTGTCAAAATGCTTTTCGAGGACTGAAAACGCTAAAAGTGACATGATGCTGTTTTCTGACCAACTAGTGAGGGAAGCCACAGGAAACTGAATTACTGCTATAGAATCACCAAACCACATGTTTCTGGCTTGGAAACTTGTTTCTGAGTGCTTCTGGTCAAAAGTAACAGCCTAACTTGCGACATGCTGTAAAAATGCTTTTCAGGGCCTGAAAACGCTAAAAGTAAGATGATGCTGTTTTCTGACCAACTAGTGAGGAAAACCAGAGGAAACTGCATTGCTGCTATAGAATCACCAAACCACATGTTTCTGGCTTGGAAACTTGTTTCTGAGTGCTTCTGGTCAAAAGTCACAGCCTAAGTTACAACATGCTCTCAAAATGCTTTTCGGGGCCTGAAAACGCTGAAAGTGACATGATGCTGTTTTCTGACCAACTAGTGAGGGAAACCAGAGGACACTCAATTCCTACTATAGAATCACCAAACCACATGTTTCTGGCTTGGAAATTTGTTTGTGGTCAAAAGTAACAGCCTATTACAACATGCTCTCAAAATGCTTTTCGGGGCCTGAAAACGCTAAAAATGAGATGATGCTGTTTTCTGACCAACTAGTGAGAGAACCAGAGTGAATTAGATTGTTGCTATAGAATCACCAAACCACATGTTTCTGGCTTGGAAACTTGTTTGTGGTCAAAAGTAACAGCCTGTTACAACATGCTCTCAAAATGCTTTTCGAGGACTGAAAACGCTAAAAGTGACATGATGCTGTTTTCTGACCAACTAGTGAGGGAAGCCACAGGAAACTGAATTACTGCTATAGAATCACCAAACCACATGTTTCTGGCTTGGAAACTTGTTTGTGGTCAAAAGTAACAGCCTATTACAACATGCTCTCAAAATGCTTTTCGGGGCCTGAAAACGCTAAAAGTGACATGATGCTGTTTTCTGACCAACTAGTGAGAGAACCAGAGTGAATTAGATTGTTGCTATAGAATCACCAAACCACATGTTTCTGGCTTGGAAACTTGTTTGTGGTCAAAAGTAACAGCCTGTTACAACATGCTCTCAAAATGCTTTTCAAGGCCTGAAAACGCTAAAAGTGACATGATGCTGTTTTCTGACCAACTAGTGAGGGAAACCACAGGAAACTGAATTACTGCTATAGAATCACCAAACCACATGTTTCTGGCGTGGAAACTTGTTTCTGAGTGCTTCTGGTCAAAAGTAACAGCCTAAGTTACAACATGCTGTCAAAATGCTTTTCGAGGACTGAAAACGCTAAAAGTGACATGATGCTGTTTTCTGACCAACTAGTGAGGGAAGCCACAGGAAACTGAATTACTGCTATAGAATCACCAAACCACATGTTTCTGGCTTGGAAACTTGTTTGTGGTCAAAAGTAACAGCCTGTTACAACATGCTCTCAAAATGCTTTTCGGGGCCTGAAAACGCTAAAAGTGACATGATGCTGTTTTCTGACCAACTAGTGAGGGAAACCACAGGAAACTGAATTACTGCTATAGAATCACCAAACCACATGTTTCTGGCTTGGAAACTTGTTTGTGGTCAAAAGTAACAGCCTGTTACAACATGCTCTCAAAATGCTTTTCGAGGCCTGAAAACGCTAAAAATGAGATGATGCTGTTTTCTGACCAACTAGTGAGAGAACCAGAGTGAATTAGATTGTTGCTATAGAATCACCAAACCACATGTTTCTGGCTTGGAAACTTGTTTGTGGTCAAAAGTAACAGCCTGTTACAACATGCTCTCAAAATGCTTTTCGAGGACTGAAAACGCTAAAAGTGACATGATGCTGTTTTCTGACCAACTAGTGAGAGAACCAGAGTGAATTAGATTGTTGCTGTAGAATCACCAAACCACATGTTTCTGGCTTGGAAACTTGTTTGTGGTCAAAAGTAACAGCCTGTTACAACATGCTCTCAAAATGCTTTTCGGGGCCTGAAAACGCTAAAAGTGAGATGATGCTGTTTTCTGACCAACTAGTGAGGGAAACCACAGGAAACTGAATTACTGCTATAGAATCACCAAACCACATGTTTCTGGCTTGGAAACTTGTTTGTGGTCAAAAGTAACAGCCTGTTACAACATGCTCTCAAAATGCTTTTCAAGGCCTGAAAACGCTAAAAGTGACATGATGCTGTTTTCTGACCAACTAGTGAGGGAAACCACAGGAAACTGAATTACTGCTATAGAATCACCAAACCACATGTTTCTGGCGTGGAAACTTGTTTCTGAGTGCTTCTGGTCAAAAGTAACAGCCTAAGTTACAACATGCTGTCAAAATGCTTTTCGAGGACTGAAAACGCTAAAAGTGACATGATGCTGTTTTCTGACCAACTAGTGAGGGAAGCCACAGGAAACTGAATTACTGCTATAGAATCACCAAACCACATGTTTCTGGCTTGGAAACTTGTTTGTGGTCAAAAGTAACAGCCTGTTACAACATGCTCTCAAAATGCTTTTCGGGGCCTGAAAACGCTAAAAGTGACATGATGCTGTTTTCTGACCAACTAGTGAGGGAAACCACAGGAAACTGAATTACTGCTATAGAATCACCAAACCACATGTTTCTGGCTTGGAAACTTGTTTGTGGTCAAAAGTAACAGCCTGTTACAACATGCTCTCAAAATGCTTTTCGAGGACTGAAAACGCTAAAAGTGACATGATGCTGTTTTCTGACCAACTAGTGAGGGAAGCCACAGGAAACTGAATTACTGCTATAGAATCACCAAACCACATGTTTCTGGCTTGGAAACTTGTTTGTGGTCAAAAGTAACAGCCTGTTACAACATGCTCTCAAAATGCTTTTCGGGGCCTGAAAACGCTAAAAGTGACATGATGCTGTTTTCTGACCAACTAGTGAGGGAAACCACAGGAAACTGAATTACTGCTATAGAATCACCAAACCACATGTTTCTGGCTTGGAAACTTGTTTGTGGTCAAAAGTAACAGCCTGTTACAACATGCTCTCAAAATGCTTTTCGAGGACTGAAAACGCTAAAAGTGACATGATGCTGTTTTCTGACCAACTAGTGAGAGAACCAGAGTGAATTAGATTGTTGCTATAGAATCACCAAACCACATGTTTCTGGCTTGGAAACTTGTTTGTGGTCAAAAGTAACAGCCTGTTACAACATGCTCTCAAAATGCTTTTCAAGGCCTGAAAACGCTAAAAGTGACATGATGCTGTTTTCTGACCAACTAGTGAGGGAAACCACAGGAAACTGAATTACTGCTATAGAATCACCAAACCACATGTTTCTGGCGTGGAAACTTGTTTCTGAGTGCTTCTGGTCAAAAGTAACAGCCTAAGTTACAACATGCTGTCAAAATGCTTTTCGAGGACTGAAAACGCTAAAAGTGACATGATGCTGTTTTCTGACCAACTAGTGAGGGAAGCCACAGGAAACTGAATTACTGCTATAGAATCACCAAACCACATGTTTCTGGCTTGGAAACTTGTTTCTGAGTGCTTCTGGTCAAAAGTAACAGCCTAAATTGCAACATGCTGTCAAAATGCTTTTCAGGGCCTGAAAACGCTAAAAGTAAGATGATGCTGTTTTCTGACCAACTAGTGAGGGAAACCACAGGAAACTGAATTACTGCTATAGAATCACCAAACCACATGTTTCTGGCTTGGAAACTTGTTTGTGGTCAAAAGTAACAGCCTGTTACAACATGCTCTCAAAATGCTTTTCGGGGCCTGAAAACGCTAAAAGTGAGATGATGCTGTTTTCTGACCAACTAGTGAGGGAAACCAGAGGACACTCAATTCCTGCTATAGAATCACCAAACCACATGTTTCTGGCTTGGAAACTTGTTTGTGGTCAAAAGTAACAGCCTGTTACAACATGCTCTCAAAATGCTTTTCAAGGACTGAAAACGCTAAAAGTGACATGATGCTGTTTTCTGACCAACTAGTGAGAGAACCAGAGTGAATTAGATTGTTGCTATAGAATCACCAAACCACATGTTTCTGGCTTGGAAACTTGTTTGTGGTCAAAAGTAACAGCCTGTTACAACATGCTCTCAAAATGCTTTTCGGGTCCTGAAAACGCTAAAAGTGAGATGATGCTGTTTTCTGACCAACTAGTGAGGGAAACCACAGGAAACTGAATTACTGCTATAGAATCACCAAACCACATGTTTCTGGCTTGGAAACTTGTTTGTGGTCAAAAGTAACAGCCTGTTACAACATGCTCTCAAAATGCTTTTCGAGGACTGAAAACGCTAAAAGTGACATGATGCTGTTTTCTGACCAACTAGTGAGGGAAGCCACAGGAAACTGAATTACTGCTATAGAATCACCAAACCACATGTTTCTGGCTTGGAAACTTGTTTGTGGTCAAAAGTAACAGCCTGTTACAACATGCTCTCAAAATGCTTTTCGGGGCCTGAAAACGCTAAAAGTGACATGATGCTGTTTTCTGACCAACTAGTGAGGGAAACCACAGGAAACTGAATTACTGCTATAGAATCACCAAACCACATGTTTCTGGCTTGGAAACTTGTTTGTGGTCAAAAGTAACAGCCTGTTACAACATGCTCTCAAAATGCTTTTCGAGGACTGAAAACGCTAAAAGTGACATGATGCTGTTTTCTGACCAACTAGTGAGAGAACCAGAGTGAATTAGATTGTTGCTATAGAATCACCAAACCACATGTTTCTGGCTTGGAAACTTGTTTGTGGTCAAAAGTAACAGCCTGTTACAACATGCTCTCAAAATGCTTTTCAAGGCCTGAAAACGCTAAAAGTGACATGATGCTGTTTTCTGACCAACTAGTGAGGGAAACCACAGGAAACTGAATTACTGCTATAGAATCACCAAACCACATGTTTCTGGCGTGGAAACTTGTTTCTGAGTGCTTCTGGTCAAAAGTAACAGCCTAAGTTACAACATGCTGTCAAAATGCTTTTCGAGGACTGAAAACGCTAAAAGTGACATGATGCTGTTTTCTGACCAACTAGTGAGGGAAGCCACAGGAAACTGAATTACTGCTATAGAATCACCAAACCACATGTTTCTGGCTTGGAAACTTGTTTCTGAGTGCTTCTGGTCAAAAGTAACAGCCTAAATTGCAACATGCTGTCAAAATGCTTTTCAGGGCCTGAAAACGCTAAAAGTAAGATGATGCTGTTTTCTGACCAACTAGTGAGGGAAACCACAGGAAACTGAATTACTGCTATAGAATCACCAAACCACATGTTTCTGGCTTGGAAACTTGTTTGTGGTCAAAAGTAACAGCCTGTTACAACATGCTCTCAAAATGCTTTTCGGGGCCTGAAAACGCTAAAAGTGAGATGATGCTGTTTTCTGACCAACTAGTGAGGGAAACCAGAGGACACTCAATTCCTGCTATAGAATCACCAAACCACATGTTTCTGGCTTGGAAACTTGTTTGTGGTCAAAAGTAACAGCCTGTTACAACATGCTCTCAAAATGCTTTTCAAGGACTGAAAACGCTAAAAGTGACATGATGCTGTTTTCTGACCAACTAGTGAGAGAACCAGAGTGAATTAGATTGTTGCTATAGAATCACCAAACCACATGTTTCTGGCTTGGAAACTTGTTTGTGGTCAAAAGTAACAGCCTGTTACAACATGCTCTCAAAATGCTTTTCGGGTCCTGAAAACGCTAAAAGTGAGATGATGCTGTTTTCTGACCAACTAGTGAGGGAAACCACAGGAAACTGAATTACTGCTATAGAATCACCAAACCACATGTTTCTGGCTTGGAAACTTGTTTGTGGTCAAAAGTAACAGCCTGTTACAACATGCTCTCAAAATGCTTTTCGAGGACTGAAAACGCTAAAAGTGACATGATGCTGTTTTCTGACCAACTAGTGAGGGAAGCCACAGGAAACTGAATTACTGCTATAGAATCACCAAACCACATGTTTCTGGCTTGGAAACTTGTTTGTGGTCAAAAGTAACAGCCTAAGTTACAACATGCTCTCAAAATGCTTTTCGAGGCCTGAAAACGCTAAAAGTGACATGATGCTGTTTTCTGACCAACTAGTGAGGGAAGCCACAGGAAACTGAATTACTGCTATAGAATCACCAAACCACATGTTTCTGGCTTGGAAACTTGTTTGTGGTCAAAAGTAACAGCCTGTTACAACATGCTCTCAAAATGCTTTTCGAGGCCTGAAAACGCTAAAAATGAGATGATGCTGTTTTCTGACCAACTAGTGAGAGAACCAGAGTGAATTAGATTGTTGCTATAGAATCACCAAACCACATGTTTCTGGCTTGGAAACTTGTTTGTGGTCAAAAGTAACAGCCTGTTACAACATGCTCTCAAAATGCTTTTCGAGGACTGAAAACGCTAAAAGTGACATGATGCTGTTTTCTGACCAACTAGTGAGAGAACCAGAGTGAATTAGATTGTTGCTGTAGAATCACCAAACCACATGTTTCTGGCTTGGAAACTTGTTTGTGGTCAAAAGTAACAGCCTGTTACAACATGCTCTCAAAATGCTTTTCGGGGCCTGAAAACGCTAAAAGTGAGATGATGCTGTTTTCTGACCAACTAGTGAGGGAAACCACAGGAAACTGAATTACTGCTATAGAATCACCAAACCACATGTTTCTGGCTTGGAAACTTGTTTGTGGTCAAAAGTAACAGCCTGTTACAACATGCTCTCAAAATGCTTTTCAAGGCCTGAAAACGCTAAAAGTGACATGATGCTGTTTTCTGACCAACTAGTGAGGGAAACCACAGGAAACTGAATTACTGCTATAGAATCACCAAACCACATGTTTCTGGCGTGGAAACTTGTTTCTGAGTGCTTCTGGTCAAAAGTAACAGCCTAAGTTACAACATGCTGTCAAAATGCTTTTCGAGGACTGAAAACGCTAAAAGTGACATGATGCTGTTTTCTGACCAACTAGTGAGGGAAGCCACAGGAAACTGAATTACTGCTATAGAATCACCAAACCACATGTTTCTGGCTTGGAAACTTGTTTGTGGTCAAAAGTAACAGCCTGTTACAACATGCTCTCAAAATGCTTTTCGGGGCCTGAAAACGCTAAAAGTGACATGATGCTGTTTTCTGACCAACTAGTGAGGGAAACCACAGGAAACTGAATTACTGCTATAGAATCACCAAACCACATGTTTCTGGCTTGGAAACTTGTTTGTGGTCAAAAGTAACAGCCTGTTACAACATGCTCTCAAAATGCTTTTCGAGGACTGAAAACGCTAAAAGTGACATGATGCTGTTTTCTGACCAACTAGTGAGGGAAGCCACAGGAAACTGAATTACTGCTATAGAATCACCAAACCACATGTTTCTGGCTTGGAAACTTGTTTGTGGTCAAAAGTAACAGCCTGTTACAACATGCTCTCAAAATGCTTTTCGGGGCCTGAAAACGCTAAAAGTGACATGATGCTGTTTTCTGACCAACTAGTGAGGGAAACCACAGGAAACTGAATTACTGCTATAGAATCACCAAACCACATGTTTCTGGCTTGGAAACTTGTTTGTGGTCAAAAGTAACAGCCTGTTACAACATGCTCTCAAAATGCTTTTCGAGGACTGAAAACGCTAAAAGTGACATGATGCTGTTTTCTGACCAACTAGTGAGAGAACCAGAGTGAATTAGATTGTTGCTATAGAATCACCAAACCACATGTTTCTGGCTTGGAAACTTGTTTGTGGTCAAAAGTAACAGCCTGTTACAACATGCTCTCAAAATGCTTTTCAAGGCCTGAAAACGCTAAAAGTGACATGATGCTGTTTTCTGACCAACTAGTGAGGGAAACCACAGGAAACTGAATTACTGCTATAGAATCACCAAACCACATGTTTCTGGCGTGGAAACTTGTTTCTGAGTGCTTCTGGTCAAAAGTAACAGCCTAAGTTACAACATGCTGTCAAAATGCTTTTCGAGGACTGAAAACGCTAAAAGTGACATGATGCTGTTTTCTGACCAACTAGTGAGGGAAGCCACAGGAAACTGAATTACTGCTATAGAATCACCAAACCACATGTTTCTGGCTTGGAAACTTGTTTCTGAGTGCTTCTGGTCAAAAGTAACAGCCTAAATTGCAACATGCTGTCAAAATGCTTTTCAGGGCCTGAAAACGCTAAAAGTAAGATGATGCTGTTTTCTGACCAACTAGTGAGGGAAACCACAGGAAACTGAATTACTGCTATAGAATCACCAAACCACATGTTTCTGGCTTGGAAACTTGTTTGTGGTCAAAAGTAACAGCCTGTTACAACATGCTCTCAAAATGCTTTTCGGGGCCTGAAAACGCTAAAAGTGAGATGATGCTGTTTTCTGACCAACTAGTGAGGGAAACCAGAGGACACTCAATTCCTGCTATAGAATCACCAAACCACATGTTTCTGGCTTGGAAACTTGTTTGTGGTCAAAAGTAACAGCCTGTTACAACATGCTCTCAAAATGCTTTTCAAGGACTGAAAACGCTAAAAGTGACATGATGCTGTTTTCTGACCAACTAGTGAGAGAACCAGAGTGAATTAGATTGTTGCTATAGAATCACCAAACCACATGTTTCTGGCTTGGAAACTTGTTTGTGGTCAAAAGTAACAGCCTGTTACAACATGCTCTCAAAATGCTTTTCGGGTCCTGAAAACGCTAAAAGTGAGATGATGCTGTTTTCTGACCAACTAGTGAGGGAAACCACAGGAAACTGAATTACTGCTATAGAATCACCAAACCACATGTTTCTGGCTTGGAAACTTGTTTGTGGTCAAAAGTAACAGCCTGTTACAACATGCTCTCAAAATGCTTTTCGAGGACTGAAAACGCTAAAAGTGACATGATGCTGTTTTCTGACCAACTAGTGAGGGAAGCCACAGGAAACTGAATTACTGCTATAGAATCACCAAACCACATGTTTCTGGCTTGGAAACTTGTTTGTGGTCAAAAGTAACAGCCTGTTACAACATGCTCTCAAAATGCTTTTCGGGGCCTGAAAACGCTAAAAGTGACATGATGCTGTTTTCTGACCAACTAGTGAGGGAAACCACAGGAAACTGAATTACTGCTATAGAATCACCAAACCACATGTTTCTGGCTTGGAAACTTGTTTGTGGTCAAAAGTAACAGCCTGTTACAACATGCTCTCAAAATGCTTTTCGAGGACTGAAAACGCTAAAAGTGACATGATGCTGTTTTCTGACCAACTAGTGAGAGAACCAGAGTGAATTAGATTGTTGCTATAGAATCACCAAACCACATGTTTCTGGCTTGGAAACTTGTTTGTGGTCAAAAGTAACAGCCTGTTACAACATGCTCTCAAAATGCTTTTCAAGGCCTGAAAACGCTAAAAGTGACATGATGCTGTTTTCTGACCAACTAGTGAGGGAAACCACAGGAAACTGAATTACTGCTATAGAATCACCAAACCACATGTTTCTGGCGTGGAAACTTGTTTCTGAGTGCTTCTGGTCAAAAGTAACAGCCTAAGTTACAACATGCTGTCAAAATGCTTTTCGAGGACTGAAAACGCTAAAAGTGACATGATGCTGTTTTCTGACCAACTAGTGAGGGAAGCCACAGGAAACTGAATTACTGCTATAGAATCACCAAACCACATGTTTCTGGCTTGGAAACTTGTTTGTGGTCAAAAGTAACAGCCTGTTACAACATGCTCTCAAAATGCTTTTCGGGGCCTGAAAACGCTAAAAGTGACATGATGCTGTTTTCTGACCAACTAGTGAGGGAAACC
Organism: Epinephelus lanceolatus; assembly: GCF_041903045.1. NCBI lineage: Eukaryota > Metazoa > Chordata > Actinopteri > Perciformes > Serranidae > Epinephelus > Epinephelus lanceolatus. The sequence goes on along the minus strand of NC_135757.1, from coordinate 19,381,919 downwards.
ACAGGAAACTGAATTACTGCTATAGAATCACCAAACCACATGTTTCTGGCTTGGAAACTTGTTTGTGGTCAAAAGTAACAGCCTGTTACAACATGCTCTCAAAATGCTTTTCGAGGACTGAAAACGCTAAAAGTGACATGATGCTGTTTTCTGACCAACTAGTGAGGGAAGCCACAGGAAACTGAATTACTGCTATAGAATCACCAAACCACATGTTTCTGGCTTGGAAACTTGTTTGTGGTCAAAAGTAACAGCCTGTTACAACATGCTCTCAAAATGCTTTTCGGGGCCTGAAAACGCTAAAAGTGACATGATGCTGTTTTCTGACCAACTAGTGAGGGAAACCACAGGAAACTGAATTACTGCTATAGAATCACCAAACCACATGTTTCTGGCTTGGAAACTTGTTTGTGGTCAAAAGTAACAGCCTGTTACAACATGCTCTCAAAATGCTTTTCGAGGACTGAAAACGCTAAAAGTGACATGATGCTGTTTTCTGACCAACTAGTGAGAGAACCAGAGTGAATTAGATTGTTGCTATAGAATCACCAAACCACATGTTTCTGGCTTGGAAACTTGTTTGTGGTCAAAAGTAACAGCCTGTTACAACATGCTCTCAAAATGCTTTTCAAGGCCTGAAAACGCTAAAAGTGACATGATGCTGTTTTCTGACCAACTAGTGAGGGAAACCACAGGAAACTGAATTACTGCTATAGAATCACCAAACCACATGTTTCTGGCGTGGAAACTTGTTTCTGAGTGCTTCTGGTCAAAAGTAACAGCCTAAGTTACAACATGCTGTCAAAATGCTTTTCGAGGACTGAAAACGCTAAAAGTGACATGATGCTGTTTTCTGACCAACTAGTGAGGGAAGCCACAGGAAACTGAATTACTGCTATAGAATCACCAAACCACATGTTTCTGGCTTGGAAACTTGTTTCTGAGTGCTTCTGGTCAAAAGTAACAGCCTAAATTGCAACATGCTGTCAAAATGCTTTTCAGGGCCTGAAAACGCTAAAAGTAAGATGATGCTGTTTTCTGACCAACTAGTGAGGGAAACCACAGGAAACTGAATTACTGCTATAGAATCACCAAACCACATGTTTCTGGCTTGGAAACTTGTTTGTGGTCAAAAGTAACAGCCTGTTACAACATGCTCTCAAAATGCTTTTCGGGGCCTGAAAACGCTAAAAGTGAGATGATGCTGTTTTCTGACCAACTAGTGAGGGAAACCAGAGGACACTCAATTCCTGCTATAGAATCACCAAACCACATGTTTCTGGCTTGGAAACTTGTTTGTGGTCAAAAGTAACAGCCTGTTACAACATGCTCTCAAAATGCTTTTCAAGGACTGAAAACGCTAAAAGTGACATGATGCTGTTTTCTGACCAACTAGTGAGAGAACCAGAGTGAATTAGATTGTTGCTATAGAATCACCAAACCACATGTTTCTGGCTTGGAAACTTGTTTGTGGTCAAAAGTAACAGCCTGTTACAACATGCTCTCAAAATGCTTTTCGGGTCCTGAAAACGCTAAAAGTGAGATGATGCTGTTTTCTGACCAACTAGTGAGGGAAACCACAGGAAACTGAATTACTGCTATAGAATCACCAAACCACATGTTTCTGGCTTGGAAACTTGTTTGTGGTCAAAAGTAACAGCCTGTTACAACATGCTCTCAAAATGCTTTTCGAGGACTGAAAACGCTAAAAGTGACATGATGCTGTTTTCTGACCAACTAGTGAGGGAAGCCACAGGAAACTGAATTACTGCTATAGAATCACCAAACCACATGTTTCTGGCTTGGAAACTTGTTTGTGGTCAAAAGTAACAGCCTGTTACAACATGCTCTCAAAATGCTTTTCGGGGCCTGAAAACGCTAAAAGTGACATGATGCTGTTTTCTGACCAACTAGTGAGGGAAACCACAGGAAACTGAATTACTGCTATAGAATCACCAAACCACATGTTTCTGGCTTGGAAACTTGTTTGTGGTCAAAAGTAACAGCCTGTTACAACATGCTCTCAAAATGCTTTTCGAGGACTGAAAACGCTAAAAGTGACATGATGCTGTTTTCTGACCAACTAGTGAGAGAACCAGAGTGAATTAGATTGTTGCTATAGAATCACCAAACCACATGTTTCTGGCTTGGAAACTTGTTTGTGGTCAAAAGTAACAGCCTGTTACAACATGCTCTCAAAATGCTTTTCAAGGCCTGAAAACGCTAAAAGTGACATGATGCTGTTTTCTGACCAACTAGTGAGGGAAACCACAGGAAACTGAATTACTGCTATAGAATCACCAAACCACATGTTTCTGGCGTGGAAACTTGTTTCTGAGTGCTTCTGGTCAAAAGTAACAGCCTAAGTTACAACATGCTGTCAAAATGCTTTTCGAGGACTGAAAACGCTAAAAGTGACATGATGCTGTTTTCTGACCAACTAGTGAGGGAAGCCACAGGAAACTGAATTACTGCTATAGAATCACCAAACCACATGTTTCTGGCTTGGAAACTTGTTTCTGAGTGCTTCTGGTCAAAAGTAACAGCCTAAATTGCAACATGCTGTCAAAATGCTTTTCAGGGCCTGAAAACGCTAAAAGTAAGATGATGCTGTTTTCTGACCAACTAGTGAGGGAAACCACAGGAAACTGAATTACTGCTATAGAATCACCAAACCACATGTTTCTGGCTTGGAAACTTGTTTGTGGTCAAAAGTAACAGCCTGTTACAACATGCTCTCAAAATGCTTTTCGGGGCCTGAAAACGCTAAAAGTGAGATGATGCTGTTTTCTGACCAACTAGTGAGGGAAACCAGAGGACACTCAATTCCTGCTATAGAATCACCAAACCACATGTTTCTGGCTTGGAAACTTGTTTGTGGTCAAAAGTAACAGCCTGTTACAACATGCTCTCAAAATGCTTTTCAAGGACTGAAAACGCTAAAAGTGACATGATGCTGTTTTCTGACCAACTAGTGAGAGAACCAGAGTGAATTAGATTGTTGCTATAGAATCACCAAACCACATGTTTCTGGCTTGGAAACTTGTTTGTGGTCAAAAGTAACAGCCTGTTACAACATGCTCTCAAAATGCTTTTCGGGTCCTGAAAACGCTAAAAGTGAGATGATGCTGTTTTCTGACCAACTAGTGAGGGAAACCACAGGAAACTGAATTACTGCTATAGAATCACCAAACCACATGTTTCTGGCTTGGAAACTTGTTTGTGGTCAAAAGTAACAGCCTGTTACAACATGCTCTCAAAATGCTTTTCGAGGACTGAAAACGCTAAAAGTGACATGATGCTGTTTTCTGACCAACTAGTGAGGGAAGCCACAGGAAACTGAATTACTGCTATAGAATCACCAAACCACATGTTTCTGGCTTGGAAACTTGTTTGTGGTCAAAAGTAACAGCCTAAGTTACAACATGCTCTCAAAATGCTTTTCGAGGCCTGAAAACGCTAAAAGTGACATGATGCTGTTTTCTGACCAACTAGTGAGGGAAGCCACAGGAAACTGAATTACTGCTATAGAATCACCAAACCACATGTTTCTGGCTTGGAAACTTGTTTGTGGTCAAAAGTAACAGCCTGTTACAACATGCTCTCAAAATGCTTTTCGAGGCCTGAAAACGCTAAAAATGAGATGATGCTGTTTTCTGACCAACTAGTGAGAGAACCAGAGTGAATTAGATTGTTGCTATAGAATCACCAAACCACATGTTTCTGGCTTGGAAACTTGTTTGTGGTCAAAAGTAACAGCCTGTTACAACATGCTCTCAAAATGCTTTTCGAGGACTGAAAACGCTAAAAGTGACATGATGCTGTTTTCTGACCAACTAGTGAGAGAACCAGAGTGAATTAGATTGTTGCTGTAGAATCACCAAACCACATGTTTCTGGCTTGGAAACTTGTTTGTGGTCAAAAGTAACAGCCTGTTACAACATGCTCTCAAAATGCTTTTCGGGGCCTGAAAACGCTAAAAGTGAGATGATGCTGTTTTCTGACCAACTAGTGAGGGAAACCACAGGAAACTGAATTACTGCTATAGAATCACCAAACCACATGTTTCTGGCTTGGAAACTTGTTTGTGGTCAAAAGTAACAGCCTGTTACAACATGCTCTCAAAATGCTTTTCAAGGCCTGAAAACGCTAAAAGTGACATGATGCTGTTTTCTGACCAACTAGTGAGGGAAACCACAGGAAACTGAATTACTGCTATAGAATCACCAAACCACATGTTTCTGGCGTGGAAACTTGTTTCTGAGTGCTTCTGGTCAAAAGTAACAGCCTAAGTTACAACATGCTGTCAAAATGCTTTTCGAGGACTGAAAACGCTAAAAGTGACATGATGCTGTTTTCTGACCAACTAGTGAGGGAAGCCACAGGAAACTGAATTACTGCTATAGAATCACCAAACCACATGTTTCTGGCTTGGAAACTTGTTTGTGGTCAAAAGTAACAGCCTGTTACAACATGCTCTCAAAATGCTTTTCGGGGCCTGAAAACGCTAAAAGTGACATGATGCTGTTTTCTGACCAACTAGTGAGGGAAACCACAGGAAACTGAATTACTGCTATAGAATCACCAAACCACATGTTTCTGGCTTGGAAACTTGTTTGTGGTCAAAAGTAACAGCCTGTTACAACATGCTCTCAAAATGCTTTTCGAGGACTGAAAACGCTAAAAGTGACATGATGCTGTTTTCTGACCAACTAGTGAGGGAAGCCACAGGAAACTGAATTACTGCTATAGAATCACCAAACCACATGTTTCTGGCTTGGAAACTTGTTTGTGGTCAAAAGTAACAGCCTGTTACAACATGCTCTCAAAATGCTTTTCGGGGCCTGAAAACGCTAAAAGTGACATGATGCTGTTTTCTGACCAACTAGTGAGGGAAACCACAGGAAACTGAATTACTGCTATAGAATCACCAAACCACATGTTTCTGGCTTGGAAACTTGTTTGTGGTCAAAAGTAACAGCCTGTTACAACATGCTCTCAAAATGCTTTTCGAGGACTGAAAACGCTAAAAGTGACATGATGCTGTTTTCTGACCAACTAGTGAGAGAACCAGAGTGAATTAGATTGTTGCTATAGAATCACCAAACCACATGTTTCTGGCTTGGAAACTTGTTTGTGGTCAAAAGTAACAGCCTGTTACAACATGCTCTCAAAATGCTTTTCAAGGCCTGAAAACGCTAAAAGTGACATGATGCTGTTTTCTGACCAACTAGTGAGGGAAACCACAGGAAACTGAATTACTGCTATAGAATCACCAAACCACATGTTTCTGGCGTGGAAACTTGTTTCTGAGTGCTTCTGGTCAAAAGTAACAGCCTAAGTTACAACATGCTGTCAAAATGCTTTTCGAGGACTGAAAACGCTAAAAGTGACATGATGCTGTTTTCTGACCAACTAGTGAGGGAAGCCACAGGAAACTGAATTACTGCTATAGAATCACCAAACCACATGTTTCTGGCTTGGAAACTTGTTTCTGAGTGCTTCTGGTCAAAAGTAACAGCCTAAATTGCAACATGCTGTCAAAATGCTTTTCAGGGCCTGAAAACGCTAAAAGTAAGATGATGCTGTTTTCTGACCAACTAGTGAGGGAAACCACAGGAAACTGAATTACTGCTATAGAATCACCAAACCACATGTTTCTGGCTTGGAAACTTGTTTGTGGTCAAAAGTAACAGCCTGTTACAACATGCTCTCAAAATGCTTTTCGGGGCCTGAAAACGCTAAAAGTGAGATGATGCTGTTTTCTGACCAACTAGTGAGGGAAACCAGAGGACACTCAATTCCTGCTATAGAATCACCAAACCACATGTTTCTGGCTTGGAAACTTGTTTGTGGTCAAAAGTAACAGCCTGTTACAACATGCTCTCAAAATGCTTTTCAAGGACTGAAAACGCTAAAAGTGACATGATGCTGTTTTCTGACCAACTAGTGAGAGAACCAGAGTGAATTAGATTGTTGCTATAGAATCACCAAACCACATGTTTCTGGCTTGGAAACTTGTTTGTGGTCAAAAGTAACAGCCTGTTACAACATGCTCTCAAAATGCTTTTCGGGTCCTGAAAACGCTAAAAGTGAGATGATGCTGTTTTCTGACCAACTAGTGAGGGAAACCACAGGAAACTGAATTACTGCTATAGAATCACCAAACCACATGTTTCTGGCTTGGAAACTTGTTTGTGGTCAAAAGTAACAGCCTGTTACAACATGCTCTCAAAATGCTTTTCGAGGACTGAAAACGCTAAAAGTGACATGATGCTGTTTTCTGACCAACTAGTGAGGGAAGCCACAGGAAACTGAATTACTGCTATAGAATCACCAAACCACATGTTTCTGGCTTGGAAACTTGTTTGTGGTCAAAAGTAACAGCCTAAGTTACAACATGCTCTCAAAATGCTTTTCGAGGCCTGAAAACGCTAAAAGTGACATGATGCTGTTTTCTGACCAACTAGTGAGGGAAGCCACAGGAAACTGAATTACTGCTATAGAATCACCAAACCACATGTTTCTGGCTTGGAAACTTGTTTCTGGTCAAAAGTAACAGCCTGTTACAACATGCTCTCAAAATGCTTTTCGAGGCCTGAAAACGCTAAAAATGAGATGATGCTGTTTTCTGACCAACTAGTGAGAGAACCAGAGTGAATTAGATTGTTGCTATAGAATCACCAAACCACATGTTTCTGGCTTGGAAACTTGTTTGTGGTCAAAAGTAACAGCCTGTTACAACATGCTCTCAAAATGCTTTTCGAGGACTGAAAACGCTAAAAGTGACATGATGCTGTTTTCTGACCAACTAGTGAGAGAACCAGAGTGAATTAGATTGTTGCTGTAGAATCACCAAACCACATGTTTCTGGCTTGGAAACTTGTTTGTGGTCAAAAGTAACAGCCTGTTACAACATGCTCTCAAAATGCTTTTCGGGGCCTGAAAACGCTAAAAGTGAGATGATGCTGTTTTCTGACCAACTAGTGAGGGAAACCACAGGAAACTGAATTACTGCTATAGAATCACCAAACCACATGTTTCTGGCTTGGAAACTTGTTTCTGAGTGCTTCTGGTCAAAAGTAACAGCCTAAATTGCAACATGCTGTCAAAATGCTTTTCAGGGCCTGAAAACGCTAAAAGTAAGATGATGCTGTTTTCTGACCAACTAGTGAGGGAAACCACAGGAAACTGAATTACTGCTATAGAATCACCAAACCACATGTTTCTGGCTTGGAAACTTGTTTGTGGTCAAAAGTAACAGCCTGTTACAACATGCTCTCAAAATGCTTTTCGGGGCCTGAAAACGCTAAAAGTGAGATGATGCTGTTTTCTGACCAACTAGTGAGGGAAACCAGAGGACACTCAATTCCTGCTATAGAATCACCAAACCACATGTTTCTGGCTTGGAAACTTGTTTGTGGTCAAAAGTAACAGCCTGTTACAACATGCTCTCAAAATGCTTTTCAAGGACTGAAAACGCTAAAAGTGACATGATGCTGTTTTCTGACCAACTAGTGAGAGAACCAGAGTGAATTAGATTGTTGCTATAGAATCACCAAACCACATGTTTCTGGCTTGGAAACTTGTTTGTGGTCAAAAGTAACAGCCTGTTACAACATGCTCTCAAAATGCTTTTCGGGTCCTGAAAACGCTAAAAGTGAGATGATGCTGTTTTCTGACCAACTAGTGAGGGAAACCACAGGAAACTGAATTACTGCTATAGAATCACCAAACCACATGTTTCTGGCTTGGAAACTTGTTTGTGGTCAAAAGTAACAGCCTGTTACAACATGCTCTCAAAATGCTTTTCGAGGACTGAAAACGCTAAAAGTGACATGATGCTGTTTTCTGACCAACTAGTGAGGGAAGCCACAGGAAACTGAATTACTGCTATAGAATCACCAAACCACATGTTTCTGGCTTGGAAACTTGTTTGTGGTCAAAAGTAACAGCCTGTTACAACATGCTCTCAAAATGCTTTTCGGGGCCTGAAAACGCTAAAAGTGACATGATGCTGTTTTCTGACCAACTAGTGAGGGAAACCACAGGAAACTGAATTACTGCTATAGAATCACCAAACCACATGTTTCTGGCTTGGAAACTTGTTTGTGGTCAAAAGTAACAGCCTGTTACAACATGCTCTCAAAATGCTTTTCGAGGACTGAAAACGCTAAAAGTGACATGATGCTGTTTTCTGACCAACTAGTGAGAGAACCAGAGTGAATTAGATTGTTGCTATAGAATCACCAAACCACATGTTTCTGGCTTGGAAACTTGTTTGTGGTCAAAAGTAACAGCCTGTTACAACATGCTCTCAAAATGCTTTTCAAGGCCTGAAAACGCTAAAAGTGACATGATGCTGTTTTCTGACCAACTAGTGAGGGAAACCACAGGAAACTGAATTACTGCTATAGAATCACCAAACCACATGTTTCTGGCGTGGAAACTTGTTTCTGAGTGCTTCTGGTCAAAAGTAACAGCCTAAGTTACAACATGCTGTCAAAATGCTTTTCGAGGACTGAAAACGCTAAAAGTGACATGATGCTGTTTTCTGACCAACTAGTGAGGGAAGCCACAGGAAACTGAATTACTGCTATAGAATCACCAAACCACATGTTTCTGGCTTGGAAACTTGTTTCTGAGTGCTTCTGGTCAAAAGTAACAGCCTAAATTGCAACATGCTGTCAAAATGCTTTTCAGGGCCTGAAAACGCTAAAAGTAAGATGATGCTGTTTTCTGACCAACTAGTGAGGGAAACCACAGGAAACTGAATTACTGCTATAGAATCACCAAACCACATGTTTCTGGCTTGGAAACTTGTTTGTGGTCAAAAGTAACAGCCTGTTACAACATGCTCTCAAAATGCTTTTCGGGGCCTGAAAACGCTAAAAGTGAGATGATGCTGTTTTCTGACCAACTAGTGAGGGAAACCAGAGGACACTCAATTCCTGCTATAGAATCACCAAACCACATGTTTCTGGCTTGGAAACTTGTTTGTGGTCAAAAGTAACAGCCTGTTACAACATGCTCTCAAAATGCTTTTCAAGGACTGAAAACGCTAAAAGTGACATGATGCTGTTTTCTGACCAACTAGTGAGAGAACCAGAGTGAATTAGATTGTTGCTATAGAATCACCAAACCACATGTTTCTGGCTTGGAAACTTGTTTGTGGTCAAAAGTAACAGCCTGTTACAACATGCTCTCAAAATGCTTTTCGGGTCCTGAAAACGCTAAAAGTGAGATGATGCTGTTTTCTGACCAACTAGTGAGGGAAACCACAGGAAACTGAATTACTGCTATAGAATCACCAAACCACATGTTTCTGGCTTGGAAACTTGTTTGTGGTCAAAAGTAACAGCCTGTTACAACATGCTCTCAAAATGCTTTTCGAGGACTGAAAACGCTAAAAGTGACATGATGCTGTTTTCTGACCAACTAGTGAGGGAAGCCACAGGAAACTGAATTACTGCTATAGAATCACCAAACCACATGTTTCTGGCTTGGAAACTTGTTTGTGGTCAAAAGTAACAGCCTAAGTTACAACATGCTCTCAAAATGCTTTTCGAGGCCTGAAAACGCTAAAAGTGACATGATGCTGTTTTCTGACCAACTAGTGAGGGAAGCCACAGGAAACTGAATTACTGCTATAGAATCACCAAACCACATGTTTCTGGCTTGGAAACTTGTTTCTGGTCAAAAGTAACAGCCTGTTACAACATGCTCTCAAAATGCTTTTCGAGGCCTGAAAACGCTAAAAATGAGATGATGCTGTTTTCTGACCAACTAGTGAGAGAACCAGAGTGAATTAGATTGTTGCTATAGAATCACCAAACCACATGTTTCTGGCTTGGAAACTTGTTTGTGGTCAAAAGTAACAGCCTGTTACAACATGCTCTCAAAATGCTTTTCGAGGACTGAAAACGCTAAAAGTGACATGATGCTGTTTTCTGACCAACTAGTGAGAGAACCAGAGTGAATTAGATTGTTGCTGTAGAATCACCAAACCACATGTTTCTGGCTTGGAAACTTGTTTGTGGTCAAAAGTAACAGCCTGTTACAACATGCTCTCAAAATGCTTTTCGGGGCCTGAAAACGCTAAAAGTGAGATGATGCTGTTTTCTGACCAACTAGTGAGGGAAACCACAGGAAACTGAATTACTGCTATAGAATCACCAAACCACATGTTTCTGGCTTGGAAACTTGTTTGTGGTCAAAAGTAACAGCCTGTTACAACATGCTCTCAAAATGCTTTTCGAGGACTGAAAACGCTAAAAGTGACATGATGCTGTTTTCTGACCAACTAGTGAGGGAAACCACAGGAAACTGAATTACTGCTATAGAATCACCAAACCACATGTTTCTGGCTTGGAAACTTGTTTGTGGTCAAAAGTAACAGCCTGTTACAACATGCTCTCAAAATGCTTTTCGAGGACTGAAAACGCTAAAAGTGACATGATGCTGTTTTCTGACCAACTAGTGAGAGAACCAGAGTGAATTAGATTGTTGCTATAGAATCACCAAACCACATGTTTCTGGCTTGGAAACTTGTTTGTGGTCAAAAGTAACAGCCTGTTACAACATGCTCTCAAAATGCTTTTCAAGGCCTGAAAACGCTAAAAGTGACATGATGCTGTTTTCTGACCAACTAGTGAGGGAAACCACAGGAAACTGAATTACTGCTATAGAATCACCAAACCACATGTTTCTGGCGTGGAAACTTGTTTCTGAGTGCTTCTGGTCAAAAGTAACAGCCTAAGTTACAACATGCTGTCAAAATGCTTTTCGAGGACTGAAAACGCTAAAAGTGACATGATGCTGTTTTCTGACCAACTAGTGAGGGAAGCCACAGGAAACTGAATTACTGCTATAGAATCACCAAACCACATGTTTCTGGCTTGGAAACTTGTTTCTGAGTGCTTCTGGTCAAAAGTAACAGCCTAAATTGCAACATGCTGTCAAAATGCTTTTCAGGGCCTGAAAAAGCTAAAAGTAAGATGATGCTGTTTTCTGACCAACTAGTGAGGGAAACCACAGGAAACTGAATTACTGCTATAGAATCACCAAACCACATGTTTCTGGCTTGGAAACTTGTTTGTGGTCAAAAGTAACAGCCTGTTACAACATGCTCTCAAAATGCTTTTCGGGGCCTGAAAACGCTAAAAGTGAGATGATGCTGTTTTCTGACCAACTAGTGAGGGAAACCAGAGGACACTCAATTCCTGCTATAGAATCACCAAACCACATGTTTCTGGCTTGGAAACTTGTTTGTGGTCAAAAGTAACAGCCTGTTACAACATGCTCTCAAAATGCTTTTCAAGGACTGAAAACGCTAAAAGTGACATGATGCTGTTTTCTGACCAACTAGTGAGAGAACCAGAGTGAATTAGATTGTTGCTATAGAATCACCAAACCACATGTTTCTGGCTTGGAAACTTGTTTGTGGTCAAAAGTAACAGCCTGTTACAACATGCTCTCAAAATGCTTTTCGGGTCCTGAAAACGCTAAAAGTGAGATGATGCTGTTTTCTGACCAACTAGTGAGGGAAACCACAGGAAACTGAATTACTGCTATAGAATCACCAAACCACATGTTTCTGGCTTGGAAACTTGTTTGTGGTCAAAAGTAACAGCCTGTTACAACATGCTCTCAAAATGCTTTTCGAGGACTGAAAACGCTAAAAGTGACATGATGCTGTTTTCTGACCAACTAGTGAGGGAAGCCACAGGAAACTGAATTACTGCTATAGAATCACCAAACCACATGTTTCTGGCTTGGAAACTTGTTTGTGGTCAAAAGTAACAGCCTGTTACAACATGCTCTCAAAATGCTTTTCGGGGCCTGAAAACGCTAAAAGTGACATGATGCTGTTTTCTGACCAACTAGTGAGGGAAACCACAGGAAACTGAATTACTGCTATAGAATCACCAAACCACATGTTTCTGGCTTGGAAACTTGTTTGTGGTCAAAAGTAACAGCCTGTTACAACATGCTCTCAAAATGCTTTTCGAGGACTGAAAACGCTAAAAGTGACATGATGCTGTTTTCTGACCAACTAGTGAGAGAACCAGAGTGAATTAGATTGTTGCTATAGAATCACCAAACCACATGTTTCTGGCTTGGAAACTTGTTTGTGGTCAAAAGTAACAGCCTGTTACAACATGCTCTCAAAATGCTTTTCAAGGCCTGAAAACGCTAAAAGTGACATGATGCTGTTTTCTGACCAACTAGTGAGGGAAACCACAGGAAACTGAATTACTGCTATAGAATCACCAAACCACATGTTTCTGGCGTGGAAACTTGTTTCTGAGTGCTTCTGGTCAAAAGTAACAGCCTAAGTTACAACATGCTGTCAAAATGCTTTTCGAGGACTGAAAACGCTAAAAGTGACATGATGCTGTTTTCTGACCAACTAGTGAGGGAAGCCACAGGAAACTGAATTACTGCTATAGAATCACCAAACCACATGTTTCTGGCTTGGAAACTTGTTTCTGAGTGCTTCTGGTCAAAAGTAACAGCCTAAATTGCAACATGCTGTCAAAATGCTTTTCAGGGCCTGAAAACGCTAAAAGTAAGATGATGCTGTTTTCTGACCAACTAGTGAGGGAAACCACAGGAAACTGAATTACTGCTATAGAATCACCAAACCACATGTTTCTGGCTTGGAAACTTGTTTGTGGTCAAAAGTAACAGCCTGTTACAACATGCTCTCAAAATGCTTTTCGGGGCCTGAAAACGCTAAAAGTGAGATGATGCTGTTTTCTGACCAACTAGTGAGGGAAACCAGAGGACACTCAATTCCTGCTATAGAATCACCAAACCACATGTTTCTGGCTTGGAAACTTGTTTGTGGTCAAAAGTAACAGCCTGTTACAACATGCTCTCAAAATGCTTTTCAAGGACTGAAAACGCTAAAAGTGACATGATGCTGTTTTCTGACCAACTAGTGAGAGAACCAGAGTGAATTAGATTGTTGCTATAGAATCACCAAACCACATGTTTCTGGCTTGGAAACTTGTTTGTGGTCAAAAGTAACAGCCTGTTACAACATGCTCTCAAAATGCTTTTCGGGTCCTGAAAACGCTAAAAGTGAGATGATGCTGTTTTCTGACCAACTAGTGAGGGAAACCACAGGAAACTGAATTACTGCTATAGAATCACCAAACCACATGTTTCTGGCTTGGAAACTTGTTTGTGGTCAAAAGTAACAGCCTGTTACAACATGCTCTCAAAATGCTTTTCGAGGACTGAAAACGCTAAAAGTGACATGATGCTGTTTTCTGACCAACTAGTGAGGGAAGCCACAGGAAACTGAATTACTGCTATAGAATCACCAAACCACATGTTTCTGGCTTGGAAACTTGTTTGTGGTCAAAAGTAACAGCCTAAGTTACAACATGCTCTCAAAATGCTTTTCGAGGCCTGAAAACGCTAAAAGTGACATGATGCTGTTTTCTGACCAACTAGTGAGGGAAGCCACAGGAAACTGAATTACTGCTATAGAATCACCAAACCACATGTTTCTGGCTTGGAAACTTGTTTGTGGTCAAAAGTAACAGCCTGTTACAACATGCTCTCAAAATGCTTTTCGAGGCCTGAAAACGCTAAAAATGAGATGATGCTGTTTTCTGACCAACTAGTGAGAGAACCAGAGTGAATTAGATTGTTGCTATAGAATCACCAAACCACATGTTTCTGGCTTGGAAACTTGTTTGTGGTCAAAAGTAACAGCCTGTTACAACATGCTCTCAAAATGCTTTTCGAGGACTGAAAACGCTAAAAGTGACATGATGCTGTTTTCTGACCAACTAGTGAGAGAACCAGAGTGAATTAGATTGTTGCTGTAGAATCACCAAACCACATGTTTCTGGCTTGGAAACTTGTTTGTGGTCAAAAGTAACAGCCTGTTACAACATGCTCTCAAAATGCTTTTCGGGGCCTGAAAACGCTAAAAGTGAGATGATGCTGTTTTCTGACCAACTAGTGAGGGAAACCACAGGAAACTGAATTACTGCTATAGAATCACCAAACCACATGTTTCTGGCTTGGAAACTTGTTTGTGGTCAAAAGTAACAGCCTGTTACAACATGCTCTCAAAATGCTTTTCAAGGCCTGAAAACGCTAAAAGTGACATGATGCTGTTTTCTGACCAACTAGTGAGGGAAACCACAGGAAACTGAATTACTGCTATAGAATCACCAAACCACATGTTTCTGGCGTGGAAACTTGTTTCTGAGTGCTTCTGGTCAAAAGTAACAGCCTAAGTTACAACATGCTGTCAAAATGCTTTTCGAGGACTGAAAACGCTAAAAGTGACATGATGCTGTTTTCTGACCAACTAGTGAGGGAAGCCACAGGAAACTGAATTACTGCTATAGAATCACCAAACCACATGTTTCTGGCTTGGAAACTTGTTTGTGGTCAAAAGTAACAGCCTGTTACAACATGCTCTCAAAATGCTTTTCGGGGCCTGAAAACGCTAAAAGTGACATGATGCTGTTTTCTGACCAACTAGTGAGGGAAACCACAGGAAACTGAATTACTGCTATAGAATCACCAAACCACATGTTTCTGGCTTGGAAACTTGTTTGTGGTCAAAAGTAACAGCCTGTTACAACATGCTCTCAAAATGCTTTTCGAGGACTGAAAACGCTAAAAGTGACATGATGCTGTTTTCTGACCAACTAGTGAGGGAAGCCACAGGAAACTGAATTACTGCTATAGAATCACCAAACCACATGTTTCTGGCTTGGAAACTTGTTTGTGGTCAAAAGTAACAGCCTGTTACAACATGCTCTCAAAATGCTTTTCGGGGCCTGAAAACGCTAAAAGTGACATGATGCTGTTTTCTGACCAACTAGTGAGGGAAACCACAGGAAACTGAATTACTGCTATAGAATCACCAAACCACATGTTTCTGGCTTGGAAACTTGTTTGTGGTCAAAAGTAACAGCCTGTTACAACATGCTCTCAAAATGCTTTTCGAGGACTGAAAACGCTAAAAGTGACATGATGCTGTTTTCTGACCAACTAGTGAGAGAACCAGAGTGAATTAGATTGTTGCTATAGAATCACCAAACCACATGTTTCTGGCTTGGAAACTTGTTTGTGGTCAAAAGTAACAGCCTGTTACAACATGCTCTCAAAATGCTTTTCAAGGCCTGAAAACGCTAAAAGTGACATGATGCTGTTTTCTGACCAACTAGTGAGGGAAACCACAGGAAACTGAATTACTGCTATAGAATCACCAAACCACATGTTTCTGGCGTGGAAACTTGTTTCTGAGTGCTTCTGGTCAAAAGTAACAGCCTAAGTTACAACATGCTGTCAAAATGCTTTTCGAGGACTGAAAACGCTAAAAGTGACATGATGCTGTTTTCTGACCAACTAGTGAGGGAAGCCACAGGAAACTGAATTACTGCTATAGAATCACCAAACCACATGTTTCTGGCTTGGAAACTTGTTTCTGAGTGCTTCTGGTCAAAAGTAACAGCCTAAATTGCAACATGCTGTCAAAATGCTTTTCAGGGCCTGAAAACGCTAAAAGTAAGATGATGCTGTTTTCTGACCAACTAGTGAGGGAAACCACAGGAAACTGAATTACTGCTATAGAATCACCAAACCACATGTTTCTGGCTTGGAAACTTGTTTGTGGTCAAAAGTAACAGCCTGTTACAACATGCTCTCAAAATGCTTTTCGGGGCCTGAAAACGCTAAAAGTGAGATGATGCTGTTTTCTGACCAACTAGTGAGGGAAACCAGAGGACACTCAATTCCTGCTATAGAATCACCAAACCACATGTTTCTGGCTTGGAAACTTGTTTGTGGTCAAAAGTAACAGCCTGTTACAACATGCTCTCAAAATGCTTTTCAAGGACTGAAAACGCTAAAAGTGACATGATGCTGTTTTCTGACCAACTAGTGAGAGAACCAGAGTGAATTAGATTGTTGCTATAGAATCACCAAACCACATGTTTCTGGCTTGGAAACTTGTTTGTGGTCAAAAGTAACAGCCTGTTACAACATGCTCTCAAAATGCTTTTCGGGTCCTGAAAACGCTAAAAGTGAGATGATGCTGTTTTCTGACCAACTAGTGAGGGAAACCACAGGAAACTGAATTACTGCTATAGAATCACCAAACCACATGTTTCTGGCTTGGAAACTTGTTTGTGGTCAAAAGTAACAGCCTGTTACAACATGCTCTCAAAATGCTTTTCGAGGACTGAAAACGCTAAAAGTGACATGATGCTGTTTTCTGACCAACTAGTGAGGGAAGCCACAGGAAACTGAATTACTGCTATAGAATCACCAAACCACATGTTTCTGGCTTGGAAACTTGTTTGTGGTCAAAAGTAACAGCCTAAGTTACAACATGCTCTCAAAATGCTTTTCGAGGCCTGAAAACGCTAAAAGTGACATGATGCTGTTTTCTGACCAACTAGTGAGGGAAGCCACAGGAAACTGAATTACTGCTATAGAATCACCAAACCACATGTTTCTGGCTTGGAAACTTGTTTCTGGTCAAAAGTAACAGCCTGTTACAACATGCTCTCAAAATGCTTTTCGAGGCCTGAAAACGCTAAAAATGAGATGATGCTGTTTTCTGACCAACTAGTGAGAGAACCAGAGTGAATTAGATTGTTGCTATAGAATCACCAAACCACATGTTTCTGGCTTGGAAACTTGTTTGTGGTCAAAAGTAACAGCCTGTTACAACATGCTCTCAAAATGCTTTTCGAGGACTGAAAACGCTAAAAGTGACATGATGCTGTTTTCTGACCAACTAGTGAGAGAACCAGAGTGAATTAGATTGTTGCTGTAGAATCACCAAACCACATGTTTCTGGCTTGGAAACTTGTTTGTGGTCAAAAGTAACAGCCTGTTACAACATGCTCTCAAAATGCTTTTCGGGGCCTGAAAACGCTAAAAGTGAGATGATGCTGTTTTCTGACCAACTAGTGAGGGAAACCACAGGAAACTGAATTACTGCTATAGAATCACCAAACCACATGTTTCTGGCTTGGAAACTTGTTTCTGAGTGCTTCTGGTCAAAAGTAACAGCCTAAATTGCAACATGCTGTCAAAATGCTTTTCAGGGCCTGAAAACGCTAAAAGTAAGATGATGCTGTTTTCTGACCAACTAGTGAGGGAAACCACAGGAAACTGAATTACTGCTATAGAATCACCAAACCACATGTTTCTGGCTTGGAAACTTGTTTGTGGTCAAAAGTAACAGCCTGTTACAACATGCTCTCAAAATGCTTTTCGGGGCCTGAAAACGCTAAAAGTGAGATGATGCTGTTTTCTGACCAACTAGTGAGGGAAACCAGAGGACACTCAATTCCTGCTATAGAATCACCAAACCACATGTTTCTGGCTTGGAAACTTGTTTGTGGTCAAAAGTAACAGCCTGTTACAACATGCTCTCAAAATGCTTTTCAAGGACTGAAAACGCTAAAAGTGACATGATGCTGTTTTCTGACCAACTAGTGAGAGAACCAGAGTGAATTAGATTGTTGCTATAGAATCACCAAACCACATGTTTCTGGCTTGGAAACTTGTTTGTGGTCAAAAGTAACAGCCTGTTACAACATGCTCTCAAAATGCTTTTCGGGTCCTGAAAACGCTAAAAGTGAGATGATGCTGTTTTCTGACCAACTAGTGAGGGAAACCACAGGAAACTGAATTACTGCTATAGAATCACCAAACCACATGTTTCTGGCTTGGAAACTTGTTTGTGGTCAAAAGTAACAGCCTGTTACAACATGCTCTCAAAATGCTTTTCGAGGACTGAAAACGCTAAAAGTGACATGATGCTGTTTTCTGACCAACTAGTGAGGGAAGCCACAGGAAACTGAATTACTGCTATAGAATCACCAAACCACATGTTTCTGGCTTGGAAACTTGTTTGTGGTCAAAAGTAACAGCCTGTTACAACATGCTCTCAAAATGCTTTTCGGGGCCTGAAAACGCTAAAAGTGACATGATGCTGTTTTCTGACCAACTAGTGAGGGAAACCACAGGAAACTGAATTACTGCTATAGAATCACCAAACCACATGTTTCTGGCTTGGAAACTTGTTTGTGGTCAAAAGTAACAGCCTGTTACAACATGCTCTCAAAATGCTTTTCGAGGACTGAAAACGCTAAAAGTGACATGATGCTGTTTTCTGACCAACTAGTGAGAGAACCAGAGTGAATTAGATTGTTGCTATAGAATCACCAAACCACATGTTTCTGGCTTGGAAACTTGTTTGTGGTCAAAAGTAACAGCCTGTTACAACATGCTCTCAAAATGCTTTTCAAGGCCTGAAAACGCTAAAAGTGACATGATGCTGTTTTCTGACCAACTAGTGAGGGAAACCACAGGAAACTGAATTACTGCTATAGAATCACCAAACCACATGTTTCTGGCGTGGAAACTTGTTTCTGAGTGCTTCTGGTCAAAAGTAACAGCCTAAGTTACAACATGCTGTCAAAATGCTTTTCGAGGACTGAAAACGCTAAAAGTGACATGATGCTGTTTTCTGACCAACTAGTGAGGGAAGCCACAGGAAACTGAATTACTGCTATAGAATCACCAAACCACATGTTTCTGGCTTGGAAACTTGTTTCTGAGTGCTTCTGGTCAAAAGTAACAGCCTAAATTGCAACATGCTGTCAAAATGCTTTTCAGGGCCTGAAAACGCTAAAAGTAAGATGATGCTGTTTTCTGACCAACTAGTGAGGGAAACCACAGGAAACTGAATTACTGCTATAGAATCACCAAACCACATGTTTCTGGCTTGGAAACTTGTTTGTGGTCAAAAGTAACAGCCTGTTACAACATGCTCTCAAAATGCTTTTCGGGGCCTGAAAACGCTAAAAGTGAGATGATGCTGTTTTCTGACCAACTAGTGAGGGAAACCAGAGGACACTCAATTCCTGCTATAGAATCACCAAACCACATGTTTCTGGCTTGGAAACTTGTTTGTGGTCAAAAGTAACAGCCTGTTACAACATGCTCTCAAAATGCTTTTCAAGGACTGAAAACGCTAAAAGTGACATGATGCTGTTTTCTGACCAACTAGTGAGAGAACCAGAGTGAATTAGATTGTTGCTATAGAATCACCAAACCACATGTTTCTGGCTTGGAAACTTGTTTGTGGTCAAAAGTAACAGCCTGTTACAACATGCTCTCAAAATGCTTTTCGGGTCCTGAAAACGCTAAAAGTGAGATGATGCTGTTTTCTGACCAACTAGTGAGGGAAACCACAGGAAACTGAATTACTGCTATAGAATCACCAAACCACATGTTTCTGGCTTGGAAACTTGTTTGTGGTCAAAAGTAACAGCCTGTTACAACATGCTCTCAAAATGCTTTTCGAGGACTGAAAACGCTAAAAGTGACATGATGCTGTTTTCTGACCAACTAGTGAGGGAAGCCACAGGAAACTGAATTACTGCTATAGAATCACCAAACCACATGTTTCTGGCTTGGAAACTTGTTTGTGGTCAAAAGTAACAGCCTAAGTTACAACATGCTCTCAAAATGCTTTTCGAGGCCTGAAAACGCTAAAAGTGACATGATGCTGTTTTCTGACCAACTAGTGAGGGAAGCCACAGGAAACTGAATTACTGCTATAGAATCACCAAACCACATGTTTCTGGCTTGGAAACTTGTTTCTGGTCAAAAGTAACAGCCTGTTACAACATGCTCTCAAAATGCTTTTCGAGGCCTGAAAACGCTAAAAATGAGATGATGCTGTTTTCTGACCAACTAGTGAGAGAACCAGAGTGAATTAGATTGTTGCTATAGAATCACCAAACCACATGTTTCTGGCTTGGAAACTTGTTTGTGGTCAAAAGTAACAGCCTGTTACAACATGCTCTCAAAATGCTTTTCGAGGACTGAAAACGCTAAAAGTGACATGATGCTGTTTTCTGACCAACTAGTGAGAGAACCAGAGTGAATTAGATTGTTGCTGTAGAATCACCAAACCACATGTTTCTGGCTTGGAAACTTGTTTGTGGTCAAAAGTAACAGCCTGTTACAACATGCTCTCAAAATGCTTTTCGGGGCCTGAAAACGCTAAAAGTGAGATGATGCTGTTTTCTGACCAACTAGTGAGGGAAACCACAGGAAACTGAATTACTGCTATAGAATCACCAAACCACATGTTTCTGGCTTGGAAACTTGTTTGTGGTCAAAAGTAACAGCCTGTTACAACATGCTCTCAAAATGCTTTTCGAGGACTGAAAACGCTAAAAGTGACATGATGCTGTTTTCTGACCAACTAGTGAGGGAAGCCACAGGAAACTGAATTACTGCTATAGAATCACCAAACCACATGTTTCTGGCTTGGAAACTTGTTTGTGGTCAAAAGTAACAGCCTAAGTTACAACATGCTCTCAAAATGCTTTTCGAGGCCTGAAAACGCTAAAAGTGACATGATGCTGTTTTCTGACCAACTAGTGAGGGAAGCCACAGGAAACTGAATTACTGCTATAGAATCACCAAACCACATGTTTCTGGCTTGGAAACTTGTTTCTGGTCAAAAGTAACAGCCTGTTACAACATGCTCTCAAAATGCTTTTCGAGGACTGAAAACGCTAAAAGTGACATGATGCTGTTTTCTGACCAACTAGTGAGGGAAACCACAGGAAACTGAATTACTGCTATAGAATCACCAAACCACATGTTTCTGGCGTGGAAACTTGTTTCTGAGTGCTTCTGGTCAAAAGTAACAGCCTAAGTTACAACATGCTGTCAAAATGCTTTTCGAGGACTGAAAACGCTAAAAGTGACATGATGCTGTTTTCTGACCAACTAGTGAGGGAAGCCACAGGAAACTGAATTACTGCTATAGAATCACCAAACCACATGTTTCTGGCTTGGAAACTTGTTTCTGAGTGCTTCTGGTCAAAAGTAACAGCCTAACTTGCGACATGCTGTAAAAATGCTTTTCAGGGCCTGAAAACGCTAAAAGTAAGATGATGCTGTTTTCTGACCAACTAGTGAGGAAAACCAGAGGAAACTGCATTGCTGCTATAGAATCACCAAACCACATGTTTCTGGCTTGGAAACTTGTTTCTGAGTGCTTCTGGTCAAAAGTCACAGCCTAAGTTACAACATGCTCTCAAAATGCTTTTCGGGGCCTGAAAACGCTGAAAGTGACATGATGCTGTTTTCTGACCAACTAGTGAGGGAAACCAGAGGACACTCAATTCCTACTATAGAATCACCAAACCACATGTTTCTGGCTTGGAAATTTGTTTGTGGTCAAAAGTAACAGCCTATTACAACATGCTCTCAAAATGCTTTTCGGGGCCTGAAAACGCTAAAAATGAGATGATGCTGTTTTCTGACCAACTAGTGAGAGAACCAGAGTGAATTAGATTGTTGCTATAGAATCACCAAACCACATGTTTCTGGCTTGGAAACTTGTTTGTGGTCAAAAGTAACAGCCTGTTACAACATGCTCTCAAAATGCTTTTCGAGGACTGAAAACGCTAAAAGTGACATGATGCTGTTTTCTGACCAACTAGTGAGGGAAGCCACAGGAAACTGAATTACTGCTATAGAATCACCAAACCACATGTTTCTGGCTTGGAAACTTGTTTGTGGTCAAAAGTAACAGCCTATTACAACATGCTCTCAAAATGCTTTTCGGGGCCTGAAAACGCTAAAAGTGACATGATGCTGTTTTCTGACCAACTAGTGAGAGAACCAGAGTGAATTAGATTGTTGCTATAGAATCACCAAACCACATGTTTCTGGCTTGGAAACTTGTTTGTGGTCAAAAGTAACAGCCTGTTACAACATGCTCTCAAAATGCTTTTCAAGGCCTGAAAACGCTAAAAGTGACATGATGCTGTTTTCTGACCAACTAGTGAGGGAAACCACAGGAAACTGAATTACTGCTATAGAATCACCAAACCACATGTTTCTGGCGTGGAAACTTGTTTCTGAGTGCTTCTGGTCAAAAGTAACAGCCTAAGTTACAACATGCTGTCAAAATGCTTTTCGAGGACTGAAAACGCTAAAAGTGACATGATGCTGTTTTCTGACCAACTAGTGAGAGAACCAGAGTGAATTAGATTGTTGCTGTAGAATCACCAAACCACATGTTTCTGGCTTGGAAACTTGTTTGTGGTCAAAAGTAACAGCCTGTTACAACATGCTCTCAAAATGCTTTTCGGGGCCTGAAAACGCTAAAAGTGACATGATGCTGTTTTCTGACCAACTAGTGAGGGAAACCACAGGAAACTGAATTACTGCTATAGAATCACCAAACCACATGTTTCTGGCTTGGAAACTTGTTTGTGGTCAAAAGTAACAGCCTGTTACAACATGCTCTCAAAATGCTTTTCGAGGCCTGAAAACGCTAAAAATGAGATGATGCTGTTTTCTGACCAACTAGTGAGAGAACCAGAGTGAATTAGATTGTTGCTATAGAATCACCAAACCACATGTTTCTGGCTTGGAAACTTGTTTGTGGTCAAAAGTAACAGCCTGTTACAACATGCTCTCAAAATGCTTTTCGAGGACTGAAAACGCTAAAAGTGACATGATGCTGTTTTCTGACCAACTAGTGAGAGAACCAGAGTGAATTAGATTGTTGCTGTAGAATCACCAAACCACATGTTTCTGGCTTGGAAACTTGTTTGTGGTCAAAAGTAACAGCCTGTTACAACATGCTCTCAAAATGCTTTTCGGGGCCTGAAAACGCTAAAAGTGAGATGATGCTGTTTTCTGACCAACTAGTGAGGGAAACCACAGGAAACTGAATTACTGCTATAGAATCACCAAACCACATGTTTCTGGCTTGGAAACTTGTTTGTGGTCAAAAGTAACAGCCTGTTACAACATGCTCTCAAAATGCTTTTCGAGGACTGAAAACGCTAAAAGTGACATGATGCTGTTTTCTGACCAACTAGTGAGGGAAGCCACAGGAAACTGAATTACTGCTATAGAATCACCAAACCACATGTTTCTGGCTTGGAAACTTGTTTGTGGTCAAAAGTAACAGCCTAAGTTACAACATGCTCTCAAAATGCTTTTCGAGGCCTGAAAACGCTAAAAGTGACATGATGCTGTTTTCTGACCAACTAGTGAGGGAAGCCACAGGAAACTGAATTACTGCTATAGAATCACCAAACCACATGTTTCTGGCTTGGA
This sequence comes from Epinephelus lanceolatus, assembly GCF_041903045.1. Lineage (NCBI taxonomy): Eukaryota > Metazoa > Chordata > Actinopteri > Perciformes > Serranidae > Epinephelus > Epinephelus lanceolatus. The sequence continues at coordinate 19,358,759 of NC_135757.1, read as the reverse complement.
AACTTGTTTCTGGTCAAAAGTAACAGCCTGTTACAACATGCTCTCAAAATGCTTTTCGAGGACTGAAAACGCTAAAAGTGACATGATGCTGTTTTCTGACCAACTAGTGAGGGAAACCACAGGAAACTGAATTACTGCTATAGAATCACCAAACCACATGTTTCTGGCGTGGAAACTTGTTTCTGAGTGCTTCTGGTCAAAAGTAACAGCCTAAGTTACAACATGCTGTCAAAATGCTTTTCGAGGACTGAAAACGCTAAAAGTGACATGATGCTGTTTTCTGACCAACTAGTGAGGGAAGCCACAGGAAACTGAATTACTGCTATAGAATCACCAAACCACATGTTTCTGGCTTGGAAACTTGTTTCTGAGTGCTTCTGGTCAAAAGTAACAGCCTAACTTGCGACATGCTGTAAAAATGCTTTTCAGGGCCTGAAAACGCTAAAAGTAAGATGATGCTGTTTTCTGACCAACTAGTGAGGAAAACCAGAGGAAACTGCATTGCTGCTATAGAATCACCAAACCACATGTTTCTGGCTTGGAAACTTGTTTCTGAGTGCTTCTGGTCAAAAGTCACAGCCTAAGTTACAACATGCTCTCAAAATGCTTTTCGGGGCCTGAAAACGCTGAAAGTGACATGATGCTGTTTTCTGACCAACTAGTGAGGGAAACCAGAGGACACTCAATTCCTACTATAGAATCACCAAACCACATGTTTCTGGCTTGGAAATTTGTTTGTGGTCAAAAGTAACAGCCTATTACAACATGCTCTCAAAATGCTTTTCGGGGCCTGAAAACGCTAAAAATGAGATGATGCTGTTTTCTGACCAACTAGTGAGAGAACCAGAGTGAATTAGATTGTTGCTATAGAATCACCAAACCACATGTTTCTGGCTTGGAAACTTGTTTGTGGTCAAAAGTAACAGCCTGTTACAACATGCTCTCAAAATGCTTTTCGAGGACTGAAAACGCTAAAAGTGACATGATGCTGTTTTCTGACCAACTAGTGAGGGAAGCCACAGGAAACTGAATTACTGCTATAGAATCACCAAACCACATGTTTCTGGCTTGGAAACTTGTTTGTGGTCAAAAGTAACAGCCTATTACAACATGCTCTCAAAATGCTTTTCGGGGCCTGAAAACGCTAAAAGTGACATGATGCTGTTTTCTGACCAACTAGTGAGAGAACCAGAGTGAATTAGATTGTTGCTATAGAATCACCAAACCACATGTTTCTGGCTTGGAAACTTGTTTGTGGTCAAAAGTAACAGCCTGTTACAACATGCTCTCAAAATGCTTTTCAAGGCCTGAAAACGCTAAAAGTGACATGATGCTGTTTTCTGACCAACTAGTGAGGGAAACCACAGGAAACTGAATTACTGCTATAGAATCACCAAACCACATGTTTCTGGCGTGGAAACTTGTTTCTGAGTGCTTCTGGTCAAAAGTAACAGCCTAAGTTACAACATGCTGTCAAAATGCTTTTCGAGGACTGAAAACGCTAAAAGTGACATGATGCTGTTTTCTGACCAACTAGTGAGAGAACCAGAGTGAATTAGATTGTTGCTGTAGAATCACCAAACCACATGTTTCTGGCTTGGAAACTTGTTTGTGGTCAAAAGTAACAGCCTGTTACAACATGCTCTCAAAATGCTTTTCGGGGCCTGAAAACGCTAAAAGTGACATGATGCTGTTTTCTGACCAACTAGTGAGGGAAACCACAGGAAACTGAATTACTGCTATAGAATCACCAAACCACATGTTTCTGGCTTGGAAACTTGTTTGTGGTCAAAAGTAACAGCCTGTTACAACATGCTCTCAAAATGCTTTTCGAGGCCTGAAAACGCTAAAAATGAGATGATGCTGTTTTCTGACCAACTAGTGAGAGAACCAGAGTGAATTAGATTGTTGCTATAGAATCACCAAACCACATGTTTCTGGCTTGGAAACTTGTTTGTGGTCAAAAGTAACAGCCTGTTACAACATGCTCTCAAAATGCTTTTCGAGGACTGAAAACGCTAAAAGTGACATGATGCTGTTTTCTGACCAACTAGTGAGAGAACCAGAGTGAATTAGATTGTTGCTGTAGAATCACCAAACCACATGTTTCTGGCTTGGAAACTTGTTTGTGGTCAAAAGTAACAGCCTGTTACAACATGCTCTCAAAATGCTTTTCGGGGCCTGAAAACGCTAAAAGTGAGATGATGCTGTTTTCTGACCAACTAGTGAGGGAAACCACAGGAAACTGAATTACTGCTATAGAATCACCAAACCACATGTTTCTGGCTTGGAAACTTGTTTGTGGTCAAAAGTAACAGCCTGTTACAACATGCTCTCAAAATGCTTTTCGAGGACTGAAAACGCTAAAAGTGACATGATGCTGTTTTCTGACCAACTAGTGAGGGAAGCCACAGGAAACTGAATTACTGCTATAGAATCACCAAACCACATGTTTCTGGCTTGGAAACTTGTTTGTGGTCAAAAGTAACAGCCTAAGTTACAACATGCTCTCAAAATGCTTTTCGAGGCCTGAAAACGCTAAAAGTGACATGATGCTGTTTTCTGACCAACTAGTGAGGGAAGCCACAGGAAACTGAATTACTGCTATAGAATCACCAAACCACATGTTTCTGGCTTGGAAACTTGTTTCTGGTCAAAAGTAACAGCCTGTTACAACATGCTCTCAAAATGCTTTTCGAGGACTGAAAACGCTAAAAGTGACATGATGCTGTTTTCTGACCAACTAGTGAGGGAAACCACAGGAAACTGAATTACTGCTATAGAATCACCAAACCACATGTTTCTGGCGTGGAAACTTGTTTCTGAGTGCTTCTGGTCAAAAGTAACAGCCTAAGTTACAACATGCTGTCAAAATGCTTTTCGAGGACTGAAAACGCTAAAAGTGACATGATGCTGTTTTCTGACCAACTAGTGAGAGAACCAGAGTGAATTAGATTGTTGCTATAGAATCACCAAACCACATGTTTCTGGCTTGGAAACTTGTTTGTGGTCAAAAGTAACAGCCTGTTACAACATGCTCTCAAAATGCTTTTCGAGGACTGAAAACGCTAAAAGTGACATGATGCTGTTTTCTGACCAACTAGTGAGGGAAGCCACAGGAAACTGAATTACTGCTATAGAATCACCAAACCACATGTTTCTGGCTTGGAAACTTGTTTGTGGTCAAAAGTAACAGCCTATTACAACATGCTCTCAAAATGCTTTTCGGGGCCTGAAAACGCTAAAAGTGACATGATGCTGTTTTCTGACCAACTAGTGAGAGAACCAGAGTGAATTAGATTGTTGCTATAGAATCACCAAACCACATGTTTCTGGCTTGGAAACTTGTTTGTGGTCAAAAGTAACAGCCTGTTACAACATGCTCTCAAAATGCTTTTCAAGGCCTGAAAACGCTAAAAGTGACATGATGCTGTTTTCTGACCAACTAGTGAGGGAAACCACAGGAAACTGAATTACTGCTATAGAATCACCAAACCACATGTTTCTGGCGTGGAAACTTGTTTCTGAGTGCTTCTGGTCAAAAGTAACAGCCTAAGTTACAACATGCTGTCAAAATGCTTTTCGAGGACTGAAAACGCTAAAAGTGACATGATGCTGTTTTCTGACCAACTAGTGAGAGAACCAGAGTGAATTAGATTGTTGCTGTAGAATCACCAAACCACATGTTTCTGGCTTGGAAACTTGTTTGTGGTCAAAAGTAACAGCCTGTTACAACATGCTCTCAAAATGCTTTTCGGGGCCTGAAAACGCTAAAAGTGACATGATGCTGTTTTCTGACCAACTAGTGAGGGAAACCACAGGAAACTGAATTACTGCTATAGAATCACCAAACCACATGTTTCTGGCTTGGAAACTTGTTTGTGGTCAAAAGTAACAGCCTGTTACAACATGCTCTCAAAATGCTTTTCGAGGCCTGAAAACGCTAAAAATGAGATGATGCTGTTTTCTGACCAACTAGTGAGAGAACCAGAGTGAATTAGATTGTTGCTATAGAATCACCAAACCACATGTTTCTGGCTTGGAAACTTGTTTGTGGTCAAAAGTAACAGCCTGTTACAACATGCTCTCAAAATGCTTTTCGAGGACTGAAAACGCTAAAAGTGACATGATGCTGTTTTCTGACCAACTAGTGAGAGAACCAGAGTGAATTAGATTGTTGCTGTAGAATCACCAAACCACATGTTTCTGGCTTGGAAACTTGTTTGTGGTCAAAAGTAACAGCCTGTTACAACATGCTCTCAAAATGCTTTTCGGGGCCTGAAAACGCTAAAAGTGAGATGATGCTGTTTTCTGACCAACTAGTGAGGGAAACCACAGGAAACTGAATTACTGCTATAGAATCACCAAACCACATGTTTCTGGCTTGGAAACTTGTTTGTGGTCAAAAGTAACAGCCTGTTACAACATGCTCTCAAAATGCTTTTCGAGGACTGAAAACGCTAAAAGTGACATGATGCTGTTTTCTGACCAACTAGTGAGGGAAGCCACAGGAAACTGAATTACTGCTATAGAATCACCAAACCACATGTTTCTGGCTTGGAAACTTGTTTGTGGTCAAAAGTAACAGCCTAAGTTACAACATGCTCTCAAAATGCTTTTCGAGGCCTGAAAACGCTAAAAGTGACATGATGCTGTTTTCTGACCAACTAGTGAGGGAAGCCACAGGAAACTGAATTACTGCTATAGAATCACCAAACCACATGTTTCTGGCTTGGAAACTTGTTTCTGGTCAAAAGTAACAGCCTGTTACAACATGCTCTCAAAATGCTTTTCGAGGACTGAAAACGCTAAAAGTGACATGATGCTGTTTTCTGACCAACTAGTGAGGGAAACCACAGGAAACTGAATTACTGCTATAGAATCACCAAACCACATGTTTCTGGCTTGGAAACTTGTTTCTGAGTGCTTCTGGTCAAAAGTAACAGCCTAACTTGCGACATGCTGTAAAAATGCTTTTCAGGGCCTGAAAACGCTAAAAGTAAGATGATGCTGTTTTCTGACCAACTAGTGAGGAAAACCAGAGGAAACTGCATTGCTGCTATAGAATCACCAAACCACATGTTTCTGGCTTGGAAACTTGTTTCTGAGTGCTTCTGGTCAAAAGTCACAGCCTAAGTTACAACATGCTCTCAAAATGCTTTTCGGGGCCTGAAAACGCTGAAAGTGACATGATGCTGTTTTCTGACCAACTAGTGAGGGAAACCAGAGGACACTCAATTCCTACTATAGAATCACCAAACCACATGTTTCTGGCTTGGAAATTTGTTTGTGGTCAAAAGTAACAGCCTATTACAACATGCTCTCAAAATGCTTTTCGGGGCCTGAAAACGCTAAAAATGAGATGATGCTGTTTTCTGACCAACTAGTGAGAGAACCAGAGTGAATTAGATTGTTGCTATAGAATCACCAAACCACATGTTTCTGGCTTGGAAACTTGTTTGTGGTCAAAAGTAACAGCCTGTTACAACATGCTCTCAAAATGCTTTTCGAGGACTGAAAACGCTAAAAGTGACATGATGCTGTTTTCTGACCAACTAGTGAGGGAAGCCACAGGAAACTGAATTACTGCTATAGAATCACCAAACCACATGTTTCTGGCTTGGAAACTTGTTTGTGGTCAAAAGTAACAGCCTATTACAACATGCTCTCAAAATGCTTTTCGGGGCCTGAAAACGCTAAAAGTGACATGATGCTGTTTTCTGACCAACTAGTGAGAGAACCAGAGTGAATTAGATTGTTGCTATAGAATCACCAAACCACATGTTTCTGGCTTGGAAACTTGTTTGTGGTCAAAAGTAACAGCCTGTTACAACATGCTCTCAAAATGCTTTTCAAGGCCTGAAAACGCTAAAAGTGACATGATGCTGTTTTCTGACCAACTAGTGAGGGAAACCACAGGAAACTGAATTACTGCTATAGAATCACCAAACCACATGTTTCTGGCGTGGAAACTTGTTTCTGAGTGCTTCTGGTCAAAAGTAACAGCCTAAGTTACAACATGCTGTCAAAATGCTTTTCGAGGACTGAAAACGCTAAAAGTGACATGATGCTGTTTTCTGACCAACTAGTGAGGGAAGCCACAGGAAACTGAATTACTGCTATAGAATCACCAAACCACATGTTTCTGGCTTGGAAACTTGTTTGTGGTCAAAAGTAACAGCCTGTTACAACATGCTCTCAAAATGCTTTTCGGGGCCTGAAAACGCTAAAAGTGACATGATGCTGTTTTCTGACCAACTAGTGAGGGAAACCACAGGAAACTGAATTACTGCTATAGAATCACCAAACCACATGTTTCTGGCTTGGAAACTTGTTTGTGGTCAAAAGTAACAGCCTGTTACAACATGCTCTCAAAATGCTTTTCGAGGCCTGAAAACGCTAAAAATGAGATGATGCTGTTTTCTGACCAACTAGTGAGAGAACCAGAGTGAATTAGATTGTTGCTATAGAATCACCAAACCACATGTTTCTGGCTTGGAAACTTGTTTGTGGTCAAAAGTAACAGCCTGTTACAACATGCTCTCAAAATGCTTTTCGAGGACTGAAAACGCTAAAAGTGACATGATGCTGTTTTCTGACCAACTAGTGAGAGAACCAGAGTGAATTAGATTGTTGCTGTAGAATCACCAAACCACATGTTTCTGGCTTGGAAACTTGTTTGTGGTCAAAAGTAACAGCCTGTTACAACATGCTCTCAAAATGCTTTTCGGGGCCTGAAAACGCTAAAAGTGAGATGATGCTGTTTTCTGACCAACTAGTGAGGGAAACCACAGGAAACTGAATTACTGCTATAGAATCACCAAACCACATGTTTCTGGCTTGGAAACTTGTTTGTGGTCAAAAGTAACAGCCTGTTACAACATGCTCTCAAAATGCTTTTCGAGGACTGAAAACGCTAAAAGTGACATGATGCTGTTTTCTGACCAACTAGTGAGGGAAGCCACAGGAAACTGAATTACTGCTATAGAATCACCAAACCACATGTTTCTGGCTTGGAAACTTGTTTGTGGTCAAAAGTAACAGCCTAAGTTACAACATGCTCTCAAAATGCTTTTCGAGGCCTGAAAACGCTAAAAGTGACATGATGCTGTTTTCTGACCAACTAGTGAGGGAAGCCACAGGAAACTGAATTACTGCTATAGAATCACCAAACCACATGTTTCTGGCTTGGAAACTTGTTTCTGGTCAAAAGTAACAGCCTGTTACAACATGCTCTCAAAATGCTTTTCGAGGACTGAAAACGCTAAAAGTGACATGATGCTGTTTTCTGACCAACTAGTGAGGGAAACCACAGGAAACTGAATTACTGCTATAGAATCACCAAACCACATGTTTCTGGCTTGGAAACTTGTTTCTGAGTGCTTCTGGTCAAAAGTAACAGCCTAACTTGCGACATGCTGTAAAAATGCTTTTCAGGGCCTGAAAACGCTAAAAGTAAGATGATGCTGTTTTCTGACCAACTAGTGAGGAAAACCAGAGGAAACTGCATTGCTGCTATAGAATCACCAAACCACATGTTTCTGGCTTGGAAACTTGTTTCTGAGTGCTTCTGGTCAAAAGTCACAGCCTAAGTTACAACATGCTCTCAAAATGCTTTTCGGGGCCTGAAAACGCTGAAAGTGACATGATGCTGTTTTCTGACCAACTAGTGAGGGAAACCAGAGGACACTCAATTCCTACTATAGAATCACCAAACCACATGTTTCTGGCTTGGAAATTTGTTTGTGGTCAAAAGTAACAGCCTATTACAACATGCTCTCAAAATGCTTTTCGGGGCCTGAAAACGCTAAAAATGAGATGATGCTGTTTTCTGACCAACTAGTGAGAGAACCAGAGTGAATTAGATTGTTGCTATAGAATCACCAAACCACATGTTTCTGGCTTGGAAACTTGTTTGTGGTCAAAAGTAACAGCCTGTTACAACATGCTCTCAAAATGCTTTTCGAGGACTGAAAACGCTAAAAGTGACATGATGCTGTTTTCTGACCAACTAGTGAGGGAAGCCACAGGAAACTGAATTACTGCTATAGAATCACCAAACCACATGTTTCTGGCTTGGAAACTTGTTTGTGGTCAAAAGTAACAGCCTATTACAACATGCTCTCAAAATGCTTTTCGGGGCCTGAAAACGCTAAAAGTGACATGATGCTGTTTTCTGACCAACTAGTGAGAGAACCAGAGTGAATTAGATTGTTGCTATAGAATCACCAAACCACATGTTTCTGGCTTGGAAACTTGTTTGTGGTCAAAAGTAACAGCCTGTTACAACATGCTCTCAAAATGCTTTTCAAGGCCTGAAAACGCTAAAAGTGACATGATGCTGTTTTCTGACCAACTAGTGAGGGAAACCACAGGAAACTGAATTACTGCTATAGAATCACCAAACCACATGTTTCTGGCGTGGAAACTTGTTTCTGAGTGCTTCTGGTCAAAAGTAACAGCCTAAGTTACAACATGCTGTCAAAATGCTTTTCGAGGACTGAAAACGCTAAAAGTGACATGATGCTGTTTTCTGACCAACTAGTGAGGGAAACCACAGGAAACTGAATTACTGCTATAGAATCACCAAACCACATGTTTCTGGCTTGGAAACTTGTTTGTGGTCAAAAGTAACAGCCTGTTACAACATGCTCTCAAAATGCTTTTCGAGGCCTGAAAACGCTAAAAATGAGATGATGCTGTTTTCTGACCAACTAGTGAGAGAACCAGAGTGAATTAGATTGTTGCTATAGAATCACCAAACCACATGTTTCTGGCTTGGAAACTTGTTTGTGGTCAAAAGTAACAGCCTGTTACAACATGCTCTCAAAATGCTTTTCGAGGACTGAAAACGCTAAAAGTGACATGATGCTGTTTTCTGACCAACTAGTGAGGGAAGCCACAGGAAACTGAATTACTGCTATAGAATCACCAAACCACATGTTTCTGGCTTGGAAACTTGTTTGTGGTCAAAAGTAACAGCCTATTACAACATGCTCTCAAAATGCTTTTCGGGGCCTGAAAACGCTAAAAGTGACATGATGCTGTTTTCTGACCAACTAGTGAGAGAACCAGAGTGAATTAGATTGTTGCTATAGAATCACCAAACCACATGTTTCTGGCTTGGAAACTTGTTTGTGGTCAAAAGTAACAGCCTGTTACAACATGCTCTCAAAATGCTTTTCAAGGCCTGAAAACGCTAAAAGTGACATGATGCTGTTTTCTGACCAACTAGTGAGGGAAACCACAGGAAACTGAATTACTGCTATAGAATCACCAAACCACATGTTTCTGGCGTGGAAACTTGTTTCTGAGTGCTTCTGGTCAAAAGTAACAGCCTAAGTTACAACATGCTGTCAAAATGCTTTTCGAGGACTGAAAACGCTAAAAGTGACATGATGCTGTTTTCTGACCAACTAGTGAGAGAACCAGAGTGAATTAGATTGTTGCTGTAGAATCACCAAACCACATGTTTCTGGCTTGGAAACTTGTTTGTGGTCAAAAGTAACAGCCTGTTACAACATGCTCTCAAAATGCTTTTCGGGGCCTGAAAACGCTAAAAGTGACATGATGCTGTTTTCTGACCAACTAGTGAGGGAAACCACAGGAAACTGAATTACTGCTATAGAATCACCAAACCACATGTTTCTGGCTTGGAAACTTGTTTGTGGTCAAAAGTAACAGCCTGTTACAACATGCTCTCAAAATGCTTTTCGAGGACTGAAAACGCTAAAAGTGACATGATGCTGTTTTCTGACCAACTAGTGAGGGAAGCCACAGGAAACTGAATTACTGCTATAGAATCACCAAACCACATGTTTCTGGCTTGGAAACTTGTTTGTGGTCAAAAGTAACAGCCTATTACAACATGCTCTCAAAATGCTTTTCGGGGCCTGAAAACGCTAAAAGTGACATGATGCTGTTTTCTGACCAACTAGTGAGAGAACCAGAGTGAATTAGATTGTTGCTATAGAATCACCAAACCACATGTTTCTGGCTTGGAAACTTGTTTGTGGTCAAAAGTAACAGCCTGTTACAACATGCTCTCAAAATGCTTTTCGAGGACTGAAAACGCTAAAAGTGACATGATGCTGTTTTCTGACCAACTAGTGAGGGAAGCCACAGGAAACTGAATTACTGCTATAGAATCACCAAACCACATGTTTCTGGCTTGGAAACTTGTTTGTGGTCAAAAGTAACAGCCTAAGTTACAACATGCTCTCAAAATGCTTTTCGAGGCCTGAAAACGCTAAAAGTGACATGATGCTGTTTTCTGACCAACTAGTGAGGGAAGCCACAGGAAACTGAATTACTGCTATAGAATCACCAAACCACATGTTTCTGGCTTGGAAACTTGTTTCTGGTCAAAAGTAACAGCCTGTTACAACATGCTCTCAAAATGCTTTTCGAGGACTGAAAACGCTAAAAGTGACATGATGCTGTTTTCTGACCAACTAGTGAGGGAAACCACAGGAAACTGAATTACTGCTATAGAATCACCAAACCACATGTTTCTGGCTTGGAAACTTGTTTCTGAGTGCTTCTGGTCAAAAGTAACAGCCTAACTTGCGACATGCTGTAAAAATGCTTTTCAGGGCCTGAAAACGCTAAAAGTAAGATGATGCTGTTTTCTGACCAACTAGTGAGGGAAACCACAGGAAACTGAATTACTGCTATAGAATCACCAAACCACATGTTTCTGGCTTGGAAACTTGTTTCTGAGTGCTTCTGGTCAAAAGTAACAGCCTAACTTGCGACATGCTGTAAAAATGCTTTTCAGGGCCTGAAAACGCTAAAAGTAAGATGATGCTGTTTTCTGACCAACTAGTGAGGAAAACCAGAGGAAACTGCATTGCTGCTATAGAATCACCAAACCACATGTTTCTGGCTTGGAAACTTGTTTCTGAGTGCTTCTGGTCAAAAGTCACAGCCTAAGTTACAACATGCTCTCAAAATGCTTTTCGGGGCCTGAAAACGCTGAAAGTGACATGATGCTGTTTTCTGACCAACTAGTGAGGGAAACCAGAGGACACTCAATTCCTACTATAGAATCACCAAACCACATGTTTCTGGCTTGGAAATTTGTTTGTGGTCAAAAGTAACAGCCTATTACAACATGCTCTCAAAATGCTTTTCGGGGCCTGAAAACGCTAAAAATGAGATGATGCTGTTTTCTGACCAACTAGTGAGAGAACCAGAGTGAATTAGATTGTTGCTATAGAATCACCAAACCACATGTTTCTGGCTTGGAAACTTGTTTGTGGTCAAAAGTAACAGCCTGTTACAACATGCTCTCAAAATGCTTTTCGAGGACTGAAAACGCTAAAAGTGACATGATGCTGTTTTCTGACCAACTAGTGAGGGAAGCCACAGGAAACTGAATTACTGCTATAGAATCACCAAACCACATGTTTCTGGCTTGGAAACTTGTTTGTGGTCAAAAGTAACAGCCTATTACAACATGCTCTCAAAATGCTTTTCGGGGCCTGAAAACGCTAAAAGTGACATGATGCTGTTTTCTGACCAACTAGTGAGAGAACCAGAGTGAATTAGATTGTTGCTATAGAATCACCAAACCACATGTTTCTGGCTTGGAAACTTGTTTGTGGTCAAAAGTAACAGCCTGTTACAACATGCTCTCAAAATGCTTTTCAAGGCCTGAAAACGCTAAAAGTGACATGATGCTGTTTTCTGACCAACTAGTGAGGGAAACCACAGGAAACTGAATTACTGCTATAGAATCACCAAACCACATGTTTCTGGCGTGGAAACTTGTTTCTGAGTGCTTCTGGTCAAAAGTAACAGCCTAAGTTACAACATGCTGTCAAAATGCTTTTCGAGGACTGAAAACGCTAAAAGTGACATGATGCTGTTTTCTGACCAACTAGTGAGAGAACCAGAGTGAATTAGATTGTTGCTGTAGAATCACCAAACCACATGTTTCTGGCTTGGAAACTTGTTTGTGGTCAAAAGTAACAGCCTGTTACAACATGCTCTCAAAATGCTTTTCGGGGCCTGAAAACGCTAAAAGTGACATGATGCTGTTTTCTGACCAACTAGTGAGGGAAACCACAGGAAACTGAATTACTGCTATAGAATCACCAAACCACATGTTTCTGGCTTGGAAACTTGTTTGTGGTCAAAAGTAACAGCCTGTTACAACATGCTCTCAAAATGCTTTTCGAGGCCTGAAAACGCTAAAAATGAGATGATGCTGTTTTCTGACCAACTAGTGAGAGAACCAGAGTGAATTAGATTGTTGCTATAGAATCACCAAACCACATGTTTCTGGCTTGGAAACTTGTTTGTGGTCAAAAGTAACAGCCTGTTACAACATGCTCTCAAAATGCTTTTCGAGGACTGAAAACGCTAAAAGTGACATGATGCTGTTTTCTGACCAACTAGTGAGAGAACCAGAGTGAATTAGATTGTTGCTGTAGAATCACCAAACCACATGTTTCTGGCTTGGAAACTTGTTTGTGGTCAAAAGTAACAGCCTGTTACAACATGCTCTCAAAATGCTTTTCGGGGCCTGAAAACGCTAAAAGTGAGATGATGCTGTTTTCTGACCAACTAGTGAGGGAAACCACAGGAAACTGAATTACTGCTATAGAATCACCAAACCACATGTTTCTGGCTTGGAAACTTGTTTGTGGTCAAAAGTAACAGCCTGTTACAACATGCTCTCAAAATGCTTTTCGAGGACTGAAAACGCTAAAAGTGACATGATGCTGTTTTCTGACCAACTAGTGAGGGAAGCCACAGGAAACTGAATTACTGCTATAGAATCACCAAACCACATGTTTCTGGCTTGGAAACTTGTTTGTGGTCAAAAGTAACAGCCTAAGTTACAACATGCTCTCAAAATGCTTTTCGAGGCCTGAAAACGCTAAAAGTGACATGATGCTGTTTTCTGACCAACTAGTGAGGGAAGCCACAGGAAACTGAATTACTGCTATAGAATCACCAAACCACATGTTTCTGGCTTGGAAACTTGTTTCTGGTCAAAAGTAACAGCCTGTTACAACATGCTCTCAAAATGCTTTTCGAGGACTGAAAACGCTAAAAGTGACATGATGCTGTTTTCTGACCAACTAGTGAGGGAAACCACAGGAAACTGAATTACTGCTATAGAATCACCAAACCACATGTTTCTGGCGTGGAAACTTGTTTCTGAGTGCTTCTGGTCAAAAGTAACAGCCTAAGTTACAACATGCTGTCAAAATGCTTTTCGAGGACTGAAAACGCTAAAAGTGACATGATGCTGTTTTCTGACCAACTAGTGAGGGAAGCCACAGGAAACTGAATTACTGCTATAGAATCACCAAACCACATGTTTCTGGCTTGGAAACTTGTTTCTGAGTGCTTCTGGTCAAAAGTAACAGCCTAACTTGCGACATGCTGTAAAAATGCTTTTCAGGGCCTGAAAACGCTAAAAGTAAGATGATGCTGTTTTCTGACCAACTAGTGAGGAAAACCAGAGGAAACTGCATTGCTGCTATAGAATCACCAAACCACATGTTTCTGGCTTGGAAACTTGTTTCTGAGTGCTTCTGGTCAAAAGTCACAGCCTAAGTTACAACATGCTCTCAAAATGCTTTTCGGGGCCTGAAAACGCTGAAAGTGACATGATGCTGTTTTCTGACCAACTAGTGAGGGAAACCAGAGGACACTCAATTCCTACTATAGAATCACCAAACCACATGTTTCTGGCTTGGAAATTTGTTTGTGGTCAAAAGTAACAGCCTATTACAACATGCTCTCAAAATGCTTTTCGGGGCCTGAAAACGCTAAAAATGAGATGATGCTGTTTTCTGACCAACTAGTGAGAGAACCAGAGTGAATTAGATTGTTGCTATAGAATCACCAAACCACATGTTTCTGGCTTGGAAACTTGTTTGTGGTCAAAAGTAACAGCCTGTTACAACATGCTCTCAAAATGCTTTTCGAGGACTGAAAACGCTAAAAGTGACATGATGCTGTTTTCTGACCAACTAGTGAGGGAAACCACAGGAAACTGAATTACTGCTATAGAATCACCAAACCACATGTTTCTGGCTTGGAAACTTGTTTCTGAGTGCTTCTGGTCAAAAGTAACAGCCTAACTTGCGACATGCTGTAAAAATGCTTTTCAGGGCCTGAAAACGCTAAAAGTAAGATGATGCTGTTTTCTGACCAACTAGTGAGGGAAACCACAGGAAACTGAATTACTGCTATAGAATCACCAAACCACATGTTTCTGGCTTGGAAACTTGTTTCTGAGTGCTTCTGGTCAAAAGTAACAGCCTAACTTGCGACATGCTGTAAAAATGCTTTTCAGGGCCTGAAAACGCTAAAAGTAAGATGATGCTGTTTTCTGACCAACTAGTGAGGAAAACCAGAGGAAACTGCATTGCTGCTATAGAATCACCAAACCACATGTTTCTGGCTTGGAAACTTGTTTCTGAGTGCTTCTGGTCAAAAGTCACAGCCTAAGTTACAACATGCTCTCAAAATGCTTTTCGGGGCCTGAAAACGCTGAAAGTGACATGATGCTGTTTTCTGACCAACTAGTGAGGGAAACCAGAGGACACTCAATTCCTACTATAGAATCACCAAACCACATGTTTCTGGCTTGGAAATTTGTTTGTGGTCAAAAGTAACAGCCTATTACAACATGCTCTCAAAATGCTTTTCGGGGCCTGAAAACGCTAAAAATGAGATGATGCTGTTTTCTGACCAACTAGTGAGAGAACCAGAGTGAATTAGATTGTTGCTATAGAATCACCAAACCACATGTTTCTGGCTTGGAAACTTGTTTGTGGTCAAAAGTAACAGCCTGTTACAACATGCTCTCAAAATGCTTTTCGAGGACTGAAAACGCTAAAAGTGACATGATGCTGTTTTCTGACCAACTAGTGAGGGAAGCCACAGGAAACTGAATTACTGCTATAGAATCACCAAACCACATGTTTCTGGCTTGGAAACTTGTTTGTGGTCAAAAGTAACAGCCTATTACAACATGCTCTCAAAATGCTTTTCGGGGCCTGAAAACGCTAAAAGTGACATGATGCTGTTTTCTGACCAACTAGTGAGAGAACCAGAGTGAATTAGATTGTTGCTATAGAATCACCAAACCACATGTTTCTGGCTTGGAAACTTGTTTGTGGTCAAAAGTAACAGCCTGTTACAACATGCTCTCAAAATGCTTTTCAAGGCCTGAAAACGCTAAAAGTGACATGATGCTGTTTTCTGACCAACTAGTGAGGGAAACCACAGGAAACTGAATTACTGCTATAGAATCACCAAACCACATGTTTCTGGCGTGGAAACTTGTTTCTGAGTGCTTCTGGTCAAAAGTAACAGCCTAAGTTACAACATGCTGTCAAAATGCTTTTCGAGGACTGAAAACGCTAAAAGTGACATGATGCTGTTTTCTGACCAACTAGTGAGGGAAGCCACAGGAAACTGAATTACTGCTATAGAATCACCAAACCACATGTTTCTGGCTTGGAAACTTGTTTGTGGTCAAAAGTAACAGCCTGTTACAACATGCTCTCAAAATGCTTTTCGGGGCCTGAAAACGCTAAAAGTGACATGATGCTGTTTTCTGACCAACTAGTGAGGGAAACCACAGGAAACTGAATTACTGCTATAGAATCACCAAACCACATGTTTCTGGCTTGGAAACTTGTTTGTGGTCAAAAGTAACAGCCTGTTACAACATGCTCTCAAAATGCTTTTCGAGGCCTGAAAACGCTAAAAATGAGATGATGCTGTTTTCTGACCAACTAGTGAGAGAACCAGAGTGAATTAGATTGTTGCTATAGAATCACCAAACCACATGTTTCTGGCTTGGAAACTTGTTTGTGGTCAAAAGTAACAGCCTGTTACAACATGCTCTCAAAATGCTTTTCGAGGACTGAAAACGCTAAAAGTGACATGATGCTGTTTTCTGACCAACTAGTGAGGGAAGCCACAGGAAACTGAATTACTGCTATAGAATCACCAAACCACATGTTTCTGGCTTGGAAACTTGTTTGTGGTCAAAAGTAACAGCCTATTACAACATGCTCTCAAAATGCTTTTCGGGGCCTGAAAACGCTAAAAGTGACATGATGCTGTTTTCTGACCAACTAGTGAGAGAACCAGAGTGAATTAGATTGTTGCTATAGAATCACCAAACCACATGTTTCTGGCTTGGAAACTTGTTTGTGGTCAAAAGTAACAGCCTGTTACAACATGCTCTCAAAATGCTTTTCAAGGCCTGAAAACGCTAAAAGTGACATGATGCTGTTTTCTGACCAACTAGTGAGGGAAACCACAGGAAACTGAATTACTGCTATAGAATCACCAAACCACATGTTTCTGGCGTGGAAACTTGTTTCTGAGTGCTTCTGGTCAAAAGTAACAGCCTAAGTTACAACATGCTGTCAAAATGCTTTTCGAGGACTGAAAACGCTAAAAGTGACATGATGCTGTTTTCTGACCAACTAGTGAGAGAACCAGAGTGAATTAGATTGTTGCTGTAGAATCACCAAACCACATGTTTCTGGCTTGGAAACTTGTTTGTGGTCAAAAGTAACAGCCTGTTACAACATGCTCTCAAAATGCTTTTCGGGGCCTGAAAACGCTAAAAGTGACATGATGCTGTTTTCTGACCAACTAGTGAGGGAAACCACAGGAAACTGAATTACTGCTATAGAATCACCAAACCACATGTTTCTGGCTTGGAAACTTGTTTGTGGTCAAAAGTAACAGCCTGTTACAACATGCTCTCAAAATGCTTTTCGAGGCCTGAAAACGCTAAAAATGAGATGATGCTGTTTTCTGACCAACTAGTGAGAGAACCAGAGTGAATTAGATTGTTGCTATAGAATCACCAAACCACATGTTTCTGGCTTGGAAACTTGTTTGTGGTCAAAAGTAACAGCCTGTTACAACATGCTCTCAAAATGCTTTTCGAGGACTGAAAACGCTAAAAGTGACATGATGCTGTTTTCTGACCAACTAGTGAGAGAACCAGAGTGAATTAGATTGTTGCTGTAGAATCACCAAACCACATGTTTCTGGCTTGGAAACTTGTTTGTGGTCAAAAGTAACAGCCTGTTACAACATGCTCTCAAAATGCTTTTCGGGGCCTGAAAACGCTAAAAGTGAGATGATGCTGTTTTCTGACCAACTAGTGAGGGAAACCACAGGAAACTGAATTACTGCTATAGAATCACCAAACCACATGTTTCTGGCTTGGAAACTTGTTTGTGGTCAAAAGTAACAGCCTGTTACAACATGCTCTCAAAATGCTTTT
Source organism: Epinephelus lanceolatus (assembly GCF_041903045.1). Classification (NCBI taxonomy): domain Eukaryota; kingdom Metazoa; phylum Chordata; class Actinopteri; order Perciformes; family Serranidae; genus Epinephelus; species Epinephelus lanceolatus. Next base: position 19,341,472 of record NC_135757.1, on the reverse strand, counting down.
CGAGGACTGAAAACGCTAAAAGTGACATGATGCTGTTTTCTGACCAACTAGTGAGGGAAGCCACAGGAAACTGAATTACTGCTATAGAATCACCAAACCACATGTTTCTGGCTTGGAAACTTGTTTGTGGTCAAAAGTAACAGCCTAAGTTACAACATGCTCTCAAAATGCTTTTCGAGGCCTGAAAACGCTAAAAGTGACATGATGCTGTTTTCTGACCAACTAGTGAGGGAAGCCACAGGAAACTGAATTACTGCTATAGAATCACCAAACCACATGTTTCTGGCTTGGAAACTTGTTTCTGGTCAAAAGTAACAGCCTGTTACAACATGCTCTCAAAATGCTTTTCGAGGACTGAAAACGCTAAAAGTGACATGATGCTGTTTTCTGACCAACTAGTGAGGGAAACCACAGGAAACTGAATTACTGCTATAGAATCACCAAACCACATGTTTCTGGCGTGGAAACTTGTTTCTGAGTGCTTCTGGTCAAAAGTAACAGCCTAAGTTACAACATGCTGTCAAAATGCTTTTCGAGGACTGAAAACGCTAAAAGTGACATGATGCTGTTTTCTGACCAACTAGTGAGGGAAGCCACAGGAAACTGAATTACTGCTATAGAATCACCAAACCACATGTTTCTGGCTTGGAAACTTGTTTCTGAGTGCTTCTGGTCAAAAGTAACAGCCTAACTTGCGACATGCTGTAAAAATGCTTTTCAGGGCCTGAAAACGCTAAAAGTAAGATGATGCTGTTTTCTGACCAACTAGTGAGGAAAACCAGAGGAAACTGCATTGCTGCTATAGAATCACCAAACCACATGTTTCTGGCTTGGAAACTTGTTTCTGAGTGCTTCTGGTCAAAAGTCACAGCCTAAGTTACAACATGCTCTCAAAATGCTTTTCGGGGCCTGAAAACGCTGAAAGTGACATGATGCTGTTTTCTGACCAACTAGTGAGGGAAACCAGAGGACACTCAATTCCTACTATAGAATCACCAAACCACATGTTTCTGGCTTGGAAATTTGTTTGTGGTCAAAAGTAACAGCCTATTACAACATGCTCTCAAAATGCTTTTCGGGGCCTGAAAACGCTAAAAATGAGATGATGCTGTTTTCTGACCAACTAGTGAGAGAACCAGAGTGAATTAGATTGTTGCTATAGAATCACCAAACCACATGTTTCTGGCTTGGAAACTTGTTTGTGGTCAAAAGTAACAGCCTGTTACAACATGCTCTCAAAATGCTTTTCGAGGACTGAAAACGCTAAAAGTGACATGATGCTGTTTTCTGACCAACTAGTGAGGGAAGCCACAGGAAACTGAATTACTGCTATAGAATCACCAAACCACATGTTTCTGGCTTGGAAACTTGTTTGTGGTCAAAAGTAACAGCCTATTACAACATGCTCTCAAAATGCTTTTCGGGGCCTGAAAACGCTAAAAGTGACATGATGCTGTTTTCTGACCAACTAGTGAGAGAACCAGAGTGAATTAGATTGTTGCTATAGAATCACCAAACCACATGTTTCTGGCTTGGAAACTTGTTTGTGGTCAAAAGTAACAGCCTGTTACAACATGCTCTCAAAATGCTTTTCAAGGCCTGAAAACGCTAAAAGTGACATGATGCTGTTTTCTGACCAACTAGTGAGGGAAACCACAGGAAACTGAATTACTGCTATAGAATCACCAAACCACATGTTTCTGGCGTGGAAACTTGTTTCTGAGTGCTTCTGGTCAAAAGTAACAGCCTAAGTTACAACATGCTGTCAAAATGCTTTTCGAGGACTGAAAACGCTAAAAGTGACATGATGCTGTTTTCTGACCAACTAGTGAGGGAAGCCACAGGAAACTGAATTACTGCTATAGAATCACCAAACCACATGTTTCTGGCTTGGAAACTTGTTTGTGGTCAAAAGTAACAGCCTGTTACAACATGCTCTCAAAATGCTTTTCGGGGCCTGAAAACGCTAAAAGTGACATGATGCTGTTTTCTGACCAACTAGTGAGGGAAACCACAGGAAACTGAATTACTGCTATAGAATCACCAAACCACATGTTTCTGGCTTGGAAACTTGTTTGTGGTCAAAAGTAACAGCCTGTTACAACATGCTCTCAAAATGCTTTTCGAGGCCTGAAAACGCTAAAAATGAGATGATGCTGTTTTCTGACCAACTAGTGAGAGAACCAGAGTGAATTAGATTGTTGCTATAGAATCACCAAACCACATGTTTCTGGCTTGGAAACTTGTTTGTGGTCAAAAGTAACAGCCTGTTACAACATGCTCTCAAAATGCTTTTCGAGGACTGAAAACGCTAAAAGTGACATGATGCTGTTTTCTGACCAACTAGTGAGAGAACCAGAGTGAATTAGATTGTTGCTGTAGAATCACCAAACCACATGTTTCTGGCTTGGAAACTTGTTTGTGGTCAAAAGTAACAGCCTGTTACAACATGCTCTCAAAATGCTTTTCGGGGCCTGAAAACGCTAAAAGTGAGATGATGCTGTTTTCTGACCAACTAGTGAGGGAAACCACAGGAAACTGAATTACTGCTATAGAATCACCAAACCACATGTTTCTGGCTTGGAAACTTGTTTGTGGTCAAAAGTAACAGCCTATTACAACATGCTCTCAAAATGCTTTTCGGGGCCTGAAAACGCTAAAAATGAGATGATGCTGTTTTCTGACCAACTAGTGAGAGAACCAGAGTGAATTAGATTGTTGCTATAGAATCACCAAACCACATGTTTCTGGCTTGGAAACTTGTTTGTGGTCAAAAGTAACAGCCTGTTACAACATGCTCTCAAAATGCTTTTCAAGGCCTGAAAACGCTAAAAGTGACATGATGCTGTTTTCTGACCAACTAGTGAGGGAAACCACAGGAAACTGAATTACTGCTATAGAATCACCAAACCACATGTTTCTGGCGTGGAAACTTGTTTCTGAGTGCTTCTGGTCAAAAGTAACAGCCTAAGTTACAACATGCTGTCAAAATGCTTTTCGAGGACTGAAAACGCTAAAAGTGACATGATGCTGTTTTCTGACCAACTAGTGAGGGAAGCCACAGGAAACTGAATTACTGCTATAGAATCACCAAACCACATGTTTCTGGCTTGGAAACTTGTTTCTGAGTGCTTCTGGTCAAAAGTAACAGCCTAACTTGCGACATGCTGTCAAAATGCTTTTCAGGGCCTGAAAACGCTAAAAGTAAGATGATGCTGTTTTCTGACCAACTAGTGAGGAAAACCAGAGGAAACTGCATTGCTGCTATAGAATCACCAAACCACATGTTTCTGGCTTGGAAACTTGTTTCTGAGTGCTTCTGGTCAAAAGTAACAGCCTAAGTTACAACATGCTGTCAAAATGCTTTTCGGGGCCTGAAAACGCTGAAAGTGACATGATGCTGTTTTCTGACCAACTAGTGAGGGAAACCAGAGGACACTCAATTCCTGCTATAGAATCACCAAACCACATGTTTCTGGCTTGGAAACTTGTTTGTGGTCAAAAGTAACAGCCTGTTACAACATGCTCTCAAAATGCTTTTCAAGGACTGAAAACGCTAAAAGTGACATGATGCTGTTTTCTGACCAACTAGTGAGAGAACCAGAGTGAATTAGATTGTTGCTATAGAATCACCAAACCACATGTTTCTGGCTTGGAAACTTGTTTGTGGTCAAAAGTAACAGCCTGTTACAACATGCTCTCAAAATGCTTTTCGGGGCCTGAAAACGCTAAAAGTGAGATGATGCTGTTTTCTGACCAACTAGTGGGGGAAACCACAGGAAACTGAATTACTGCTATAGAATCACCAAACCACATGTTTCTGGCTTGGAAACTTGTTTGTGGTCAAAAGTAACAGCCTGTTACAACATGCTCTCAAAATGCTTTTCGGGGCCTGAAAACGCTAAAAGTGAGATGATGCTGTTTTCTGACCAACTAGTGAGGGAAACCACAGGAAACTGAATTACTGCTATAGAATCACCAAACCACATGTTTCTGGCTTGGAAACTTGTTTGTGGTCAAAAGTAACAGCCTGTTACAACATGCTCTCAAAATGCTTTTCGAGGACTGAAAACGCTAAAAGTGACATGATGCTGTTTTCTGACCAACTAGTGAGGGAAGCCACAGGAAACTGAATTACTGCTATAGAATCACCAAACCACATGTTTCTGGCTTGGAAACTTGTTTGTGGTCAAAAGTAACAGCCTAAGTTACAACATGCTCTCAAAATGCTTTTCGAGGCCTGAAAACGCTAAAAGTGACATGATGCTGTTTTCTGACCAACTAGTGAGGGAAGCCACAGGAAACTGAATTACTGCTATAGAATCACCAAACCACATGTTTCTGGCTTGGAAACTTGTTTCTGGTCAAAAGTAACAGCCTGTTACAACATGCTCTCAAAATGCTTTTCGAGGACTGAAAACGCTAAAAGTGACATGATGCTGTTTTCTGACCAACTAGTGAGGGAAACCACAGGAAACTGAATTACTGCTATAGAATCACCAAACCACATGTTTCTGGCTTGGAAACTTGTTTCTGAGTGCTTCTGGTCAAAAGTAACAGCCTAACTTGCGACATGCTGTAAAAATGCTTTTCAGGGCCTGAAAACGCTAAAAGTAAGATGATGCTGTTTTCTGACCAACTAGTGAGGAAAACCAGAGGAAACTGCATTGCTGCTATAGAATCACCAAACCACATGTTTCTGGCTTGGAAACTTGTTTCTGAGTGCTTCTGGTCAAAAGTCACAGCCTAAGTTACAACATGCTCTCAAAATGCTTTTCGGGGCCTGAAAACGCTGAAAGTGACATGATGCTGTTTTCTGACCAACTAGTGAGGGAAACCAGAGGACACTCAATTCCTACTATAGAATCACCAAACCACATGTTTCTGGCTTGGAAATTTGTTTGTGGTCAAAAGTAACAGCCTATTACAACATGCTCTCAAAATGCTTTTCGGGGCCTGAAAACGCTAAAAATGAGATGATGCTGTTTTCTGACCAACTAGTGAGAGAACCAGAGTGAATTAGATTGTTGCTATAGAATCACCAAACCACATGTTTCTGGCTTGGAAACTTGTTTGTGGTCAAAAGTAACAGCCTGTTACAACATGCTCTCAAAATGCTTTTCAAGGCCTGAAAACGCTAAAAGTGACATGATGCTGTTTTCTGACCAACTAGTGAGGGAAACCACAGGAAACTGAATTACTGCTATAGAATCACCAAACCACATGTTTCTGGCTTGGAAACTTGTTTCTGAGTGCTTCTGGTCAAAAGTAACAGCCTAAATTGCAACATGCTGTCAAAATGCTTTTCAGGGCCTGAAAACGCTAAAAGTAAGATGATGCTGTTTTCTGACCAACTAGTGAGGGAAACCACAGGAAACTGAATTACTGCTATAGAATCACCAAACCACATGTTTCTGGCTTGGAAACTTGTTTGTGGTCAAAAGTAACAGCCTGTTACAACATGCTCTCAAAATGCTTTTCGGGGCCTGAAAACGCTAAAAGTGAGATGATGCTGTTTTCTGACCAACTAGTGAGGGAAACCACAGGAAACTGAATTACTGCTATAGAATCACCAAACCACATGTTTCTGGCTTGGAAACTTGTTTGTGGTCAAAAGTAACAGCCTGTTACAACATGCTCTCAAAATGCTTTTCGAGGACTGAAAACGCTAAAAGTGACATGATGCTGTTTTCTGACCAACTAGTGAGGGAAGCCACAGGAAACTGAATTACTGCTATAGAATCACCAAACCACATGTTTCTGGCTTGGAAACTTGTTTGTGGTCAAAAGTAACAGCCTATTACAACATGCTCTCAAAATGCTTTTCGGGGCCTGAAAACGCTAAAAATGAGATGATGCTGTTTTCTGACCAACTAGTGAGAGAACCAGAGTGAATTAGATTGTTGCTATAGAATCACCAAACCACATGTTTCTGGCTTGGAAACTTGTTTGTGGTCAAAAGTAACAGCCTGTTACAACATGCTCTCAAAATGCTTTTCAAGGCCTGAAAACGCTAAAAGTGACATGATGCTGTTTTCTGACCAACTAGTGAGGGAAACCACAGGAAACTGAATTACTGCTATAGAATCACCAAACCACATGTTTCTGGCTTGGAAACTTGTTTCTGAGTGCTTCTGGTCAAAAGTAACAGCCTAAATTGCAACATGCTGTCAAAATGCTTTTCGAGGACTGAAAACGCTAAAAGTGACATGATGCTGTTTTCTGACCAACTAGTGAGGGAAGCCACAGGAAACTGAATTGCTGCTATAGAATCACCAAACCACATGTTTCTGGCTTGGAAACTTGTTTCTGAGTGCTTCTGGTCAAAAGTAACAGCCTAACTTGCGACATGCTGTAAAAATGCTTTTCAGGGCCTGAAAACGCTAAAAGTAAGATGATGCTGTTTTCTGACCAACTAGTGAGGAAAACCAGAGGAAACTGCAATGCTGCTATAGAATCACCAAACCACATGTTTCTGGCTTGGAAACTTGTTTCTGAGTGCTTCTGGTCAAAAGTAACAGCCTAAGTTACAACATGCTGTCAAAATGCTTTTCGGGGCCTGAAAACGCTGAAAGTGACATGATGCTGTTTTCTGACCAACTAGTGAGGGAAACCAGAGGACACTCAATTCCTGCTATAGAATCACCAAACCACATGTTTCTGGCTTGGAAACTTGTTTGTGGTCAAAAGTAACAGCCTGTTACAACATGCTCTCAAAATGCTTTTCAAGGACTGAAAACGCTAAAAGTGACATGATGCTGTTTTCTGACCAACTAGTGAGAGAACCAGAGTGAATTAGATTGTTGCTATAGAATCACCAAACCACATGTTTCTGGCTTGGAAACTTGTTTGTGGTCAAAAGTAACAGCCTGTTACAACATGCTCTCAAAATGCTTTTCGGGTCCTGAAAACGCTAAAAGTGACATGATGCTGTTTTCTGACCAACTAGTGAGGGAAACCACAGGAAACTGAATTACTGCTATAGAATCACCAAACCACATGTTTCTGGCTTGGAAACTTGTTTGTGGTCAAAAGTAACAGCCTGTTACAACATGCTGTCAAAATGCTTTTCGAGGACTGAAAACGCTAAAAGTGACATGATGCTGTTTTCTGACCAACTAGTGAGGGAAGCCACAGGAAACTGAATTACTGCTATAGAATCACCAAACCACATGTTTCTGGCTTGGAAACTTGTTTCTGAGTGCTTCTGGTCAAAAGTAACAGCCTAACTTGCGACATGCTGTAAAAATGCTTTTCAGGGCCTGAAAACGCTAAAAGTAAGATGATGCTGTTTTCTGACCAACTAGTGAGGAAAACCAGAGGAAACTGCAATGCTGCTATAGAATCACCAAACCACATGTTTCTGGCTTGGAAACTTGTTTCTGAGTGCTTCTGGTCAAAAGTAACAGCCTAAGTTACAACATGCTGTCAAAATGCTTTTCGGGGCCTGAAAACGCTGAAAGTGACATGATGCTGTTTTCTGACCAACTAGTGAGGGAAACCAGAGGACACTCAATTCCTGCTATAGAATCACCAAACCACATGTTTCTGGCTTGGAAACTTGTTTGTGGTCAAAAGTAACAGCCTGTTACAACATGCTCTCAAAATGCTTTTCAAGGACTGAAAACGCTAAAAGTGACATGATGCTGTTTTCTGACCAACTAGTGAGAGAACCAGAGTGAATTAGATTGTTGCTATAGAATCACCAAACCACATGTTTCTGGCTTGGAAACTTGTTTGTGGTCAAAAGTAACAGCCTGTTACAACATGCTCTCAAAATGCTTTTCGGGGCCTGAAAACGCTAAAAGTGAGATGATGCTGTTTTCTGACCAACTAGTGAGGGAAACCACAGGAAACTGAATTACTGCTATAGAATCACCAAACCACATGTTTCTGGCTTGGAAACTTGTTTGTGGTCAAAAGTAACAGCCTGTTACAACATGCTCTCAAAATGCTTTTCGGGGCCTGAAAACGCTAAAAGTGAGATGATGCTGTTTTCTGACCAACTAGTGAGGGAAACCACAGGAAACTGAATTACTGCTATAGAATCACCAAACCACATGTTTCTGGCTTGGAAACTTGTTTGTGGTCAAAAGTAACAGCCTGTTACAACATGCTCTCAAAATGCTTTTCAAGGCCTGAAAACGCTAAAAGTGACATGATGCTGTTTTCTGACCAACTAGTGAGGGAAACCACAGGAAACTGAATTACTGCTATAGAATCACCAAACCACATGTTTCTGGCTTGGAAACTTGTTTCTGAGTGCTTCTGGTCAAAAGTAACAGCCTAAATTGCAACATGCTGTCAAAATGCTTTTCGAGGACTGAAAACGCTAAAAGTGACATGATGCTGTTTTCTGACCAACTAGTGAGGGAAGCCACAGGAAACTGAATTACTGCTATAGAATCACCAAACCACATGTTTCTGGCGTGGAAACTTGTTTCTGAGTGCTTCTGGTCAAAAGTAACAGCCTAAGTTACAACATGCTGTCAAAATGCTTTTCGAGGACTGAAAACGCTAAAAGTGACATGATGCTGTTTTCTGACCAACTAGTGAGGGAAGCCACAGGAAACTGAATTACTGCTATAGAATCACCAAACCACATGTTTCTGGCTTGGAAACTTGTTTCTGAGTGCTTCTGGTCAAAAGTAACAGCCTAACTTGCGACATGCTGTAAAAATGCTTTTCAGGGCCTGAAAACGCTAAAAGTAAGATGATGCTGTTTTCTGACCAACTAGTGAGGAAAACCAGAGGAAACTGCATTGCTGCTATAGAATCACCAAACCACATGTTTCTGGCTTGGAAACTTGTTTCTGAGTGCTTCTGGTCAAAAGTAACAGCCTAAGTTACAACATGCTGTCAAAATGCTTTTCGGGGCCTGAAAACGCTGAAAGTGACATGATGCTGTTTTCTGACCAACTAGTGAGGGAAACCAGAGGACACTCAATTCCTGCTATAGAATCACCAAACCACATGTTTCTGGCTTGGAAACTTGTTTGTGGTCAAAAGTAACAGCCTGTTACAACATGCTCTCAAAATGCTTTTCAAGGCCTGAAAACGCTAAAAGTGACATGATGCTGTTTTCTGACCAACTAGTGAGGGAAACCACAGGAAACTGAATTACTGCTATAGAATCACCAAACCACATGTTTCTGGCTTGGAAACTTGTTTCTGAGTGCTTCTGGTCAAAAGTAACAGCCTAAATTGCAACATGCTGTCAAAATGCTTTTCAGGGCCTGAAAACGCTAAAAGTAAGATGATGCTGTTTTCTGACCAACTAGTGAGGGAAACCACAGGAAACTGAATTACTGCTATAGAATCACCAAACCACATGTTTCTGGCTTGGAAACTTGTTTGTGGTCAAAAGTAACAGCCTGTTACAACATGCTCTCAAAATGCTTTTCGGGGCCTGAAAACGCTAAAAGTGAGATGATGCTGTTTTCTGACCAACTAGTGAGGGAAACCACAGGAAACTGAATTACTGCTATAGAATCACCAAACCACATGTTTCTGGCTTGGAAACTTGTTTGTGGTCAAAAGTAACAGCCTGTTACAACATGCTCTCAAAATGCTTTTCGAGGACTGAAAACGCTAAAAGTGACATGATGCTGTTTTCTGACCAACTAGTGAGGGAAGCCACAGGAAACTGAATTACTGCTATAGAATCACCAAACCACATGTTTCTGGCTTGGAAACTTGTTTGTGGTCAAAAGTAACAGCCTATTACAACATGCTCTCAAAATGCTTTTCGGGGCCTGAAAACGCTAAAAATGAGATGATGCTGTTTTCTGACCAACTAGTGAGAGAACCAGAGTGAATTAGATTGTTGCTATAGAATCACCAAACCACATGTTTCTGGCTTGGAAACTTGTTTGTGGTCAAAAGTAACAGCCTGTTACAACATGCTCTCAAAATGCTTTTCAAGGCCTGAAAACGCTAAAAGTGACATGATGCTGTTTTCTGACCAACTAGTGAGGGAAACCACAGGAAACTGAATTACTGCTATAGAATCACCAAACCACATGTTTCTGGCTTGGAAACTTGTTTCTGAGTGCTTCTGGTCAAAAGTAACAGCCTAAATTGCAACATGCTGTCAAAATGCTTTTCAGGGCCTGAAAACGCTAAAAGTAAGATGATACTGTTTTCTGACCAACTAGTGAGGAAAACCAGAGGAAACTGCGTTGCTGCTATAGAATCACCAAACCACATGTTTCTTGCTTGGAAACTTGTTTCTGAGTGCTTCTGGTCAAAAGTAACAGCCTAAGTTACAACATGCTGTCAAAATGCTTTTCGGGGCCTGAAAACGCTGAAAGTGACATGATGCTGTTTTCTGACCAACTAGTGAGGAAAACCAGAGGAAACTGCATTGCTGCTATAGAATCACCAAACCACATGTTTCTGGCTTGGAAACTTGTTTCTGAGTGCTTCTGGTCAAAAGTAACAGCCTAAGTTACAACATGCTGTCAAAATGCTTTTCGGGGCCTGAAAACGCTGAAAGTGACATGATGCTGTTTTCTGACCAACTAGTGAGGGAAACCAGAGGACACTCAATTCCTGCTATAGAATCACCAAACCACATGTTTCTGGCTTGGAAACTTGTTTGTGGTCAAAAGTAACAGCCTGTTACAACATGCTCTCAAAATGCTTTTCAAGGACTGAAAACGCTAAAAGTGACATGATGCTGTTTTCTGACCAACTAGTGAGGGAAACCACAGGAATCTGAATTACTGCTATAGAACCACCACAAACCACATGTTTCTGGCTTGGAAACTTGTTTGTGGTCAAAAGTAACAGCCTGTTACAACATGCTCTCAAAATGCTTTTCGGGGCCTGAAAACGCTAAAAGTGAGATGATGCTGTTTTCTGACCAACTAGTGAGGGAAACCACAGGAAACTGAATTACTGCTATAGAATCACCAAACCACATGTTTCTGGCTTGGAAACTTGTTTGTGGTCAAAAGTAACAGCCTGTTACAACATGCTCTCAAAATGCTTTTCGAGGACTGAAAACGCTAAAAGTGACATGATGCTGTTTTCTGACCAACTAGTGAGGGAAGCCACAGGAAACTGAATTACTGCTATAGAATCACCAAACCACATGTTTCTGGCTTGGAAACTTGTTTCTGAGTGCTTCTGGTCAAAAGTAACAGCCTAAATTGCAACATGCTGTCAAAATGCTTTTCAGGGCCTGAAAACGCTAAAAGTAAGATGATGCTGTTTTCTGACCAACTAGTGAGGAAAACCAGAGGAAACTGCGTTGCTGCTATAGAATCACCAAACCACATGTTTCTTGCTTGGAAACTTGTTTCTGAGTGCTTCTGGTCAAAAGTAACAGCCTAAGTTACAACATGCTGTCAAAATGCTTTTCGGGGCCTGAAAACGCTGAAAGTGACATGATGCTGTTTTCTGACCAACTAGTGAGGAAAACCAGAGGAAACTGCATTGCTGCTATAGAATCACCAAACCACATGTTTCTGGCTTGGAAACTTGTTTCTGAGTGCTTCTGGTCAAAAGTAACAGCCTAAGTTACAACATGCTGTCAAAATGCTTTTCGGGGCCTGAAAACGCTGAAAGTGACATGATGCTGTTTTCTGACCAACTAGTGAGGGAAACCAGAGGACACTCAATTCCTGCTATAGAATCACCAAACCACATGTTTCTGGCTTGGAAACTTGTTTGTGGTCAAAAGTAACAGCCTGTTACAACATGCTCTCAAAATGCTTTTCAAGGCCTGAAAACGCTAAAAGTGACATGATGCTGTTTTCTGACCAACTAGTGAGGGAAACCACAGGAAACTGAATTACTGCTATAGAATCACCAAACCACATGTTTCTGGCTTGGAAACTTGTTTCTGAGTGCTTCTGGTCAAAAGTAACAGCCTAAATTGCAACATGCTGTCAAAATGCTTTTCAGGGCCTGAAAACGCTAAAAGTAAGATGATGCTGTTTTCTGACCAACTAGTGAGGGAAACCACAGGAAACTGAATTACTGCTATAGAATCACCAAACCACATGTTTCTGGCTTGGAAACTTGTTTGTGGTCAAAAGTAACAGCCTGTTACAACATGCTCTCAAAATGCTTTTCGGGGCCTGAAAACGCTAAAAGTGAGATGATGCTGTTTTCTGACCAACTAGTGAGGGAAACCACAGGAAACTGAATTACTGCTATAGAATCACCAAACCACATGTTTCTGGCTTGGAAACTTGTTTGTGGTCAAAAGTAACAGCCTGTTACAACATGCTCTCAAAATGCTTTTCGAGGACTGAAAACGCTAAAAGTGACATGATGCTGTTTTCTGACCAACTAGTGAGGGAAGCCACAGGAAACTGAATTACTGCTATAGAATCACCAAACCACATGTTTCTGGCTTGGAAACTTGTTTGTGGTCAAAAGTAACAGCCTATTACAACATGCTCTCAAAATGCTTTTCGGGGCCTGAAAACGCTAAAAATGAGATGATGCTGTTTTCTGACCAACTAGTGAGAGAACCAGAGTGAATTAGATTGTTGCTATAGAATCACCAAACCACATGTTTCTGGCTTGGAAACTTGTTTGTGGTCAAAAGTAACAGCCTGTTACAACATGCTCTCAAAATGCTTTTCAAGGCCTGAAAACGCTAAAAGTGACATGATGCTGTTTTCTGACCAACTAGTGAGGGAAACCACAGGAAACTGAATTACTGCTATAGAATCACCAAACCACATGTTTCTGGCTTGGAAACTTGTTTCTGAGTGCTTCTGGTCAAAAGTAACAGCCTAAATTGCAACATGCTGTCAAAATGCTTTTCGAGGACTGAAAACGCTAAAAGTGACATGATGCTGTTTTCTGACCAACTAGTGAGGGAAGCCACAGGAAACTGAATTGCTGCTATAGAATCACCAAACCACATGTTTCTGGCTTGGAAACTTGTTTCTGAGTGCTTCTGGTCAAAAGTAACAGCCTAACTTGCGACATGCTGTAAAAATGCTTTTCAGGGCCTGAAAACGCTAAAAGTAAGATGATGCTGTTTTCTGACCAACTAGTGAGGAAAACCAGAGGAAACTGCAATGCTGCTATAGAATCACCAAACCACATGTTTCTGGCTTGGAAACTTGTTTCTGAGTGCTTCTGGTCAAAAGTAACAGCCTAAGTTACAACATGCTGTCAAAATGCTTTTCGGGGCCTGAAAACGCTGAAAGTGACATGATGCTGTTTTCTGACCAACTAGTGAGGGAAACCAGAGGACACTCAATTCCTGCTATAGAATCACCAAACCACATGTTTCTGGCTTGGAAACTTGTTTGTGGTCAAAAGTAACAGCCTGTTACAACATGCTCTCAAAATGCTTTTCAAGGACTGAAAACGCTAAAAGTGACATGATGCTGTTTTCTGACCAACTAGTGAGGGAAACCACAGGAATCTGAATTACTGCTATAGAACCACCACAAACCACATGTTTCTGGCTTGGAAACTTGTTTGTGGTCAAAAGTAACAGCCTGTTACAACATGCTCTCAAAATGCTTTTCGGGGCCTGAAAACGCTAAAAGTGAGATGATGCTGTTTTCTGACCAACTAGTGAGGGAAACCACAGGAAACTGAATTACTGCTATAGAATCACCAAACCACATGTTTCTGGCTTGGAAACTTGTTTGTGGTCAAAAGTAACAGCCTGTTACAACATGCTCTCAAAATGCTTTTCGAGGACTGAAAACGCTAAAAGTGACATGATGCTGTTTTCTGACCAACTAGTGAGGGAAGCCACAGGAAACTGAATTACTGCTATAGAATCACCAAACCACATGTTTCTGGCTTGGAAACTTGTTTGTGGTCAAAAGTAACAGCCTGTTACAACATGCTCTCAAAATGCTTTTCAAGGCCTGAAAACGCTAAAAGTGACATGATGCTGTTTTCTGACCAACTAGTGAGGGAAACCACAGGAAACTGAATTACTGCTATAGAATCACCAAACCACATGTTTCTGGCTTGGAAACTTGTTTCTGAGTGCTTCTGGTCAAAAGTAACAGCCTAAATTGCAACATGCTGTCAAAATGCTTTTCAGGGCCTGAAAACGCTAAAAGTAAGATGATGCTGTTTTCTGACCAACTAGTGAGGAAAACCAGAGGAAACTGCGTTGCTGCTATAGAATCACCAAACCACATGTTTCTTGCTTGGAAACTTGTTTCTGAGTGCTTCTGGTCAAAAGTAACAGCCTAAGTTACAACATGCTGTCAAAATGCTTTTCGGGGCCTGAAAACGCTGAAAGTGACATGATGCTGTTTTCTGACCAACTAGTGAGGAAAACCAGAGGAAACTGCATTGCTGCTATAGAATCACCAAACCACATGTTTCTGGCTTGGAAACTTGTTTCTGAGTGCTTCTGGTCAAAAGTAACAGCCTAAGTTACAACATGCTGTCAAAATGCTTTTCGGGGCCTGAAAACGCTGAAAGTGACATGATGCTGTTTTCTGACCAACTAGTGAGGGAAACCAGAGGACACTCAATTCCTGCTATAGAATCACCAAACCACATGTTTCTGGCTTGGAAACTTGTTTGTGGTCAAAAGTAACAGCCTATTACAACATGCTCTCAAAATGCTTTTCGGGGCCTGAAAACGCTAAAAATGAGATGATGCTGTTTTCTGACCAACTAGTGAGAGAACCAGAGTGAATTAGATTGTTGCTATAGAATCACCAAACCACATGTTTCTGGCTTGGAAACTTGTTTGTGGTCAAAAGTAACAGCCTGTTACAACATGCTCTCAAAATGCTTTTCAAGGCCTGAAAACGCTAAAAGTGACATGATGCTGTTTTCTGACCAACTAGTGAGGGAAACCACAGGAAACTGAATTACTGCTATAGAATCACCAAACCACATGTTTCTGGCTTGGAAACTTGTTTCTGAGTGCTTCTGGTCAAAAGTAACAGCCTAAATTGCAACATGCTGTCAAAATGCTTTTCGAGGACTGAAAACGCTAAAAGTGACATGATGCTGTTTTCTGACCAACTAGTGAGGGAAGCCACAGGAAACTGAATTGCTGCTATAGAATCACCAAACCACATGTTTCTGGCTTGGAAACTTGTTTCTGAGTGCTTCTGGTCAAAAGTAACAGCCTAACTTGCGACATGCTGTAAAAATGCTTTTCAGGGCCTGAAAACGCTAAAAGTAAGATGATGCTGTTTTCTGACCAACTAGTGAGGAAAACCAGAGGAAACTGCATTGCTGCTATAGAATCACCAAACCACATGTTTCTGGCTTGGAAACTTGTTTCTGAGTGCTTCTGGTCAAAAGTAACAGCCTAAGTTACAACATGCTGTCAAAATGCTTTTCGGGGCCTGAAAACGCTGAAAGTGACATGATGCTGTTTTCTGACCAACTAGTGAGGGAAACCAGAGGACACTCAATTCCTGCTATAGAATCACCAAACCACATGTTTCTGGCTTGGAAACTTGTTTGTGGTCAAAAGTAACAGCCTGTTACAACATGCTCTCAAAATGCTTTTCAAGGCCTGAAAACGCTAAAAGTGACATGATGCTGTTTTCTGACCAACTAGTGAGGGAAACCACAGGAAACTGAATTACTGCTATAGAATCACCAAACCACATGTTTCTGGCTTGGAAACTTGTTTCTGAGTGCTTCTGGTCAAAAGTAACAGCCTAAATTGCAACATGCTGTCAAAATGCTTTTCAGGGCCTGAAAACGCTAAAAGTAAGATGATGCTGTTTTCTGACCAACTAGTGAGGGAAACCACAGGAAACTGAATTACTGCTATAGAATCACCAAACCACATGTTTCTGGCTTGGAAACTTGTTTGTGGTCAAAAGTAACAGCCTGTTACAACATGCTCTCAAAATGCTTTTCGGGGCCTGAAAACGCTAAAAGTGAGATGATGCTGTTTTCTGACCAACTAGTGAGGGAAACCACAGGAAACTGAATTACTGCTATAGAATCACCAAACCACATGTTTCTGGCTTGGAAACTTGTTTGTGGTCAAAAGTAACAGCCTGTTACAACATGCTCTCAAAATGCTTTTCGAGGACTGAAAACGCTAAAAGTGACATGATGCTGTTTTCTGACCAACTAGTGAGGGAAGCCACAGGAAACTGAATTACTGCTATAGAATCACCAAACCACATGTTTCTGGCTTGGAAACTTGTTTGTGGTCAAAAGTAACAGCCTATTACAACATGCTCTCAAAATGCTTTTCGGGGCCTGAAAACGCTAAAAATGAGATGATGCTGTTTTCTGACCAACTAGTGAGAGAACCAGAGTGAATTAGATTGTTGCTATAGAATCACCAAACCACATGTTTCTGGCTTGGAAACTTGTTTGTGGTCAAAAGTAACAGCCTGTTACAACATGCTCTCAAAATGCTTTTCAAGGCCTGAAAACGCTAAAAGTGACATGATGCTGTTTTCTGACCAACTAGTGAGGGAAACCACAGGAAACTGAATTACTGCTATAGAATCACCAAACCACATGTTTCTGGCTTGGAAACTTGTTTCTGAGTGCTTCTGGTCAAAAGTAACAGCCTAAATTGCAACATGCTGTCAAAATGCTTTTCGAGGACTGAAAACGCTAAAAGTGACATGATGCTGTTTTCTGACCAACTAGTGAGGGAAGCCACAGGAAACTGAATTGCTGCTATAGAATCACCAAACCACATGTTTCTGGCTTGGAAACTTGTTTCTGAGTGCTTCTGGTCAAAAGTAACAGCCTAACTTGCGACATGCTGTAAAAATGCTTTTCAGGGCCTGAAAACGCTAAAAGTAAGATGATGCTGTTTTCTGACCAACTAGTGAGGAAAACCAGAGGAAACTGCAATGCTGCTATAGAATCACCAAACCACATGTTTCTGGCTTGGAAACTTGTTTCTGAGTGCTTCTGGTCAAAAGTAACAGCCTAAGTTACAACATGCTGTCAAAATGCTTTTCGGGGCCTGAAAACGCTGAAAGTGACATGATGCTGTTTTCTGACCAACTAGTGAGGGAAACCAGAGGACACTCAATTCCTGCTATAGAATCACCAAACCACATGTTTCTGGCTTGGAAACTTGTTTGTGGTCAAAAGTAACAGCCTGTTACAACATGCTCTCAAAATGCTTTTCAAGGACTGAAAACGCTAAAAGTGACATGATGCTGTTTTCTGACCAACTAGTGAGAGAACCAGAGTGAATTAGATTGTTGCTATAGAATCACCAAACCACATGTTTCTGGCTTGGAAACTTGTTTGTGGTCAAAAGTAACAGCCTGTTACAACATGCTCTCAAAATGCTTTTCGGGTCCTGAAAACGCTAAAAGTGACATGATGCTGTTTTCTGACCAACTAGTGAGGGAAACCACAGGAAACTGAATTACTGCTATAGAATCACCAAACCACATGTTTCTGGCTTGGAAACTTGTTTGTGGTCAAAAGTAACAGCCTGTTACAACATGCTGTCAAAATGCTTTTCGAGGACTGAAAACGCTAAAAGTGACATGATGCTGTTTTCTGACCAACTAGTGAGGGAAGCCACAGGAAACTGAATTACTGCTATAGAATCACCAAACCACATGTTTCTGGCTTGGAAACTTGTTTCTGAGTGCTTCTGGTCAAAAGTAACAGCCTAACTTGCGACATGCTGTAAAAATGCTTTTCAGGGCCTGAAAACGCTAAAAGTAAGATGATGCTGTTTTCTGACCAACTAGTGAGGAAAACCAGAGGAAACTGCAATGCTGCTATAGAATCACCAAACCACATGTTTCTGGCTTGGAAACTTGTTTCTGAGTGCTTCTGGTCAAAAGTAACAGCCTAAGTTACAACATGCTGTCAAAATGCTTTTCGGGGCCTGAAAACGCTGAAAGTGACATGATGCTGTTTTCTGACCAACTAGTGAGGGAAACCAGAGGACACTCAATTCCTGCTATAGAATCACCAAACCACATGTTTCTGGCTTGGAAACTTGTTTGTGGTCAAAAGTAACAGCCTGTTACAACATGCTCTCAAAATGCTTTTCAAGGACTGAAAACGCTAAAAGTGACATGATGCTGTTTTCTGACCAACTAGTGAGAGAACCAGAGTGAATTAGATTGTTGCTATAGAATCACCAAACCACATGTTTCTGGCTTGGAAACTTGTTTGTGGTCAAAAGTAACAGCCTGTTACAACATGCTCTCAAAATGCTTTTCGGGGCCTGAAAACGCTAAAAGTGAGATGATGCTGTTTTCTGACCAACTAGTGAGGGAAACCACAGGAAACTGAATTACTGCTATAGAATCACCAAACCACATGTTTCTGGCTTGGAAACTTGTTTGTGGTCAAAAGTAACAGCCTGTTACAACATGCTCTCAAAATGCTTTTCGGGGCCTGAAAACGCTAAAAGTGAGATGATGCTGTTTTCTGACCAACTAGTGAGGGAAACCACAGGAAACTGAATTACTGCTATAGAATCACCAAACCACATGTTTCTGGCTTGGAAACTTGTTTGTGGTCAAAAGTAACAGCCTGTTACAACATGCTCTCAAAATGCTTTTCAAGGCCTGAAAACGCTAAAAGTGACATGATGCTGTTTTCTGACCAACTAGTGAGGGAAACCACAGGAAACTGAATTACTGCTATAGAATCACCAAACCACATGTTTCTGGCTTGGAAACTTGTTTCTGAGTGCTTCTGGTCAAAAGTAACAGCCTAAATTGCAACATGCTGTCAAAATGCTTTTCGAGGACTGAAAACGCTAAAAGTGACATGATGCTGTTTTCTGACCAACTAGTGAGGGAAGCCACAGGAAACTGAATTAC
Source organism: Epinephelus lanceolatus (assembly GCF_041903045.1). Taxonomy (NCBI): domain Eukaryota; kingdom Metazoa; phylum Chordata; class Actinopteri; order Perciformes; family Serranidae; genus Epinephelus; species Epinephelus lanceolatus. The sequence continues at coordinate 19,322,720 of NC_135757.1, read as the reverse complement.
TGCTATAGAATCACCAAACCACATGTTTCTGGCGTGGAAACTTGTTTCTGAGTGCTTCTGGTCAAAAGTAACAGCCTAAGTTACAACATGCTGTCAAAATGCTTTTCGAGGACTGAAAACGCTAAAAGTGACATGATGCTGTTTTCTGACCAACTAGTGAGGGAAGCCACAGGAAACTGAATTACTGCTATAGAATCACCAAACCACATGTTTCTGGCTTGGAAACTTGTTTCTGAGTGCTTCTGGTCAAAAGTAACAGCCTAACTTGCGACATGCTGTAAAAATGCTTTTCAGGGCCTGAAAACGCTAAAAGTAAGATGATGCTGTTTTCTGACCAACTAGTGAGGAAAACCAGAGGAAACTGCATTGCTGCTATAGAATCACCAAACCACATGTTTCTGGCTTGGAAACTTGTTTCTGAGTGCTTCTGGTCAAAAGTAACAGCCTAAGTTACAACATGCTGTCAAAATGCTTTTCGGGGCCTGAAAACGCTGAAAGTGACATGATGCTGTTTTCTGACCAACTAGTGAGGGAAACCAGAGGACACTCAATTCCTGCTATAGAATCACCAAACCACATGTTTCTGGCTTGGAAATTTGTTTGTGGTCAAAAGTAACAGCCTATTACAACATGCTCTCAAAATGCTTTTCGGGGCCTGAAAACGCTAAAAATGAGATGATGCTGTTTTCTGACCAACTAGTGAGAGAACCAGAGTGAATTAGATTGTTGCTATAGAATCACCAAACCACATGTTTCTGGCTTGGAAACTTGTTTGTGGTCAAAAGTAACAGCCTGTTACAACATGCTCTCAAAATGCTTTTCGGGGCCTGAAAACGCTAAAAGTGACATGATGCTGTTTTCTGACCAACTAGTGAGAGAAACCAGAGGAAACTGCATTGCTGCTATAGAATCACTAAACCACATGTTTCTGGCTTTTGACATGCTATACTATGACCTTTTTTGAAATACTATACTATGGCCTTTTTTGACATATTATATCGACATTTTTTTGACATACTATGCTATGACTTTTTTTGACATGCTATACTATGACCTTTTTTTGACATATTATACTATGACCTTTTTTGAAATATTATACCATGACATTTTTTTGACATACTAAACTTTTTTGACAGACTTACTATGACCTTTTTTGAAATATTATACCATGACATATTTTTTGACATGCTAAACTTTTTGACAGGCTTACTATGACCTTTTTTGACATATCATACCATGACTTTTTTGACATACTATACCATGACATTTTTTGAAATATTATACCATGACCTTTTTTTTGACATACTATGCTATGACCCTTTTTTGATATGTTATAACATGACATTTTTTTGACATATTATACTATGACCTTTTTTTGACAGACTTACTATGACTTTTTTGACATACTATACCATGACCTTTTTTAACATACTTTTCTATGACTTTTTTTGACCTACTATACTATGACCTTTTTTTTGACATATTGTACCATGCCATATTTTGGGCATACTATACTATGTCCTGTGACTGTTGTCATAATTTATATAAGTTTGTGTTTCCGTGCCTGTTTTGTGAGTGTGTTCTGTTTTGTGTATGCAAATAGGTGTGTGCCACAGCTCGGCGGTGATTGGAGGATTGATTAGCTCCTCGTTCCTGATTGGCTGCAGCCGAGGGCGATCGGCTTATAAATTGCCAAAATGGCGGTTGCGGGCGAGCTAGCAGGCAGACCTCACCTTCCTCCTCTCCCAACCGGCCACACAGTGTAGTGTTGTAATGTAGTGTTGCAGTACTGTAGTATTATCGTGAACCACCATTTGGTATATATTGTTAAATAGTAGGGGTGGACTGCCAGTTTTGTTACTAACCCTTTTTCTCCTGTTTATTTAGTTAGGGAGGTAAGTTTTTGTCATTTGTTAATTATTATTTGGTTAGGGTTTTTTTGTTTTGTTTGTTATTTTGGCCTTAGTCTACCCTGACGTTATTATTTCTCTTAATTCTGTTTTTTGATTTATTGTAATAAATCCACATTATTTGATCGTTCCACACGTTTGTATCATTGTGGCTACTTGGGACTTGGGGAAGATGGGGCCTTTCATGTTGTGTCTCAGACACCCCTAGACTGGGCATAACAGTGCGCTTAAAGCCAAATCTAATATTTTAATGCTAAAGTACAATGATGGCAAAATGCTTGAAAACGGTGTAAAAATTAAATATCTTGGTGTCTGGATTGACTCAGAACTCAGTTTCAAAACTCATATTGAACATATTGTCAGGAAAGTTAATTTTGGTGTCGGTGTTTTGTATTACAACAAACATTGTTTTATGGTTAGTGTTAAATTAAACCTCATCACTCAGCTGATATTGCCAATAATTGATTATGCTGACACCCTCAATCAATGTAATACAACAGACAAACCAAATGCTCCCAAAACTGTCTGTCATTTACAAAAGACTTTGCAGATTTATATTAGGCTGCTCTTTTTTCACACACCATTGTACAATGTTCGACAGTCTAGGATGGCTACCCCTAGACATGAGACGCCAATTTCACTGGTTTCAGTTTATTTTTAAATGTATTAATTTTGATTATCCTTATTGTTTGAAACAATTTCTCATCCCCTGTACATCAAATTCTTCATTAAGAAGTTCTGATCATTTACTTTTTCAAGATCCTTTTGTAACTAAGGAAGTTGGCAAAAAAGCTTTCGTGTTCCGAGCACCATATGATTGGAATGACTTACCAGTAACTATTCGTTCCGTGTCATCATTTCCCTTATGTAAAAAATTCTGTTCTCTCATCTCAAACCTAATTGTTTTTGTTTTCATTAAAACTCTCGCTGTTTTGTTTTGTTTTGCCTTGTTTTGCTGCTATTCTGTATTTTTGATTTTATTTATTTGGTAGATGAAGGTTGTAATATTTTATTGTTGTCTCTGTTGTTGTTGCTTGTTTGTTTTGTTTGGTATCAGATTGTTTGTCAATGTTTGTTATGTAACCGTTATATGTTGTTGTGTGTGATTCATTGTCAGTCTTTATTTGTTGAATGTTCGTTAGGACCCCCTCGAAAACGAGATGATGCATCTCAAGGGGTTTATCCAACCCTACCAACCCTACAATAAATTTCTTTATCATATATCATATGTCATATATTGGAAAAAATCATAGTGTAGTATGTCAAACAAATTGCCAAAAAGGTCGTATGTCAAAAAAGTAGAGTATGTTGAGAAAAGTCACAGTATAGTATGTTGAAGAAGGTCATAGTTATGACCTTCTTCAACATACTATACTGTAGTATAATATGCTGAAAACTGCTAAAAAGGTCAGAGTATAGTAAGTCGACAAAACTGCTAAAAGAAGGGTTAGTATAGTATGTCCAAAAACGCCATAGTAGTGTGACAAAAAGAAATTAAAGTAGAGTATGTCAAAAAAGGTGCTACAACAGTCATAGTATAAGTTAAAAAAAAGTCATAGTATAGTATGTCAACAAAAACTGCTAAAACAAAAGTCTTAGTATGGTATGTTAAAAAAGTCATAGTATGTTGACAGAAATTGCTAAAAAAAAAAGTCATAGTATAGTATGTTAAAAAAAATGCTAAAAAAATTGTATAGTATGTTAAAAAAAACTGCAAAAAAGTCATAGTATAGTATGTTTAAAAAACTACTAAAAAGTCATAGTACTGTATGTTAAAAAGAACTGCTAAAAAAGTCATAGTATAGTATGTCGACAAAACCTGCAAAAGTCATAGTATAGTATGTTAAACAAAAAAACTGCTAAAAAGTCATAGTATAGTATGTCGACAAAAACTGCTAAAAAAAAAAGTCATAGTATAATATGTTTAAAAAAAACTGCTAAAAAGTCATAGTATAGCATGTTAAAAAACTGCTAAAAAGTCACAGTATAGTATGTTAAAAAAAACTGCTAAAAAGTCATAGTATAGTATGTTAAAAAAAACGGCTAAAAAGTCATAGTATAATATGTTAAAAAAAATGCTAAAAAGTCATAGTATAGTATGTTAAAAAACTGCTAAAAAAAAGTCATAGTATAGTATGTTAAAAAAAACTGCTCAAAACTCATAGTATAGTAGCTAAAAAAACTGCTAAAAAAGTCATAGTATAGTGTGTCGACAAAAACTGCTAAAACAGTCATAATATAGAATGTTAAAAACTGCTAAAAAAGTCATAGTATAGTTAAAAAAGTTATATTATAGTTTGTCGACAAAAACTGCTAAAAAAGTCATAATGTAGTATGTTTAAAAAAAACTACTAAAAAGTCATAGTATAGTATATTTAAAAAAAACTGCTAAAAAAGTCATATTATAGTATGTTAAAAAAACTGCTAAAAAAAAGTCATAGTATAGTATGTTAAAAAAACTGCTAAAAAGTCATAGTATAGTATGTTAAAAAAACTGCTAAAAAAGTCATAGTATGTCGACAAAAACTGTATAGTATGTTGACAAAAACTGCTAAAAAGTCATAGTATAGTATGTTAAAAAAACGGCTAAAAAGTCATAGTATAGTATGTTTAAAAAAACTGCGAAAAAAAAGTCATAGTATAGTATGTTAAAAAAACTGCTAAGTAACTCATAGTATAGTATGTCGACAAAAACTGCTAAAAAAAAAGTCATAGTATAGTATGTTTAAAAAACTGCTAAAAAAAGTCATAGTATAGTATGTTTAAAAAAACTGCGAAAAAGGTCATAGTATAGTATGTTAAAAAAACTGCTAAAAACTCATAGTATGTTAAAAAAAACTGCTAAAACCTCATAGTATAGTATATTAAAAAATGGCTAAAGAAGTCATAGTATAATATGTCGACAAAAACTGCTAAAAAAAAAAGTCATAGTATAGTATGCTAAAAACTGCTAAAAAGTCATCATATAGTATGTTAAAAAAATACAAAAAAGTCATAGTATAGTATGTCAACAAAAACTGCTAAAAAAAAAGTCATAGTATAGTATGTTAAAAAAAACTGCAAAAAAAAGTCATAGTATAGTATGTTAAAAAATGCTAAAAATGTCATAGTATAGTATGTTAAAAAAGTCATGGTATAGTATGTTAAAAAAAGTCATAGTATATTATGTTAAAAAAACTGCTAAAAAAGTCATGGTATAGTATGTTAAAAAAAAGTCATCATATAGTATGTGAAAAAAAGTCATAGTGTATTATGTTTAAAAAAATGCTAAAAAAGTCATCGTATAGCATGTTAAAAAAAGTCATGGTATAGTATGTTAAAAAAATGCAAAAAAAAGTCATAGTATAGTATGTTAAAAAATGCTAAAAAAAAAAAGTCATAGTATATTATGTTAAAAAAAATGCTAAAAAAAAGTCAGTATGTAAAAAAAAAGTCTTAGCATAGTATGTTAAAAAAACTGCAAAAAAGTCATAGTATAGTATGTCAACAAAAACTGCTAAAAAAAAAAGTCATAGTATAGTATGTTAAAAAAAACTGCAAAAAAAAGTCATAGTATAGTATGTTAAAAAATGCTAAAAATGTCATAGTATAGTATGTTAAAAAAGTCATGGTATAGTATGTTAAAAAAAGTCATAGTATATTATGTTAAAAAAACTGCTAAAAAAGTCATGGTATAGTATGTTAAAAAAAAGTCATCATATAGTATGTGAAAAAAAGTCATAGTGTATTATGTTTTAAAAAATGCTAAAAAAGTCATCGTATAGCATGTTAAAAAAAGTCATGGTATAGTATGTTAAAAAAATGCAAAAAAAAGTCATAGTATAGTATGTTAAAAAATGCTAAAAAAAAAAGTCATAGTATATTATGTTAAAAAAAATGCTAAAAAAAAGTCAGTATGTAAAAAAAAAGTCTTAGCATAGTATGTTAAAAAAAACTGCTAAAAACTCATAGTATGTTAAAAAAAAACTGCTAAAACCTCATAGTATAGTATATTAAAAAATGGCTAAAGAAGTCATAGTATAATATGTCGACAAAAACTGCTAAAAAAAAAAAAGTCATAGTATAGTATGCTAAAAACTGCTAAAAAGTCATCATATAGTATGTTAAAAAAATACAAAAAAGTCATAGTATAGTATGTCAACAAAAACTGCTAAAAAAAAAAGTCATAGTATAGTATGTTAAAAAAAACTGCAAAAAAAAGTCATAGTATAGTATGTTAAAAAATGCTAAAAATGTCATAGTATAGTATGTTAAAAAAGTCATGGTATAGTATGTTAAAAAAAGTCATAGTATATTATGTTAAAAAAACTGCTAAAAAAGTCATGGTATAGTATGTTAAAAAAAAGTCATCATATAGTATGTGAAAAAAAGTCATAGTGTATTATGTTTAAAAAAATGCTAAAAAAGTCATTGTATAGCATGTTAAAAAAAGTCATGGTATAGTATGTTAAAAAAATGCAAAAAAAAGTCATAGTATAGTATGTTAAAAAATGCTAAAAAAAAAAGTCATAGTATATTATGTTAAAAAAAATGCTAAAAAAAAGTCAGTATGTAAAAAAAAAGTCTTAGCATAGTATGTTAAAAAAACTGCAAAAAAGTCATAGTATGTTAAAAAATGCTAAAAAAGTCATAGTATAGTATGTTAAAAAAAAGTCTTAGTATAGTATGTTAAGAAAACTGCACAAAAAGTCATAGTATAGTATGCTAAAAAATGCTAAAAAAGTCATAGTATAGTATGCTAAAAACTGCTAAAAAAAAGTCATAGTATAGTATGTTTAAAAAGTCATAGTATAGTATGTTAAAAAAGTCTTAGTATAGTATGTTAAAAAAAACTGCAAAAAAAGTCATAGTATAGTAGTTGTTATAGTATGTTAAAAAACGCTAAAAAAAACTCATAGTATATTATGTTAAAAAAATGCTAAAAAAAAAAAAAGTCATAGTATGTTAAAAAAAGTCTTAGTATAGTATGTTAAAAAAACTGCACAAAAAGTCATAGTATAGTATGCTAAAAACTGCTAAACAAAAGTCATAGTATAGTATGTTTAAAAAGTCATAGTATAGTATGTTAAAAAAAAGTCTTAGTATAGTATGTTAAAAAATGCTAAAAAAGTCATAGTATAGTATGTTAAAAAAGTCATAGTATATTATGTTTAAAAAAAGCTAAAATAAAAAGTCATAGTATAGTATGTTAAAAAAGTCATGGTATAGTATGTTAAAAAAAACTGCAAAAAAGTTATAGTATAGTATGTACATCTTGTTATATGGTCATCAGTGACTTCAAGAGCAAACAACTCAAAACATATCTTTGTAACCTAGACTATAGCTCACAGCTTTCCTTCATATGTTAGGTTAGGTTAGGTTACTTTATTTATACCCGTAGGTAGATTTGTTTTGCAGTGAGTTGACATCCATTCATCCATACATACAGTACAACATTAACCATAACAACCAAAAGAGAAAAACATGATAAAGATAAAAGATAAAACTGCTCCATAGCTCAAGGCTACACCAATAAACACACAGATTTCCTAAGACACAAAGTTACCAAGATAAAAATAGCTATTGAACCAAGGATATAATAAATATAATAAAATGTATGTTATGTTTGTGTATATGTATTTTTTATTACTTGATTAATTATTGATTGATAAATGTATTTATTCTTTTCTTTTCTCCTTGAATGAGTGTTGTATCTTTTTTTTTTGGTTCACCTTTCTTTTTTACTATCTATAGAAGCACACATACACGCTTGATACACACTAGACTCATGTCAGCATCATTCCCCACTAGAAATTAGAAATTATGATATAGTGATAAATAACAAAAATAACAAAATGTACAAGTAATAAATAAGTGAATAGTGACTCAAAGATAATCCTTGGGGGGACTTGGTGATCCTTCCGCGCCGGGCTATGCAGAGGAGGGAGGCAGGGCAATGTAAGAATCAGGGGAAGAAAGAGTAGGGTTTTATTTTTATGGTACATCTAGGTAGGACAGTATAGAGTTTAATTTACCCAACTTTTAATTTAACTCATTTAGCTAATGTCCTTCCTTCCAACCAACTAATGCAAACAATATGACGTATTCCTCTTTGTTTCTTTTTAACTTAAGTTTCCTTGATTTACACCTATAGAATTATATATATATATATATATATATATATATATATATATATATATATATATATATACACACACACACACACAAAAAAAAAATTAACAAAAAGTTGTATATAAATAATGTAGATTAGAAAAATTCATTTATTGTGAAAGACAGTGCTGCAGGTAACTCAACTCAAAAAAATTAGGTCTCTCTAAATAGTTAAAAAATAATCTTGAATACGTTTGTTTATGAAAAATATATTCTTTTCCAACACTTTGTCAATGTTTGTTTTAATCTGAACGTCTCAAATGATCAATACACCAAATTTCTCGGCTGGGGATCGATAAGGGTCTCTCTCTTCTTAAGTTTGTTTATGTCAAACCAGATATCACTTGGAAAACACTTATTTTTAACTATCTAGATCTATAAATCACCTTTTAGAAACATTGCTTCTTTGACCTTATGGTATGTCAGCTGTGATGTTTCAGCTGTCGTTACTCCTTCCCTCACTCCTTTCTCATGCTATGCCTCGCCCTACAGGGTGTGTTTATACCACACACAACTGGGTGAGAAATTTGGGAGGCTGTGTCACATAGAGAAGGAAAGGGTGACACGATCCAAAAAATTCACCAAAGAAAGACTTGGTGAAAGCTTGACCTGACTCAAACAGCTCAGAGTGCGTAACAGATCAGTCAAATATTCAAATTTATTTTTGGATTTGTTTCCAAAACATCAACTTACATGATTACAGTCTTCTTCCAGTTAAACCTGGCCTGTTTACACTGTCAACACCTGGAATAAGGAGGCACTAACAGAACACATTTACAGTTGGATGATGAAATTCCAGGAGGATTAATTTACAGAGTGATGGCAGCAGTCACAAGCAGTCCAGGGAATGATCTTCAACAGTTGAACGATGATGATATCACGTCAAATATAAATACAGTAAAAGATGATGACGAGCCATGATAGTTTTAACTTGAGAGTCTCTTCTCTTGGTCTCGGCTGGCTCAATCCAACAGTTCAGTGATTGGTTTGCAAAAAAACACCTCAGCTCTGAGATCCTCATGTCCACGTGGGCTTGCTTTGACTCATTTCTTTTTCTTGTCCTGTGTGCCGGTGAACCACTGGTCCAGCAACTTCTTGCTGTAGTAAATCTGCCAGCCATGCACCTGCACAGCGATGACGATCACCAGGTACATGACCGACACGGCGGAGAAGCCAAAGATGAAGCGGTAGGCTTTGCCGTGCCGATAGAGCTGCTGCGCCACAGGGAACATTTCCATGCTGCCGTAGATCAGCGGGGCCACACAGAACAGCCCGGCGCTGATCATGGAGATGACCAAGTAGCTGATGTTGTTGCGAGGCAACGCCAAGAAGCTGAACACTGTGGGTATTATACTCAGGAGGTAGGGGTACTCCCACTGGTATGGAGAGGCTACGACCTTGTGGGACACCAGGCTTAGCTGGCTCACTGTCACCTGAGAAAAGATGAACACTGAGTCACAACTAGCTCAGCTGTTACAACTGTCAGTCAATCTCCACACTTTTATTTAAGTTCTACAATTACCTGAGCTGCCATCAGCACCCAGATCAGCACGTGGACAATGTTGAGTTTACGGATTTCAGACTTCAGGGCAACACTGCACAATGAGACAGATGGTACAGTCAAACACAAAGCAATAAGATTTATGAGTTCATTGAACTCATAGATGCATTGATGATGAATCCTCTGAATCAAATTATAATAGACATTTATGTAATATCTAATTTTACCTCACATACTTTCATAAAACGACACACTGAAATAAGTATGACCGGCAAAGAGGCCAAAAAAAAACGGCACCTTTTTTTTCAGCATTTTGATCTTGATAAAAATGGAACTGGACACACCATTGCTTATCTTAATTATATGGATGAAACAGAGCTACTGATTTTCCTCCGATAGAAATTTGAATTTTTTCCTCTGTACACAAATACAAAACACCATACAGACATCTCGCTCACCATCAGTTACCCACAGTAACATGGCCTCCCTTTGACCTACCATAGTTACATGGCAATTTTCCATAGGACAACTTAAAAACATGAGCCATTTGTGTTGAGATGTCAATATAAATTAGTCCTAAAGCAACGGAAAGATGCAACAGATCTCAAGAAAAGGGTAAATTATTCCAGTAAGATATCACTCCATTACTTTCACGTTTGAATGAACCTACCTCATTTGATAGTGTGAGGCAACCCGCTCCCGGTGCTGATAGTCGCTGCCATCTGTGCCTGTTGCTCTCGGACCTGCTCGAGAAGCCATGGTGGGTATCTGGAATAAGTTGTGACATAGTTGTTTTAATGTCAAACTCTAAACCATTGATAGCCCGATGAAACAGAGATAAAGATAATATAAAATACTGCGCTGCAGATTGCATAGCATTACCACAAACAGCACAAAGACATGAATCACCAGCTTCAGTAAAATCAAACATTAACGTTGTAAGCTTCACAGCTGCAGCACTAGTGTGACTCTTCCGTGCACTTGTCATTTGCTAGCGTTGCTAACTTAGCATGGCTAACGTGTAGCAGATGCCTGACTGGTCACGTCCTCTTGATTAACACGTCAGTCCAAAGTGTATCCGCAAAAGCTTCGCTTCACTTCAGCAGCAATCATGAATGGTGACAGGTTGAGTTAAATAGTCTGTGAACGGCATAAGACAGCTGAGCTACCAAGCTAATGCTAGCTAATGGTTAGCTATTTTAACGTTAGGTCACACAGACGGGAGTGGTAGCTTGGTAGCTTGAGATAAATAGCAAGCTAAGTTGCCAAACTGTCACGTAACATTAGTAGGGCACATGCGAGATTAATTATAGCACTTACTCTTTATTTGTTGTTGCTCATAAAAGGCTGAGTTAACTGATGAAACAGGGAAACAGAGGTTAGCAGCTGCAGCAGGAGGGGAAACTGGAGGAAGTATGACGTATAAAACTCTGATTGGCCAGGCTTATTCTCGCGTTCTCTCGCAAATTCCCGTTACTTCTCGCCCAACCAGCACATGGAAAACATTCAACACAAGGGATCACATTTATTACTTTGTTACAGTGACATATTGGATCATTTGAGACTTGATAATTGTGCATTGTAATTATTCAATACTGTCAATGTCTTTTCCTCAATTAAAGGGGGGATTTCTTTCCCTTTCTCCCCAATGTGGAGTTGGTAAAAAAATGTCAAATCTAATGTGGGCAGCGGTGAAAGGTAGCAAGTACTGTATTTAAAACTTAAGTACAGTTTAGAGGTACTTGAGTATTTTTTTTATGCTACTTTATACTTACACGCTAGATTTGGCTCCATATATTATCAAATTGTTTCTCTTTGTTGCTGTCTCCCAAAATTGTCCTTTCAATACACAGATAATATTTGGTTTTCCATTCTTGACGTGTAGATGCTTCCTCATTTTTCCAGTTTTGCAATATGTGCTTCTTATAAACTTATGATGAGAAAAGCATTTGCCATCCTGTTGGGTATCTTTAATTTCCAAACATTTTGAAAGAGACAAATTGGTGGTCAAAAAACTACTGCACCATTGCAAGTTCTTAAAATCCATCTTTCAATATTTTCCCCAAGTCTCTCTAATTTTCTCACAGTAAATGGCATGAGGGAGTCACTCTGAGAACCACATTTTTAACATTTATCTGAGGTGCCAACACCACTGGTAGTCATTTTTGCTGGGATAATGAGGCACACAGTATATGACACCAAATGAAAATCAAATCAAGACAAATGGTTTTATTTCTTTATTAAACCAATATCTAACAAATCAAAGCAACAAAATTCACATATTTTAGGCACAGTTTCCTATTTAATACTGTGCACCATTGTCCAAAGCAAAGAAAAAAAACAGGAGGAATTTTTTTTTTTTTTTTTTTTAAAGAATTTCATTCCAAAATGGCACATCCAGTTTGGAGAAATAAAGTACAAAAAGAAAGTAACGGACACATGTTGGTATAAATGGGTGTGAGTGTGAACATATTTTCTAATATTAGCGTTGTGTTTTGCCACAGAAGGTGCACATTCTGCATTTTGGAATGAATTCCATCATTTACTGTCAACACACAGAAATTAACACAATCCCAAATAATCAGTAGTCAAACAAATAAATTACAGAGAATACTGACAAACTGACAAAACCCTTTTTAAAGAATTCATGTCTATTACAATCAAAACAAGACAAATCATGACATTAAATGGTCGAAAGTGAAGAATCAAAAGATAGTTCAACTGCCAAATTGTGGACAAAACTGTTCTGTTGTGGACAGAGATATGATATGAAATTAGACTGAAACTCACCCAAATACTTCTTTCACTGTGAGATGAATATGTAAAAATTGTATTAAGATTTTGTCGTATTAAAAAGCTGCATTTTAAGATAACAAAAAAAGACTAACAATAATTTAATAACTGTATCATGACCCCAAATACATAACCCAGCATTATGTGGTGATAGCTATGAGTAAATGCATTGCACAATGAAACCAATATGTTGTTATGTGCCCAGTATACAGTATATAACTGTAAAGCAAAACATGAGTGAATACAATTCTGCAACATAAAGCCTCATAGTTCCAGGAATTATTCCAGCCATGACATGAACACTGATATATTGTGTGTGGATGGATATAAGAATAAATGCACAATGTAAACATACAAGAATTATGACAACTGAGATATTTGGTATTGTTTTTTACCTCTTCTCTCCACAGCACTCACAAGAAACTTTTCACTCATCATAGCCAGTGACCAGAATACACTTGCCATTATTTCATGACTCTATATCTTTCTGAGACTCCATTGTTGTAACATGTGGTGCATATAATGCAAAGAATTATTAAATGAAGGATGTTGCTGCTGTATATAAAAAAGATGATCTTGCCACCACACATTGTAAACCATTTAACTTGACCTACACTGTACCTTCGAGACTGCAGTAGTTTTACCATAAATATGGTAAAAGATACCATCAATGTGTCATTACTGTTGCCTTGGTCTATACACGTTTCTTACATTGGGTACAGTAAGTATCCAGAGAACGTGGAGTGGACATACTGACCAGCATAAAGTCCTGCAGCCTGGTCAGATGGCAGCTGTATGTGCACAGTGTCTCCTTGACGTAACGGGAGTACGGCACTCCCCGATGCCTGATCCAGCAAGCCCTTTTTGTATTCATCATATGTGTACATCACTGGCTCATTGTTCTTCATCAGTGCCACCCACACATTCCCCCCTTTGCAGTGGATGTGGTAAGCAAAGTAGTAGATCCCTGGGACGCTACAGGTGAAAATACCATTTTGGGGGTTGTAGTCCTGGTTGCCGTTGTGCAGGAGTTTGTCAAAGATGACAGGAGAGCCAACAGGAGGGAACGGATTTGTGAGCTTAGCTGTGAACGCAGGCATCTCCACAACGTTTCCACCGATGTCGCCTCCATTCTTCGGCTTTTTGTAACCTTGTTTTTGGCCAGTGTATGGGCCGCTTACAGGAAGGATCTGTCCGAGATCAGGAGATGCAGCAGGTAGTCCTGGAGGACCAGGGGGTCCAGGTTGTCCTGGTTGTCCTGGAAGTCCAGCGGGGCCACTTGTCCCAGGGTTACCTTGAGGACCAATTGGACCGGGAGGTCCTGGCTTTCCCTCACCAGGATAACCAGGTTTACCAGGCAGGCCTGTTTCACCTTTTTGCCCTGGCAGTCCAGGAGGTCCAAGTGGTCCCCCTGGTCCTATAATGCCTGGGATACCTTGTGGTCCCTGGTAGCCTTGGTCTCCAGGTTGTCCCACCTCTCCTCTTGGTCCAGGTAATCCTGCAGCACCAGGGGCACCAGGTAAACCCCTAAGACCTGGTTCTCCTTTAGGGCCAATGGGCCCTTGAAAACCTCTTGGTCCTGGTTGTCCACCACCACCTCCCAAACCTGGTTGTCCTGGAAGACCTGGAGGCCCCATGTCACCCTTCATTCCTGGATTTCCTTTTTGTCCCACCACACCATCCTCTCCCTTTTGCCCTGGGAAGCCAAGACTGCCTGGAGGCCCTATCGGACCTGGTGGGCCTGGAATACCACTGGGACCTGTGGAACCAATGACCCCTGGAGGACCTCCATGACCTTTATCACCTTTTAGGCCTGGAGGTCCAGGAAGACCAGCATGTCCCTTGTGACCCTTAGGTCCTGGAAACCCTGGCTTACCATAACCTGGCAAGCCTGGACCACCTGGTAAACCAGGAGGGCCTGTTTCCCCTTTTCCTCCAGGAGGCCCTGGTTGCCCCCTGAAACCATCTTTTCCTGGTTTTCCAATCCCTGGCAAACCTGGTGGTCCTGGTTGGCCTCTCTCACCCGGCGACCCTGCCAGTCCTGGCTCTCCAGAAGGACCAGACTTCCCTGGTATCCCAGGTTGTCCAGGGAGACCATTCAGCCCAGGTTTACCAACCCCTTGTAAGCCCACATTTCCAGGTGGACCTGGGGGTCCACTAGGTCCTTTCAAACCTGGCAAACCAGGTTGACCAAGTCCTTTGTCTCCTTTGGGGCCCGGAGGACCAGGAAACCCAGGTGGACCTTTTTGGCCAGGCTCCCCTGGAGGACCCATATGGCCAGGCAACCCCTGACCTCCTAGTTTTGAAATCCCTGGGAGTCCAGGGGGACCTGGGAGCCCTGCAGGCCCAGGAAGTCCAGTTGGTCCTTCACCACCAGTAGGACCGAGGTCGCCTTTTGGTCCTGGTAATCCGGGTCCTCCAGGTTTTCCTGGCAATCCTGGCATGCCGGGTTTTCCGATTCCTGGGTAGCCTTGAGGACCAGGAGGTCCTGGCTTTCCTGGTAACCCTGGCAATCCTTGGCCTGGTAGGCCAGAGGGGCCTTGTGGTCCTGGTGGCCCTGTTGGTCCCGGGGGGCCCTGAATTCCTTGTGGTCCCTCTCTGAGACCTTCTCCACCAGGACCAGGGGGAGGCGGACCTTTGGCCCCTCTGGGGAATGTTTGTCCTGAAAATAAAAGGAAACATTTGGTAGATATAATATAATGTAGAATATTGATTAAATAAATCAACAGTGATCAATGAAATACAACAAGCGTTGTGATGGATTATCAACACTATTAGGAAGTTTACATGAATATTTAAGAATATGTAAAATGTTTATCATGATTGTAATACTGGTTAATGATTTATTTATTAATTTATTTGAATTTGAAAATAGATTATGGTGGCCCCATTAATGGTAGTAAATTATAGTGTATTGTGCTTTTACTACCACTAGATGGCACAAAAAATTGTTCACGAACGAGGACAACAGGTCTACGTTAAGTAGTATGAAGGATAAGGTCAAGTAAACCCAAAATGTGATGTCCTCATATGAGGTCACTGGGTCTCAGGAGGATATATTGTCTATCTTAGCTGGTAGGTATTAAGTGACAACTAAATTACTGGTTTTCCACTAACTAGCTGACCTCACCTTTGCCTTCAGTCAGCGGCCTCTCTTTGCCCAGTGGCAAAGGCAGTTGAGGAAGCTCTTTTCCATACTGAGGCAGTAATGGCCCGTCTTGGCCTTTGTAAGGCAGGTGTGGCATCTCGTTCCCCAAAAACTGCTGCTGGGGAAACCCATCATTGTACTGAGGCAATGGCTGGTGCTGCTGAGGTGGCTGTTTATGTCCATAATATGCCCCACCATGGACCAGGTGTAATAAAGACAGCTGGAACACTGTGATGAGTAGACAGAGAGAGTGGACGGGGGCAGCCACCATTTTCTGCATTGGAGAAGAAAATAAGTACAATATAACAGATTATGACATCATAACACATTTAGACAATTGTGCAGCCTGGTGGTTAGTTTAATGCCACTAGATTGTTTCTTAACTGATAATTAACTGTATTCAAAGTGATATTTAGTTGTATTCTTGTCCACAAATTTGAAGGCCAAGATATCCTGACGTTAGAGGGACAGTTCACTCCAAAATCAGTATTTTCCCTCCCACCTGTAGTGCTATTTATCACTCTAGGGTGATTTGGTGTGTGATGCAGAGTGTTGGAGATGTACGCCTTCTCTCCAATATCATGGAACTTGATGGCACTCGGCTTGTGGCAATCAATGCGCCAAAAAACTACATTTGAAAAAATCAACAGCAATGTCTCTTTACAGAAATCATGACCTGGTTACTCAAGATAGTCCACAGACCTTGTTTTGAGCAGTTTTAATGAAGGGACTGTTTTCTTTCTACTGAATTGCACCCGCCAATGCAACACTGGACAGAAGGAAGCGTGCATCTACTGCTAGCTCACCTAGCACCACTGAGCTAGCTAATGTTACAGCTCAGCCATGGAGGATGCCATTAATATTTAATGTCCAATAATGTAGATAGAGGCATGCTTCATCCTGTGTGGTGGTACGGTTGGCATCAATTAAAGGCAGAAATGCCCTAAAAAATATCTTTAATATATATATGTATTGTAGTGTCCCTTAACAATGAGGCTATGAGGCATGAACTCGTTTTGCTGGCTTTTTATTCCTTCACTTTAACACAGGCTACTGTGGGCCACAGCCAACGGCAGCGCCTGCTCCTTGGCTACACACACACAAAACTAGAGGAATAACAACAGCCCCCCCTCCTCAAACCTCTGCCAATTACAGGTGGTTATCTCACACAAATCACTGTTAGTATTGACTGACAGGCTTCACAGCATCTCAACGCACGTTAACTGCCGTTACAGAAAATTCAGTACAGCCATAACAGACCTTTTACTGTAGGTGAACATAACACATTTTTAACAGTGACAGAATCCATACAGTTAACATCATGTCACCCAGTCTGTTACAGTATGTTAGATTTGGGGGTGAACTGTTCCTTTAAGTCTGTTGTATGGGGCAAGTTTTAAAAAAAACACTAGATTCTACACTTCCCATAATGCACTAGGATAGTATCTTTCAAACTTCAGACCTTCAGTTTGTAATGAAATCTTTCTGATTTCCATTTAAATGGTTGCTGATGTTCCTTCTCTCACCACTTGAGGTCGCTGAAGTTAATCATTCACACTCCAGTAAGGCAGAAATAAGAGCTAGGGAAGAAATCCTGTAGTCTGTAGTATGCTGCTATAACCACTAGGACATTCACTGTACACACCATTTAACCTAAAAGCAGCCGTCATGTTAGTCTATGACCAGCAGGCTGTGCTCTTTGATCTTACAGCTGACTGAAAGTATGAAACCCACTGTGGTCAAACCAAAAAAGAAACAAAACCCCTCCACTGCCTCTCGTCCGTCCTTCCCCTTGTTTACACATCTATTCAAACATACTGTGTAAAAGCCTCAGAGTCTCATATCCTTGAGGTGAATTACACGAAGCACATGCTGCTAAAACATATATCGTAATTAAGAGGCCCCGCAGGGGACGTGGTCACTTTTGAACATAATCCTTAATCCTTTAAACATGTCTGTGCTAAAGAGATTGGCTAAGTGTTGCCAAGAGCACAGTGTGAAAACAAACAGTGATGGGTGAATGTATGTTTTCCTCCGCCGTGGTATTTGTATGCCCTGAAACAGTACCAAAGAGATCAAAGTTTTTGGAAACAAGACTTGCTCACATTTTTCTGGGCAATTACTAAAAAAGCAAGTAAAGTAGTGTCAGACCCAATGTGTCTACTGTACAATATTTTTAGCACACTATTCCTAATCTGTGTAGTTCATCTGCACAATTAGTGTGTTAAAGACAAGGGTGTAGGTTTCACTTAAACACTGGGAGGGACACATGAAACGGGGGGTTTGGGGTCCTCAGCAAGAAAAATGTTGAGCATTAAACACTTAATTTCCTGCATTCTGGTGAATTTACATGAACTGCATTTTGTACCAAATAGCAGAAATCAACAGAACTGTACTTTCGTTTATGCTTTTTATGGTCACTTTACAGCCACAGGTTCCACCATGCAAAACGACAAATTCTCTTACTCTCAGATTTCTTCTCCTCTCAAACTCAAGGTCGTCGCTCCCTCTGGCCTGCGCCTCCTTCGTCTGCTCCTCTACTTCCCCTCACTTCAGGTCACTTTTTAGGTCGCTTTTCCAAGGACTGAGTGGGACGGCGGCCATGCACGGGATCCAGCCAGGTGTTAGCTGCAGCCCTGCTGGGCCCTGTGAAAATATGAATGTCAGCTTCGATGAATGTCAGGTGGTGACCTTTCGCAGAGGCCTGGGGTTTGTAACACTGAGCTGCCATCTCCACCTGGTAGACATATTTTGGCCTTGATACAGTTATGCTGAGATACACCTCTTTTCCTGAGGAATGTAGGGACGGAGGTATTAAAAATAAATGTAACAGAACTGTAAAGTTATAAAACTGTACTTTTGCAGCCTGTATAGGGAAGAAACATCCTCTGCTTTTATACTTGGTTTTGTAAGAGAACTGAAAAGTCTAAGGCAAAAATGTTCAACTTGTCTAGTGTTTTTAAAACGATAACAAAATAAAAGTGTGAATGGGAATGTGAAAATATAGATACACAGAAAGGAGCAGAATTTACAAGGGAACCTATCACACATAAGGGAGTTTTTTTTGTCACAACACTGCAAATGTACTATCTTTACACAGTAAATTTACAATAAAGAAAACCTCACATGAAGGACCTAATGATTATTTTAAAACCACAGTTATTTGTCCATCACACCCATCCCAGTGAACTCAGAGGACTCTATAAGTAAAAGATACTGTAAACAATGTATAGATCCAGCACCATGGACAGAGCCTGCAGGCAGTCCACCTGTGAGACTGTAAAGTCTGTACGCTCTGTAACTAACCTCTGATCTGTTTCACTGTTCATCAATTCAATATCCACAGCAACAGAATAGTATTTATATTATATCATACACTCTATCATATTATATTTTACATTTTAAGAAACAGTAATAGGCCCATATTTTCCCTCAGCCTGTTTCACTACAATCCAAAATAAAAAGATTTATTATAAAACAAAAGCAGAAATCAATAAACAATTATCATCATCTAATCAATTAGATTTAAAGAATTAACCAGTAAAACGCTGGCACTGTACATTTCTGCAAACCATGTACATTTGAACCTTTCACATGTAATGACTACAATGAAACTTTAGGTTTCAAATTTAACATTTTTACTGTGATAACACTGTGGTTACATGTGAACATGTAGTACATTGTTACTAAAACACCCGCTTTTGTTGCTACAAACACAACTGAACATGTCCCAGACTGTTAGTAAAAAACATCCCCTTTTGTTGCTTCACACACAACTTGACATGTCTCCAACTGTTGTTAAATTACACCTACTTTTGATGCTAGAAACACAACTGAACATGCCCTCAAAAACATAGACTTTTAATGCTACAAACACAGCTGGACATGTCCCAAACTGTTACTAAAAAACACCTGCTTTTGTTGCTTCACACACACAACTTGACATGTTCCAAACCTTTCTTCAAAAAATGCCTGCTTTTGTTGCTACAAACACAGCTGGAAATGTCTCAAACTGTTGTTAAATTACACCTGCTTTTGATGCAAGAAACACAACTGAACATATCCCAAACTGTTGATTAAAGAATGCCTGCTTTTGTTGCTACAAACACAGCTGTCTCAAACTGTTGTTCAAAAACATAGACCTTTAATGCTACAAACACAACTTGACATGTCCCAAACTGTTGTTTAAAAATACCAGCTTTTGTTGGTCTTGAACAGTGGTTTGCTGCTTGGCAGCTGTTTGGCAGCTATCTCACCCTGATGACAAACTCAGCTCATATACATGTACTGTGAACTATGTCATACATATGAAATGTACCAATATAACATATCCGTGGTTTGCAAAAGCATACAGTGCCAACATTTTATACTGGCGACTGGGCTGCCAGCTCAACCTTGGAACAGTCACTGTCACTGTAAGAAGGCCAAGATATGTGGGGGGCCTTAGAGAAAGGGACTAACTGTGTGTTTTTAAATTCCTAATGAATGTTTTGTAGAGAAATTGGGCAATAAAAAGTTACAGGCAGACATTTTAAAAGCTTAAATTGAAAACAGCTTGTCAACTGACTAAAACTTGGTTGTTTAAGTGTTTCAGTGCCACATACAGCTATTACAACCAGACTAAACAGCTTTTTTGTATGTTTTCCCAAACCCCAGCGCTGGAGCAAATCATTTGTTAAACATCTTTTTCAGATATAAAACCAGCAAGGGATCGATCAGCATGTATTGATCTTTTAAATTGAACATGATTTCACACATGGGGATGTTAAACTGATCATCGCTGTGGTCAAAACTCCTTACACTCCTACAATGAAACCTATTCTCTGCAGACTAAAAAGGGAACATATGCTTGGCGAGGAAACGAGACGACCTCCGTAAAAACAAGAAGTCAGCAAAACAAGGAGGACAGACGGGCGCTTTGAAACACATGTTTCCTCCAACCTCCAAGGATACGTCAAGTCTTCATGGCTCACAGAGGTGAGGCAGACAAAAACACATCCTATTCCATTTACTGGACGAGATGCATGAGTAGCAGAGCTCGTTTGGGAAGTTGGATGCAGCTTCAGAGCTTCATCAGTGGTGACCTAATGTCTCAAAGACTCAAAGGTAAGGGTTAAGGACATTATTAACCACTGGGTCTTTGCTGGAATCAGGTCTATTTTTCTTTACCAGACTTTTGCTGCTTTTTGAGACAGTATTTCCACTTTTAGTTCAATATCTAACAGTCTGTATCGTTTTATTCATGGATAGATTGCTAAACAGGCCAACCTGGCACAGGCCCAGGGGTCCAGAGTGGCAGAGTCCCCAGGCCTTCACCTGCAAAATGTCACTTGAAGACACACGCACCAACCGGACCACAAAGACACATAAAATGAGATGCAAAACAGCTGTAAAGAGACACAAAGAGACTCACACAGACTTAGAAAAAGGGATAAATCAACCACAAAGAGACTCCAAAATTACTACAAAAAGACACTAGAGAACTAGAGATGTGTATATGTTTTTGTGTTGCCTAAACCAAGTAATAAAAGGGTTTCCTTAAAGAAAAATATATCTAAAAATGGTAGGTACAATAAGTTTCAGCATACACCTTTTATTAATTCTATATTGTTAATATCCTTTTTTTCCCTTTTAATTTGTTTTGTCTCTTTAATTTAATACCTTATTGCATTTATTCCTCTTAATGTGTATTCTCTAAGGGAGAATTGTGAATCCGGACCGAAATAAATTACTGCAACAACTACTACTGTGCCCATATGCTATGACAAATTCTACCTGTGCCCAATTATATTAAGTTTACAAAGTGATCCCACAACTGTGAGTCCAGAATTAGGAGTTTCTTCATACTGAATCTTGTGAAACTGAGTCAAAACCATTATACATTTTTAAACATAAAAATAGAGAATAATAAAATGCTACCAGCACCACAAACTGTCGAAACATTAATCATTTAAAAACATGTTGTGGTAATGTACCTTGCTGCCAATGAGGAATGTCTACCTGCCTGTGGTATTGAATACACAAACATGGTGTTTGTTTTTAAATAGCAGTGGTTAAAACGACTCCACTTTAATATTTCCATTGTTATGCCTAAGTTCCTCTCACAAGTGATGGCAAATGTGCTGTTATTACAGCTGCAGCTGGAAACCACTCCTGTGTCTGTGTTTATTAAAGCTGTAGTTGGTAACTTATAAAAATAACTGTCATTTTTGCTGGAACTGTCACTAAATCCTGACATGAGAGGGATAACTTATGAAAAAAATCATCTTCCTCTGCCCCCTCACAATAGAGTACCCCAAGGATGAAGTTTATCTGTAAGCCAACACTGAAGTTACCATTTAAATGATGTGGGCATGTCGCTGGGGGCATTGTCCTTGTTATGTACCTACCTGTTTGTATTATTTATTCATTTTAATGTTTGTCTTATGGTCCCTTATGTCTTAAATGTGAACTCTCACAATCGTTTTCCAATGTGGTATATTACTGCAAATGGCAAATAAACTATTGCACTGGGTCCCTCATTATAAAGCCTATGGGAATTTTCCATTGGATTTTGAATTATTGTCAAAAATAAGCTCTGTGGTAAACAAATGTTTATGATACTTACACATTTTGCTCAGCAACATAACCTTCACAAATGAACACTACTTCCATGATTATTGAAGCCTAAATGCAATCCCCAGAAGTAAAAAGCTAATTTTAGGCTATAACCTAACTACTCTACGGTTGCCTGACCTAACATCACCACCATAATAAGACCGTAAAGTAGGGACGCACACTAATATTGGCATGTGATTGGTGTCAGCAGATACTGGCTTTAAAATGAAATATTAAAATCGACTTACATACTTTTTATTATTTGCACAACAAATGAATATTACATACATTAAAAAGTATTCTGTTTCATGTCTCCATCTACTGGAGGGCCATAACAATAAGAGTACGCATGCATAATATGATGTTAATTATATGACAGAAGACCAGAAGTGCTAAAATGCTAACTCATGTCTGGGTTTTAGGTCTCATTCCTGGCGTATTCTGTGGCAGTGATTTTCAAATTTTTAATGCCCAAGGCACATCAAAGGGCAAGCCAAAATCTCAAGGCACACCTATATTTATTATCTGTGCACAATATCTTCTGTAACTTGTGTTATCACTCTTATCATGACATCAGACAAATAGGAAAAAAACATAAGACAGGTAGGTTTTGTGATACTGTCTACTGACAGTTTTTTTTTCTTTTGTTTTGGTGGTAGGTTGTCTTCACTGGGGCTTTGTTGCAATCTCCTCCATACAATAAAGCGATCCATTGTCCCACTCACAACTTTCACCTTTTAATTGTTATCATCCTTCACACTGGCTGCCAATCAGGGCTTTTGATGGGTCACACACTTACAATTCCCATGCGCCAACGCTTTTTAAATTAAATTTAATTAAATTACATTTTTTAACTAGAGTTTGTCTCTTTTTTAGGTAACGGGTGCACACAGCATACTCATACAGTCAATTAAAAATTCATTCATAGTTAAAGCCCAGCTGAATACTGCAATAATAATGTGTGGTTATCACAAAACCCCACGGTGCACCTGGATTGGCATCACGGTACACCACCAGTTGAGAACCATTGTTTCTAATGGCATTTGCAAGAATTTACCACAGCTGAAGGAAAACACCCAATCAAAGCCAAGGAGTCTCTAACACAGCTGTCAATCATGTCAATCACTGCTCTGAACTGTGGTCAATGTGTCAAACTAAGCAGTGTTGATCAAATATCAATCAAAATTCTGTTGCTACAATGCTTATTTCTCACCTAAAATGCTGTCAGAAACATATTTTAGTGTACTGTTTAGCTGTAAAATGAGAAAGGTTGCTCCAGCCAGTGGGTGGTGCTTTGTTTTGGTTCAACTGTTTTCAACATGGCAGCCAGGTCACAAACTTTCTCATTTTACAGCTAAACAGTACACTAAAATATGTTCATGAAAACATTTAGATTTATAAATGAATGCAATAACAGAATCTTGATTCATATTTGATCAGCGCTGCCTAGTTTGACAGTTTGATCAAAGTTCAGGAGCAGGGATTGACATGACTGACAGCTGCATTAGAGACAGCGTGGTAAATTCTAGCAAATGCTATTAGAAACACTATAAGAAAGCATGTACTACTGTCAGGATTTAGTGACAGATTTAGCACATTAAAAAAAAAACTACTGTTATGAAAGTTACTAACTACAGCTTTAATGTCTTTTCCCATATGCCCAATCAACACACTCTCACTCAGACGTCGTTACACATCGACGTTTGGTCATGGATTTTCCACGGCAAGATACGACATGCAAGGTACCCTGGGTGCATTTGTTGATGTTCTGGGGTGCCGTGTCAAGTTCAGCCTGTTACGTGCATTGTCAGTTTTCACAAGAAATGTACAGTTTGCATACAGTCTCTTTCAAAATATACCCAACATTGCAAATGAATGTTTTTTCTCCTTTTGACAATAGATGCACATGGTTGCGTTTTGCCAACACACACACACACACACACACACACACACACACACACGATTAGGTTCAGGAAAAAAGAACAAGGGCTTTGGCTTTACAAACTCACGGGAAGCGAACACAGGCATCCTGGGTAAAAGTCAGTGGTTGTTGGACCCATACACCGACCCACCGGGAGACCAGGTTGGCCAAGTCCCTTGTATAACATTGATTCCAGCTTGGCACTGCCCACCCCACCTCCTTGTTGAGTATCTGAGCCTTATTGGAGCAGCACCCAGTCCAGCTCTCTACTTTAGGAGATGCAATTCAGGTGAGCAGTTACATATATTTTACCAGCCTGTCAGTAGTGATGGCTGGGGTTTCCATTGCCCCCGTGTAGTTCCCTGTTGTGTGTCGCCAGAACCAAAAGGGCCATGGGTGTTGTTTCAACTGTTTTTGGTTTTCAGCAGGTTCGTTCCATTTTAGTTTCCTCAAAATCAAGCTAATAGTGTTTTTTATTTTTGATATTCCTCTTTTGGTTTTATATATTTGATCTGAATAGCATCCACAGGCCCCTTTTTCCTCTGCAGTTGACCTCTTTGTATGTGTTTGTAATCAAAGTTTCTTACAAATAGAGTAACAATTTAACCAATTCCATCTGGTTTTATATGTTGTCTCCTCTTCCCCTTGTGAGCCGGGTCAGAACACTATTTACTTCATAGCACTCAAGCTAACAATTACTCAACGATGGAGACTTTGAGGTCCATATCATCAGTCATCTTTGGGTTTCCAGACAGAATAATAGGAAAGCAATTAGAGTGATCGTGTCTAGACTACAGAATTATGATTGCATTATAAGGACATTACACTCTCAGTATGTTTAGCTTTGAGTACCACAACACAACATATAAAGTCTTTTCCGAAATTGTCTGGCTCTGGTTTATTTCCATCCACGGGCTCCTCCTCCTCCTCATTTAGCAAATTTAACAGGTAATTTCCAGTGCTCTTTCCAGCACAAGCATACGTTTTCTATTATAACTTATTGATTAGCAAGCGTGCAGTGATGGGGCAAGATTTGGTGAGCTATTTAAAGCAAAAGCCCATGTGGAGATGAAAATTCCATGATCTCTCACAGTCCAGTTGATGTTTTTAACATAATAACTCTTTGCGGAATTGGGAAACTGGGAGTTTAGTCTGGGATATCATCAAGGGACCACATCTGAAGTTCATGCATTCATCTGGTGTTGGAGACTGATCAGAGACGGGGGGGAATGTGTACTCCAAGTTTCTAACAATGACCTGAACTTTCAGATCTGTGTGATTCATCTGACAAAAGCTGCTCTCTCTTTCAGATTTGTTGTCTAAAAATGTGACCCAAACAACTGTGAAAATATCAGAAGCTGTGTGCTTTTCATGGTTTAAAACAAAAACATCTGATTTGGGTCAGTTTTTGACGGTGTGAGCATCTTTTTCTATTTTTAGCTACTGAACTTCCTAAGTACTTACTACAGCTGACAACATCATCTGTGTTTCTCAGCACTCAGTATTTTGTGACATACACCTATTCACTTTCTTGCCAAGAGTTAGATGAGAAGTTTGATACCACCATCATGTCTGTACAGTAAAAATGAGGCTAGCATCAGCAGCGGCTTAATTTAACTTTGCACAAAGATCGGACACAGGGGAAACAGCTATGCTGGCTCTGTCAAATGGGGACAAAATCTGCCTACTAGCACATCTAAAGTTCTCTGATTTACACTTTGTACCTCAATTGTTAAACCCCCTACAAGTTGGGTATTTTATTAGCCAGGTGCCATCACTTCCTTCTGAGATTTTTATCTAGCTGTAAAAGGTTCTAAACCTTTCAACAAATGATTTCTGAGACACAAGATACTTAGTCAACTTCATTACATATTAAAGAACTTCTATATGCAATGCCTTATTATAAATGAGTCAATATAACCTAATTGCCAGAATTCTTTTTGGCATTGTACATTTCTGCAAACCCAGGGTACATTACATTTGAGTGTTATTATGTTTCAGATATGACATAAGACTTTATGTTTCAACAATGATGTGGTTAGGTTAAGAAACAAACACAGAAGAGTTGCTACAAAACACAAACATTTGGTGCCTTATAAGTCACTTAAAAAACCCCAGATGAGTCACCACAAAACACCTCTGTTTGGTGCCTAAGAAGCTGCTGAAAAACCCTGATGATTTGCTTTTAAACGCCATGTTTGTTGCCTAAAAAGCCACTGAAAAAAAAACGCTAAGTTGCCACAAAACACCTATGATTGGTGCCTAAAAAGCTGCTAGAAAAACACAGAAAAGTCGCTATAAAACACCAATGTTTGTTGCCCTAAAAAAACAGCTAGAAAAACACAGATGAGTTGCTACAAAACACCCATGTTAGTAGCTGAAAAGCTGCTAGAAAAACACAGAAAAGTCACTTTTAAACACCTATGTTTGGTGCCTTAAAAGCTGCTGGAAACATAGTAATAACTTACTAAAAGACAACTGGTTTTGTTGGTTGTAGATCTTGATCTGCAGCTTGGCAGGTGTCTCGCCTAGGTGTGGAAATTACTTATATAACATGAACTACAATGGCAAATATTACAGTTGGGGTTTAACTGATAAAAATATATTTTGTTTTTGCATTATTGGCTGTCAGAAAATGCATTGCTCTTCACTGAGTTCTAACTTTGCATATTTGCACATTCTCTGTTACTTTGTACTGTTTCCCTGCTTTGTCTTATTGTTGCAACATGTGACTGACAGAACGATATTTCATCCGTGTGTGTGTATTTGGATGGTTCGACAATAAATATCTCCTCGACTCGACATCCTAAAATCTCAGCAACAAAGACCAAACAGGATTCATTTTTCAAACAACCTTCTTGCTTATTCTTTTCAATCATTCATCCTGTGCATGAACTCTGATGAAAACTCCTCGGACACCTCCTCACCCCTTGCTTGATGACAATCCCATGCAACAAAGATTGCCTGCCTCAGGATGGATGCTGCTGGTTCCTCTGAACATCTTTGCCAACACTTACAACCACAGCCGGCCCCGCTTGGTGATGAGCCACAAGTCTTTTATCACCTCCAGCTTGGCTTTGAAAATAATCAAATTTCCATTTCTCCTCTGTGTTCCTCTCCTGACCGATTCCAGATGGGGGACTCTACCGCTTGATAAACAAACGATGAGGAACAGAGGCATGTCATTGCTTACAGATACGGGTGCCAGTCTTAATTGCTTGTGGTCAGGCCTGGCTTTTGTGTTTTAAACTGATTGCAGAGGGTCTTTCTTTTCCAATGAGGGTGGGTGGCTAAAAAAAAAAAACTGTCATCGTACCTAAGTGAAGACAAAATAATGCAAAATACATGCAACTATTCAGCCAGTGCAGTGTGAAAACGTTTATACACACACACACAAACACAAAGGAATGCAACGATCAGCTGACAGAAGTAGCATCAGCGCCAAGACAACATCTGGGGAATGCACCTGTGTGTGTGCGCGTGACCATTTTGCATGCATGTGTGAGTTGTTGCAGTTATTACCTAACCTTTATAGGAAAAACACCTCTGCTGTGATTCTCTTGGGCTGTGACCATCTGTGCTCACACTGCAGCTTCTGCAGGCAAGTGTCACAAGAGATAAATCCATCAGCCGAAAACTAATTGGCAACGTTGATACATTTTTTCTTGCAAAAATGCTGCATTCTTTGAATCATATGATAATACATTAAATATCTTTCTGGTTACTTTATATGCATCTTTCTACAGCTCATGTAATCACTTTTATAAAAAATACAATTTTTATGCAGGGCCAGCCCCAGACTTTTTGAGGCCCTGAGCAGGATTTGGTTTGGGGGTCCCCCTCATTGTAGTGTGTTGCCACTTTACATGGCACTGAACCAATCTGTATATTGTATTAGTTAAGCATTGACGAAATATTCCGGCAATCCGTGTTTTCACTGTTATAAGATAGGGGGCCGTGTTACACATCTAGTGAAATAGAACAGCATTGCCATGTCCAAAAACAAACAAAGACGAAGATCTGCTGGGAACTGGAAGAAGATTTTCTTTACAGAAATATAGCCACTTGCAAACCGCAAGAAAATGCTGGCGCAGATGGAAAAGTGTATGGTTGCACAAGCCGTGGAGATGTTGATGGAGTCAGAGTCCGATAATTCCTGTTTTGATCAACATTTTGAATCTTATTTGAATCATAAGCATTAAAGCGTTGTGTTGAATTGGATGAATTACAATGTGCCGTGACAACTTCTCCTTGTTTTTACCCACAACCCAGATTTTTGGGGCGGCGATGGCTCAGTCCACAGGGACTTGGCTTGGGAACTGGAGGGTTGCCAGCTCAGGTCCCTGTGTGGTCCAAGTATGGAGTGTGGACTGGTGGCTGGAGAGGTGCCAGTTCACTGCCTAGGCATTGCTGAGGTGCACCTGAGCAAGGCACTGAACCCCAAACTGCTCAGGGAGCCTTTCCAATAGCAGCCCCCTCGCTCTGACATCTCTGCATTTAATGCATGCATATGTCCTCTTTGTGCATGTGTGTGTATTTCGTGCCTGTGTGTAATTGACAACAGAGTGAAAAA
The DNA here is from genome assembly GCF_041903045.1 of Epinephelus lanceolatus. Classification (NCBI taxonomy): domain Eukaryota; kingdom Metazoa; phylum Chordata; class Actinopteri; order Perciformes; family Serranidae; genus Epinephelus; species Epinephelus lanceolatus. The sequence goes on along the minus strand of NC_135757.1, from coordinate 19,294,127 downwards.
ATTGAGATAAAAATAAGAATTAGAATTAGAGAGAAATAAGAAAATAAGTGATAAAAATAGAATTTAACAGTGCGTGGACAAATTTGTTTGCTTTCATCAGCAATGCTGCAAAGTTAAAGCCAACAGCAGATGAGCCACCTTGTGCTAAAACATATTAATGAATGCTCATTTAGATCTATTAGTAGATTAAAAGGCTGTTACATTTATTATGGGGCCCAAATATGTTTTGTAGCTCCAGATCAGATTTCTTTTTTTCTTTTTGGGCCAAAAATGCCTCTTTTGATAGTAAAGGTTGCCGACCCCTGACCTAACCCCATGAATGGTCCCTTTCTGGGTTCTTTGCTTGATCTGGTTAAAGTGTGATGCATATTTTAGTGAAAGGGCTGAATCTCACATGTTCGAATGCAGAAAGGATATGATATGACCAAACATATATGATGCACAAAGTCACCATATGGTGAATAATACGTATTTATTAGAAATAACTACTAATACTGTTTAAAGTCTGGTCCAATCATCACATGTGAAAGAAAACCAAAGGAAACACTGTTACAATAAAAACTTAGCAGCATCTCAATGCTTCTGTAAGACCTGCTGAAGTTCAAACCGAGCATCAGAATGGGGAAGAAAGGTGATTTAAGTGACTTTGAACGTGGCATGGTTGTTGGTGCCAGACGGGCTGGTCTGAGTATTTCAGAAACTACTGATCTACTAGGATGTTCACACACAACCATCTCTAGGGTTTACAGAGGATGGTCCGAAAGAGAAAATATCCAGTGAGCTGCAGTTCTCCGGGTGAAAATGTCTTGTTGATGCCAGAGGTCAGAGGAGAATGGCCAGACTGGTTCAAGATGATAGAAAGGCAACAGTAACTCAAATAACCACTGGTTACAACCAAGGTCTGCAGAAGACCATCTCTGAACCAACAACATGTTGAACCTTGAAGCAGATGGGCTACAGCAGCAGAAGACCACACCAGGTGCCACTCCTGTCAGCTAACAACAGGAAACTGAGGCTACAGTACACACAGGCTCACCAAAACTGGACAATAGAAGATTGGAAACACGTTGCCTGGTCTGATAAGTCTGGATTTCTGCTGCTACAGTCAGATGGTAGGGTCAGAATTTGGTGTAAACAACATGAAAGCATGGATCCATCCTGCCTTGTATCAACGGTTCAGGCTGCTGCTGCTGGTGGTGTAATAGTGTGGGGGATATTTTCTTGGCACACTTTGGGCCCCTTAGTACCAACTGAGCATGGTTTAAACACCACAGCCTACCTGAGTATTGTTGCTGACCGTGTCCATCCCTTTATGACCACAGTGTACCCATCTTCTGATGGCTACTTGCAGCAGGATAACGCATCATGTCACAAAGCTCAAATCATCTCAAACTGGTTTCTTGAACATGACAATGAGTTCACTGTACTCCAGTGGCCTCCGCAGTCACCAGATCTCAATCCAATAGAGCACCTTTGGGATGTGTTGGAACGGGGGATTCACATCATGGATGTGCGGTGGACAAATCTGCAGCAACTGTGTGATGCTATCATGTCAATATGGACCAAAATCTCTGAGGAATGTTTCCAGCACCTTGTTGAATCTATGCCACCAAGAATTAAGGCACTCCTGAAGGCAAAAGGGGTCAGACCTGGTACTAGCAAGGTGTACCTAATAATGTGGCCAATGAGTCGTAAATTTAAAACTGATTGAAACTTCTACCATGCAGGCATGCAAGGACATATTGAATGTTGCAAATGAAATTTAATTTAAATCATGCAAAGTAGCTGGCATATTGTCAAAGAATAGCTTGTCAAGATACTTGACCCAGTTTGAGTTGATGCTTGTTCTTTTCTTCATTAATTTTGTTTTACTTATCATACCTAATACATTCACAAAGTGTGATTTATTTTATTTTATTTTTCAATCACAGAGTCCTGGGAGTGTTTGTTTCATAGGGTGAAATGAATTACTTATTGTCCATCTTGCCTGTCCCTTAGCTTATTGATTTGACACAAGGCCAGCAGTGAGGCTGATGGTTCAACAGAGGGCGCCAAACTCTATTTTTGATTCTGATTTCCAACCCATCAATACTTGTATCAGTCTGTCCTGTTTACTGATGTTTTCCACAGACTGGGTGGAGGACTAAGTCTGCTTCCAGCACAAGATAAAGGCCAAATTATTTGGACAAAGCCTGTTTGCTGGCTTACGTCAACTCTTCTCAATCAGATATATTTTTGTTTTGAGTGTAATTAATACTGGACTTCAGTTTTTGTGCATCACGCCTGCCATTTTCCATGTGCAACAGTCTCTCACTACGTTATTCTCACAAACCACAAGTCATATTCTGAGAATATTCTGGACCTCAAGCTGTTTTTCTTTTCTGCATTCACTGCCCTCTCTGTCTCCGAGCAGGTGATTTATCCCGGCCTCAATCATCAAGAAACATTTTTGTTTCCCCTGTCTCGATGGGAAGGGAATATCACTGGGTTTTCTTCGTCTGCTCTAGTTCCTCTCCAATCTATTTCGCTCTTTTACAGCATTCCTTCACACCTACTCGATCTCTTTGCAGGGCGAAGGCCGGAGTCGCCTTTCGGAGACGTCTACAGCCTCAAACAAGGCAGACGAGAGGTCAGGTGACCTTTGTGCGGATTGAAAAGCCTCATTTTAAGGTGGGAACAAATTTCAAACTGATGTTCCAAATAACCACGAGAGGAAGTAGCCCCTGGATGAGTTTCAAATTGGCAACCGCAGTGTTTGCTCACTGCTCCTCTAACCTTTGACATACATGTACGTACATGCACATAATTGCACCTCCACCTTCCTAACACTCACACACATACACAGACACTCCGTCCGACCTCTTCACCCACCTCACTGACAGATTTTCCCTCTCCTACAGCTCTGGGAACCACAAGTCACCCAGTGTCTAGCCACAATTTTCATTTCAGGCAAAAATCGGAGCGGGAGGAGAATTATTTTCCTATTAGCTTTGAGTTCTGTCAAAACAGAGTATCTGGTGTCAGTGGACGGCATTTAATAGCACTTCAGAACTCAGAAGCACTTCAGGTTTTTACATACTTTTACAGAAGTTGCTCATATGTTCAGAGAGAAAAAAAATCACTGGGGAACAAGGATGGGAAGAATGCATTTCTGAATCTGTAGACATCTTATTTTACACAACATGTTTCACTATCTCACACAGCAGGAAGGAAACACTTGTGAGACTTTTCAGACTTTTCAAAACTAAATCCAAGTTTTTTTGCCTGAACCTCGTGCGGTTTCGCCACTTTTTTTTCTTGCTCTCTCTCATATTTGCACTGGCTCTCAAAGGGACACTCCACTAGTGAATGATTATTTTTATAGGCAATAACAACATTTGGCCAATAATCAGATCTGATCACTTATACTATGCTTAAACCACAGACTCCAGTGGGGAATTCTGCAGTTTGCAGCTGCATAAATACAGTCAGGTCCATAATTATTTGGACAATGATACAGTTGTCATCATTTTGGCTCTGTACACCACCACAATGGGTTTTAAATGAAACAATGAATACCTGCTTAAAGTGCAGACTCTCAGCTTTCATTTAAGGCTTTTATTCAAAAATGTAGTATGAACCATGTAGGAATTACAACCATTTCTTCACACAGTCCCCCGACTTTAAGGGCTCATAAGTATTTGGACAAACTAACATAATCATCAATTAAACAGTCAGTTTTAATACTTGGTTGCAAATCCTTTACAGTCAATGACTGCCTGAAGTGTTGGACACATAGGCATCATCAGATGCTGGGTTTCTTCCCTGGTGATGCTCTGCCAGCCCTTTACTGCAGCCGTCTGCACTTCCTGCTTGTGTTTTGGGTGTTTTGCCCTCAGTTTTGGCTTCAGCAAGAGAAACGCATGCTCAATTGGATTCAGGTCAGATGATATGACTTGGCCATTGCAGAACATTCCACTTCTTTGCCTTAAAAATGTCTTTGGTCGCTTTTGCAATATGCTTCAGGTCAATGTCCATCTGCACTGTGAAGCATCATCCAATGAGTTTTGAAGCATTTGGTTGAATCTGAGCAGGTAATGTAGCCCCAAACACTTCAGCTTTCATCCTGCTGCTCTTGTCAGCAGTCACATCATCAATAAATACAAGAGAACCAGTTCCACTGGCAGCCATACATGGCCATGACATAACAGTACCTCCACCATGCTTCACTGATGAGGTGGTGTGCTTTGGATCATGAGCAGTTCCTTCCCTTCTTCCTTCTCTTGTCTTCCCATCATTCTGGTAGTTGATCTTTGTTTTATCTGTCCATAGTATGTTGTTCCACAACTGTACAGGCTTTTTAGATGATTTTTGACAAACTCTAATCTGGCCTTCCATTTTTAAGGCTAATCAATGGTTTGCATCTTGTGATAAACCCTCTGTATTTATTCTAGTGAAGTCTTGTCTTGCTTACAAGAGCAGTAGGATGAAAGCTGAAGTGTTTGGGGCACCATTATCTACTCAGATTCAACTAAATGCTTCAAAACTCATTGGACGATGCTTCACAGTGCAGATGGACATTGACCTGAAGCATATTGCAAAAGCAACCAAAGACATTTTTAAGGCAAAGAAGTGGAATGCTCTGCAATGGCCAAGTCATATCATCTGACCTGAATCCAATTGAGCATGCGTTTCTCTTGCTGAAGCCAAAACTGAGGGCAAAACACCCAAAACACAAGCAGGAAGTGCAGACGGCTGCAGAGCATCACCAGGGAAGAAACCCAGCATCTGATGATGCCTATGTGTCCAACACTTCAGGCAGTCATTGACTGTAAAGGATTTGCAACCAAGTATTAAAACTGACTGTTTAATTGATGATTATGTTAGTTTGTCCAAATACTTATGAGCCCTTAAAGTTGGGGGACTGTGTGAAGAAATGGTTGTCATTCCTACACGGTTCATACTACATTTTTGAAAAAAGCCTTAAATGAAAGCTGAGAGTCTGCACTTTAAGCAGGTATTCATTGTTTCATTTAAAACCCATTGTGGTGGTGTACAGAGCCAAAATGATGACAACTGTATCATTGTCCAAATAATTATGGACCTGACTGTATATTTTATGTACTGTGTAAATCAGAAAAGAACAGCCCACGCTGTGCGAGAGGCCATGTGTTGTCTCTTTTCTTCTGTTTCTGCCCCTTTCCAATGAACAGCAGGGGAAAGTAACGGCGTACATTCACTCAGCTACTGCACATAAGTTCAATTCTGAGGTACCTGTACTTCACTTTGTCTATTTAATGCCATTTTATACTTTTATTTCTACATTTGAGTGGAAATACTGCACTTTTTACTCCACTAGAGCTTATACAGATTTTACATTAAAAACATATAAACTTATAAAATACAAGAGGCTGTCAAAGGGATAGTTCACCCCAAAATCACAAATATATTTGACATATTATTACATTATTATCCCATATTTCATCTTTCCCTCTTACCTGTAGTGCTATTTATCCATCTAGATTGTTTTGGTGTCAGTTGCAGAGTGTTGGAGATATCGGCCATAGCGATGTCTGCCTTCTCTCTAACATAGACGAACTAGATAGCACTCAGCTTTAGATGCCCAAAGCAGATGTAGTTCAGTAGAAAGAAAATAGTTCTGACATGAAACTGCTCACAGCAAGGTCTGTGGATTATCTTGAGTAACCAGGTCATGATTTCTGGAAAGAGACATTGCTGTTGAGTTTTTGAAATGTATTTTTTGGCGCTTTGAGCACCACAAGCTGAGTGCCATCTAGTTCCATTATATTGGAACGAAGGCAGACATCTCTATGGCTAATATCTCCAACATTCAGTACATTTACATGCACAGTTAAGTTGAGCAGTGGTTATAGCTCGACTAGGCTAATTAGACTACTGTCCTTGCCCCAGTATACAAGCACGGGAGGGGAATCAATTTATTGATTGAAGGATGTCTGACTCCGCTTTCAGCTTAGTAGTATTGGACCTTTTTCTGGTTGACCTATTACCTTACAGATCAATCAATTTAACAAACGACTTAGCTACAGTTAGCTAGCAGCAAACTGGTATTATGGTACTTTGCAGAACTCTGCAGTTCTGTACATTTTGTCCGTCCAAAATGCACCGCTCTGGATGTAGATTTCACCATGTTATTATCACCTTCTGCTTCTGTTACGCATTAAATGCTTTCGACTTCAGGGTCAAAGCCCAGGGCAGTAACTGTGGAGCATGCTCAGAGCGCCTCAGCCAGTTTGGGTCTTTCTGACAGTATACATGCAGGACTAATTAGACTCCCAATCGCATTATCTGGATGTGTTAGTCCAACTAACATGTTTACATGTATTTTAAAAGTCAGGTTTTAGTTACTAACACCATCAGTCAATTTTCTCTAATGTCATGTAAACGTTCTGACTAGGCAACTCAAACCAAAACAATCTAGACTGATAAATACCAGTACAGGTAAGAGGTAAAATAAATATTTCCGATTTGGGGTGAGCTGTCCCTTTGAAAATTAAACTTGTTATTCCCAATCTTTTGAGCTTGAGATCCCTTACAAAAGACAGTGACTTGTTACATTTAATGAAATTGTCAGTAGTTCCACCAAAAAGACATTCCCTGTCTTTGCTTCTCAGATGGTTTTATGAAATCTATTGTTTTAGGCCCCAAAATGTGTCATATTATCCAATATTTCACAAAAAAGTAAAGTCCAGATATTGAATATGAATTGAAGTTTTTTTTTTCTTCTCTGCCCCATTAAGTATCTCACAACCTCTCAGATTTAACTTGTGACCAGCATTGTGTAGTAACGGATTACATGTAGTCAGAAGTATGGAATGTCATTACAAATAAATAACTACAATCAGCCCAGATTAGGTTTAAAAAATGTGTAATTAGATTACAATTAGTTACACTGTGAAGGATTACTTGATTACATTTTTGATTACATCTTTAGAGGTCCAGTCTGTAGGATTTAGTGGCATCTAGTGGTGAGGTTGCAGATTGCAACCAACCAACCAAAACTTCCCCCGAGTGCCAATGAGCTACAGTGGCAGAAACAAAAACTTAAAAATTTTAAAAGTCAAATGCCCCTATCTAGAGCCAGTGCTTGGTTTGTCTATTCTGGGCTACTGTAGAAACAACATGGTGGTCTCTGTGGAAGAGGACCCGCTCAGTATGTAGATATAAGTGACTAATTCCAAGGTAACAAAAAGACAGAAATTCTTATTATCAGGTGATTATAAACTGATGAAAACATAATTATTAATATTATATTTAATTTCTGCCAATATATTTCCTGATATCCTCCACCAGGGGGAGGCAACCTGCATTTACACTTGATAAGCCTGCTACGAGGTGCAATATTTTCAATGTCTCATTCTAAAGTAATCCAAAAGTATTAATTACAAAAACTGTCATGTAATTTGTACACGGTAATTGTAAGCAGACCCAAACCTTTACCCTGGAAACAACTGGACTATTTTACCTTATTTATATAAAATAGTTATTCTTAACCTTGACCGCTGCAACAGTAAAATGCTGCTTACACATTGATGCAACACTCTAATGTCATATATGATAATGCATCAGTCACTGGGGCCATTTTTCTGCAGACTGAGAGCTTCTCCTGGAGCCTTCAGCCATTCTGCTCCCTGCCTCTGGAACTCTCTCCCCCATGACATTCGCAATATTGACTCCCTTAATACTTTCACATCCCTTCTGAAAAAACACCTTTTCAAGCTGGCATATCAGGTCTAATTTAACGGAGACACATATTGAGACTTGCACTGATGATGATTTTATAATGATGGTTTTATACCTGATATTTAGTGCTTTGAAAGGTGCAATAAAGAATATGCATTATTATTGTTATTATTATTATTATGCTGTTATTATATTTTGCTGCTATTTCTTCTGTACTCTTGGCACTTCTGCTTATAGAAAGGATCTCAAGACTTCCTCCACCACTGCCAATGAACAAAGACATGAAAATGCCAAAAAAGCTGTGTCACAAATTGACCACAAATACCTTGTAAAATTTCCAACATAAAGATTAATGCTTTTGCAATTCAAACACACAGGACATGAAAAATAAAGTACGAGTGGGCAAATGAAACCTTCCAGCGGAGTCGTAACTTTGGAGGGTGAGAGCAGGCCAATATTTAAAAAGGACGTGGTGATTATTTCTGGCTTTAAAAGAGGGTTTCTTAGAGTTTATTACCGACACTTTGATGATGATTTCCCCGGAGCATTTGCTAACTAGATCTCTATGTAATGCACACACTTCCACAAGTGATCAGTCATGAGCCTTTTAGCGGGTCTGTTCTTGCAAACTCTCTACTTTCTTACACACATATCAATTTATTGAGATCATAAAATGGCCCGGGATCATTTAAGGCTTGCTGCAACATGCATGCATCGTCTGTCCAGTGACAGTAATGGGATATGACGACTGTCCCGGGAAGCTTAATGCATTATACAGTCACACCGTTAAATATGCCACTCAGAGAAAAAATATGATCCTCCCTTTCCCTACTGTCCAGATGTTTCTGCAGTGCAGTATTTACGAGGGATAATAAGAACTACGACTCTGTCTCCTTAGGAGTTTAGATAAGAGATACTTTGCAGTAAATCTACAAAATTTAAAGCTGTAATTCCAGAGTGATGTTTTCAAAGTAAACTACCACATGGATGGCAGCTAATGTGAGAGATTAATCACTGACAGAGACATGTAAATGATAAATAATGCAAAACTGGCCCAACTGCAGAGTCTGAAAGTGATTTATAGTTCATATTTTGAGACATTTCTAAGGCCGCAGTGTTCTGCACGGTAGCAGGAGAGTGTTTGGACACATGGCCTCAAGTCACAGAAGCTGCAGCTGCAGGATCAAGAGACACATTCCCCCTGAGCTGCATAAACACTTCCTGTTCAGTAGGTGAGAACTGTGAGGGAGTCTGAGTGCGAGACTAAGAGAGAAAACACCGTCAAGACACATTAGCAGAGTGACAAATATATAAAGCCACAGCCTGCTGACAGAAGCACAGGTTTTCCTGTGCAGTCTGGGGATTCAATCGTGCAGCTTCAACACAAATTCCCTCTGCTAACGTCAGTGCTTCTGCAGCATCTGCTCAAGGTTTCAGTGTCTCAACAACAAGAAACAAACTTTATAAAAGACATTCAATACTCTCAAACAAAGGGACTTAATGCAACATTTTAAGTGTTCTCACTTTCTTGCTGAGAGTTAGATAAGAAGATTGATACCCGTCTTATATCTGTGCACTAAATATGAAGCTACAGCCAGGGCACCGTTAGCTTAGCTTAGCATAAAGACTGGCAACAGGGGGAAACAGCTAGCCTTGCTCATTCCAAAGGTACAACACTGTTTCACATAGAGTTGTCAAAAAACTGATTCTCAGATACTAATCATTGTAGTATTGGGTATGACACTTATTTTGGGATAGTACCGATACCAACAGGGCCTTCTTCGCCTTCTCACTGACACACACACACCGCTGCAGTCAGGCAGGCATAGTCCCCTCCCCTCATCACCAGCTGTATTCGCTAGCTGTCATGGACAACACTGTCAGCTGGCCTGTGTCGCCAGCATAACTTAACATGGCAAGTGCCGCTGCTGCAGGGCTTTTGTGACCAGTTTTATCGAAAATGAAAAAAGCAAAAGTGCTGTTTGCATACGAGGCAAACAACCAGGGAAAGGCTAAGGATGTTGATAAGCCTGTGTGCAAACAATGCTACAAAGAGGTGGCAACGAAGTCGAGTAGCACAACAAACTTGGTGAAGCATCTTAAGGACCAACACTGCGGCCTTTATGAAGAATTTTGAGACATTAATAAAGCTTCTATTTCAACAGCATTGAAGTATTTATCATAAATGTTAACGTTAATCTAGCTGGCGGAACACATAACGTTAGCTGTTTTATTATTAGCTGAGCTGACAGCCAAATTAGCCATCTGTTATGCTATTGTTAGGCTAGTAGCTAGGCTAATAATATATTAGCCATTAATATAATAGTCCCACTTCCTTCAACAACCTTAAAATTTAGTTGTCATTAATATCTTACAGTAAGCTTGTGAGTAAGCTTGTTTTTTTTTTTTTACACTACCTGTTGCAACTTAAGAATATTGTTGTGACTAATGTTATTCTTATCTCCATTAAAAATATATTTCATGCCTCTTATTTTTTTGTCGTTCATCCTCCTGTGCTATCAAAAATGGTATCGAGTATTGACTATTTTTCGGGGTATCTTGACAACCCTTGTCTCACGGTAATACACTGAATGGAAGTGACTTCTTAACAATGCATTACATGGTGGGGGGCACAAAATGTGTTAGGTGGTGTTAGGTATCACTTAAAATAACTATCTGCAAGTGGAGGGGCAGGGGACGACTCTTGAAGCGACCTGGGCTCACTCTTTGTCATGTCATCTTTTATGTCTGTCTACAGCTATCCTGTTAATAAAGGCTAAAAAATGCCCAAAAATAATCTTAAATAACTACCTGCGGCACATAAGTGATGTAAACGTATGTAGGGTCTCTCTCCTGAGACCCTATGTCCTCATGTAAGGACATCACATTTTGGGTTTACTTGAACTTACACTTCATTCTACTTAACTTAGGCCTGTTGTCCTCATTCATGGACACTTTTTAGTGCCATCTAGTGGTCGTATGAGCACAATACACTAATCCATGTAAAAATAAGATGGCAGCCATCTTTGCCAAGTCAGTCTGCAGCGGATCCCGACACAAAAGTGGACAAGGTCCAAAATCGGATCACATTGTATGGTTGAAACTTGTTTATTTATGATTAATAATGTTTGTAGTTTGATATGGAAACAAATTTGACCAATTTTAGCAACATCAACAAACTAAAACACTGTTAATTAAGAAGTACTCATTTGAAGACATTCAGACTTTATTATTGTTGACAAAATTTATTTTTTTATACTTATCAGATCCTACTGATCCTAAATCCTAGGAGAAATTAAAAATGCATACCAAACAAAAGTTCGGGTCTCAGGAGGATAAAGTGCCAACATGAAGTATTTTGCCTAGTTACATAAAGTAACTATTTACTTGAAGTAATTAGGAAAAGTAAAGTTTTACATGGGACACAAACAGCAGTGTCCTGTTTGAAAGCAGTGTTGCCAACTTGTCTACTTTTTAGCTAGATTTATTTCTAAAAAGCGGCTAGCGACAAATTTAGCGACTTATTCAGACCATCAGTGAAAAAGAGAGATATATATTGGAATATCATTCCAATGCATGCTGCACAGATTAATCACAGTGCATGGCTCTCCACATCTCTTATCCATGCAGTTGCTGTGGGACAGGCAGGAGGGAAGGAGCTGCTGCTAGCCATGGGAGTTCAGTTGTAGTGAGTTTCTATTGTTATGCTTATGTTCTCACTTTCTGGATTAGAAGTGTGAGAGAGTGGTGCACTATAGTATTAGTGCCATAGCTATCATGCTATATAAATGTTTTATTGAGATTCTTTCTATTGAATTTGCTATTTACACTCAATCCACAACAAAGGTCCTCAGTGACTTTGCATGGGCTTTGTTAGCGTGTTGCTAGCATGTCATTTTAATCCATTTTGCGCCCACCACCACATAATGCATTGTTATGACTTCATGCCCATTTCAGACTGGGCTGAAAAGTAACAAAATCCACCATCCAACACCTCCAAAGCTCACTTATTAACATGTTCTGTTTGTTAGTTTAATCTGTACAAAAGCTGGAGCGCAAAAAATGAAACATTTTGAAACATCTCTGCTTTTTGCCTTGAACTGAAGGGTTCATAACATCAATATGCTTTTCCTAACATACTTTTTTTCCCCCAAAACCAGTCAATTCCTGACAAGCTGATTGTTTTGAAGGAACCTACATAACATTTTGGAGTGGTGAAGCCTATGTGCGGCCAAACCTCAGAGTTCACAGGAGAGGATCCAGCTCCCCTCAAGCCTTTGGACACGCACACAAAAGCGGCTTTGAGGATTTGAAATCTCTAGGTTTCTTCAACCTGATGTTTGAAGTTGAATGTAAATGAACAATAAACAATATTCAGTTTCCTAAAACTAGATCATAACCTAAAGATCCCCTAAATATAAACGGATTGTTTGTCGAAGTGGGGAATCAATTTTCCTCTTCCTAATGTGGAAAAAACATGTAGTCCTAGAACAATATAACAAACACCCCTTAAAAAATGCATGCATCTTGGTTGGTCTGGGCACTGCAGATAAACAACCCATAACCTCGTCCCATAGCAATCAGGCATTCACCAAATGCTTTCTGCCCCAAATCTCAAAGCTTTCCTTGATTTCAGCTTTCATGACCTCTGCACATCTGCTGCACGGTGTTTTTGTGTGTTTCCACGGTGCTGCTCCCACATTTTGCTGATGCCAACAGTCCTTTCAGAACACCAGGGATTACACTACGAGTGTTACGGTAATCAAAATCCATCAGCAACTTAATTACGAAATAATTATTTAACCTCAACTACGCGAGCTAACCACATTTTCCCCTAATTAAGAGTTTTCTCTCTGAGAAAGGAAAAACATGATCACTTTAAATTCAATTTAAAGAGAGTTAGAAACAGCTGCAAGAAATCTAACAAGGTTTCTCTCAGTCCCATAAACACTGACCTTTGTGGTATCTTAAGTTTTTATTAAGGTGCTTATCACCTCAGCTCATCAGACCGGCCGGTGAGGCTCATTAGCTAGAAGCACATTTTCGTCTGCTCACACCAAAACATGTCTGCTTTTATTTTACAGTGAGCTACTTTTGCACGGCAGCGATTGGAATACATTTCCACCCACTTTCAGCAGAAAACAGAAATAATAGCTTCACTGTGGACATGTTTAACATCGTGATAAATCCACATTGAAACAGGGATTCCCAACTGTTTCCTGGCAGGTGCACACGCTTCTGTACAGTATGCATGCAGAGAAGTTGACTCAGGCTATAAAGAAGAACACTGAAGATGGAAAACACTCAGTTCTGCACGTTTTAGGTAGAAGATAGGAAGAAAAAAAGTTGCCTAAAAGATTTCCTGAACCCCAAAACTTTCCATCTCTGACTCATTTTTGAGAGGCAACATACTGGAGCCTCTTTCTAAAACTGACTATTCTCTTATTTATGTGGGACAGTTTAAACTACAATAATTTAACACTGAATCCTTTTCTTCCTCAAACATTAGATAAAAAAGTGCCTCCCTTTTCCCCTCTGTGTTGAAAGACATGCAACTAAAATCTCCAAAATGTCAAGACATTCCATTAAGTGGTGCTAAATCCTGTCAAGATGCTGCACCGTGCATTTATTTTAACAAGCTTAAGCCTGAGTTATTCTTCCCAGGTGTCTCTTTTGGAAGTTCTTTGCATTTGGAAAACTGTCAGACGTTATCTGCAGAGACTTCTGTCAGCACAGGCTTCACAGCAGTGAGCTTTGTGAAGCAGGATGTCTTATGAAACATTTTCTTTGAAACTTTTCCTCACGTGCCATCCCAAAAGTTACTCGTGTGCTGCTCCAAGAATTCAAACAGGACATGATTTGTCAGTTTTTTTTCCCCAAGAGAAAGGGGAAATGATTCAGTCAAGCCACTGCAATCAGACAACCAAGCAAGACAAACACATTACAAACTCAAACCATGCACCAAAAAACCTAAACATGGCGGCCATGCCAAACAAAACATCATCAAATCCTGCTGTGCCAGTGGTGACGCATCACTTACCTTTATATGTGCTGCTGCTGCTGCAGGGTGGAAGTATCACAAAGCTTTGAGGGACAGACGCTGAACAGCAGCTCTGGTGAGGGTTTGGCTTTTATCTGCAGGTGGGTGGAGCTGCACGAGCTGAGAGAGGACAAGCACTGGATCTGTGCATGAGAAGGAGGGAGGAAAACAGAAAAGAGGATAACAGGATCTGTGTGAAAGAGAAACCACTACTGGAACTGCATGTTTGCTGCATTAAAAGTTATTGTAGAGGGAAAGAAACTGAAGCAGAAGAGGGAGTCTGATCAGCTGCACGACTATAGAGCAACAAGGAGGAGGATTCTCGTTTGACTTGGACCTCTCGCTGCATTCTTTGCATGCAGAAAGATTTGAGGGCAGGGTCTCACTTTGGTTAGCTGGCTGAGGTCAGGATTTAGCTGAGAGGAGAGGTTTTTGTGACAGTATGCACTCACAGTAGTTGATAAAACTGTCTAACCACAAGGCCCATTTAGAAGCTGTTCTGGAGATTTCGATTGTGTCTTACGCCGGAGAGTTTTCCCATGGATTTGTAGATGATTACATTTCTGCTTTTAAGATAACATGGCAGAGAGAATGGACCACAGTTATCCCAGATACACTTAGTATGAAAGAACTACTTTTCTACCATTCTTTCTACCTTTATTTGAGCTTTTAAAAGGCAAGACTGAGACAAATACCTTTGCTAGTATAATCTAAACCAAGACAAAGATTTAGAAGCTGAAGTCAGCATGCTAACTTGAAGGTATAATGTTTACCATGTTCACCATCTTAGTGTGATACCATGCTAACAAATTAGCACCAAACAATTCATGGCACCCCCAGAAGTTTCCACATGGGTGGCAAGATGGGGACACTTATTGGGGTGGTACACCAAAACCAAAAGCTGTGATTGAATATAATGATGTATTCAGTGTCATTCTTGTGTTTGGCCATGTCATCAAGCTGGTTCGCTGTCTCTGTCAAGTAGCTGTCCGTTATTCCCTCACCGAACAGCAGAAAATGGCACTTCAAAATAAAAGCTCTGTGCTGGAAGTTCATTGTACTTCAAAATAAAGTCTGTTTTTTGCATACTTGAGACATTTGCAAGTCACTTGCACTTCATTCAGAATGGACTGCGACCCACCAGTTGCGAAACACTTCGCTAGTTGAAATCTATGTCAATATAAGGGTTAAGGAATTGCATGGTGATAGACTTTGAATTCTTATTTTACAGTTAATGTTACTGATTACTGATGTGTATAGACAAATTAACATTCTGCATTCCACAACAATCCTGTTTTAATGTGTTTTGTATCTATAAATGTGTAAAGTGATATAGTGTTCTTCAAATAGTCTGGTTATCCTTTCTTAAGAAGACAAATCTACAGCTCAAATTTGAAGGAGTACATTGATTATAAGGAGCTAAACATTTACTATGAACAAGACTATGAACTAGACCCCATTTCCGTTCAGATATCTAGAGGTGAGAGTTCAGAGTCCAATGGGTGGGGCAGCAATTGTATCAGCAATTGCCCCCCTGGACAACACATTCTCACTCTAACCTCGTCACATATAGATGTTTGGTCATGTCCACATATGGCATGAAATAGCCAATGGGTGCATTGGTTATTGATGCTCTGGGATGCCGTGTCAAGTTCTGCCTGTTACATGCATTGTCTTCTTTCAAAATACACATTTGTTTTCACAGGAAATGTACCGTTTACATACAGTCTCTTTCAAAGTAAACACTATGTCAGTAAAACACTGTGAATTGACAGATGTTGTTTTTTTTTGCCTTCAACAACTCACACATGTGGATGGATTAAGGCAACAAAAACACATGGTTGGGTTTAGGAAGAAAGAACAGGGATTGGCTTTATAATCTTACTGGATGCAAACATCGCTCTCCTGGGTAAAAGTTGGTGTTTGCTGGACCCATCCACCTACCCTCCTCTGACTTTTGTAGCCTTAACTTTCGTTCGTGTACCGCTTCATTTCCTCCTGATGCTACTGGGCGCCATTAAACTATAACGGCGACTGGTTGTATATCATGCCGACGTTAAAGGACAGCTTTTTCATCAGTGTCAACGCCATAAGTCAATGGCCAAGTGCCAGATTTCAGTGACTTCAGAGCGAGACCAAGTTGCCCTGGAGGGCACCATTGCCAACAGTACAGTCAGAAGTACAGTTAAAGGTGATAGGAATGTCACTAGTTTGCAGGTACTTCAGCCCATTTGCCAGAAGTAAATGTTGCATTGTACATTTCTACAAACCACAAATGTGTTACATTTTCACATTACATCTAACCTCCTTGGGAGGTAGAGGGGATGACTGATGACATGACACCTATGCGAGATGCCTGCCAAGCTGCAGACCACTACAGACCACTGTTAGACACCAACAAACAACAAAACCAATGACCCTGATGAAGACCTGTGATTCGCAACATGTTGGTCTTTTTAATCTATTTTGCAATGTAAACTCAGTGATGGCATTGATCGATGCATGATGGCATTTTAATTCTTGCACCAACCCTACAGTGTGCCTTGGATCGTTTTTGAAGGAGACTTGTATTTTGTATTTTTGGACTGAGAGTATACTTTACTCATGCAATGAGACCTCCACAAGATGGAATAAACAGAAGTGTGCTGAGTTTCCAGCAGGTTTTTAGGCACCTAATGTGGATGTTTTTTAGTGCCCTCCGACTGTTTATCCACTAGGCACTGTGTCACAAAAAGCAGTTATTTGTTACTGGGACATTGCTGCTTTTACAATGGAGATTGTGCCCTCAAGTGCAGTTAGTGGAGTATTTCACCCTCTGCGCGTGCTTTGTGAATTAGACGGTATCTGTTTGCTCCATTTTTACTGGTTAGCGGCCGCAAAAGCCACGCAATCCTTTTGTGAATTCAGCCCTAAATGGGCAACCGACCAGTATTTTTGTTTGTTTTTTTTAACACAGGGGGTTAAGGTGTTTGAGAGGAGAGTGAAACACCATAACCCCCTGTTATTTGCGGTAATTTGAGAACCATGGACAGCGTTTGTTGTGTGTTGTATTAGTTTTGGCCTCACGGCGCACTGTAGTATGTGATTTTGGATGACAGATCCATCTGTCATGAGACAAACATGAAAGAAGACATGCAGTTTATTGTGTTTTACCGGCGACAAGCTGTCATTACGCGCGACAGTTACGCACGGCTGCGAACCTATGTTGCATAACAAAGATTTGCCCCCTCGTAATTTTTAACCGCCCCCTCGGTCACTTCATCCTGGCGCCAAGCCTGGTAGTTTACCCTATGTGAAATACACACCATCACAGTTCAGAGTAGTCTGTTTCTTGGCTGGTGCTCCGCTGCTGCCAGTTTGAGGAGGTGAGGCGTCGGTCGAGTCTGAAATCAAATAGCAAATTCGTTAAATCTGACTTGAATAAATACGAAATTAAATGGGTAGTTTATGTGAAATAGGTTACACACCTTCACAATTCAAAGTAATGCTCTCATCACTTAGATGGATCACATCCGCTGCATCCTCCTCCTCCGGTGGTGGGTCGACACTTTCACTTTCCACACCGACCAAGCCGGTAAAAGCAGGGGAATCCTCCCCAAACATATCAACAATAATGTCACTATATATTGATGTTTTCGGGGGAGGACCCCCACCGGTTACAGGGATTTTTTTGCAGAAACATCTTTCTTCGCCTTACTCAGAAGGTCTTTCCACTTTTTTCTCACATCGCTCTCTGAACGCAGGCTGCCAGAGTCGGAACAGTCGTTAACGGCCTCCGTGATCTCTCTCCAGATGGACTGCTTCCTTTTGTTTGTGACAGCGTTTGACTGCTTAGCTGTCAGCGTGTCTCTGTGCTGTCTGTACAGCTCTATTAATTTTCTTATTTCACTATCTGTGAAATTGCCCTTTCTTTTGTGCAAAATGTGAAGTGATAAGTGAGAAAATTAACAATGTATCTTAGCAACGCTTGTTGCTAGGCAATAAACATAGTAACGTTCGCTTTCCCATGAACGCGCATCACCAAGACTGGGCGTAGTTAAGACCAGGCGTAAAGTGCAACACACACTGCCACTGGCACGGCGCTGTGGCCGTCAAGGGCCGTCCCCCAACACACACCGGCAGCGGCGCGCAGCGGCACCGTCAACATGTATTTCCCACCCCAGCCCTCTAGGTGGCTGTACCTACACTAGTTGCCAACGGTTGCCAACGGTTGCCAACTGCTAGTAACAGAAGAAGAAGAGGAAAACTTTGAGGCAACAACAACTTGAATTTCACGGGTGAGTTTCTTATCAAAGTCGTCTTATTAAAAATTTGAAACAACCGGAGTTGATCCTACGAGACGAGACGTACATAAAAGGCTTTTCTCGCAGCGCCGCCATGAGCGCCGGCCGCACTGGAAATAGAGCAGTGGGCTGAAGCACAGCGGCGCGGCATGTCCGTCGGCGCCAGTGTGGGTTGGTTCATAGAATATAATGGAGGCAGGCGTTTTGACGCGCAGCGTACGGCGGCGGTGTGTGTTGCACTTGAGCCCTGTTGGTGCAACTGACTTTAAGTCCATTCTAAAGACTGTCTTAACTAAGACCGACTTAGCAGTTAGGACCAGGCTTAGTAAAGACCAGTTGGTGCAACCGGCCCCAGGTATTTAAAGCCAAAACATTTTGGTGACAAAACCTCACCACATGTCAACCACAGTGTTGTTGAAATCTGAAGTTCCAACACATTCACAACAAAATAACATACAAATATAATGCATAAGTGCTTTGCAGAAACATACAATGCCTACACTTTCTCTGGCACTGGGTTGGGTATTTGGTTAAAGAAAGTATTGGACAAATTTAAACTGTGACCAGATAACTAAAAAAAATAACCTGATGGTGGCACTAGAGAAAAAGGTGTCACCAGAGTCACCAAAATTCATCCTGAGAGGAACTTGAATGTGTGTACCAAATTTCATGGCATATATAACATATATAAAATAAACAGTGTGCTGAAAGTAATAAAAGGCTTTTTTGAATGGATAAGTTTTAGGAAGCAATTTAATAGCTGTCTCTGATTCAGCAATACCCGTGTTGGTCTCAAACAGTGGTCTGCTGCTGTCTGCTGCTTGGCAGAAATCTTGCAGAAACATACAATGCCAACATTTTTTGAGGCGACTGGGTTGGGTATTTGGTAAATGAAAGTATTGGACATATTAAATCTTAACTAAAAAGTTTGAGCTTCTGGTGGCACTGGAAGAACATTAAGGGGGTCACTAAAGTTACCACAATTCATCCCGAGGGAACATGAATGTATAAACTAAATTTCATGGCAATCCATCCAGTATGTGTTTAAATATTTCAGTCTGGACCAAAGTGGTAAAGCTATCCATTGATCTCATTCTTTGGCCTTTAGCTGTTTTACATTTTTTGTTTTTCATTAGGAAAGGATTTGGTTTGCACGTACATGTAGCTCTGTCTTCCAATGTGACTCTTCCCCAGAGCTTTGGGTGTAAAATGTCAAAAATATTCAGCTTTTCCCCAAATTCTTCAGTGTGTGGAAGCAACAAGCAGCAGCAGCAGGGAGAACGTTCACACTCCCAACAGCTGGTTCACATGTGAGGAATTATTCTTTGTGTTTTTGTTTGTGTTCCTATTTCGGTTCTTTAACATGTTCTCCCCGTGCAGGAACTGCTTACAAAGAAAACATTTTGCTTTCCCCCCAACTGACTGATTTTTACTGTCAGCTACTTTGTGCTGAAATTCACCGTGCTAATTTGTGCTTGTTAAAGTAATTTACAATTCAAATAATCATGACTTCACTCACAGGTCATTCAACATGCACAGAAAAAGACAGACACACACCTATCTGTACAAACCCTTATGTAAATTTGACTACTTTTTAAGTCTAATTGAACCTATTCTTCTTTTTCCATTGTTCATCTTGCAATCATCAGTCCAGAGCAGCAAAATGTTTCTCCTACACCAGAGAGAACAACAAGCAGTCATCTGCGTGGAAATACTGACCTCATACCTGTCTGCATGCAGACTTCCTGTTCATGTAGTTATTAACCTGCCACTTAGATCTCAAGGCCAAGTCGCTGCAGCAATGTGAAACGCGCAGAGAACCTTGGCAATGACTCTCATTACTCCCTGTTTCCTGTTCAATCAACTATCTTTGATCTCGGGATTGGCAGATCGTGGTCATGAGTAATGCTAGCAGGTGGATGTTGCAACAGCACAAGTTTGGTTTTTGTCTCACGTGTGTCCTGATTCCTCGTGATGTTTCTGTCAAATGTGGGATTAATGATTCACTTGGTAAGGAACTGCACATTATTTTCTAAAGTTTGGGTCTTAAAAAACTGGCACTCTTCACAGGCATCACACACTAACTTTTTCCTAATGCTATGTGATCCATATGATTGACTAAAATGTGATTAATCCAGTCATCATAAATATAATTTGTTGGTGGGCACACGTTTCATCCACCATTTGGCAAAAACTAGCAACATGTTGGGCTCCAAAACCAACAACACTGAAATGAAGTGAAATGGACATTGGAAAAAAAAAATCCACTCTTCGTGGGCGCTCTTTTCATTTCTTTTCCTGGCACCTCTCTCTGACATGGTCGCTCAAGGGTAACAGGAATCCACTATGGAGCATTGCACATGTATTTTATCCTCGATCACTGCAACTGTAAGTTGTTTCTATTAAAGCTGGGGTAGGCGGTTTTATTTTGGCGTCACTGGGCAAAAATCCCATAATAAACCTCCTCTTGGCTCTGTTTTCAGGCTTTAGAAAAGCTAACCTATGATGGGAGACTTAGGCCAATCACAGGTTATTCAGAGAGAGAGCATTCCTATTGGCTGCACATGCACATGCATTTCCTGTCAGATGGTGAAAGCCTGATTCAATGGTGGAGAATTCTGCAGAGAAAGTTGCTCTCCTAGCTTTGGCAACAATTGCCTGCACTGCAAAGAAACCCCAAAAAGGAAGGCGGCCTCTGAAAAAGAAAGTCTAAAAGAAAGTCTGACAATAAAGGAAGTAAAACACGTGTCAATGTCAGCAAAGTGTTTCAGAGATGGAGAGAAAATGTTGCTAATAGTTTAACCTCCTGCTAACCGGAGCCAAAACTAATGTTAGCTAGAGCCTCTTATCAGTGTGTCCTCTGCCTCACTCCCTACTGCTACAGACCACCTCACTGGGAGGGGAGCGGGCAGCAGCTACAGAGACAGACCTTCAGTCAGCATCTGCAGTAACCCCAATCTAGTCAGCACCCAGCTCCAGGGAACCAAACAGCCCCCACTCCCCGCTTGATCAGAAAACTTTCTGTTGCTGCCATTACACAGGTTACACTTGGCACCTACTGGCCACTAGCCCACTGTGACACTCAGCACTGGGGTGGTTACATCAGCCGATTTCAAGCTGCTATAGCTACCAGCCAAAGGTTTGTCCCAAGTTGCTGCCTGCCCTCCTTTCAAGGAAGCAGTCCACAGCAGCAGGGAGCGAGACGGAGGGACTAAGGAGTGGCTAGCTGCTAATTCTTGTCTCATTTGTGGTCTGATAAAGAGAGAGAATGAGACAGACAGAGAGGAGGGACTGAGTGAATGAGCTGCAGGCAACTATACATGTCTGCCTACCCCAGATTTAGAGGTAATTCCTAAAGCTTCTATTTACATACTATATTTTGGAGTAAATCTGTCCAAAGTAAGGCCCAAACACCAGATTTAAACCTCTACTCTGATTTGATGCCTCAGAAATTTTCAGAATAAGTTTTTATTTACATTGGATATTAATGTGCTTATTTGTGATACAACACAAGTTTTGGTTGCTCAGTGTTAATTTCTCAAAGAATGAAAAACAAGCTCCAGATGCAGGAGAAGGGAAGACAATTCCACAGTGTCCCCTGGCTCCCCTTCTGTTACCACAGATTTGAGTACCGCTTTGATTGCCCGACTCCCCTCCATTTAGCTTCCCCACAGCTGTCGATTCTGGCCGTCGATGGCTGCCATCTGTCAGAACATCTCATAAAGTCACCTAACGATCCAGAAAAATGCGGGCCTTCCCCTTCCTCCGGAGCACCTCTTGGTTATTTGTTAGGGAAAGGAAATAATTGAGCATTTAGAAGCGAGGAAGCTGTGAAAGATGTTAAAGCTTGTCAATTAAAGTTTTGTGCTGATAGACTGTGGCTGGAATTTCATTACAGGCTGGAAAAGTGTGAGAATTCCGACTGGAGCCAATGACCTATTTCACAAGCCCGGCTATTACAATCTTCACATCAGTCAGGTTCTGTAAAATGTGACCACTGACTTGGCAAGAGAAAATGAAGAAGACGATTTTTCTTTTCTTTTTTGCATTTTAGTACGCTGACCAGTCCCAGTTTCTGCAGGGCCTGATTTTACTCTTGCAAATATTGACATCCCTAGGTACCAACCATGCTAGTGAGTGCAAGGGAAAGTTTTTTCTCATATCTTGAATCACAAAAAGGGTTTCAAAACTACAGTCAAACGCCATGTTGGCCTCAATCATAAAACAAAATGTTACTCAGGGTTGTGAAATAAAGCAGAAAGCTCACTTAAGATTCTTCAGTGTGCACAACAGAGAACTCCTTTCTTGACGTCACATTGACTTCAGTAATACTGCACCACTGAGTCCTCATCCATCATACAGAAGCTTGACTAAAATTCGTCCTAAAGCCTCGCAGAGAGATTTATGAGCTCTCTCTGGATTTCCTGTTGCCAACACAAGTTTTTTAAATGTGCAAACATCCTTCATATGGAGGGATTTCCTTTTGTCACCCCTTTGCAGCCTGCCAATGTGGAAATGTGACATCTTTAAACTTTACAACTCATTTCTATGTTAAAGTCTCCTGGGTTTGATGTGTGTACATGCACAAATTTGTAATTGGCTAAAAGAGCTCTTTCTTATATTCCTGGTCTGTTTTTTGTCCTTTGTTGAGTGCTTTCTTGAGATTTTGGCTCAAAAGAACTTGCAGATGCAGGTCCTGACTGTACCTACATGATGTCATTACATGAAATGATGCGAACTAAATACCAGTTACAGCTGCGGGGCAAGAAAACTAATGCTCCTAATGCGATGAGGCAGAACTGTGTATACATTCCTAGTCACAATATACATATGGTGAACAAAAGTAAGGTTATGCATCAGTCAACACTGTCTGCAAAACTTCCTCACAGTGAAACAAGCAAGCCCGCCAATTCCTGCTGGAACCAGTTACTTAATGCGGTGACGACTCACTTTCTCTCACATGACCACCTCTGAATTTTTCTGTCTGGCTGTTAATCTGGTCGTCTCAGAGCTTGCTTTGAGTCGGGCTGCGACTCGAATGTTCCTCTCCATCTTTGGTGGATGGTTTGAAAGTTTGGCAGCTGGATACGAAAGGTTGTGGATTCATTAAAACCAGCAGGCGGTGTGAAAGGCACAAGGTTTGGCACTGACTTTGTCAAAAGAAAATCATTTATCCTTCTCACTTTTCCTTTGAGATCTTGACTCTGTCTTACTGACAGATAACAGTGAAGCTGTGAGGCAGCTTAACTGGCTGAATAATGTGCCAAACATGTAACTTCTTAGATTAATCCAAGAATGTAGGCTGCAGTGTTGGTACATTTAACTCTAATATGAAACTTGTGCCTGGTGGAAGTTTCCTTTTACTTAAAATTAAGGGATGAGTTAAGTGATAAAAAACGATTTACCTTATTCATTCTCGCTTCTTCTTCTTCACAGCAGACATTTTGACTTAAAAAACACAGGTGTTACTCATAACATTAATGACTGCTCTCACTTAATCAAGTGTCCCTGCAAGGTATGACTGTGTGACAGTGAGCCAGCGTGCACAATACCAAGACCCTGAAACTGAAATTCAGCCATCATCATTAATTTTATTCACACCTGCTGTTCCTACAAAATGTCTTTATAAAAAAAAAAAGCCTGTGGAGCTATTGCTGCATTTATGGGGTGTTGGAAATCTGATTGCAGCCATTAACCATAAACTATAGTCTACCTCTTATTGTTGTACTTGCCATTACTTGTTGTTTATAGTCTTTTTTTCTGTTTCTTTGATGTTTGTTGTTTTCCTTTATGTTTCACCAGAGTTGCCCTCTGGGGGCATGAAAATACTTATTGAATTGAAGTGATATGTATAATCAGAAAAATGAGTTTCAGATTGGGAACATTCAAGTGAACACCCTGTCAAGCTGGAACAACAACGCGGAACGTTGGCGAAAATTTTGGTGTATGAGTTCCCAAGTTGACTTCATGTATGCAGAAACAGGGCAGACAAAAGTAAATGTTTGATTAATGGCAAGAAAAGTTTTCTTAATTTAAGTATTGCATATGATTTTTTGCTCACATATCATTTGTGCAGTGGCATTAGGTTGTAACTTTAGTTGCTGTCCATGTAGACTCACATAGAGCCTGTGTAGACCTGGTATTAACATACATTTTGGATGATCCATAACCTGGAAATCCAGATGCCCCGCCCCTAGCAAATTCTAATTTGCATTGCACGGGAATCTGACCCCGATGAGCAGAGCCTGCTGAATTGCCAATCGGACTAATCAGATCAGTCTATCTGACAGAGGCGGGCTCTGGGCGGGCGTAACATGATGAGGACAGCGCTGCGCTGTAAGAGTCGAAAGGTAAACAGCCAAGATGGCAGCTGCTGAAGGACCACGTCCATTCAATTTAGCTTTGGAAGAAACACTAAGCCAACTACACTTATCTTTTTCCTTGAGAGAGGAACAGAAGACTGCCCTAGAAGCCTTCGTTTCCAGGAAGGACGTTTTTGCTGTTTTGCCGACGGGATACGGCAAAAGCATAATATATCAGTTAGCCCCAATGGTCGGCAAACAAATGGGGCTTAGTGCAATGAATATGTCACCTTGTTTTTTGCTCTGATTGGTCCTTGTGCTATTCAGTTGCATGTGGCGGCATTTGAAATGCCTCAGTTAGTGCCACCCCATGGGTAGGAAGGGTGTATCGGTGAGGGCCAGACTCAAAATCTTTCTAGATTTGAGTCTGGATTTCCAGGCTAGATGATCCAATCACAAATGGAAAATGCTAAATAGGCTGCAAGCCTAAATGAGAATCATGCCAGGAACACTCAAACCACTTGCTGAGATGGTCTGAGTTGCATTTGACCAACACATTCTCGCTCTGACCTCATCACAAATTCATGTTTGATTGATGCAGTGTAAGCGCTAATGCATCCTGATGTGAGGACTACGTCATTAATGCAGGACATGATGATTGTGTTGGTTATAGTGCGCTAAGATAACTTACCCATTATATGTTGTGTTGGACAAAGTGTTGTATGATGGACCATCCCTGGTTTTGTCCTATGGAAGGAGCCGTGTTGAATTCTGCTGACAGCGATATCTCCAGATGTACTGACACAGCCGCTAACATGTGTAGCATGCATGCTGCTGAACAGCTAGCAAAAGTGCTGACGTCATAACTGTGCGTGGAGTAGGAATGAAATCTGAACACAAGTGGTCAGCTGGAGACGCGTGACAAGCACAGGTGTGAACCATGATGTGTATCGCCTGTCCACTTAATGTTTGGATCACCGAAACGTGATAATACCAGCTGTAGTATAATTAGAAAAGTTATCCATTAGCATTAACCCCAATAGGAATTCAGGTAAGGCAATATTTTAGTGGATATTTATTTTTTCAATATTTAATTTTCCACGCAAACAGCTATCAACATGTTTAAATGCTCTGAGCAGTATAAATACAACACATCTTTGTAGCATCCATCATGTTTCCACGCTACGACTTAAAGCACACCAAAATTGGGAGGAAGACTTCCCACCTCAGAAAATGGGACAGTGTGGATCACATGGCATGTCCACAGACATCTTTATAGGCTTAAAATGTGTCCATATCTATTTTCATTCAGTCATATAACTTGCATGAAGTAGTCTAGGGGTAAAACAAGGAAGTTTCCAACTATGTGCTTCAAGTTAAAAACATCGTCAACAATCCAAACTTCAGAGTTCAGAGACAGTGTCACAGCTGTCTTACTGTCTCACTGCTCTGAGAACGTTTCCAAGAACATGCATTTAATTAAATCACTAAATAAAGAAATCTGTTTTGGAACAACAGTCACCATGTGCTTGTAATAACAAAATGTATTTCTGTGCTGGCAGAGTAATGCGCTCAAGAAGAAAGAAGTTTGGAGAACTCTTGTCATTTTACCGCAAGATTAACTACTTCATGCAGACAGATACTGTATGTTTCGATCCAAAACTAGAGACATAAAAAGGCAGATTTCCAGATCCAGACTACCTTATTGTTGTTCGAGATGTAGCACAGTTTCAGACCCGAATCTAAGATGCCCGCTTGAGCTGAGCTTGCTATTTGCACATTAAATACGTATAAAATAGTGCCAGAGAAAATAAAGAACCCAAACCTGTGCTTTAAAAAATGTTAATTGCTCAGAAGCTTAACTATTATCATTAACATCTCACTGTGTAAGTCATTCACTGTAGCATGCGACGTGGGACAGCTTGGGAAAACAAAATACATAACAGTGGTCGTGCCACAACAGAACACTGTTTATTCATTTGTCACCAAGTGTTTTCCTTTCGGTGAAGTCAGGCCAATTACAGAGCAAACCAAAGCACACCAGTTCCACGTGATATCACAGAAAAAGGGTCATTAGACGCTAACCGCCTTTACTAGAATTTCCTGAGGTCATTAAGTCTGTGGTGAAGACAGAAACAGAGGGGTTGTACAGGGGCACATCACCTCTGTGCTTTAAGCTCCTTCAGTGCTTTGTTTGTCACTGTACTGGAAATATGTCGACATGTGGAATGTGTGTGGATCCCAGGGTGGATGTTTTCCTTTGTATGATGCAATTGTCTAGGTTCAGCAGACCAGGAATATTTAATTATTTTACGCCAATTTGCTGGCTGAAGTAAATGGTTGGATTAGCTTTGGTTCTGGGAGTAATGCAGTCAGTGGCACCCTCACAAATTTTTCATAGGGTGGCCACTGAAAGTCTTGGATTGGCACACCAAAACCAAAAGCCATAGCCAAATGTCAGGAATTCTATTATGCTGTTGAAGTGTATAGGCTGCTTGAGGAATCACATACTGATATACTTTGGTTTCTTATTTAGGGTTGATATTTTAATTGACCCTTTGCTAAGTCCCGCCCCTGGACACAGACTGGCCAATCACAAGGTATCATCGGGCCAGCTCAGACCAAGGTCTGACAACAACACCGCTGTGCTCCATTGACTCTAATGCAATCGTTTCAGATTTCCTTCATTTTCAGGCTGGTTTTGTGGATTTGGAGCTAAATGTTGTGCCTGGGGCACGTCGTGTATTAATGATACTCGTTACCTGGAGAGGTTGGAAAAAGATATAGACAAATTCGGCGAGCGATTTGTGTATGCCGCCATCTTGCGGCAGTGCCATTACTGCAGTGACATGTGTCAGTCATTAATTCATTATGCTGTCATTGTGAACTTACTCTCTACAATGACAGCATCATGAATAGCTGGATTGATGATGTTAGACAGTGATCTCCAGTAACTGATGAAGGTATCTTAAATGAGTACCGATATTAATATAGAAATTAATCATTTGTTTGAGCGATAAGCAGGAAAGATTTAAATAATAAGGAGATAATAGACTGTATCATTAAACACTGTGTAATATAACGTTAGCATATGTTACGTGTGCTGACGTTAGCAAGCTAGCAGCGTGAATCATTATGGACAGGCTATGTGACCGTCACATCATATTGAAGGCGATCAATATTGATCTATATATATATATATATATATATATATATATATACATATATATAGGTAGTGCTGAAAAAATACACATTATATACTGTGTATTGTTTTTCGGCACTACCTTGTTCTCTATAGCTGATGTAAGGTGAATTACTCCTGTGTGGGATCAATAAAGTTCTTATCATAGCCATCTGAGAAGATCAAATACATTGTTTTTGGTGCCTAACTGTTTCCCAAGTATATTAGTGTGTGTGAATGAATAAATGAGAGGCATTAACGTAAATTTCTTTGTAGAAAGGCGCTTTATGAAATTAAGTCAGTCAATTAAGTCACTTGTATTAGTTTACAACGCAGCCTTGCCACATCCAATATGGCGGCGATGTTGACGTATCGCAGCAGCGGGCAAACCCACTCGATGCGGCATCTACGTATATATGTCTATGAAATGTCACGCTGCTAGCTTGCTAACATCAGCACACGTAACGTATGCTAACGTTATATTACACAGTGTTTAATGATACAGTCTATTATCTCCCTATTACTCTAATCTTTCCTGCTTATCACTCAAACAAATGATTAATTTCTATATTAATATCGGTACTCATTTAAGATACCTTCATCAGTTACCGGAGGCCACCATCTAACATCATCAATCCAGCTATTCATGATGCTATCATTGTAGAGAGTAAATCCACAGCATAATGAATTGATGACTGACACATGTCACCGCAGCAATGGCGCCACCGGAAGATGGCGGCATACACAAATCACTCGCCGAATTCATCTATACGTTTCTTCCCTGTTCCAAAACCAAAATCAAACCCTGAAAAGTGTAGGGTTAGCTAGGTAGCTACTGAAGATATAGCCTACTGAATGTATACACATGCTGCTTTTGCTTTTTAATGATTATAACAGTGAAACAAAGGCCAACCCTGCTGTACAGGAACCAGTGAAGGGAGCAGGGAAACTTTGCTGATATTCAACCAGCTGTGTGTCATCACATTGTGCGCAGATGAACATTGTTTGACTTCCTCTAGAGATCCCTGCCCGTCGGAGTGCTGGTAGCGGCACGGGGAAGAAGCCAAACACTGTTCATCTGCACACACTGTGATGCCACACAGCTGGTTCAATATCAGCAAAGTTTCCCTTTATATTCATTGTCTTCTGTGGCGATCCTGGATATATCCTTCAAGCACAGACTGTAGACCCCTCTGTCTGCTTCTCTCTGGAATCACTGTTTTATTTTTCCAAAAATATGATAATATTTCTTCAGGGAGTGCAGTTAGTTACAGTGTGGGCTCCATGCTTACTCCGACAGCTTGTCGGACCATCATAAAGGGGCGGAGCTTAGCAAAAGGTCAATTGTCTGATATGCATAGGTTATCGGTACAGTCAACATTTTTTAGTTCCACAACAATCCTGTTTGAATGTGTTATGTATCTGTATACATGTTAGACAATTCATTGTCTTTCAAACAGGCTAGTTGACTTTTCCTCTATAGGGCTCTATAGGCTCACTGCCTGCTGTTGTCAGTTGTAGTAACTGGACAGTTTTTTGCACAGGGGCGCAACAAGGTGGATGTGCGCCCCCCCCCCCCCCCCCCCCCCCGGTAGTGGGACGAAAAAATTACAACCCAAATTGAACCAACCTTTGTTAGTTGAAGCTCGAACCCGGCCCGTCCAAGATCATCACATATAATACTGAGCCTGAGTCCGACCAAGATTTACATTTTCAATAAATAATAATTAATTTAAGTGCAGATTGCTCACTTTTTACTGTTCTTCATTTATCTAAAATTTTATTTTTTCTTCGATAGCCTAAGCTCTACCTGGCAGGGACAATCAGCGCACATTTTTGGCCCGAACCTAGTCCGACCCATCAGGCCTTTCAGGACCCATAAGGCTTGGGTTGAGATTGAGAACCCACCCTGGGGTGCCACTGATTGCAGTGTAATTTAATATACCATTACCTTGCTAGATATGATTGGTTTGGGATGTAAAATGTTTTCTCAGGTGTCCATAAACTTTTATTCCTTGTCTAACAGTGGCAATCTAACAACGACTTTCTACAATTCCCATGTTGCAGCCCTAAAAGACACAAAGACTACACTTTCCTTTTATTAAAATGTGGACATATGGGCATTTATACATACCTACTGTATCTATACATATTAGCCACTCATCCTGTTAAGAAAGTGCTTCTGGTGCTAATGGAGGAAAACACACATTTATGTCCTTTGTGTTCCACACAAAAAGTTTTTATGTACTTTTTCTTCACTCAGAATAAACCAGAGTAGCTCACTCCAGTGTCAGGTATGTGATAGAGTGGAAATAAAAATAAGAACACACTGTACAACAACAAAACAGGTGCAGAACTATAAAGGAGATAAAGTCACTGTTTCTGTTAAAGAGATTTAGCAACATCCATAAACTTTGCCAAAGACAGATTTAAGGAAAATCTAAGCTGCAGAGACTGGGATATCTTGGATATATACCCTAGTATGGGCCAAGCTCCAGAAATCCAGCATCCTACACTTCCCATAATGCAACTCAGAGCACTTTTTTGTCCCCAAAGACTTCATATGGAGAAAGCACCCGCTCACTTCATTCACGTATCTCAAAGGTCTCCATCAATGGAGCTATTGTGCACAGTTTCACGGCCACATGTCCCTGTGTTTCTGGGCAGGAGAGTAGCTGGTTAGCTAAAACAGGATTAGAGTAATTACATTATGAGAAATGGCAAATATGATCCATAAATGTTTACATTTTCTCCTTCTCTGTAGTCTGTCAATCACCAGCTCCTACACACTGCCTGGCTGCTGCATGATGCTCATATATCCATCACAAAAATGCACATGCACATACACCTGAGCACACCTGCCTGCCAAAAGCCCTATATAAATAAATTTGACTGGAGTACACTGCACTTAGAATAAAAGTAGCGGAAAAATGTGTCACTTTATGTATTAATCCTTTTTAAAGAAAAGAAAGTACTTAGACTTTAAGACTGCATACATCATTTGTGAATGCCGGCTGTCAACAATGATGGAAAAGATGATATTCCAATTAAATTAATGGGGCTGCATGGTTTAAATACTCTGGGAGCTAGAAACATTTCCTGTAATGTATGACATTAATATAACTTCAGGATATGGGCATGTCATCATAACAGTGCATGTTTTGCCAATAATCTATAACAGATAAAAGTATCTAATGTTTAAATCAGTTTGTTTAACTCTGGAAAAATGGGAACTGCCCATTAGTTCGACAGCCCATTGGTTCAACATCCCATTGTTCTGACCATATTAAACTCATTGTTCCGAAGTATGTTCCGAAATCATCACGATGCCCTGTGGTTAAGGTCTGGTTAGGTTTAGGCACAAAAACCACTTGGTTAGGGTCAGGAAAAGATCATGGAGCCGTTCAGCACCGCGGACAGTCGGACTAATGAGATGTCGAACCAATGACATGGACCCGGAAAAATGGGGCATTCATGGTCTGATAAAATCTATACTGAAGATAAAACAGTGACATGTATATTTTCCACAGCATATGCACAGAATTATAGTGCTTTCCTCGCTCTCATCCATATTATGTCAACTATGTTGTCATCTGACTCTGAGCACTCTTCATCGGCCTTGGACGTGAAGGTAATCTCTGTCCGTCAAGATTACTGCATGTATATGAGAGAACACCGCAGCTTTAGGAGAGCCTCCCTCTCAAATGTTTTATTTATTTGGCTGTAAGTTTGAGCCAAACGCTTTGGTTTGCATTTCATTCCTCTGCTGCCCTTGGAACAAGGGCCAAATATGTGAGGACTGGAAACCCCCAGTGTACGATGGTGGGAAGTAAATTAATCAATTTTAGGTGGACCTAAAAAAAAAAGGGAGCTTGCTCACAGCTTGAAAAGCTGCTGAGTCATTGTCTGTTCATGTGGTTTGCAGTCAGGCCAAAGTCTGGGCCCACTGGTTTGGGGCAAATGTTTGAGCTTGCCCTTAAGTGCTCAAAGTGAAGCTTGTTGCAGCATTTTCCACCTTCTGCTTTGGAAGGGGCGCCACTCACAGCCCAGTCACCAGAATAAAATGTCGGCATTATACTTTTTTGCAAACCATATGTTACACTTGTATGTCTCATATGTATAATATCAACCATTCTAGAGCGACATTATTCAGATTACATTTATATGAGCTGATTTTCTCAACAGGAGGAGGAGTGGATGATGGATGGCACGGCACCAAGACGAGACAACTGCCAAGCAGCAGACAACAGTTTGAGACCAACAAACAACAATAGCATGCATTGTTAACGTCATGTCAGGACATTTCCAGTCGTGTTTGCTGCAATAAACCTGGACATTTTTTAACAACAGATCAGGAAATTTAAGGCCATATTTTTAACAACACATTGGGACATTTCCAGTCATGTTTATGGCAATCAAACTTGGCATTTTTTAATGGTACATCTCTAGTTGTGTTTGTTGCAAGAAAACAGAGTATTTTTTGACAACAGGCTGGGACATTTCTGGCCGTGTTTATTGCAACAAAACCGTTTTTATTTAATGACACATTGAGACATTTCCATTCCTGTTTGTTGTGACGAATCCACATCATTTTAATGAGAGTTCAGGACATTTTTTAGCTGTGTTTAGTTAGGGACATTTTCAGCCATGCTTGTTGCAACAAAACCAGGTATTTTTTAACAGCACATTGCCAGCCGTGTTTGTTGCGACAAAATCGGGAATTTTTGACAACAGGTTGGGACATTTCTGGCCGTGTATGTTGCAACAAAACCAGATTTTTTCAACAACACATCGAGACATTTCCAACTGTGTTTGTTGTGACAAATCCAAATCCACGTTTTCTTACGAGAGTTCAGGACATTTTCAGCTGTGTTTGTGCCAACAAAACCAGGTATTTTTTAATGACATGTCAGAACATTTCCAGCCTTGTTTGTAACAACCACATGGTAACCACAGCATTGTCACAACATTAAATTGAAGATTGAAATGTAAAAAAAAAAATGATCAAAAAAATCTGTGGTTTGCAGAAATGTACAATGCCAACATTTATTTTGATAATTGGGTTGTCATTTACCCTTGACAGCCAATGAAAACATTAATGTCATGCTGGATATATACACACACAGATGTGTGAATACATGGGTACACCGCAGCCTGCTGATCCAGCAAATCCTCTATCTATCACTTATTTGTGCTCTGTGTCAGTTCTGGGTCGTGAGTTTTGCTCCAGGTTTTTCAGACAGACATGTTTGGGGCCCATGTTGAGTTCCTCATGGGAATGCTGTTTGACCAAGACCAGGCAGATGTCTCGATACACACTCATGATTCCCCTACACCCACCCAGCAACCCACACCGGTGAGAAGTTTATTGAATATTTAAGAATGTATTTATATGAATCTACATTTAGAGGTCCAGTATGTAGAATATAGGGGCATCCATTGGCAGAAAAAGACAAAACCATCAAATCAAACACTGACTAGATGCCACTAAATCCCACGCACTGGACTTCAACAGACAATGGCAGGAATGTTTTTTATTAATGTATCATGGTCTTGGTATTCCAAACTCTGCAGGTTAGTTCAGTGCCATAGTTACAGTAAGCCATCATAGGTTGGTTAATATGTAAAGTATACTAATCTTAGAGATTTGCCCAAACTGTTAATAAAGTGAGAGGATTTTAACATATCTGACAAATTATTAAGAGACCAGAAAGTATTAAAGGTTTCAACATAAAGATGTGATTCTTTTGCCCTACTCCACATATTTCTTTTGCAATAAAACTATAAAAGGATCCAGACGGCATGAAATAGAACATAAACATGAGTTTAATAGCAGTGCCTTTGGGAGTGGTAGCAGGGTAGTGCAGTGTGGACTCAAGAATTAGCCTGCAACAAGAAGTCATGTCCAGGGGATCGAATAAATGTTTGCTTTGAACTCCATACAAGGGTAAGACTCTGAATTCCCACACTATAATAAAGTTCATATAGCTATAAATAAGATATTAACATGTTAGTCTTGTGATGGTTTCGCCTCATTGAACATACGCTCTGGGTAAAGGTGCATGTTTCCAAAATGAGATAGAAAAACTTTTGTCTGGGACATTCTGGCCCTGTTTCTACTTCTAATAGAGAACTTTACAGCACAACATGTTGTAGTTTCACTTGAGTTAACTGAGTGCAAAGAGCCCTGTTGTTGCCTGCATCTAAAACCTGGCTTCCTTCCACTCTTGATCCCAGTTCTAATCAACGTGTGTCCTCAGGGAGACATTTAAAAGTTATAAAATGAATGTAAATAAAAATGCACTCTGTAATTGGGTGACATAGATAGGACAAATTAAAGGAAAAACTTGATTAAAGAGCAGAGAAACATATCAAATGCGGATGATTTTTTGCACTAGGGCTCAATGAATGGTTTGGTTAGAATGATGGAAGTGATGTGAACAAAATGCTATGGCCTTTACAGTCACCAGATCTCGACCGAGTTGAACATCTATGGAAGATTTTGGATCCATGTGTAAGACAATGCTCTCCAACACCATCTCTATTAGATGAAATCATGCAGTATGTTCTAAAGTTTTGAACTCAAATCTATTTAGTGGTGGTTGCGACTGTCTCTAATGCTATATGTCTTTTGTTATGTTAATGTTTCTGCCTGCTGTACAGGTCTCTCTTGCAAAAGAAATCTTGATCCAATTGCGATTACCTGATTAAATAAAGGTGGTATATGTAAATGAGGGAATATCTTGTGGTGGGATGGTGTTCATCCCTTAGTAGAGTTTCACAGACTTCGCAAGGAGCTCATGGTGGCCTGACTCCAAGACACCTCAGGATCTTACAAGGTGGCACACAGTGCAGCTGTCAGTGCTACTTTCAGACTGACGCAGTTGTCATTTTCACAGCCAGCGCCCTACCTTGTGTGAGTAGCAAATATACCTCGGCTCATCTGTGCACCCATGGGCCTGTAGGTCTTAAAATGTGGTGTGATCAGGGCCATTGTTGGCAGACTGGGATTCTGAGGCAGCATAAAGTGATTACGCCATTGAACAACAAAAACCTGGTCTAAAAATGGTCAAAATGGTAGAGTCTTTGCTGCTATTTAAAGGGCTCAGTATTCAAAGAGTAAGATGTGCCTACAGAGGCGGGTTCACAACACATATACACTCTGTTAAACACAGCAGGTAAATATTTATCGTGTTCTCTAAAATATGAACATAGCAGAGAGCAGAGCAGAGCTGCTGTCCAACTCGCATAACTTCATTGATTATTTCTGAAGCTTCTGTCAAGTTTATAACCACAGTTTTGAGATTTGCTCAAAATTACTTAAACTAAATCCAAATGTGTAAAATTACAAGATACTACATTACTATCAGCAGAAAACCACTTGCTTCTCCATTTTAATGAATCCGCCATGTAAATAGCAGTGCACCAAGTGCAGGCACACCTGGCTAACGTGTAGTGCGGCAGAGAGTGCCATCTATAAACATACCCTTTCATGGTACATAGTATACTCAACATATTTTTCTACATCAATTTTTTTCTGAGGTGGACAGTATTTAAGTGTCTCTTGCTTGGAAAGTGACACTTGTAATGATAATATAGCTAACTGGCCAATATGTTTCAGTAGTAAGAAACTATTAGCTCACTAGTTCCCCTTGCTGTTATGGACTGGTGCCGCACAGTGATCTAGTGTTAAACAGCTAATGTGATTGCAATAGGATTCATGGGGTAATAGTTAGCCTATGATCAATGTTGTGTACTGAAAATTACATTATTATTATTATTTTACAAATAAGCCAATTTATCTTAGGGGAAAAAATTACTAAGCAATAACTTGGTGGCCACCCTGCAGTAACTCTGAGGACGCCCTAGGGGTCATGGACCCCCTGATGAAGACCCAGGCTTTAGACTGTGCACTGTAGATTGTTTGAATAGGGTCTCTAATGCTGGTTTGTCCTTTAATTTGTCACGCATTTAGTTGCCAGTACAGATATTTCTGTAATAAACTAAAAAGATAATATTAGCCCTTCTGATTTTTCCATAGGGATTTATTGGCAACAACACAACCACTCATGTCAGAGGAAGTGCTCGGTCAAACTAACGTTTAAAACTGCCAAAAATGGGACTGTATTAAATTCACTTCAATAAAACGACCACAATCAGTGGATTTGCTGCCAGAGCTGACATTAACACATGCAACGCTGTCACTTGGAGTTCAAGTTAGTTTGAAAGAAGCCATCATATGAGCTTTGAGGCACCACCCAATAATGCAGCTAACAAAACTGGACAACAAACTAGACAACATGCAGCATTAACAGTAGCCACTGTGTGACCCACAGGTACTTAAAACATCATCAAACTTCCAGTACCAGCCACTTTTTGGTGTGACCAGACACTGTAATTACTTTACTGGTCTGAATATTCTTGTGTCTGCGCACTTCCTTTTATTTTCAAACATGAACAGGCTCATAATAGTCCTCTGGACTCAGGAATGGCAGCTGTCTGACATTCATGCCACTGGAGGCAAAGGTATGAAATATAATATCCTGAAAAACTTTACAATGGGCCAAAACCTTGTCTCTTTTCCATGAAACATGGCTGTCTGAGCTGTCCAGACTAATTAAAGGATCATTTTCACACAAGTGATGGATTCCTTTTCTTCCACCTATTCTGTAGGTCATGCCGTAGAGAGTGGGTGAAAATTTACAGCTACTTTCTCCACGGCTAATTTGCAGTGCACATTACACGTTACGCTTTGAACTATGAAGTGCACCAAACCACAGGTATTTCGACCCCATGTTGTGAAACGGTTGAAAGTATCATTAAAGAGTCTTGTCATGTGTTTTCGGGAACATTTGTCAAGTGCTGGAGTGTGATGTTGAACAGAAATACTTTTTTTGTGCATGTGACTGGGCTGAATTCCTTCCTGCTTGTGTGTCAGATGAAGCCACAAAGCCCTGTTTTATTTCTGAACTTGGCAAAATATTTGCATTAATATCTTCAAAAACAGGCTCACTTTTACGCCTCGCCAACCAGACCACAGCGCTGCGTTCGCCAGCATCAGAAACTGAACGCTGATCCCAGATTCTGTCTATCACGGGTTCAAAAGCACACAGACGTGATACAGAGACACACACAATCCAGTTCTACCTCTATTCAAAGCTTCTCAGACATCATTAAGACAAACAGGCTGCAGCCATAACACCAGAGCCACTGGGCTCCTTACAGGGTGAAACTCAAATGCGTATCTTCACAGGCAAAATAAAGGAGTTTATGTGTGTGTGTGTGTGTGTTTGTGTGTGTGCATCCAGAAACAGCAAAACTAAGCTGGTTAGAAGCAGCAGAAGTTGAAGGAGACAGTGCAAACAATTCCCAGCATTCCTCTGATGAGCAGAGTAAACTGACCCTGGCCTTCTTCTGCCACACAGGCTGAGACACTGACGTCTGAGAGTGGACGAGTTCAGTGTTGAGATAGCTTCCAACTTAACAAGCATAGAGATGTGTCTTTATAAGTTTCTAGTCTGTTTAAGTTTATGTATTACAACCATAAAATTGATTTAGAATTAAAATTCAGCTAATAACATGCTGTAATTTCTGCAGTTGATCCTGTGATATTAACCCTAAACTCTATTTAAGTTACCACTGACACTGTGTTAAAGGCACTGCAGTCTGGGGGTCATGAAATATTCCATGTAATAACATATATTGCTTTTAATTTAAAGGGACAGTTAACCCCCAAATCAAAACTACATATCAGCATGGAACATAATGGAACTAGATGGCACTCGACTTGTGGTGCTCAAAGCGCCAAAAAAATAAATTTGAAAAGTGTGCATCTAACATGGACGAAAGGCTTGTGACAGCCCAAGATGAAAACATTGCACAGCTGAGCTGTAAGGTTAGCTAGCTCAGTGCTGCTAGGTGAGCTAGTAGTAGATGCACGCTGCCTTTTGTGCGGTGATAATGTTGGCAGGTGTAGTTTGACAGATAGAAAATAGTTCCTACATGAAACTGCTCACAGCAAGGTCTGTGGACGACCAGTTCTCATTTCCAGGTCATCAAATACCAATGCTTTGGCATGCCCCTTGGCATCCGATAGTGATGCACCAAGTATCCATTAGCGTCTCTATGTAACGCACAGCTGAAACACACTGTAACAGAACAATTTCTTTTTCAAGATAATCCACAGCAACCTGTTCTCATTCCCAGGTCGTCAAATACCGATGCCAAGTCTCAGCCCTAGGCGTGTGATATTGATGCCAAAGACACCCTTTAGCGTGTTTATGTGACTCACCGGGCTTTCAGCTAACTCCAGCGCAAACCAATCTGTGGCAATGCCTGATACTGAGCGCTACTGCTGTGGTATAAAGAGCAAGACTCTCCGCATAGGCCAGGAGGGAAGGGAAGTGAGTGGGTCAAACATAACATGACTTTCACCCAGGAGACCACAGTGTGTGTCCTGTTTGAAACCAAAAGTCAATATTGTTTTAATGAAACATTTCTTATATGTCATCATGCACTGAGAGTCGTTAGTCGATGGTCATTATGTCCTGTTGTGTTATGTAAGAAACCTACTTATTTCAACCCAAAACAAGATTTTAGTTTTAAACCTAACCAAGAAGTTTTGTTGGCTACACCTAAGCACCACCGTTTCACAACATTAGCCACATGTTACAATATGTTTCAGTGGTGCGTCACAGAGACGCTAACGGGTACTTCAGATGCTGAGGGGCATGACAAAGGAATTATTTTCTTACTACTGAACTACACCCACCAACTGTATCATCGCACAGAAGGAAGAGGGCATCTACTACTAGCTCACCTAGCAACACTGAGCTTGCGAACCTTGCAGCTCAGCTGTGCAATGTTTTAATCTTTGGTTGTCACAAGCAAGAGCCTCTCATCCATGACTAGATGCACGCTTTTTAAATGTTTTTTTTTTTTGGTGCTTTGAGCACCATAAGCCGAGTGCCATCGAGTTCCATTATATTGGAGAGAAGGTAGACATCTTTACAGGTGAAATCGGCAACACTCAGCAACTCACACAAAAACGATCTAGACTGATAAATTGCTCTACATGTAAGAGGAAAAATATGCATTTTGATTTTGACTGTCCCATTAACAAACTAGATTATTTTGCATACATGGAGGGCCTGGAAGAGATAAATACACACTCGATGTTACTCTTGAAATGAATGTTAAGTCTGTGCTGCAAGTCCATTATTTCAAAGCGCTCATGCCACCTCTTCAAGTTACAAGGCTATACTTGTTATAGTTAATTTACCACAAGAGCGTGGTTTGGGTTAAAAAAGCATAAAGCTTTGGGACCGATTGTGGTCATGGTTAAAAGAAACAAATGATACCTGTTGGTAGGAAATGGGAAACGAACAGTGGTCTCTTGCGTCAAAAGTCTGACATATTGTAAAGCTATCCACACTGACCAATTAATCTTTAAACTTGATGGTTCTATAACAACATCACATGCCCTCATCCTTTGTTTCTAATAGAGAAAAGTCTATATTACTACGGCTTGCTTGGGGTCTTTGTCACTTTAACGTCAATATATGTTGTTTTTGGGCATTTGCCAAAATGACTGCGGCTGTTGTTTCTCTCCGGGCGATAGTCGCTTGCGGACAAGGCTGCTAATGAACACTGGTGATTAAAGGTGTTCTTCCCAGTGGAGAACTCTGTTAGAAATGCCTTCTGCTCTGAGAGCATAAACTCTCACAATTGTTACAACTCCACCAAATCATCATATCTACCACTAAAGCTTTTCTAACTGCTCACTTGCCCCCGAGCCAAAACCTCAACTGACAAAGCAGTATTATTTGGAAGTTTCTGTTTATTGTAATCTACGCTGTAGCTTCCCACTCTTTACAGTGATAGTAGTTTGTCAGTACTGTGGGGTGGGGTGCCTAAATGTGTGTCATAAAAGATGTTGATATTTAAGGGGCATTAAATTCCCACTGAACACCAAATGTCCTTTAAATACAAAATAATATATAGTACATATCTCTAAAGGTTACACTGACATTTCACTATTCTTTATTGTCCAGCTAAATGAGTTCCAGATATGGAAACAGCTGAAGTCAGCTCTCTCTGGGAGACTTCCTCAACTCCATTAGGTCTCACAACTCAATGCTACAGTGTTGATGTATTAAAGAGGACATATTATGCTCATTGTCAGGTTCATATCGTATTTTGAGTTTGTGCTAAAACGTGTTTACAGGCTTTATTGGTCCAAAAACACTTTATCTTCCGCATACTGTCTGTCCTCTATTTGCCCTCTGGCTGAGATGCTCTATTTAGGTGCCTGTCTCTTTAAGCCACCCTCCCAAAAAAGCCCAGTCTACTGTGATTGATCAGTGTTGTCAGGTCTTCTGTATCTTGCCATGCGCTGTCAATGACAATGACTGTAACTGAGTATAGTGGCCATGTCTTCTGTAGAAATATTGCCAAAAAAAGCTTCTAAACACAACTGGACATATCCAGCAGGAATATGATCTGAAATCAGGAGAAATGAACATCAGCAACCAAGATTATATGTTTCCTGGACGTACGCATATAGCTACATGTAGCAATGTACTTGCAACCAGGGAACAACTGCATCAGAGTATAGCGGGACTCTTTACTGTAAAAAAAAAAAAAAATTGCCAAAAGCTTCCAAACACAACCGGACATGTTCCAGTAGGAATATGATCCGAAATTGAGGAGAAATTAACAACATTAGCAACAGGTTACAGGTTTCCCTGATGTTAGCATGTAGCTACATGTAGCAGAACACTTGTAGCCAGGTTAACTGTATAATTGTAGTTTCCCCCCATTAAAAGTCATCTATAAAAAGTTTTTAAACCAAAATCTTTACAACCGGACATCTTCCAGGAGGAATATATGTTTCCCTGGCCTTAGCATGAAGCTAAATGTAGCATTGTAGTGGAGGAATGACTGTACGGGAGTATAGGAGCACTTTCGACTGTTACAAACAAAAGCCTGTAAACCATAATCTTTGTGACCCAGGGACGTTAATATAGACAGTGCAGGCAGTGCAAGTGCACTGGGGCCCCTGGGGTGGAGGGGCCCCTAGAGAGAGTGGGCCCTTGCAGTTTTGTCATATATGCAGTGATGATTGCTAGGTATTATGTATGTTAATGTGGTCCAGTGTCAGGCCTCTATTTGCATCAAGACAATACATGCACGATAGAATGCACTAGGGCCCGTCATAACTTCCTTATGCCACTGTTGTGACCAGACATATTCCAGCTGGATTAAACTCTGAAATCTGGGAGAAATTTACATCAGCAACCAAGATTAGCCTACAGGTTTTCCTGACGTTAGCATGTTGCTACATGTAACAGTGCTTGTAATGTAAACACCTGCAGTAACGTGCCTGGAGCAAACCAATCAATTAAACAGAATTTTCAGAATGGTCTGAATCCTGAAGTTTTTGACCTCAGGGATTACTCTTACATACATTTATCTCAAACTTTGGCCATGTTTAAATATGAACACCCAACATTGTAAGAATATGGCATAAAATAAGGAAAATAGCAACAGATCTTCTTTTAACTCAAACCTGCCTCACATTGTGTTGCTATCAAGAGGATTCAGAGTGTCATTTCAGACCAGGAGATGAGACTGGAGACAAAATGTGAGAGGAAGACACAGAGTCAAAACAGAGACAGAATAATAATAAGGTTGTAGCCAGACCAGGAAAGGAAAGGCAGAAGACTACTGTTGGTCTTCGCAGTAGGTCTGTGCCTCCTCAGCAGCTCGGCTCTGGACCCTGTTTGTCCAGCTTCCATGGACTGAGCGAGTTCCCTCTCTTCATTTGCCAGGAGAACAAGTTTTTATTGGCTTGCTGAGGTCGCTTGCAGAGAGATTACACACAGGCTGTTTTGACTGAGAAAGACGTTGCTGCTAAGAACCCATGATGGCGGGTTGTCCAAGTTTACAGACGCTAAATCCAAGAGGTCACAAGTTTGTCTGCCTGTCTCAGTAACATCAATATACAACAGTGCTACTGACACATTACATCACTATAAACTTTTCAAATTCCATCATATGTACAAAATACGGAGGTCCTGTTTGATTTTTATTAACTAACAGTAGTGACATCATGTCTGATAGTCTAGAACTATGGTACAAAACACAAATATAGTCAGGATTAAAAACATAATGTCTTAGTTGTCAGCGGCTGCCATCTGATGCATTTTGTGATATTTAAATAAATGTAATATTTTTCCGACATCAGGTCAAAATTGATTATAAAACTGTTCTATTTTACCCTCCCTCTTGATATTGTTGGCCAAATTAAGTAGTTATAAATAAGTTGAAATACAAATATTGGGCGCACACAGTGAGCCACATAATGCACCACGTCTGCTTTGGGTTGTGAAGTCACTTAATCCTGTGTGTGAGAGTTCATGCTCAGCTGATTGAAGTGAACTTGAGTCTGTTACATGAGACACAGCAGACAGAAGGACTAATTGACTTCAGGTGTGTGCAGAGGCGGTTTGCCTCCTTTTTTGGGCTACTAGTATTTATAGCATTTTTCACATGAGCTGTTCAAAAAGTTCTGGCCTATTGTAGATGTCTTAATGTCTGTCAGGGTACAGGATGTGCCGCGTTCAGACCACCAAGGTTGTTGGCCCGTAAGTGCAGACGTCTTTGCCCAATACAGCTGATGTGATGAGGGTCAGGAAAATGTCTCCATCATCTTACGGTTCTGTCTTTTGGATTCCTTCACTCTTAAATGAATATATCGTTTACATTTTTAAATGTTTTGTTTTTTCAAATATTACACATTATACATTTTATAGTATGCCAACGTCTGCATCCCTGTGGTCAATACATTAAGTAAAAATTTAATAAAATACAATAAATAAAAAAAATAAATAAATATTGTAAAGACTATAATAGATAAATAAACAAATAAAAAGCAAACAAAACAAAAACCTTAAAAACAAAACAAACTCATGCTAAAATAAAATAAAATAACAAAAATTCTACTGTGATTCTACAAAGTTTTTTAAATCAGTTACGGGAACTAAGTCATATTTCTTGTAGTGTAGACATAATTATAGTAGTCCAGGAATGGTTGCCATATTTTTTGGAATTTATTAACCACAAAAAAACTGCCAGACTTGGCTCTGGGTGTCTGGCCTTGTCACACATATATGAGAGTGTTTCAGAGACCTCAGCCCAAATTCATCTTATATTTGGACACCCTTAAAAATGAATGAATAAGGGTTGCGGGGTCTCGGTTGCATTGCTGACAGATTGGGTCAAATTCTGGAAAGAATTGGGCAAGCCTACTCCAGCACTGATGTATTCTGTGAAATATTTTGAATTGGCTCAAATAATGTCTGACACATATGGAGGTTTCATCTGTGATTCTCTCACCAAAGTCATCCTCCCATTTGGCCATATGGCTCACATGTCTGTTTCACTAAATATGAAGCTAGTGCCAGTCAAGATTATTATAGTTAACTTAAACTAAAAACTAAAAATAGGTGTAAATAAACATTTTAGTGAACTGAAGAAATAATAAAAACTAGCCTTTCAAAAAAGAAAGAAAACTACTTGAAACAATAGTGTATTCACAAAACAAACTAAACTAAAATAAAAATATACAGGAAATGTCTTTAGTTTTAGTCTTTATCAATTTAGTCAAATTTGTCAGCACAACCAGCATGAGGAGGATTTGGCGCATATACTTATAGAGACTGGGATGTATACATGACTCACAAGTGCTGTGTTTTTATTGTAATACTTATTCTGAAATTTAAAATCTTGACAAATCCTGACAAATACCCCCATATTATAATAAAAATAATAATTATACTGAAACAAATAAAAACATAACCGAAACTAAACTCTGTAGCTGGTTAGCTTAGCTTAGCACAAAGAGAAACAGCTAGCCTGATGATGTCAAAGGGTGCCTACATACTGAAGATTGCAGTCTCTTGTAAATACGAAATTCTACTTCTATCCTGTAAAATCATCAGCCTCCAAAGGAACAATGAGTCAGTGAGTGAGTGAAACTGTAGTGACATCTTTCTACGGTTCCAAAAAGTCATCAAATTCCCAACCCAAACCAAAATAAATGCTGGCATTGTACATTTCTGCAAACCATTACATTTGTACATTATTATGTAGTGGATATGTTGAAACAGTGCTGTTAATAATATGTTGTCAAGTTTAGATACAAAAAGCACTTGGTCATGTATTTTGGCATAAAATACCTGGCTGTGGGCCACAATGTCACCTGGAAAAGTAGCACAAAACACCCACGTTTCGCAGCTAAAAATCTGTTGGAAATAGCAACCTGGTCTCACTCCAAAATTGTCAATATTTGGCGCTTGGCCAATGACTTATGGTGTCAGACACAGAGGAAAAAAGCCCTCTTTTTACATCAGCATGATACATAGCAGGTTGCCATTATTGTTAAACGGTGCGCAGCGACGTCAGGGTGAAATGTGATGGGACAACAATTAAAGTTAAGGCGTCGAAAGTCTGAGTAGGGCAGGTGGAAAGGGTGGCGGATGGGTCAGGCAACCACGTCCTTTACCCGGGAAGCCGGTTCCCCTAAGACTGTTAAGCCAAACCCTGTTCTTTTATCCTAAATGTAACCACATGCAATTGTTGTTGAAGGACACTGTGTGTTTATTTTGGAAGAGACTGTATGCAAACTGTACATTTCCTGTGAAAACGTAAGTGTTTTGAAAACAGACAATGCACATAACAGGCGGAAATTGACGCGATATCTTAGAACGTCAACCACCATTGTATGTTGTATGTTGACGCGGACAGTCCATGACCAAAAGTGGA
Source organism: Epinephelus lanceolatus (assembly GCF_041903045.1). Classification (NCBI taxonomy): domain Eukaryota; kingdom Metazoa; phylum Chordata; class Actinopteri; order Perciformes; family Serranidae; genus Epinephelus; species Epinephelus lanceolatus. The sequence continues at coordinate 19,249,793 of NC_135757.1, read as the reverse complement.
TATGTGACGAGGTCAGGGTGAGAGTGTGTTGGAAATACAGCCATGACTCACTAAAACACAGCAGGTTTTGTTGTTGGTAGGCCATGAACAGCTGTCTGTAGCAGTCCACAGCTTGGCACTTAGATCTCACCTAGATGTCACACGATCGACCATCCCCTCCACCTCCCACTGACAGTCAGCTCATATACTACGTCACTTCAGAACCATTGACATGATATATATGAAACATGCAAATGTAACGCATCTGTGGTTTGCAGACACGTAACATGGCAACATTTTCTTCTGGCAACTGCAGAATCCTCCATTAAGAGAGTTTCCAAGTGGTTGCAATGAATCTTGTTATCTCCAGTATTTGCCTCACTTACAGCACTTTGGTCATGCCTGCACACTCCACCTCTGGTGAACTCTGCTTCCTATTAAACTGCTGATATAATTCTGTGGTGAATGATTCCTCTAACGTGAGAATAACGCAGTAAGTTGCTCCCTGTGGGGAACTTCCCTTGAACAAAGCTGAAGAATGTTTGCTTCCCCACACTTTCCACAAATTGCCTGTGCACATTCAGGCATTGTCCAAATGTTTAGTCTATTGCATCTTATTTTTCATTTTGCTTTCCAAACACCTACAAGACACCCTTCCTTCCTGTCTTCTCCTTTTCTGGGTTTTACAATAAAGCAAAACAAAAGACTTCAGTAAGCACTGTAGACTTAACTCCAAAGTTCTTCCACAGTAATCACATTATTTAGAGTCCTTGTGGTTTAGACACTTCACTCTAATGATTAAACCAAAGCTCTTTCGTGTTTGCAGTTATTTTCTAAACCACATTAAAGAGGAGAATTCTCTCGTGAAGTGCTCTTCCTCTGTTTGGGATTGTAGTGAAACCTCAAAACCTGAGTGGCAAGATTCACACTTTGCCTCCACACTGAGATTTGGATGCTTTCAGTGAGCACAAATGTATTCCTGCCCTGCTAGACTTGGCAGGGCTGCTAATACATGTGTCACAGGGCCTCACCTCCTCTGGTCTCAGCCCTCGCTCTCGCTAATGTACTTTTACAGGGTTTTCCTTGGCAGGGGACTGGGGGACAGTCTTGTCTCAATGCCCAAGCTAAACAGAGAAGCGTTACAGGGGAGGACAGATGGTTTCGGGACGGCACGCAAAGAGTCTGAAACTAAATAACATTGTCACACCAAAGATATTCTGGTGTTGGACAACGCTCTCTAAGCTCAACACTAGTGTTTTAACAGATGTGAGCCCCCTTTATCAAAAAACATAGATTTTTTTTTGCTAGATTTGCATCTTCTGATAATGTATCATCAAATAATTGACCACCAGATTTTTATATATTTTGTCTCAGAACAACAATGTGCCAAGAACAAAGAAAAATATTATTTTTGTCGAGCAAATTTAAGCAAGCAACATGCACATTTGAAAAGTTAGATTATAACATGCATAGTGTCCTGTTTTTTTAAGTAACAAGTTTGTTTTTTAGATATATTTTATAAACCTTGGTCTTCATTACTGGTTCCTAAAAAGTGAAATATTCCCCCTGATATTAGTATAAGTGGCATGACAAGACAAAGTCATAGTACATCAAATTATTACTTAAGCACAGTAAATGTACTTATATTCTACCACTGAATAAATCATGTCCTCAAGCCAACAATTAAGCTTCTTTAGAGACTAATTCTCATGCGTGGCTGTGTATTCCTACTCCATCTCCTCATTTCATTAATCAAACATGTCATCTAATATCCCAGAGGGTCAAAAAGACTTTGTGTTGCAACAGGGTAAGGTGCAGTAGAGATACAACGTCCGTAGCACTGCCCCCTAGTAGTGGCTTACACTAAATGCACCCATGCCAAAGATATAATTGATATAATCCAAAATCATCAACCCACTGAGGGCTGGAGTCAAAATCACACCAAAAATCAACTCATCATGCGACTCAGTAGTGTGTATGGCCCCTGTGTGCCTGTATGGACTCCCAACAATGTCTGGGTATGCTCCTGATAAGTTGGTGTCCTGGGGGTTCTCCTCTCAGACCTGGATCAGGGCATCAGTGAGCTCCTGGTCTGTTGCAGTACGGATGCACCGATACTTAAGATCCCATAGGTGTTCAGTTGGATTTAGGTCAGAAGAATGAAAGAGCCAGTCAATGGCATCAATGCCTTAGTCATCCAGGAACTGCCTACACACTCTGGCCACATGAGGCCGGGCATTGTCCTGCACCAGGAGGAACCCAGGGCCCACTGCACCAGGAGGAACCCAGGACCCACTCAGGCCTTGACGCTAACTTTTTTCCCAAGGAGCACATGTGCTCCTAAGTTGAAAAAGAAAGGAGCGCACAAAGAACTTTAGGGGCACAATGTAAATTGATCAAATAATGTGTTTTCCGTAATAAACGTGATGCAAATAGACATTTACAAGCAAAATTATTTAATGAATTTGTATACAAAATGTACAGAAAGGTAAAATCATCAAGTATTGCAATTTAATTTGGTCTTTAATGTTATTGTCTTATATATATTATCTTTGCAATATGATTATCTTATATAATGTTATTACTCTAGTTTTACTTTACTTTACTTCTCCAGGTCCTCTGAATCTCTGCAGGACTTTTTTCCACCCTGCCCAGCAGCCAGAGTCCTGCACTGGGTCGGGTACCTGGGTACCTGCAAAAACAGCTGATTTGCAGGTGGTTTTTAAAAAAACACTTTTTCCCGGGTTCGGATCTGGGTGGAAAAAATAACATGCGGGTCGGATCGCAAGTTTTAGATAAACACATCAGTCATTAGTTTGGTAAACTACAGATAACTATCTTGGTCATTATTTACTCTCTGAGGATCGCTGCCGCTATTTCGCAACGGTCATTGGTTCAGCTGTTTACACGCGTTTCACCATCTAATAGCACAATTTGTGATTGGACGACAGAATCAACATGGCTGCCACCGTCTAACAAGCACCGCTTCCAAAACAGTAAATAATTATTTAGGTATTTGAGAAATAAGTGGATAAAACGTACAACTATCACTTTATAATGTTTCTGAAATGTTTCCCTGATGGATTACTTCTCTCCTCGATGGATTCTAAAAACACGTGACGGCTCGTAACTGCTGAACGTCGCTCTGGACAGAAAGTAAGTCTATTATTACACATGTAAAGTTCCTTTACATAGATTAAAAGTTTAAAAGTATTAAACATAACAAACGAGTGCTTTTACACTCGTATGGGAGAAGAACACAGAGGGTTGATCATGGAGCTGAAGTCAGGTTTTTATTGTGAGAGCTGCTTCATTCAGGTCGTTGTTTACTTACTGGCACCTTAACTGTGGCAATATGCTGTTCAATATTCAGCCAATATGACCCAAAATGATTACTTTAAATCCGGGTTACGGGTCGGGCTGCGGGTCGTGTTTCAACGGGTCGGACTGGGTTGCGGTACTAATTGGCCTGATGCGCGGGTTTGCAGTTTGGGTGCGGGTTTGTACGTCGCCGGGTCGGGTCGGGGCGGATCTTGAAAACTGGACCCATGCAGGACACTGCCAGCAACGGTACTGTGGCGAGCGGTCCCTAAATGCGGGGAGAACGGAGCAGGCTTCCCCGGAGGTCCGCCGCTTTTCCTGGTCCCTCTTCTCCACCACACTTTGACTTATTCCCACCCAGCCGACAGCCTGGCCGTGGAGAACAGTCCCTAACTGCATCAATAAGTGACTAACATAGGGGGGATCAAAATAAAATAAATAAATAAAATAAAAATCAACCAGCCACCCTCCTCCCCTGACAGTCCCTTCATAAGTAAAGAACAGTCCCTAAAGTGCGGTGAGGTTTGTGGGCCGTTACCTGCCACAAAGAGAGAAGTGAACGGCTCGTTTCCCCTCTGACACGCCACATAACCTACCTGTGTGCCGCCACGGCTCGGCTGTTCAGGTACTACTGGGCAGTCATGACACCAACGAAAGAGGAAATTACTGGACCTGGAGTCGGACTTCTCTGTCGCAGGCAAGCCGTTATTTTGCGCACTATGATCCTCCACCGTATTCCTGTCTGTGACCCCCGTTCAACCCACAACCGCCGTGATAATAGGGGCGCCCCAGCGCCCACTCCACTAACTTGACATGGAAATGAGCGGTAGTCTAGAAAACTGGCGAGTTTTTTTTTTTTTTTTTTTTTTTTTGGAGAGCGCTCGTGCGCCCTCACATAGATTGCGCCCTGGGCGGTCGCCCACATTGCCCATGGCAAAAGCCGTCCCTGCCTCCGCCACACTTTGACTTATTTCCACCCTGCTGACAGTGGGACTTACATTCATTGTGCCGACAGTGGCTTGGAAACCGCCCATAACCGTGTCACACGGGGAAGAGGGAAGAGGGAAGGCAGCTGGAGTTCCTCCAATATTTGCGGTTAGATTATCATATTTTTTTATTGACAAAAATATAGGTTGCTTCCGCTGATTTTTTTATGCGCACATGTGCCCCTAAATATTTTTTACAGTTCGCACACACCTATTTTTAGTCGCAAATGCGAGTGAAACGATCGCACTGTCGAGCCCTGCTTTGCACCAGCGTAAGGTCTGACAATCATTCTGAGGATTTCATCCTGGTACCTAACAGCAGTTAGGGTAACTGTTGGCTATGACATGGAGGTCTGTGAGACCCTCCAAGGATATGCCTCCCCAGACACTGACTCACAGCCAAACCGGTCATGCTGGATGATGTTACAGGCAGCATAACTTTCACCACAGTGTCTCCAGACTCTTTCATGCCTGTCACATGTGCTCAGTGTGAACCTGCTCTCATCTGTGAAGAGAACGGGGTGCCAGTGGCGGACCTGCCAATTCTGGTGTTCTCTGGCCCACTAGAGGAGGTTGGACCCTCATGCCACCATCATGGAGTCTGTTTCTGACAGTTAAGTCAGAAACATGCACACCAGTAGCCTGCTGGAGGTCATTTTGTAGGGCTCTCGCAGTGCTCCTCCTGTTCCTCCTCACACAAAGGAGCAGATACTGGTCCTGCTGCTGGGTTGATGCCCTTCTACAGCCCTGTCCAGCTCTCCTTGTGTAACAATCAGTCACCTGGTATCTCCTGCATGCTCTTGAGACTGTCCTGGGAGATACAGCAAACCTTCTTGCGACCACTCCTATGGATGTGCCATCCTGGAGGAGCCGGACTACCTGTGCAACCTGACTGGGCTGCAGGTACTGCCTCATGCTACCAGTAGTGACAAGGACACTAGCAGAACACAAAACTAGAGAAGAATCAGTCAGGAAGGATAAGGACAGAGCAACTGTCTGTGGCCAACACATGTAAAATCATTCCCTTTTTGGGGGGTTCTGCTGTTGTTAAACGTGGACCCCTATGACTTCAATTCATCAGGAATTTTCAACATTTTTGGATTCATCCTTTACTGTGGAGGCATGCGAGAAAAAATGCAGTTTTCTACACATGTTCAGCATAACATGGGTTGAGTAATTCATATACAAATGGTCATTTGGGAGTATTCCTTTAATATACTAAACTACAAAATAATATGATAAGGCTACTGATAGATTGGCTATTATGCCTATTTTATAAACAGGTAAAATGTTTAAAGAATTGCCTAAATACAGAGAAAAGTTTATTCAGTCACAAGGCTAAAGACATGAGAAATTTGTATATAATCCACGACCCACAATTCCCTGGGCCAGGATCCCGGCCGTCTGCTTGGACTCCTTCCGTAAACAAGATCTGATTTCTGAAATTGACGCATTTGAGGTAATGTTCCCATGCTTCGATTCTGAAAAGCAGTTCAGGGTTCCAGGTTTGGCAAGCAGAAAAGTCGGCGGAACGCCGAGCCACAGGGAAGAAAACTGAAATCATGCTGGAATAACAAGACAAAAAGCAGCCAAAACTAAACCCATTCTAGAATAAACTCACGATAAGATTGCTGGAGAGGCAAGTTGACTTTATTGGTATTAGACTATTAAACTTAATGGCAGGATATGGAGCCATGATTCCCACCCTGTGCTTGTATTACTTTGGTCTTGGCCGGGTCGTCGTGCTTGACCATCGGGCAAACATCTCACTAATCAGGGATGTGTGTATGTGAGGGGAAAAAGGGAAATCCCTCGTCAGGGTCTTGGGATTACAGTCAGACTGAAAACGAGCCTCCCAGATTGCAGAAAAAGTCAAGGATCAAGACTTAAGGTGGGAAAATATAACAGAGCTCTAGCTGTGAAGATAGATGTTCCTCCAGTTGTCAAGACCGTTTGAAAAGCAAATCCTGGCAAATGACGGACAAATCTGACCATCAGTTCAAACTTAATTTGTAATTTAAGAAGGTGCCTCGAAACATTCCAGCTGTCAGCACAATGTTTTCCCACTCCAGACTCACGGAGAGTGAATATGGGGTGTTTTTCTTCCTCCCCGCTCAGACCGATTGATTGGGAGTTAATGGAAGATTAACAATGTTACACCCAAATTGCTGCGCGGCCATCCAAGAATTACTCGAAGGAAATTGCAGTGATTCAACAGCGCTCGTGACTCATTTCCAACTGTGACAGTGAAAGAGAAATGAGGTGTGATGAAGTGTTGGTGGCTCTTACAGAGATTGGGTTTCATGATCTCATCGAAAACAAAGCATTCACAATAAGTACCAAATTACTAATCAATCAGCAAATCATCAGTAAAGATGAAGAAGAATAGAGCTCCAGGGGTCTGTTTGAAAATGAATTCCTACTTAACCACAAATTAAACTTCACATTTAATTCAGTTTGTCATGAGGGTTTGGGCTTCAGGACATGGTGCTGACAGGCATTCACTATTTTGAGGTGTCCCTGAGCAAACATTAAACCTCAGTCAGCTCCATAGACTGTTTAAAAAAAGTGGATGTAGCCACGGTGACCTCACCCATTTGTATGTGGACTTTTGAAACCTCAAGTTTGGCATTTAGGCAGTCGTCATCTTGTTTTTGGGAGCCAGAAGTGAGCATATTTGAACAAGAGGGTGGAGCTTGGGAGGGAACACATTGCTACGCTGACAAGTCAAAGTGGTAGCAACCTGTCAATCACAAAGTCGCCACAGAGTTGCATATCCTGCTTTATTGTCTATTTGACTCTAAATGGGACAATAATGTACAAAATGAACATCATGGCGTATTGAAGACTTGAAAGTAGCAATTGAGCCTGTAAACTCATTTGGAAAATGTTTACTGAGAAAATAAATCAAGTGAGAAGTAGGGTCACTTTCTTACTGACTTGTAAACAATTTGACTTCTTTTTGCAAGTGGTAGAGTCGCCCCCTGCTGGTCAGTTTTATGTAAATGAATTCATTTATTCAGTCATTTTCAAAATTTCTATCCTGTAAGGGGTCGCGCTTGGTTACATTTGGCCAACAAATGTGCATGGTTGGGGTTTTAGGAAAAAAAAAAAAAAAAAAAATCAGGGTTCGGCTTTATAAACTTATGGAATGCGAACGCCACTCTCGAGTGAAAGTCGGTGGTTAAACTTTTCACCGCCTTAACTTTCCTTCTTTTTCCACCGCCACGCACTAGCAGCATATCATGCCTATCATAAGCTGCTTTTTGCAGCTGAGACTTAAGGGATGTATATTTGATCCTAAATACAATGTATTTAAGATGTTAACATCTGTATTAATATTAAATGTCTTAGTTTGAACAGTTTACTCCTCAGGGTAGTCACGTGGCACTTTATTTGTATGGAGCTTCTTCCATGACGAACAAAGTTCTGCGTTGCACATGGTCAGTATATTGGCATTGATGCAAGCTGGTTGTGCGGGGGTTTATAACTCACTTCCACTCCTCACTAGCTGGTTTAGGATGGCACTCAATATGGCAGACTCTCCATGTAAACACAAACAGAGTGAAATTGCTAATGCTTTTCAGACTGCCAACCTATACCATGGACTTCTACACTACAAACACTAAGTAAGTCAAATTTTACACTGAAGTTCAATTCCTTGGGAAAGATGATCAACACTGCAATAATTTCATTTATAATTGTCATATCTTCACTTTATTGTACACTTTTAAGGGAAACTTTAAAGCATTATTATACACCAATGAACACTCAGATGTGAATCTAGTCTTCTAAAAAGTATAATTTTATTTTCATAAGATTAAAAACAGCTGATACAAAAAGTACTAAAATTTACATCCAACATACGTGACACTTCACGCCTTGTGTAATCTTAGCAATACAGTGCCCTTAAGAGAATGAAAAATCAAATACAATCACTTCCTGCTGGCTATCCTCTTGGATCTCCTCAGACCAGGGTCTCCAGTATCACCTGCAGCTACAGCAGCTTTCTTTCTGCCCTGCGAGGGAGCCACGGGCCGAGCTTCTCCACTTTTCAATTGACTTTGAGTGTTTGGTTGTGGCCCTCTGGCCTCTTTAGCAGACTTAGGCGGCTTCTCGGTCTTCAGAGTTTCAGCTGTGTTTTGATTTGCATCCTTCACACTGGTCTGGTTGTCTGTGTGTTTGCTCCTTGTTGATTTACTTTGGATTGTAGCATTTTGTTGCTTCTCAGTTTTAACAGTTTTTGTTCGTCCTCGACTTTTTGTTCGTACTTTAGCAGCTTGCAGATCATCTGATACTTCTTCTGCTTCCATTTCTGGAGCTTCTTGGGTGTCAATCTGCATTTGAATAGCTTTATGGACTTCCTGTGAAAGCACAGTTTTTCTTTTAGGGTACAGTAAATCCTTACAAGCCTTCGGTTACTCAGCCAAACCCTAAAAAATAATGTCGAACAAAATTCAATCAGATTCTCACCCCCTGTTGTGAAAGGTCCGATTGCAGGTCCAATAACTCCCTCATTAACATCTGTATCTTCAGCTGAAAGCAGATGCAAATCATTCAAGAGCCACACAACAGTAAAATGAAACAAGTTGGAGCCTGTCGTACCTGGTCACAGGCAATTTTCCTTTCAAGTTGAGTTCTCTCTTTAGCCTCTTTCTTCTTCCTGTTTTAAAAGAATCCATGTTAGTATCCTACCTTATCTACACTATCGGATCGTGCACTTTCAGTGCCCTTGGCGAACTTCCCTTGTTGCTGTTGTGTGTTTGAGCTTCCTACCAGCTCATGAATGCACCACAAAAAAGACTACACACCTATCTTTTAAAAGGTAGTGTTGTACTCAACTGTGCCTTTCAAATGATCCTTTAAAGTGCATCATTGATTGCCTTCAGTGACTCAAGATTTGAGCACACAGCTTAATTATGCAAACACTTACTTGTTTGCCAGCATCTTCTTCATCTGAGTGAGCTCAAGCCTCTTGTCATCAATGGCTCTCTGGATGTTTTCTGGTGTCACCATGGCCAGGAGAGACTTTCCATCTTTATCTGTCAAGTCTGTCGACAGCGATGTCATTTTGATTACTGCCTTTGCCCACACAATGACATCTTCACAGGATGGGAACTGACAGAAAAACCAACAGGTTCATCAGGAGCTGCAGGATAAGTTTGTTCTTTCCAACGTCTCACACACGTTTGTGATTATGTGCTGTGTTTTCATGTTTTTCTATTATTCTGCAGGCTCAGTGGGCTTGTATTTGAAGCCTGTGAATTTCCACCAAACGTTATCTAACAGACTGTAAATGCCAGAGGAATGCTCTCAAAAGATCCATCATCCTCAACTTCACATTTACAATCACTGACGTTGAAGGGAAAGACATGTTTTGGAAAACAATGCTATTCTGAGGCAATATAAAATGCTAGTAAGAATGTCGGTACCAGACACATGCTTGAACATTCAGATAAACTATTGCCATGGATGGATTACTGGACGGGCCTACCAGGTACAGGCCCACGGGCCCAAAATGTCAGGGGTTGGCTGGCCTTAGCCTTAAAAATGTTCCAGAGCATCAACACACGTAAATTGACGAGGAAGAGACTCACAATGACGACAAAGAAATACAAAATGGCCACAAAGAGAAACAAGAAGACCACAAAAATCTACAGACACAATGACCACAAAGAAACCCAACTACAAAATGAAGCAAAAGGACTTCAAAGAGACAAAAATCCCACAAAGACACAAAACGACAAAAACATGCTAAACTACAAAGAACAACAAAATAACTACAGAGACACAAAATGAGGGAAGAAAAATGACTACAAACACGGTAAAAAAAAAAAAAAAAAAAAAAAGAGAGACTGACTCAAAACAACTACAAAAGAGACACAATTTCCACAGGGACACAAAACTACAAAAAAAAAAAAAAGCTTAAAATGACTACAAGGAGACACAAAACAAATTCAGAGCTTCAAAATAAACACAAAGAGACACAAAAGACCCATTTCAACCAAGCAGTACAGTTCAGTTCGGTACACTTTTTTTCTGTTTCCACTGTGAAAAGTTGTAGATGGAACCAATGGAACCATTCCGTACCATCCCAATTTTTGGTCACCATTCTGTTGGGGTACCTAGCACACAGATCTGGTACTAAAAGGTGGAGCTGTGAAAACTGCAGTCTGTTGATTGGTCAGTAGGTGACGGTCACACTGCCCAGGGCTGAGTTGTGGCTGGTTTTGTAACTATTGTTCATACCATGGCAAGTCTTACATATTTGACTGCCGGCATCTTTTGAGGTGGAATGTTTACTTGTACCACTAACTATGAATTGACACAAATAAACTACAAAGAGACATTAAAAAAACTACAGAGAGATGCAAAATGACTACAAAAGAGTCAATACAACCACAAAGAGATATAAAACACATACAGAGAGAAGCAAAACAATAAAGAGACACAAAATTACCAGAACGACACTAAATGTCCAAAACCAGACACAAAAGGTTTGTTTTGACCACAAAAGGAAACTAAACCACCACAAATCTGTGTGTCTGGCTCCTGTGTATGAGAGGTGGTGGGGCCTTTTGCATGTCTGTGCCCAGGGGCCCACTGTCTTACAATCCACCCATGGTTATGGTGATGGTAAAAAGAAACAGAACTACAAGTAATCATCAAGTGGCCGCTTTTTGATAAAAACCTTTGTTAACCTTGAGTTGTGGTACTTTTATAAATCAAGCTGAAGTTACTAAGAACTCACCTTTTTGAGTTCAATCAGGTGCGTGTCCCTGCAAACACATGTCTGCTCCAAATGCATCTTTTCCTTTTGCAACAACCTCCGCAGCTCCTCCAGTTCACCCTGAGGACAGCCAAAATATCCCACTGCATCAGCACACTGCCTTCTCATACACTGCCTTCTCTATACATCTATACACCAATGATTGAATTACCTGCAGTTCTTTGTTAATTTTCTCTGCTTTCATCTTTTTAATAAACTCCAAGTCATCTGGTGTCGCCTTATACCCTTTCATCCCCTTCAGCATGGAGCTAGAGTCATCTGAAAGGTTTGAGCAAAATGGGGAAAAAAGAATCAAATCAAGAACACCTGAGATCTGTTTAGATCTAAATGTACAGTATGTCTTTAAGATGTGTTTATTCTCTAAAGAAACACACAATCATACAGTAACACAAGTGCTGTTTAAATCATTTGGTACCTGGGTTTGGGTTGAATTCAAATATTGTGTTTCGGTGATCGCCATTTTTATCTCGACTATCTGGCTATCAAGAAAAAATGATGTGAGTATATATCATAGAGATGATATACTATTTGGTAAAGATAGGCAGAGAAACAATTCTTATACCTCCATGTTCTGCTGCGGTTCCTCCTGATCCTCATTTGAATCTTCATTAGAAAAATCCAGGTGTTTGGTTGCAGTCATCAATGGAGGAGTCCTGTGGAGCTGTCGACCAGTTGGGATAAAATTCCCTGAAAGATGGATGTCTTTCAAAGTCAAACACCTGTCAGACATGTCTTAGGTTTTCCAAAACAAAGTGCAACAAAAAGCTTTAATACAGATCTTCTGATGTCTTGTTCACACAGGTGGAGTGGCTGTGCTTTCGAAAATCACTGAATGATTGCTTTCACCTGTGGGTCAAAATCAGCTGATTCCTCCTTTTGACCACGAGATGGCGACAGATCCTTTTAAAGCACAGGTAAATATGTTGGAGCCATAGAAATATAATTTAGTGAGCTTTGCTACTACTCCTTCCTGTTCGTTTCTCTTTTTTCCTTTCTTACTGCTGCTCCTATGTTTAAAAGGCATGCCAGCTTGGTGGACTTGAAGATGTGCTCAGCTTGGCAGTCTTGACAGATTTTGCACCTCAACTAGATACTGTATGGTGTCATCTTGTCACATGATCAAATAGAGACTTGACAGGAGGCAACATCAATTACTCAACAATCATTATTGCATACCTGTATATGACAAAAATGTCAAAGAAATAAGAAATTATTCATTTAATTGAATATTTTTTTTAACATGTAGTTTATTCGTGATTTTTCTAGTTTGTGTAGAATAAGCAAATCATTTTGTTACAGACGACTGACTATTTTACAATTAAATAAAATAAGATAAAATTAAAAAATAAAATAAAATCATTTGCAAGCAAAAAAAAAGTGAAAGAAGAAAAATATGATCTCATAAAATATGAGCATTTAAAAAAACTTTTGTACAGATCACACATCTCAACAGAATATAATTATTAATTTAAATTTGCTCCGCTTTATACAACTACAGCTATAGAATCAAATACAGTACACTTTGGTGATAGTTAGATAGATATCTGTTTCACCCCTGCAGAAGTCATACATAGTGCAGATACACTACATGTATTAACAGGAATGCAGTCACCATCTAATTCTAGACAAGAAGCTGCTGTGTGTTTGATTTTCTTTCTTAACGCAATGTTTCACAGTCCCATTTCTCTCTTCAGTCCTGCTTTAACTGCACAAGACAGACAGACAGACAGATAGACAGACAGGCAGGTGTGCAGACAGACAGACAGACACATGGACCCAGATACAAAATAGCCAGATAGCCAACCAAACCCCTGTCTATCTTTAACCTGAGCTGCCGGTGTCACAGTCCCACATGTTTGTGGAGCTCCAGGAACTCTAGAGGAGAGTGCTGAGTCGTAAATACCTCTGGTTTTAAACAGCCCGCTCCCATAATGCCGAGGGAGAGAGGAAGGAGGAAGAGGTCAGAGAGTGTGTGTGTGAAATAAACTGGTGCATTATGACACTGACTTGGCAACGACCAAGTGGAAAACATTTACATGGTTTTATATTGCAGCTAACAAATCATTCTTCTATAAAAATTTAATTTGAAATGATTTTTCTTATCTCCTTCATACCGACAATTCCTGTTTGGTGTAAGTGTCTCTTTCTACCATGTGTCTGTTTTTTCACAGGGAGGAAATGTTGAGCAGGTGGTCCACTGTGACTTTGCTGTAACTGTAAACTTGTTTTGTCCTTATAGATGAAGTAGAATGTATTTTTGTATCGAGATATATAAAAGACCACACTACAGCCTTAGTCCGACAGAACTAGTGTCACCAAGGGACTTCATGTGATTTGAAAATTCTCCCTCACGTCTGTGTTTTAAGCGTCGCATTTTCACAAGATAAGTCTGTGTTTTACTCTAATTTGCTGACATTAACTCTCAGATATGATGTCAAGGCTCTGCTTGGGTAAAAATAAATGCCTGGGAAAGGCTTCCCCGCTTCAATGACCACCACAGAAGTCAGACAACAGAACTCTGACAGTATCGCTTCACTCTCCTCTGATGGATCTGAGCTTGCTCCCTCTGTGAATTGGTCACCATGGTGTGTAGTCTCCTGAATTTGCACCCAAAATGCTGTCAATATGTTTATTAAAAATTGCCAACACAGCCTACATGATTCTGGCCTGAAAAAAATAGCAGAAAAAAAGGTACAGACAAAAAACAAAACAAAACACACACACAAAAGTCATGTTGTAGGGACAGTTAAGGCAAGCTTTATTTGTACAGCACATTTCATACACCAGTGCAATTCAAAGTGCTTTACAGAGCAGCAAAACATAAAACATAATAAAGGATGCAGATATACAATAAAAGAATAAAGAGAAAAAAAAGATATTAAAGGTAAAATTAATTCTAAATGATTTACAATTAAAAAAACAACTTTAAAAAATGCAAAATTGCAGACAAGTGATTTAAAATGGAGTTTGCTAATGTTGCAGTGGAGTTAAAATCAATAAAAGTCTTTGAATAATAAAAATTACAGTGCAGTTAACATCCATGTCTGTTCAGATTTGTATGTCTTTCTTCTCTTTTATATGAACACTGCATGACACTCTTGCAACCCCCCCCCCTTTTTTTTTCTCCCTCTTCTCGTTGTATGTTTTGTCCTGTATGTATGTATGTGTGATTTGTATGTATGTTGTCTTGTTGTAAAATAATAAAAAACTCTTAATAGCAAAACATCCATGTCTGTTCAGACTCAAATGTAACCATGGCAGCAGACAATGCTTCAAATATGGATGTTACTGCAAAGAAGTTGCATATTCTAAAATGTAGATGCTTAACACATTTTCCCATCGGCAGCACAGAACATTTATACAGTCAGCAGTTTCAAGGTCACCTGTGACTAGAGTCACCAATTTAGTATCTGACCAAATGTCACGGCCTTAAATTATGGCCAGAACAGTGTTTTTGCAGAGCATTATGATGTCAGAGTGAAGTTGACTTTTGACCTTTTGGATATTATGTAATAATTTCATGATTTTAACCTTTAAGGCATTTGGTAGCAATTTTGTCATAATTAATGAAGAAATTCTTGAGTTGTGGCCACAACATGTTTTGCGAGGTCACAGTGACCTTTGACCTTCTACCACCATATTCTAATCAGTTCATTCAGGGTCAAACGGTGCGTGTTGAGTCCAAGGGGATATTTGTGCCAAATTTGAGGAAATTCCCTGAAGGTATTCTTGAGATATCACGTTCATGAAAAAGAGATGGATAGAAGGTCACAGTGACCTTGGCCTTTGACCACTAAAATCTAATCAATTCATCGCTGAATCTAAGTGGATGTTTGTGTCAAATTTGAAGAAAGTTCGAAAAAACAACAACCCCGAATGACCAAGATGCCGATTCACGCATGACTGTTATTATCACATGACCTCTGTGTTTGGTGAAATGTGGTAGGTAATTTGCAGTAGAATATTGGCTTGACAAATAACCATGGCAGCTTAGATCACACACAACTTTCGCAATTATTACAAATCACTAGAGATCTCCAGGTAATACTGGTCCCACGCGAATAGAGATGAAGTCCGAAAACCGTTCTCCTGTCCAGTTATTGTCCAATCCTGCCTTAGCAACCGTAACTAGGCATAGGAGGCCTGTCAAGTCAGAAACAGAGGACTCATTGTTTTATTGTATCGTCACTGAAAATGGATGTATACAAGAAGTGATTATGTGCCAGATAGCCATAGTAACAGTAACTAGCTAACACACATCGCTCAGTTCATATAAATTACTTAAATAAAGGGACAATGGGACGTTTTTTTTTTTTTTTACATTATTTCAGATGTTTTGAGAGTAAAAACCCCAAATAACACCCAATCCCTCCTTTGCAGCACAGGCACATGCACAAACACCCTCAAACCCCACTTTCACTGACATCAAAATCCTCTCAGACATTCAGACCATCACACACTCTTTCTGAAAGCCTGCGCACACACATGCAGCGACACATAACAAATCCACAATGGCTATTGTGTCCTGTAAAAGCTCTCCAGCGCTCAGAGAAGTGTCCCAAAAAGGCCATTTACAGCTGCTCAGACATGTAGTGTACTGAACAGGCAGAGCAGACAGGTCATAAAGGGACTGATAAAACAGCACCCTGGTGACTGTGGATGGGAGACAGAGCGAGGATTGGACAGAGACAGGTGTCCTGGCTTACTGAGAGACTAATGGAAAATGGGTTAGTGCCATTAGAGAGGGAGACAAACAAAAGAAATGATGTCATTTACTGCAGCTCAGTATGGAGAGATGGCTTTGAAAGTGTTTGTGTCTTACTTTAATAGACAAAGAAATCGTGTTGCATATGAGAATCACTGTCTTTATAATAATGTTGTTGATTTAATGCACAAAACCAGGTTACATAAGATTTTTAGAGTTTTTACTGCAAGATTTTGGCCTGTAAAACATCAAACTGGTTCCCAACATTTTTGATTCATAACCCCTTAAAGGATACTTCATCCCCAAAAAAATTATCATATGAATGTCAATTACTCACCCAGTGTTGCGTTGAATTTGTGAGCGTGAACTTTGTGGGCAGCCTGCACAAGTTGTGTGAAAGTTTGCAAACTGGTGTTTTGATATAGTTGCTGTTGTTAAACGTGGACCCCTATGACTTTAGTTCAAGAAGAATATTCTTCATACTCTGCTAGTGATGTTCCTTATGTAACATATGTGATGTATACCATGGGAAATTACATTACGTTGGCAACAATCGTACTTATTTTAAGCCAAACCATGATGTTTTTTCAAAATCTTGGCATACTTTTGTTGGCTTAACCTCAGGAAGTACATTCAAAACAAAGTCTTTTACCTTCATTTGAAAAAGACTATATACATTTGATGGTCAGAAAATGTACATTTCCTGTGAAAACAGAGGTTTATCTTAAAAAGACACAACGCATGTAACGAGCAGATGTTAACATGCTGTCCCTGAGCGGGGTCCGCTCATAATTCCGACATCCCATTATTCCGAATCCCATTGTTCCGAAAATGACCCACTGTTCCGAAATCTCAATGTTTCGACATCCCATTGTTCCGACCATATTAAACCCATTGTTGCGAAGTCCTGTTGTTCTGAAATCTAATTTTTCATTGTTACAAAATAACTGTTTCATGGTTAAGGTCTGGTTAGGTTTAGGCACAAGAAGTACTTGGTTAAAGTTAGGAAAAGATCATGGTTTGGGTTAAAAATATAACTTTCAACATCATTTTTACTTCCTCAAAACAGGGCGACCGTTGTCGTCATGGCAACAGTAAACAACACGACAACACGGTCTCTTGCTGCTTTCCCTTGCTGCTTGCTTTTTCAACTTTTTGCATTGCAACATTGAGATTTTGGAACAACAGGACTTCGGAACAATGGGTTTAATATGGTCGGACCAATGGGATGTCGAAGCATTGAGATTTCGGAACAATGGGTAATTTTCGGAATAAAGGGATGTCGAAATAATGGGATGTCGGAATTATGACATGGCATCCCCTGAGTGTCCCAAACTGACACTAGAGGGGTACCTAGAGGGTCACAGTTTTTTTTTTTTTTTTTAAAGGGATACACCAACATTTTTTTTGTTTGCGTGTCTTGCCTCACTCCCGAGTCCATGACAAGCAGGTAGATACCATTCTTTCGGCTATACGTGCAGTAAAAAGGGAGAGCCGGGCAGAGCTCGCCCACCGCTAATTAGCTTAGCTCAAATGCTTGGAGTCAATGGGTATTGTTAGCCTGCCTCTGCCTGCAGTCATCAGATAAACTCTTCAGCAACTCTAAACGGTCCTATGTGCTTGTTGTGACTCGTTTTTACCGCGTTATGTTACGTTATCTATTTTTAGACTAAGATTAGCACTTTATATAAGTTTTGAAAGAAGTACATAGGAAACTAAACCGCAGTTTTTGCGCATGCGCGCCAGTAAACAGCTAAGGAAGAAAGCAGAAGAAGAAGAAGAAGAAGAAGAAGAAGAAGAAGGGCGGTAATGCACCTGAGAAGTTGTTTGCCAACCGCCATAAAAAGAAAGAAGAAGAAGAAGAAGAGGAGAAGAGCTCATGCAGTAGATCAGTGAAGGAGTTTGTAGGACACTGTGACACTTTTTTTGGAAGAGAGAGACTTATAAATCCCAATTTTACAAAATGCCTCGTACGTGTGCTGTACGGGGTTGCGACAATAAGCAGAAGATAGCGTCACATCTTATTTTTCACTCAATTCCAACTAGAAATCCGGAGCGGATGAAACAATGGCTAGGTGCTCTGAACATGGATCCCAACACCCCACAAGAAGCAGTCAAGAGGATGCTAGTTTGCTCAGAGCATTTTTTACGGGACGACTACTACGAAAAACTGGAATTCAGAACCCAAACAATGAGACTTTTCTTGAAGGACACGGCCATCCCATCACTTGGTGTCACACAGACAGTAAACGAGGCAAGTACTTGTGTTTTGTTTTCACATTGTAACGCTTAGCACGGCATATTATCTTGCGCCAGACAAGATAAATAGGACGGCCATTTTACTGTATTCGCCTCGTAACTCCGGGGTCACGTCGTGTTTCCCCTTATTGAGTAACGTTACAACTATGTTGGCAGGGAAACCAGTCTGAGAATACAACTGCGCTATTTTTATCTGTAAAATCAAACCAAGTTATGGTAGCTCTGAAGTGCATGTAGTAAGCTACATGGCAGTCATAACATACATAACGCTACAAAAACAACAATACTAAAAAAACGATGTATGTTTACATTGTTTGGCCCAACAGCCTCAAGGCTAGCCCAAGTAATTTTTTCCAAGGTTACAGTATGCAATGGTTCAGAATATCTATCTATGTATTTTTGTTTATTACATATGTTCATCTTTTATGAAACCTGGATAGTGTACAGTAATTGGATTATGGTACATGAATTATGCCTAATACCATTTTTTTCCTACTGAATTTCAATACTTTTACCAACTAAGATGTTATTCTTTTCATTTGCCATTGAATGTGTAGGGTATTGGATGATCTGTAATGAATTGCATTCAAATGTATTGCCTTCATGTATGTATTGTGAGTAATATGAAAAGTAATCCTTTTTTGTTGAATAGTGTTATCTTACCTATTTCAGGACGAGGTGAGAGATGTCCCGCTAGATCCGACAGAATTGGTGGCTGATTTCAGCTATTGTGCCATATTACATGTAGGTCCCTTTTGTTATTCTTCGCTGCCTGAATCTGGTGCCAGATCATGCTAGTATGCTCTAAACACCCTGAAAAACCTGGTATTCCTGCCTTCTGCACCATGGTATCTATTAAGCTATTCCTTTCTAAGTAGCTAGCTAGTCTCTACGCTACTACACTAAAGAAAATCTTCCCCTCCACATTCAAGAGAGAAATCATCCGGAACTGGCTAAGGTCCACAGACTCCATTAGGCCCTGGGGCCGAAAAAGCCTTTGCACGCCTGACCACCTCCTGAACTTCCTTCCACCTAGGTGGCCTGACATCCATCTCATGCTCTATCCCTCCTAATGGAGGGATATCAGGTGGGAAACCTACTATCCTATTCTTCTCCAAATCTGAATATGTGTTTCTCAAATATTCTTCAACCTCTAACCTTTCTGCTTTAAGCTGCCCTCCCTTTTCCTGGCTGAACAATCCTTTAACAAACTTAAAAGGGTCCCTGAAAAAACCTGTCCTAGCATATTCCTTCTTCCTCCTCTTTTTCCTGAGATGCTCTGCCCTTCTAAGAACTGCTAGCCTGCTTCTCAACTCCTCTTGCAACACCTTAATTCCCTCCCTTTCTTCTTCTGTAGCCTTTTTCCACTGCTTTCTTAACTGTCTTCTTTCCTTGACTAACTTCTCTATTTCTCTCTGCCGCCTAGACTTACCTGACTGTACCCTCTCACTCCTCTTTCTCTCATGCACCCCAAACCTCTCTACACCATATGAATACATTATATCTCCCATCTTTTCTAACCTTTCTATTGCATTTCCTCTAAGCCTACTCAAGATTACTGACAAATCTCTATTAACTATCTCCCATTCTTTACTGTCATTTGCTCTAGGCCATCTAACTCTAACCTTTTGCTCCATGGTTCTCTCTCTGGCTAGCATACTGGCCTCAGTGTCACCTGCATCCTCTCTTACTACCCCCTCCTCCTCAGTGGCAGCGTTACTGATATCCTGCGAACTGTGGTTTTCTACCTGCCGCTGGACTTCATCCGACTGACTCGACTGACTTCTTAGGAAGTACTGATCAATGCGGCTACTCTGCCCTTTCTTTGCCACACACTTCTTCTTTCCCTGATGAGTTCTGAGGCCTTTCACTGATGTTACTTTCTGCCAGCCGCAAGGGCAAACCTGAAGCATCTTGTTCTCAACTGTGCTACTTTTATCCTCTACAGATGCACTCACCTTGCCCTGAGTGCTGCTAATTCTAGCACTGGTGGATAGGTCCGTGCCCCTATCCTTCACTGAGTCACAGATCCAAGTCATAGTCGTGTCCGTTCCAATATCTGTT
Organism: Epinephelus lanceolatus; assembly: GCF_041903045.1. NCBI lineage: Eukaryota > Metazoa > Chordata > Actinopteri > Perciformes > Serranidae > Epinephelus > Epinephelus lanceolatus. The sequence continues at coordinate 19,229,689 of NC_135757.1, read as the reverse complement.
ACCGTGTAATCCACCTGTGAGTCATCTTCCACCCCTGCTCTCGCTGACTCTTGGGGTATTTTTCCTATGTTGGCTGTAGCTAATTTTGGTTGTAGTAAGGCTGCTAGGCCTCACCACTGCTACCATGGGTTGCTAACCCATGCCAGCACCGTTGGGGTCTTTTCCCTCCTGTCAGCTGTCTTTCCAAGCGGTCACATGGTCTTTCCCTTGTTGTCAGCTGCCCTATTCACAGCAGTCACTAGCTGGGCTAGTTCTGAATTCAAATAAACACAAGAAGTTTGTGCTCTAAAAAAAAAAAAAAAAAAAAAAAAAAAAAAGGATCAGCACTCAGTGAATAACCTCCTAAGCCCTATGATAAGCTATTATGGCAAGGCTTAACTATACAGACCCGTGAGCAGTGATAACTAACATGTCTTTGGGGTCATCGGGTGGGAACCTCCTTTCACCGGTGTTTCGTCTAGTTGGTCCCACGACACCTCCAGGAGGCTAGACAGTGATCTCTGGCGTCCCAGAGACACTCCCCTAATGCCAGGTCTCACTGCTCCCCGCACTAACCGAACAACCTCCTTTACCTTTCATATACTACCACAGAGGAGGTAGACCCAGGGAAGGAAGCCTTGTTAGGCTGTCACACTCCCCCGCCGGGTTAGGCTGTACAGTCTACCTCCCCAAGACGAGCCCTCACAACAATGACACCTCCAGGAGGCTAGACAGTGATCTCAGCCCAAACAGCACTGCCACCTTCAACCAAACCCAGGCTCCGTTTATGCGAGCTCCAGGCAGAAGCAATGCTGATACTACCTTTACTAGCACATTCACCATACTCTATTTCACACGCTACATAGCATAACTGCAATGTAAGCTAAAGTTAAAGGAGATAAATGAACTCACAGGATCAGCAAACACACTCACTTTGCAGCATGGTCTCAAACAAAATGGATTCAAATAGGCCACTCCCACACTTAAATAACCTTCCTCTTCCTGGATTTCCTCCTTACTTACACATGGCTTTCTCAGCCCAAACAGCACTGCCATCTTCAACCAAACCCAGGCTCCATACATGCGAGCTCCAGGCAGAAGCAATGCTGATACTAGCTTTCCTGTCACATTCACCATACTCTATTTCACACACTACATAGCATAACTACAATATAAGCTAAAGTTAAAGGAGCTAACTGGACTTACAGGATCAGCAAGCACACTCACCTTGCTGCATGGCCTCAAACAAAATGGATTCCAATAGGCCACTCCCACACTTAAATACTTCCTCTTCCTGGATTTCTCCTGACAGGAAGTGGATCTCTCCACCTGATCTCAAGGAGTTATGTGCCCTGCTTAGTAGTTCCCCCTGCTGGCCCCCAGCTGACATTATTTCTTCTGTAGTAGATAAACTGGCTGCATTTAATTGCTTCATCTGACATTTCCCTCACTGTCTTCCTCAAACTCTGTCATCGCACTCCGAGTTCCCCCAGGATTGAGACAGTTGATCTTGCTATGAATCCCCTACACCCCACTTCCACTGGACAAATCCTAGTCTTCCATCCTCGCTGCTCAGCTTCTGCTCCTAAGTCTGCATATCTAAGCTTTTTTCTTTCATAGGCTTCTTCCACTGAGTCTTCCCAAGGAACTGTCAGCTCAATGAAATAAACTATCTGTTGACTCACTGACCACAACACTAAGTCAGGCCTCTGCCTGGTACAGACTATTTCCTGAGGAACAACAAGCTTTCCCCCTAAATCTACTTGCATTTCCCAATCACAAGCACCTTCTAGGCGGCCACACCCTTGCCTCCTCACTAACTTATCCCTTCTGTATTTCTCTCCCTCACGGACAAACTGAATTACTAAGCTCCTATCCTTAACACCTTCTGAATTCACCTGTCTTCGTTTCCCTTCGATGCCTGCAGCTAAACATTTCAACACCTGATTATGTCGCCATGTATATCGGCCTTGTGACAAGCTAACTTTACAGCCTGACAAAATATGCTTTAAAGTTGCGGTACGTGAACACAATGGGCATGATGGGTCCTCATTTACCCACAGTTTTAGGTTCTGGGGTAAGACATCGTATGTAGCCCCTACCAGGAATCTAATACGATTCTCCTCCATACTCCACAGGTCCCTCCAACTAAGCTTCCTCTTCTCTACACTTTCCCAATTCAACCACTGTCCCTGTTTAGCCTGGGCCACTACCTTTGCACCCCTTACTATCTCTTCCTGTCTGGGTATCTGTTCTACAACCAGCTTTCTTTTATCTTTGAGGCCTGCTGTATTCCATACCGGTTTACCTGAGCCAAGCCCCAGGCCTCCCTGGCCAAACTGAACATTACCTACAATCTCTGCATGTCTAAGAGCTGCCTCTGCCTCCTGAACTGCCGATCTTGGGTTCCACTTCCTCCCCTTGGTTGGATTTGGAACCACACTCCTGACTACCATGTCCTTACTCCCAGATAACAAGAGCTCTGTCCTGACCTTGGTACATTTAAATTCCTCTGTTAAACTAGATACTGGCAGCTGAAGTATCCCTTTTCCATACAATGCAACACTACTTAGGCACCTAGGAGCGCCCAACCACTTCCTAATGTAGGAGCTAACCGACCTTTCAATTCTCTCCACAATATTGGAATTTCATAAATTGACAATGGCCACATTAACCTAGGATATAGCCCAAATTGCAAACACCACAACTTCAACTTTCCTGGAAGTTCTGATTTATCTATTCTATCCAATCCTTCAGCCACATCTTTTCTAAATTTCACCACCTGTTCCTTATCATTCAACTCTACATTGTACAACCTACCTAAGCTCTTTACTGACTTTTCCCTAATTGTTGGGATGTCCTCATCATCTATGACAAACTTCATATCACTTAACTTCCCTCTACATATCGAGATGCTTCTAGATTTACTAGGCTTGATTTTCATGCTGGCCCACTTGAGGTTCTTATTTACCTTCTCTAGTCGCCTCTTTGTACATGGCATTGTTGTGGTCACCAGTGTCATGTCATCCATGTAAGCCCTAACTGGTGGAAGATGCAACCCATTCTGCCGTCTCTCCCCACCTACCACCCACTTAGAAGCCCTGATGATTACTTCCATTGCCATAGTAAATGCTAATGGAGAAATTGTACACCCTGCCATGATGCCTATTTCTAGCCTCTGCCAACCTGTTGTGAAACCTGCTGTACTTAGACACAACCTAATATCCTGAAAATATGCTTTCACTAAGTTAACAACTACCTGTGGCACTCTGAAGTAGTCAAACGCACTCCAAATGAGGCTGTGCGGTACTGAACCAAACGCACTAGCTAGCTACTTAGAAAGGAATAGCTTAATAGATACCATGGTGCAGAAGGCAGGAATACCAGGTTTTTCAGGGTGTTTAGAGCATACTAGCATGATCTGGCACCAGATTCAGGCAGCGAAGAATAACAAAAGGGACCTACATGTAATATTTTTAGATCTTGCAAATGCATTTGGTTGTTCGGTTAGTTCGGTCAGTGAGACCTGGCATTAGGGGAGTGTCTCTGGGACGCCAGAGATCACTGTAGTAGACACTGGTGAAAGGAGGTTCCCACCCGATGACCCCAAAGACATGTTAGTTATCACTGCTCACGGGTCTGTATAGTTAAGCCTTGCCATAATAGCTTATCGTAGGGCTTAGGAGGATTATTCACTGAGTGCTGATCCCTTTTTTTTTTTTTTTTTTTTTTTTTTTTCATTAGAGCACAAACTTCTTGTGTTTATTTGAATTCCATGTTAAGTGAGAGCCCAAATTTCTGGAAGAAAGCAGACCATTCCACTTATGTCCATCATGGCTCTGGCCTCATTTTTCACACCACAGAAATGAAATTTACACCTTTGTGATCCGCATCCTGTCCTCTCGCTCACGGTGTGCTTTTTGTAGCTGTAGCACTTACGGTTTTTCATTAAACAGTTGGAGTTTGAGAGGAACTTTTGGCTCAGTTTCTGCCTTTTCTTGGTGTATTTAAATTTGACTGTGCCATTGCCAACTGGTGATTGGCTGAATCAACTCCAGCCGTTCGGCCAATCGTCTGTGTGTCACAGCACAGTCAAATTTGAATATTTCAGCAACCTGACTTCTTTGCAGTTAAAGCCTCATCATACAGAGGTAATTACATATGTGTCAGTCTGCCTGTCTGGGTCTGTCTGTCTCTGTCTTTCTGTGTCCATCTTGGACATTTTAGACTGCAGTCTTTTTTAGCTCTTAAGTTAAGCTGTTTTTTCTATCTGTAAGTGGACATACACACAGACAGACAAACAGACTCACACATACACAAACGCGCGACAGCACGTGAACATACACACATTCAGGCATGCACACACACACAGACACACAGTGATACATTTACTGCTATTAATAATTAGCATATTGCTATGGGGATACTAGTTGGCAGCGAGCATCAGGCACACTCAAAATTTCATGTGAAATTTTCTAGTTCATTCATTCACTCATTCATTCATTCTTGAAAATGAAAATTTCATTCATGAAAATTTCAAATGCTCTGCAGAGATCAGATGAAGGCCACAGGATTTGTTTAAAGCCAATTTCCCAATTGCATATTTGAACCTAGCAACAGCTTTCTTTTTAATTTCACTCTCAGGTCCATGCCTTGATTTACCAGCGATTACTGTTAATTTATTATGCTGATCTGTTCTGTACGACATCTATTGCACGTCTGTCCGTCCTGGAAGAGGGATCCCTCCTCAGTTGCTCTTCTTGAGGTTTCTACCGTTTTTTTTTTCCCCGTTAAAGGGTTTTTTTGGGGGGGAGTTTTTCCTTATCCGCTGTCAGGGTCTTAAGGACAGAGGGATGTCGTATGCTGTAAAGCCCTGTGAGGCAAATTGTGATTTGTGATATTGGGCTTTATAAATAAAATTGAATTGAAAATTGAATAACCCAATTTTTAAAAGCTTCTCTGGCTTGCTGGTGGAGTTCATCCACACACTCATTCCAGCCTGGCCTGAAGCTGTACTTCTTTGCTTTTCTCTGAATGAGTGGTTTACTAGCCTCATTCAGACCCTGCACAATTCTGTCATATAGTACACATAGCTCTTCTTTGTGATTTGGCATACCACAGTTGAAATTATCACACATTATAGCATCATATGGAATTTCAATGTTACCTATGGTCTTCTCAGTCAAGTCATGATAATGTAGCAGGTCGTTCTCTGAGAGTTTAGCCCACTCAATTTTCCCACCATGATTAACCTGATTATCATCCGTGGTCATTGTAGGTAGGTTTTCTACATTGAGCATAATGGAGACAGGCATGTGGTCCATTGTTGCAAACCCATACAAAATCTCAACTTTATCCACACATTCATGGGCATCAGCTGTGCTTACACAATGATCTAGCCAGGATGTTGTATTCCAAGCCTCACTGACATATGTATAGCTATCTGTTGGCAAATGGATCTTACTTGTTAACAAGAGCTTATTATCATGACAAAATTCAACTAGGTATCGGCCAAACACAGACTTCCTATCAGAGATATCTGTATTCAAATCACCCATTACATAAATACGGGTACATTCATTTTCCTCAATAAAAGAGCCAATAAAAGCAAGCTTTTGAAGATATTCGTCCTCGTTACTGGAACATTCATAAGGTGTGTAAACATTCAAAATGATAAGAACATTACCATTATAAGAAACTTTTATTGCAACACACCAGTCTACTCTCAATCTAATCACACTGATCAGAGGGTCATATTTTTTATGCCACATAATGGCCACACCTCCAGGTATTCTGCCTTGAACCAACCCCAAGCTCAAATCTGTGGTTGACTCCCCCACCCCATGGAAGTTACTATGAACAGAGTTAAGCTTGTCCAGGTCCTGTTTAGCAAGAAAAGTTTCTTGTAGACAAAGAATGTCAGTTTCCTCAAGGAGTTTGTCAACAACAAGTCGCCGTGCCTTATCCGCTGCATTGTGTCCTAGACGCAGGCCGCGTGTGTTATATGACACAATTCTCATGAGAAGTAGACAAATCTTATGCATGTCACCCAAGTAAGCAGCGATGGACGAAATGATTACTGCATGTCATTTACCCAAGCTTTCTCTTTACATCATGTTTCTCTCCACTCTCCTTTCTGCTTACATGTATAACTCCTTGTATGTTCACACAGTTGATCCTGGGTTCCAACTCCAATGTAGTTACTCAGTCTTGTTAATCATTAATGATATGGTGCAGATTTTAAGTTTAATACTATTATGGCAAGGACAGTCTGACAGACTGACAAACAGACATTGCAGGTCTCTCTCACTCTGTGAGTTTTGCTAATATTTGATGACTTCCCATCCTACAACATAAGTGAAACAAACATGATGTCAGGACATTTTTTAGCCTTGAAGAGGGCGGCACATGTAGGCCTATTTTAGATTTAGTAAAATGCCACAGATTAGCCTATGTTTTTGGAACTTCACCTGGTTGAACAATATGGTAAACAGGCCTACTATCATTTTGATTTCATTTGATTTGGAAACATAAAACATTACATAACATTTTTATAGACTAGTGGTTGTTCAGGTGGGGTTAAGAAAGATAAACACAAAAAACAATGTTGTAGGAATTGAGCAGAGAGAAAACAATGACATAGAGTACTGGGCCTATCCTATTTGTACCTAGCTAATGCATCTGGGTCTCGTTTCAATTTGGTTTTTCCGTAATTTGGTTTTGAAAGAGAAAACGGGAAAACGGAAGCACTTCCGTTATTTCGTTTTGTGTCTCAAAACGGAATAACGGGAAAACGGCCGTATTTCCGTAAATCCGTTTTATTTTGAAAACAAAATATCAAACTATCAAAAGGTACACGGACCCTCACTACCACATAATACCACTTCATGCAAATGAAGCTATTATGTCATGTTTGAATAAAAAAGCCTGCATGTGCACATGTTGCTATAGTTATGTGACTTTTGAGGTCACGTGAATATATTTAGAATGGTTTGATAATTTGCCACTTAGACCATGGGGAGGAGACCAGCTGAGTAAACTGATCTGTGGATGAGAAACTTGCAACTGAAGAAGTTACCCCCACCCCCCGGCCTAGACACTGGGGAAGGTAGGGAATCTTGAGGTCACCGGATGAGGGAACTTCTGGGTTGAAGATCCAGATTAAGACAGTCTGTATCTTGATGGAGGTGGTGCAGGGGTGGAGGTGGGCTGGGAGTTTTGCTGAAATGACAGCTGGATGACAGCAGAGAGAGAAATTTGACAGCTAATGACGGATTGGTAGAGAACAGGGAGAGGCTGGCAGACTGTGACTTGTTGAAATATGTGAAGAAGGGTGGAGCAAGAGGATAGTGGGAAAACAGAGAAGTGGCTTTGAGGTATACTTACGTAAAGAGATGGTCTTCCTGTCTGAACTTTCACTTACCTTCATTTAGGTAAAATCATAATAGTACACTCACATCTGTGTCTTTAGCCTTACAGAATATTTTACAGCCTCTCCCATACACATCCATTATTATCTCCAGATTTCTCCCAAAATTATCATGATCATGGAACTGTGATTGCTTAAACATTAAAATACCTATTGAAACTTTGAAATACGCATCAATAGGTAAAATTTCAATTTATGTTTTGATGTTCAAATGGAGTCTCTATGTGAAAGTATACCACAAATGTTATTAGCATGTAGGCTAGCTGAAAACCCGATTTCAAGAAATGTGTGACTTGGAAAGAGTATGTATTGCTTGGAGCTTTCAGGGACAGAGTGGGGAACGTCTTGCACTATGGCAGATGAGGGTCACGGTGGGTGGTGAGGGTCACGGTGGCTGGTTTGGGGCGGAACAGGTTAGAACCCGCAGATTGCCGCTCGCGGCTATATTGTTTATTTGAATTCCAGTGGTGTACCACAGTCAACCCCCCACAAAAGCCATGCTGCTGAGGGCCCCTTACTCACTCTTCAGCTGACTAGTCCTGAGCAGACAGGTCCACGCACAAAGCCCTCAAGATCTGGGAAATATTTTGCCCTGGCACCAAGTTGGAGGGAACAATCGGTATGCTAATTACTCTGTTGTCATGTCTACTTTGTGATAAATGCAACAATTTCTGAAATCCATCTCTTTGTTGTACAGGGCATTGCATCGTCATCCACAATCTTCAGGCAGGGCACGAACAAGCCTACTATTTCATGTAAGTATATGCTACAAGCCTAGGAGCCATGACAATAAAAACAAATTTATCAATTTATTGCATCATATTTATATTTCATGCTTTTATTTAGCAATTATCCAGAGCACCAAAAATTCAGTAATTGAACAGGCAGATATTTGTATATTCTCCTTTCTGAGAAATGCAGTGAGAAACAGTCAGTGCTGAAAAACTATACAAGTGAGTAGAGACTAAATATTGTCATGTTGATTTGCCAACCACAGGAAACTAGTGAAAAGGAAACAGATGAAATGGATATTACTCCACAGTCATCTGCCTTGGACATCAGTATGACTTCAGAGCCTGGTGATGACCCTGCTGATTCCAGTTTTGTCCCCTTTACAAGCCCCTCCACCTCAGAAAAGGGATCTAGCTCGGAAAGCGCATCCAGCGTTCCACAAAACACAAAAACATGGATGGAAAAGAAGTGGATAGTGAATGAGTCCAGACTTATGGAACTGTTTCAAAGATGCAGTATTTGTGGAGCTGAAATGTGTGACAACAACCTAGCATCATCTGGCAGCAGACTCAAAGTGAGATGGCAATGCAACAACAGTCACACTGGAGAATGGGAGTCATGTCCAAATGTCCGTGGGATGGCTGAAAACAATCTGCTTACAGCAGCAGCAACGCTGTTCACTGGTGCATCTTACACTGACATTGCTGATTGGGCAGCGGTTTTGAGGCTTCAACTGCCCAAGAAAACCACATATTATAACATACAGTCTAGCTACCTGATTCCTGTCATTGAGGAAGCATACAAGATGCAGGAGAATGCCATCTTTGCACGGCTCATCTGCCAGACTCTGGATGGTGAGGCGGTGCATGTGTGTGGAGATGGAAGAAGTGATAGCCCGGGCCATTCAAGCAAATACACAACCTACTCCTTCATGGATGACTCCACAAATGAAATCATACTCTTTGAATTGATTCAGGTAAGAAAAACACAATAATAGACAAAAATATAACAGTTATTGTGCTACGAAGTCTCTTTCAAAAATGTAATCACCAGTAACTCGTAAACCTTTCTTGTTCCCCCAAGGTGACCTAAGCAAAAAGTTCTGTTGGTATGGAGCCATTAGGTTTCAGGAAAGGACTGGAAAGGCTCTTGGATGAAGGGATCCGTGTAAAGGTCGTAACCACTGACAGACATCCATCCATCAGGAAAACTTTGAGAGAGACTTTTCCAGACATAGACCACCAGTTTGATCCTTGGCATATAACAAAAGGTTGGTCTACTTATAACAATATTCTATGTGCCCATATAGCACAATACCTGTCACTTAGTATAATGCTGTGCTGTGTTTTCACTGAGAACAGCCATAGAAAATAATTTGTCTGTGTGTGCCATTTCTGAATTGTAATGTCCGTTTCTAATCCTTTTCCGCTTTTATTTTAGGAATAAAAAAGAAATTGGTCCAAGCCTCTAAACGCAAGTACTGCAAAGACATTGGTCCTTGGATAAAGAGCATAACCAATCACTTGTGTTGGTGCTGCAGCACATTGAAAGGAGATGGAGAGGTAAACACAATCACACCTCGTTGCAGACAGCCCTACAGCATTTCACTTTTCCTTGTTGACCTAGACCATACAGTACCTCATTTTCAGTACTTCATTCCTAAAATGATGAAACATTATTACTGATTTGCTGACATGTCTATGGCATACAATGTTTCTAATTTTATTCAGTGGATAGTTAATATGGAATGTTACATCAATGCTACAATGATTTCTTCTTGTGGGGGAATGTTATTGTCAGGAGTTGATTCGACGATGGAAGTCACTCCTTCATCATATCCGTGGAGTCCATCGCTGGGAGGAAAATGGAGAAGAGCACAAATGCTACCACCCCGATTTGTCAGCAGATGAGCAAAGGAAGAAGAGATGGTTGTTGGAAGACTCAGCTGCCTTCAAAGCCTTATATGAGGTGGTGATGAACAGACGTCTCCTTCAAGATTTGGAGCAAATGACGCTGTTCAAGCACACGGGTATGTATATATGTGTTGGAAGATAGTGAAAAGGCCCAATAAAATGCAATAAGATGTAACTGTGTGTTCAGGAAATCTTTCTGTGAAAATGATTTACAGTAAATGGGGTGGTTATGTAGCACCACAGACAAGAGGAGCATTGGTATGCATACTATTCTACGTTTTTAGTTTTTATACATAAGACATAAATACATTATTCCACAATGACAATCTTCAACAGGTCATGCACACACACTGTGATAAATATTGCATAAAGTATGTGGTTTATAGTTTGTAGTTTGTAATGTCAATTATGTTTTTTGTGTTTTCAGGAAACCTTGAGGTTTTCCATAATGCCCTCCTGAAATACTGTCCAAAGCACCTGCATTTTGACTATCCTTCGATGCAGGCACGCACAAGGTTGGCTGTCATGGATCACAATGAGAACCACAACACAAAGCGTGAACAGGCTTTGACTGCAACAGGTAAATACTAAGAATATAAGTAGTGGCAAGTTTACACAAAATACCTAAAAAAGATCATTTTAGTTTTTGAGAATTTTCATTGCACGAGTTGTCTACCGTAATCACTGTAAACTAGAGCTATATAGGACTTATTTCATTCTGCTCAAGGCAGTAAATAAAATGTTATGGAACAGCATCTGTCAAGAAGTCATTGAACGTTTTGAAACATCTCAATTCATGCTTGTATATCATTTCAGGCCTCCAGAGACATAACGTTGTCTTTCAGAAGCAGTCCAAGCAGTGGGTTTCCCGGCCAGTTTACAAGGAGACAACTCAAAGATTCAGAGATGACCTGATGGAGCAAGTACTGCACAGACGGCTGGATCCCTCAGTCATATTCAGAGACTCCACATCAAAAGTGAACGTCCCCCGTCTAGCTGCCAACATCACCCCATTTCCTAAACCCAACAAGGAGGATGTCATAAAAGCACACAAATCTAGGTTCACAGGCTCATCAGAGGAATAATATTCAAGTTGCATGTTGTCCCCCCCCCCCTTTTTAAAAACCTGTACCATCTTCCGTTGTAAACAACAGGGCTAACCACGGTGACACCCAAGTGCCTTCCACACTATCCCAAAAGCAGTCATAAGTGTGCCTTATATTTATTTGTTGATTTTGGTGTGATACATTGTAAAATAGGATGCTACAGTGTGATATTTTTTTTTATTTGGGACAATGTAATATAGTGTAATACAGTGTGATGTAATGTGACATAATGTTATAGTTTTATAGTGTGACATACAGTAATATAGTGATATAGTGCTACTTTTTCTGTCCCAAACCAGTCTGTCGACTGAACAAATAACTTGATTACAAAAGACTGCAGGTTCATCCATACCTGTCCATTTACCGCAAAGTATTCATTCTTACCTCATACATGTACATATTGTAAATTAAATAACAGTTTATCATTTTGTGAGTTGTCATTTTACTTTTGAAAATCTGATCATGTTATTTACAAGTTGTACATTGAAATGTTTGATAAAAAATAGCTCACAGATGTTATTACACAGCAATCTCAAACCCTGCCCTCTTCCTGATCCTCCCATCACAACTGTTGATGTCCTCAAACAAACAAGGAAAACAGTTATGGTGGAAGGATTGAGAGAAGAGGGCAGTGTTGGAGATAGATGAACTTGTCACACAACAAAAGAGAAACTATTTTGAAATTATTTAGCTGTCAGAAGGTCGAGTATTGAACTAATATATGGTGTGTAATCTATTTACAATTTCAGGAGTCACCTGTCTGTTCACAGATTGTTACTACGCTGCATGTAATAATAACAACATAATGCTGTATTGAAACTTTTATTAGGGTAAAAAGAGAGTATTATAGGAAGGTAGTGAACACAATTATTAGCCAGCAGATATGTCACAAGGATATGAATAGTGAATGTATCAACCAATTGTGTGATCAAGACAAGTCTTTATATAGTGTTTTGATAACTGGAATGGCTTGTAAGCTTTTGGGTCTACAACATATCCATAGCATCCTGTGCCTCTTGGAATCCTTGGTATGTTCCCGTTGGTGAGGGATATCTTCTACGAATAGCACTGACGACACACGATGGCAAAGGTTTACGATTGCCTTTCCCCAGCGTTTCTCCCTTCAGGGCCCACTCCAAAACAATGCGGTAGGGCACCAACCTGTATTGTCTGAGAAACAAGAATTTTTTAAATCAATAACCACAAATACATAAACGACTGTAACTTTTTTCTCTATACATGTAGAGACTAACTGTTTATACAGCTTGCTATATACAACAATATGTGCCCCATGCATCTTTATTATAGTTATAATGATTATATTATAATTTATAATAAGATTATAATAGTCACTTACTCTACGGACAACTGTCCGTTAGGTCCAGACGGCCTGGGGCGTTTTTTCCAGTTTATTTTGGGTAGATGGAAAAAAGTTTCAACAACTGCGGGATTTACTAAAGCTGGAAAAGCATCATTCGTTGTGACACAATCTCTTTGTGTACTGTCCTCTTCGCCAGATATATCAAGCCTCCCCATCGATGGCCGCACCAACTCCCACTCAGTACAGCAGAAGCACTCGTTTTCTGTCGGCATAGGTTGACAAGCCCCACATCTACACCACCAGTCCATGCCGATTCTGACTCTCCCCTCGGCCCCAGGCTGTTCTCAGCTTCTCTTCGTGCACGCTCAGCTTCCAAAACATGTAGTTCCTCCTCTGTATATTCTGGTTCAAATAGGTAAGGTTGTGGATCTTCGTCAGTCCCGAAAAAATCATCTTCGTCCTCTCTTACAAAGTCGGCCATAATCCGTAGTTGCAATCTTCTTCTTCTCCTAAACAGAGGCTTTGTTCTGTTTACCTACTTCCAAGCACGTCCGCGGTGGTTTGCGCATGCGCAAAAACTGCAGTTTAGTTTCCTATGTCCTTCTTTCAAAACTTATATAAAGTGCTAATCTTAGTCTAACAATAGATAACGTAACATAACGCGGTAAAAACGAGTCACAACAAGCACATAGGACCGTTTAGAGTTGCTGAAGAGTTTATCTGATGACTGCAGGCAGAGGCAGGCTAACAATAACCATTGACTCCAAGCATTTGAGCTAAGCTAATTAGCGGTGGGCGAGCTCTGCCCGGCTCTCCCTTTTTACTGCACGTATAGCCGAAAGAATGGTATCTACCTGCTTGTCATGGACTCGGGAGTGAGGCAAGACACGCAAACAAAAAAAATGTTGGCGTATCCCTTTAAAATATATTTTAAGGGCTTTTTTGGCCTTTCATGACAGGATGGTTGGTTGTTGTAGCGTGAGGGGGGGGGGGGGGGGGGGTGACATGCAGCAAAAGGGCGTAGGGTGAAATCAAACCTTGTGGCTGCTGCAGCAAGGACAAAGCCTTTTTACATGGGGGGCACCAGGTGAGCTAATGTGTGCTCCCCTAAAGGGTCATAGTTTGATGTGTAGGGCCACTGAACAAGCACTGGTATTTGACCACATGGGAATGAGAATGTGTTTGTCTGTCTGCCAGTTGTGACCAGTTAAAAAAAACTGTGATTTTGTTCCTTTACTTTATCTTTAGAACCATGCAGAGGTGCTCTGTGGGGGATCGCGGGGCCGGGCGGTTTCCCCTGGGGGCGGGTGCGTCTGGACTGCTTGTCCTGTGTGCCTGGGGGGGGCGGGGTCTCCTCGTGCTCCCTGGGCCTGGGGCGGCATGGCCGGTCCCCCCTGGGGGGCTGTTTCCACCCCTGGTGGTGCGGGGTGGGTCCTTCTGCTGGGGGTCGATTTGCTGTGGGCGGTGTGGCCCAGGTCGGGACCATTGCGGGGGCCTGACGCTGCAGTTGCTTGGGGGGCGGGGTTGGGTGGGGGCCCGTTGGGTTTCCTTGGGGCCTGCCTGGCCTGCTGTCCATGGGTGCTGGGGGCCTCGCGGCGCCGGGGTCTGGTTGGCGCCACCTTCTAGCCCCTCCCATCCATCCCTCCAGCCCTCGGGCCGGGCCTACACTGGCCTGGCCTCCTAAACCACATTTAGTTCACTCACCACACATTCCACAGTTTTAATGCACCACATACACTCACTTTTCGAGGTGCAGACCACTGATGGATTGGGGGCTTCATGATGGGGCAGGCTATGGGACAGTGGTGTCCGGTAGCCCTCCATGCTGCCCCCCGGCCCATCCTTATCTGTTCTCCAATTTTAAAGCACCACATAGACCTACATCTTGTGGGACAGATGGGAACAGGTTCCAGGTGCCTATGGCTGCACGGGCTGCAGGACAGCAGTGTGCTGTAGCCATCAGCCTTGCCCCCACCTGTCTCCTATGTCCCTCAATTTTAATGCACCACATCACACTTAGGGGCACTCACATTCACATTCACATTCACGGTGTAGGGTTAATGTTTCTCTGTCAGGGATCGGAGAATCATAGTAAGAGGGGGGGTGGTGGGTTTACACACACTGTAGATACGCATGGCGTGGCTCATGGGGCCCGGCCCTCCTGGGCTGGGGGTTGGACCCAGGGAGCCCATTTACATCATGGTGGTGTTGCTGGGTTCCCGGTGTCTGGGGGGTCCCTTGGCCCTGTGGCGGGTGGGCCGGGTGGCGCCCTGGGGGCTCTGTGGGTTCCTGCCAGGGTTCTGCCTCCTGACCGGCTGTGGTTTTTGGGCCCTCTGCTAGGGGGTCCCAATGGGGGATTAACTGCTCGTGGCGGGCCGCTCTCTCCTGTGTGTTGGTGGGGGCCCGTCCTGGGGGGTTCGGGCGGGTGGCCCTTCGCAGTCCCCTGGTTCCCGATGCGCCGAGGACATATGCCTTGCAGCATCACCGCCTCCTTGCCTCCCTCGTCCACCCGGGCCTGGGTGGGCTCTCACTACCGTCCGGTCCGGCGTCTGCTGGTGGCCGGCGCCTGGTGCGGGCCCGTCCGGTGCGGTGCTGGTTCTCTCCCCGGGGGCGGTGCCGGGCCCCCGCGCCTGGCTCCTTGGGTCGGGGGCGGTCCCTGGGTGCGTCCGTGGGTGGGGGCGGGTGGGTGTTTGGCCCGGGTCCTTGGGCCTGCGTGGTGTCCTGCGGCCTCTGCGGCTCCCTGGTCTTGGGGTCTGGGCGCTCCTGTGGTCTTGGGGTGCCATACCGCCCCCCTTCCCCCGCAGGGCTGGCCCTGGACACTGGTGATGGTTTTCATAAACACATTGGGAGGGTTCAAATACACGCATGCATGTTCGATACTTCAGCTCCGTGACGCATCACAAAGAACCGATGGGATCACTCCAAAGGGGCCCACTTGCTTCTCAAACCTACCACACCGCGCTGGCAACTCTTCTCTACAATCGGGCTTTCCCCCTCCACCAAGACTCTCACATTTTTGGTGTTCAGTATAGACTTCTCTTTTGTTTTTGTTTTTCAGTACAGTATAGTAGACATGTATATGTTTATTTTTGATAATCTGCATGGAGCACAACCACCTCAAGGCCACAATACATCAGCTACACTGCCTGTTTCTCCCCTGTTTTTTTTTTTGTTTGTTTGTTTATTTGTTTATTTGTTTGTTTGTTTTTCCTCCTTCTTCTCCGCATGCACTGTCACTATATAACTCAGGACTTAAGCACCTGCCCCCTCCCCCTTGCTTGTTTCCTTACTTTCCCCTTGACACACTTTGGTGTATCACGGCCCTCTCTGGCTCATATTAGGAAGTTTTTCCAATAAAGGCTGTTAGGCTAGTCTCCAGGGAGGGTGGGTGACGGTCACAACCACGCATTATGGGTATAAAATACTTGACTGCAAGATTAACAGTGCATCAGTCTTCACAAGAAGCTTACACCCTTTTGTGGCGCTAAGCTATGAAGACCAATGCATACAAGTAGAAAAGAAAAAAAAAAAAATAGAACCATGCAGAGGTGAAGTCATCTCGTCATTGACTGACCCCAGTTCACAACAGGTAACCACTTGTTTAGATAATGATGTAACTCACTGACTCTGTACTGTATGATAACAATGATGATGCAGGGTGATTCTGCAGCTGCACGGCATCATCTTTCATTTCTGATTCATTCACAAACCAGCTTGGGTGGACAGCTCAGGATAAATTTAAAACAGCTGCTGTGATTTTCCACATCAAAATTAGAAAACAAAGGCAAAGTACAGAGACATAACAATGACAAAGTCTCACCAGTAGTTGTTTGAGAGCTTTGAGTAATCTTCCTTGGCCTGGTTGTCTTCATTTGTCTTCATTCATTGCTGAGAAATATCATGCAATATGATCATATTGCAGAACAGCCACTGCTTGGACCAATCATGTCCAAGGTCAAAAATGAACTCTAAATCTAAACTTTATTATTCCCCCTATGATCCATTTTGGAGTGAAAAGACAGCTTTTTATTAAATTCACACTGGTCCAGACTCCAGGGTAATCTACGATAAAGCTTTCTAACTTTGATTTATTTGAACATATTATTCCCCACTTAACCATCTCCCCTGTCTCTTGTCTCAAAATCAATTCAAAAGCCCTTGAAGTAAACAATCTACATGACTGAATATGGCAGTGAATGAACAGGATCAGAGTAAAGTAACAGGATACTCACACGTGCATATACACGTCTTCCAAATCATACACACACACCCCCTCTCACAACCAACTGCAAGTGATGAGAGATGGCTAGCTGGAAACTTCTGGGCCTGCACTTTCTGTCGTGCCGCTCTCAGAGCTGTCAGTGAGGTTAATTTTGTGATGTTTGTGATTAGTGACAAGTGTAAAGTTACTGCATGCTTCAGAACAGCCCAGGACTGACACTGTGAAATATCTGGACTTGGCAATAATGTGTGTTAAAGCTGCTTATTCAATTTCCCTTCATCCAAACAAACCCATAGGAACCCTCCTACATATAAAGTGTTTGAGCTCAGGTTTGTTTATGTGCTTTGACTTGTTTCTTTGACTGAATTTTCAATACAAACACACAATTCATTTCATACATACTTACCTCGTGTAGCTTTTAAAATGCTCTTGACAGAGCTGACAATTAAATGTATCACAACAACAAGCTGTAAACCTCAACCATCAGGGGAATGTCCTTTAATAGATGTGTTTGCTCATAGAGATAAACAGTATAATATTAAAGGAATACTTAACCTCCTAAATGACCATTTCTATATCAATTACTCATCCCGTGTTACGTTGAATTCCTGAAGAAACTTTTTTTTTTTGCATGCCTTTTGGTGAACAAAATAATCCAAAAACAGAGAAAATTCATTGGGTTCCATGTTTAACAACAGCAAAACTATATCAAAACATCTGTTTACACAACCCAGTCTCATTCCAAATTTGTCAAATACCGGCGTTTGGGCAGTGAATTCTGCATCAGACACTGATGTGAAAAGCTGTCCTTTCATGTCAACATGATATGTGGCCGGGCACTATCAGTTCCTAATGGCACCTGATGGCACTGGGGGAACTGCGGCTGGACAAAAGTGTAAGTTAAGGGGAGGAAAAGTCGGTTGGGTAGAATGGGTGGTAGATGGGTCCAACAATCACCTATGGCCATGCCCTTGTCAAAACACTACCACTGTACCAGCTGATGGATAGAAGGATGGAGACAAAAGAAAGGATGGGTGGATGGAGAGGAGGAGAGGAAAGGGTGATGGATGGAGGTGGTGTTGAAAGAGTGAGATGGAGTAATTGATGGAAAGGGACAGAGATCAGAAGGAGCCAGCAGGTGTTGGGCAACGACAATGCCAAGATACTGTGTGTGTGCGCGCTTTGGTACATGGCTTTCACTGAAAGCACAGATACACTTGTTCCCTGAAGGTGCAGCTGATATTTGTGTTTTGTGATGTGTGTGAAAGAGAGAGCTCTGTGTATGTTTGGGTGTGTGGTAAAGGGTCAAGAAGGTGTTGAAAGTGCCTCCTCTTTTTTCAGATGATAAATCACTCTGTGAATCACAGCAGGAGGAACTAAAACCCATCTCATCTGTCTCTTTTCCCTCCATCCTCTCTGTCTTTCTCTCGCTGTTCCTCTTTCTCCTTTACGCTGCGGGGTCCTGTTCTTTGACAAAGGGCTAAAAAATGAAGTCAAGAGGTGGCAAAGCTTCCAACTGGAGGAGCATCTTTCACAGAGGCAGGGGAGGACGACTTGTCCAGATTTTCTGTCTCATGAGATTCTCTTCTTCCAATGTTTACACAAACCAGTACACAACACCTGAACTAAAAAGACCCTAGCGTACAAAGTATATAGGCATTATTATTTCTTATAATGTATTTTAGCTTTAATATATTTAGTATTCCTTTCTTTAATTTGCCACCTACATTGGAATTAAATGTATGTTGGATGTCATGTTTGTTGTTATATGTTTTAATCCTAATATGATTGCCCGCAAAATTTTCACTGAGTTCTTTAAGATTTGTACCTGTTTATTTATTCTAATTGTTTTTGCATTGCATTTAACTGTGATGTTTATGCAGCCCTCCTGGTCAGATTTTTAACCTGGTTAAATAAAGGATAAAATACAAAGCCTCACTAATGTGTACTATATTCTTCATGTGAAATAATGTGAAATTTTGACATGTTGACATTTGCTAATTAGCACTAAACACAAAGTAGAGCTGAGCCTGATGGGAACGTCATTGGTTTTGCAGGTATTTAGTCATTGGACACACAAGATGTGCTACATGGAAAGCTGTGGGATTGCCAAACCTACTCCAAATATTAAAGGTATGCTAAGCATGAAATGTTGTAAAACAATAGTGAAAGCAAAAGTGAAAGTCAACCACATATTCACTCTCATTTTGGAACAAGCTTTGTTGCTTGGCATTTTGCCTCACTATATTCAGCCTGGCTGGGTAGTGTCCCTGGCATTGCTGACACCCTTTAGCAACACACCGGGCTTTCAACCGACTCCTTATAAACCCATCTCTGTCATTAAAGACGGTCAGAGCAACAGTCCAACAAGCATGTGTCCCTTGTGAAACTAAAAGTCAACGTTGAGATATTTTATCACGAGTTGAGTTGTTATTGGTGCTTTGATGTAATTTTAAAAAGTTTAAAATTAATTCTTGAATCATTTGTTGTTTTGTTGTCAATTGGTATTTGATATTAGTAAATAAAAACAATCATGTATGTTGTGATAAGAGTGATAACACACCATTCAGAGGCTTTCACCTGTGAAGTTTCAAAACTAAACTGAAAGGAAAAATCACCTCTGTTGTCTTCAAAGCCACACTCCATTGACAAAAACAGTAATTTTACCTCACTGAACATGGGAGTTGCTGGTCTAACATTGCCTTCATCAGTTAGTTTGTTTGTGTTATCATGGTACTGTGGTGTTTTTAAGGGTTAGTTTGGATTCACCAAAGTCACACAAAAACACAAACAAAATACAGATTGAGACAGCGGTAAACCAGAAGCTCCTGTGTTCAGCGAGGTAAAATTACTATTTTTGTCAATGGAGTCTGGCTTTGAAGAGGTAAGTTTCACTTTCAGTTTAAATACTAAGGTTAAAGTAGATAAATTAGACTTGGATTATACTGTGCAAGTTGTGTGAGAATTTGTAAACAAATGTTTTGATAGAGTTTTGGTGTTGTTAAACATGGATCCCTATGACTTTACCTCATCAAGGATTTGTATTCTTCATTTATCGTGGAGGCATGTGAGAAAAGCAACGTTTTCTTCACAAATTCAGCGAAACATGGGGTGAGTAATTGATATAGAAATGCTCATTTGGGAAGTGAAATATTCCTTTAATACAGAGAGAAATATACAGTGTAGGTTTTAAGGCAGTATATTAACAAAACAACATGGTTGCTCATTAAGACTGTACTGTCCATAATGTGGGTGTATGTGCCATCTGTGATTAGGACAACACTTAAGTCCTCTGTTGTATCCTTTATTGCTGTTTAGTCTGCTGGCAAGATCATTTGGGAAATTAAATTAATTAAGGCTGCAAGATACTGTTTCTAGGGTATTGCATTGATTATTTGAGTGGGAAATAAAAAAATCACGGCTCTTCTGAGGTTGAGATCAGCCTCCATGCACAGTGTAATCCATAGCACTACCAAATCCTTGTAATTCAGAGGTTCTGTTTGTCTGCATCTGCAGACATTTTCTCCTCTGATAAAGAAACTCCCTCACTCCAGTGAGTCCTCCCTGTGATTGCTCATCTTCGGAGCTCTACTAAGAGTGGAAATACTGTGTGAATAGCTTGTATCTTTACTGGAATCTCCTCTTAAAATTGTGGGAAAATGCAAAATGGTACATCAAATCCAGAAATCACTCCACGCTGTACTGTGCAGAGCTTTGTGGCTGCTGTAATAGATACACAGACGGAGCAGTACAGGCTATAATTACTACAGAATAACAAGGATTGACAGCTATGTGCCACTGAGTGCAAGAGTGAAGGTGTGAGAATTAAACACTACATACTTTTGGCCCTCTGTGACATATCATGATCTCCTAGTGTATAGTTTCACATACAAAGAGCATGCAGCAAGTTTTTATACACCTCTACAGAGCTTTGCAAATCCTCACACGCCATTTGTTATTGTTAAATTCACTGTGCAAGGTTTAATTTGCCGTTTCAAGCAAGTAAAGTCCACCATCTATTTGAGCTTATTGTAATTGTATCCAGTATTTTTTTTTTACTTTGAGGCAATTGTTTTGCGTAGGTGTTCGGCCCTTTTCATGAAGCTGCAGTCAGAACAGCTGAGTCACTTCCCATATTCCACTGTAGGCTGGGAAACCTATGTTTCATAAAGAAGTATCATTTTCTCCTCGCTGAATCATATGAGAGCAAAACCTGGGTATTCTCTGAGAAAAAAACTCACAAATTTACTTCAGAAAGTCAGGTGACTTATAATAAAGAGCAATGAAGTCCATGCAGGAAAGAGGGTGTTGTGGATGTATGGGTCAAGCACAGGGCTTTTAACTAGGGCCACTGGGGTTTGGGTCCATGCAAGTCAACGTTGGCTTATTATTTTTAGACTTGGTTAACCTTTTTTTTTTAAGTTTTTAGGACGCATAAAGCTGCAGCACACTGTGTACATAAGCTGGGACAAGCAAAGGACTTTGATAGTTATGAACTTTCAATCAAGACGTTTTGTTATGGTTCAAAAATACTTCCAAAATTAAAGCTGACACACAAATATGAATCAGCCTTTACTTACTGTGTGATTTACTCTACTCTACTCTCTGATCCTGACTGTTGTACCCTGACTCTAACCAATCTCATTCCTCTTGTCTCAACCTAACCAACCCAACCAAAGATGGAAACAAGTACTAGCCAATAAGAGTGAGAGTCGGGCAGATCATGCCTTAGCTATTGTAGGGAACACAAATTCGCATCCAAGATGTTACCTGATCATCAGATGGACATCCACCATGGGTGTCCATGCCGTGAACACAAACAGGCCTATTCAGCTATTCTGCTAAAGTTTATGTACACAGTGTGAAGCATCTGTGTACATCCTAACAACTGAAAATAATAGGTTAAATAAGTCTAATAATTAGAAGCCAATATTGACTCATATGGACACCTTAATTCTGTTTTTGACCAGTTCATTCACCTTGACTTCCTCCCAACATAGACTTTGTTGCTCTTTATATTACATCACCTGACTTCCTGGCAATGAATTTGTAAATGTACCACTTTGATCTCAAAGAATACCCAAGTTTAATCTTGTAAATGTAATACTTTAATCTCACACAAGACCTCAGTTTTTTCTTGTGTATTTACCACTTTAATCTGAGAGGATACTCAATGTTTTTCTCATAAATTTACCACTTTAATCTTAGAAATTATATTCAGAGAAATTGCCGCTTCCAGCTTCGTAAACGTGAGGATTTGACAGTCCTCTTTATCATATGACAGCAAACTGAATCTCTTTGAGTGCTAGGGAAAAACCTAATTTCCCCTTCTCCAACAACTCACATCAGTTCAGCATGTCTGAACTGCCATAAGGGGAGTTTATAGTGTGTGAAAGAGTAATTGTAAAGCACTCAACATTGACTTTCATGCCACACACACATGCACAGAGACACACACATACACTTGGGTAAATAAAGGTGAAAGAGAGTTGACCGGGAGATTTACGGCAGCGTGTGAAGGAGAGGGCCCACTGACAGCTGGAGGACTCTGCTGAGTCTTGACGCAATTCAGGTCACGCACACACCCACTGACACACACACACATAAAGAGATGCACATTGACACATATCCACAGTCCTTATTAGGTTATATCGCTCTGATATTTTTTTAGTCCAGAAGAAAGGCAGACTTTGAAACTAATTCACAGAAAAGCAGTTTACTTTAGCCCTACATGCCTTAAAGCCGAACAATCCCCAGAATTCTATTAAAGCTCTGACGTCTGCCGAGAGAAAGACGCTGCCTGTGACTCAACAGTCTGTGACCCTCCTTCGTCTGACTGCATCACAAAGTAACCCAGTTTTGCGGTCGACGCTGAAAATGCTGGGTACCTATTTTTGGTGCAACCCCACCCACTCCAAGGTGAAAAATCACTTGTTAAAGGGGAGCTCCATAAATTTTACACATGAATACTGCCTACAGTGTAAAGACTGACGTATGCAGGGACTCAAAAGCAGACTCGTGCACAGTGGAATACACAAACTTGTCCTTTAATCTTGCCAAAGTCGGTACACAGGAGGTCAAACAGCGGAGGCAAAGGTACAGAGACAGCAGGCAAAAAGCAGGGTCAAAAAAGGGTAGCAACTGGTCAAAAAACACTGAAGACTCACAAGGAAAAAACGCTGGAACGCTGTCACAAAGGAACAAGACGACTGGCACAGAGGGGAGAAAACAAGCAGACTAAATACTCTACAGGGAGGGGAGACAATGAGACACAGGTGCAACACATTAGGGGCGGGGCAGGTAATCACACAGGTGGGAAAACACGAGGGCAGGAAGTTAAGGACCTGAAATGAGACAACAGGTGAGTTTCAACATAAAACAACAAAGATAAATGTGAGAAACAAAAAGTAACTTAACTAACAAGGCGCGGTGTAACAGTACCCCCATCCTCTACGGCCGACACCTGGCGGCCCTGGGTCCCCAGGATGGGACTGGTGGAAGTCCCGAATCAGGGACGGATCCAAAATGTTGCTGGTCAAAACCCAGGACCGTTCCTCTGGACCATACCCCACCCAATCCACCAGGTACTGAAACCCCTGGCCACGACGGCGGACCCCCAGGAGCTTGTTAACAGTATACACAGGGGGGCGGAGGGGGCCGGATGGCCGGGACCAATGGACTCTCCTTCACAGGCTTCATGTGTTGTTGGTGCATTTTCCTGGGATATTGAAAGAAAGGTCTCTGATGCTAACATGAACTGTCAAGTACCGGCTGGCTGCCGGCCGAACCGATTGTTTGTGCCCTCTGATTTACGTTCTCAGGTCATCCATTGGGCTCATGCATCCTCATTCTCCTGCCATCCTGGTGTGCATAGGACATTGTTTGTCCTGCGTCAACGATTCTGGTGGCCAGTCATGGAGAAAGAGGTGGTGGAGTACGTGACGGCCTGTCCGGTGCGTGCTCGCAACAAGGTCTCTCATCGCCCAGCTGCTGGTCTTCTCTGCCCTCTCCCTGTGCTACATCGACCCTGGTCAGACATTTCAGTGGACTTTGTGACTGGTTTACCCACCTCTGAAGGTAACACCACCATTCTCACAGTGGTGGATAGGTTCTCCAAGATGGTGCATTTTCTTCCCTTGCCAAAATTACCCTCGACCAAGGAAACGGCTTCACCTATTCTAGGTGAAGGTTCAGTGGCAGAGTTACCAGGGGAAAATACACGGGAGAGAGCATCTGTACAAACTGTAGGTTGGGGTCAGGGAGTGTCAGGACAGGAGCGGAGGTAAAACAAGTCTTGAGCCGTTGAAAAGCATGGTCACCTTGGGAGTTCCACTGGAAACTGGACTTGGGAGAGGTTAGTGCATGGAGAGGGGCAGCAACAGAACTAAAGTTTCTGATAAACTTCCTGTAAAAGTTTGCAAATCCAAGGAAACGCTGCAGCTCCTTGCGGGTGCTTGGAGTAGGCCAATCCTTTACAGCACTAACCTTTTCGGAATCCATCTGGACCGCCCCTTCCGACACGATGAACCCCAGGAAGGACACAGAGGGCATGTGAAACTCACGCTTTTCTGCCTTCACAAAGAGCTGGTGTTGGAGGAGACGTTGGAGGACCTGCCGCATGTGCTGAATGCGTGTTTGCTCATCAGGGGAGAAGATCAGAATATCGTCCAGATATACAAAAACAAATACATTAAGCATGTCCCGAAGGACGTCATTGATAAGAGCTTGAAATACTGCAGGGGCATTAGTGAGTCCAAATGGCATAACCAGGTATTCATAATGACCACTAGGGGTGTTAAAGGCAGTTTTCCATTCGTCCCTCTCCCGTATTCTAACCAAATGATAAGCGTTTCTCAAATCTAGTTTAGTGAACACCTTAGCACCATTTAACTGTTCAAAAGCACTAGAGATCAACGGAAGGGGGTACCTGTTACGAATGGTGATGTCATTGAGTCCTCTGTAATCGATGCAGGGCCGCAGGGATTTGTCCTTCTTGTCCACAAAGAAAAACCCTGCACCAGCCGGAGAGGAGGAAGGACGAATAATCCCAGCAGCCAGCGATTCCTCTACATACTTCCTCATAGCCTGGGTTTCAGGAGCTGACAGAGAGTACAGGCGGCCCCTAGGTGGTGAAGTACCAGGCAGCAGGTCTATGGCGCAGTCGTAGGACCGATGAGGGGGCAGAGAGGTGGCTCGGGCCTTGCTGAAAACCTCCTTGAGGTCATGGTAACAGGAAGGAACCTTGGAGAGATCTGGAAACTCCTCAGTAGGCTGAGATTCTGAAGCAAAACAGTCCTGGTAACAGTCTTTCCCCCATGACAAGATTTGACCAGTAGACCAGTCTATATGAGGATTGTGAGTCTGGAGCCAGGGGTGACCCAGGATGAGTGGATGTTGAGGGGCATGAAAGACGTGAAAACTGATGTGCTCTGTGTGGCAGTCTGGGAATGACAGAAGTAGTGTCTGAGTGCGGTGAGTGACCTTACAGATAATTCTTCCATCCAGAGCACTGGCATCCAATGGTTGGTCGAGGGGAAGAGTTCTAAGACCCAGCTTCCTGACGAGATAAGAGTCCATAAGATTGGCATCAGAACCAGAATCCACCAGGACAGGATGCTTAAGAGAAAGCACAGGAGACTGAAAAGATACAAGTGCCAACATCCGGGAGGAATTACTAGCAGTCAATGTGCTTCTCACCTTAACAGCTGGGCCTGATCGCCTCACTGGACAGGATACTATGAAGTGACCCATCTTGCCACAGTAGATGCATCGGCCCTCAGAAACTCTTCGCTGGCGTTCCTCAGGTGTCAAACGAGTGTGCCCAAGTTGTATGGGCACCTCCAAGGCCTCAGGGGGTGCTGCAAACGAATCCGAGTGAGGCATGGCTCGGCATGAAGTAGAGAAAGCTGGTCCGCTGCCTCCAGTGGAGTGGTGGGGAACTGCGAGAGCTGGTTCGGCTTTTCTCTCTTTCACACAAACGCTTGTCCACTTTAATGGCCAAGGCAATGAGTGAGTCCAGGTCAACAGGTGGGTCAAAGGGTGCAAGATAGTCTTTAATGGTGTCAGAAAGACCATCCAAAAAGGCATCAAACAGCGCAGACTGATTCCAATCACTCTCTGCTGCCAGGATCCGGAATTCTATGGCATAGTCAGAAACTCTCCTTTTGCCTTGTCGCAGACTCACCAGAGCACGTGCTGCCTCTCGTCCGGGGGTAGTCTGCTGGAAGATCTGGGTGAAGGATTTAGTGAATGCAGACAATGAGTCACAAACCGGGGACCCCCTACTCCACTCTGCAGTAGCCCAAGCCTCTGCTCTTCCAGTCAGGTGGGAAATTATGTAAGCAATCTTAGAACGATCAGAGGAGAAGCTGCAGCTTGGAGCTCAAAATGTAAGTCACACTGAGTGAGGAAGGATTTATAGTCACCTGAATCTCCAGAGAAACGCTCAGGTCGGGAGAGGTGGAGGGGCAAAGATGCAGAGGCAGCCACAGGAGATGCAGTCTCAACACTGGCACCTTGAAGCGAAGAGGGGGTGGCGTCAGGCAGAGCTGGAGAGTGTTGTAGCTGACGCATCTGATCAATGAGCAGATTCAGCTGTGTACCAAAACCAGCCAAGTGAGATTCCTGACGATCAGAGAGCTCTTTCACCTAATGGCGAAGGAGACTGATTTGTTGGTCTTGGTCATGAATCTTGCGCACATGTGCCTGGAGAATCGAACTGACTGATCCTGAGTCCACTGAGTCCATCTTGGCCAGTTCGTACTGTAAAGACTGACGTACGCAGGGACTCAAAAGCAGACTTGTGCACAGTGGAATACACAAACTTGTCCTTTAATCTTGCCAAAGTCAGTACACAGGAGGTCAAACAGCGGAGGCAAAGGTACAGAGACGGCAGGCAAAAAGCAGGGTCAAAAAAGGGTAGCAACTGGTCAAAAAACACTTAAGACACACAAGGAAAAAACGCTGGAACGCTGTCACAAAGGAACAAGACGAACTGGCACAGAGGGGAGAAAACAAGCAGACTAAATACTCTACAGGGAGGGGAGACAATGAGACACAGGTGCAACACATTAGGGGCGGGGCAGGTAATCACACAGGTGGGAAAACACGAGGGCAGGAAGTGAAGGACCTGAAATGAGACAACAGGTGAGTTTCAACATAAAACAACAAAGATAAATGTGAGAAACAAAAAATAACTTAACTAACAAGGCGAGGTGTGACATACAGGGCTTACAGAGTATACTACGTAGTGTATGTGGGTTGTATAAAGTTCCCCAGAGGGAGCTGCGCAAAATATGATGAACTACCCGAAGTAATGTCATTAAAGTCAGTGTCAGTTGGGGATGAAGACTACAAGTTTGAAAAAAATCTGGGGTTGTGGGGTTAGAAAGACGTGAGCTCAGACCTCTGTAGGCTGCTGCTTATTTCTGTTTGAGGCTACAACTACTAACATAATGTCACATTCTTGAGGTCTTTGAATGGTCCCACCACCCGAGTTGGGAGTTACTTTTCTGACTTTGGTGTGTTCATGAGCTTTTAAGTTGTAACGTGGAAGCAACACGGACTCCTCAAAGAACATGTGTTGTATTTTGTTGCTCAGAGTGTTTGAATCACAGACTGTTTAAATAAAAGGACGTGGCCATCGTGATGTCACCCACTGGTTTGTGGACTCTGAGTTCCAAGTTGTCATTTTGGACTTTTCGAGCCAGAAGTGACCATATTTGGACTAGAGGGTGGAGCTGTGGAGGAGCGAGGGTAGGATCTAATTCATAGACCGTAGTGACCAACCCAGTCTTACTCTGAAGTCGTCGAATACCGGCGCTTAGTCAGTGACTTCTAGCATCAGACACCAACAAAAAAAGCCATCCTTTCATGTTGGTCTAATTCCGCTTTTATTCTGTTACGGGGCCTGGCAGTGTCAGGGGGAAACATAGTCGGACAACAGCGCAGATGAAGGGGGCAAAAGTCCGACTCAGGCGGGTGGGATGGAAGGCTGCTGGATGGATCCAACAACCAACGACTTTTATCCTGGAGTCCAATGTTCGCTTCCTATATTAATGTAAAGCCACACCCTGCTCTTTTTTTCTAAACCCAACCACATGCGTGCGTTGACTAAATGTAACCACGTGTGTTTGCTGTTGAAGGAAAAAAAAAGTCAATTCTCAGCGTTGTACCGATGAATTATGTTTATTTTGAAAGAGACTCCATGCAAACTGTACATTTCCTGTGAAAACAGGAGTGTATTTTGAAAACCGATGATGCATGTAACAGGCTGAAATTGAAACGGCATCCCAGGACGTCAACAACCAACGCACCCAGGGTACCTTGCACATCATATCTTGATGTGGAAAGTCCATGGGTCAATATGTGACGAGGTCGGACTGAGAATGTGTTGTATTGACACCTCACAAGCAGCGTGTCACTCAAAGCAGCCCTGCCCTTAATTACTTAAGCCTTAATAAAGTTTTAACAGGTGAGTTATATAAAATTCGGCCCCCATACAGTTGTCATAAACAGGGAAATCAGTGATAGAGACCAAAACCGTTTTTTGTGCCAGGCTGTAAACATGTTTATTTCTGCTATAAAGTTTGGCATTTTAACATGGGGGTCTATGAGGATTGACTTGCTTTAGGAGCCAGCCTCAAGTGGCCATTAGAGGAACTGCAGGTTTGGCACTGTGAACCACTTTCAGCCCTGGAGGTTGCAGCTTGGTTTAAACAACACGTTGCTAGCTGTTTCAAGTATTTGCATGACCATTTAGATCAAAGGATATATAATATTGCTTTACTTGACATGTAAATAAATAACTTTTCTGACTGGTCTTGGTCACTCTAGATCAGGGGTCGGCAACCTTTACAATCAAAAGAGACATTTTTGGCCAAAAAGAAACGAAAAAACATACATTCCTACAATAATAAATGTTGAAAAAAATGGTGAACGGTTATTCATTTCCATATAATTTTCTGTTGGAGCCATGGCGGGCCACTGGAGAGGGGCTAAAAAGCCACATACAGCTCTGGAGCCGCAAGTTGCCTACCCCTGCTCTAGGTGGACAGCAACTAACTGTTACAACTTAATACTATATGATGAATTAGATGTGAGCAATATGTGAATCAATTAGGTTTCTTATCATCAACCAAATATTTACTTTCACCCAGCAAGTTTCTGCGTATATGACGTCAGAGTCGGCAAGTTGTGTGCAAAATTTATGCCAACTTTATGAGTTGTTCTGACTTTAAGGGGTGTTCATATGAACTTTCCCCAGTTTCAGAGACCGTCAGGTATTGGTCTCATGACAATAAGCCGCTGAGGACAACAGCCAATATTTCAAGCTGATCAGGTGTAGCCAGCACATATCCAAGCCAAGACTTCCCCTTCCATGAGCTAGTCTTTTCAGCCTATCTCTATAAACAGATATCGGCGTATGGATAGCGATAAACTTAAAAAGACTTAGATGATGGGTTATGAGATTACATTTCAGCCAATCTGTTCTGCCTCTCCACACGGACTGTATACCTGTTGCTCAAACATGAGCAGTATCAATACAAGTTGGACTACAACGGAAACCAAAATGCTTCCGACATCAAAATCTTGTCCCAAAATCTTGTTCATATAGATTCGTTTTCCCAGCTGGAAACGGAATGTTTCTGATTATTTCAACTCTATATGAATGCACCATTACATACCCAAATCTCCAACCAAGCTTTTGCTGGTTGAGTTGCATTTTGGGTAAGGTATGCCCCAGATTTTGACAAAGGAGGGTAATGCGTGGAATAAAAACCATCTCTGCTTCCTTTTTGTTTAAAACTGACCATTGTGACTCCGATGTTATAGAAGTTAAATGTTAAATTACGGGAGTTCTCTTTTGATACCAGATGTATCAGATACATTCCTTTGTCATATTTGTTAAGTGACACAAAGTGTTTTATCTGCAGGGTTAAAGGAGTGCATAACATCACAGGTTTGGTGCCATTTTCTCACCAACAACTGAAAGAAATCTCTAAATTCCTGTCTAAAAATTGCCTCTGCCCCCCCCCCCACTCTTCCTCTCCAGTCACAGAATCCCGAGGGCTCAGTTTTCTGTCAGGGGCCATATGGTACCATCAGAGCTCTGTGTGTGCTTGCATCCGAGGGTGTGTGTGTGTGTGCACTGGAGAGGGAGGGCAGCCGTGGCTCAAGGTGTCAGAAGGAAGGGTGGTTTAAATTTAACTGCAACAGGGCTGATATCTGCATGGCAGGTCGTGTCTCTCCTCCCTCTGCTCTCTCTTTCTCACACACACACACACACACACACACACACACACGCACACACACAGAGTCTGTCTTCACAGTCCCCAACCACACACACTCACGTGCACACACAGCAGCTCCCTCAGTCTGTGAGGACACGATCCTCTTCCTCCTCTTCTTCTTCTTCTCTCCCACCTCATCAGACCACCTGGATTGTACGAGAGGCCAGCTGAGGACGTGACGGAGGAGAGAAAAACCGTCGGGAAAGAGAGCAGAGCAAACATTCACACTGAGGATAACGCTTCATCTGAGCCGGCAGGCTGAAGGCACAGCCAGTGGCACTGCAGAGGCACAACAGCACAGTGGGCTGAAGCTTCGCTGCAAGAGGTAAGACTGATGCTCGGCTTTGAGAGGCTGTGTGTGTCAGGGTGTGTGTGTGTGAACATGCTCAAACCCTAACACACCCAATCTCATTTATTTTGGAGGCAAACATGCAAATGCAAAAGGCTGCACATCTGTGTGTTAAGGGTTTGTCAGCATTGTGGAATATCACCTGAGATAAAAATACTGAAATCTCTGGCAACTGCAAAATAATATGTGCAATATATATATGTTTTTTAAAAAAATCCCTGCTGTTTTAAATATTCTAGATTCATTAATAATGCATTGCATGAAGAACTTTTCTCGATTTTATTTGTTTTCCTGCAAAGATTCAGCCGATTGTGCAGTTTGCTGTGAACAGTAGCTTAAAGTACAGATGCACTGAAGTGTCTAACTTGAGTGGATTTACAGACTTTTCTGCAAGGTTGCTGCTAATTAGACAGATACAGAGATTAGACGCCAGACGAGAGAGACTACAGGAGGCTCTGGGGGCCAGAGGGAATATCTGTTGATCTTAATTTAATCTAACTGGATTAAATTTGCTCTAATTGGTTGAATTTATTTGCCCGTAGACAAAACTACAAGTTTATTTTGTGTTTTATGTGCACATGGCGCTGTGTATTGTTGCTGAGATAGATGCATTTGAGCTCAAAGTCTTGTGTTTTGCAGATCTACTGCACAGTAAATCATGATTTTCAATAGAATCTGCTGACAAGGGTAAAACATGATATGGCCCCAGTGGCGGTAACGCACCCCATGGTCAATTTGCCCACCACATCAAAGCTGCGGTGATAATTCATCCGCTCCTGTGCAGCGATACTGTCTTGAGTGGACGCTGGTGTTGCATGACGGGTAGTATTGGTTGCAGCCAGGGAATTTCCAAAGGGCAGCGTGTCCACGAGAACCCGGAGCAGTGTCATACAGTATCTACGTGCAGGGAGGAGGAGAAGGAGGGATCAAGTTACGAGGCCAGCACTCGTGGCTCAGTTTGGAAACGTACTCAGGGGAGAAGGGGAGACAGTAAAATGTCAGGCCAATAAAGCTGTTTCACTTGTTTCATTGTGACGGTGCAGATGTTATTATTTTCCACTTTGGCTCAAAAGAAAAAACGCCAAAGCTGGTGTCACATGCTCAGACGGGATGACCTGTGCTGACATCCACAGCTTGATGATGTGCTGGTATGTGGTGGTCAGCATAGAAAAGACATCTTACCAAGAAAAGGGATTAGTGTAGCTCTCACGGATCATCACAACATATTTTGGTCTACGGTTACGCACAGGTTATGAATAAAGAGAGCTTATAGTTGCTTTTATAGTTACATTAAGAACTGATGACATTTAATAGACCACAATAAGCATACAATGAGTCATTGTCCTCACATACATGGGTTTATTTTTCAAAATGTGTTTTTTTTCTATGTATTCTCACCTTTTGTCCACATGCAACTAAACGTTTTATAAAGTACCATCCAGGGTTTTCAGAAACTTTGTTGAGTGTTGACGTGCAGACATGGAAAACAGAGTTTTAGGCTTATAATATTTGAGTGTTAGAGAGTGCTATCTCCTTTGTGAGGCGTCACAAATGAGCCGATATTTCATGCAATGGCGAACCAAAATAGTGCTGGCTCTCACCTTGCTAACAGGACTTTGTACATATTTACTAAGCCTCTCAGCCTGTCAATATCTACGCAAACATAAAGGACACATGGACGTATGTGGGCAATGACAGTTGCAATGTTTGAAATTAAAGGTAAACTATGCAAGATTGTCAGTTAGTGCTTCTGAACATGTTCACCAGTGAAAGTGAAAGTAAAAACCAATCCCAGATTCAGTCTCGTTTGGTGTTTCACCCCGCTATGTTCGCGTTTTTGGGTTCTGTGTCTATTGGATGGCTGCTGCTTATAGTCTGACACCTGGTTGCTACCTTTTTATTAAGCCCCGACCTCACCTGAGCACTGTGGGGGTACACGCCCTTAAACGTCCTGAACAAAGAAAATAAAAGAGAAATACATAGACAAAAAAAAAATACATATCTATTTTAATACATATAAATGAGCCCTTAGTCTTCCACTGTATCGAGAAAGAGAGGCGTTAGAATGCATGACAGAAGTCCGAGGTCCAAGCTTTGTTTCAGGATTCTAGTTGGCTGACATCTTTTTCTTCTTCTACTTTGCATGAATTAATGGTCAATATTTTATCTCTGCCTCTTGGTTTGGCATGCTCAGCAAGGCTTCAGTTGTAATTTAGCATTTTCTTTGAAGGTGGTGAAAAACCCTGTTTAAATTTTTTTTTTTTTTTTTTTAAAAAGTGCATGTGGACTATGCCTGCATCAACAAGCATTCCTCAAAGTCTCCTACAAACCTCCCTCCTGTGAGTAAATATTTGGGCTGACAGATGGACACCCCAGCATGCTCCAGATGCAACTTTAAAAGGCTTGGGGTTTGGCACGTGACTAGAAGTGACAGGTTAATCTGTTTAAGTATATACCATAGTGGGACGGAGAGCCACTGCCTTATGGTGTTGGTAATCTAATGTAAGCCAACAAGAAGGCGGCCAACCAACAGACTGATCAGCGCGTTTGGAGTGAGTGGTGTTTGTAGGGTCATGAGAGTTGAAGCGTGACTGTATTGTGTTTGAGTTCATCTATATGGCCACAACAATGGGTGTTCAACATGGCAGGTATACATGTACACTGGCATTCATAATGTTACACCAGTTAAGGCCTCTAATGAAACAATTGCAATATCACTTTTTGGTTGAACTGATAAAAAAATCACAGACATAATTGCAGTGAGACAT
Source organism: Epinephelus lanceolatus (assembly GCF_041903045.1). Taxonomy (NCBI): domain Eukaryota; kingdom Metazoa; phylum Chordata; class Actinopteri; order Perciformes; family Serranidae; genus Epinephelus; species Epinephelus lanceolatus. Next base: position 19,196,578 of record NC_135757.1, on the reverse strand, counting down.
TTCTGTATTTTTATGCTGCATTAAACCAAATATCTTGATAATATTTTGACATTTCTGCAGCAGAACTTGATGCAAACTCCTTTCCCTTCAGGGTGATTGACAGTTTGAGGGTAGTGGGGCAGAGATCATTAGACAAGACACGCATTAAGGCAAACCTCCTGGTACCTTGAGCTTCACCAGCTGTAGGTCGGATTAGTAGGCCTGACTCTGATTGATTCATCAATGGGGAGTGGTTGGTGGTGTGTGCCACGCTAGGATGTGTGTGTAGGAACGAATCAAAGCAAATCTCGTCCTGATTAGCCCTTAAAAACAGATCAATCATGGCTTTTCATCCTCCTGGATTTTAACTACGTTTCAAGTTTTTCTAGCAAGTAAATCAGTGGAAGAGCTCTACAAGAAAGGGGAAAGTTGCTCAAAGTTTTTTTGCTGGGATTAACAGTGTTCCCACAGGTTTCTGTTCTCATATCCTCATCATATCACAGGCACAAAACAGATAACAGTCACTTGATATGAGGGGTTGTAAATGCTAAAGCCTGCTGTAGTGTCCTTGAGCAGGACACTGAAGCTCTGTGCTGGCAGGGCGCCAAGAGAAAGTTTCTGTACAGGAATAAATCAAGTGTCACTTTACATTTTTGGATCAGGGTGTAATGCAACTTGGCTAATCAAAATTCCTGAGCCGTCTGTCCCAAAGTTGATGAGATCAGTTGTTAAGGTGAGCTGTGACTGCGGTAATAAATTGTATCATATTTTAAACTTTAAATGGATTTCCATTTAGCTGTCATCAAATTATGATCCCAAATTGACAGGCTTTGCAATTAATTTGTAAAACAGAGGAAGCTGGGTCAGAAAAAGATGAACAGAGACTGAAATTTTCCTGCTGATATTGGTTAAGGAGCTTAGTGCAGGAGAGGATAACACCTATAATATTGAAGAGATTCATTCATAGCCAAAAAATGAATAAATAAATACATAAAATAAAAAACCTGGTTTTGTTTAAAGTTGGATTTGACTTTTAAACTGAGAGATGTTGTTTTCGATTGGCTCAAAGAGTCATGCGTCATAGATTTATTATACGAACTAGATACCGGACCCCAAGATGGCGCCTAATCAGGCCAATTTGAACTGATTGCCTGCCCCAAAAAGTTTCTAGCTTAAGGGTTACTTCTGGATTACGCAGCCCACCGTCACCCACCTGGGTTATGTGCCACCTTTCAGCCTTGAAAAAGGGGTTATGTCAATTAAATACACATTGAGTAAATACAATCAATCACAGTTGAAAACTTTTAATCCACAAGTGTCACAAAACCTATCCACAGAATTGGCCTTTCTTAATGAAAACTTTACAGGACAGGACACGGTATGAAAACCATGTGTCTCCACAGCTACTCTAGGGTCCACTAATTACCCAGCTCAACAGCCCACCATGAAACCCGGGTGTGAGGCTGCTGTCTCTTAAAGCTACAGTACCAAGTTTCAAAACTCACTGAAATAGCTTATTCTAGATAGAAAGGATTAACAAATAATCAAATTCAATGAAACATACTTACTTATACATAACATTTAGGCCATTACTGATCTTCCAAACTCAAAGCTTCAATATAAAATGTATATATTAGAATAATAAAAGGAAAAAATAAGAAAATCAGCAAACTTAACCTTGCCTCATACAGGGAGAGATACACCAAATCTGGCGAACAAACAGAAGTATGTGCCTGGTGGGAAGTGCTTAATTTTGGCTCGACAGTTTCGATATAATCTCCCAACCCGTTTTACACCTACGTATTATGTGCTAGGTAGTCTGGGTGTGTCTGTTGTTGACTTGTCGGTGAAGATCCTCAGTCATCCAAGTCATGGTAATCATAAGTACTATATTGTAGGCAACTGGACCTGCTTGCGTTTCTTGAAAAGGTTTCGCCTCTCATCCAAGAAGCTTCTTCAGCTCAGTTCAGGTCTTCGTCATGAACTGAAGAAGCTTCTTGGATGAGAGGCGAAACATCTTCAAGAAACGTAAGCAGGTCCTGTTGCCTATATAGCACTTATGACTGTTGTTGACGTCCCTGAACATGTCAGGGACATTGTGTTCCTTGTGCAACAAACACATGTGATTAGGTAGGTTTAGGCAACAAAAGCATGTAGTTAGGTTTAGAATAAAAAAGAAAACGAACACTGGTTTCTTTGGTGACTCCTGCCTGCCCTATAGAGACTTTCCAACACCTTAAGTCATGTTGTTTCCTTGCAGCCTTTCAAGATGATGCCATCCAGTGGTGCTATAAACTGATGCTGCTTGGTGGTGTATCACACCACGATAGGAAATCACTGACAAAGCAGCTGTATTTGACGACTTTGGAATGAGAATGGGTTGACTGTTTTTAAGATGGCAACCAGGTCATGAACGTTCTCATTTTACAGCTAAACAGTACACAAAAATACGTTTCTGAAAACATTAGAGGCAAGAAATAGGCAGCGCAGTAGCATAGTAGTTTGATCTGAGTTTTATGTTGCGGATGGACCTCAGTTACATAAAGTTGAGGTCGAGTCAAGATGGACAGTCAACGCGGTGTGCTGTATCCATCATGCAAAGCACAGCCGGATCTTCTGCTCTCTGTAGAAAATTAAGAGCATCCATAGACTTCACATAGGTAATGAATCCAGTGTATTGTCACCATAATACATCCATTATCTGCACTGTGTCTGCATAATTTGAAAAGGATATAAAGGTGCCCATAGAGCACTCTTGTAAACAATAAAAGTTATGTTTACATTCAGTGTTTCTCACCCAAATCATTATGTAAGTTCCTGAGGACTAAAAAACTTTTTGAACGTATTTCCTTACTTGTAAAACATCTACAATTCTATTTTCCTGGTCCTTGCAGATGTTTGACTGAGTATCGTAGCACTGAAGTGGGGTCGACCAGTACATGAAGAGTGTTGATCGAGGCCCTCATGGCGTTTGGCTGCAGGCACAGTGACTCGTTTCAGTCCTGAGGATCCTGTTTCTCTCACAGAATACCGACCACTCACAGCTCTGGGAAAAGAGCACTATATATACCGAGAGAGAAACGCACAGCGTTGTCCCACATTAGTCCCTCTCTGTATATCTCACAGCTTGACCTGCAGCCTTCTCCTGTCAAGTGGAGTCAAAATAAGTTCGCTGAGATCAGTTTGTGCGGCGAGGCGGGCTCTGAAAGATCAGCCGGAAGGTGCTTTCGCAGAAGCCGTTCCCATGGGAGCAAGTGAAGACAAACATACGAGACTCTGAGGGCATATGACTATAAAAAGTCTGCTGTATATGATGCAGTCGTTTAGTCACTTTATTTTGACGTGGATACTATTTCCTGAATATTTGTGAGAAGTTCTTAAATCATTCAAGCAGCTGTCAAACCAAAAATTCAGAGTCAGCTCAAAGACAGGATGTTCCACTGTTACATTTAATTTGATAAAAACACACTGTGGACAGCCTTTCCATTATCTTTATGTTGCATTTTATTGCTGACACCTCACTTCAGCAGAGCCTTTCTCCCAGGTGCATCACTACAGACACAGCTTGACTCCAGCTGCATAAATAATTCACATATGTATCTTTAAGCAGACGCTGGATGGAGCAGTTATAGTGTGATTTGCTGCAGCAGACACATTCGCCGCTCATATCTGTGCAAGTGTAAAAGTGAGTAATGCTAGTGCTGCATCAGTACCCCATGGAGCATTAGGGATGGATGGCTGCCTTTGCTGCATTAAAAACTATCAGCGGGGGATGATAGCTGGAAGCTCAAGTTTTTACGTATGGAAATGCAACATGGTGAAATCCAAAAGGAGAATAGCTGCAAAAATCACACAACACTTTGAACTGGCTTTGAAGTTTATATGAGACCTTTACATGCTCATTGAAATCCAATAACTTGCTCAGTCAGACAGCCTGAATCAATTTTTTGTCATGTCTGAGTAGATTTAGAGAAGCTGTTCTTAGATGAAATTTTAAACACATTCATAGATGATGTTCACATTGTGTCTCCATTTACTATTTTCACTCCCCACGCAACACATGCTGTGACAAGGAAAACAAAACAGGAAGAGAGCCAGCCGGAGAATATCAGAAACAGAGCAAATAAAACGGGTCTGTGCCTCCTCTCATGAGACTGCATCACAAATACAAAGGAGATGGTAGAATAAGCAACAGTGAAGATTTCTAGCTCTTTTTCCCTCTATATTGTTCTTGAAGAGAAAATCGATGTGGCCAGGCCATTTCTGTGGCGACCAACCTCAGATTCGTCTTTTCATTTCCCAACACTATTAATGTTAGTCATCCACATTGCTCAGTTTAGCCAGTGCGTCATCACCTTCACTTAATTTAGCGCCTATGGTCTATGTTAAATATACAACAAGGGCCCATTGAAGTCAGATTCCTTCACAAGCTGTTTGACAGGGCCAATCCTTTCCATGATGCAGCAGAAACTGCCGTGTGCACAATGAACTCCAGCATTTATTCCACCAGCTATATGTAAGTTCTTGCCTAAGTTAAGTCAAGTCAGGTTTATTTATATAGCACATTTCATGCGACAAGCACATTGAGTGCTTAAAAACAGAAACAAAGGTAAGAGTGACTAACATTTATAAAAACACACCAGATGTGATCAAAGGTGTTAGTTAAACAAGATAAGAGGATATCTTTCTTATCACGGTTAAAAACAGGAGATAATAAAAATAATAATACTAATTCAGTAAACCTAACTAAAAGCTTGTGAGAATAGATATGTTTTAAGTTTGCTTTTAAAAAAAGACTCTGAAGTAGCAGACCGTAGTTCAATTGGTAACGAATTCCAGAGAGTGGGACCATAATGACTGAAAGCCCCAAAACTTGAATTGGAGTTGATTCTGGGTATTGTGAGGAGACCTTTGTTTGATGATCTAAGGGATCTCTCTGGTATGTACTCTGTGAGCATGTCAGAAACGTAGGAGGGACCTAACCGATTAAAACATTTATAAACAATAAGAAGAATCAATTCTTTGTTTTACTGGGAGCCAGTGTAGTGATGATAAAATCGGGGTAATATGGTCAGACCTTTTGATTTTTGTTAGTACCCTAGCAGCTGCATTCTGAATAAGCTGAGTTTGTTTAATGTTTGTTTTCAACAAAGAGGGCATTGCAGTAATCTAGTCTACTAGAAATAAAAGCATGACTAACTTTTGCAATATTTCTCAAGTGATAAAATGCTGTCTTAGATATATAAGAAACGTGCTTGTGAAAGTTGAGGTCGGCATCAAGAACCACACCTAAGTTTTTGACATGATCACATGGTTGAACAGATAAGGGAGTAAGCAGGGATTGAATTTCGTGCCTCAGGGCCTAAGGACCAACAACAAGAATCTCCGTCTTGTCCTGATTAAGCTGTAAGAAATTTTTGCTCATCCAGGAACTGATATCTGAGATGCACTGGATGAGATTGTTCAGAGGGTCATGTTCATTGGCAGAAACCGATATGTATAGCTGTGTATCATCAGCATATGACTGATAAGACACTTTATATTGCTGAATAATGGACCCAAGAGGAAGCGTGTATATATTAAATAAAAGAGGACCTAAAATCGATCCTTGAGGGACACCATATGGAATGCTTATCTTATCTGAATCAAAATTACTGATGGACACAGAGAAAGATCTTCCAGTGAGGTCAGAAGAAAGCCAATTCAGAGGCCTAAACAGCATTCAAGACGCTGAATAAGAATTTCATGATCCACAGTATCGAACGCTATGCTTAGATCAAGAAGTACCAGAACAGAAACTTTATGATTGTCTGTGTTAATTTTAAAGTTCACACCAGAGGGTTACGCTGTGACTGAAATCGCATCTACAGTACATACCCAATATGAGTTCTGTCATTCAAACGTTTGTGTGAATTAACAGTATGTATCATTTTGGATGCACTGAGCTGTTATCAACACGTCACTTTCTGAGAGCCTCCTTGCAGGTTTGAGACGCATAACCATGGTAACCCGTGACAACCTCAGCACTGCTATCATCTGCAATGCCTGACAGCAAGCATGATGAACTTCTTGGTTTTTGGGTTATCTCTGTAGGAGTACTTTGACTGTTAAAACCACAGGCAAACTTGTTGGGTATCTTGCAGGCATCTTTGTTGCCAGATAATGCACAGATTTTAGCTAAATGCTAACATCAGCATGCTAACAAGCTGATATTTAGCAGGTATATATGTGTGCCAAAGTTCAAGTTTCTGAGGTAGTCCAGTCTGGATCAAAGTAGCAGAATGTCCAACCGACATCCCTGGAGCTGCGCCACCAGCATTGCTAACAAAAGCCCAAACCATGTTGTACCCATAACAAAGATCAATACTCATGTAATATGCCCTCCATCTATCTGTAATAATAACCCTACCACAATACTTTAAATAGTGATTCACATGTTGCACATCAGTCAGCAGACTCCTGACCAAAGTTATTCACCTCTACAGAGGTATTTATTACTTGACATTACAGAGCTGCCTTTGACGTTCATAGCTGTCTGCTATGAATGTTGAAGTCTTCCACATTGCATTGAGGGATATTTATGCCGGCATGGTGTCCATAGTTTGCATACTGTGATATTTCAATGGAGACATTATGCAATTCACTAACTATTGGTTTCATATGGAGGTTTTGAACATAGAAACATATCACATACTGTTTTGGCATACTAATGTTGATATGGAATCTTGGACACAGCTGTAGTAAATACAAGTTAGCTTGTGGCTAAATCAGCTACTGAAATTGGTTGCACCATGACTACTTGAGGCTTAACCTAACTACCAGGTATAAAATCATGACTAAGGCAAGTTACCAAGTTTTCTGGCTAGCATGAGCCACTTGGCACCACAGCACATTGTGGTACTGTAAGCTGGTTTGATATTGAAATATCATTTCAATAAGTCATGTCTCTACTGAATTACTTTGTGGCAATATGACAAGAAGTTATTAAAAAATGATGCTGTGTGGCAGATATACTGCTGTTTTATCATTAGTGAGTATAATTCAGTGACATTTTATGATTTACACCTACCCCAAGGTCATCTGTAATATAATTTAGTTATGTTGTAAGTTATCTCTGTGGTGCAACTGCTTTTATTTCAGTTATGCATAAATCAAAACTTCATAATAATTTATGTTATATCTAGTTTGAATATATACACAGCTGGTGCAACAGGCTGCAGAGCCACTAGCTCCTTACACTGCCTCTTTAAAGCGGGAATTTCACACTGTAATGCTGAAAGAGTTGTCTCGTCTTTAAGGTGGCATCAGAGGGAGTAACAGTGCCGAAACAATGTCTGTATAAAGGGACAGCTAGCAGGATGAGATGGTGGGCGGCACGTGTATGACGTTTTTTCGACATGTTATGCCCAAGACGCATTGCAGGAGATTTTAAAAGTAGATGTTAGCAGTTGGCAGCTAACTCAAAGAAGAAGAACAGAGGCCAAAAATGTCCACATATTGGGAAAACAGTGAGGTTTGGGAGCTCCTTACCCTTTAAGTAGAGGATGAGATAAGCCGCTATATAACAGGGACAGTAAATGGCTGTTACTGTCATGTTAATGCCATTCTTATTGTTCATAAAGTGCTGCTGACGAGTGCGTTATATGTCACACTAGAGCTGATGCTGTTGTGTTAAATGTCATGCCTCTTTTGATTCTGCAATGCCGACAGCCAATGCTGTCTAAAATTACACACTGAAGCAGCATGATGCCAACGCTGTCTGGTTCTGTGTAAAAACGCAAAGGTGCAAGGAAGAAGGGACTTCGTAGTGGCTCTATAGCGTCATCTCTGTGTAAAAAGGGCTTCTGTTGGCTGGTCTTTATGTCAGACAGATTACTATGTAATGCCCTAGAATTCACGTCAACTTCAAAATGTATTCCTTGAGAAAAATACATGTTATCTATTTATTCTGTTTTTTTAATCTTGAAAGGGAGTGAAATTGCCACCCAAAACATAAGAGCATTCAGTCTGTTACAGATCTAAAGGTAAACTGAATGTTGCACTTTACAACACCACAACAGCATGGGGAACATGGGGAAACAGCTGGCATAGCTCTGCCTTAAGGTGACAATATCCGCCCACCAGCACTTCTAAAGCTCACTTATCATCATGTTGTTGTTTACTAGATACCAGACTAACTCTTGCCCAGGAGCTTCTTGGAATTGTCACCACAAGGTTGCAAGGCAACCAGCTGAGACTCTGTTGTGTTTCTGTTGTTGTTATTGTTGTTCAAGGTTAAAAAAAAGAGATATAAAAAAAGAGATATAACAGTTATATATTAGAGGTGCTGGCAGTTGGAATTGTTAGCTTTAGAGAGAGCTAGACTGGCTGTTTCCCACTGTTCCCGGTCTTTATGCTAAGCTAAGCTAACCAGCTGTACAGTCTTCTCACTAAAGTCTCTGAAAGAAAGCAAATCTTTTAACAAGTCAAAGTATTCTTTTAATAAAGTATCAAAACGTAGCACATTAAAATCACCTTCTTTGCATGCAGGATGTTAGTAACTACTGATATTTGCTCAATTTGCACCCAAGCAAAAAGAAGCTTCTTCTACCTAGGCATCATTGTGGCCAAACATTATGCAAACCATCTCCTGACAGAGCTCTGTATCATGCCAACCCCAACATGAACCAGCTCACATCTCGCTGCTATTTCTGCATTGTATTCCCACCAGGGTCTCGTCTATGGTTGTGAAATTCTTGGCATATGTAACATGATTGGATAAAGCGACACAGGTGGCAGCCTGACGCTAAATATGCACAAGAGAAAAAAATAAACCAAGGAAGCCCTGCTGCAACCGCTCTTCTTTCAAGCTTAAGCCCCCATTGTTGCCCCTCTATGTGTTTGCGGTTGCTATAGGAACAGACCCAGCTGTGATGAGAGGGCTTAGCCTGGCTGTGTGACTCTGCTTGGCTTTTGCATTCGCCAAATGACAGGGTCAATTATCAGGCTATTTTCTGTTGACACACTAACATTTTCCCTGCTCCCTCTTATTTAAGAGACATGTTGAGAGCAAAAGGAACAGAGGAGGGAAGGACAGGAGTGTTACAGTGGTGAGAAATGTCAGCATCGCACTCTGTGACAGTTCATTTACTCACTTTAGCTCAGACAGCGCTGGACAGATTTGGGAAATGTCTTAAATGGGCGTGATTTGTACACAGTGGGATTGTGTTTGGCAGGAGGGCTGCTGGGAGGAGGCCCAGGGCTCGACAGCGCACAGTGTCGGTGAGGGTGAAGGAGGGTGCATTACACCCATCTGCCAAGATGACTCATAAGCAGTGCAGGGGGCCAAAGCCACAATAGTGCTTCAGAGTTTGGTGTCCGGGTTGTGAAGGATAAACTGCGGCTTTGGGCAGCTCATCCTAAATGTGTACTGCTTTTATTTCAAAACAACCTTGTATCCTCTCTTTAGCTGTTCTCATCTTTCTACCTGTATCAGGGGTTTGCACAATATTCTACATGATCTAAATACAACTTTCCCTTACTGTGAAAAAAAGATAAAAAAAAATACATTTATTCTAAAGGGGCTGACATGGAGGGAAATGCTTTCACCTGATGTATACCCTGCACTGATGACTCATACAGTAACAATGCACCGATACTCAGCCAAATAACAGAATAGCAGCACAGTGTGTGCAGCTGATGTACACTGATTTTTTGAAAAAGAAAACATGACTCAGCTCACTGAGAAGTGTTGTTTCGCTGCTTGGGAGCAGCACCGCAGCAGAATATTAACAAAGCTGGAGAAAGAGCAGGAGAACTTCATTATTATCCTCCATTTTCTAATATTGGGGTGACCTTGGGATAAACTCTGTCTCTTGTGGTATAATGCAACAAACCAGGCCAATATTTTCTTAGTCCTCTTGTTGGTCTTATTTGGGGTTTTGACTTCCTATTCCTGCCTATTTTGGTCAGTTTTGCATTACAAGCATTACATTCTTCAAAAGAGTTTTCCCTGGATATATACTTAATACCAAACAATGACCATCATTGATGGGCTTAAAGGAATGGTTCATCCCGAAATCAGTCCAGAACAGTCCATTGTTTCGGTGTGAGCGCAGAGTGTTGAAGATATCTCCGTAAAAATGTCTGCCTTCTCTCCAATATAATGAAACTAGATGGCACTCAGCTTGTGGTGCTTTGATTTTGGGGTGAACTGTCCTTTTAATGTTATTCTTAATATTAGTATTTCATATAATTACATGTTCAACACGTGATTCAAACTACTTACATGTCTCTTTCTGAGGCCAATTGGGCTATGCTTTAACCCTTAAAGACCTAAAACAATATGGGGTCGCCTGACTTTCCTGTATTTATTTTGATTTTCTAATTCATTCTAGTGGTCACCATCAAGTGCCATACATCATTTTATTCAGGAGAACCCGAAGTTTCATCATTTAAAGTCACAACTTTAAATTTGCTTTGTGTCCTGTCCTTCGTCTGTTTGTATATTGTATAACCCCTAATAAAATCTAAATATTAAAAAAAAAAAAAAAAAACTTTACAGTTGCTTTATCTGATAATGGATAAATTTAAAAGGATTTTTAACAAACTGCAGTATTTTTTTTACTGTGAACACAAACAGAACCTCATGAAGTTTGTTATTTTTATTTAGAAAGTTGGAAAGTGCACATCAATGTTGCAGGTTAGTCGACTAACGGTAATAATCTGAACGCGTCCTTGGTTGTGCATCGACATTTTGCCATCTAGGTCTTACTTTGTGCTCTGTTGTGCAAATCTCTGATTTATGTTTTCATGTGAGCAAATGCACCTTCTTCGTCTCGGTTTCTGATGAAGTCGCCAACCACCACAGCGAAGTTTTGAACCCGTCGGACAACCGGGGGTGGGACTAAGCATTCAAAGTAATGTTGCAGAATGTCATGTAATCACATTCACTACAGAGCTTCTGCATGTCCAAACAAGACATATGTGATACCACTAAGAAGCTGAGATTCTCCATTTTAGGTGACTTTTTAAAGCATGTAGATCGGCTTACCCTCGAAGACGGCTGTCTCGGTCAAGGGTTAACTGAGTAAGAACCAAACCAGAATCACTTGTAACATGATTCGTCTTTTTTTCTTTTTCTTTATTGAGTTGGCTCATCTTAACAAGTGATCTATCAAATGATCAAAATCCCTTTCTACTTCTTTATTTATGTGCCCTGAGCTGATAAAGCAGGAAACTGCAGCTGTAATTAATGGCAGGGTGGCGAGATGAGAAATCACAAAAGTTTGAGCTCTGAATGGGATTAAAATCACTGACCATCGCTAGTAATATTGAAGTCACCCCACTTCCCCTCCAGGAATTCATGAAGCTGCTGGATAATGAGATCATGATCCCCCATAACAGCATGCCAACAAGATCCTTCAGGACATTTTGGATTCACAAACTCCAATAATTGCTCATTATAAACAAATCACATCTACCTTGTTTGTTTGTAAATTCGATACAACCCGCCTAATTGATTTGCTGATTTGCATTATCCTGGAGACAATGGCACTCAATAGCATGCTGTCATAAAGTCGATGCTCTAATTACAGCTTAGACATTTGACTTGTAAATAGCCCAAAGTGTGACTCATCACACATATCTTTCGAGGAGGTTGCTGGGCAACTGGGCTGGTGGTAGGCCTGCAGGGACAAAAAGATGGAAGGAGGCCAAGCTAAGCCTACATTTCATTAACATTTTTAATATTTTTTGATAAGTTGAAAGAAGTTGGATCTGCAGAGAGTTGTTCCCTGGATTAAGAGTTTTAAAGGTTCTGCGAGCATCTTTCAGAGCTTTAACAGAGCAGAAAACCTCTATTTGCCATGTAAAGATGGAGTGGAGTAATGGCGTCCGGAGCAGACAATGAAGTCATGCTACCTTACCATTACCATGTGTGGTTAATTTTGTTAAGATGGTCCTGCTGTGCATGCATGCCAGCCTCTGTGTGTATACCACTGACTAGCTAATCGCTGTTGCATTGCACTGTGCTCATAAAGTGGTTACCACTGATAATGAGACAATATTGTCACAGAAGCAGTGCTCACCCTCTGGTTAACACTGTTAGCTCTGTTGCTGTTATTTAGCACTGTTTATGGAGTTAGCACCATTAGCTGCTAGCTCAGCCACCTCGAAGTCCCTTCAAAGGGATATTAATAAATCCATAGCTGTATCATGAATCCTACGTACTAATTTTAAGTAGGTTTTGAGCATGCATCATGTTCATGGAAATGTGCCAAAATTAAGCACAATAAAGTAAGTCCACTGTAAGTCGTATTGTCTCATTACATGATTAAACAGAGACTTGATACTGGACAGCGTCAACATACATATTACCTAGCAATCATCCTCACATATCTGTATATGACAAAACTACAAATAAAATAGGAAATTATTAGTTTAACTGAATAGTTAAATTATAGTTTTTTTTATAGTCTGTGTAGAATAACCATATCATTTTCTTATAGACTGATACTATTTTACAAAAACAGAAAACCACGATGGAGATGGGTTTGCCTATTTGAGGGCATTTTTGATCTAACTTGAGTTCTTCTTTGAACACGGGCATATTTCCAGGACGCAAATGGGCCCCTCCACCCCACAGGCCCCAGTGCAACCGCACTGCCTGCATTGTCTATATTTATGCCCCTGCAGCCCACTGAATATGCATAGTAGAGCTTTTCCCACTGGCTCTGCCCACGAGTTTCCGTTCGGCTCATACATTGTGTGTTGATGTTACAGATTTTTAAATCGTTTTTTTCTCAGTTTGAGAAAAGTTTTACAAATATTAAACCTCAATGGACAAAAACTTTGCATTGCAAGAGTCATAACTGACCTTGTTTGCAGCTCAAGGTATCCTGTCAACATTTTTACAGACTCTTTTATGATGGTGGTCAGCGATGTCTCAGCTCTTGCCTTCACCTCACATCTACTGTGCAGGGGATTGGATGACCCCTAATTTTAGCCCGGGGTTTGTCAGCCACTGGACAGATTGGATTTCAGGCAAAGGGGAGGCAACAGTAATTAGCTGGGGAGATAATAAGGGATATCATCAAATTTTCTGCTTCATTTGATATTTTATTTCCCTAAAGTCAGTGTGTGTGCAGCCACTGATGGTGATAATTTGAACTCAAGCTCAGGCATATAAACACAGGGGAGGAAAATTAACTGGGTATCTAAAAACATCATAAAGGTGATCAATGTTCGTGATATATATGTTCGTTGAAGTTACTAACTTGGTCTGGAAGTCTGGAAAAGAGTATATAAATTAAACCTCGCCAAGTCTGATTCCATGTGCAAATATTTCACACACTACACCTCATAAACACGCTCTGATTCTGGTTACTAGTGCTGCCACCACAACCACTGTTACTGTTAATTTCTTTGTCCCATAAAACTTTGCAATGTCTTGATATTAGAACCTGAAACTAACTTTTTTTCCTTAATTAAATAATGGTGAGAACTGATACCAACACACAGTGGGTGAAAATGTGCAGTGGGTGAAAATGTGCAATGGAAAAAAAAAATGTTTCCAGCTGCAGCTTTGTGATTCATCAGTGTATTAATGTGAGTGTTGCTGATTCAAATCTTTCTTTCTTTAGAATCACATTTCGTGTCCATTCAATAGTTGTTGAGAGTCTTTCAAAACCACACAGCAGCCACTGGTACAGGCTCACCAAAGGAAGTTGGCTTTGTCCTCTGGAAATTATGAATATCTGTCAAAAATGTCTTTGTGATCCTTCCAAAAGTTGTTGAGACTTTTCAGTCTGGACTAAAGTGGTGAACTGGCCGACCAACACTAGCATCCACACACCCATGCTGCTAGCATTGTGAAAAACATTAATATTATTCTTGTTACCTGCAAACACATTCTCGCTCTGACGCTTGGTCATTAGTCCTACGACTTAATTGTGGGTTATTGCCTCCATGAGACTGGCTGTATTAAAATCTTTTAATAGTGGTTTTACTTCACAACAGTGACAAACAATGCCGAGGCTTAGGGCGAACACTATCATTACCTGGCTGTCTTGATTTGCGTGTGGTTGCCACAAGGGAAGTTAAAGAAGGAGGGGCAGGGGCTTGAATGACTGCTGTTGTTGGGCAAACAGCAGTGGCATAGGTTAACTTTTGGTTTCACAAGAGACACAAACAGCCGTCTCCTAGGTAAAAGTCCACAGTTTGTTCCACCCATCTTTCGCCCCTCCCGCATAACATGCAGACCATCTTGCTCTTCATACTACAGCAGTTGCTCTGTCAAAAAATGCCATCGCACAGTGAGTCTCATACTGCTGCTAAAGAGTGCCTTGGTGCGTTGGTGTCTGACACCAAGGGCCACTGACCAAGCATCGGTATTTGATGACTTTGGAGAGAGGTCAGTTGGACCTGCCATCTAAAGATGAATATTCTACTGTTCAAAATCAAATCAACATGCCAAATTTGATTGTAAAGGTAAGACACTTCCATTTAATACAACCTGGATACAAAATAGAGGCGACTGTGACAGTAATGACATGATATCTGGAGAATTACACATTTGAGTCAATACATGAATCAGTGACATCTTGACTGACACTTCCAGGTTAATCTTTCAGTGACAGGCAGAGTGTGTGTGTGTGTTTATGTGTGTGTGACAGCATGTGGACCGGCTGATGGATTCTGTGACCCTGTAATCCTCCACTGCCAATCCTCTGTCACTACACAGATGGATGAACAGACTGGGAATGTACCAGTGAATGAATGGGTGCAGGCTGATGGCTACCTTTGAGAGGTCTGTTGTCTGTCTGAAGGGGAGTAGCAGTCACTGTTAAAGTCGGTGCTTGTCTGAGTGACTTGTACCTTTTCTTGACAGTCATTTAGCGAAAAGCCAGAGGTCAGCTGAACAGACATACTCAGATATAATTATTTCTATACTGGGTGCTGAAACAGATGAGCACATATACGTGACTTCCAGGATCATATAGCGTGGATGCAATTACTGCAGACAAAGTGACAGCCTGCTGACCAGCTGACTCTCTAATCTGCAGTAGGGGGAATAACGTACAAAATATTGAGCCCACGTTACTTTAGAACAGTGACGTCTACCCTCCACCACATGACAGGGGCCCGCATGCTTTTAGATCATTCATGTTAGCAAGCAAAATGTTTTTTATAAAGCACTATTTAACATACAGTAAACGCAGCAGATTGGACATGCAGAACACACCCATGTTTTATTAAATATGTTCCCCAAAATGCTGCACTAAATAGGAAAAGAAGCCTAGAAAACAAAATGAACAAAATAGTCACTCATCATGTTTTCATTTTGTCTCTTGCAAATTAGGGTCCAATTGTGACACTTTCTAGTGTGAAATGTTTTTGTTTTTATCAGCACACATGCAGCTGCATTAAAACTAGGCCTAAAACTTTTACATACACATGGGGAGTCACAAATAACTAAATGAATATGCAATAGAGACATCTTTAATGAAGCTGAGCAGCATCACCCAGGGTCCAAAAGCACCGAAAGCCCACTCCCAAAACTAAAAAAGTGCTGCCCTCTGCTGGCTGAACAGAGCAGAGGGTATTTATGAAGCCTTCTGTAATGTCTGAACAATATTTCACACAAAGAGAGTGTTATCATCATTACCAGAATATGTGAAGGACGCCAAATGTTAAAAAATACTGTCATTCACTGATTAAAGGAGTACTGGTGAGTTCAAGGGCCAGACTTGGGGGAACAAATGAGAAAAGGGAGATTTTTTTTATCTTTTTCATTTGCATTTAGAAAATAAAGTCTTAATGTCAAGAAAAAGGTTAAATAGTGTCAGGCATAAAAAGAAATGACAGGGGGAAGTTTTTTTTGTCTCTTGCACTTTGAGAATAAGGTTGAAATCTGTCTTGTATCTTCTATCTGATACATCATGTCCTCTCTATATTGCACGCAGGTATAACTATGGATACTCTCACATCTGTCCATTACCAGCTATTTCAGTTTGCATGAATGCAGCCACCTCTTCCAAGTTTACAGTTACTACTGAACAGATGCAGTTTTTGGCACCATCTTTTCAAAGTCCCAATACTTATACTACAGTGTGTTTATGCACTAAAAATAAATAATTTCCTTGTTACCAAAACTGACTCTGAAGTGCAATTTCACAAATTCATTTACATAAAGCATTTTGTAGAGGCAGCCATATGAGCTAATGCCCTTCAATTATTTATTCTTAAAAGTTCGACTCTGATGTTGAAATGTTGAGATTATTCTCTTATTCTGAAACTTTATTTCAAACATTTTGACTTCTCAACATTTCATCTTTGTTACTGACATTTCGACTGTGTTGAAATTTTGACTTTATTCTCGACATTATTCTCGACATTTTGACTTTATTCTCGACATTTCAACTGCGTTAATATTTTAACTTTTTTCTTTAAGTTTTGACTGCATTGACATTTTGACTTTGTTCTCAACATTTTGACTTTATTCTTGACATTTCCACTGCATTGACATTTTGACTTTGTTCTCAACATTTTGACTTTATTCTCGACATTTCCACTGCATTGACATTTTGACTTTGTTCTCAACATTTTGACTTTATTCGCGAAATTTCTACTGTGTTGATATTTTGACTTTTTTCTTGAAATTTTGACTGCATTGACATTTTGAATTTATTCTCAACATTTCAACTTTATTCTTGACATTTTAACTGCATTGACATTTTGACCTTATTTTCAATATTTCAACTGCGTTGACATTTTGCCTTAATTCTTGAAATGTTTACTGCATTGACATTTTGACATCATTCTCAACATTTCGACTTTGTTCTCGACATTCCGACTGTGTTGACATTTTGACTTTATTCTCCAAATTTCAACTGCACTGACATTTTGACTTTAGCCTCATTAGCTCTGCTTTGTTCTTGACATTTTGACTTTATTCTCTGCATTTCGACTGTGTTGACATTTTGACTTTATTGTTAACATTCCAACTTTATTCTCAACATTGACATCGACAGTGTGATTCTTTTCTCGACATTTTAACTTTATTCTTAACAATTCAACTTCATTGAAACTTCGACTTAATTCTCTGCCTTTCTTCTGTATTCTTGACATGTCATCTTTATTCTCAAAATGGAAAACAAAACAGGCCTACTCTGATTTATTTTTTCTCATGCCTGGTCATAATACTCTTACGTAAAAGGACAGCGACACTGTGTTGAAAGAAAACACAAGAAAGGCCCATAAAAATAAATACAATTTAAATAGAATATACACAAACTGCCGTATCCTTGTTCACAGGATTATTTTTGCTCGTGTTGTTTTTTGTATGCCTGAATCAACTCCCATAACAGTGACTGAAGCAGTACAAACAGTGGAATAAGTGACTAAAAAAGAAAAAATCCATATTAGGAAGAAGCCATGTGGGTCTGGAGTTTGATGACATAATTTGTGGGAAAAGCAAAGTCTTTGTGCTTCACTTCTAATCAAACATTATTATAATCTGCCAGAGTTGTTGTCTGCGGGTGTTTATCTGTGTATATATGTTTTGGATGAAGCAGAGAGGATCACATTGTCAGGATGTTGGGGCTTGTAGGTGATTTGTCTTCACCCCTGGTGGCCCTTGTGGCGACAGATCATTTCAAGTATTCACACCTTCCTACCATCAGATCTGTCTGGAGCTGCTCTGTCATGTTGGGCACACAGGACACTTCAGAGGGGGCGGAAGGGGAGTGGGAACAGAGGATCAGATTTTAAAACAGGGTAAAATATGTGGCCTAATTACAGACCCTTTTTGGTGAAAATAAAAATGGTATCAGACACAGTTATAATAGTAAAAGCTTCATCTTCAAATTTGCTTATTTAAACATTTTATTTCTGCAGGTATATATTAGATCTCTGTAAGTTCAGGATTTTTTTTTCCTTAATTTATCTTCTAGGTAATTTTTCAACACAACTCAATCACATATATAAAACAAATAATACATAAAAATAACAAATCATTACTTCTGAAGCAGTGAGAAAGCAAAGCCATTTTATGCCCACCAAAAGGGTGTAGGCTGAAGCCTTAGCTTATTACATCTATCCATTTTACAATAATTATTTAGTACAATTCCCATTAGATTTATACACTGAAAATGAAGCAAAGAAACAATACAAAGAAAACCAAAAAATTATAAATACACTTCGTGTCATATATTTTATACAAAATGTCATATACATTTTCATTTCCTTTTCAAAGCTAATTCACAAATTAACTCTTAAACTAAACATCTTTGTTTTGTATTTATTCTAATCCGTCTCTCTAATTTGGAACATCTTCTGGATACACACTGGCAGCATCTTATCTTTTACTTAATATATTAGTTGCACAGTTTCAGTCCACCAAATCTCTAAACTTAAGATCATGTGAGTTTAAAAATAATTTTCCGGTTTGTTCATGATACTCAGCTCTGCTTTCAGTTTCATAGGTCTCCTCAGTTGCATAAAAAAGAGATTTGTGTGAGAAAAGAAAGGCAAGATGTTTTTCTCATGTTTTCCTCTAAGATTTATATAGAAAGCAGAATGTGACCAAATAGTAATAGCGAGATACAGTCATGAGGAAACAGATGGAGCTAACTTTAGTAGCTAAATGCTCCAGTATGTTCACCAGCTATTTGCTAACTATGTCTGTCTGCAATCAAGTTGCCAGAATATATGCAGGCATTGTACAACTGTGCAAATCTTGGATATGTATCATTATTATATGGCCGATATGTTGAAAAGTTACATTTCTTTGTTTCAACAACACCGTGGTAATGTTTAGCCACAAAAACCACTCGGTTACTCTTAAGAAAAGATCATGTTTTGGCTTAAAATACCCAGTTTTGGTGTCACAATCACTGCAGGAAATGCTGCAATGTCGCAAAAAAAACCTCCCAGTTTAGAGGCACAATTACCACTGAATATGTGGCAAGATGTCGATAAAAAACACCCAGCTTTGGTGGTTAAATGCCCGCTAGAAATGCTGTGATATGTTGCTAAAAAACATCTGGTTTCAGAGGCACAATCACAGCAGGAAATACTGTGATGTGTTGTTGAAAATTACCTAGTTTTCAAGGCATAATTGCTCTGGAAATGCAGTTATATGTCACAGAAAAACACCCAGCTTTGGTGGTTAACTCACCGCTAGAAATGCTGTGATATGTTGCTAAAAACACACTGGTGGCACAATTGCTGTCGGAAATGCCACAATGTGTAACTAAAAAACAAGTGCATGTGTTGTTGTTGGTCTCGAAAGGGCTGCTTTCTGTGATTTGGTGCAAAGCAGGTCATCTACACGGGGTTTGCTGGAGCTGAAAACAGCTGCCTGGTTTATGAGAAGTGACAATCACCTTTTGGTTTGTCACTCGGAGTGCCTCCTTTCACATTATATACAGTTGTTCTTTACATTGTTAAAATAAAAATATTGATAAGTGCAGCTTTAGAGTATCCTACCAAACATTGCAAAGTCATGTCACCATCTGAGACCCAGCAGCCAGCCTGACCCTGAACTTCATGACCCTTCACATGTGGTGTTATCTGTATGATATTACTCCCGCCCAGCAGCTCCTGGCCAACTCAAACCCCATCAGCCCTCAGCACTTCTCTCTCTCATAATCACCTGCTCCAAAACAGACAAGGTTACAGTCTAATGACACTGAGATTGGAGCACCTGCCAAGGCTCGAAAGTCAATACAGGATATTAAATACATTGGGCATGTTCAGGACATGTATTGAGGCTGACATGGGAGTCCAGCAGGGCTATATATAGAGTCAAAGAGCAGCAGTAAGAGAATGAGGTTCACTTCATGTGCGTCATGTTCTGTTGCACTGATGTTTGAATCCAAACAGAATTACTGGCCCCATTAAAAAGTCATTTGGTCTCAGTTCTGGTTGAGAGGTTGCTCAACTTCTGTACTGCTGTCTGTTTTTGTTTTCACCAGCTTGACCTTGTTAAATGTGAAGACCTTGGCACAAGGTAAATCACTAATATACAGCGAAGGACTACACAATTACAGATGTTACCCATGCACGCACGCACGCACACACACACACACACACACACACACACACACACACACACACACACACACTGTAAAACGCAGCATTTAGAGCCAGCCATGAGATCATGAGAAAGACATTCTCATGGCAACACTGTTGCTCAAAGCAGACAAACAACCAGACTGTGTGTGTGTGTGTGTGTGTGTGTGTGTGTGCTTTTGCACATTCAGTACAGTGACTGGGACTAAAGCTTGGCCACGTTTCATGGTTTAACATCAGACTTGGCTCTGCTCCCGGACTGAAAACTCCTTCAAATGTAAACCCAGCGGAGGAAGCATGAGTCCCCATCCATGCTGTGTCTTTCCTCCTTCATTTCCAGAGGACTTATCTCCTCCACTGTCCTTACAGTCAACAGCTTTGTGTCATGTTACCTGGATGAGCTAAGAGATCGTGAGCAGATTCCTTAGTTTGTTTTGGCTCAGAGTCTGGCTGTGTTTGTCCTGAACTTCTTCTGAAATTCTCTGTTAGGTTTGCTCCTACATGCAGCAGGTTTAATTCATAAGTTGATTCAGTTTAATTTATGTAGCTCAAAATGACAAATTTGTATGAGAGGGCTTTGCAATCTGCTCCACAAAAGACATTAGGGCTCCAAATGTTTTCAAATTTTTCTTTGACTGGTCTGTAAAATGTCAGAAAATAGCCTCACAGCCCAAAGTGATGTCTCCTTGTTTTTTCTGAGCTGAGATGGACATTTATACAAAGTAGACGGTAGTAGCTGCTGCAGAACTACAGTATGGAAACTCAAAAGCCCCTGTCCACTCAGATGGGTGCTCTCCTTGTAGCTGCTGCTGCACTTGGATGTTTGAGATTCAACGAGCAGGGTTAGCTCCCACTTCACATGTTGAAGGTTCAAGCTTTAATGGCAATGTGGCGCCCCCTGGTGAAATACAGATGCTCTTCTAAAGCAAGAGAGAACTAAATATTAAACAATACCCATTCATATGCACAGGATACACGTAGGATCCTGGGACAACTGCTCACATGGAAGAAGAAATGCTTTGTACACCACTGAGATTTATTGTCACTGCTTCACTTCCAGCAGGAAGATTTCCCTTGACATTGATCAGACTTACAAACGCACAGTGGAGCTGCACTGTTACTGAATATGATCCCTGAGACATGCTTGTAAGGGAAATGTGCTAAGCTGACACTGTTACAGTTTCTGGCCAGTCCAAAGATTTCCTAGAATTGCATCATCTAGCAGAGAGGAGGCTGTGATGCCTTTTTCACCAGACAGACATTTTAACAGCCATAAGCCCTGCAGCAGCGACTCACTGTCATACACATCCTCCAGCTCTGAATAACAGCGTGGCTACATCTGAGCTGAAACATCTCTGTTTGTCTGCCTGACCGTGACTGAGGACGACTTCAGTGCAGAGAAATTCCCAAATCACTTCTCTTGTTGCTTTACGGTCCAGCAGGAAACATCTCCGACGGTTTTATGGCACCTCATCCAACCTCGAGGCCTGAAGGCTGATCGCTTCCTGTTGCTGTGGCAACCCCCGCACTGTTTGTAAACATTTCACTCCTTTTTTTTTTTTTTTTGGCTAGATGATGGAAACCCCTCCGGCATGGCATGCTACTTTCTGACAGTCCCTCTCTGGGTGCTGTTGGTATTACTGATGCATTTAATACTGTTTAATAACATTTTAAGTGGAGCTTTACAAAGAGAACTATATTTATATTTTACAATGGAAAAACTGGCCTCAACAACACCTTCCTCTGAAGTATTCACCTAAAACATTTTATTACCACTTAATAGTATTATTGAAACCATTCACACAATATTTGTCTGTCTGTGCAGCATTAAGACATCAAGGTGCTGCTATATTTATTGGTTGGCTTATCTGTTGTATTAATGGGCTCTGAGGGCTAACTGTCTTAAAGGGCAACTCTGGTATTCTGCAACCTGGTCTCTATTTTCCCATGTTTTTTGTCCGAGTTACTCGTGGGAACAACAAATTTTAAAAGCAGTCCAGTATTCGGAGAGAGTCAGCAGCCAGCAGAAGCGAAACAATCAACAGGGTAACCAATCAAGGCAGGTGTGCCCCGTCAATTAACGTCTATCGAAAGTGCTTATTTGCCACCAACAATCTGATTGTTATTATGGGGGTCTGACAAGATTATGGAAAGGACCCTGTAAAGAAATGAAGCTTTTTTTCTGCACCTTTAGCTTGTTCTGGTCTGTTTTGTGTCCAAGTCTCTCAAACAATGCGTAATGCAACTGCAGTTGGTTCGGATCGAGGTCAGAACACCTTCTCACTACAACCAAATAGCAAACCACATCTGATTGATACCACCTCTTCAAGAAGGTCTCGGTCCACTTGTTCTGATGCGCACCTGAGTGTGATTGCTGTGTTCACACGTGCCCAAATGAACCGCACTTAGGGGGCAAACAAACTTGAGTTCGATTGAACCGAACCAAACAGGGCAGGTGTGAAAGCACCCTTACTCTTATCTAAAAGATTTTAAGGTCATGGCTGCATATTTAGCTGATTTCAACAATGTGACAAAGTCCACTATATTTCAGATTTAGACTTCTACAAATCAGATCGGAACAAGCAAAAGGTACACTAAAACATTTTATTTCTCTGTGGGGTCCTTTCTGTAAAGTTGTCAGACACTCATAATCATAATTAGAGCCTGTCAGTGGCAAAAGCAAGCACTTTTAATGGTCATAAACTGATTGGGCACCATGCCCCAAGTGCTGACATTGTAGCTTGTTTTGCCGCAGGCGTCTGCAGCAGCACTCTTGCTCAATATCGGACCCATTTCAAAAACAGGTCCCATTAGTCACCTAGACACAAAACATGGGACAACAGGGACAGGTTGAAAATAAAGAACTTTTCTGTAACTGTCATATGTAGCTGTAAATGCAAACCAGTCTGCACGAACAACACTTTTGCACTATAAAAACAAGATGATGTACGATATAAACTCTTTTTCACATTCTTATCAAGCATATTTCAAGATGTTTTCACTCTGTCCTGCCAAATAAATTTGAACCTTCCACTGAGCCAAAAGGAAAAGTGGTGATTTTGGATCTCAGAGCATCCTGACCTCCTCTGGCTCTGTAAGCTTGTAGTTTAATCATCACTGACATTGAATTTTACTTGCTGTTATTTCTCTCTTTCTTTTGCTCTTTCAGTGTGTGGCCTTGCAGACATGCAAAGACATGAATACGACTGTGAATAATGATGTGCATGGATGGAATGTGTAAAAAATAATGGATGTATAATTGATTTTGTGAGTAACTCATGTAAGCATGTGTGGTACATTTACTGCAAAGGACAGTACGGATTTGTAACAGACATTAGCTATCAATGCATGCAAACGGAACCTGGATCTGAACTTTTACTGCCAGTGGAATGATAACAACAAAGAGTGAAATATTGTCGACCACCAGAAAACGGATATTTGATTACACAGTCCAGCACATGAAGCAACCTCACATTCATCACACCTGACCAGGACGTTTAAGAGTGTGAAAAACGAGCGACATCTGATCTGATTTTACACGGATCAGACTCCTACTGTACAGTAACCTCTGATACTAATGCATGACTTTGCAGTGCTGCTCTGATTGAATACATGCTGGGATAAAAACAAGCGTTTTAAACCTGATTCGCCATACCTTCGTCTCTCCTCCACATGATCAATTTTTCATGGGCCACAAGCAGATTGTGTGGGTTATTGGCAGAGACAGACTGCTGCTGTAGCTGCAAAATAATTTACTGAATCTAAAAAGACCACAGCAGCATAACATCTCTGGTAGCTCAGTTTAAAACCTGTTGTTTCCCCAGACAGATTTTCATAAAGTACCAGCTTCAGAGCTTCAAGATTGATGTCACTCTTGTGTTGCAGCTGGTTAATTATTAGCTTAGCACAAAAAGAGGGGAAACAGCTAGCCTATGTCTGTGAAAAAGTAACAAACTCAGCCCCTCTTAAGCTTCGAAAAGAACCAGTTCATATGACACATTGCCAATTTTATGGGGACTGCCCATTGTTGCAACAGCCCAAAATTCCACCACACCGTTAGTCAGAGAAATGTTCCATTAACAGAATGCTATCCCAAAAAACAAATGCCCATTGCCGTGCAGGCCTGTTTCTCCAATAATACACACTCCTTGCAGTTAGAACAACCCCATCTTCAAAAAAAAAGTTTGCATGTTCAGTTTCTGTAAACCACGGATACTTTACATTTGTACATTGTTTTGTAGTGGATAAGTTAAAGCTTTACGTTCCTCAACAATGCTGTGGTGTGTGTGTTGTTATGTTTAGGCACAAATCCATTTGGTTATGTTTTGGCTTAAAATACTAGAGTTTGGTGGCAGAAAAGCCGCTGGAAAAGATGGCTTGGAAAAACACCAGTGGCTCAAATGCTGCTGGGAAACACCACGAAAAGTTGATGAAAACATCTGGGATCAGTGCCTCAAAAGACGCTGAGAGATGCAGCAAAGAGTCAGTAAAAACACCCAGGATCAGTGGCTTAAGAGACACTGTGAAACACTGATAGGTTCGGTAAAAACACCTGGGATTCAATGGTTTAATTGTCAGATCAGTGGCTTGAATGCCGCTGAGAAAGCCACTGTGAAGAGTTGGTAAAAACACCCGGATAAGTGTCTGTAAAAGACGCTGAGAAACGTAGTGAAGGATCACTAAAAACGCTTGGGATAATGGCCTCAAAAGATGCTCAGAAACATTGCAAAGGGTTGGTTTAAACACCTGGGAAAAGTGGCTTAAACACTGCTGAAAAATGATGCAAAGAGTGGGTAAAATCACCCAGGATCAGTGCCTTAAATGACGCTCAGAAACCCTGGAAAGATTTGGTAAAAACACCCAGGATCAGTGGCTCAAAAGATGCTAAGAAACGCTGCAAAGGGTCAGTAAAAACACATGGGGGTTAGTGGCTTTAATGTCCCTGGGAAATGCTGCAAAGGGTCCCTTAAAACACCCAGGATCAGTGGCTCAAACACAGCTAAGAAACGCTGCATAGCATTGGTAAAAACACCTGATATTGGGGCTCTAATGTTGCTGAGAAACGTCATGAATGGTTGGTAAAAACACCTGGGATTGGTGGCTCAAACATGGCTGGGGAAACTGAAACTAACTGCAGGGACAGTGTATTTTTTTGGAAGAACATGACATGGGCAATGGGCGTTTGTTTTTGGGATAATGGGCTTTTGATCCAATGAGATATTTTACTAACTGATGGGACTTGGAAATTTTGGGCTGTCAGACCATGGCATGGCACTGATTGTGTCACCTTTTGGTCTTTGAGTCAGGCTAGCTTTTTCCCTGTTTCTTAATCTTTGTGCTAGGCTAACCTTTTGCTGGCGATTGCTTCATATTTACCGTACTGACACAAGAGTGTTGTTACACTTTTGGAAGTAAAGCAAAAAGCTTATTTGCCAAACTATTCCTTAATTTTAGACACAACATGTGAAGAGCCAGTAATTTTCTCAGCAGAACTGCTTCATTCTAACCTCAGACAAATATGCTAGGACACTAAGTGTTACCATCTTTTGTATACTTCTGCACAGATGCAAAAGAAAAGGCATAAACTAGCTAATCCTACTGCTCGTTGTTGGAGAAACAATATCGTGCATGTCTGAGTCTATCCGAGTGGGATTTGAAAAGGTTTTACACGTTACATAATCGTCTCAAGCCACCTGAAAGCATTTAATCCTCATACGTGAATTCAAACACCACAGCCCCCTCTTGAAATTATTGCAAGTGGTGATTTAGTGTACACTTTGTATACAGTAAGTTGCATACAGAGCCTCCCAAGGATATACTGCAGCTCCTCCATCTTTCCCTCCCCTCTCCTCCCTTTCTCTGCTGTCTTTTGATCTGCATTTCTCTCCCCCTCAATCATATTGACAGCAGCATGATGTCAGGCTGCAGGAATTCACTCTGTAATTTGTGTGTGTCTGTGCAGCAGTGGGTGTGTACATGCAATGCATATGTTCTGTTAGTGTCTGTGCACACAGGCTTCTGTTTGCATGTGTGAAGTATGTGTGTGTGTGTGTGTGTGTGTGTCTGAGAAAAGAGAGGTGTATTTTTTTTGTAGCACACCTGCTTCCTCACCTTTCACCCTCCTGACTTTAACGGCCCTCCCTCTGCTTTACGTCCAGCTCACATGAAAAGTGAAGTCATCACTAAAAAACCTTCTTGTTCTAGATTTCAGAGACAGCAACAGCTGAGAGTGTACTCAAAGGTATATTGACAAAGTTTGTGTAACATCTGGGAAAAGCTTTTTATGTGTGTGTGGCAGGGGTGTGGTGCTGCTTTAGATTGTGAGTCCCAACAGTTGCAGAAAAGATCCAGAATCATAAACCCCCCAAAATAATAAGCTTAATCGCTTTCTAAAGTGTTCAGATGTGTGATAAAATTACTTGATGGTCATTATGGACGGACTCTATGGGGGTTTATGAGTTAGCGACTGGCTGGCAAGCTGGCTTGGTGAGTTCATTGCTTAAATACTCAGGCCTTGAATGAATGAGCCTTTTGACCTGGTAGCTAGTCAGCGAAACCTTGGTGGTCTCGGCTAGACAAGCTCAAACTGCCAACTGTTTCCAGTAACAGCTTTGCTTTTGGCTTCGGACATTGTCCTTACTGCTAAATGAGAGCACAAGGTAATGGAAGGGCCTCAAGGAAGCAGGAAAAAAAAAGAGAAATTATGAATGAATAAGCTGTTTTTATATTAATATTGCTAATTTTGAGTGTGGCTGTAGGGATGGCAGTGCTCCACTGCCTCTGTGAAATATTTTGACAACTAGTTAATGGATTGTCATGAAAGTCTGTACAGACATTGATGGTGACCAGAGGATGACTCACAAGAAGTCTGGAAATCCTCTGACTTTTAATCTGAGCCATAAACAGGACCAAATTTTAATAAGTCCAACACTGCGACTGAAATCTCATACTGTGCACTACATACCCAAAATGTAATGACCTTTAATTCACCAACACATGGCTTAATTCTAGAATACCAGACAGCGTTCAACCAGGTGACTCTTTTTATGTATTTAAAAACTAACACAACAGAGGATGTGGTGAGAGAAGTGGAGAAAACGAGGATGGTGAATGACTGCTGTGACAGTGGGAATGTGAGTTGATGTCCTAGTCCTGCTCACCCTGCACCACAAGGGGAATAGCCATTCTGGATCACTATATGCCATTCGTAGCCAGCTGCAGAACGGAGTCACTGCCCATGTCTGGGAGGAGCAACCATGTGGCCATCTTGTTGAGGTTGAGATATGTGAACAAACTACGACCCATACCGCCAGTGACATGAGAGACAGAGCCAGTCAGAGCCGAGAGCATGTTCCAGGACACCACCATTGATGTCAAGGATGACATCAATGAATTCAATGAGTCTGTGGTGCATTTAACTGTACCCAAAACTACAGTTAAATCATCACACAACCAGAAATCACCGATTACTAGAACCATCTGGAAACACAGACACAGTTATAAAGCAGCAGCCTACAATGTAAGAAGAGGCAAAAAAAGCAGTGCACAGGTTGAAGGTACTGACAGAATCTTACTTCACTGGAGTTTTATCTTGACTTCATGTGACATATAAATGACTGACTAATTATAAATGTTTAAAAAAATCTGTCATTAATTTGATTTTCCTTTAAGTGTAATCTTTGTTTTTCTAAAAATGACCATTATTTTGAAAAATCACATTCTCATTTGAGAGATTATGAGTATCAGCATTGTTAGAATTGTAACAAAAAGTGTCAGTATCATACTGTATTAAGAAAGTTCAGTATCACTGTCCCTCGTGAGTGTGTGTCCACGTGCTGCAACCGTGATCCTCTAGAAAAGCTATTGTGTGCACACATGGTATACATTTATATATAAACGTATGCATACCTGAAAAGAAAAGTCATAGACTGTTAAACCTAAAAAATACATTCATTAATCCTTCCTCTGTGTATTATCGTGCCGCTGCTTGAATGATTCTTTTCACTGTGTTGCCTTCATTGCCAAAACCGAGCCAAGCAGCCAAGTCCCTTGTATAAGATCTGAGCACCTGTTGATCATAACATCACCTTCTGGCACTGATCCCCCACTTGCAAAATGAAAACTGATTGGAGTTTATTCAAGCTGCTCTGACAGCAACACCTGACACTGGCTGGATGGGATTAGTAAGAGGACAAAGCACGGTTATGTCATCTCTGGGCAGTTTTACACATGTCACACACCCGTTCATTCATGCTGTTATTGTCAATGAGTACTATAACAGATGGAGCTGGTGATGTATTATTATTGCGTTAGACACACAGGTACAAACATGATAATATCGGATGACACATGGGCAATATTGTGACCTCGTGAGAAATATTAAACTGTGTAAGATTTCCAACTAAAAAGATCTTCCCAGATATGTTTCCCTCCAAATATTCAGTCATTGGTTTTGTCACAGAGCCTCAGAAAGAAATAAATATGTTCGCCATCATGAGTAGTTCTGATTTAATCTGCTAAATGTGCGCTATCAGGCTCTGCCAGGGTTATCTGAGGTCTCACATCACAGATGGTGGCTAATTAACTAAAATCTTGGCAGGTTTCTCTTCACGCCTTCTCCTCGCTGACGACACAGACAACACAACACGGTCATGGAGAAAATATGTGCGCACACAGCGTACACAAGCGTTTTAAGAGCCAGTATTTATGCCTCCTCTGGCGAAGGGAGGCCCATTGGAAATTTCCAAACAGCATCTTTTCTTTTCTTTTTTTTTTTTTTCAAAACATGCTATCATTTGGCCCCTGCTTTATAAAGTCCATTTACATCTTGTGTTTGTTTAGATTTGGACTGTGGTGCTGTAAATGTGATGGTTTTATCAAATCTACTGGAGGTCAATCCACTTAAAGGTGCAGTGTGTAGGATTTAGGAGGATATATTGGCAGAAATGGAATATAATCTAATGTTTTCTTTAGCGTATAACAGGGGTCCAGACTACAACCATGTGTGATCCGCAAATTTGAAGTAGGTCAATGTGTGTGAGAGGTGGAATGTCCGGAAGTGAGTGATTAGTTACCTGCAAGGGACACATCATCTACATTCATCAATGTTTCTAGCTGTGGTCGCGTCCAACATCAAGGATGGTGAAACGAATTCTAGTCAAGTTCTTAACCCCTGTGTCAGAGCCAGACCCTGCACAGCGAAAAATATAGACTCAAAGGAAACCATACAGAAAAAGCCCAATCTACACTTTGGACAGGAAAGGCTTAATGAATTTACATGGCTCAGGTAAAACAAAAAAAATAATACAATGAACGGTGTGTTCTGCGTTAGATATGGCCCCAAATATGCAGGGAAAATTAATGCACAATTCAAACATGATACACTTATGTCACACAATAATAGCTTAAGACAAAATCTGCCGAGACAGGTTTATAAATGAAACAGAATTCTCACTTCCAGCAGCCTTTCTCAGGCAGAAAGCTACAATACAATCTGCAGGGGAGGCTGAAATGATTAAAATTCAAACACACACTGAACTTTTGAAAAAGAACGGCATAAATGTTAACCCCACATAAAGCAATGACACTGCATATACGCAGTTCAGGAGCTGGTTGTGCATTACACATGATAAAATTGAATGTAGTAATACAGTAACAGTAATACAGTTAAAAAGAATGTGAATAATTGCATTGCAGGACTGTTAAAGAGTGACCCTAAGTTGGACAAAGCAAACATTGGCTCTAGACAAGGATTTCTTCAGTGTGAAACCACTTTGTTTTGTGTTTTTACCAGTTTAAATGACTGACATTTGTTTTGGAGAGAAAGATACCCCTGCCGATAATTTGGCTCTTCGTAGATCTGGAGTTATCAGAGAAAAAAGTGAGCACACATGAATAGGTGCTGGGCAAGCAGCCTGTCCACAACAAGCCAAACAGCATAGGAGAAACACTGATTTTTCACGTCAAACTGCTTTATTCAGTGTTTTTACCAGTTTAAATCACCTGGTCTATTTGTTTTGGAGAGTAAGAGACCTCTGCGGATAATTCGGCTCCTGGTAAAAACCTCCTGAACAATGAAAACTGAAGGAATTCTAACCGGGAAAAGGTTCAGCTGGTTGCAAACTGCAGTCTTCACCATGAGATGCCGCTAAATCCCCCCTTAATCTTACACACTGTTCCTTTCAGTCTTGCCTTGTTTTTCTCACAGTCAAAATGTTTATCTTGGAAATATATCTATGATAGTTTAATTCTAAAAGCTCATGTTATCTTATTGTTATAGTACATTTAGTATAATTTAGGCTTTGGGTTGATCTCATTCAAATCTTCAAAGTACCAGTTGGTATTTAGATAATGAAAGAAAGGTGTTTTGAGCAGAGTAACTACAGTTCAACAAATTATTTTCACATTGAACACAGATCAGCACAGCTTTAGCCAGCGTTTCTGGACTCTTCCTCGACATTCCAGTGTAAGTCAGTTCATAAAAATCATGGCCATCACTCAGCAGAGATATAACACCGATCTCAAAACTAATTCATTTGATTCCCACCACGACAGTTAGGGACCTATTTGGAGATACGTCAGATCCAGTGCGAGGCTATTTTCCCGTCCCCTCAGTGAACCTTTTTATGAACTATGTGATATATTTCTGATCCATCTCGGAGATTTTGCAGGGATGTGATACTTGCACATGTAGGAATCCCAGCGGGGCTGCATTACATGTCTGTGACCCTTGGATTTGTTGCACAATCTCTGCTCGAATCTGTATCGCACAGCTTTTTTTTTGCATGCATGTGTCAGTGTGTGTGTTTTTGTTGCATCTTGGCAACAGGCAGCAGTTGTGCAGGAGAAACTGATAGCTGAGGTAATTATGTATCTTGTGCAGTTACTCATTAGAAACACACTGTTCTGATAATGTTCAGGGTAAGGTTACAGTACAAACACACAGACTGTCCTGTATCCTTTACATATTGTACAGGAAAGATAAGAATGCATATTACCTAAATCTTGACACACACACTGTTCTGTCTATCCCCTGTAGCCCAGATCTCTGAGTAAGTCGATGTGGAGTCTGTCTTGGACTGCAGGGAATTACCTCAGCTCTGAATCATGTGGCGCTTTGCCGAGAGTGTGCACAATGCAATCACCCAGCCATCTTTCTTACTCATAAACTGACAGAGGGCCTCACACAGAGGCTGGATACACTGTTACAAAGGTCCAATTAGGCAAATTCTGTCGGAGTGGTGAGATTTTTCGTTTTTGTCTCGGTGGAAAATTCTGACTACAGCCCTTTACACACTGGGAACATGACAAATGATGTCGACCTGTGAATATTTCACATCAAAACTACTCATGCCAGCAGGGATGCAAATTTAGGACAGTTACAGCAGGTCCAACACTGGTGTGACGTATTTCACACAGCGTGACTGAATGTTATTCAGACTATGAAAGCTAAAAAAAAAATGAACCTCGTTCCAGAAAAAAAAAATGTTGCTTTTCTGCCCATAGTATTAGTTCAGTGTGACAGTAATCATGACAAAAACAACAGTGCAAAAAATATGCTGATGTGCAAATTAATCTCAAAATTAAACATTTTTTTTGTTTGTTTTATTAGATAGCCAAGTTTAGGTGATTGCCATTGTGAACTAGTTAAATCCCAAACTGCATTAGATTGTCATAAATTGATAAATTGGCAGCGGGGGTAAGAAAGAAAGCAGGAAGCTTTCCTTCGTCCCTCAAGGGGAAATCCAATTTTTAGATATACTAGTCGACTTGTTTTACTAACATTTTTGTTATTTGGGTTTAGCTTGTGGATATAAGTGATGGAAGAAGCAGCCAGATCTTTCACTCAAGCAAAAACAGCAATATCACAGTATAAAAAAAAGACTTAATTACGAGTCCGGCATCCAGAATTCTAAAAAAGTAAAAAATATTGTATTAAACATAGTATGCAAACAGCAAAATGTACATATGCCACTGATTATATTGCTATATACCTTATTACTGGACTTTTAACACTTACACGTTGACATATACCGTAAAACTTTAAAAGCCTAGGCTAGTCCCAATTAAACACCCAGTCCCCTTTGATAGCCCGCTGTGGTTACACATTTTGACAATAAAGGCCTGTCTCAATTAGATGCCTGGTCTGGTTGCCAAGCAGTTCATATTTATAAAAGGTCTTTGGATGTATAAGACAGGTTGTTGGCTGTTTCTTTGAGCTAACATTAGTTAGCCGTTTAGATTGTGCATACAGATATATATGTTTAAACTTTTGTCAATATGGAGATGCTATACATCATTAGCTCAGTTAGATTCTCCACCATAAAATCTATTTTACTGAAACCATGAGAAGGGAAGACAGTGATTCATTCAGATTTACTGACATGATGAAAAAAATATGTTGACTCCCTTCCTCTGAGTCATAAAGTCAGAATATGTGTCCATTCCTTAATTACCCTGTAAGCTGTTTATATTCCTTCAGTACACAAGGATTCACTGATCAAAAGAATCAAAAATTATTTTCATAAAAATTAACCCAAGTTATGAATATTGTTTTAACAGGATAAAGTGGTATGTGGTGTGGTCGGTATGTCGGGAGCCGTAATCCTTAGGTCTCGTAAAACGAGTGTCATAATACGATCTCTTTCCCTCTGATGTGCTGTCTGTCAGAGATAGATTGAACGAATGATTTGTAATTGATATGTTATTGGAAGCCTAATTTTTATACAAGTAATATTCATACTGATTCAAATAAACAATTTGATTGTTTGCTGAGCAACAGTTTTGTGTAAAAGGAAATAAAAGCCCGTCCCATATAGACGCCTGTCCCAAACTGACGCACCAAGCTCTGACTGTTAAAGACTCCCCAGCTCTTTCTTTCATGTGCAGTAATGGCATTATGAGCAATATAAGAAGGAGAAGAGGAGCAGAGGAATATAATTTTTGATGATCTGTCTCAAAAAGTTATTTCACTAAAAGTTACTATAGGTTTTATAAACTGTTTTAATTATTATAAACTCTTTTAATTTCACTGAATTATCAATTGGTTTTATTTCAGCTGTAGTTAATCCCCCTTTTCATCCAAGTCAATATCAGTTAAGCAATTGCTTCATCACAATTTAAAAAGCTCAGACCATTTCTGAACATCAACATCTAAGGACCTCTTAGATGTTGAAATTTAACTTTTATCATCAGAAGTACTCGTAAAATCTACATTAGTATTTGTGCTGCCTGCCAGATACAAATGACAAATTAAAAGTCAGTGAGTACACTGTTGTGAAATAAGGTCTCCACTGGAAGCAGCAACTCTAGAGCTCAGTTAGTTGGAAACATTACGCTGTGAGCAGAGCCGGATGGATGATGATGTAAGGCCTTTGGGCAGATTATTCTCTCACATCAAACACTCGTGCAAATGAGTCTCAGCATGTTTTCATCTCGGTCCTGCTTTGTCTTTTGGATGTATTTACTTTAGCTGAGCATAATGCTGAGAAAGTAATAAATTACTTGGCAAAGGAGCTTACAGTTCTTCTGCCTGTGAGCTTACAACATTCATGTATTTATCATAGTTCGATTTATCATAGTCAGTGAGTCACTGAATAGTCCATTCATAAACCAGATGTCACAAAGACACACTATATACTCCAAACAGATCTTGGTAAGCAGCCATACTGCTTTTATTTATAAGATGTTACCCCTTTTTCCGACATCAGACCACCTATCATCATATGCAGAAAAGACAAAGTAGGTACACAGCACAGTACTCCAGTGCTTAAGTCCTCTGGCGGACTGATTTTTCTAGTCAAAAATTTCACATTATGGGAAAATTCATCAGCCGTGAATGACGGCCGACAGCTCTGGGTAATTCGTTGCGACAGGACTTAAGGTCCGGGTCCAAAAAAGTTCTGGCACTGTCAGAGAATTTGCGCCATAATCGTGCTTTGTGGCCACTGGTACGACATGGTGATGATGACTCTATTCCGCTGAGTGACTAATAATAACGTGGTGGGCAATGATGACATGCTGCTGCGCATACAGATGACAAATGTGGACCTGGATGTAGTGCGTGGGTCTAGTTTACGGCCTTCTTACAGTATGATGACAGAACAGGTTCCACCAGCACAGTGTGACGAGATCCCACTGCACACTCTGACATTTAAGAAGCAAAAGTTATGTTTAGACATGCACAGACTCCAAGGACCTTTAATTTTTGTCCTAACTGTGTTGTCTGGTATATTTTTCTTACTTCCTGGGATGCGTAGAGTTTATTTAAGGGCAGTTTGGGATATAAAGTACATCTATGAGTGAACCAGTAGAGGCAGGATGAGTGAAAGTGGCATCCATGCCAACTAATGCTTAAATCCACTGGCCAGAAAGTGTAAATTACAACACTTCATCAGTCACAAAGTAACTTCTGGAATGCAACAAACATTGCAGATTTATTGCACATGACATTGTAAAAGCATCTGACAGTGTTTCGTTCTTTTAAACCCTTCACAGTCAAGGACATGGATTCAAATTCGGCACATTATGTATTCAGTCTGTTGTTGGTGTTCTGTCTTGGCTTCATGCAAAGTTAAATAATACAACAGATACACAAGACCTAAACAAATATTGACAAATTGTCCAACTAATGCAGGACACTTAAGGCTCTGAAAACACCAGGCCAATGGTCGACCAACGGTCAATGTCAGGCCGTTACTCAGCTCCTGTTGTCCTAGTTTTTGCAATGGCACTAGTCGGCCTTTGTCGACTGTTTTTCAGCCGATTCAGCACATTGAACTGGTGTCTGGGCCCATCGGTGTGAGAAATCACCCTGATTGGCAGTTCAGCTCAGTGCACAGAAGTGAGAAAAGCAAACAAACGGCTAAGTCAAGAGGGTGTGAGACTCAAACAAACTTGTTATATTAGGTAAGATTATATTTTTTAGCCATTGAGCTCTTTAGCAGAAATGGTTCATATTTGTGTTACTGCTCACTAGCACACGGTAAATACCTTTTGCTCCTTCAACATCAGGTTGTGTTTTTTTATGTGCTAACTAGCTAACTAGCATTTTGGATCCATCTTGTCGCTCTTCCGGTTTCCCTCTTTGAACATACAGACTATTGCTGCCTGCCACTATGAGAGTTATTTCTTCTCACACTGATGCAGAATGTTGTGCTAGTTGGCAGATGGCTGTAGTCTTTGTGATGTGTTTGAGTGCAAATTTTTGGCGAAGACACTGGTGACATGAGGCAACACAACAGTCAGTGTTCATTGTCAATAGTTCTTTGATGTCTGTTTGGGTGTCTGGGCCCTTAGAAACACGCTAACAAGACACATGTTGCAGGAAATATGTGTACAAATAAACATGCAGCACACACAAAAATAAACCCCTCATCCTTCCATCTTCTATTCATTCAACAGATAGAGGAACATGCGGTCCCGCAGCAACAGTCTGGAGGATGTAACCAAGGCCAAGCCGGTGCTGCAGCAGCAGCAGGCGGACACACGTAAGCGATCTGCGGAGCGAGAGGAGCCCTCTGGAAGGGCTGAGCGCCGCAGCCGACACAGGGAGCCACCAGACGACACCGGCACCATTCAGCGGAATCACAAGACGGCCAAGAACAGCACATGTGCTAGTGGGAGTGGGAGTGGAAGTGGAAGTAGCAGTGCCAGCAGTGCTGCAAAGGGGGGTCGGAGGGAGAAGGGCAGGGACCTTTCCCGAGATGACCTCGTCTTTCTACTGAGCTTACTGGAGGGAGAACTGCAGGTAATTCAAACTGCAGAGATGACTGAGCTCTGGGAACATTTAGCCATGGGCAGGCAGGCCCGCAGACATGGCATGGGCCCCAGTCGGACATATAGTCAGACAATGTGGCTGAGTGGGCAGTGGGCACTCAAGATGGACTAAAAGCCTGTGTTAATGGACAGCCAACAGCTGAGGCTACTTCCTGTCATTCCAGCACTAGATCCAGGAATCCCCTGGCACTGTCGCTGTATGATAGGAACAAGGCTGCCTTATTGCTGAACGCACTAGATACAAAGAAACCAAAAAGAAAAAACAAACAGTGCAGATGGAAGCCTCAATTCCACAGCACTGGATTAGATAATATGCCATCCTATAAAAGAAAAAAAACGAATGTCTCTCCTGCAAACTCAAAAGCAATGTTTTCAAAACTTTTTTCTCCTGCGTACCCCAACAGCCCCTCATGTTTCTTGCTTTCACCATTCATAAGTATATTTCTGCCCCTAAAACATAAGCCTGAGTTAGAGAAAGATGACAAAGATGATCAGGATGTTATCAGCCCATTAAATGACCGTTATTTGTGGATGTAAGCCTCACAGATATGGGTCAGTAGGGGCCTGCTATAACTACTGGCAAGTTCAGAAGGCTGTTATCAGATCACTGAGTGGCTGTTACCAGTTTGTTAAGTTGCATTGGTGGAAATATTGGTTTCACATGGGACTTGAAGCCCAGTCTCCTGAGTGAATGTCCTGTGTTTGACCCATTTTCCCAAGATGTGGACATTCTTTTTGGAAGAAGGCTTGATTTCATGGCCTGAAAATGGCAACCTAATAATAGGTGTGGCAGACCCGTACTACCGCACTCTATGACACCTATCACCACTGTCATCATTGCCTTATCAATATTTGAGGTTATTCTACTGATATTCGGTTCAGTGTAGACTCATCTCTGCTGTCTTGCTGCCCTATGTTGGAAGTCTACTTTAAGGTAATCCAGCTTTGTTAATCCTGCCTTACAACTTTGAATCTCACCAAGTCCACCTTCCTCCCTCATTACAGGCCAGAGACGAGGTGATCACAGTGCTGAAGGCTGAGAAAATTGACCTGGCCCTGCTGGAGGCCAAATATGGCTTTGTTACACCACAGCCGGTGCTGCAGTCCCTGCAGAGGGACTCCATCCAGGGAAAGGCTGACGACTTCCAGGAGGACATCTATGAGAAGCCCATGGTAGAGGTAACACCAACTCTTAATCACAATCAAAGACTGTATATAAAGTCAAAAACATCCTCATTGGCTGTGTCTGACTGTTTTCTATGTGCCCCCTCCAACAGCTGGACAAGTTAGTGGAGAAGCAGAGGGAAACACACCGGCGGATGCTGGAGCAGCTGTTGATGGTGGAGCAGTCGCACAAACAGGCCCTGTACAAGCTGGAGGATGAGAAGAGAAACCACGGAGAGTTCATGAAGAAGAGCGACGAGTTCACCAACCTGCTGGAGCAGGAGCGCGAGAGGTCAGTAACCGAATTAAAGTGAGAGCTCAGACAAGTAGTCACTGAGTAAAGCTGCCAGTCTTCCAATATACAACACTAGGGTGAACATATTTTGATTTCCAAAAAAGAGGACACTCGGCCAGCCACGACATAGCCTACTTAAATGATACTCGCAGTTTACTCAAAGATGCCTTATAATTTTAATATATTTAAAATTTATATGTATGGATAGAAAATTCAGTTATATTACAAAATAATATCTCTCAAAGACAGAAATTCAGATAGGCCCCAATAGGGGACACATACACACGGTGTAAAAATAAATAAAATCCTATTGTCTGTCCTGTTTATTGCTTGGGCACTGTTATTTACGTGACAACACCTGAACACAACACACACAGACACATATTGGCTGTTTGTTTCTACCTCTCTCCTCGCTGGAAGTCTCGGACCTCCAGCCGCCGCCTCCGCCTTGATCAGACGCTGAAAATAAAATAAAAGAGGGAGACAGGTGTCTCCTATTTTATCTTATTTTGTTTTATTTCTCCCTCTCCTCTGGCTAGAAGCGTCGGACCTCCCACCTCCCGCTCCCGTCTCAAACACGTAGGTCTCCCTCTCCGCAGCTGAGCACCCACGGCGCACGCCCGGCCTGTTAAATAGCCTGTAACCACTGTGTGACACAAACTCAGTGCTTTGGTCATTAAATAATGTCGGGCTCGGTTCGGGTTCGGACAGAAATATGCTGCCCGTGCTGCACTCTAACACACACACACAAACACACGGAAAACCGGACATTATCATCAGTTTATAAAAACCCCCAGGACGCCCCGGACGGGACGTGAAAAGTGGACATGTCCGGGCAAAAGAGGACGTTTGGTCAGCCTATACAACACAGTATGTTGCTTCAGCCCTGCAGTGTCTAAATGTATTTATGCTGCTGTCCTTGGAGAGATGTGGTGACGATACTTTCTGATTTCTGACTTAAACTCTTATTTTGGATCACCTTCAACTGCATTGCCTGTGCTACCATGCTGTTGCTCAGAGTCCATGAGCTTCAGAAAATAGGCCAATGACTAACCCAATCCCCAGAATAAATGTTGGCACTGTGCGTTTCTGCAAACCATGGATATAAAACGTTGGTACATTATATAGCAGATACAGTACAGGCCAAAAGTTTGGACACACTTTCTCATTCAATGCTTTTTTTTGTGATTACTGCTTTGCACACTCTTGGCATTCTCTCGATGAGCTTCAAGAGGTAGTCACCTGAAATGGTTTCCACTTCACAGGTGTGCCTTATCAGGGTTAATTAGTGGAATTTCTTGCTTTATCGATGGGGTTGGGACCATCAGTTGTGTTGTGCAGAAGTCAGGTTAATACACAGCCGACAGCCCTATTGGACAACTGTTAAAATTCATATTATGGCAAGAACCAATCAGCTAACTAAAGAAAAATGAGTGGCTATCATTACTTTAAGAAATGAAGGTCAGTCAGTCCGGAAAATTGCAAAAACTTTAAATGTGTCCCCAAGTGGAGTCGCAAAAACCATCAAGCGCTACAACGAAACTGGCACACATGAGGACCGACCCAGGAAAGGAAGACCAAGAGTCAGCTCTGCTTCTGAGGATAAGTTCATCCGAGTCACCAGCCTCAGAAATCGCAAGTTAACAGCAGCTCAGATCAGAGACCAGATGAATGCCACACAGAGTTCTAGCAGCAGACCCATCTCTAGAACAACTGTTAAGAGGAGACTGCGCGAATCAGGCCTTCATGGTCAAATAGCTGCTAGGAAACCACTGCTAAGGAGAGGCAACAAGCAGAAGAGATTTGTTTGGGCCAAGAAACACAAGGAATGGACATTAGACCAGTGGAAATCTGTGCTTTGGTCTGATGAGTCCAAATTTGAGATCTTTGGTTCCAACCGCCGTGTCTTTGTGAGACACAGAAAAGGTGAACGGATGGATTCCACATGCCTGGTTCCCACTGTGAAGCATGGAGGAGGAGGTGTGATGGTGTGGGGGTGTTTTGCTGGTGACACTGTTGGGGATTTATTCAAAATTGAAGGCACACTGAACCAGCATGGCTACCACAGCATCCTGCAGCGACATGCCATCCCATCCGGTTTGCGTTTAGTTGGACGATCATTTATTTTTCAATAGGACAATGACCCCAAACACACCTCCAGGCTGTGTAAGGGCTATTTGACCAAGAAGGAGAGTGATGGAGTGCTGCGGCAGATGACCTGGCCTCCACAGTCACCGGACCTGAACCCAATCGAGATGGTTTGGGGTGAGCTGGACTGCAGAGTGAAGGCAAAGGGGCCAACAAGTGCTAAACACCTCTGGGAACTCCTTCAAGACTGTTGGAAAACCATTTCAGGTGACTACCTCTTGAAGCTCATCGAGAGAATGCCAAGAGTGTGCAAAGCAGTAATCAGAGCAAAGGGTGGCTATTTTGAAGAAACTAGAATATAAAACATGTTTTCAGTTATTTCACCTTTTTTTGTTAAGTACATAACTCCACGTGTTCATTCATAGTTTTGATGCCTTCAGTGAGAATCTACAATGTAAATAGTCATGAAAATAAAGAAAACGCATTGAATGAGAAGGTGTGTCCAAACTTTTGGCCTGTACTGTATGTTGAAACTCTACGTTTCTTTATGTTTCAACAGTGCTGCAGTTGACGTGTGGTTATAACTAGGCACAAAAACTACTTGGTAATGGTTAGCAAAAGATCATGTTTGAGCTTAAAATACCCAGTTTTGGTGGCACAATCATGGCTAGAAATGCCTCCAATGTCTCATTAAAAAATATCCACTCAGTGGCTCATCACAGCTAGAAATGCATCCGATGTCTTGCCATAAAAGACATGCTTTTGGTGGAACAACTGCCTCTAGAAATGTC
The DNA here is from genome assembly GCF_041903045.1 of Epinephelus lanceolatus. Classification (NCBI taxonomy): domain Eukaryota; kingdom Metazoa; phylum Chordata; class Actinopteri; order Perciformes; family Serranidae; genus Epinephelus; species Epinephelus lanceolatus. Next base: position 19,156,429 of record NC_135757.1, on the reverse strand, counting down.
ACTGATGTCTCGCTAAAACCCACCTAGCTTTGGTGGCACATCACAGCTGGAAATGCTGCCAATGTCTCACTAAAAGCACTCACTTTTGGGGACACAATCACAGCTGGAAATGCGACCAATGTCTCACTAAAAAAACAACGGGTTTTGTTGTTTGTTGGTCTCGAACAGTGGTCTGCATTGCTCTGCAGCTTGGCAGCCATCTCAACTGGGTGTCAAAGCCACATAACTTTGGAAGTGTTGACATGATAAGTATGAAACATACAGGAACTTGCAATGCCAATATTTTCTTCTGGCGACTGGGCTGCGATGACAATCAGACTTTTGATTCCTGCTTTTCAACAGCCTTACTCGAGGCTAACATCACTTGTGTTTATTCAAACTGGAAAGGTGTTGATCTATGTTCAAATTATGACTCAAACGTAAAGAAACATGTGCAATATTACTAGATAATGTGGGTCTGATGCCTGAGTACATTTCTAACTGCCAGCTAATGCCAATGTTACACAACACACTCCTATACACCAACCTTGACAATGCCCTGCATGCTCCATTAAGATCCAACAAGCAGAACCGAAAAAGCACTCAAATATGTCAAGTGACAACACCACACACCACCACGCATGAATTCAGCCCCTAAGTGCAGTATCAGACTGAAGCCAAAATTACAACTGATGCAGCTTTCTTATTTTAGCAGTATCTGTCATCTCGACTGTCCCTACAGTGCAAGTGTCTTTACGAGTCAATGTCAGTGTTAGAGGGCCTCTTGAATCATTTCAGCAGACAGAGTAGTCTGTGTCTTTCCTCATGGCTTTTAGATGGGGTATGAAGATAGTGGATGTTGAATAAGCTTGAGAGTTGAGTGCCTTGCTCAAAAGCAGTTTGTCAGCAGGTAAAAGAGTTGTTCAAATCCTCCATCCATCTCCATTCAGCGCTGCCAAAATGTCCCAATAATCCTATGTAATGTTTGCATTAAATCAAAGTGCTCTTCAGGATTACAGTGGAGAAACCACTGTAAAGGATTCCATTATTGTTTTTCCCATGACCAGCACTGGGTCCTTCACTTTTATTATCACCTTTTATTGAACAGCTCTGCACAAGAATTTTTACTGGAGATGATCCAGTGACCGAGAGAGGGAGGCAAGGGTTTGTCGACAGATAATTTAGGTTTGAGCTTAGATACACAAATAAACTTTACATTTACAGCCGTGCTTTATGGTAGCACTGTGGATATTTGTGAAGCAGAGTGAAAAACCATATCCCCGAACAACTATCTTTCAGCTAAGTCCTCATTTCAGTGCCAGCAGAGGCAGCAGCTCTGAGCGAGGGACACTTGAAGATCAGATTGTTTATGCTGTGGTTTCATAATGTGCTATGATGTGGTAATTCTTGAAACTGTCCAAGATCGTAAAAATATATTAAAATTGCATTCTGCTCAATCCTCTGCCCTGTACACTGACCAGAGACCACAAACAGATGTTTTGCCATGCTAGTAACATGGCTCAAGGGATGTCAGAGTCAGGTGGTCAGTGAATTATGTTTGTTCAGACTGAAATATTGAAACATTGAAATCTTGGGGCCAGGAGCATGCCGTGTCTTTTACCACCTGGAAAATGCCTACTTTGTGCTAACTATCAAGGGTACGGAGGCAGGTTGCGCCTGATGTTGCTAAGCAACCATAAACAGCACTGTATCATAGCCTACTTCCCAGAAATTCCAAGTTCTGAGCTGATCCTCTTCTAGGGTCTTCTTTAAGTGAGTGTTGGGCCTAAAATACTGTCAGTTGGACAGAAGTACAAGTCAGGTTAGCCGTGCACTACAATGATCAACTTCTTCTACACATTTATCCTAGACGTATATTTACGGAAGTGAGGAAATACATCAGCCAGCTGTTGTTCCTTGTTCCTCGTTACCTGACATCTGACTTCTCTCACTGTGTCTCAAAGACAGCAGCCTGACAACCTTTCCCACAAACATACTTCGCAGCTTTCTCACAGTTCAAGAGCTAACGAACTAGCTAGCCTATTTTTTGGCATAGTAAACAGCATTATATTCACCAGGGTTTCACCTGGCTACTTACGAAACTCCATGCATTCATTCACAGATTAGCATTCGAATAATGGGGTGACCTTTATCCATTCCCACCATTCCTACTACATTTACAGGCTCATAAACAGTAGTACTCGATTGGCTGCCTTGGAGCCAAGTGTGACATGGACGAGAAGTGCGACTCCATGCCTTGCACTGAAAAACTGCTAGAAAAACACAATGCACGGCACGAGGGAGCGGCACAAGAGAGGAGCACCACAGGAAACAAATGGTTTTGCTGGCGATGTGTTTCTAGCAATGTGTTTTTATGTGATCAGGGTCTTCGTTTATCTCATGGTGCAGCTGTTGCATCCTAAAAAAGAGGTGCTTGGGAACACTTGCATGCCATGAGGGCTTCGCTCTTGCTTTTGAGCGTGCCTTCCATGTGCCTACATTGACAACAATGGATTTGAGGGCACAAAAAATGTAGCATGTGAGCGGTCCCTTAGGTCAGTGGTTCCCAAATGGTGGGTCGCGGTCCAGAAGTGGGTCATGGCTCCATTCTGTATGGCACGTGAGTGACTCAAATGTATTAAGTTCATAAAAAACACTCTTTATTTTGAAGTACAATGAATTTCCAGCACAGAGCTTTTATTTTGAAGTGCCAAGTGCTGCTGTACAGTGGGTGACTGACTTACAGCCACTTAATAGAGACAGCAAACTTGCTTGGCAACATGGCCAAACTTAAGTATGACGTTGACTATATTAAACCGTGTGGACCTTGAACTAATGACAAAGGGGAAATCTGGACCCTGTGGCTGGACCAGTTGGGAACCACTGCCTTAGATAGACTGACATGAAATTCTGTAGAGACATTGATGGTCCACAGAGGATGGAGCCTGATGACCTCGGTGGTCCACTAACATTTTATCCAGTGCCATCATCCAGTCACAATTTTATTTGTCCAACATTTTGGTTTATGATTAAATTCCAGTAAAACTAATGACATTCTCCTCCTAATATGTTAACATTATAGCTGCTACACATTAGCATGGTTGTAGTCTCTGTACAATTTTCACACTATAGCAGAAATCCTGGTAACACTTAAGCTATCAAGTGCCATGAAATATAACAGTGTATGATTCATTTAGAGGCCATGATAACAGCCTGAAGCATGTTGTGTCTCTCAGCTGTAATTTCATCTGTGATGTTAGAAGGCATTGTACTTTGCTTGTGTTAAACATCCAACCTTACGCAGGATTACAAGACATTACAGCTATTTCAGATTACTGTACAGGCATGTTGTCTTAACGCCTCCAATGTGAAACTGTGATACATTAAACAGCGTAATGTGAGAGAAGTCTGGGATGAATTATTTGGAGGGCCTGTTTAAGACCTTAGGTGGAAACATGTCTGATGTCTTCTGTAAATGTCAGATAGAGCGCAGTTACTGGGTAGTGCTCTGTTTACTGCTTCCTCAGCAATATCACATATCACACACACACACACAGAGGGTATGTGCATTAACCCAAAAACTCACCTACGACCCATCAGACACACTCACGTCCATAAAAAAACACACACACACGCAGCCTCAGCAATTAATTTCTCAAAGGAAACACAGCTGGATGCCGGCCTGTGACCTATTTGGGACCATCACATCATTGCACTTCAGCCGTGAAGCAGGATGTTTGAGTTGGACCGGCAGGACGGTGTGACGACGGTCTGCGCTTTGTCACCAGGCATGTCAGGAAGGACAGGCTGCCATGAAAAATAGGCCTCTGTCCAGGGTCGAGCTAATTACCGCGTGAGAAAAGGCGAAAGATTTATATGACTGAGAGGAGAAGAGAAAAAAAGAAAAACTAACCTAATGGCTCTGAGAAGCATCAATCACACTGCGTGTTCAACAAGATGCCAGATTACCATGGAAATAGTTGATGAGGGTGTATATTTTCAGTCTCGGGTTCGCCAGCAGACTTCAGTGTGAGTAAATGTACATAGAAGCAAGTACAAATGTATGAGGGGGGTGTTCAGCATCTGCTGTTGTCATTTGCCCTCAGCGGTTGGGCTTGTTTATGTAGCTGAGTACTGTGTTACGGTCCTAGAGGCGAGCGTGTGTGTCATGTGTAAAGTTATTGGGTAAACGTATGTGTTTGGAGGTGTCCTCTCACTGTACCTCATTCAGTTGTTTGTCCAGACAATCCTCACATGAGACATTATATTTTCAGTGCTGCCACACCGATAATTACAAGTTACATTATACAGCACGGCTGCACTTGAGTGAGAGGGTTCATAAATGAGGGGCCAAGCAGCTTTGAATCATAAACTGAAGAGTAGGTGCTACACATGGCTTTAAATCTAAGGTAGATTTTAGTGTTCAGTTTGAGGATATTTATCATAACTTGGGTCTTATTTTTGCAGTTCTGGCCATTGTTTGTACTAGTTATGATAGTGCTCAGTTTTAGTGATGTCCCTGTGTTCCCAGATCACAACTGATGTTTAATGTAACACAATCAGACCCAAGCTGAAAGCTGAATCTTCATTTTAAAACTTCCAGTCCAGTAGCATAGATGATAGAAAAACAATGGACGTAGCCAACGTGACGCCACCGATTGGTTTGTGGACTCCCATTTTGAAGCCTTGAGTTCAGCATTTTGGCCGTCACCATTTGGATTTTTGGAGCCAGAGGTGATCACATTTGGACAAGAGGGTGGTGCTACCCTAATGCACCTGCTGCTGCTACCGTGTCCCATGTATTTTGGCCAATTAACGATCCTTTAGTACAACCTAACGCTGAACATGACATTTTTAGTAGACTTTCATTAGCTTTAATAGCAACAGCTAATCTAGGGTTATGCCATAGTCATGTTACCTGTCCAACACTGTCAATGTAGTAACCATTTTGTCATCAGCTGGCACCTACTGTCACTTAAAGCAACCATGCCCTTAATTACACATTACTTTAAGCCTTGATAACATTCAAACAGGTGAGTTATATAGAAATTCACCCCTGTACAGTGGTCATACAGGGGATATGAGCTGGAGAGACCAAAACTGTTTTTCATACCAGGCTGTAAACATGTTTTTTGGGCATTCTAACATGGGGGTCTGTGGGAATTGATTGCTTTGGGAGCAAGCCTTGAGTGGTCATTTATGAAACTGCAGCTCTTTGTTGGCATTGGCCTCATTTCTCAGGCCCGGAGGTTACTGCTCATCCAGCAGCCAATAAGATTGTGTCTGTACCCTGTGCTGTTAAAACTTCCAGTGCTGGCCACAAAAAAAAGTTTTAACAAGGATATATTTCTGTCATATAACAGTCCATTGATCCCCTAAAGTTGTAGAGGTAGACATGTCATCAAGACTGCCTTGAGCAGGAAGAAACAGAGATTCCCTGAGGAGCTTGAGTAAACGACATTTCAGTCCTTTGCCTGAGCACAAAACCCAGAGTTTGTTCAGTGGCTTCTGTTCTGCTCTGCACTCCTTCCAAAACATTATTACAGAGGGTTAGCAAAACTGCAAACCCCAAAAAATAGCTTTGACTTTGAAAAGCAAAAGCCACTTATCACTTGTTTGAGGAGAACTGAAACAGCTCTCTGTTTTGAGGCCGGCTGCCATGGCTGGACATGGACAGCATGAGAGGCACCACATTGCACCGGGCTTTAATTTCCCTCTCGTTAATGCATTCTAGTATGATGCATTTTAGCTGGATGTAACCATTTCCTTTTACTGGGTCCTGGAAAGTTGTGATTACATCCTGGGGTAATGTACTGTAGGATTTGGGAATGGACTTTGGGAAGTCCCTCTTTAAAAGCACACACACTCACCCTCTACATTTATAAACTCCTCATCTCCTGCTGCCTTTTTTATTCTGACCTTTCATCATAGCAGGATGCCTCTGACTGCTGACTGACCTTCTCCCTGGAAGCCCTAAAAAGCATGTAAATCAGGGCAGGGGGTTGGGGGATGAACCTGGCTCCCCTCTGATTAACTAGCGATGGAAGCAGCCGTTCATGAGTGATGACCTCATCGCACGCCGGGTACTGCAGGAGCAGCAGGGGTGTGAGAGCAAGAGCGGCATCCTAACCATCAACAGATGTTACTTTAAACATGACTTCAGCGCACAGATATACGCGCACGCTGCATACAGGCGATTTGCTCGCCTTTGTTCTTTTGCAAAGAAATGAACTTTATGACCATCTGTATCCTCTGATTTCATGCAAAGCGTAACAAAACTTAAATCCCGGCTCACGTTCGGAACGCACTGACTGACGTATGTGTGAGGAGTTCAGCTAATGTTGTCGTGTGACGCACTGAACCCAGAGAGACAGCGCTGAAATATGAGCCTCCTGCTATCTTTACCATTTAAAGCTCCACCAGGCAGCCTCATATGTTGATGCTTCTAGATGACAGCAAGAGGCATGAAACATGAACTTGGATACATACAACTCTTGTGATGTCATGGCAGTAAAATGCACACAGCACCCTCATGTTTACCAAGCCAGCTGGTCTGGGATCATTTTATACCAAAGAGAGAAGAGAGGCAAAACCTCTCATGTTGCTGAATCCAGGTTTTTTGATGGAAGTCTTACTTGCTGCTGATGCTGTTGTTTCTGTGTTTAAATTTGGCAGCTACACATCATAAATATTAACACAAAATCATAAAGATAACAACTGGAGTATTAAAGGTGAAAAGTGCTTGGAATTAGATACTTATAACACTGGATTCTTTCACCTATTTACGCTTCTTTTCACCATTCATGTCCACATAAAGGCAGTAATCTGTGATGATGGCAACAAATAGACATGGAATCCTTTTTAAGTGGCACCTGATCAGCCCAGTCAATCAATGCACCAATATTAGCTTACTGGATTTCAGATATGTCGATACCTGTTCATTAGTTGGCTAAAAAAATATCACAAAACTGCAGTACAGGACTGCCAAAGATATGTTTGATGTTTTTTAAAAACAGTAAAATAGTCTTTAGTTTGACCATTAACGAGCAATGACGGCTGTAAACTGTCTTGCTCAATACATGTCATGGTTACTATTGTTTGTTTATGTTAAGTGTTCATGTATTTGTCATTATATTGTTCCCAGATTTTTCTAACTCTCCAATATCAACATCAAAATCCTGTACAGGTCAGCCAAAGTTGTAAGTGTCTTTGAGTCTCAACAAAAATGTAACACTGACCAAATTGTACATAAGTGGCAGTTCCCGCAGAGTTTGTTATTTTGTAATAATATCTTCACTGCATGGTCTTAAACTGGGCTATATTATTGCCAATCTGATCCCGGGCTACATGACAGCTAAAGCATACGTGCATCATTGAAATCAGATGTCTGCGGGTGTTGGACGTCACTCTATTTCACCAACATTTCATGATTCACACTAATAAGATGTGTGCACTTTCCCACAAAAATCTTGAATTTGTCATTTTCTGTATTTTATTAGTCCTGACGCTTGCACAATGTGTGGAGGCCTTCACGGGGAAGTTCAATAGTTGTGATCTTGCCATAGAAACAAAGCTGCGCGATGGGAAAACAGCCCGCAGATGATATGAAACAAAAGTGTGTTGACGTAATTTAATGGCACAGTAAGCTATAATCAGTTTTTCACTGTTGATAAGAGGCACAGTAGCTGCTAACGTGACACCACATGACCTTCCTCGTCGTAATGATTTGCAGGGCACACAATATGTCTTCATGCCATCTGGTTGACTTAACTGCAGCGGTGGTGACATCACTCATGTGGATCAGATCGAGAACATTCTTCAGCAATGTCCTCACCATCGCTGAGATGCTTATTATCCAGACCTGCCCTGTTCTTTGAAACAGAACACAGCGGTTTTGATTTTTTTTACAATCTGGGATTTTTGGTTATTAATTATCACTGTTCCTGTCTCTGCAGGTTCACCTCAGAGGCAGGTTGTGAACTTTGCAGGGGATAAAAAGTTATACAGTGTTTTAGGAAGTTGTCAAGCAGCTGTTTTGCTGTATATACACATATTCCACTGCATGCATGAGCAGGATCTGTCTTCACCATGCCTTGGTAAGATATTATCAGTCCTCCTGAAACAGATATTGGCCTCATTCATCAACCGGAGTTGACGTGTGATTGCTGAGGCTGTTACGTCTTTCCTGACTCTGAGGAGAAGCACACCTGTATTCCTCCCAGAAATGTTTCAGCCGGGTGTGTGTTACACATTCCTGCTCAAAGCCAGCTTCAAACTTCTGATATGATAAATGAGAAGATGAGATATGTATTAGGAGAAATTGTCTGGTCAGTTTCAAACTATGAGATATTCTAAACTTCCAGGAAAAAAAGCCCTGTTTATTAAGTATCGGCACAGGAAAGTACACGTTTTTTGAAGCTCTGTGTCAAATGCCTCCTTTTATGGGAAGGAGAGCTACTCTGCGAGCTGTCTACTGTGTATGACGCCACTTGGATATTTGCACTATGAAGCCCCACCAGCGTGCCCCCATGTTGAAGTCAGGAATCACACAAATATGTCACATTCAGCGACACCCTCTAAGCACACATATGACATGCAGCCACCTCTTTGCACTCTTTGGAAGCACATTCCGCCAATAGCGTCATTTCCTCAAGAAGCTTAAGAGTTTTTAACACTTTGCTTGGCGAAACTTTATGAGAATGTCCTCTACTTAATTTGACAAATGTGCAACTTAACACTGAATTTATGGGTGAATTAAATCCAGAAAGAGAAGGGCAACACACAAGGAAACAAAGACTTTGCAGAACAACAATTATTGTGGTATCTGTTGACGTCATGGTGACTCAGTTGCCCAAAATGATGTGATGATCTTTTTATGACAATCACTCCAAGAAAGTTCCAAGAATTTGTGCAGCTGTTTTCCCACAATGCATTGATTTTCATCGGAAAAATTTGCATCGAAATTTACAGACATTGATTTTGGGGGTCCTTATGAATGCTTGCATGGGGGCTGCCCATTGTTCCGACAGCCTGTTATCCCCCCAAAAAAAACGCCCATACACCAAAATTACGCACTCCTGGCACTTGGACAACCGAAGCAGCAGATTCTGTAAACCACGGATACGTTACATTTGTCAACAGCGCTGTAGTGAATGTGTAGATAGGTTTAGGCAGGAAAAACTACTTTGTTATGGCGAGGAAAAGATCGTGTTCTGGCTTAAAACACCCACGTTTGGTGGCACAGAAGTTGCTGGAAAAGCAGGTTTGTTGGCTCAAACGCCGCTTGGAAACTCAACCTAACTGCAAGGAGTGTGTATTTCTGGAGAAACAGGCCTTCAGAACAATGGACGTTTGTTTTTGGGATATTGGGTTGTAGGAGAAATGGGCTTTCAGTCCATGGGACTTGATTTCAACAGATTTACGCACACATACAGGTCATATATAGTCTCATGTAGCCAGAACTTTCTCCACAGTACGGTGCCAGCAATAGAAAAAGGTCTGGAAGCACCCATTATCATTCTATAGTAGTACAGGGGTTGTTTGTATTTCTACAAACCAATCACAATCATCCTGGGTGCTATGTCCAGGATGCAGTGACAGTGCACTTGCAAAACACTAGCACGCATATTTTATCTTTCTGGATATGTTTATGTTGTGTCGATTGGACACCGGCACTATTTAGGATGAATTTTGTTTTACCATTTGACAAAAATGCAACATAGATAATTTGCACCAGACTTGGTGTGCATAGTTTTCACGGGGAAAATTTGCACACTGATTTTGTATTCCCACATGGCATTACTATGTTCCTTTCCTCAAGTACCTCTACTTTACTTGTCTACTTAAGGGCATTTTTTTTTTGGCAGCAAAACGTTGACCTTAATTGCTGTAATTTTTTTTTTTTTAAATAGTCACAATAACTTTAGTTACCAATGATAAAGTCAATTCTTGCTAAATCACAAGCTGTGTAATTGACTAAAATAGTAGCTAATGTAATACAAATCACATTTTATAGTTCAAACAACATAAAAGATGACTCGCAACCTAGGAAGTATTTGTCTTTTTAATCAATTGATTAGCAATTAAACAGTGCCATTAATAACTTATTTGATTAAAAAACTCTCAGCTTAGCATCATTATCTATCTTCTCAGCTCCTGCAGTCACAGAGTGGTGAGGCGACAAGGTAAAGAAACCTGAATCTGATTGTTCCTCTGTTGTTCAGTCTGAGCACTGATCGGCTTCACAGTTGGAACCCTACAGAGCCAAGTTAAGAATGGCTGCATCCAAAATCACTCCCTGCTCTCTATGATGTGCACTATATTTACTGTCCCACAGCACAGTTGACATCATGAGCAAAATTATATTAAAACTTTTAGATTTTGGGTTACGATCTACTGATATTGATGGGTTGGGTGCATCAAAGGACAGATGAGTCCATACTCTGCAGAATTGGCTTTCCTGCTTTGCACCACCATTATTTGTGTATCTAGACGCTCGTCACTATCACTCCCACATCGTAGGAAAAACTGAGTGGCTACTGACCTAATTCAGGCTGGTCAGCCAACACTCCCTTTTCTGCTTTGGCCAGATAACGAGCAGATTGCTCCACAGTCTCCTCAACCTCAGGCTCATTTGTCTGAATCGACTGGAACAAAGTTGACAGTATGAAGACAAGGCAACTTATCCTCCTTTTCTTTCACTTGAAAGCTGTTGAACTGCACAAAACTGTAAGACAGTGACTCTGGCTGCAGAGTGATTGATTTGGAAAAACTATGTTTTCATCAGTCTAAGATCGATTTTAAGAGTGAAGAATGATACTCTGATAACAAAACTTGCATTTGAAATATTTGGGTTTGGAGAGCTTTCATAAAACGCTTTGAAGCAAAACAGACCATGCATTCACTTTTTTGTTGTAATTAATAAGAAGAAAATTGAAAAAGCATGACTGTTTTTTGCACCAAATGATGATATTTGAGAAATTATAGTCTTTCCTCTTAAGCGACAGTGTGAATACGCAAAATTTGCATGATCAGAGACATGAACTTCTCTTGTGTTGTCAAAGATTTTGAAGGTAAATAAGGGCGTTGTTTGTTCAAAGGTGAAAGAAGTGGATCTAGTGTCTGTTTTGGTATGTGGATTGCAGTGCCCTTGAGCAAAGCCTTTCCTAATATATTGGAATAAACTAGTTGTCAGGTGGTTTGTTTTGTTCTTGTTTGTGCATGGCCTTGTGAACACAACAATGCAGGCCTCCTGTCTGTCACTTTAAGGAGTTATCTCATAGACAAAATATGAAGGTAAATCTTTAAAGAGTTAGAGACACGGTGCACCAACGCTCACAGATGCAGAGTGACTCTGCACTGCAGATGTGCTGTTGGTAGTGTTGCATCAATAGAACTTCGAAGACAAAAGGCAGTTAACATAAAACAGATACCACTCACTTGAAAGCGTATCTTGATGTGTGCACCCTTACCTTATATTGTGTGTGTGTGTGTGTGTGTGTGTGTGTGAGAAACTGTCAAAGAGCGACTCCACTACATCTGCAAACTAGGTGGTGATTAGGCCCAGAGAGTCGTCATTGCATGGCATAGTGAGATTACATCTTCCTGGCAGAATGCAGCGATTAGACCTCACCGACCACAAGGACGCAAGACTTGCTGCTTGTACTTTTCCAAACTTTTTCCAACATGTCATAAAAGGACAGAGAGCCTAAAATAGAACTTAAACATTGTGTGCTATTTATGTTGCAGTTCAGGTAATGAGTGTGAGAAAAGAAGATCATATTCTCTGGTTCAGTTTTTTGCTGGTTGTTGGACTAATTTGAAGAAACCTATTACATAAATTTCTTGTTTCAAAGTCAGAGGAGTGCAGAAGGTGTCTTCCCACACAAAGGCTCACTTTCTGCATTAACGTTGACGAAGAAATCAAAGCAGTATTTATGAGCATTTTTCCTTCACAGGGGTGAAAGCCTCAGGTTTAATGTATGGGGCCGGGTTAGAGGGGACCTACTACACTCATTTTCAGGTTCATATTTGTATTTTGGATTTGTACTAGCACATGTTTACATGCTTTAATGCTCAAAAAACACCTTATTATCCTCATACTGTCTGTGCTGGAACACTTGTGTCCTTTTAAGCACCTGTCTCTTTAAGCCCCCTCTTGAAAAAGCCCAGTCTACTCTGACTGGTCAGTGTTTACAGGTCTTCTGTATATCAGCATCTCTGCACTCACTGCAGCTGGGGAATGACTGTAACAGGCACTTTCTAACCTGAAAAATCACTCATAAAAGCTTCTAAACCTACATCTGCAACCAAGATTACATGTTTCCTTGACGTTAACATTTAGCTACATGTAGCAGTGTACTTGCAGCTGGAGAATGACTGTAACGGAGTATAGCTGGACTTTCTACAGTGAATAATCACCACTAAACCGAAATCTTCACAACTGCACATGTTCCAGGAAGAATATGGTCTGAAATCTGGTTTAATAAGATAACATGTGTCCTGGTGTTAGCATGCAGCTACATGGAGCAGTGTATGTGCCTGCAGCAAATGAGCATATAAATTAGCAACATATCTTCATACAACAGTTTGTATGGTATCTAGCGATTCAGCGCCCCATGAATGATGTGTACTTTACGTACAGTTACCTACTTAACGTAAAGTTATGTAGGTAAGGATTAGGAAAAGAAACATGGTGATGATCAGGGGTCGCGTTAACCGGATATTCTCGGTCAATAACTAGTGATGGGCAAATGAAGCTTTTGTGAAGCACTGAACCACTTGAGCCAATTGTTTCGAAAAAGGGTTCATTACTTGAAGCTTCAGTTACAGTGACCTCTCCTGGCGAAGTGCAAGGCTGCAATCAAATTAGGCAGGCTAGTTGGTGGACAGGAGGTGTTTAATTACACACACACACACACACACACACACACACACACACACACACACCTCAATGAGCAGTGTTGGGGAAACTACTATACTTGGGTTCTGAAGCATCTTTGCTTTGATCACCCTTGGATTTAAATGTCTGCTTTGAAAATTGATGCGCACACACTCCAGACTGAATATGTTCTATTTACAAATAAAGACTGATGGATGTGTGTATTGTGTTATTGAGGAGAGAGTGCTGGGAAAATATGGCAGAGGTTGGGTGTGCTTTTGTAACTATGGCAGGGGGTGAAAATGTGCTTGTGAAACTATGGCAGGGGGTGATTATGTGTGATGGGGAACACTCAAAGATTTTTATTGAGGTACATTATTTTTTCCACAGTATTTGGATTGAGCCGGTTTCTTTTTTTGCTCACAACTTCTCCACATTTGGAGAATACTCGCTCACAAGGAACAGATGATGCTGGTGTGCATAAAAATTGTTTTGCGAGCTGAAACAGATGAGGGTACACATTTTGATGGTTCATCCAGTAAGCCAGTGGGTCTTCTGATCTTTCCAGTGGTGGATCGGTCATGTACCGCTGCACCTCCACTGTACCATCTGCTGTGGCATTCCTTCCCCTCCTTGCTTCAGAAGTATCTCTGTCCAGCATTTCCCAAAGGTTAATATCTGAAAGACAAACATGACAGTATTCATCAGTCCTTATTTTGTCCTGCATTTTATCTATTCATATTTATAACATTACCTGTGGATGATGGATTTCCAACATTTGCTGGTGCTGGTTGAGCTGATGTGGAGGGCTGTTGTTCTGTTTGTGTGTCAGGTGGTGTGTGTCTTATTATTTGTGAGCATTCTGCTGTCAGTCGTCTCACTGCTGCCTGTGCCTGTACTTGGTTGTAGAAACCAAAGGTCTTGAATCTTGGATCCAGCAGTGTTGACAGGGTCAGTGCATTTTGGGTCTCCGACGTGTCGAACTTGCTTTGCATCAGTGACGCCATGTTCTCTCCCAGTGTTTTAGCGGTGTTGTGGCTTATTTTTCCCATTGTGTCATACAAATACAACATCAACATTTTTATCATTGGGATGACCTTTGACCCTGACACTCTCTTCTCTTCTGACAGTTCTACTGTTGCCTGGTAAAAGGGGGCAAGCAATTGCAGGCATGCAGTAGCTGTTTCGTAGTCCTCAGAGGACAGAGGTCTCACGTCTGTTCTCAGCGTCGCAAGAGCTGCTCCCACTGACTGTCTCTCTTCAAAAAGGCGTTGCAGCATGAGGAAGGTGCTGTTCCAGCGTGTGTCCACCTCCTGAATCAGCTTCTTCACTGGACGATTCATCTGCTCCTGCACTTCTCTGAGCTTCTCTTTTGCTGTTGTGCTGGTTTTGAAGAAACTCACCACTTTTCGTGCCCTTGTGCGTAGGTCTTCTAGGCCAGGAGTTGCATCAAGTGACTTCTTCACCACTAAATTTAGTGCATGCGCAAAGCAAATTGCATGTCTTAGATTTAGAATTCTGACAGAGGCAACCATATTAGCTCCTGCATCGGTCACAATTGAGGTCACTTTGCCTTCAATGCCCCATTCCTCCATGAGAGACCTCGTTGCAGCAGTGATGTTAGCAGCTGTATGAGTTTCAGGGAAAGGCAGCACTCCCAAAAGCACTGTGGCCAGCTTCACAGAGTCATCCACATAATGGCTGGTCACTGCTAGATATGCATCCATATTAATGGAGGTCCACATATCAGCAGTCAGGCTCACAGCCTCTACCTTCTGCATGACAGCCTTGGCCTTGGTCTTCTCCTCCTCATATCTCTGGACCACCATGTTCTTTAGAGCCCGTCTGGATGGGAGAGTGTATGTGGGATCAAGCAATGCCACAAACTCCTTGAAGCCACAGTCATCCACGATGGAAAAAGGCTGCGAGTCTTTCACCACCATATTGACAAGAGCCTCATCTAGCTCTCGCTTCCGGTCCACTAAGACAAATAAATAAAGACATAAAGAAATAAAAAGAAAATGAATAAAAGAAAATAAGGATTTATGTGAAATTGCATTTAAATGAAGCAGGCCTATGAGTCATGGAATACAGTCATATCATATTGTGTTAGTGTGTCTAATTAATAATAATATAATATAGCCTACCTTGATTTGTGTTCCCCTGGTTAGTAGCTCCATGCTTGGCAGTGAAGTGCCTAATCATGGAGGAAGTATTCCCGATACTTCAGTTCAGTTGAACACACCAAGCACCAGACCTGTAGAGAAAGCAATTTGTAAATAAAAATGCAATTTGAGTCTATAAAGCTATAGCCTAATGGCTACACTAATCATATACATCATTCTACTGCTAAGTTACTTAATATAGACTTTAGATACAGCATACGGTAGCTATAGTAGTACTGTACTGACAGCTACTGTTGTAAGTTATAACTTTACTTTTCCTACGTTACCTATTAAACATAAAGCACACCTACCTTATCAGGAGCGATCAGATTGAAGTGTTCCCACATGTCAGAACGACCTCTCTTCCTGGCTGGCTCCATAATGATCCAATACAAACGAACGCAATACCAACAACTCAACAGCAATAACACACCAACTACGACAACCCACAAATTGTGCATTGTTTTGAGCAGTTTTAACAGTGTTGTGGCGCTCAAATTCAAAACTGTCACAACCTGTCAGCTGTCAGAATCGAGACGAGGCGGTGCCAGTGAATCACCTGATTGGACCGCAAACCAGTCAGGTGATTCATTCAGGCAACGAAGCAATTGCTGCTTCGGACATATGTCACGTGATTTTTTCCGCACCAAAGCAAGCTTTGAAGCAGTGGTTTGTAGTCCAGGGTTTGAAGCACGTATCGAAGCTTCAGTGTCGCACTGCCATCACTATCAATAACCGTTTTTTTACAACAATGACCAGAAAATCTGAAGGCCGTCGGTCATTTTGACCGGTTGCAATTACCACCCCTGCCCACTTGGCGGCGGAGTGCACAGCCAGTGGTTTAAGTGGCTGCCGTTTTCACACTGCAGAGAAAAAGTCATTCATCTGCTTCATGTAGCGTTGTTGACATAACGCCCTTGACACATCGGACGCGGAACCGAAGCAGAGCGCCCAGCAGCGGAGGCAGTTTTCAGTCAGTGCCCATGTTTACCTATCTGACTGTCCACGCAGGCCGCTGAGCAGAGCGGAGCGCCCGTGGAGTAGAGGCAGCAGTTAGGCGTCTGGTCTATTTTTCACGGGAGCCGCGAGCGCTTCTGTCAAGCTGGATCGAGCGGATCGTATCAAACAGGAAGTCAGACACAGAAAAGACGAGAGAATCCGGCCAATTTTCAAAATAAAATAACAACAGCACGCACTGAGGAACGTGCAGAGAAAATACCGTGTTTATAATTTAAAATAACACAACAGTGCATAACCGAACACATTTTTCAATACCATAATCACTTCATTACAATTTTAATTTTGTGTCACCGAGCCTACAGGCATAACTACATAACGCCCTGGACACAACGGACGTGTTAGTGCCGTCCAGTGTGTCCAGGGTGAAGCCTAATGGCACGGGTGTGTGGATGTCTGTTCATCTTTTCGTTTATGTCCTTATTAATGCACACTTTATAACTTGCTTGTTGGATTTATTAAAAACGAACAAATGAAAACTAAATGTCTTTGAATATCTTTATTATCTTTAAAAAAATGAAAATTAAAATGACATGTAAAAATAGATTATGACTGGATTTTTATGACCCTGTCGGTCAAAATAACCGGCGACGAAAAAGTCTAGTGCAACATCTGGTGATGATGTACCTAAAAATAACTTAAAATTGACTTGGCTTCTCACGGGTCTGTACACCGCTCACCATGCCAATCTGCCTCCTAATGCAGACATTCGCTCTTTTACTACTTCCTCTGTTACTCCTATCAAGAGCATAAAAAGCAGTAGGTGACAGTGTCTTTTGTGATGGCCTGATGGCACCCCTGAGTTTGAGTACTTATAAAATATAAAGTTTTGCAGTAAAATGACCCTAGCCGCAGTGTCCTTGAAGCGTTTTGACAGCTTATTTGTAACTTAAAAATGCCTGTCAAGGTTACAAAAAGAGCAGAAACAACCAAATGGTCAACTGAATAGAGTCTGACAAATGATTCTGGTGAGTGGAAATCTACAGGAGTGATGTATGAGCTAATCGTCTATTTGTGAAAGGAAATAGCACCGAGGGTGGAGGGCCGGGGTCAAGGAGGAAAAATGCAGCTAATGTGGAGTTAGCATGACATTTCTATACTTGCTGTGAACCGTGCGTGGCCTCTGCCAGAGCTGGAGACAGCGAACAATGGCAAGACTCAAATTGCAACAGGCAACAGAGAAAATCCAAAGAATGACATGTAAAGTTGACATTGTAGAAGGATACATTTACCCGCCAGTGACGGCTAATCTCTCTGATTTACCTTCTTCTCACATTTGTTCTAGCAGACACCTCCTTGAGTTACAGCTTGGCAAAACATGGCAAGGGAAGCCATTTTTTCCCTCCCGTCCTGTCAGGCTGGAAGGAAGCGACAGCGAGAAGCTTGCACATTACGTCCTCGTAGCTGGCAGCTGCAGTGTCTGAACAATGAGTCTGTGCCTGTGCTGCCGGCCAACTCTGTGTCGAGATAGTGAGTGAAATATGGGGGGAGGAAAGAGCCTGCCTGGATCTGCCAACTCAAATGTCTCATTGTGGTGAATGGGCTTTCTGGACGTGGCCAAGATGAATTGTGCAAAGAGGGAAGGTGAATTAATGTGATGACATTTCCCCCCTTTGCTTTTGAACAAAGACAGGATTGCTGCTGTGCTGTAGCAGACTATTAACATGATGGAAATTTAAGACATTAACACTTTCAGCTTCCTATTTAGAATTTAAAAGCAGTACGTAGATAGTTTTTAACACAGACATTATTTTAAGTATTTATTAATGTATCTGTCAATAAGTAACACTTCCCTAACTGGTGTATAATCAGTGAGAGTAGCATTATATAGCTGTGATCGTATTTATGCAGTTTCAGCCAACCCAATCGCCAGAATAAATGTTCACATTGCACTTTTTTTTTGCAAACCAAAGATACGTAAGATTTGTACTTACAGTGGGTATGTTGAAACTACTGTTCTTTATATTTCAACAATGCGGCAGTAAATCAACTACGAAGTCATCGAAAATCAGTGCTTGGTCAGTGTATTCCGGTGCCAGACACCAACTAAAATAGACGTCCTTTCAAGTTGGCATGATACTTGGTTGGTTGCTGTTATAGTTAAAAGGCGCCCGGCAGTGTTAGGGGGAAATGCAGTGGGACGGCAATTAAAGTTAAGGTGGTGAGAGACTGAAAAAAACACCATGTCATTTCCTGAAGATGTAAAGTAGCCACACTGTTCACAAAATATTTTTTTACAAATAGCTTTTAACTGACCCATATCAATCGCTAGATAAATAGCAAAATTAAGTGGTTGTCATTTAGAGGTAACTGTAACTGTGTGTTAAAAACATTTATTAATTGTTTGTATACTGCTTATAAATGCTAATGGGGGATAAAATAAAGTGAGGTATTATGGCAACACCTTGGCAAATCAGTCTACTCAGGACATTCATGTCAGCGCAACTCATGAGCTCATATCCTGTTTCAACCTCTGGGAGGAAGACTCAGTTTAGCCAGGCCTTACAGGCAACAAAACTCCACCTAAGGGACTGAATTTGGCACAAAAACGTCCACTTTCAGTTATCTTTTTATTTCTCACAACATTACACCACTATGGAAATGTGTGCCTACAAGTCCTCCCTCTTATTTTCAGGACCTTCACGTCCCACCACGCGTCACACATCATGATGAAGGACACCTTGCTGTGCAAGCAAAGCAGCAAATAACAGCATCCTGTCAGGCGGTGGGAGTGTCAGTGATTAATGCCACTGTTGTTGCTTTCACTTTCCCATATTGGTGCTTTTCACCTCATCTTAAAATCAGCTGATGACTCCATGGTACGACAACACGGCCGCAACAAACACTACAACACAAAGTCAAACCATGACAGGTCTGTTTCAAGCAGATAATGTGGGGGTATGTACGGGAGCCCATTTCTGACGGTGTGATGAAAAAACAATGTCATGACAAACTGAGATACTATTAAATCATTATTTTGAGAAAGTTTCTCATTATGTTGAGATATTAATTCTTTTTTAAAAACACAAAGTCATGATCTTGAGATACTAAATTAATATTTTAGGAAAAATACTCATTATTTTAAGATAAAAACTCATTTAAGTTATTGTTTTGAGAAACTTTCATTATGTTTTGAGATACTGAGTCATTATTTTGAGAAATGTTCTCATTTATGTTAAGATACTTAAGAAAGTTAATTATTATGTTAAGATATCAATTCATTTTTAAGAATACTAAGTCATTTGGAAACTCTTATTATTTTGGGATACTAAATCATTATTTTGAGAGAAGTAAGTCAATATTTTAGGAAAAATACTCTATTTTGAGATATGAAGTCATAATTTTGAGGTAGTAAGTCATTATTTTGAGAAAGTTTCTCATTATTTTGAAACACTAAATCATTATTGTGAGATACAAAGTCATTATTTTGAGAAAATTTTTCAATAGTTTCAACTTACATAATCTTTTTTTTATCCTCACACTGGTGGAAATAGGCTTTCATAGTATGACTGCACAGGAGATGGAGATAGAAATCGTTATCTTAACTATATAAAAAATAACTGCAGATATATTGCTAGATAAATATTTTGTAAACAAACCACTTTCTCAAGTTGTTGTGTCTCCAGGACTTTTATGGGATTCGTGTAAAATTGAAAATAGCTCTTATAACTCTCTCAGGGTGTTAGGAAGCACCTGATTTAGAGGTGGTAACTGTTAATTAGGGATGTTTATTGGGAGCAGGGCTTAATTTACTTTTCCTTGACGAAGTTTGTCTGAAAAACAAAGTGACTGTTTCTGGTTACTAGTGAACGCAGCTCTTTATTTGTCGCTGAGGGAGTTGGATTTTCTTGTACCATCATCTCAGAGGAATTTAGAGAAGTCAAAAATCCATGTACACGAAATGTTAAGTAAGAGAAGTGAGTTCATGGTCATTGTGGGAGTACAAAAATCTCAAGGCTGTATGAGAGGACCTTTCGAGACTGAGGTGGTCGGGTGTCAGGATGTGATATGGAAACCAAAATTTAAAACTTTCAGGATTGACTGTTGGCGGGGAACAATAGGAAGTTGTCAGAGGGACCACCCTGTCATGGTGCATCCTGGGCTTTGACACGACTCTCAGACTGACCTAGAAATAAGAGCCACGGTTGGGTTTTAAATTCCCTCCGCCCAAAATCTAATGCAAGGTGCTGGAGATGATTGATGAGAAGGTTTTCCTGTAAGGTTATGAGACTGGAGAATAGCTGGCACTTTTCAGGGCCAAGATACGAGGGTAAACATTATCTTTTCAGACACACCTTTTCCCTCAATAGTAATGAATGTTTATAGAAATATTTCAAGGAAATTATTAAAACTTAATCATTATGTATCTGTGAGTTATGTCGTGAGAAATATATTTTATGAAAGAATGTGGAAGCAATGTTGAACAGTTTAATCTTTTACAAGCCCACCAAGCCTCTGCAAAAACACTGCAGAAATGTAATTTAACTCTCAATAATATGCATGACTTAACAGAAGACCAAATTCTGTCTTTTTATGGCAGGAGACGAGACCGCTGCCAAGCTAATTAATACACCAGCGCTACAGCTCCGATGGCTCCTATGGTTGATAAGTTATACTCATGACCGCAAAATGTAGGAGACAGTTTTTGAGCTGCAGTGTCATAACAGCAAAACAAACAACATCCACCTTCCTCCACCCAAAACTCTCAACCACACTCGTCCTAGAAGTCATTTCCAGAGTAAAACGGTCTTTTTGATCTGAGCCAAAAACCTCAATTACACTGTATTTTTCCAAGATTAAATTATGCAGTCAACATAGTTTTACTCAGGAATCTCCTATCCTGATGTTGCGTTGACCTGGTGAGGAGCCTCAGTGAGCCATGAACGGCTGGCACTTAGCTCGATACCCCTGTAACACTGAAAGATAAAGACGTCCGGGATATAATATTTCGATGGGGTTGCAGCAGGGTTTAAGATTGCTTGTGCACTTCACCATAAAAGATTACAGTGATGAAATCAGACTTTTGTCAAAGTCCAGGGGCTGATATCTCAGGACAAATGTTTTTGGGCTTGAAACCGAGCAAATCCTCCTGGCAGCGACAGAGGTGGGGAAGGGTGGGTGGGTAGTATGACTAAAGGGTGGAAAAACGGTTTAAAGGGTCTATCCAGTTTCAGGAGCCTCTCATGGCTTAGTGAAGTGGAAGAAAACGGGAAGTATCCATGTCAGCAAGGACACAAGTGAGGTTGGATACTAAAGCCTTACGAGGCTTCTGCAGAGAGCAGAGTGGCATTAAATATTTTATGCTATATTTGTATTGGTTTCTTTGGTCTAGTCGCTTGGATGCATACAGCCAGGTTCCTTATCTCACTCTTCCAGAAAGACACTAATGTTTTGTTTTATTATCACTCCACAAGTATTACAGTGTCCCAGTGCCAAAGGAGAGAATATCTCCTCATATCACCTTTAATCTGTTTAAAGCATCCAACAACTTAAGAAGGGTTCTTGTAAAGTCTAAGCGTGCCAAGGAGGAGGTACAGTATCTGCGGTCTGGACAAAGAGCAAACACAAGAGAGAATAAATGCTATGCCTGGATCTCTCTAATTTAATGTAAGTATAGCATGAGCTCATTCCTAAGGCGCACTCTTTTTTTTTTTTTTTTTTTCAAACAAAGAAAATTATGAGCTCACATTTCGAGAAGCCGTATATTACAGCCAGTTTTGTGCTCAACCCAAAATATCATAAAAAATCTGATTTAGCAGCTATTCTTTTGCTCTGTTAGGCCTAGGCGTCGTTTCAGAGGGACTGCAAGGCATCCAAATTTTAGTGTTACATTTTAAGTGCATGCCTTTCTCATGCTGGGAAGGGTGAAATTAAATGCAATTTTTAGGAGCAAATGAAAAACTGATTTGGCATTTGTTTCGAGCCCAAACATAAATATATTTCCGGAAACAGAGGGTTTTTTTTCCACCAGGCTCCCCTAACTCGGCTCGGGGTGCCTTTGGAGGACATAAGTTGAAAAGTAAGCATGTGATGGGAAGGTTATTGGCCCAAAAAGGTTCCTGTGTGCAACTTCTGGGAGCTTAAGCCCCAGTTAAGCCCCAGTTACTCAAGTGGAGCTGCTGAGTGGCCAACAGTACAAGCTGTTGCATTAGCAGTCTCCCAGGTGTATATGCACAGTATAATGCTGCAGAGTAGAGTGTTGCAGAAAAAAATGTGTCATGCAATTATAATCCTTCCTTGTACAAATAACCAGGCTGTTCTCATGCACCGCTTATACTCATGTCTATGAAAAGTAATGCACCAGAATGCATATATATCCCACTTAACTGGGGAGGCTGCGATCGCTTGACAAATGTGCTGATGGGAATAAAGAAAGATAGTAGTATAAAGAGCAGAAGTCCACGTAATGAAGCAGGGTGGGTTGGTGAATGGGTCAAAAAAGTACAGGACTTTCCGTGGGTACTGGAGGCTAGCTCCTTATCCCCGCTGCGTTCAGGCAGTCTTAGAACGCAAAAGCAAAACGAGATACGTTATTAGGTAGATGAATGGGAACACACTGGACATGATAACCAACACAATCACTGGCACCCTTCTATAATGTAGCATATAATGAATGACATAACAACACATAGCAACCCACTGGGGATGTTTTTTTCTGTTGGCGCACTGGTGGAAGTCAAGCAGTGCAGATCAGTCTGGATGAATGAATGATGGTAACATGTTACGTGACATTGTAAATGGAATAACATTACCTAAAATCCTGTTGGTAACGCGTCATGTTACTTTGTCAATGCTAGAAAGTAATATATTACTGTAAACACTGGTCCTCATATCCTCATGTTAGTTTAAGTACATAACCTGAAAACCCTCAATCATGAGCCTTTTCCTAAACCTTCCCTATGTACCTTTTATTTCCTAAATCGAACCTACGTAACTTTACGTGAAGTACTTAAGCTGATGCCGCCCATCCATGATTCTTTTCCTAAACCTAAGTAACTTGACTCTCCTAAATCTAGCCTACGTAACTACATTA
This sequence comes from Epinephelus lanceolatus, assembly GCF_041903045.1. Taxonomy (NCBI): domain Eukaryota; kingdom Metazoa; phylum Chordata; class Actinopteri; order Perciformes; family Serranidae; genus Epinephelus; species Epinephelus lanceolatus. The sequence goes on along the minus strand of NC_135757.1, from coordinate 19,133,355 downwards.
AGTATATAATCTGAAAACACCCAAACATGATTATTTTTTGAATCCTTATATATAATTTGACTTTCCTGAACCTGAACCTCAACATGAGTTTGAGAGCAAGCGTATAAAGACTTGAAATGGAGGACTTGCCAGTTTTGCTCTAAAAGTCATGGAACAGCTGAATAATGAAACACTGGCATTTGCAGATGTTTTTTTTTACATTTTTTAAATATCTTGTAAAACCTCTCAAGACTAGGCGCCCTGCCAGAGCTAATTGCACTAAAAGAAAAGAAAATCACCATCAATCCTCATCAACACTGAAAGTCAGCGGACAAAGCTAAACCTCATAACCCTCGGTGCTAAAATGCCTCTCTGGAATCTGTCCAGATGTGAGCCATCTGTTGTGCTCAGTCACTGAGGTGAGACTAGTCGTGTCCATCCAGACGGTGATATCACCCAGAATAGAGACGGGCTCAAATCCAACATTCAGGTCTTTCATTAATAACGTTGCTGATCTGAGCCTTTCAGGCAGGCCCTTGACGTGCACTGAGGTATCCCACCGGTGCACTTCATCAACATTATAAGTGTTTTCTGCCACGGGGATACTAATGCAGCCAAGAGACCTGAAAATACCAGGGCTGCACTTTACCACAGTATCCCTAACATGCTCCTTCCTTTACTTCCCTTAGGGGTTTCAGATTTTATGGACTGGCATGGCATAAATTCACAGTTAAAACAGCAACAACAGTTAGCAGAGCTGACCTGTTTAAACCTGGTTACAGGATAAAAGGTGACCCGAAGAGCATTAAGAAAAGATATCCATTTACTGGCTTCAGTACACACAAGGGGCAACCTCTGGAGTTGAAATATAAAGCCAACACGGAAGTGCCAATAACTGCAGTTTCCCAAATTGCCGCTTGAGAGCAAGTCGGTCTCCATCACAGACTGTATAGAAAGATGGACAAGCAATGTCTCAGCTAACTCTTACTGTACAAAAAGTGAAGCCAAAATATCCCAGATATGGCCTCTGGCATCTTACGCTGTTGATGTCATTTGGAGCCAAATTCTGCGCAGTAGCAGTTTTCACGGTATCAAGGTCTGGGCCATATATCCATCCAACAAATCGCAGGCAGTACCATTGAATGAAAGCACAACAATTAGTGCACACAGCTGTCAATCATGTCATCAGATCCCCTTTTTATAGCAACAAATAACTATTTAGGTCAAACTTACCAGAAAAACTAACACTTGAACATAGATTAGTGTAATAAAAATTAACTAAAAGGATAGAAACCATCTTTGGGGAAAAAAATGTATTTGACGTGCAATGTTAGTTTGGCCTGTGTGTGTCCCACAGAAATAAACATGCTTACAGCCTAGTACATCCCAAGAGCCATGCAGCGACTCCAGGTGTCAGCACGCCCCGGGGCCCTCTGCCTCCCAGCACACATTGCACCGTACCCTGATTCCTGTCCCTGTGGGTGGTGGGCCCATAGGGCGAAAGGCTCTGTGTTATTTATTTGGGCTGAGCCCAACCAGGCCCCAAGGCCCCAAGGCCCAGCCACCAGACGCTCACTGGCGAGCTCCTCTCACCAGGTCTGGCTCTAAGGGGTCCCCATACCGGGCAAGGTGCTCAGAGTCCAAATATGCTGTGTCATTGAGGTCTTCTTGAATTGCTCTTAGTCTGGCCCCCTCCTCTGGGACCACTTTGAGGTAGTTTGGGCACCTAATCGGGCGCCTCCCTTTAGAGGTGTTCATTGGCACATCTGACTGGTAGGAGGCTCCAGGGCAGACCCAGGACACACTGGAGGGATCACATATCTCATCTGGCCTGGGAACGCCATGATTTGTTTAATAGTTTCAAGCCTGTTTTCCGCTAATGAAAATAAGCATTAGCATGATTACGGTTAATCATAGCTGTAAATGCACCATGTTAACCAAGCTAGCAGCTACCATAAAGGTCTACCCATCACTACCCTCCAAAAATCCAAAATGCCAAACTTAAGGTTTTAAAACAGGAGTCCATAAACCAATAGGTGACTTCAAGGTGGCTATGTACATTATTTTATACAGTCTATGGTACACACATATGTAGATGGATGTGTGCTTTCCACATTTGAAAGAGATTAACAAGTCTAGACACATGACAGATAGACAGAAAACAGCTATTTAGTTGCCTCATAACGAGGGGTGCAATCAAGCGTCCATCGATTCTACAAGGGATTAACTCAAGCTATTTGCATCAGTCATCTAAATTTAATTAACTGTGACACCCCCTCCATGACGATCATTTTGTAGTGTAACACACGGGAGACAAAAGGATGACACATTGCCAAGAAAAACATCTCTCTTAGCAGGATGAAAATGTTGAGATAACAGATACAGATGTTGGGATGACATACAAAAATGCATGAGAAATTGAAGCGGTGACGTGTTGGCTAAGTGGTATGAGCCTCGGTCTGCTTCTCCTCACTTTAATTCAGAGACAATCTGAGGCCAGTTGCCAAGTAACTGGGATAATGAAAGCTGTGCGCCTGGACAGGAAGTGAGCAGACAATAGAAAGAGGTTTTATCCAGGATCCCAAACCACCGCCCCAGCCCAGCCGGGGTCTCATCCCCTCTGAGCACGCTGGGAGGGGAGTGATGTCACCCTAACACACCCACAAAGACAGACGATCACACGAACTCACAGTCCATCACAGCTCTGTCTCGCTTAAGTAAATTCCAGCGTCACACACCCCACATCCCGAATCACTATCATTTACATTCCTCTTGAACACAAAGAGCCGAGCAGCGAGTGGGAGGATCCGGGGTGAGCGAGCAGCTGGCTGGTTGTGATGGAAAGGCTGAGAGAAGAGCAGGAAGATAGGATGGGAGGGAGGAAAAGAAAGAGAGAGGAGGACAAGAAAGGGAAGGAAGGAGAGGAAGAAAAAGGGTGAAAAGGAGAAACAACTCTCCTAATAAATCACACAGAGGAAGTTGTTGTAATAGGCAGTAGTTGGTGAAAGTCCACAGCTCTGGAAAATCACATTAAACATTATGAGTGTTGTTTTCAATGAAGCTGGGTGCTCAGAATTTTGTGCACAGTTTTTATATCTGTCTTATTGCAAGTTCATCAAACTTGCCACTAAACTCTAGAGGTGCCACTCGTATGACTCACTTCTAACAGTCATATGATTTGTTTAGGCACTGGGAAAAAATGTTTTTGTCCCTAAGGAATGAAGGAATCTTGTAGTCCTGCCAATAGTGGTGCAAGATCAGAAAGCACATCTTTCTATTTGCTGTAATCTGAGAGGATTCCTCCAGTAAATGTAACAGATCACCTGTCATTTCTTTCCAATCGCTCTAATCCCCTCACATGTGAGCCATTATTTCTGAAAAACGAAATGACGTGTGTCATCTGAGGTCTTGCTCTTATGTGGAAGTGAACACAGCCAGAGCATTATGAGAGGGTTCGGATAAATGACGAACGAGGACATCTGGCGAGTTTTGTCAAGGGTGTGTCATTGACGCAGAGAGACTAGTGGCACAGAAAGAAAGGAGCATAGACGGGAAATGCACTTTAATACATAAAGCCTACAATGAGAGTATGAGTAAGAATAGAATAAAAATGTTGGACAACTACATTCTTTTAGTTGTGGCTTAGTAAAAATGTGTTATTTTCAACGTTAAGCCCAGTTCAGACCAAACATTCACGACGTCTTCTAAAACCTGCCAGTTTACATCAACTGGAATAGACGAGACGGCATATTATCTCCCTTACAACAACCTTCTGTACTTCCGTTCTAACTTCTGGCTTTTCAGGCTCTTTTTGTACCTGAATATAGTCTGTAGTGTCCTAAAATAAGAATAAGGATGGTGATATAGGCTGCCCCTTCGGTCTGCGAGACCTCCCCACTACCCCTTGTCTACTCCTGATAAGTTCCATCTCTGGCACAGCTTGGTGTGGCACAGGCCGTCTAAACTGACAACTGAAAAACAAATCGGCACAGCTTGGCTTTACTCGGCATGGTCACGAGTGACAATGGAATAAAGGGTAACAGTGGGATACTTTCTACAGTTGCATTTTTAGTATTCAGGAAAAAATTGAGAATCAAGAATTTGAAGTTGTCCGCAAACCCCCAGAAGTGTTTTGCCATGTGACAAATTGTTTGTTGATCATATTCAAGTAAATTTTAAGGCAGACACAGACACATCTGTTCCTCGGAAAAAGTGACAAGGTGAGCCTCTCTTTCCTCTAACCCAAATTCTAGCCTAGCATCAGAAAATGGGACATGACAGCAAAACTAAATCGACTGCTGATGTCAGGAACAAAAGTATGAAGAATCACTGTTAAGTGCCAGCTCAAAGATCAAGAGCTCCTCTGGGCCAGCTAAACACCCTACATAGGCACAGACATTTGTACACTGTGTTTCTCACAAGTAAATCTGCTTCAAATAGCACAATGAGGTTTACTACCTTAATGCCAAAAGTGTGTTCTCATGTCTGTTACGTAAAAAACTTCTTCTTGCTCAACTTGCTTTGCAGCTCATCTACAGGCTCCTCTGGCTCAAACTGACCCTGGTGTTCTTATATGACTGCCTTTGGACTGTCCCCTTAATCAGGCCAGTGTTGAAATAGCAATGTGGTGACACCTCTATCAGTGGGACGTATTTCGCAAAGGACTGGGCTTTTTGGATTTTTTCCATTAAAGCAGTTGTGAAAGGATGACCTAATTAGGAAACCTATTTCCTGTGTTTAAAGATGTTGGACAGTGTTTGTAGATAAGTCACAAAATGAGTAAATGGGACAGATATCTAAGTAGGAGTCAGATGCACAGCACTGAGGTTTGTTCATCCTGGACTATTATGAAAATGTTTGTTGGAAAGAGTAGGTGGGATGAGCTGCAGTTTACTTTAAGTACACTGAATTCAATAAAATACTTAGGAATGTATTGATTTATTGGTCTCGCATTGGTATCGATCAATATTCACCTCGTTGACTACCATCAGCCTGTTGGCAAATAGGGTGGCATTCAGTGATGACGGGTTATATCAAAGGTTGTTTCAGAAATTTGTATCACTGAATTTTGTGCTTATTCAATGGTAGTGAAATGAGTGACTGAATGTCTTTAGGGGCCGTACACATGCCACATTTTTTGCACCCTCGAATTGTTTTCAATGTAGACACGTGTCAGGTATGTTCAAACGCCAGAGCGATGCTGTTGCCAGTGCATGCATTCCTGAGTGCCTGTAATCTGAGTTTAACTTCTGGAAGGCAGCAGCACACACCGCATGTCATGTGACGAGGACCAACCAATCACAGCTGACAGATATCTTTCCCTTCTTCCGTAAATATGATAAAGCTGATCATTTTAGTGCAGGGCTGCCAGGGCTTTTCTTTTTTCCTATACACAATAGGTCTACACACTTATAAACAGCACTTTGAAGAGGATCAGCACTGCATTCAGGATTTCAGGTCAATATATGATGCTTGTTAAAGGGATAGTGCACCCAAAAATGAAAATTCAGCCATTATCTACTCACCCTCATGCCAAGGGAGGCTCAGGTGAAGTTTTAGAGTCCTCACAACACTTGTGGAGATCCCGGGGGAGAGGGGGTAGCAACACAACTCCACCTAATGTAGGCTTACCGCGCCCAAGAGTCAAACGTCCAAAAACACATAATTGAAACCATAAAATATCTCCATACTGCTCGTCCGTAGTGATCCAAGTGTCCTGAAGCCCCGACATAAAAAGCTCTTTGGAAAAACGTCATTTAACTCTGTTTTTAGCCTAATTGTAGCCTGTAGCTCTAACTGCCTCTCTGTGCACCGCATGTGCGCGCAAGACCAGCGAAAGCACATGAACACACATGAACGCAATGTCCATGTCTCATGGTCTCGTAGAAGCGCGCACACGTGAGCGCGGTGCACAGAGAGGCAGTTAGAGCTGCAGGCTACAATGAGGCTAAAAACAGAGTTCAAATGACGTTTTTCCAAACAACTTTTTATGTCGGGGCTTCAGGACACTTGGATGTGAGGACTCTAAAACTTCACCTGAGCCTCCCTCGGCATATGGGTGAGTAGATAATGGCTGAATTTTCATTTTTGGGTGCACTATCCCTTTAAGGTTGTTTAGCCACTTCAGATGCAACCTGTCACTGTGCTCTTGAAAGCTGGCACAAAAAAGGCACAAAAGCAGTGTCTAGCGCCCGACCTTGCGTTTTCTGGGTGGTTAAAGATGTGGCATGTGTACGGCCTCTTAAACAGTTCTGTTGTTATTTTTAAATGAAGATTTCTTTGTTTTGTTTGGGAATAAATAACAATAACATCGGCATCAGTACTGGCTATTGGCTTGTACTTGTTATTTTAAAGATCGGCATCTGTGTCAGCCAAGAATTTCATAATCAGTGCATCCCTAGAAATATGACATTTATTTCCTTAAAGCTGTACTCCACTGGCTGATGGTCACACTGTAATTTTTCCATGCACAAACCAGCATTTAGATATGTATGCCCCCCCTCTTAAACATAGTCTCAGCACTGAAGGCTTTGAAGTGCAGTTATCTTTAACTGGGTAAACACAACCGTTGTTTTGGTGCAGGCTGAGGGGCCGATTAGAAGAAAGGTGAGACTTGGTGTGTATGTTCATGATATGAGAACACAACTTTCAGAGAATAGATTAACAGGTAGATCAACAAGCACACAGGTGCGAAAACTGGCAGGCAACATTTCAGGCTTTATGACTTGACAGCTTGAGAAAGCTCTGCTCCTTGAAATCTGATTAGCGAGTCACTCTTGTACACCTCCACTGACTGTTTGAGATCAATGCTAATCCATCAGGAAACCATCAAAGAGTCTCTGGAGGCAGATCCACCCTGCTCACCTGACAGCTGGACAGATTAATGCGTGTACGTGTGTGTGTGTGTGTGTGTGTGTGTGTGTGTATGTGTGTGTATCACTTCCCTTCTTCCTGTGAATTTGCTGCCAAGTTACAATGACTGTTATTGTTAGAGTTAGGGTGTGAGGCCTAATGGAATCACCACCATGTACTTGAGGAGGTTTAATAGCAGGAATCTGGCTCCAAAGCTCAAATTACTTTAATAGATGCTGTAGGTGGGTGATTCCCAACCAGAGGTAAATGAACTCAAGGGGGTACTTCTGCAGTCTGCAGGAGGTATGTGATGAGATTAGGGTTGTGCCAATATGACAAAATACAAATTGTGATTTGATAAAAGAACAATATAGCCATATATTTGAACTCAGGAAGAAAATAAACACAAACAAGATCACAAATATGTGTGAGGTGGATCTTTGCATATTGATTGTCACACTCACGTCTAGGGTGATCATGCCACCTGTGCGACCTGGGAGCAGCTTGTGGTTGTGTTTGTTTGTGCTTCTATGTCCATCTTGTTCTTTTTTTTTCAAATTTCAATTGAACTTGTAACAACTACTTCGGCTTCGACCAGAAAGCCACATGAATTTTACCTTCTTCTGGACATGTTCTTGCAGGGTGTCATTATGTTCCACCTGCTTTTATTCCCTCTGCTATTCATCTTTAAAATTCTCTATACATTTTTTTATTGTCTTTTTTTAATCTCTTTTATTGATAAACAATCTATTAACTTTAGATTACTATTATTTATAGATATAAATGAACAAATTTGGAACGTCATGGATGGTGTCCAGTACCACAGCTTAGTCTGAACCATATCAAATGTCTAAGAACTACTGAAGAACCTGAAGTAATTTTGTGCAGGATATCTCTTTCACAGCTATACTCAGATTTGGTCTTAATGCAGCTAGCGTGACGTTACACATTGGTTTGGACATATCTTGGCCATCACCGCCTTGGATCTTTGGAGCAAAAAGTTACCACAACTGGACGAATGGGTGGAGCTGTGGAAGGGTGAGGGGTGGATGTGACTCATGGTGGACTGTGGTGGAATCAGGCACCCAGAAAGTGCACTGGGCTTTGAAGTCAATTGTCCAAACCATGATATTAAAACTTCCAGGTACATCACATGATGCCATTGGGCCCAAAAAGACTTTTTCAATGGACTTACACTGTAAAAGATCCATCTATATGTAAGGGGACACATTCTTTTGAGTGTCACAATTCTAACAATGACTTGTATGATCAGAATTTGATCCTTTTGAGCGGATAACATTTTGAAAGTCTAGAAGAGACATACAATTAAACAATTTTATCCCCATTTGGCTCAGCTGGTAGAGGTCTCTAGTGCTTTTGCTCTATCGGCCTAATCATGGGGAAGCAGTGCCGATCATCCAGGTGATTTTATTCGCAGCAGTTAAACGTTTTTGGCGTTATGCACCACTGTGCTACCCTGGAAATCCAGAGTTCTCGCGAGAGCACAATTTGAATTTGCTCAGCGAGTCACTCTGGCAATCAGTAATGATGCTCATTACCCCTGCTGCTGGAGCCGAGCTGCACCAATCACATCGGTGTATCTGATATAGGCGGGCCAGAGGTGAGCTAAACAGATGACGACAGCGCTGCGACGAGGAAGTCCGGAATCAGTCAGTAACCATTGCAAGATGGCTACGGATGAACACCAGTTGTTTGAAACGGCTTTGGCCGCTACAATGAACGAGTTAGACTTGGCTTTTTCTCTAAAAGAGGAAACGAAGACAGCGCTCGAATCTTTCCTTTGCAAGAAGGACGTTTTTGCTGTTTTGCCGACCGGATACGGCAAGCGTCTAATCTACCAGTTAGCTCCACTGGTAGCGCTCTGGATACGTCACCCCGTGTATTGTTCTGATTGGTCGTAGTGTTTACCAATTGCGTACAGTCATATTTACAAATGCATGCTTGGTGCCACCCCTCAAGTTGGGCCATTTGCATTACTCATGGCCAGACCCTAAATCTTTCTAGATTTGGGTCTGGATTTCCAGGCTACCACTGTGCAGCTTTTATAGAAACGTATGAGGTCCTGCTTCCAATGCTGTATCCAGTTCTGTTTATATATCCATGGTCTGAGTGCAATACATTGATGTAATAAATGCATCTAATGAAGTATCTCACCATGTCAGTATTTTTTATGATACTTTTTACTCTTTACTTGAGTACTATTTTCGTTTGCTCTAAGCACCACTGAAATTAGTGATAAATAAATGAAATTTCTATCTCAGAAGGTTAGATCTGTCTGTAGTCCTTTATGTGCGCCCTCTGATGCCAAGACTTTGCCATACTGTACATGCAGTGGCTGGTGGTTGATGTATGGCCTCTGGGCTTTGAAATCCACCACGTCTGTACAAACAGCGATCGGAACATCCTCCTTAAGTGTTTGTGATTTACATCAAAGTCCAAAGTGCTGGAGAGGTAATGATTATCAGCTGTACCAATTGAGGGCAGCAGACACGCCTGCCCCGTCGACTACACTCACACACACACACACACACACACACACACACACACACGTACCCACCTCTCCTACTTTCTCACTACACGTGTGATCCTTTGTTAGGCAATAGCTGTTGTTAGCTAAATTACAGCCTGTCTACCTGGTCCAGCCCTTCAATCTGAAGCTGCGAGACTGATTCCTGCCTATAATCTTATATCACTCCGTGGTGGGATGACGTGTTTCATTCGTTATGTGGTCAGGTATGGGTAACCATTCGTTCCTTTTGCTGCCTTTGGGAAAGAACAACAAGATTATTCTATCACAAACTAAGAAAAATGGGCTGTGCTTCAAACATCTCGAAACAGTTTGTCTCCATTATTCAACCCACGCAGACTAAAATAGCGAATGAATAAGACTGTACTGACATTCAAATTTCACAGACACTTGAGGTCCCTTATCAAATTCATTGCATCAGACATGAGTAACTGTGGACTCTTGACATTTCAAACAACAGGAGATGAGTAACCAATAAATGGTTTCATAGGTTTTTCTAATCATATAAAAAATATTTAACCCTTCTTTTCAAACAGAACAGAACACAAATAAAGACAAACAATAAAGCGGGAGATATAAGTGTAAACGGCAAGGTGCTCTGTGGGTCTCTTGAGGATGCATGAGTCTGCAAAATCCTAGTTATGTAACAGTGACAGTGAGTTATGGAGACAGATACAGACAGACTCACCAGAAAAGAACACACACTTGGATTTTCCTTCAGTCAAACAGTAACAGTAGCTGCTGCCCAAAAATATGCTGTTTGATAATTTTCTGAGTCCGAACATCAAGTTCATTTCTTGTTAGCAGCCAAACGAAGGATAATATATAAACTTTTGTGAGTGACAAGTATCTGGAGAAGTAAACTAACCTAGTAATCCTTTTTTAAGAGGATAGCAGACATGCCTTTAGTGCTACAAACCTCCCAGAGGATTACAGCTGGCACAAAGAGGGAGTGAAAGGTTGAGGTCGTCCCCCCCATGTTTGTACACCATGTGCTCAGACTAAAATAACTTTATGGTTCTGTATGCAACCTTTTTACATGTATGAATCCTTTTTTACTACCAGTGGGGGAACAGGTTGTAACATAATTTAAAATCTGAGACCTTACCAACTTTCTCAGTTGCCCATGAGCTCTCTAACATAGCAACACACTGTCTTCAGTGGATAATGTCTGCTTATTCAAACTCCCTGGACTCCCTGTTGTCGCTAGCTTACCCAATAACTTTACCTGCTAACATTAGTCAGCTAGCTGTAAAGCTACACTCCATGGCTCTGCTGTTGGTTGCTTTGTAATGTCAGCTGATAAAGTAATTTGCAAATGGTAAGCTAGTTGTTATCATGTAGCTAACATTTTGTGTATGTCACATGACGTTTTGGGTAATGCGCTTGTGCTTGCAAGTTGTGCCTACGGGGTGTGAGTGCGAGCAACTGGATGATGACTACAGTTCACTAGATGGCAAAGGGTGTCATTAATACAACATGATCTCATCTCTACTCGTCATATCTTGCCTCTTGGCCAGAAGCCCTGGGCATTACTAAAATGTTGTTGAGTGCAGCCTTTTCTGTTGTATCTTGATGTAGAAGGGGTTGCCTGTAAGATGAGGTCACTGGTTTGGTTTAGGCAACAAACACGCATGATTATTGTTAGGAAAATATTGCATAATGTTCCCAAAAATACTCAGCTATGAGTGCCACAAACACGGCCAGAAAGGCAGCGATGTGTTGTCAAAAAACACCCCACTTTGAGTGCCACACATGCAGCGATAAGAATGGGTCAGTGGTTTGGCTGTGGCAACAAAACAACTTTGTTGTGCTTTGGAAAAGAACACAGATGTTGCCAAAAAACACACAATTCTGAGTGCCACAAATGTGGCAATAAGAAGGGGTCAGTGGTTAGGTTTAGGCAACAAAACTACTTGGTCATGGTTGCCAAAAAACAACCAGCTTTGAGTGCCACAGATATGGCCGTCACCCATCTCTGAGTGCTACATACGCTGCTGGAAAGGCAGTAGCATGTCTATAGAAAAACATCTGACGTTGAGTGCCATAAAAACAGCTGGAAAGGCAGTGGCGTGGCATGAGCGCCACAAATGTGACCACAAAGGCAGCAGGGTGCTGCCAAAAAAAACCTAGTTGTGAGTGCCCCAAACACAGCTGGAGAGGCAGCAGTTTGTTGCCAAAAAACACCCGGCTACCCCGCAACCAGTGTTGTTGTTTGTTGGTCTCTTAACAATGCTCTCCTGGGTCAAAGTCTGGTACCCTTCTGCCGGAGCGAACCTTCATGCTCTTTGAATTATGTTTTGCTTCGAGCGTCTCATTATTGCATAGATGGGTTTACGCTGAAGTTGGTGGAAAGCCTGATGTCTCTCACACAGACGTTAATGGTGCCAGCAGGGACACTGCCCATGTGGCATATTTAACACTGTGGGACTGGGACTAGGCTGCATTAATGACAAGAAGTTGTGTTAACAGCATCCAAAAGAGATGAAATCATGAAGACAACCCAATAAAGAGAAAGAGAGAATGCAGGTTAAAGAGGGAGAACACAAACACAGATGAATCATGTCCACCTCTAACGGGTAAAAACAACTATTTGGACTGTACAACATGTCATCACAACAATGAACAAAAGGTCTTCAGCCAGAGAATGGCCATAAAAACAGATTTTGGCCATAAAAGACCAGCAAACGTCCACATGAGGGTTTTTAGCCTGGCAATCAAAATTGCGTTCCATTTTTACAGCGAATCCCATGCTGAGGCCCAGGCTGAGATCAGAAACAAGAGACGGACAGGAAAAAAAAGGTAGTGGACAAAGATGGAGAAAGACTGTACAAGAGAGGAGAAGGGAGCAAGCAGAAAGAGGAATGTGGAGACAGAGTCATGGGTGGATAAAAAGAGTGAAAGAATTCCAGTGAGAGATAGAGATAGAGCAAGAGAAGGGGGAAGAGGGAAGGAGACATATGGATTTGATTACAAGCCGATGATGTCATGTATGTATGTCAGGTAATCAGCCCCTGGGCTGTGTGCACCGCACCAGCATGTGTGTGTCAGACAGCGCTGAGTGTACAGGGCAAGACCGGGCCTCGTCTGTGACGGCTGCAGAGAGGGCGGTTTGTCTGATGTGCAACAGAAATCACACCAAACACAAAATCACGCTCAGTGGAGAGAGTGAGTGTGTGCCTTTGTCTCTGACTTTGTCTGGTTCTGCTGCTCACACTTATTGCTACAGGGCAAAAAAAAAAAACGTGGAAATGTGTGTCACACAGACGTGCATTTCCTACCTCTGTGGCTCTCACAGAGGTAGGAAAACTTGTTTCCATCTGGTTTGCTCATTAATGCTTTATCAGTTTCATGCTTATATCAGGCACACACACATATGTGCACTCACAAAATCTCACACAGGTGTCTTGCACGCATTGGCAACATTTAAATGCACACATATGACAGCTATACTTTTCTTCACGTTTGGTCCAAGACTGCTTGAGTAACACAAATCAGAGATATCCAATATCATGTGTTCACTCATATAACCTTAAAAGTAGAAGCCAAGTCTTTCAATTCAATTCAATTTAATTTTATTTATAAAGCCCAATATCACAAATCACAATTTGCCTCACAGGGCTTTACAGCATACGACATCCCTCTGTCCTTAAGACCCTCACAGCGGATAAGGAAAAACTCCCCAAAAAAAACCCCTTTTTCTTTGAGGTCTAAGTGGGCATTCAGACCCAATATAACCCCATGCATTGGTGTCAACATGTTGAAGCAGGTACAAGTGAGAGGTTTGACAGTGTGAGTAATAAGAAATATAACGCTAATTTTAAACAGATTTCCAGAAAATTGGCAAAAGTCAAATGAATGCACGTTTCCCCCCACTGCTGTTGTGTGAATGTTAGGAGTTGATTGCATCAAGATAAAATGCATTATTTCTCCAGACAGGTGCCATTAAGCAATTGCAGAATAATAATAAGAAGCAATTAGAGTCTGTTTCAATTGTTCTATGATCAGCCCAGTCGCCAGAATAAAATGTCATCATTCTACGTTTCTGCAAACCATCAATACATCACATTTTCACAATTTATATGTGTCAACGTGTCAGTGTTGTTGTGAGATTAACGGCTCGGTGTTGAATGTTGACCGCTGCTGCGGGGCTTCGGCCCAGGTGGCAAAACATGACAAGTAGGGGAGAGATCATGTTGTGCTGTGTTAGCTCGTGCCAACACAGCACGTGCTCCTAGAAAACACTCGTCTTGTATATTTGTATATTCTGCCTGATATTTATACTCTATTGTTATGAAACTGAGCCCAGGTAGTGACACTGAGCCAGGAAACCCACTGGTTGTTATTGGCTGTGAATCGTTTTAATTGTGGTTACTTTAATTTGAAGCTTTCTCTGGCACAAGAATTTCTTCAGACAATAAATGAAGTTCTATTGAATTGAATTGAATTGAACTGAATTAACTGTGCAGAGAGGACAGGAGGAGAGCGGCTAACAGAGACAGTGCCTCAGCACTGTGTCAAATGGCAGTAACAACTAATTGGTGGCTATTGGCTGTATCTGGTAGACACCACTATTCAATTCCAACAAAAATTCAAGACATTGCTGCATTGACAGCGGCTTTTAGGCACCAGACATGGGTGTTTTGTAGCAATCTGTCACTTTTTTCCAATAGGGATAGTGCCACAAAAAGCAGTTGTTTTTTACCGAAATGTCGCTGCTTTGTTAATAGATGACAAAGCGGCACGGTGGTACAGTGGTCAGCATTGTTGCCTCACAGCAAGAGGATTTCTGGCTCACACTTCTGTGTGGGGTTTGCATGTTCTCCCCGTGTCAGTGTGGGCTTTCCCCAGTTTTCTCCCACAGTCTAAAGACATGCAGGTTAATTGGTGACTCAACTTGGCCGTAGGTGTGAATGTGAGCGTGAATGGTTGTCTGTCTCTATTATGTCATTCCTGTGATATGTGATAGTCTGGTGACCTGTCCAGGGTGTACACCACCTCTCGCCCAATGTCAGCTGGGATAGGCTCCAGCTCCCCCACTACCCCTAACAGGATAAACAGTTATGGAGAATGAATGAATGCTACATAACATGCAACTGTATCTGTGGTTTACAAAAACGTACCATTCCAACATTCTTTCTGGCGATTGGGTTGATTTTATCACATTTTCTTTTTATCTTCTTGTCTTTCTTTTTTCTTTTCCACCAGAATGTTTTTGCAATACCTCAATGTTTTTTTTTTTGTTTTTGTCTTTTTGTGATTTCCGCTCAAGATTTTTTAAACACAAATTGAAAACGAGCACAAAAACTGGTGAATGGAAATACACTAATAGATTCATAACACTCCAGAATTCCACATAGTGGTTTAATTTTAGCCTCCCCCTTGACAATTGTGGAGTAAACAGTAAGTCATCTACCAAGTATGTGTGCTTGCACATATTCAATTGGCCAATTTAGTGCATTTTGAGATGATGTCGTGTTATGTTGTGGGGGAAGTTGATCTAGAGTCAACTTTTTTTGTTTTTTGGTTACTTTTGCATTTTTCTTGCTTTGTTTTTGTTGGACAGTCACTGTGTGTGTGAAAGAGAAAGTATGACATGCAACAAGTCCCCAGTCAGAATAAAACTTGAAACTTTGCAATTACACGGTAGGCATCTTAACCACTAGGCCACAAGACGCCCTGAGGCTGTGTTTTTTTGACACAGTAATAATGCTGGTCTGAACATAGAGAGCAGGTCTCAGTTGGGTGGGGACTAGTTTTCCAATTATAAATCGTTTGCTGCTTCATTTAGCAGATAAATCCTTTCATTCATCCATGTGGCTCATGTCTTGTCATTTGTACCCTCTTGAGATTTCCAGGAAGTTTCAGCTCAGAGGAACATGGCAGCATGTTGAAATACCGGCGGACCCTGCCTTGGGATTTAACAACCGCCTTGCCGAACCGCACACGTTGCTCATGCAAACCAAACCCCAAACCCGTGCATACTTTTGTGTATTGTCAGCGCGATAGTCATCCCATAGAGGTTACATAATACATCTTCATCTCCCCACTATTTGTCATTTGGCAGAGGCTTGTCACAGCAAACATGTTTGTGTGGCCTGCGTTTGTGTTTGATCCCCAACATCTGTTTCATGTATACAGTACTCAGGGCCCCAAATATGTCCAGATCCAGAAATAGAATCTAATTTTGGATGACCGAATTGTTTGCTCCAAGAACAAACTGTTTGTTGCAAGGAAATAGGAGAGAACACAAAAATACATCATAGTTTGGAGTTGGAGCTCAGTGGGCAGTTGTTGGACTCTGTGACACTGATATATTGTGTTTTAAATTGCCTGAAATCAATCCTGCTTGACCCAAGTGTGCGCTACAGTTCCGCAATTCCCATGGCCTTGTGGCAAAGTTTTACAATGGTACTTTAAAGACTTAAAAGTGCTTCAGGGGAAAGTCTCTCAGCAAACGAGATGTGATGCTTTCAAGTGGACACAGGAACTGGTTTCTTTGAGAGGCGAGAAAGAGGCAAGGTTGCAGTCTCAGCAGGGAGCTCAGCCATGTCATTCTGGTTGTTCTCCCAGTTCCTCCAGTCTCTTATCCCCCTGGCCTTTAGCTGTCAACAACACATGTGACAATTACCATACGGCGCTTAAAGAAAAGTCTACCCCATCAGAGTGGTCAGTGTATTGAATGACAAGTTTAAGAGTTGCAGTTTTCTCCAAACAAAAATCAAATTTGGTGTGTTTGAACAGGCAACATGACGACGTTCCTGACCAAAAAAGAAATGCTGTCTTTGGCTTCTATTGGCGCTGTGTGCTGGAGCTGGCCATCCAAACCTTTTCACATAGCCTCATTCATTATCATCCAACAACAGTCTCCTCCAATTGGTTGAAAAAACTGGGATTAATTGCAAGTTTTTGCATTTAGTCGTCTCGGCCACATGTTTTAGGTTTACCTCTTTTTAGGAATTTGCGAGTCGTGTCTAGCTCCCGCTGCGAAGCACGAAAGCTGCTCCATCTGCAACTAAACGACTTCAAGTCACAGTGTGTATGCTGGCGTTTGTTGTATTCATCAACATTTTGAAAGTGCCTAATTAAATTTTGCTTGGAGTACACTGTTGGCCAGGGATGGAAGTTTTCTGTTTTACATTTCTGGACTAAGAGTTGTCCAGAAGGTTGGTGAAGATGGTTAGTAGATGCTTATGGACTAAAGCTGAACATACCAGCCTGGTTCCCCATCATTACTGTAAGTCTGATGTGTAATTACATCCTTTAAAGCTGGATATTAATGATAGCACATGTGGGACAAGACTTGTTACTGTGTTTGGCAAGCGTGGTCAACGGGTCATCAAGCCAGGTTGGATGACGAGTTGATTGACTGCTTATGCAAGTCAAAGACGTATGTTTGTATTTTTACATAAATGTCTTCCCTGGTGCAGCTTTAAATGAATCCAGCAAATATCTGCATCCCTCTGCTCGGCTGGCAAAGCTCATAACATTTAAGAACAGTGACCTCAGCCATTGTGTAGCCATGACTTATTTCATTTCGTATGCATGAGGCAGAAAGAGTCTTGCCCTTGTTATTCGCTTGCACGGGTGCAATCAGTTAGAACTGCAACATACTGCCTGAACGCACATAGTGACAGAACACACTTTGTGTTTTCACAGACTGATATGTATATGTGACTAATTTACTGTCTTACTGCATGTCATGCATTGTCGTCTTACACCAAACATGAGGTTGTGTGTTTGTCAGGAAGTCAGTACTTGAGCTGCCCGTATGTTTCTGCACCATGCAGTGTCACCGACCCCATTGTTTGAATCAACAGGGCACATTTTTCTCAGAACAATAGAAACACTGACAGCTAAGCAATAACCTCCCTGAAAAATCTCTAGAAATTTTGCTCCCATCATATGACAATAGATGACGCACAATGTTGAGAATTTTAAAAGATAGATTCAGTCCCCAGCTATGGCCTGAGAAATGTATGAGTTAGGTAAGAGCAATCTGATAATCAAAGTAAAGACTGAGGCATTGTGAGCTGAACAATGTGCCACTGATAAAGAGCAATGTGTGGCTGCCTTAAGCTACGATTACACTGCTGCATGAAAAGCCTTTATTATGTTTGTGGAGCCATTAGCTTAAAGCCACTTTTACACCAACAGGTGTTTAAATACCCAACCCTTACCTCAGATATTCTCACAATGTTGGCTGCATGTATTGTATACCAGTAGAGGAAAGTAACAACGTACCCAAGTATGGTATTTGTATGGATAAAACAAACAAGATATAAAGTGTGAGCTTTATAGGTGCTGGTAGGCAGATTTTTTTATTTTCCTTTGAAAATAGCCACGCTAGTTGTTTTCTTTTAATGCCAGTCTTTATGCTAACTGTGTCCTGGCTGTAGCTTCAAATTTGCCATACAGGCATGAGAGTGGTATTGATGTTCTCATCTCACTATCAGCAAGAAAGCAAATAAGCCTAAGAATTTTCTTAATGAATGTTACTTAAATTTTGAATTACTTGTAATGGAGTATTTTTACATTGCGACATTTCAACTTCTGCTCAGTAAGTATCTGAATACTTTCATCACTGTTGTTAAGTGTAAAGAATTAATGGCATAGATTGAGCCATTGCAAAGGAACATTTTAAGAGGAAAGATGAATTCCTGTCAACTAAATCAGTTACTGTATGCCCCAAAACATCCCTTGGACTACCCTTGTACAGCTAGTAGCGTGTATAGAAGTAGCCACAATGATGTCAAGCATCCATTTGTGGACTCCAGTTTTGAAGCCTTAAATTTTGCGTTTTGGCTGTCACCATCTTGGATTTTTGGAGCCAGTAGTGACCATATTAAGACAAGAAGGTGGAGCTGTGGACTGAGGGGTGGATCTTACTTGTAGACTGTGGTGACTATGGCCGGGTGTCAGTACTTGATACCTTTAAGGCATTGACAAAAATAACCCAGTACCAAGCAGTATTGAAACTTTTCCAGTCAAACTATACCTGCATTTGATCTTTCTTTGCACCGAGGGTCTGATCCCAGACCGTCCTGACCCCCCACCGGATCAACATTTCTTTTGCTGCCATATCTGGAGCCAATCTCCTCCAGCGAATGGTCTGTTTAACATGTGCCTGCTCAGCATAAGCTAAAGCAGTGGCAGCGGCTAACACCCAACACTTAGCCATTAAATGGTCCCAAAATATTCAACACTAAAATGGCTCAATGCAGTCGTTTAACCTATTAAAAACTGTCAGGTGATGTTAGCCATGTGGTGCTGACAGTTAGCCCTGTTACTGTGTGTGGCAAGGTGAACTCTCGCTACTATCCCTGGCATGGAGCTCACACTCCCGCAGCAGTGACTACAACCTATACAAACCGTGGTGTAGTGAAGTTGGGCGCAGTGCATCAACAGAATTTGCAGTTTAACGTGCTGAGATGTCACCAAAATGCTCAAAAGTAGGGCTCTACCACACCACTCCACTCAAATTATGGATATCGAATGATGTACTCCATTGGTATTGGTATCATTGTAAGAGTACAGGCATTTGTATCAGTACTGCAATTTTTCTAACTATACCCAGCCCTGGTGGTTACACCTCAAACCTGTCACTCAAAGCAGTCAAGCCCTTGGTTTTGCAGGACTTTAAATCTTAACAAAATTTAAGTAGTGAGTTAAACATTCATCCCCCCTACAGACCAAAAAATGTGTTTTTGTACCAGACTGTAAGCATGTTAATTTTTGCTGTAAAGTTAAGCATGTTAACATGGGGGAACTAACTTAATTTTGGAGCCATCCTCAAGTGGCTGTTAGAGGAACTGAAGTTTTTGGCACTTTGCACTGGCTTCATTTTTCAGTCCCAGAAGATGCCGCTTGGTAGCGCTCCATGTTTTCAATCAGGAATGGTATTTCCAACAAACCATTTCAGTGAAACTGTCAAAATGTCAGGGTATCTCTTAGGTGTGGTTTGTGAATATACATTTCACCCATCAAAGACAACGTGTTACATGTCTTGTCTTGTTCTGCAGTATTGGTCTCAATTACAAATCCTCATCCAAGATTTTCTTAATAACTTTGAAAGCTGATTCCTTTTTCCGCCCTCCTTGGCTGAATCAATGACTGATGTTGACAAGAGCCAGAAGGAAACACTGCAACTCGAACTCCTTGTCTCTCTTCACCTACTGCCCTGCCTCCGCAGCAGTGACAGACCTGGCAGATATTTCACACAGTACATACGTCAAGAGAAACCTTTCCCTCTTCTCTGCCACATCCTCTAGTTAAACAGTTACTTCAGGAGACTCGCTCAGACATGCGCACACACATGTACACACCGCACAGCTACACATGTGAGAAAGCACACCCCCTTCTTGCAAGCCTCTGCAATGCAAAGCTCCATATAAGGACATGCTGATGATGTAATGGTCCATAGGCAGGGAGCACATCCCTTATTGTTTGGTCTGACTGAAGGAATGCCCACATTACAGCTACTCAGAGAGTGAGACACACACACACAGAGGAAGAGTTGAGGCTCGGGTGTTGTACGGCAAGATGATGAGCTTATGGCAGTGAAGCCGGGAAAGCCTTTGGCACAGGTAGGCACACTGAACATTAGTAGGAAAAAGTTTAAAAACTTTTTAAGAGTTGTTGATCTGGTGATTGGCTTGGAGACGTACAGATGTTCAGAGTGGCATCATTTCATACTGGTGTTCTTGTGTACTAAAGTTTCAAGATGTGTGTTTTTAATAGTATTTCTTTGAGCTTTAGAGAAGGCATTTAGTGTGTGTAGTTAGTGTAAGTTACTTTTAACGTTTGTGGATCACATGTTCAATACAACTAGTCTAAGAAGTTAAAAAAAACTGTAGAATTAAGTTTTCTAAGTCAGCAAAAGTTAAACAAAATCTAAGGGAGTTCAAGTTTTAAATGCTTTTTAAAATGTGTTAAATGTATATAAACTATGACTGGAACTTCATTAATGTCTCTAAGCAAGAAGTTGTATTATATCAATGTAATTTCACATTTAATTCAATTTTATACGACCATAAAGAAATGCTGAATCACATCTTGATTCAGAATCCTTAAATGCTGTGGTGTTGTTTATCTGTCATTGCAAACTTGACTGAAGATAAGAAGTATTCAGACAGCAATGAATCTCAGTGTTGTCAGATTGTGGTGTTGAGCATGCCGCATTTATAGCCTGTAAATTTACTGGGTAAGAACTGTCAAGGTAACATAATTGTTTAAATACTGATGATTTAGTTTTGCACGCACCAAGATACCAAAATGAAAAAGGATCATGTGGCATTCCAGGTGTATAGTAAAGAAAAAAGACAGCATACGGCAGACACTAGACAACATATTTTAGATATAAACTGCATGTACAGCCCATTTATTCAGTATTTTAATGAATCATGAACATTTGGTTGCTTTTTATGATCAGATTAATTCATTTCTTGTCTTTCCTGATTGACTGTGGTTGTGAAAATCTTTATCTAAAATGAAAAATGAAAATAGTGACTCTTGCTCTGATTACTGCCAACAACTTTTACTACATTAATGAAACGGATACTAATGGAACAAAGAGCTTCTCTTGCATTAAACAGCAGCTATGCTTTCAGGAAATAATAATCTGTGGTGTTAATGGAGGACTCATGTAGCATTTGGCATTTTGGAAACACTGTATAATCTAATTTATTCATACACACACAATACGAAACTGTTTTAGGACACATTTAGGTCTCCACCACTCCATTAAGCATATCACCACTATGGGTAAGTTAATAAATATCCGAGGTACATATTTTACACATGTTGATTGCACTTTCGGGGTATATCACTTAGCCTGTGTGGACTTTACATCCAGTCCATGCACTGCATCAATCACCCCCCCCCCCCCCCCCCCCCCCCCAAACTCAGTCACACAAGAGAGCGTTTGACCCACCATCCACACGTTAAAGCAGAGGTGTAGATGTGTGTGTGCAGGATATATCGGCCTGTACATACATGACCTAATCACTTGTGGTTAGGGAATGACATATGGAACGTGTAACACTGCTTTAAGCAGCGGGTGAGCCACAGTTTCCAGCTTCAGGAGCCACGTAAAGAGAGGGAAGCCCTCTGTAAAGCTGTGGCTGGTTGTGACTGCTCCCAGCTGGATGTTTCCTTTTCTTTATTAATGGCATTCACTTAAATTTAAGAAAAATATATAGGTGAAACAAAGCCACAAACCTGTAAAGTTAGGAAATCCCAATTTGGAGGCCTAATCCACCAAACAACTCTTTGCAAGCCATTTTATCATGACACCTTAATGGCCCGCCTTGGTGGTCATGCATCCATTTTTAGAGGAAACCAATCTGAAATTAGTGCCTGTTGCAAAGGTTCTTCAGGCTGCAGAGTGGGTGGTAAGGTGCCTTGTAATGTTGATAGCCATGAAACTGTTATGTCACCAACTTTATGTGCAGCACTTTACAATTCATTCCTCCAAAATAATGTTCTCTCAAGCTGCTCTCTAACAACACTCAGATAAAACATGATGGGGGAGGAAATGTGGACAAATGCTATTTAGATCAGCTGTAATATTTATGTGCTCCCTGAGCGCATATAGCAACGGCTTCTACTGACTTATATTAGATGGCGAAAGCTGGTCTGATGAACTACTGCTACTCGTTACAGTATGATTGGTCTCTGACATTAGTTTAGGGTCAGCTGCAGGATGATGTTTTTTCACTAAAGGTCATCCTGTCTTTTGTGCCTCCAACTATATGCAGACTTGCAAATCTGCAGTAAATTATACCAACACGAAAAATGGTCTCAGATGTGGATCTGCTGGCCAAATTCACTCATCTATGTGTGTGTTCCTGATGAGAAAAAGTTCAGGAACAACTGATCTGGACTAACATTTCCTTACGTACCGCAAAGTACATCGGGAATAGAGCAATATAGTCCCATAAAGAGCTACAAGTGATTTTACTGCTGTGAGGCGGGCAGTGTGTTTGAGCGTAGGAGCCGTGTAGTTTCCTCTGAAGGGTTTGCTTTATTAGCACAAAGTGCCCTTGCATGCAGCATACAGGCTTATTATCCAGCTCAGGATTTAGATGTAGTTTAAAACAGAGTGATAAGCATAGTTTTCAGTACAAGGGAACAAAGTACATTTCTCTGTCTATTTCGGCTGATGACATCACTAGAAAAACAGGGGGGGGGACTGAGATAAGACACTGAATAAACAGTGATTACAGGCGACAGGCTGGTTTGTAAGAGAGATGTCTGCTTGTTTCACTTAGCAACTGCATGTCTCTACGTACACAATCCATTCAAAGAAAATGTCATTTTTCAACACATGCATGTTTCAAGATAAGGTCCCTCGCACGACACTCTTATCCAAGGTCCTTGAGAGTAAAGATGATTAAAGTGTTTTATCAACACTGCTTGCAGCCAGTATTACAAGGGCAAACTTAAAGTCAATAAAGCTGGACAGAAAAATAATCTCAGCACCTGGAATACTCCTTAAAGAATAAAGAAGGAGTGTACAAAAACTTTAGGTGGGATTGGGTTTTGGTTTACAGCTTTAGTTGGAAACCATAATGCCCAGTAGCACAAAATGTCAGATCTTTTACTTCAATTAAATGCAGTAGTAGCACAGTGTAGAAATACTGTGTGACAATTAAAGCCATGCATTTCAAATTTATAGTAAAATGACAGAAATATAAGCATCAAAAGATACTTAAAGAACCAAAAATGAAAGTGCTTTAAAGCTGCAGTCGGTGGTGGAGTTAACTTTAACAACTCTATATACCACATAATCTTATAGTTGAGTGTATTTTGTATTAAAGCTGTAGTTTGTAATTTATATAAAATTATTTTTTCTCTAAAACTTCCACTGTATCCTGACACAAGTACACGAGCCAGATAGTCAGTTAAAAATCGTGTTCCTCCTCCTCCTCATATTCTTCCAATGGCAATACTGCATGCAGATGAAAACAACCAATCAGAGCAGAGGAGTCTTCAATACAGCTGTCAATCACTGCTCATGAACTGTTGTCAAAGTGTCAAATGAGGCAGCACTGATCAAATGTGAATCAAGATTCTGTCGCTGTAGTGCTTTTTTCTCGCCTCGGACGTTCTCAGAAACATATTTTAGTGTACTGTTTAGCTGTGAAATGAGAATGTTTGTGACTCAATCGCCATGTTAAAAAGCTAAAACAAGCTTTCTCATCTTAAGGCCTTTGCACACTGAGTCTGTTTTTTTCAGATGCATTTTTCTGGAAAAAAAAAAAAAATCAAAAAAAAAAAAAAAAATCATTACGCACAAAAACCTTACACACTGATTCCAAAGCATTTTATTGTGACGAACTGAATGGACGTTTCCTCTTTTGTCTCCTCTTTAAGTTTTGTACTCAGTGTGCAAACATGATTGACACATAGTGACGTGCGATAATTTCCGACAAAGAAAAAACAAACAGACTCTGTGCAAAGGCCTTACACTAAAATATGTTTCTCAAAATATCTTGAGGCAAGAACAAAATTTTGATTCATATTTGATCAGCGCTGCCTAGTTTGAGTTTGACTACAGTTTACAAGCAGTGATTGACATGACTGACAACTGCGCTTGACACTCCTCGGCTGTAATCGGTTGTTTAGTTCAGGCGTGGTGGATTCGTTCGAATGCCATTAGGAACACTAGGAGGAGCCAGAGGAAACGTATTTCTTCAAAGATTATCTGTCACAGTCTTAGCAAATACAACAAAAAGTTATTTTCATAAAAGTTACCAACCGTAGCTTTAATGTAACCACTGAAGCAGATGACTTTTAAATAAATGTGCTGGAGTGAAATATTAAAAAACATTTGCCCTCAAATTGTAGTGGAGTAGAAGTGTAAAGTGAAATAAAATGGAATTACTGCAACCAACCCTCTGACTCTGACCATACCCTGGTTGAATGGCACATCCTGTTAGAGCTTTATTTTCAGTTTCAACAGGATACAGTTTACATAAAATAAAGTTTACAGCATAAATCATAATAAATAATAATAGTAGGGTATTTGCTTCTTGAAACGCGGCCACAAAAATCTCCCAATTCACCCAAACCACACTAACAATGAATCTTATGCATGTCCCTCTAATATTTTATGCAGTGTTATTTTGTCTGGATCTAATTGGAACACATGGATGCAGTTACATGTGTCCCTGTACCCGCTGCCTCCCTTTAGCCGCTACTGGAGAGAGAAATGACACGCACTCTGCTGCTGAGAAGTGACCCACCCTTCCACACTTACATCATGGCCCACAATGCAAGTGTACATGTGGAATTAGTGATCCCTAAAAGTGTGCGTTTGTGTGTGTGGGGGGATTTCTGTATAAACTCTGTGGGACTGTAATTGCCTCTGGAAGCAGGGGGAATTCCTTTAAATGTATAAGAAAAAAAATGGGGAGGGTAGGTGGTGGTGGTTTTGGTGAGGGGGAGAAGGGCTGATAGTAGAGGAACCCCTTAATTAAAGGATTGTTCCATGCCAGTGGGCCATCTGTGTGGAAATGCCTGGCAGCTGCACACACAGCAGTCATAACATACCATCCTCAGGGACTGCAGGCACTTTGGCCTGGTGATGTGTGCATGTGCCAGACTTACTGACCCTGGCTATGCACTGAAACTGCATCTAATGGCACATGAGCAATGTACCTTGACATCATTTGGGAACTTTGTACCCCGTCAGGATTTTGTATGTAGAGATATTAGGTAAAAGTAGTCCAGTTTAGGAGATTTGACATTACTGTCAGGATTTTTTTGTAGTCTGGATTGGTGATTTCAAGAGTCACTGGTATAAAAACAAACCAAGTATAGACTATCCACAAGTGCTCCTCATTTCAGGATTACATCCAGTGTCAATTAAATAATATATCATTGAAAATTAGTCTTATACTTTTATATATTAAATAAATAAAATATAATCTATGTTTGATAAAAGATTCACCAAAAGGATCACTGCGATTACCATTGAACAATGACAACTTAATCAACGAACATCCTGGGTAGAAATATAATAAGTTTTACAGTATTGCTCATCTTATCTGGTGAGATCATTTTCAGAGGTCAACATCAATTACTGGCTCTGTTTCCGTCTTTTACCATTATTTCCCACAGGACTTAAGCAGCCATATGTCACACCCTCAAATGGAAACTGGAAGTTAAATTCAAGGCCTAATATTTACAGCAGTAACTCAGGTTTCCAAACCATGGGAGAATTAGTTGGCAACAAGGGAACAAAAAAAAGTAACCACAGGTATTTCAGACTACCAACCTGAGAGAGTTAAAGTCAAGCTTTTTATGATGTGTTAAATTTTCCATGACATAAAAACGTTAGTGCTCCTCTGAAACGCAGGGGAAAATAACAGTGTTTATGATGTGTCAGTGCTCAGAGAAGTGGGCCCAATGGGCAATGACAGTGGGGGTGTAGAGTTTCTACAGCACCTTTCATATATACCATAAGCAAATAAAGACTGACATTTTAAACATGGGCTTTAAATATGTGTTGCTCTGAAGTTCACTGGAAAGTTAATTAAAATTATTTTAACAAGCAAATAAATTGAATGCAGCTAATAGAAAATGCAACTACAGGGGGAAAGTAAAAAAAAAATATAATAAAGCAACATTTTTTCTATTTTCATTTACTTTCTGTGTGCAAGTTCTGAATTGGAAAGATAATGTCTGCCTTGTTTTTATCTTCTACAGGTTGAAGCTGTTAATTGATCAAGAAAAGGCCTACCAAGAAAGGAAGGAAGAAGAGAACAACAAAAAGATCAACAGTCTGAAGGAGGAGCTGACAAAACTCAAGTCGTTTGCGTTGATGGTTGTGGATGAACAGCAGCGTCTCACTGAGCAGCTGAACCAACAAACAGCAAAGGTCCAAGAACTGAGTGCCAGTGCTTCACAAGCCCAGGAGGAGCTGAGCTCCGCTAATGCCCGTCTGCAAGAAGAGGAGCAAAAGGTTGTTCGCTTGGAGGCTGAGCTGCGTGACCAAGCCGGTCGGTACCATCAGGAACAAGACGCCATGACTGCCAAGTTGACCAGCGAGGACGCCCAAAACAGGCAGCTGCGCCAGAAGCTGTCAACTCTCAGCAGGCAGCTTGATGAGCTGGAGGAGACCAACAAGACCCTGCGCAGAGCTGACGAGGAACTGCAGGAGCTAAGGGACAAAATTAGCCGTGGTGAGTGTGGAAACTCTAGTCTCATGTCTGAGCTCGAAGAGTTGCGTAAAAGGGTTCTTGAAATGGAAGGAAAGGATGAAGAACTGATCAGAATGGAGGACCACTGCAGGGACCTCAACAAGAAACTGGAGAAAGAGGCCAACCAAAGCCGGAACTTAAAGGCTGAAGTCGATAAACTGAACCACAGAATTATGGACTTGGAGAAACTAGAGGACGCATTCAGCAAGAGCAAACAAGAATGCAGCTCACTCAAAAGTAACCTGGAGAAGGAAAGGATGGTGTCAAAGGTCCTGACCGGTGAGCTGGAAGTCTTGAAAGTGAGAGTCAAAGAACTGGAGGCTGCTGAAAGCCAACTGGGAAAGACAGAGCTGACACTGAAAGAAGATCTGACCAAGTTAAAGACTCTGACAGTTATGCTGGTGGATGAAAGGAAGGTGATGGCAGAAAAGCTCAAGCAAATGGAGAACAAGGTCCAGAACAGCACTGGCAAGCTTCAGGCTGAACAGGAC
Organism: Epinephelus lanceolatus; assembly: GCF_041903045.1. Classification (NCBI taxonomy): domain Eukaryota; kingdom Metazoa; phylum Chordata; class Actinopteri; order Perciformes; family Serranidae; genus Epinephelus; species Epinephelus lanceolatus. The sequence goes on along the minus strand of NC_135757.1, from coordinate 19,106,278 downwards.
AAAGTCACATCAGTCACAGAGAAGCTGATTGAGGAGAGCAAGAAAGCACTGAGGTCAAAGGCTGAGCTGGAGGAGAAAATGTGCAGTGCCACAAAGGAAAGAGATGACTTGAAGGCCAAGTTGAGTGCTGAAGAGGAAAAGAGCAATGATTTGGAGTCTAAGATCAACATGATGAAGAAAAGGCTGCAATCGCTTGAGAATGTAGAAAGAGAGTACATGAGAAGCAAAGCTAAAGAGGAGCACATCAAAACACCCTTTGCTAACCGCTTCCAACAAGAAGACAACAAAGTAAAGGATTTGACACAGGAGGTTGAACGTCTTAGACGCAAGTTAAAGGACATGAAGGTGGTAGAGGGCGACCTCTTGAAAACTGAGGAGTTTGAATCACTGGAGAAAAGATTCACCAATGAGCAAGAGAAAGGCAAAGCCTTGATGGAGGAGCTGGAAATATCCAGAAAAGAACTTTCAAAGTACCAACTGGCTGAAAAGAAAGAGTGCAGTCAAGAGCATGTTCTCTATAAACGCTTGAAGGAGGAGGAGGCAAAGTCGAGTCATCTGACCAGAGAGGTAGCAGCTCTGAAAGAGAAGATCCACGAATACATGGGGACAGAGGAGTCTATTTGTCGCATGAAAACAGATCACTCTACTCTCCAAAGGAAGCTGACCCAACAGGAAGTCAGAAACAAAGAACTGGCCAGAGAAATGGAGACACTCACAAGGGAGCTTGAGAGATATAGACGCTTCAGCAAAAGTCTTCGCCCTGGCATGAATGGAAGGCGCTTCTCAGACCTTCATGTTTCCACCAAAGAAGTTCAGACAGAGCCTCTTGACCTCATGTCTCCCAACGGTAAGACAATGGCCCCACTGGAGCGTGCTGTGGTGAACGGTAAGCTGTATGACGAGAGCGAAGCTGAGGAAAACGCAAATTACAGCAATGAGCTTCAGCTTACCAAATGCAGCCCCTCACTTATCAATAGTGTCAATAATCTAAACAACATGAGAAGAGCACGAGTGCCATTCATTAAAAACAAAGACACACCCCATCAGGTGAATGGCAAAGTGCAGCCGCGGCAGAACGGCAACCATGTTCAGGCTGGAGATGTTGTGTTGACCCACAGCCCTGGCCAGCCTCTGCACATTAAAGTGACTCCTGACCATGGACATAACACAGCAACGCTAGAGATCACCAGCCCGACCACAGAAAACACCCAGTCATTCACCAGCACTGCCGTCATACCCACAAGCGGAGGTCCACCCAAACAGAGAATCACCATCATCCAGAATGCTTCCATATCCCCTACTGCTAAATCCATTTCCCCAACGACAAAATCAAAAGGTTCCCCAATCTCTGATGAGCCATGTTCACCAGACAGAGCCCTGTCACCTTTCACTATGGCCACATACTCAAGAACAATGACTCCAGACTCTTGTGGCTCTGTAACACCAGACAGAGCCATGTCACCTATACAAATAGTGTCAGTGACAACAGGCACCCCTGAACGCTCCCACTCCACTGAGCCACTGGAGGTTGTCGGAGGGCACGCCGTCTTCCGCGTGACCCCAGAAAGGCAAAGCAACTGGCAGGTCCAGAGGTCAAACAGCTCCGGGCCAAACGTCATTACCACGGAGGACAACAAAATCCACATTCACTTAGGGAGCCCCTTCATTCAGAGCATCACCACCCCAACGCAAACACTGAGTCCGTGCCACGCGCCTGGACTCCAGGAGCAAAGGACTCAGGTGCTTGCAAATTGCAGCACTCCTACTATCAAAGGCAACAGCAAAATCACAAGTAGCATCATGATTAAACCCACCTCCACCCCAATCCAAAGGCCATCACAGATTACAGTAAGTAATGTCTATGACTGACCTGATAATCCCCAAAACCCTCCATCCCATCCTGTGTTACTGAACCCTGCCCATGAGATCCAACTCAACCATAGACCCTTATACCCCAGCTCTATACCCTGATACATTTACACGTCTGTTTTACTTGATTTATGAGTTTAAACCAGGGTTTGAATGTTTCCTTTTTATTTTGGTTGGTTTGCTTGGTTCTGTGTGATTAAGTTCAAATGTTTGCCTGCATGAGAAAACAATACCATTTGAAAGCACTAGAAAATTTTGATTTGATTTGACATAACACCAGGTTTTTAACTTATATGTGCACTTACTGTATTGTACTCAGTGGCTAATTTGCCATGTAGTCAGACTATTCACACTGATGTATCATACCAGTTTTTATACTTCATATTACACATACTGCATTATGATTAAGTTGTTTGGTTTTCTGAGAATTAAAGTGTGCAAAAAGAAGTGTTATGTTTTATAGTTTGTCATCCATGCTTGCCAATTTCATTTATTCACTAAATCCAGCATGTTTTGAATGTGTAAAATTAAAAAAATAATCTGAGCAAAATGCGATTAGATTGTAATCAGTTGTTTGATTTGATTTTTTCATGCATGCACAGTAACTTTTTAACACTTTAGATTTCAATCAGATGTGTTTATGTTAGACAGTTTGTGGTCAAAAGATCACAACTCAGATTTCAACTTAAAGACTGTCAAGTAATTAAATAATACCCAAGTGGAAGAGTTGTCTGAAAAACCTTTGTGCTTATACTCGACCAAATTACAAGACAAAAAACCTTCTGGGATTCTCACGTTTGCTTGCTCGAGTTAAAATCATAGGCTGAAGTCATAGTTTCTTCTTACATCCAGGACACAGAAACCCAAAGACTGAATGAAAACCAGCGTGATGTGAACTTGGTGTTTTCTTCATGGAAACTCTGCTTGAAACCTTTAAACCTCAGAGTGCTGCTCCATGAAGCTGCTGGAAGAGGTGAATCTAAAAAAAGTGCATGATTTGGTAGAATTACAGCTGCTCTTTTCCACTAGACTTTCATATATTACTAAAACATGAAAGTAGGTTACTAAAACATGGTTATAATTCAGATGAGATCACAAGATTCAACACTCACGTGTTAAGTTTTCTAAAAACACAAATTAAGACAAATTGATCTCTTTCTTGTCCTTGATGACGACAGCCTAGTCGCTAGAAGAAAATGTTGGCATTATACATTTCTGCACACCACATGTCACTCAAATCATATCAATGTTTGTCAACTGTTAAAGACCAACAAAAAAAACAACCCAGGTGTGATTTTGCAAGTCATTGCTGTGTTTCAAGCAGCTTTTTTGGCACCAAACATGGGTGTTTTGTTGTGACCTGTCACTGTTTTTCTAGCAACTTTTTATGCACAAAAACTGAGAAACTGCTACTTTTCCTCCCTGAATAGTGGCTCAAAAAGCAGTTGCGTTTTACTGAGATGGCGCTGCTTCTCTGGACGGGATTGTGGCCCAAAAAGTGATTGTTTTTTAAGCCCTGTTTCCACCAAACACTTTCGGTATGGTACCTTTGGAACCAAAAGTAACCCTTCAGACATGGTACCTAGACTCTAGCTCTTCCACTGCAAACAGTCCTCTTAAATGTAGGCGGGGTTGTTGTCACTCACTGCTCTGCCGAACTGAACTGAATCGCACTGCACTGCTTTTCTGGCCAATATTGTGCCACCTAAACGGGGTATTTTAAACAAAAACATGTTATTTGCCTAACCATTACCAAGTGGTCTCTGTGTCTAAACGTAACCACACGTTAACCACAGCATTGCTGAAACATGAAGTTTCAAAGTATCCCCTACCTAGTAACATGCAAATCTAATGCATCTGTGGGTTGCATAAATGTTCTATGCCAACATATTTTCTGGTGATTGGGTTGATGACAAACTAAATGAGCAGCAGATCAAGGCAGTGGTTATTAAGGCTATAATTTCAGTTTTCCTTGGCCATCAGCCACCATGTTGAGGTGTCCTTGAGCAAGACACTCAACCCCTACAGGGTGCTGGGCTCTAAAAATGATCCATCTGGCATCAATATAGCATGACAAAAAAAATCCTTAAAATCAAATCTTTTAGTGCCAAAAAGAGAAAAACTGTCCTTGCTTGCCCATTCTTGTGAGTGCTGCTACCTAATATTTCACTCCAAGAAACACTTTAAACATCAGAAAGCCCCTTCTGAAAACCTGATACAATGTCTGGGTCTTAAAAACACTCGTGCATTTGCTGATAGCTTAACCTCAGTGGTCTTTTAGCAGAAAGTCTCACTTAGCTTGCTGTTCGTTGGGTAGTAACTCAAAACTTCTGTTTTATTTTGCTTTCTGCCATGAATCATGTCCTTTGAAATGAATCATCAGGACAACTTACGAATGTTCCTCCATGTAAATGCATTCTTCTACATGTGGTTTTATGTGCCCACAGTGGAAACGATACCACGTACGTGCGATTCGTTTAAATTAAATCTGTACCAAAGGTCAGAGGATGATGATGATGATGATGATGAGGAGATGGAGACTGAAAGAGAGGAATGGAAGGGATGTGGGAGAGGATACAGTGGGGAGGATGTGGGATGATTTTATCTGTTGCAGCACATTCATTAATGTCATGTTTCAACACAAAGGAGATGTAAGAAAAATCTTAAAGACAGAATAATTCCAAAATTGAATAGCCACAGAGTTTTTCTTCGTTTTTGGAATCAAAGTGAGAATCTGAGTCATAATGCAAGTTAAGTATATGAATATATAATGTGCCTATTAACTATGACAGCCTGAAGCCACTGAGAGGTCTGAATCTGTACTGAAGTGGTGCTTCACATGCATGTCTTTTTTTTTTTTTTTTTTTTTTTTAACAAGGACGGATACACAAGTAACCTAACATTTCAAACAAGAATTCATTGTGCTTTATCTGAGTATTTCAGATGGATTAGCTGGTTTTCAAAGAATGCATGCAGGGCAATCTGATACGCACTGAATATATCGGGGGATTATGTGTGAGCGCATCAGACACTGGCTGCTGTTCTTTGCTTCATACTCATCCAGAATGCTAATTGAGTTCAACGTCTACCTGATAGAGAGCAGAAGCTAACAATGCTGACTCAAACTCTGCATCAGATTTTCTCCTGACTCTGTTCACTGTGTCGAAGACGAAGCATCCACATTTGAGGACGACTGTCCAAAGATATGAAGTCAAACAATGTCACTTGTGTTCCAGCGTCCATCCTCCTTCCTTGTTTCCTAAACTCTTGTGTCATTTTCAGAGTTCCTGCCGCTGAAGACAACTTAGATTTCTGACTTTTTAAGGCTTTTTTTTATATTATTGGAAATGAAATTTAACCAAAATTGAAGAAAGAGAGAGAGGGAAAAAACACAAACCAATGTCAATTAATCAGGGTTAGGGACAATTTTTTTCCCTAAATGTTTATAATAACATAAAACATGACTTTTTTTGGTCAAGATAAAAGTTAGATGATCTACTTAAAAAAATAAATATAAAGAGTGGAACACAATTAACATATTATATTGTCATAAAGGTATCAATTTGAAAAATGTGATTAGATGATGTAAATGTATACATGTGATGTTGGTTCCTCTCTCCTGATCTGTGTGATATTAATGCAAGAGGTATTTGGTAAATACATTTTAAAAAAAATACATGTTACACATTATTTTGAGATTTTAAAATATAATGTCAGAAAACAAATTGTTTGGAAATTCCTTCACATTTTACCATTTTTAAGACCACACATATGCTCAAAAAATTGCAATGGTGCTCCTACTGATTTTTACTCTAAATGCATTCAAAAATCATGCACAAAAAAATATAACAATGTTTAAAATGCTTTATTATGTGTTATTTTTTCTATCAATCTGAGAAAGCGAGAAACCACCTAATAGTAAAAGTGGGCAACGGCAACAAAAAACATGAGTTAATTTATTTGTCATGAATGTATATATAATTTGTATTTGTCATGACTCAAAATAGCCTACATTTCTGAAAAATCTCCAAAAAACAGTTTGTTTGAAACCTCCTGAGATTAATATTCTGTGCAAATAACCAGTAAGATGCATATTAAACTGACTGTATCATTAGAAAATGAAATCACAACAGTCTAAAGAAGAATAAATCAGAACGGTATTTCCCTACTCATGTCCTGATGACACCCAGATCCCCTGTCCAGTCCAATGGACAGATTAAAAAAGAAAACAAAAATCCTGAGTAAATGCTATCAGCCTTTCATATTTTGATGTGCATAAGTCATACAACATCTCATGTTTACTTTAAAAACTGATAAAACACAAAGTATGTGCTTTAAATGGAAAGTTTGGATCTTCTTAAGTGTATGAGGTACTTATCATAGTCAGTGTATTACATACATGCACTATTGTGGAGGGGTCATCAGCAAAATATATTTTAGCCACAAGAAAATAAAAATAAATAAATATATGAATATCTGTTGAATTGTATGTGATATTTAGGGTATTTTCACTGCTTTACCTTGCTGTCATACAGCAATGTCCAGCAAGGAAATGGAGTGTTATATTGCGCTTTTAAAAGCCAGACTCCATTAAGAAAAACAGTTATTTAACATTGCTGAACACAAGAGCTGCTGGTCTAATGCTGCCTCTATCTTACTTACTTTGTGTTATTATGTGACTTAAACATTTAAAAGAGTTAGTTAGGATTCATCAAAATCACTCAATAACACAAACAAACAAACTGTTCGAGGCAGCTGTACACCAGCAGCTCCTGTGTTCAGCAAACCAAAATCACTGCTTTTGTCAGTGGAGTCTGGCTTTGAAGAGAGCTACACCATCGGAACGGGCTATCTGACAGTAAAGTAAGGTGGTTACAATATTCTCAATGTAGCGTACACTTGAACTGTTGTAGATTTTTTAGGTGGGCCTTTTCTTTAGGTAGCTAAAATATGTTTTGCTGCTGACCCTGTCCACAGCAGTACATTGCATAGCTTCCGTGTCGGCACACCTGCTGCTTCTCCAAACTGTGGGTGTGCCCACAAATATCTACTTTATGTAATGCACTGACTATGGATAAATGCCCCATAACACCCCTTTACAAAAAATCTGAAATATCCCTTTAACAATATGATTAATAGATTAAAATGTGCCTCATGCTTCTATCTTGCCTGAAAAAGTGGGTGTGGCTCTAATGCAGTCTACTTTTGATGATGTGGAACACCGCCCAAGTTTGTGCACTTGGGCAGAGTCTGATGACAGTGACCATAGATATCCTAGATGGATCCGAAAGAGTTAAAGTGTTGAAGCTTGAATGTGATGCAACATCACTTTTTGTTGTACAACAAGCAAATGAGTATCTCTGTAGTGACAGCTTCTCCAAAATACAATAAAGCGTGCACCAAATGCTCAGTGTCATTTAGACGGAGCAAGACAACTGTTGCAGTAATCCAACCCAAACACACACACACACAAACCAGTGTGACACGGAGGAGATGATTAAATCAAGCATTAAATTGAATGAGTGTGAAGGAGCGCAGCTGGAGAAACCGGATCCAAAGCAGTCTGGGCGCAATGAAATGATGCAGAGGCTAAACAAGATGCTATTCATTAGACCACTACTTGAGAAAGCATCCAACAGCTGGGATTACTGTCTGCAACCTCAATTACCCTCTGACTCATTTTAGACTTATTCGATTCACAAACTGAACTCATCTGGTCCAGCCAAGGATCTGCTCACGGTATCCCTGCCAGACTGATAAAATGAGTATCGAGTGACGCTCTGAGAGCCAAAGGGTGTCTCATTGAAAAGCGTACAGTGATGCTTCTGTTGGCTGAGAGCGAGGTCGTAATCACACAATGATACTGCTGATTAAAAGCAGCATTTTTGGGGGTCAAATAAAGCATCAATAACACCAAACACCGTGATGTAATTTTAAACAATCAGCTACTGATGTGAATAAAGTGCAGCCAAGAATTAGCACACTGCACGCCAGAAAAAAAGACAAGTGCATCACACTGCAGGCTAGAGCAGATTTCCTCCTTCAGCCCTAAATGATACTAATCGCAGAGGAATTTGCTCACCTTGACCGACCGGCACAATAAAACAAGGGAAGGGCAATAAACAGCGCTATGGGGCCTTTCTCTAAACAAAAGGCTCCACACTGAGTGTGAGAGGGTAGACACTGTGAAGTAGCCTCTCTCCCAGTGCAACACAAGCACCAAAACAAACCTCATGTTTGGTTGCCATGGAAACAGCCGGGCTGGGATTGCAGAGTGCGGGGCAAAGGAAGTACTTAGTTGAACTCCTGCTGCACCACTGATATACGAGAGAACAAAGCCGCACATTAAGGCCTCTTTCCATGTAAAATCAACAACACTCCCATGACGTGGAGCCCATACAGATTTTCTGGCCCATTAGCTTTGCTGGAGCGCAGGCCCCACTTATTCTGAAATGTACACCCCGTATGAATATTTAAGGATAGAGTTCACTGCAGGTTTTTGTTAATTCTCAAAACCTCAAGCCGCACATGAACACGTCCAAGTGCTTTTCTCAAGTGAGACGTTTGCTGTGTTGCTTGGGAATAAAGTGAGTGGTGTGATGAAACTCACGGAAACACTGAAAAAGTTTCAATTTCACTCAGCTGCAGGAGTGTCAGAGAGGTAGCTCTTTGTCTGTTGCAAAAAGCGTTTTTGTTTCAAAAGGGAACTGAGACTGGGGAAATGGCTCTTAAAGGGGAACACCACCTAAATTAAGAATTACAATATGTTATTTCCGTGGACTAGGGAAGTTCAATCAGTATCTGTGAACATGAGCTACTCTCTCAAAGCCAGAAACCAGAGGAGGAAGTTTCAAACTTGTGATGTCAGAGGGTATGAATTCTAGAGCTGCTCCATAGACAGTGAATGGGAGCCTGATTTTATGGGCTCACAGAGTGTTTGTTTTCTTTTTAAACCCAAATGAGATTTATTCTGTTGTAGTATTCTAAGTTCTGAAACAGAAAATGTACCCATATACTCAGAACATTCCCCTGGGTGCTCTCAGTGTCACCTACGTATAACATCTTTCCCAGTCAACTGTCTGTGGAGCAGCTTCAGACTTTATACCCTATGACAGCATTGGCTATTTATGATTACTTGGTACTTATACTTTGTTAGTGGGTAAAGCAAACAAATCTGTACTCATAATGAAATTCTTTATTTTCCTCCAGGACGTTTTCTTTTTTGGTTGTGGAATAAATAGCTAGCCTCACTAAGGAGACTCAAGCTTAGCCATCGCTATTGAGATTCAGCAAATTGAGTTGTTGGCTACACATTTATACAACTGGAAAATGTAAGAATCACTTTAGGACTACAACAATGATAAATTAAAATGCTGAAAAAATAACATTCATTCATATTCATTTTCATATAATTTTTGTCAAATGCACAAGGAGCCACTGGAGAGGGGCTAAAGAGCCCCATGTGGCTCCTGAGCCACAAGTTGCCTACCTCTGCCATATGACATCATTGAATTCTAGTTTTGGGATTTGGCTGAGAGATTTTCATTTTTACTAATAATTTTGTTCTGTCTTAGACCATAGGGGAAAGGTGTTTCAATTTTGAAAAGGGATGAAGATCCACTTTAAAGGAAAAGTATGTACGAGTTAGGGGGATTTGGTGGCATCTAGTGATGAGGTTTGCACATTGCAACCAGATGTAACTTCTCCCGATCAGGATGCCTTTAGTGTAGAGCTTAGATTCTCTGCCCGAGCCCGAGCCCGAGCCCGGCCTGCGGGCCCAAGCTGGGTCGGGCTGGGACCCCCCACCCCTCAGATATCAGAGAGAGAGAGAGAGAGAGACAGACAGACAGATATGAGAGAGAGAGAGAAATGGCTACAGGGTGGGGGTTGCAGTTCACACATACAGAAGGGGGGGGGGGGGGGGGGGGAGGAGATAAGTGGGAGGGACAGCGGCTTTCTGTGCCTCCAAAAAATATGCCCTATTCATTCAGTGTTTACCCAACACGCTCAATACATGGACATGCAATGACAAATTGTCATTAACTTATTACGTTATAAAAAACGATGAAAATATGGACTTACCCATGTTTAACATGACCTGTTGAAGTGAAAAAACGAGTACTGACGGGAACAGACGAGTGGAGTCGATGTTTAACCGGCACGGAAAGTGCAGGAGAAATGCGCTGCCTGTGTGGACAGTCAAGCACCTGCGAGTACACTTGCAGGACTTCCGCGGTACTAACGTGCTTGGTGTGTCCTTAGCGTTAATTATAACAGCCAACTTATTGAAAAATGTCAGGTTTAAATCAGGCTCAGGCCCATAATTACAGTTAATTGGACGGGCCGAGCTGGTCCCGGACATAACGTGCACAGGCTCAGGCCAGGTCGGGCTGAATTTTTTGGGCCCGATCTAAGCTCTACTTCAGTGTTCATTGTTTAGGAGGGTTTTACCAAGAGCCCATTTATCCACAGAGGTCTCAATACAAGATTGTCATTGAAAAACCCACCAGACTGCAACAAAAATATTGAAATCAAGTAAAAATGATTTCATATACCTGTCTTTTATTTTTCAGTGCCGATGTATCCTTTTTTTAATGCCAAATTTTATATTTGATGCCAAAACTTACTGTCACTCTTCTGGCTCCATACAGTCATTGTGTCCTTGTAAAAAGGAACTGCCTCTCAATAGCCTTCAGGCTTTAAATGATGGTTATAATAATCTAAAATGCTGCAAAAATATCAGTTTAAATGGATTATTTGAGGTGGTGTAGAAGAACATCTTTGTCAGTACATTTTGCTAAAGTAGGTGCTGAGGAAAAGGAAGACCCAAGCTGTGATAATGTGATTTAAAATTACATTATGTGCCAATTAGATCCCTCGATAAGAAAAAAACTGCCTGCTGAGTGTTGCCAAGAAGTAATTTAGAGTAATTTAGTCTCTGGAGAAGAAAAACTATTGGCATGGAAAGAGAGAAAGAGACACCCGACTGCTCATTTGTTCGGGTGATTTTAAAGGTTCTTGAAATTCTTAAATATATGATATAAGGAGTTGCTGTTTTTTTTTTTAATTATTACTTATAGAGCAAATTTAGTAATATTATGACACAAATACAGGGGACTTTTCACCAAATGGTGCCCTTTGTATGCTGTAACTTTCCAAACTTGCACTTGATTTTTTTTTTCTTTTTCAGCACTGTGTCTATTACTACATATGTTTAAATATTTGAAATGTGTCAAGGTCAATCTCAGGCCATTTTATTTATGTTTTAACAGGTTTCTCTATGGAAAATGGTCCATACAGTATAAGTAACTGACTGAAAGTAATAGGACTGATTTTTTAGCCTAGCACTGGGGTCAGGTACCTTTATTATCAAAAGAGCGTTAGGATAACAGGACTGAGTGAAAACTTGGGGACACGACTAATATGTGCATTTTAACTTACATATTATGAATTTCCAATGAGAACATTTTATGTTTTATTTCTAAATTTTAAAAAAGGTATCTCAAGGGTTCTTATCACTACATTTTATGGTGAACCTAAGTGTTATAGAGTGGGGATTGGCTAAAATCCTATTTTTCCCCAGTGTTTTAGGTCGTTTTTACATGATGTATCTTCAAATTGCATTAGGACAAAGTGCAGGAAGCTCTGCTTGATAATATAATGTATTATACAGATACTTGCATATTTATGCATGTAATGTCCAAGGGAGAGAAAAATCCTGGAAACATTACTACTGCATTAGATGAGTGTGGTTACGCACACAGTAGTTTGGATAATTGCTCATATTAGCTCATATAAGCCCTGTTTATATAATTCACTCTATCCTGCTGGAGGATTTGCAAGAAGTACACAAAACATACTGTAAAAGAACGCAGAGCGTCTATGGCTCAGTATGCCGCCTGTTGCTGAGGTTACTCATAATTGTGGAAACATCTTATCACGGTAAACAGGATATGGTTTCCACTGTATAAGGGCCGATCTACAAGTGATACAGCCTCAGTATGCTGGCACGCTGCTGCACATGTAAACACCATGATTGAAGTGTGATTACACAGTAAGCAGAGCAGTGAGTTGTTTTAGAATCTGAGAAATGCGATGTTTCCCAAGATATTTCCTTTTCTTGTTTGCAGATTGTGCTGCGAACGCCAAACACTGGTTTCTAAGCGACAAACACACTGTTATTAATAATAATGGGATAAGCTGGGACTATATTAAGGGCAGCAATGAAAAAATGTTTTCACATTTCAGACAGAAATCCCTAGTTTTTTTTTAATGCAGTACAGGAGGTAAATAATGAACACAAAAACATTTCTATGGCTGCAACTAACAATTGTTTTCATTATCAAGTCATCATCTGCCTATGTTTGCGATTAATTGAGAAATTATTTTGTCTATGACGTATCACAAAAAAAAGAGGAAAATGCCCTCTATAATTTAAAAGCTTATCAAAACAGTTGCCTCACACATTTCTCCTTATTTAAAATACACACACTCCCTCAATATTTAGAAAATGTGCATTTGCACAATGTTGAATAAGTGGTTCAGCTACATAAGAGGGTGCCTGACCGTGTAATGCTCTGTAAGAATGAAAAGTTAGTTAGTTTCTGAAGTGGATGGCGTCAGAGTCTTCTGCTCAAAAAGTTATGAAATGATCCATTGTGGCTTACAAGAAAATCCCTACGCTTGGGATAATACTACAGCAAACTGAACAATATGTTTCAATAGTACCTAACTCTTAGCAAACTAGGTCACCTCCCTGTCATGGAATGGTGCTGCTAACTGATTTAGCATTAGCTAGCTCACATGACTGCACAGGGATTCATGTGGAACAGTTAGCCTATCATTAATGTTGTGTACTGTAAATGATATGAGTTTTTATATGAATAGGCTGGTTTATCTTTGCTAATAATATGCTGGATTCATGTTAACATGTATTTTCAGACCATTTAATTTTTGAAAAACAAAATGCAATTAAAACATATTAAATTATCAAACAATAATTTGGAGGCCTCCCTGCAGTAACTCTGAGGACACCCTGATATGGACTCCCTGTTTAAGACCTAGAAAAAGGAAAAAAAAGAAGCTGTCTTTCTTCTAAAAGACAAAGTGCAGCAGTCATGCAGTAAAAGTTTGGCCCTGTGGTCATTCACCATTCATAGAGTATGATTTGATATCATCTAGTGGTCACTTTAAGTATTGCATCTGATCTCAACTGAGCGACTGGAAACAATTCAGCCTGTGGGGCAGGTCAAAATCACGGTTTGTATCTTGTGTGCATATAACTCTCTCCTGTCTCCCATTTTCTTACCACCTCTTCCTCATCTTTGCTGCACAGTACAATATCACCACTCTTTGTCTGACTTTACTTCATTGTTTTCTGTCTGTGTTTCCCCGCAGATACCTCTAGAAGCATTCCGACGACCAGGACCCACAAGAATCCCCAAGCCGAAAGGCTACAGCTCCCAGAAAGGGACAAACGGCACGGCAGCAGGCCTGGGACAGCAGAGCAAGAGTCAGCCACCACTCACTCATGTAGCCAATGGGAAAGAGCAGCCCACACACATGGCTGCAGCACACAACAACAACAACCCAAACCTGGTGAACCGCAGACTGTGATATCAGTGATGCTTTAAATCAGCCAGTCGTCAGATTTGTTTAGATGTTTTGGGACAGAAGGTCAGGTTAGATTTCACAGACACTTAAATCATCCTCATAGTTACTTCAGATATCAAACAGAATATCTAACAATCTAAAATGAAACTATCTGGTGACTGCAAAAGAAAAATAACAATCAAACTGTCCAAGTAGCGCTTTATTCTTTTTTAACCTTTTAACTGTTAGCTATCCTCATCTGTGGTGCTCTGAAGACAAAATACAACAGATCTCTGTATCAATATGTTCAATGTATACACACTGTATTTGCTGTAAATAAACCTTCAACACATTTTAGAAAGTAGTTCCAGTGTCAGAGATGTGTGTGAAGATGTCACTGTGATGGAAACAAAAGTGAAGAGTAATACTAGAACATTAAGTTTGTTGTATGTACTTGACTGAAAATGAATGTTTCTTTGTATTGTTGGCATTTATATCGATCTTTCAGTACTTGATCTGTTGAGGTGTACAGATAACAACACAGCCATTGATCTATTTCTAAGGATGGAACACGTGGGTATTTTTTAAATAAGTGGCAATAATGTACATAAGTGTATAAGTGATGTGTTGTACCGCAGCTCATTGATAGTGATAATATCTAAAATGTGACATTTGTGTTATTTTTGGTTATCAATAAAGACTTTTTATACCTGGAACAAGAGAAATGTTTGACCTTATTATAAAAAATGCTGCATATATTAATCAAAATAAAAACATTAAAAAAACTGTTAATCAAAGCTCATTTAAAGGATGAAACTGAAAAAATAGAAGATTTATTAACACTGAAAACTTGGAATAAAAATGCATGCATGCCAATAATTGGAGATATAACAAGGAACAACAATGAATATGATATGATATTTGTAAGGAAACACAAATGGCGATTACTTTTTGAGATATTATATTTAAAGCTGACATTTAAAGGGCTGATTGTCAAAGAGGAATGTTATTTGTAATGCTGGGATTTTTTAGCTAATGCTACTGGTTTAATGTCAAAGGAATGAATGCAGAGAAGCAAAATTCACTTGTAATTTTACAGGGTCAGCTCCAGAACATATTTAGCAGAAGGCAATATGTTTTCATGGGGATGTATTATTACAATAGAAATAAATCCCACAATATTCTCAGTGCACAGCAGGTACACAGAGAGTGCTTAACACACAGTTACTCCACACAAAAGACAAGACAGGACAGGATAGAACCAGCAAACAGAACACAAATCACTTTCTAATATCCACTGCGATTCATATGGAAATATACTGCAAAACTATTCATAAAAAAAAAGTTAGTAAAACTAAAAGTTTTTTAACTTAAACTACAACAGGTTTACAGTGCAAGAGTACAGAATAATGACTAGATTTTAATTCATTGTGATTTATTTAGCTCTTTATTCAACAGTATTTTGTTCAAATATCATGTACATCAAAATATGTTTGTTTTTTTTACAATCTGTGGCGGGGGTTAAACATGTCCAGTTGATGCTGAGTTGACACTTGGTTTTCGGAAGTTGTGAAGATGTATGTGTTGAAATTTACAGTAACAAAGATTGTGGTTGATGTAATGCAGGGCTCAACTAAGGATTGCATTAATGTCCGGGGTAAGTTAAATGTCATGTAGGCCATTTCTTCTGGACTGTTATTGTAAGGCAGCAATACTTGTGTAGCTCCAGGGTTCAAGATGAATTTTCCTACAGGGACAATAAAGTATGTCGCATTGCATCGTTGGTGGAAGTTGCAGTTGCGCAGTACTGATGGGGCGTTCACAGCAAAATGGCAGCGGTTAAAGACAGACTTTATGAGCTGAGGCACAAGTGAGGATTTCAGTTCTCCTGGAAACAGGAGTTTAGTTTGGTGATGTTAGAGGATGTGGGTAAAATTCCAACTTTGTACTGTCCAGTTTGCCACAATTTTGAAAAAGCAAGGTGGATAAAACAGGGTCATTGTTCAAAGGCACGTCTTTGTTGTCTTTGTTGTATTTGTTGTATTTTATAACTGCAAATAAATAAAGTAATTTGTACAAGGGCAAGTAGAAAACTGATTTTCGGTGAGAAGCTTGAAAAAAAAAAATTACTGTATGTTATTTTTAGGTAATTATTGTGACTAAAGGATTACCTCTGTAAACACTTTTAAGGCAGAAGTAAGACACTTCCTGACTTAAAAATGAACAAACTAAAAACTTTTTCATGTAAAAAAGGGCCAACAGTGGTGTCCAAACCTCCTCTTGTCTTGCTGGTGTGTCGTCACGGTGTCTTCACTGATGTTCTGTCAGAGCAGAGTTTATGGCCGAACGCAGCACAGACAGGAAGTGCTCTCTCTCCTCACCTCTTTCTGTGGCACAAACCCAGGAACGACAAGGACCCTCCAGGACAAAGGCATGACACACATCTACAGAAAAAGACCTTCCTGTCACTCTCACAATTTCTCAAAAAGACCAGACTTAAATGATCATATACTGAAGATTAATGAAAGTCATCAAAGCTGTCGCTACTGTCGTTCCTACAAGACAAAAACTCACAGCGTGAATGTGCGATCTCTCTGACAGCCAGGCTGGCGAGGGCCACAGAGGCCAGGAATGTGTGTGTGCTCTGGTGAGCCAGCGTGAAAGGTGTGTGATGCACATTTCGCCGTGTCAACACCAAAGCGTCGTTGAACAGGAACAGGCCCACATCAGATACATGCTCAAAGGTCCTAACAATGCACACACACAAACACACAGAGCGAAAATAAGCAGGTGATTAGATTTACAATCAGTTATGATGCCATTTAAAACATAGATTTGTTACCTGAGTGAGTCTGGTATCTGTTCATCAGGGCTCCTGAGCAAAGCAGCATCCTGAGTTGTTATCAGCTGCCTGTTCCCTTCACTGAGGTTCTACATGACAGACACACAACCATAAACACACACCTTATTCATCATAAAATACTCACAGTAGGTAAGTTTTATGGGTTGTTTTGAGAGAATGAGAAAAAAGAGGGAGTTGTGTTTTTACTGGACAGCCTTGAATCATCTGCTGCATCTCCTCCATCAGCCTGTCTCTCTCTGAGTTACGCTTTAACTGACACAAAAGAAAACATCTGATGTTCATGGCACAGAAATGCTACAGACTCCACATTTATTTATTAATCAGCATGAGGTACTGACTCACAGCTCTGTTGTACCTTTTGTACAAATTCTCTGAATCTCAGCAGGGTGTTGAGGGCAGAGGACAGGTGTGTGTGGTCGGGATGACTGGGGTGTGTGTGTAAAGACAGAGCTTGAAGCAGAGTCACATACTCCTGTATTCTCCACACTGGACACAGCAGCAGCTCCTGCAGGCTTCACAAACACAATAACATGTCTGTAAACATTACGGTGTGATTAATGATTATAGTCTTATGGTCAGGTGTGGACAATGATGCCCATGGAGACAAATAAAGATACAAGTGTATGTGTGTGTGCTGTTACCTCAGCATGTGTGTTGCAAGAGTTCTGTCAGCTCTCTTCAGGAAAGCCCGAAATGGAGGCTTGGTCTCCCTGCACTGACACACAACACCTTTTACTTACATACAGTACAGGCCAAAAGTTTGGACACACCTCCTCATTCAATGCGTTTTCTTTATTTTCATGACTATTTACATTGTAGATTCTCACTGAAGGCAAAACTATGAATGAACACATGTGGAGTTATGTACTTAACAAAAAAAGGTGAAATAACTGAAAACATGTTTTATATTCTAGTTTCTTCAAAATAGCCACCCTTTGCTCTGATTACTGCTTTGCACACTCTTGGCATTCTCTCCATGAGCTTCAAGAGGTAGTCACCTGAAATGGTTTCCACTTCACAGGTGTGCCTTATCAGGGTCAATTAGTGGAATTTCTTGCTTTATCAATGGGGTTGGGACCATCAGTTGTGTTGTGCAGAAGTCAGGTTAATACACAGCCGACAGCCCTATTGGACAACTGTTAAAATTCATATTATGGCAAGAACCAATCAGCTAACTAAAGAAAAACGAGTGGCCATCATTACTTTAAGAAATGAAGGTCAGTCAGTCTGGAAAATTGCAAAAACTTTAAATGTGTCCCCAAGTGGAGTCGCAAAAACCATCAAGCGCTACAACGAAACTGGCACACATGAGGACCGACCCAGGAAAGGAAGACCAAGAGTCACCTCTGCTTCTGAGGATAAGTTCATCCGAGTCACCAGCCTCAGAAATGGCAAGTTAACAGCAGCTCAGATCAGAGACCAGATGAATGCCACACAGAGTTCTAGCAGCAGACCCATCTCTAGAACAACTGTTAAGAGGAGACTGCGCGAATCAGGCCTTCATGGTCAAATAGCTGCTAGGAAACCACTGCTAAGGAGAGGCAACAAGCAGAAGAGATTTGTTTGGGCCAAGAAACACAAGGAATGGACATTAGACCAGTGGAAATCTGTGCTTTGGTCTGATGAGTCCAAATTTGAGATCTTTGGTTCCAACCGCCGTGTCTTTGTGAGACACAGAAAAGGTGAACGGATGGATTCCACATGCCTGGTTCCCACTGTGAAGCATGGAGGAGGAGGTGTGATGGTGTGGGGGTGTTTTGCTGGTGACACTGTTGGGGATTTATTCAAAATTGAAGGCACACTGAACCAGCATGGCTACCACAGCATCCTGCAGCGACATGCCATCCCATCCGGTTTGCGTTTAGTTGGACGATCATTTATTTTTCAACAGGACAATGACCCCAAACACACCTCCAGGCTGTGTGAGGGCTATTTGACCAGGAAGGAGAGTGATGGAGTGCTGCGGCAGATGACCTGGCCTCCACAGTCACCGGACCTGAACCCAATCGAGATGGTTTGGGGTGAGCTGGACCGCAGAGTGAAGGCAAAGGGGCCAACAAGTGCTAAACACCTCTGGGAACTCCTTCAAGACTGTTGGAAAACCATTTCAGGTGACTACCTCTTGAAGCTCATCGAGAGAATGCCAAGAGTGTGCAAAGCAGTAATCAGAGCAAAGGGTGGCTATTTTGAAGAAACTAGAATATAAAACATGTTTTCAGTTATTTCACCTTTTTTTGTTAAGTACATAACTCCACGTGTTCATTCATAGTTTTGATGCCTTCAGTGAGAATCTACAATGTAAATAGTCATGAAAATAAAGAAAACGCATTGAATGAGAAGGTGTGTCCAAACTTTTGGCCTGTACTGTATCATACAGATGAGCAGTTTGTCTAAAATATGGCACATACACATTGTTTGACTGTACCTTGTCTATGGTACGGAGGGCGGTGGTGTAGTTGTTGAGGTAGTTGCTGTAGACTCTGAGTTTTGAGCACAGTTTTACAAACACATCTCCAACACACTGCTCTGCACCCCACTGCTGCAGCCTGGTCTGTAAATCTACCTGAAACACGCTGCAGCAAACACACTCACATGTATCATGTTCACACAGACAGACACAAACGAGACAGCACCATACAAATATTTGTGTGTGTGTGTGTGTGTGTGTGTGTGTGTGTACCTGTTGAACTCCAGTATTTGTTTGACAGGGCTGAGGACAATGTGGATGTCAGCATGGCTGAGAATGGCTCTGTTGGAGTTGAGAGCTGCAGTAAGAGGCTCCTGGTACACCTTCAACACATTGGGGGGGACAGGTATCAGTCAGACATGTTAGTATTCTAATACTGAACCATTTCTGCATCTAAGGTACTTTGAACTCCTCCCCAAATCAAATTCTAATAAAAACTAAAAACATGCCATGCAGCTGCAGAACCATCAACAAACACCTAGTTTAAAAATGTTTCAAATAAACTTCCCACAATTTTTCCAATCAGTGTTATTCTATTTTCTAAACTGATTGAACAGCATTACCTAATGTGTTCAGTTTCAGAGGAAGTGTTTGTAAGTCTGATTAGACCACATGTCGAGCAGGACTGCTCCTGAAACAATGGCTAAACATGTGACTGTCACTAAATGTACTAAAAGAAAGAAAGCTGAATAGTCTTTCGTTTTTAATGTTGTTGCAGTCTGCCAATGACCTACCTTCAGCACAGCGCTCAGTCTCCCCAGATAGAGACACTCGCTGTGGAGGAGCTCTCTGGCAGCGGCACCTCTCCAATCTAACACTGTCTAGGGACAAAGAGAAAGAAACAAGTTGTTTGTGTGTTCCTTCAACCTTCTCTGAATGGACAAAGCACACACACACACACACACACACACACCTGTGGTAGCTCAAGCTGCAAGCTCTGTGGTGTTAAGGAGAAATCATCTGCTTCTTTGTTTCTCCTCTTTTCCTCCCCGCTACTCTCTTCTCCCTCCTGCTCCTCACGCCATCTTTTCAGGAACATGGCAAGAAACTCCAAAGGTCTGGTTGAAACATGAGCAGAAAATTATTTGCAGTTAAAACACAACTTTCAAAGCACATGAGTAACTTTGCATCATCTCAGTTTTTGCTCTTGTTTATTACAAAACACTTCTACAGTAATTCTCACCTCTTCCTGTCTTGTGAGCGCTGTGAGTCCCTCAGTCAGAGCCTCGCTTACATCTTTGGACACACAAAGCTCCTCAAGGCGAATTCTCTCCCACACAAAATGACCTATAAATACATTCACAGGTCCTTCAGACAGTTTACAGGACACACAACACACAGGTAGTTTAAACCTGCCATTGCTCCAGATGTGCATTAAAATCTACCTGTATGTGAAACCCACCCAGAGCTCGGCCCCTGGCCTGGAGGCTCAGTCGTTGTAGCTGTGGCCCTAGGGAGCCCCTCAGCTCCCCCAGAGCCTCGTCCATCCACTGAGCCTGCCTGCACCAGCCATGCAGTACGCTCTCACACACGAACTGCAGAGCCGGGGCTGCTCGGTGCTGGTTCGAGAGGGCGGTGCACAAACTGCCGTCAGACCACTCGCTAAGGACTGTGAGAGGGTAAAAAAATATATATATTGTGGCTTTAATGCAATGCTTTAGAGTAACTTTACACTTGGTGGTGGTACTGTAGTCTACTAATAAACAAAGCAAGAGAACGGCAACAGCAATAAACCAATGTCGAATTCGTTTCTTTGAGTGCAGTCACCCATTTATTTCAGTGTATGTCCGTAATTCATCTCAGGTAAGTTTCCACTTAACAGTTCAGTGTCCATTAAAGGTAAGTGTCCATTCATCAATTTCAGCTTCAACACGCTACAAACACTTCATGCTGCCATACTTTAACAGTCAAAAAACTGTTTGCTTCCCTTGTCACGCACCTGCTGCTCATCACCTGCACCTTACCTATAATGGGTACGTCCCAAGGGTACGTCCCAAGTCCCTTAAAATTACTGCTAACCACCTAACTTAGCCACCTTACCTAACTGTTTAGTCCCTCCCACTTAGGAAAACATTTAAGGAGTCAGGAGTTAGGAGTGAGGAGCGAGGATTGCTGATAAGAGACATGAGACGGCCTTACTCTAAAACGTCACGTAAAGCGACGTCCTATTCTGGTGACGGCGGCACCTATGGGCGGCACAGCTGGATCTGCTGCATAACGGAGCCAGTGTTTGGTGTACATCCCAAGTCACATTATATTGGGTCTGGGAGGCAGACACCGTCTCCACATTTAAGACTAGACTTAAGACTTTCCTCTTTGATAAAGCTTATAGTTAGGGCTGGCTCAGGCTTGCCCTGTACCAGCCCCTAGTTAGGCTGACTTAGGCCTAGTCTGCCGGAGGACCCCCCAATAATACACCGGGCATCTTCTCTTCTTCTCTCTCTCTCTCTTCTCTCTCTCTCTCTCTCTCTCTCTCTCTCTCGTATTCTATTACTGCATCTTGATAACTCGGCCATTCTGGATGTCACTAACTCGGCTTCTTCTCCGGAGCCTTTGTGCTCCACTGCCTCTCAGATTAACTCATATCGCAGCGGTGCCTGGACAGCGTGACGTGTGTGGTTGTGCTGCTGCCGTGGTCCTGCCAGATGCCTCCTGCTGCTGCTGCCATCATTAGTCATTAGTCATACTTCTACTGTTATTATACACATATGACTATATGTATGTATGACTACAGATATTAATACATACTTTCAACATATTGTACCACAGTAGCCAGAACTATAACTATAATATTATTACTTTCAATAATGTTGTTGTAAGCTACTGTCATTACCTGCATCTCTCTCTCTCTCTCTCTCTCTCTCTCTCTGTCTCACTGTGTCATACGGATAACTGTTAACTGATAACTGTTTATTATGCTGATCTGTTCTGTACGACATCTATTGCACGTCTGTCCATCCTGGAAGAGGGATCCCTCCTCAGTTGCTCTTCCTGAGGTTTCTACCGTTTTTTTTCCCTGTTAAAGGGGTTTTTTGGGGAGTTTTTCCTTATCCGCTGCGAGGGTCATAAGGACAGAGGGATGTCGGATGCTGTAAAGCCCTGTGAGGCAAATTGTGATTTGTGATATTGGGCTTTATAAATAAAATTTAATTGAAAATTGAATTGAATTCGCTGATCAAAGCCGTAACGGGGGGGGACGGTAGAAACCTCAGGAAGAGCACGAGGAGGGATCCCTCTTCCAGGACAGACAGACGTGCAATAAATGTCGTACAGAACAGATCAACATGATAAATTAAGAGTAATCCGTATGAGACAGAAAGAGAGACAGAGAGAGAGACAGAGAGAGATGCAGGACAGACGGTAATGACAGTAGCTTACAACAATATTAATGAAAGTAATAATAATAATTAATATTAATATTAATAATTAATATTATCTACAGCCTATTAAACATTATTCCACTCACATGACATGCAGGACAATTAATGATGGGCAAATGTGTTTGTGTATGTGTGTGTGCGTGGTGTTATATCACTCGAGCAGCTGCACATTTAACAGCCACGCATCACAGACAGTCCGCTGAGCACCGCAACGGGTTGTGAATGAAATAAACTTAATTACAACATGACAGTCTTGCACGAAATATCATTAACGTTACTCTTTATAGTCACGTAGGCATGTGAATTACAGCGTTTCATTACAAAGAATGCATGTAACAGGTTCACTTGTGCTTTTTCTCCGCCCGCGTTAGGAGGGATCTGTTAGGTGCGATGAGTAAGGTAACACAAGAGGTTCCTAACAGGAAGTCTTTTTCAGCTTGAGGCCATGACGTATAAATACCTGCCCCCTACGTCTGTCTCATTTGAACGAGATGGTGGAGAAATAGCGCAAGTGCACCTGTTACATGCATTCTTTGCAATGAAACGCTGTCATTCATATGCCCACGTGACTACAAAGAGTAACGTTAATGATATTTCCTGCAAGGCTGTCATGTTGTAATTAAGTTTCATTCACAACCCGTTGCGTTGTTCAGCGGACTGTCGGTGATGTGTGGCTGTTAAATGTGCAGCTGCTCATGTCCAGAACCACACGTGTTGATATAACACCACACACACACACACACACACACACACACATATATGGGGTGCCGTTTGTAAAGTGGCTCATGCTGAAAATAACATCAACATTTTGCCACATTTAGCTTCAAACAATGTTTAAAAAAGTGTTGTGAATTTTTTAACGTCACCTTTTACCACATTTACAGCAATATTTGTTAACTTAGAAATATATTAAATAGTTAAATCTAAATATTAAATGTGGCACCTAAATGTTAAATGTTAAATCTAAATATTAAATCTAAATCTAAATCTAAATGTTACATCTAAATGCTAAATCTAAAGCTAAATACTAAATCTAAATCTAAATGTTAAATCTAAATGCTAAATATAAATATAAATGTTAAATCTAAATATTAAATATAAATATAAATATAAATGTTAAATCTAAATGCTAAATCTAAATCTAAATGTTAGATGTTAAATCTAAATGTTCTGGGTGAAACTAAATATTTAGCTAATATGCAAATTCACACTGCCGGTCACCGGAAGTACCAAAATAAAAGCTTGAGATGGTCAGACTGTGTTTATAGAATCAAATAACGAATTAAAACCAACGTATCGGGGGAAATGGACACTTGAACATACATTAGCGTGATAATAACTACCTAAAATAACAAGAAACGTGTTTGGAGAAATTTTATTTGATGTGTACTTTGAGTTGTTAGTGTCCCTTCGGAGGGAATCACCTTGTTATTTACAAATACTTCCGGGTAGAAAACCAGTGGAGTTTAGCTACATATATATATATGCATATCTCACATTTTTCACGTCACTATATCACCGTTTAGACTAATCTGGTGTTTGTAAAGTCTATAAACACAATGATTGAACAAACATCACTATCACGTTCTGAAATTAATAACATGGTTATCGTAGATTAGCGGGGCTAACCGTTAGCTGTTAGCCCCGTTAGCGGTGTCTGTAATGACTCATTAACTCTAAATGGTCCGTGAAAAAAAATATTTTTTTTCCAGCGGACGTCTTAGTTACAACATGATTGAGCTAACTGGAGTAGTTTCATGTGGTATCAGACAACGGGAGGCTTTTAACAGATGATGTCCTGATAGCTTTGCTGCTGCTGCAGCCAATGATGCTTTCTAGACATGATTTCCCAAAACTGAATAAATACCACACATAGCAACACAAAACTGCTTTGCTAGCTCAATCATGTTGTAACTAAGACATCCGCTGGAAAAAAATATTTTTTTCACGGACCGTTTAAGAGTTAATGAGTCATTACAGACACTGCTAACGGGGCTAAGAGCTAATGGTTGTTAGCTTAGCTTAGGTTGTTAATCCCTCCGAAGGGACACTAACAACTCAAAGTACACGTCAAATAAAATTTCTCCGAACATGTTTCTTGTTATTTTAGGTAGTTATTATCACGCTAATGTATGTTCAAGTATTCATTTCCCCCGATAAGTTGGTTTTAATTCGTTATTTGATTCTATAAACACAGTCTGACCATCTCGAGCTTTTATTTTGGTGACCGGCAGTGTGAATTTGCATATTAGCTAAATATTTAGTTTCACCCAGAACATTTAGATTTAACATCTAACATTTAGATTTATATTTAGCATTTAGATTTAACATTTAGATTTAGATTTAATATTTAGATTTAACATTTATATTTAGATTTATATTTAGCATTTAGATTTAACATTTATATTTATATTTAGCATTTAGATTTAATATTTAGATTTAACATTTAGATTTAGATTTAATATTTAGATTTAACATTTAGATTTAGATTTAGCATTTAGATTTAGATTTAATATTTAGATTTAACTATTTAATATATTTCTAAGTTAACAAATATTGCTGTAAATGTGGTAAAAGTTGACGTTAAAAAATTCACAATACTTTTTTAAACATTGTTTGAAGCTAAATGTGGCAAAATGTTGATGTTATTTTCAGTGTGAGACACTTTACAAATGGCACCCATACACACACACACACACACACACACACATTTGCCCATCATTAATTGTCCTGCATGTCATGTGAGTGGAATAATGTTTAATAGCTTGTAAGTTATATTAATTATTAATATTAATATTAATTAATATTATTACTTTCATTAATGTTGTTGTAAGCTACTGTCATTACCGTCTGTCCTGCATCTCTCTCTCTCTCTGTGTCTCTCTTTCTGTCTCATTGTGTCATAGGGATTACTGTTCATTTATTATGCTGATCTGTTCTGTACGACATCTATTGCACGTCTGTCCGTCCTGGAAGAGGGATCCCTCCTCAGTTGCGTTAAAGGGTTTTTTTGGGGAGTTTTTCCTGATCAGCTGTGAGGGTCCTAAGGACAGAGAGATGTCATATGCTGTAAAGCCCTGTGAGGCAAATTGTGATTTGTGATATTGGGCTTTATAAATAAAACTGAATTGACTGAGGTAGACTGACAGGTCTGATATGTCTTATTCACTCAGCAGCTGACTTGTTGAATGATGGCGAGTGGATTTAATAATAGTGATAATAATGATGATAATAATAATGATAATGATGCTCATCACAGTGACAGTGGCAGGGCTACAGACCGTTCTTTAATTGCCACAAACTTCGTCAAATGACTCAATAACAATGGTAATACATGCAAACCTGTGTGACCAGAGTCATGATGGCGGGGGGGGGGGGTACGGCTTTGATCAGCGAATATAATGTGACTTGGGATGTACGCCAAACACTGGCTCCGTTATGCAGCAGATTCAGCTGTGCCGCCGTCATCAGAAAAGGACGTCGCTTTACGTGACGCTTCAGAGTAAGGCACCTACGGGCAATTTAGAGTCACCAATGAACCTGCATGTCTTCGGACTGTGGGAGGAAGCCGGAGTACCCAGAGAAAACCCACGCTGACACTGGGAGAACATGCAAAGACTAAGAATAAGACTAAATAAAAACATAGCTGCCACAATTAACAGTAGAGCATTAATGCTAGGCTTAGGGCTCCTGACAAACATTTTTCAGTTGCAGTGTCTGAGTCAGCACGAGTGACTCACTGTTCTGGAAACTTCCGGTGGCAAGACCCACTGGCGCCCAAACCTCCAGGCCAGTCAGGGTAGAGAGAGTCTGGATGAGAGCCACTCCTGATGCTGAGGAAGAAAGAAGAGAGAGGGTGGAAGTTAATGAGACAGATGCAGAGACTGTGACGGATTACAGAGAAGTGTCTGTCCTAAATGGAGTTAATTGTTTAACTTAGGTTCAGGAGCAGGACCACGCCTCAACCACTCCTCTAATCACCTGACTAACAAATATATACCAGCACAGCTCTACCACAGGCCTCTAAGACCTCTCGAACATTGGCGACCCTACGTAGGCTATCTCAGCAAGTGTGTTTTTTGTGCGTACTCACGTACGTGCGTACATGGATCACGTGTTGCAAGTCAACCTGTCCGAGTCTGACTCCGACGACTTGTACGACTCCCTGTTCGAGCCAGGTGATCCTCTGACCCTGTCTCAGCAGTCTGCCGGTAACAGAAACTCCCAGGGGAGCCGGCTGCACTCTGTGGTCCACATCCCTCCGTCTCGCCGTGGTTCTCCGTCGGGCTCCATCAACGAGATCGCCCCAACGCCTAGTGGATCTTAGGCCTCCTCTCCTCCATCCTCGCGGGTGGGAAATCGACGCAGCGTCCACAACCGTGGGAGCCAGCGGCGGTCTTCTCCTCCTCCTTCCCGAAGCGGTGCAGCGTCTAGTCGACCTGGCCGCTCCCGCGGCGCTCCGTCACGCTCCACTCGGCGATCTCCACCATCTCCACGTCCACAGCAAGAGCCCGACATCAGAGATTGGACCATCGCCCGGCTCCAGCGGTTCCTGAGGGCAAAAAACATCCCCTTCCACCGCAGCAACAACAAGTCCAGGCCATTCCAGCTCTATTCAGCTGCCGTCCGGGCTCCCGAGGCCACAGCTCCTTCTCCCAAGCCGGCCGCACTTCCGGGTCGCCCTCCGAGGCCTACCCCCGCCAGCGTCACCGTTGGTGACGTCACGGCGCCTCCACCACTCCAGCCGGAGCAGCCTCTCTCATTCATTCCCCCAGCCGGGGGTCAGGTCGTATCACCCCCTGTGCCTGCTCCCTCAGACGCAGATATGTCACGCACAATATCTGCCTTCTTCTCCTCCCTGTCTCGCAGGCCTCCACTCTCACCCCGTGCACACACATCCTCCATCCCCACATCCCTTTCCTCTACCCTTCCTTCCAACTATCCTGTTCCGGCTGGCATCGCAGCCCAGGAGCCCCGTCCTGCAGCACAACAGGCTCCTCCGGCGGGTGTTTCACTGCCTTCCACTCTCTTTCCGATGTGTCTCTCCTTACCCCCCCCCCTTCCCCAACACCCTAATGTTTTTTCCTCTGCTGCCATCTACACTCTAACCACAGCCACACCACCAGCTCCACCAGCCTCTGCCATTCACTGCCCCTCACCCGTCTCGCACTCACTGCGCCAGCAAATACTGTCCGGTAATTATGTAGACCTAGCCCAGCTCATTCAGCCATCTTTTTTCGACAGTAGTCAACCCAGGGAACTGCAGACTGTCCTCGGTCCAGTTCTATTAAAGCAGTCACTGCCAACCAGGTCCAAAGACTTGACTCCTGTTGAGTTTGCTCTAGCTTTCTCCCTTTTTCGCGACGTCATCTGCTCTGCTTTTCCTCACCGTCGATCAGAGCTGGACGACTATCTGTCCATCGTGTTGGACATGGCTTTGCGTTTCGGGGGACGGGATTTTATACCTACCATGTCCACTTTGCCGCACAAGCAGCCGGCCGGTTGCAGCAGCTAAACCAGGGGACATACTGGGGGGCCCTCGATTCAGAAATATACTGCTGCATTTTCGCAGCTCATTCCTCCCTCTCCTGCGACTTATGTGGCACCCCTTCTCACCCGGCCTCTGCATGCACTATCATGGCTCCTCCACCGAACCCCCGCCCCACCACTCTACGCAATGCCCCGATCTTCGACCGTCTGTCTTCCGCTGCACCCCCCCCTCCTGTCATCCCCAGAGCCAAGGACGCACGTCCCACCGTCAACGTGCCGGTGCCAAAGGGCGTCGACAAGCGAGGACAGCCGATCCTCTATCAGGGCGGCAGGATGGTGTGTAATAATTTCAATCAGTGGGGTTGCAACTCGTCCGGCTGCCGTCTCCTGCACGTCTGCTCCTTCTGCGGGGGCGCTCATGCCAGGACCACCTGCCCCCACTATCCCACCAACACAGCAGCATGACTAGAACGTCACCTCAGCACGCCCATAAAGGTACGTGCACTCGCTGCTGCTCTCAGTGACCACCCTGATAAGCAGTTTGTCGATTTTCTCATCTCTGGCTTCACTCACGGTTTTCACCCCGGCACGGAGGTGCTTCCTGATTCTTCCCACACATGTCACAATCTTCAATCCGCTCTCACGGAGCCCGACACTGTTGACACATTACTGGCAAAAGAAGTCACGGAGGGATTTATGATAGGCCCTTTCGATCATCCTCCTTTCTCCATATTCCGTATCAGTCCCATCGGTGTCGCCACACGCAAATACTTGGGGAAAAAGAGGCTGATCATTGACCTGTCGTCCCCACACGGCTCCAACATCCCGAGCATCAACAGCCTTATTCCTAGCCCGGATTTCTCCATGCAGTACGCCACCATTGACCACGCCATGGCACTGATTCGTCTGGCGGGACACGGAGCATGGCTGTCTAAGGCTGATATCACTAGCGCATTCAAGGTCTTGCCCATTCACCCCGACTTCTGGTGTTATTTCGGTGTCTGCTGGAAGGGGGCTTACTACTTCTCCGTGCGTCTCACTTTTGGCTGCAAGAGCAGTCCCAAAATCTTTGACTCTTTATCTGAGGCTCTATGCTGGATCCTCTCTAACAATTACAGGCTCCCCTACGTCCTTCATCTCCTGGACGATTTTCTTGTTGTGACTCCCCCGTCCTCACCTCCTCGCCACGGTGTCACTACACTTACGTCTGCATTTTCCGACCTCTGTGTCCCTCTGTCCAAAGAAAAAACTTCAGGACCTGGCACATCCATCGAGTTTCTGGGCATCACTCTGGACTCAATGTCATTCCAGGCTTCACTGCCCTTGGAGAAAGTGCAGCGCATCTCGCTGCTCTTGTCTAATTATCTTCTGACAGACAGGTGCACCAAACGCCAGCTGCTCGCTCTCCTCGGGCACCTCAATTACACCATCCGTATAATTCCACAGGCAAAATCTTTTCTTTCTCAACTGCTGACCAAAGCTGCATCCATTCCCTCTCTCCACGACCACGTGGTTCTGGACGACACTTGTAAAACAGAAATGCACATGTGGCAGCAATTTCTGTCATCCTGGAACGGCATCTCATTCTTCTATGACGACTTCATCACCCATCCCGAGGACATTCAACTCTACACGGACGCGGCTCCCTCCATAGGTTTCGGCAGGTATTACGGGGGGAGGTGGTTTGCTGCCGCTTGGCCCTCCGAGTTTGAGTCCCTCAACACAGAGTCACGCTCTCCCTCGTCTGCTCTGTACGAGCTGTACCCCGTGATCATCGCCACTCTAATCTGGGGGCACGAATGGTCAAAAAAATGCATCAATATTCACTCTGACAACACCGCAGTAGTAGATATAATCAATAAAGGCCGTTCCCGTTCCCCAGCCATCATGCCATTCACCCGCAGACTCACTCTCATCTCCACTCAGCATCAATTCATCCTCCGCGCGTCTCACATTCCCGGTCACCACAATGCCATCGCTGACTCACTCTCCCGCTTCTCTTTCCAGAAATTCAGATGCTAGGTTCCAGACTCGGATGTCCATCCCACACCAATCCCACCGTTTTCAGCGACCATATTCAGCTAAATCCTCATCTGGCAAATCTCACTCACATCTCCCAAGAAACCATCCTTAACAGTTTGGCACCAAGCACGCTATCTGCCTACCTCACCGGCTGGAATTCTTTCAAGAATTACCACGCCACTTATCATCTACCGTTTCCCTCTCTGGACGCCATGTCCATGTGCAACTTCATCACACACTGTCATACCGTAACAAAGATCCGGGCCTCCAGTATACAAACATATCTAGCTGGTATCAGTTTATTCCATAAATTATCCACCGGCCTCCCTTGTCAATCAATCTCGCACGCTCACGTCACCATGCTAATCAAAGGCTTACGAAAGCACGAACCAGCGCTGACAGCCAGACGCCTCCCTCTCACCTCCGATCTGCTCTGCCGCTGCATACACACTCTGCGCTCCGGTTACATTTCTCCCACAGTCCACTTAACACTGGAATCAATGTTTCTGCTCGCTTTCTTCGGATTCCTGAGGTGCTCTGAATTCGCTCCAACATCATCTGTCTACGATCCTTCCCGTCATCCCAGTCTATCCGCCATCACCACCCACACTTCAGACTCGCTCATATTCACGCTCCGCAGGAGTAAAACTGATCAGTTAGGAGTAACCTTTCCCATCTACATCTTCCGCCTCAACTCCTTTCTCAGCCCGCATGAGCCACTGACCAGATACATCCACACCCGTGCTTCACCACAAGATCCCCTCTTCCTCACTGAAACAGGGAGGATGGCCATCCGTTTCTGGTTCCAGAAACACTTCCATAACATCCTCTGTCTCTCCGGAATTTCATCTGATCATTACTCTTGCCATTCCTTCCGCATCGGCGCTGCCTCCTCAGCCGCCAGATCAGGTATTTCAGACCAAGTCATTCAGGTCCTCGGGCGCTGGTCCTCACAAGCATATCAAACCTACATCCACAATAACCTCAATGATCTCCGTCTAGCGCACGACAGACTAATCCTCATTTAATCAGACTCTTTTGGGGGCTTCCTAACAGCACGGGCCCATCAGAACTCGAGACGGAACCCCCACACTGAGTCTCTCCGCCCACATCTACACCTCACCCAGTCCGACCCTCCGATGACATCATCTCCATCCCGTTCATTCACCTGCACTCTGCAATCTGCACTCCCCCATTCATCACCACCCCATTCATAACCATTTTCTGACAATCACATCCTTATTAAATCTTTAAACTGCATATCGTTGTGGTGTGGTCCTTGCTAGTGAACATCTGTTTCACCCGACCAGATGCTGCCAGCGGGGAAAAGATGTCAATCCCTCCTCCCTCCTCAGATGGCGCTATCCAGCCACACAGTTTTTCCCAGAATTCTCTATGGTCGGGGGCCAGTAGAGTCCTCTCTGATAGGCTACTACCTAAAGAGTCAAGGGTAAAATGAACTGCATTAGTAGACTGAAAAAAAGGGTGAGTTCATATGTAACGGAAGATTTATGGTAATTAGTCTTGGGCACCAGGATAGC
Source organism: Epinephelus lanceolatus (assembly GCF_041903045.1). NCBI lineage: Eukaryota > Metazoa > Chordata > Actinopteri > Perciformes > Serranidae > Epinephelus > Epinephelus lanceolatus. The sequence continues at coordinate 19,075,054 of NC_135757.1, read as the reverse complement.
TGGGGAATTAGTGTACAAAAAAGCTACTGTCACACTACAATAAGCCATGAAATGGTTTTAGCAGATGTGTTTCCCAGTTTCCTGAGAGATAAACTTCTAGCACTGGAGGCTCCAGTTGGACTGGGACTAACCCTGTCGGTGTTTCCACACATTAACACACATAGGATTATTAATTCTCACTGTGAAGCAGATGGATTTCCTCTGTTCCTCCCGGAGCCAGCAGACCCAGCCTCTGAGCTCTCCGCCCGGAAATAGCCCTCTCTACCTGGGCTAAGAGAGCTGTGAGAGTCCCTCTGTGATCGTACAGAACCACCATCACTCCTACCTTCACACCACTCAGCACCAGCTACATAAGCATAGGGAGAAAGGAAAAGAGCAGACAGGGAGAAATGTTGTGTTTATCTTCCCACTGTGCTTTGTTCTTTTTACACTCACAGCCTTCATCGCTGCTCTCTTAAATAGATGGTGATGACTTTTTATTGGTGTTTTACCTCATAGGCAGGGATTCTGTTGGAGATGAGCAGTAAGAGGGCAGGAGTGGTCAGATAGATGGGTGACACTGTATGTGGCAGTGTAGGTCTGCTGGTGAAGGAGGACAGCGCTCCACTGGCTTTGCTCAGTCTTTCACTGAACGAGAAGGTGAAGTTGTGGTTAGTGTTCACCTCACAGCTTTGGTGCATTCTTGTAGAGAGTTAGATTGCAGAATCTACATCACTCTCATGTCTGTCTATTAAGTATGAAGCTGGAACGGGCAGCTGATTAGCTACTGATCTGAATTAGCATTTACCCACTGACAACAGACCAGTCCTGCCAGTACAGGTAATAATCATGCTGCTCGCCTTTCTGGAGGATTGAAAACTGAAAATCCATCCAATGTTAATACAATTTGGAGTATAATTTTGTCAAGTTTGCATACATTTCTTGTTAAACAAATGCTTGCTTTACAGACATGTTCAATTGTTTTGCGACCTTCCCTGAACCCAAGTGTGCAGGCCTCCTCAATAAGTGAGGATTAAAACTGTCATGTTCCTTTAGACTTTGCCTGTCCAAGTGGATCCATGACCCAACACACTGGCCAGACATTGTTTACACTCCAAATCCTGATACCTTGTGATACAATCGAATATGTATATGAGATTGAACCACCAGTTATTGTAAGGCCTGTAAGTGTTGCATGTAACAAACCTGCTGATAGCCAACAGTTTGATTTGATTTAGTTGGACACAACAGTCTGATGCCACTGTGCCGTATGACTGTACTGCAGCAGCCTCCCATTCAAGCTTACGTAGCTTAGCTATCAATCAGCACTTACTATCAGTAGCATCACCACACATTTACAACACTGACAGTGAATAGTTACATATTTTATGAGCCTCAAATCTCAGTGTGAAATCCCCGGTTAACCCTACATTTTTCTAAAACATTCTGTTAACTTTAGCTGATAAAGTGAAGCAGAACAATTTTAGAGAGGTTTTATTACAGAAAATTCACACGAGCTCTCCAAAATTGCACCATGTTTGCATGTGATTTTTGTCATGTACAATCCTATATCTTTCATTTTTTGTTTCTGTAAATCCCTAATGATGTTTAGGATATACACATACAACTGTCCGTTCCATTTTTTTCCTCCATTTCCCAATCCAAACTGACCATACACACCTACTACATTTGAAACTGAGCTTTGGAGGCCCGTATCTCCGTGACGGCTTGGCTGATTTGAGTGATTGACACCTCATTTGATTCGTTAGAGCCAATAGAATGATGCTATACCCACCAAAACGAGATGAGATGAGATTGACAGCACTGTAAGCCAATCAGAGTCAGCAGAACGCGCTGTGGGGCAATGTCAGCTGCTGTAAGTGTTCATTGTTATGCTTCCCCCGGAACCTCCAGCCGTCAACTTTTTCAGCCCAGATTCATTTTAATGACGGACAACAAGTCGGTAAACGGGAATGAGCTTTTCACAGCAATAACAACAAGGTAAGAGAGATATTACAAATATATTTTGGCAAAAAGATTTCTGTTGTTGTTGTTCTTTGGCCTCTAGCTCTCTGATGGTTTGGGCTAGAGTGCTTTGGTACATAAGTGTGAAAACAGCGGACTTTCGGGCTTAACCCTTTGAAACCTGGAGTGACATCACTTTTCTTGTGCCACTTTCAGACACCTTTTGTAAGTATTTAAACCTTTGAACCCTGAGCAAACTGTAGCAGTTTATTTCAAAAACATAGGGGAAAAGGCAATAAGCAACTTGGTAAGAAATGTCCCACTAATTGCAAAAAGAAATATTATAGATAGATTACTAGATTAAGATTAGGGGAAACTATATTTATTATCATTATTATTACTACCACATCTTAAAATTATGTCACAGAATTATTAGAATTTTTCAGCACTCTTTCCAGGCCATTTCTTTTTTTTTTTTTTAACTAATTTTCTGTTTTAATTTTCTCTTTTTACTGATTTTTTGGGTCATTTCTTCTTTCATTGCTCATTGCCTTCTTCCTATGTTTTGAAAAGAAATCAAGCCAAAGGGTTAATTGGAAACCATGTCCAGACCTGGAAAATACCATTGCTAATTTCATAACTTACCAGGACTTTCAAAAAGGTGGGAACCCTGGAGCTCTTCCACTGTGGTTTCATAAAATTGTACATATGTTTTCTAATAACCAGGTACCTCAGTGCAGTGTATCTTTTTTATCTCTTCCCCCCCCCAATAAAAAATTAAACCAACCTTTTACCAATGCACCCCTCAAACAATATCAGTTATGAATATTGTTACTTTGATCTTACAGCACAGGTAACATGCAATGCTCATACTGTAGAACAGCATGAACAAAAAACAAATTATTTGTTTGAATCGGAAAAAGAGGAAACTAAATAGATCTTTTTTGCCTTCCTCTCATAGTAAAATTAAGTTCTTTTCCACCAGCTCCCATGCTCCAGCATATTGCGTCTCATTATTTCGCAGTGTGAATGTTACCTTTTCTAACTTAATCATTTCTATTGCTTCAGCGATCCAATCTGTCTGTATGTATTGTGTATTAAATTGCAGGTAACTGATATCATTGAGGGTCAGTGAATATGTCACTGTTGGCGTGTAGACAATCACCTGCTCAGACTGGAGGCCTGGAGTCTCTCCGAGCTCTGAGCTTCAGTCATGGGCTGTCCTCTGTCCAGGCTGAGACAGAGGCTGGAAGACCCAACAGTCCTCTGAGGCCAGGCGAGAGAGGGCCAAGAGCTGAGTGTTATTCCAGAGCTGGGCCTTCCTGTCTGGGTACTTCCACCTCTGGCTCCTTCTGGCTTTGTGTAGCCGCCCCAGGCTCTCCTGCTTCTCAGAGATTGTCCTGCAAACACAACAGATAAAAGCCCTGGTCTCTAAGCACAAGTTTTTGCATTGCTATCATTGTGACACGCTGTTGTTTCTTCTGATTTCTTTCTTTCCCACTCACTCTTCTCCTCCTGTAGTTTGTCTCTGATCATCTGCCTGATCCTCCTCTCCTTCCTCCTCTCCTCCTCCTCCTCGGTCATCCCAGCGCTTTGTTGGTTTATGGTCCCGTATTGCTCGGCTGCCTCCCGGGGAGTGAGCCAGTCCAGCGTGGAGACGCAGGAGACGTAGTGGTTTTTCCATGCTCCAAATTCTTTCTCTCCTGGAGTGTAGGGGAGGAACCAGCCTCTAGTGATGCAGCGGCCGGCCCAGAGACAGTCCTGGGCAGAAGGACATGGAGGGTAAGCAACAAATGTCTTAATTTAAGCAATAAAATTCACTTCTGGGTGTCTGACCTGCTCAGCAAGAATCCTCCAGTGCCAGTTGACCTGGGCGGCAGAACAGAGGTCACGAGGGGACAGAAATGACATCACATAGAGGGACAGGAACCGAGGTAGCACCGATGTGAAGTCCACTTGAGTCACAGGAACGGTCTCAATCAGCAAATCCCTGCAGCACCTGCTCACATTGTCAGAAGTGTTCATTTGTTCAGGTATTGAAACAAATTCAATACCTCTCTAGCCCCAGCAAAGATGCATAAACTTCATGACACAAACACACAGAAAAAGACCTTACTTGAGCTGTGACTTGGTGCAGCGTGTGAGCAGAGAGTGCAGCAGGTGCTTCCTCTGTCTGTCTGTCCACAGGTCAAACCAGTGCAGCACAAGGTTCATCCTCTCCTCAAACAACTGGGACAAAAAGGGGAAAGGACACACACAAAAAAGCCTTTATACAGTCAGTGAAGAATGTGTGGAAGGTGCACCTCGTTGCATAAGAGTCTGGCTGCTCTGCCAAAAGCTACACAACCCTGATGAAGACTGCAGGACAAGGAAGTACACTGATTTTGTGATAACGGCTGGATACATTGCTGTAATGGGGCCATTAATTAAAGAATCAAGCCAGGTCAAGTCTTGCTTGCCTTTTACATTTTTTGGAGCACTGCCTTTTGGTGTTATTTGTTATGTTGGGGGAACAGAGAAGGATTAATCTCAGCATTGATGTAATCTTTATAAAATTACCCTTTATCCAGGACATAGTGCTACCATTGCTCTGTCAGGTGAAAATATTAATCTTCAACCTTTCAGAAAACCAGGATGCTTTTTATTAACTATATGTGGTGATATCTTGAGATGGGAGAGGCATATTTCGATTCCCATATTTATTTTATTAAAATAAAAAATGTAACTAAAATAAAGTTGTCTGTCCTCCCATTTGACTATGTGTGTTTGTTTTTTGCTGTCAATCATTTACTAGTATTGTTTATTTATTATTGCTAATGCTCAAATTGTTGAGTGCTTATGGGATTAAATACTCAAGTTTTAATAAAAGCAAAGAGAAAATACCTTAGTGTATGTCAAAACTTTCTTCTATTCACATTCATGAGAAAGTAGGGGAGTGCAGAGCACAACCTAATACAGGGTAAATTGTAACATGGACTTTTTATGTGGTTACACAGGCTTGTTCTGGACAGTTAACCACAATACCACCAAAGAGTGACCTGCAAAATTTGAAACTTATGTTCAGTTTGAACTCATGTCCTTAATTAAATAAGATTCAGCACTCATATTTTGACATGTGGATCTAGGTTACCCTTTTTGTGTACATGTCCAACCACTGAATATGGATGACAGACTAACAGATGGATGGATACATGTAAGAATACCCAGCCACCCCCTGATGTAGATGGAGACCTATAATATATAGATAGAACTGGATTGAAATAATTGTGTTAAACAGACTTTTCCAGCAAGTGTTACAACCAGTATGAATAGAGGATCATGTGAACTGCTAGGCTAATTTATACAATGTAAAATGCCATAGGCTTGTGCTAAGAATATTATCATGTTGTATTTGTGGGGAAAATGTATCCAGCAAAAGACAAGTGCTTTGTCTGTGAATGCTGCTAGTTACCCTCTTTAACCCTCTGCCTGTAACATCTCACTTCCACCACTTCTCAGTGCCATTGTAGAAGAAAGGTAAGTTCTAGAAAAAAAAACAACTGTTTATTTGTAGCAGAGATGTGCTCCACTCTTGCAAAGTGCTTTCATCTGTATGCATTAACCCTTGGCAAGAGGACTTAAACCTGGATGCCCCAAACCACCTCTGCACATAAATAATTAATTTAACTTGGTGCCTATTTCTTTTGTTGTGTGCACAGTTTCAGGTTAATTGGCCAATTAAATCAGTGTTATTTCATGTTACTGATAACGTGGAGGATAAAGGTGTAACATCTCATCTCATTTTTTCTTTTTAGAGGACCTATTTATTGAATTTATTTATGAGATTTTTATTATTGGATTCCTTTCCTAATTGCCATATGTTTAACATTCCCTTATTAACTATTCAATTATTGTTGGACTGATTGTTTGTCAGTGTACATTTGGGATAAATAAAGTTGTCTGAAACTGAAAGAGTCGCATATATGCTGCGTGGTATAATAATTTGGTCATTCCTGCCATCTGGTGGTTGTTAATAAAAAATAAATCTAACACAAATGAAACTTTATCGAGCCTTGAGTAAATGTTCTGCCGGTATCTGACCTGCAGGTTGCTCGTCTTGTTGTTCATTGGAGTCCAGGTGCTGAAACAGGTTTCGGAGCGCAGGCTGCGGACCCGCTGCGGCTCACAGTCCGTCCCGCGGTGCTGCCACCGCTTCACCGAGTGAAGGGTTACATTCCCGTTCGTCTCCATGTTTTCACACAGGATAAACCGCTTTGACAAAACGCCTCGAGTTCTGTCTAAATGTGTTTAGTCCCATTTACTGTCACTTTGAGCGCTGTAATGAGCAAATGCTGAATTACAGGCTGCCAGTGCGCGGCTCTGCTCTCAGTATCCTTAGAGACGCGTCAACAGAAGGATGCGCACATTCCTTCACACAGCTCAGTCCTCCTGCACATTAATATGTAACAGGATGGGTTCAAGTCTGTGATCATGAAGCAAAAAGCAGCTTGTCACATTAACAACAGTCAAATACTGTCACTTTATGTGGTCTACACTTTTTCCAACTTCTTTGATCAATGCATTCCTTTATGGACGGATGCATCATATTGGATCAATGCATTCCTTTATGGACGGATGGATCATATTGGATTGCAAGATGCACTCGGACTGCAAAATGTCCATCAATAATCTGTAGTTACATGCTAAAATCCATTCATATTATGATGCAGTTAATTAATCAAAGCATTAACTGTACTACTTCTTCAGTCTGCAGGCAAAAAACTGCATCATCATGTCTGTATTGCGATGAAATTTGGGTATATAAATCAGGGACGTCTGGTGCTGTCTGCAGAAAGTCTGCTTGAAGCCCCTTGTGGACTAGATGAATTGTGGATTTGGACAGCTTGCAACACTTGCAAACTTCCAGGGAACACACCCACAAAGTCTGCAAGTCTGTGAGCACTGCAGGTCCTGACATTTGGATTCATAAATTGAGTCACTTATTGGCACCATTCCCTTTTGGATGGTTTAAATAAAATGGATGGTTTAAAAGCCAAGAGATTCAGACAACACATTTATTAAGTCAATAAAAGTAAAATCACCAAACAGTTAAAACAGTAAAACACTTACAAATAACCCCACAACCCCCGACAACACTGGTTAAAACAGGAAGTGATAAAATAAAGTCGGATTTACAATCAAAGCAGCATCAAATGATTAAACCATCTCATAACACAGAATCCAAACCTGCTCTATGTGAGTTGATTCAAAGGTTAAACCAATAAGGCAAAAATTAAATTAAATTAAATTAAGGCATGGTTCTGATGTCAACATTTGGATTGATTAGTCGCTCCAGCGTCTCACGGACACACCTGTGATAATGTGCAGTGTGCTTCGCATGTTGCATGGACATGTGCAAATATATTCAACATTGAATGAGGTGTTGGAGGTGATATCAGGCCACTCACATGTAGCAAGGAATCATATGGTCAATCACAAACTGGGGTCACAGCTTATTTTCTTACTCATTCTTATGCCGATTAATGATTTTAATTAGAATTTCATCTAATTTTCTAGAGGTTTTTATTGTCTCAGATAAAAACTGTTTAAAGCTATATGTTGAGAAACCGTTATAAACATAATATCTGTATCTATACTTTGATAAGTCTGGCTCTGATTCTTTAGTTTGTGATGTTACAGACACTGACCTGTGACAGTAGATAAGACAAAGTGCAACAGAGTGAGTTTATACATGTTTGAAAAAAAGGAGCAAGCTGGCGGTCAGTTCACTTTTAACAAAGCTGATAAACAAATACTGAAAATGTCCTTTTATAGACGGGTGAATAAATCAACTGTTGGACAAAACAAGGTGAGTATTTCATATCAGTATCACTTTGGTTAGCAATGCAGTGCAAATCTAGACTGTTTGGTAATAAGTGAACTGCCTACAACTTGACTTTAAACACGCCACGACAGGGATGCACCAAATATTCCTACTTGATATTAGCCACCTTCTTTAGCACTCACTGTTGGCAGTGAAATATAACATTGTTGGTGCATCCCTGTTATGACATCTTGCAATACATCCATTGCCCTGTGCAGACAGTGAACGCTGGTGAACAGCTTTGTTGCCGTTTCTGCCACAATACTTAAGAGAAATTGTGCCTCAGGCTCGCTTCAACTCCACCTTATCAGGTGCAGCCCCTCAGGGTGGTACGGGTCTGGGTCAGATGGGGTTGAGAAGAGGATCACATACTGGCAGTCCTTGGGATCTCTTGGGAGTCGGCGAGATTCAGTTTCTGACTGGAGAGGCAAGGTAAGGGAAGAACATGGCCAAAGATTTGGACAGGATCAGTGCTGGATGGACAAGAAACCTGAAGGCAAAGAGGGTTGAGGGATGCCTCAAAGATACATGTAACTTTTCAGCATTAAAATGTTAAATAACAACTTGTCCAATGTTATATTTTTTGTTGAATTGTGTACTTACATTATCCCAAATGTGTGATTTGCTCCGCGTCCCCTTTCAGAGACATCATATCCCCTTTGCGCATGCATCAGGGTTGCAGTTGCTGACGAGAAGCTGACATAAATGGACTTCTTTTTCAGTTTTAAGATGCATTTTCCTGACACAGCTTTAAGATCTTGATTGTTTTTAACTATATATTTTAATTTAGATGAAGGGCTTTAAGTCATGGGATATTTGGATCTTAGGTTATCAGAGAAACAAGCTAAACAAACATTAGCGGCAGCCTGACTCCAGCCTTTGCCATGCTGAGTAGAATCAGAGAAACACTGATTTTCAATGTGAAAATGCTTGACTAAGTGTTTTTACCAGTTTATTTCACCTCGTCCATTTGTTTTAAAGAGGTGGAGACCTCTGCAGTTAATTCGATTCCTAATTAAAATCTCCTTAATAATGAACAGCAAGGGAATCTTAACTGGGAGAAACTGATTGCCATGGCAGCATTGCTCCTCACCTTTTGTTACTGTTTTGATTGAGAGCCCCTACGTTTAAGACTAGTGAATGTTATATATCAAAAGGATACATAGAAGAACTCAGCTCCTCCAGCTGTGGAGAAAAGAAACATTTTGATCTTGTTATACATATCAGCAGTTGTGTGGCAAACTTTGATCACCATAAAGAACCTTCAAGACTTTATCCTGTTTGACATGCAATAAGCAGCTAACTAAACTCTTAAAGAGTTTAACACTTTAACAGGAACAAGCAGCTAATTCTTTGCTGGGATGTTAAGTAGCTACAGCACATCAATGGACAGCTTTACCAGGACGGCATTAAGTACATGCAACAGTACAATAAGCTCAATGTACTGTATCACCAACAATTTAGATATCTGGGTATCTAAAGAAAATGCTGCTACTCAAACATAGGTAACATTTTTACAAATAATGTTATTGCAGTCTTACATTCAGCAGTAATTTGTCCATGTTGGTGTCGCAGGCCATTTTCCTCTGGTCCTCAGGCATTTCATCCACCTCGCCATAGAGGTCAAAGTGCAAACGGGCCAACTTCTCCTGCATCTCTCTCACATGCTCCATCTGCCCAATGGAGCACTCGTTGCCTGACACAGAGACAGGAAACGATTCAGTTTAAGAATCAGAGGTTATCGGGCGTTTACAGCAGATGTTACAGGGTCAGTTAACATTTTGTGTAAGCTGTCATCTAGATTTAAGACACCATTGTTGTTTTCATCTTAAGACATCCGTGGGACAGTGTGTGCTCTGATGAGAAGTGCCTTTTAAGTCCAAATTACCAAATGCTTGTAGTTTCCCTGAGTGGAAGTCATTGAGGAGACTGAGCAGGCCGTTCTCCATCTCCTGTACATCTGAGACGTCAGTCAGAAAGGAATGTTGGATGATAGGTGCTGCCTGGCCCTGGTTCTGACTGGATTTGCCACCTAAACCCAAATGCTGCCTGGGTTTATCTCTAACTGCCCTGAGAAAAGACAGGAACGACAGAAAGCACTTATAAAGGAGTGATAATCAGATCTGACTAACATCACATGCTTGCATTCATTAAATGCTGAGGAAAACAAAAACATGATTTGGAGCCGTTCTTAGTGAAATCTGCGCAGTTACTACCTTCTACTTTTGCTCTTCTGGCTGGAGTGAGTCCCCGCGTTCTGGCTGTAGCCTGCGTGCCGTCCCCCGGAGGAAGCGCTGCTCTTCCGGCCAGAGCCACCGTTTGGAGCCGCAGTGCTGGTGGAGGTCCTGGGACTCTTTCGCTTTAGCTTTCGTTCCTCCATAACTTCATGTTACGGTGCTGTCTGGTTAGCTAGAGAGTAAAGCACGACAAGCTGACACCAGACACTGCAGACAGCACTGTAACTCAATCCAGAACCATCAAACTAATCACGCAGATTCATCACACCGATAGATATTACCGTGGTTCGTGACCAAGCTAACGTTAGCTTAGCAGCTAGCTACTCGGCTAATCTCCAGACTCAGAAAATAGTGGCCGTTGAAGTTAAAACACCTCGAACATACGCCGAAGGACACATTCACTCACACTTGCTGCTGAGCTCCTGGTTAGCCGTCTGTGGCACTGACAGATATTCCACACGATATAAACACTTGTTGAATCATATAAAACTACGTATGTACCCCGCAGGCTAGTTAGCTAACCTGGAAACTCTGAAAACTTCCTGTTTTGGTGGGACGCAACGCACCCAAACATGGCCAATTTCCCAATGTCTTTGTACTGCACTACATTATGAACTCAAATACAGTATGTCATCTCACCTAACATGGTGGCGAAATAACAGTATTCTCAACTTTTGGAATATCACAAGAGTACTTATTTTTATTAAAAGTCTACCATAACTTCACGAGAGTTTCCCACTTACTTTGCGTAGTGTCTCTCAGAGGTTCCTTCACAACGAATTGGAACACAGCTCAAACTCGGCCGTGAGTATCTTGTAAACAGTAGGACTTTGCTGGCAAAATAATATGAACACAAATGGGGATTTTATAAATCTCCCCCTTTATTTGACGCATTAAAAATACAAAAGACATATTAACGATCCAAAATAATCATCGAAATCAAAACTACTCGAATACTGAGAAATATGTTTTTCGTGATCGCCTTTCTTACATTTACAAGACACTTTCTATGTTGTAGCCTACATTTTCTTTCTATTTTTTGTCCATAATGACGACATGCCTGCCCACACTGTTGTTTAAATTGATTTGTTTATTTATTTTAAATTTCCCTGTATTTTATTTTGTTGTTTGTGCACTACTATTTTTGTGTTATGATTTTATGGAGATATTGTACACTTTTATTAATGTACTTATATTCTCTTATTTATGACTGCTTTTATTTGATAATTCCTGTGTTTTTATTCGATCATGCCTCTGTTGTATTTAATGTCCTTGTGAAGCACTTAGGTGCACTTAGGTAACTTGAATTTTTAATTTTAATAATTTTTTATTCATGATGTTTCTTAATTTAACCATTTAAGAAAGAAAAAGAAGAAAGCAAAAAATGCTCTCTGGGGACATTAAAAAAATGTGAAAAAACAAAAGGCCTAGGACTTAATTACTTTTATTCAAAAGTTCAGACTGGCATTGTAAAACATGACTTTAGTTCATTACTATACAGCTGATAGCATGACTCCAGACATACGAATAAAAAATAGTTAATCATAATTATATTAGCATGACCATGGTGGTTTTAGTAGGATAGAAGAAAACAAAATGTCTACAGAGTGAAGCCTGTTGTCCAAAATCTTAATCTCAAAGAGGATTTTCCCTGTGAAAGTGAACTGTGACTGACATGTAGTTGCGATAAACAACCGCAAGGGGGAGATAAGTGAACACCCAATACTGATCCCCCCCTTTCCCTCATCTTAATAAAGTATTAATACCTGATAAACATGCTGAAAGGGGCACTTTGTACATTTTAATTAATTGCGAATGTTTTCATAAACATAAACTACATTCAAAATACTGATTAGTTGAATTCCAGAGCGCCATTCAAGCCTTTATTAGTGTACACCAAATATTCTCTCACTGAATGAGGTCTGCGTGTTTTGGGGTCTGTGGGTGATGCTATTCCAGTCACAGTCTTGAATAGCTGCACAAATAGCTGGTTTTATTCACTTTTACCGACATCCAAGGAAAAAAAATTCTCATTTTCAGTGTTTGCCTTTGCATTATTGTTGTCTTGTTGGTATTTACAAGATGGCCTTTTAAGTCACTCAGGAGGGGGAAAAAGCATGAGAAAGCATCAGATAAATGTTTCATCTGTAACAGAAATTAATTCTGGTTTGCAGCTTAAAGCTCTGATTTCATGCTGAGGGTCAAGCAAAACAAGTTCCCACTGAAGATATCTAAAATAAAACAAATAAAAAGCATAAATATAAATATGTAAAAGTCATTTTGTTGTTACTGGCCAAATTCTGGAACCACCTGTCATGTTGAGACCAATGTGACTTTTTGATGATTCTTGGATTCATAGCTCAGGAAATAATGCAACAGTAAAAGTCTGGATGTAAGAGTGTGTGGCCTTCTCACTGAAAATGTCACATTAACACAGATTACTGCTTCCTCCTAAGTCGTAGCAGGATTTCCATGTATATCTCAGTAAATTCTATCAGGCTCCGGTGTCTCGGTGGATCAGTGCTTATCGCTGTTGCTTTACATCGAGATGGACATGGGTTTAAATGTTCCTGCATCTCCCCACTATGCATGCTTTGATAAGGTTTAGTCCTATGTGGCTCCTATGGGAAAATGGTCCTTACTTTCCACAGTTGCACTTTTCAGTTTACTGATGACCACCCAAAAAATAAGGAACTTACACTAACACACTTTATGTGAGAGATTTGTTGTTCTGTTTGTCTCTGTGCTCTTCTCACCTATTTTTAGTGGGCACCAATCAGGATTTTGCTGTATTGGAATAAATATCGATGATGGCTGCTGTGGAGTGGTTTGCTCATGTTATCTGATCAAACCACACCCACACAGTCCTAATGAAGCATATTAACTGAGTTTTTTACTGTTTCAAGAACCAAGGGTCAATAAATGTCCTTTAAAATTAGCTTTTCTAATGAAAACAAGAACGATTTAAAAAAAAGTATAGGATACTGGAAACTATACTGGGACTATACTATATTTTTGTACTTTTCAATAGTTTTCATTTCTATTTTTTTTTTCCAATTTCAGTTTAGTTTCAGTTAGTTCCCAGAGTTGGTCTGCTTGTTTTACTTTAGTTTTTCATTAGTTTCGGTATTAGTTTTTTATGATAATATGAGGGGTATTTATCAGAGAAAGATTTAAGAGGTTCAGAAGATGTATTTCAATATAAAGGCAACTGACTCAATTATGTGGACATTCCAGTCTCAATAGACATTATGCACCAATGCCTCCTCATGCTTGTTGTGTTGACAAATTAAACCAAACTGACAAACGCTAAAGATGTTTCTTGTATATTTTTATTTAATTTAGTTAGTTTTGTTCATAGATAATATTGTTTCAGTAAGTTTTTGTTCTTTTTTTTTTTTTCTAAAGTCTGGTTTTTATTTTAAGTGAACTAAAAAAAATTTTCACACCATTTTTATTTTTTTAAATATATTTTTATAATTTTATTTTCTTTATTTTATTCATTTATTTTTATGTATTATTATATTTGTAATATATATTATTTTTTGTGTTTATTTTATTTTATCATTTATTTTTGTTGTGTATGTTTATGATAATAATAATAAATGTTATATAATAATATAATAATGTAATTGTTAAGTATTATTTATTTTTCTTTATGAAATATAAAATACAGTGATTACTATTCTGGAGGTATTTTTAAATCAAAATTTTTCTGTTCCAGTTTCTTGAGTTACACCTGGCACTGCCGAACTGAAATGGTTTTTGATAGACTTTTTAATTACTTGTTATCAATCTGTCTTTTCAGTCAGCCGGTTGCCAATACTTAATAATGACCAGTGTATGAGATTCTCATGACTTTAGTGTTTAATAGTCAGCACTGTTCAGCCCTTCCATTACCACATCAGCTGAAGCATTTGTCGGCCATTACCTTTTTATTTTTAGGACAGTACCGTGACCAGTGAACCATCTAAAAAGGGGGGGAAAAAATGGAAAAATTCCCTGAATTGTTGAAAAAGTTCCAAAGTTTTGGGAAAACTACCTGCTGAGGAAAATGGCCTCATGCTGGTGGATCATTTTCTCTCCTCTCTGTGTTGCTGTGTCTTTTCCCTCCTCTCTCCCTCCTACCCTTTCCTGCTTTGTGAGCCCATGTGTGTGCCTGAGTGTGTATTTGCTGCGTGACAGTGGCTGAGTGAGGTGAACCAGGATAAAATGTTACAGATGAACACATTTAGACTGTCGCGTCCACACAGCCATTAACTTAGTGGATGCACACACACACACACACACACACGCACACACACACATACACATAGAGAAACACACACACCTATCTCTCATCCGTAATTGCTGTGTAGGTGCAGTTTGGAGAGCTAGCTACTAGTTACAGCCAATTCATTCTTCTCTCGTGTGCGCGGCTGCTTAAATTATGCATTGGATTGTAAATGAATGACAACTCGTTTAATTACACACCCCGTCTTACTGCTAATTCTAAGTTACCTGCCTTTCTAATGCAACATTATTCCAGCATTTTAACAGATTCGCTTTAGCCGCAGAAGACACTGTAATCTGGGAGCAAAAGTGATTTAGATAAATGAAACAAAAAGCATAAAAATACAAGATGATCTACCTGCGTGTGATGAGCCCACACAGTTTTATTAAGATAAATAAGAGCTTCTGTTTTTGTCTGTCATGAACAATGTCATTATTTCACACTGAAATTAAATCTGTTTGTCATGTTGGAGTCTTTCTCTCGGTGGACTTGACCCACAAATCAGAGCAGAAATGTTCCTGTGGTATCAATTGGAGAATAAAAGCCTGAAGGCCGCTCTATTGTTTCTATTCATGTGCATGTTCCATGTACATCCCCTGTTCGATACTGTATATCCCCAGTGTGACAGGACACTCAGGGGACTTGTAAAGTAGACACTGGGTGTGTGCGCAGGTCTATTGGGAATTAGGGTTAAGCAGAAGGTTACAAGTGTGTGTGTGTGCGTGTGTGTGTTTTCATCTCAGCAGCTGTGACCCAGAATAAGACATGTTTTTATCCCTTCATGTTCCTTCATCTGCCTCATATACCCCTCTCTCTCACACACAAATGCACACACAGGCACAGCTGAAGTGAGTGTTTCCTATTAAGAATGACCACAGTAAATCATTCTCAGCCTACTGTATGAATAAATGTTCTATGTGTCATGTCCTTGTCGTCCATTTGTCCCCTGTGCAAGGACAAGAGCAAGGGACACATTCACATGCACAGAGTGGGGCTGGCAGAGATGAATGGGGGAGGTGGGCAACAGAAAAAAAAAGAGTAAAATAAAAAGCTGCATTTGTTTTGTAAGCCTGACTGACTTCCGTAGAAACATTACAGAAAGTAATTTAGACGCGTGATTTTACATGTGGTGATGCAAAGTGTTTCACTGCATGCACTGCATTTAACATTTAATTACCGTACACACCAAACAAATGTGGAAAAGCATCCTCTCAGAGTAACTGCACACAACAAAACAACTACTACAGATGTAATTTTCAACACTGTATTGCCATATGACAGCACACACTATCTAATATGTTACAGTTGATGCTATATGCCCTGCAATTTTGGCAGCTGTTCTCTTCACATTTAAAAGTAAAGGAGTGAAAACCCACGCCGGTGATTCAGAAGACTTATCACTTGCCGGCAGCCACTTGTTCCAATTCATTTCAGAGATTTAAAACTTGCTTAATATATCACACCTTTTTTATTTGACAGTGACAAAAACACGTCAAATGTTTTTTGTCAGTGTAGGGTAGGTCTAACACCAGAGGATGGAGAGTCAGGTCTTACAAAGCAACCTTAAAGTTAGTTTTGTAGCTTATTTCATTGAAATAACTTGATGTTTGGGAACCAAATATCCCATCTTACACATCTTCTTCGATTGTATTCGGAGCTTTGAAAAATACAGACCTCCGACAGTCATTCATATTGGAATTCCAAGTCATCTTGACTTGTGACAAGCCAAGCTGACAGGAGATGAGCCGAGCCAAGCCGAGACGAGATGAGACGAAACGAGACGAAACAAGTGGAGCCGAGCCGAGCTGAGATAAGATAAGAAGATATCGATATCATGATCACTTGTCAATGTAGTACAATATAATTTTCTCAAATCATGTGCAATACTACTTCTCCTTGTTATATCATATTCAACATTGACTATCAGGAGCAGTCAGAGAGTAAAATAGAGTAGTAAAGTAATATTAGCAATGTTACCCATGATTAAGGTTGCCCACTAGCCACGCTGCGCTGTAGGCTCATCAGCTGATCCCTGGTATAGACAATGGAGCCCTGGGTCGCCTCCACCAGGACGGGAGTCAAGCATGATAAAAGAACTCCAATAGTGAGAATAACAAAAGCTAGTGTGGGACGCCATATTGTTCTACTAAGTCAAGAAAAGTAGCTGACTAATTTGATTAACAAGAAAAATAAAAAAGAGTGAAGAAGACACAAGATGACAAAGAGCAGGCAGGCTGCCACCCACGATGGCGCCGTACGTCTATCAGGGTGAGGGATTGCGAAAGATCCATCTAACCTGCGTTTGTCTACATAAACATGCCTGACGTCACAGCAACACGGTGGCGCACACAGTGAACCAGAAGCAGAATTACCTTTTCATTATTTCATTATAACTTTATGGAGAGTTTTAAGTAGTACTTAAGTTTTAAAACATGCTTTAACAACATTGAAATTAATTTTTATGCTTTTATAGACCTTTTAAGGATCGTGATAATCCAGTGTAACTCTGAAGTCATTGAAAACTGGCACTTGGTCAGTGACTTCACGCATGAGACACAGATGAAAAAAGCAAATTTCACGTTGGCATGATACAGGGCAGGCTGAAACTGACACGGCATCCCAGAGCATCAACAAACAACGCACCCAGGGTACCTCGCATGTCATATCTTGATGTGGACAACCCATGACCACACGTCCATATGTGCCGAGGCTGGAGTGAGAATGTGTTGATCTTGACAGAGGAAAATGAATAGACTTTCCAAAGCAAAACGAAGGCACACAAGTTCTACAACTGTATACTGGTAGCTGTGAGTCACACTATGACGCTTGGCACCAATTTACACAATTTTGAGCTGTTGTGTGTTTATACCCTGCTTCTTTTTGCAAAGTGTGCTGTGGTATTTGATGTGGGTCCTCTGTAGATGCTTGTGAAGCTCAGAGACTTTCCATTCCCAGCAAACACTGACACCAATGAACCTTGCTTGAATGGCCAATCAAGACATCCTGTTATGGTTAAAAATAGTGCAAACATGAAGGTTGTGCTGACTTCTGCAACGTTAACCGGCCTCCGACTGGACATCCTTCTCATGTATCCTAGCAATATCGAAAAATGATGTTGACACAACCAAATAATAAACTAGTGTTGACCCACGAAGGACTCAAACCAGAATCTTCTCAGTGAAAGTCTTCTGCTTCCTCCATTCATCCACCACAACTCTCTATTTACACGGACATGCACTCAATGACAGCCTGGATAAAGACCTATGACTCTTACAAACAGCAAAAGCTTAAAACGTGTTGGTAGATTAGATTATCTAGACGTCACAGTATGGCCATCTGACCACAGCTATTTCACAACCAAACTAATAAATTGTCAATAAAGTGTTGTATTTAAAAATAAAAATAAAAGATGCATTTGCTCTTTTCATAGCAATAATATGATCAATATTTCCTGGTTTGTAAGAGAGGGTCTGAATTATAGACTCAAAAAATAATGGACGTCAGCCATTGGTTTGTGAACTCCCATTTTGAAGCCTTTAATTCAGCATTTCGGTCGTCGCCATCTTGTTTTGAAGCCAGAAGTCACCAACTTTGGACGACAGGATGGCGCAGTGGAGGAGTGAGGGGTGGATCTGACTGAGAAGCTGAGGACACTATTGGCAGACAGCCTGTCACTCAAAGCACCCGCCTTTAATTATGAGCAATGTTAACCCTGACAGAAAGCAAACGGTTGGGTTGTATAAAAAATCGTCCTCTGTATAGCTGCCATGAAGACAGCAAATTAGCTATAGAGAGACAAAAATTGTTTTTTGTACCAGACTGTAAACCTGTTTATTTCTGTTGTACAGTTGGGCATTTTAATATGGGGGTCTATGGGGATTGACTCACTCTTTGAGCCAGTCTCAAGTGGCCATTCAAGGAACTGCAGCTTTTGGCACTTGTGCGTTGGCTTCATTTTTCAGCCCCAGAGGTCGCCACTTGGTCTGAATGAACTGTTACTATATGTGGAAACAGCGTCACCATCGGGCTGCCTCCTTCATAACCACGTTGCAGTTTTTGGCATCTGACTGGGACCATTTTTGGCCAGGGACACCATCTAGGCAATGTTTGTTGGGTCAGTTTGTTGCAGGTGACCGTGTTTTCCTGAGCAGATGCACTGGGGCACATTTAGATTGGAAGATCAGAAATACCGACTTGGGATTATCAAATTTGGACTTGCAATGAAGTGCAACATTTAAGATCCCAACAAAAGTCTCAGCATTTTCATACAGCCTGCAAAAAACCACTGGCTAAATCAAATCAGTCTAAGAATTTATGGACACTGATCAGCAGCAACATAAAGTATATAAATTTGTAGTCAGTAAACATCATTTAAATTAATGTGGTTTCTTACTCCTTACACCCACCTGTCGTCTCAAACTTTTTCTCCCCTCCACATATCCTCTTATCTCCTCTTTAACTTTCGTCCCCCTCTCATTCAATCCCCCGTCTCCTCCTTCCTCCCCCCCCCCCCTCCCCCCCCTCCCATTTGCCTCTTCCTGTCCTCCACTCACCACTCTGTAGAGGGTCCAAGTGACATTTGGCTGTCCCCTGCCTCGAGGGGGTCCAGGAGATGCAGACGTTTTTGGCAGGCAGGCACAGGGATGCCTAGGGGTCCTGACGGGGACTCCTGGACTAGGAAGAGAAAAAAAGTACACATCATAAAATGCACCCGCAGTCAGAACACACACATACGCTCTCGGGGTGCACATGCATAAGCAAACAATTGCACAAACAGAGGAGAACTAACACAGACACACACCGACACATGTAAGTGTGTGTGCGCACAAACACTCATGCACCTACCAATCAAATGCACGTAATGAAGTTGTGTAGTGGACGGTAAATGTGAGAAGGCGAGGGAAGCTGCCCCCATGGAAAACTTTGGAAAACAGTGAATAAACTGGGATTTGAATTTGAATTGCTAAACTATTGAGCTTCAGTATGACTGTCTGGCTTCATTCCCCATCCTCCTTACTATCAGAACTTTATTTATCATGGCTTTATATGCTGAGAATCAAATCAGATATAGGAACTGACTGGCAAGAAAAAAATTAGACAACACAATCAAATAAAATGAGACAGATATTTGCATCTGACTTCTAAAAAAATAAATGAAGTCTGTTTTATCCCAAAGCCCAAAACTTTACTTTCATCAGTCACAAAAGTGCTGCTATTCAGTACAAAGATGGAACCGAGTATGAAAACAGTTTATAGGGAGTGAATGGGGAGTTTTTGTACATGGTGTTCTTCTCCATGACGGTTCGGACAGAACCGTCTGCCACAGACCTAAAACATCACCTCCAAAGCACCAGAGGATTTCCAGGTGTTCACAGTTCACAGACATCCATAAAACAATTACAGGGTAAAGAGTAGCAAAATAAATTAAAGATGCCAGCAGTGATGAATGGGTTTTGTGCATGACGATGGTACTGGTGGGACGCTGGTTCATGTGGCTGTGCATTAATGCAACTGTAAGACATTGCATGCATGACTTACATTATTTCATTATGTGTTGTGTGGTGCTAAAAAATGACTTATCCTACATTTTGTACCACTTCCGGTGTCCACTCCGTGGTGCTAGAGAACACACAGTAATTATAAGTCATGTTGCTGTATATCATGCATAGACCACACCATGTAAATTCATGTAAATCGGATGATGTTTTTTGCACAAGGCTGACTTCCTGTTGTCAATAGAAGGGCCTGTAGATATGCGGCAGACTTGGCCCATGGATGTATAAAGAGAATGGGATACATCGATGTAGATGGGGCCCCTTTTATCCTAAGAAAGTTGCTCAGTGGCACAACTGCTGCGTAAAAAAGTATGCGGATGATCGGCATTGCTTCCACACTTCTGCCAGCTGAGCTGGCTACTTCTGGTTAAATGCTCTGCTAACTTGAAATGAATGGGGATAAAATGATTTAATTTCTAAATGTTATCGGGCCAAATGTTTAAAATCCTAATAGTGAAACAAGTCATTCTGCGGAGGCTGTGATGCTAAAAAAAATGTATTCTCTGATGTACAGATGTTTCTTTTGCCATGCAAGTCTATGGGAAAAAGTCTTTTAAGGGTCACAGGGCATCACGAGACAGTGTAATTACAATGACTGGCTAATACAAAAATTGGCTCCAAAGCCTGGTACATTTTCTGGGGGCCTGATTGACCATGTACAGTAGATTTACAAACCACTTACAAACATGGGACTTTGACACCTCGCCACGGCCGCACTGTTCATTAAAGTCATTAGTTCATTATAAGATTACCCCTGTAAATGGCAGAAAATACACTTAAAGCACACACTTAATTCAAAATATGGGACGACTTCCTGTTGGATTTAGGGTATCGCCGCAAGACACTTATTTATTTTTAAGTCTTAGGATGTTACATGTGCCCCCAATTTTTAGACATCTAAGTAAAATGTACCACGGAGGCTACTTCGTTAAAGTTTTGAAGGGGGCGCTACAGAGCTCTTTTGTCACATCCAAAGCACAAGACCTGTAAAATATAAAATTTGTCACCAATTCTAAGGTGTGTACAAAGTTATGTGAGTTTTGGAGTACCTTTGGCCACTTAAAAATGTGGAATCCTGTTCTGAAACTTTGAATTTGGCATTACGGCCATTGCAATCATGGATTTTTGGAGCCAGAGGTGAACAAAGTTGGATGGCAGGGTGGAGCTGTGGAGGAGCCAGGGGTGGATCTGTCTCTCAGACTGCGGTGGCACTTCGCAGACAGCCTGTCACTCAAATTGGCCCGCCCTTAATTATCCATAACCGTAAGCTAGTGTGGGTGAGTTATATAAAATTCGCCGCCCATACAGCTGTCATGAACAGGGAAATTGACGACAGAGACCAAAACCGTCTTTTGTGCCATACTGTAAACATGTTTATTTCTGCTTTAAAGTTTGGTATATTAACATTGGGGTCTATGGGGACTGACTCGCTTCTGGAGCCAGCCTTAAGTAGCCATTCAAGGAACTGCGGTTTTTAGCACTTCTGCGTGGCTAAATTTCTCAGTCCTGGAGGTTGCCACTTGCAGGAGACCCATAAAATTTGTCACTAGATCTGATGCATATGCAAATTTCGTGAGAATTCAAGCACCTTTAGCCCCCTAAAAATGCAATGCATTGCACAAAATAATAATAATTCCTTTAGTTTCAATTATTTTGTATCAAATTACTGCTAAAAACGATTCAAAGAAAGCCACAATGAGGACTTGAAAACAAGGCATGACTCAGATTGGTGGTGTGAATGTCCTCATCTCCCACCACTAGCGTCCCTCTGAGATCACTCGTCTGTCTTTTTCCCCCTCTCCACTCTCCTCTGTCTCTTCAGACAGATAATGCGCTGGTCATCGGGGGAGCGACAGAGCGAGGGGAGATGGAGATGCAGGGCTAATTGCGGGGTGCCGGAGCTCGTCGGCGTGCCACTGCCCGCTGTTTTGGCTCAACCATAATTACCTGGTAGCCGCAGATGTTTCATGCCATTGTTGTACACCCAGACAGAGAGGGAGGGATGGATAGATGGATGGAAAGGTGGGGACATATAAAGAGGGAGAGACAGAGGCCGGTTCTCTCGGCCAAACTTCTGCACACAAGCAAAGAAACAGCGACCAGACGCTTTCTCTCTCCATTCATCCACCCATCTTTTTTTTTTACCCAATCTTTTATTCATCTCTTTCAATCCATTATCAAACCAACCCTTTTATATTTGCACCTTGAGTGTTGATAGGTGATAATAATTCTTTGTGTGTGTGTGTGTGCGGGGTGTAGCCTTCCCACTGAGGCAGAACAAAGTAGCGTAATAACTCAGACACTGAGCTGACCCTCTCTGCTGCTCTGGAGGTGTGGGTGTGTGTGTGTTAGCATGCATGTGCATCTGTGTGTCTGTCTGTTGTATTTGAATATGACAGCTTGCACATACCCGACTGTTTGTGTGCGTGCGTGTGCGTGTGTATCCTTGTGTGTGAATGTATCCTGTTCTCTAGTGTGAGTGTGTGCTCAAATAGCTGATCCCCTCCAGGGGTGAATTGTTATGGATGCTGTTCTGTTGAAATTACTGTTATTTGTTTCCTTTAAAACAAGCTAATTGCAGCATAGCGGATTGCTGTGTGTGTGTGTATGTGTGTGTGTGTGTGTATGTGTGTTTGTATTCATGTGCGTGTCAATTTGTTTGCTTCCTTGTTTATTGTTTGTTTGTGTCGCATTGCAGACCCTTTCAATTTCTTTAGCATGGACACATTTTCACTCCAGTGTCAAAACTCATTGTGCTGCAGCTGCTGGGCAGTAATTTGACTTTTTAGCCTATTTGATTTTTTTTCCAAAGCTTAACTCTACGGCTCAATAAAAAAAGGAACGAAAATTATCGGCACATAAATTGTATTTCAAATAATAAATCTCATCCAGTGAAAAGGATTCATTAACTCGTTGGTGTTTTTGGACTTAATTCTTATTGAACCAGGAAAAAAAGTACTGTTCTTGTAAGTGCTGCAATTATTTGCACCACAGTTTGTCTTTTTCCTGTATTTTTCTTGCAAATAAACTCTTATTAAAATACAGTAGCTATACTTAACATGCATCAGTTAATTTGACTGGAGTTCGTCCACCCAAAATTCAAAGACAAGACTGTATTATAGTGGTACCCAACCATGCAGATAGCTTTTTTTTTCCTTTTGGTCTTTATTTCTAAATATCTATCTCTATAAGATTTCAGCATTCACTTAATTACATTGGAGATTAGTTGAATTTCATTTGTGTTGCTCACAGCATTGAAAAAGAATACTGAGCTCTGTATGGCTCCACTTACATCAACATGCTGGTGCTTAGCAGGATAACATTTACAATGTTCACCATCTTTGTTTAGCTTTTAGGCATGCTAACATATCCAAATTAGCACTAAACCCAAGGTTAAGGTAAGGCAGATGGGAATGTCATTAGTTTTGCAGGTATTTAGCCATTAACCAAATTCATGATGGTACTAGATGGAAAGTCAGAGGGTCACAAAAAGTTGCTGAGGCAGATCAGGTATTGGCTGAAGTGTGAGGGTAAAATTTGGTATTTTTCCAACCTGGACCTTGTTTTCCCATGTTTTTGTGTCTAAGTGAATAATGGGAGCAACAGTTTGTAATTGGTCCATTATTGAACAAGATCGCTGCAGGTAGTAGCAGCCAAACAGGCAGCAACCACTCATGTTTGCACTGTTAATTTATGTCCACTGAAAGAGTTTGTTTTTGCTGCTGGCAGGTTCAGGTTGTTATTCTAAGTGTCTGATAACATTTTGGAAAGAATCCCTACAGAGACAGACATTTTTGTTAAAGAGTAAGATCCTTTTTGTTTAACCCAAACACAGCCCCGAAATCGGCGTCGCCAAACCGACCAGACTCCATTTAAATTAAAGTTGCAAGCAGCATTGGGCGTGACCTCGGACTCCCGCCGTTTCGGCCTCCAGCTCACGTAGACAGTTAAAGACAAAAATTTTACAAAATTTTAGACCCCTCTCCACTCTAGCTCACAGCTGACAATTTCTCCACATTTGCTCGTTACTTTCAGAGGCACTAGCTCACTTCCTGTTGGATTCAAGTCAGGGGTTGTCAGTGTGTGAATTGTAGGTCTTGATGAGATTAACAAACCAGTTTTATTTTAATTTTTCTACGACATTCCTACGGGCTGCAGTGGCCATTTAGTGTGTCTAGGTGGTGCTAGAGTGCTAGAGAGTTTTTGAGCATGTTTAGGGGGTCAAATTTGGGTTTTCAGAGACGGTGGGAGAAAGAATAAAGAATAAACGCACCAAAAACAATAGGGACTTCGTCCTTCGGCCGAGGCCCCTAATTAAAAGTAATTTTAACATTGTAATACAGACTTAACTCAAAGCTGACAGACACAAAATAAACCTCACAAAACTTGTCTCGGTCCACCTTTCCATTGTTTAAACAATCAACAACTCTGGTTTGGTTGAAATAAACCCTTAATTCACCCAGTTAGATGTGAAAATATGCTGACACTATACATATAAAATTAGTTTATTTAAATTTTATTGTTAATAGTTAGATTTCGGGGCTGTTTTTGGTTAAACAAAAAGGATCTTACTCTTATCAAAAAGGTCAACCTCTATAGGGATCCTCTCCATAATGTTGTCAGACACTTCAGACCTTTGAACACCGAGTCCATCCAATCCATCATCCAAAAAAAAAATCGTTACGCACACAAACTTTCAAACTTTGCACACTCATTCCGATGTGTTTCATTATTGTATTTGTTGCAAAAAATTTGCAGTACGAGACAAAATGAAAAGACACATTTCCTCCTTTTTCCTCCTTCCTCTCCACTGGAGTTACCTACCTGCCTGTCATCACTCCCTCCCTGTCTTTCATTTGGCACCGTAGCTGCCTCTTCATCATCATCCACCTGAATATGACTATCTGACAGATGCGAGAATGGTGGAAAATCAATCCAAAAATTTTAATGATGAATGGAAGTTTCAGACTCAGTGTGCAATCATGACTAATACAATTTGAGGTTGTATTTATTTTTAGACGTGACAATTTTGGACAAAAAATACAGACTCAGTTTGCAAAGGCCTTTAGAATAATAATCAGAACCTGTCAGTGGCAAAAACAAGCACTTGTAGCGGACCTACATTGGCAATGCGCACATTCCCAGAGTGGTTACATTGCAGCCTAGTTCGTTGCACTCAATACTGGACCAGTTTCAAAAATTGCTGCTCCCATAGTCACTTAGGCAAGGAGACATGGGGAAATACAATGAACTTAACCTTTTAATGCAGTTCAATTTTGTATTTAGTGCCACAGCAACCCCTGGCCTCATGGTCCCTAACTTGAAAATGATTTCAATGAGTTCTATACAGCGAGGTAAAGACATGAGGGTGCCGATATTGGATCGCTAGAAATATATTCAAACAACAGCATCAAGCAGATGCAGTGTCTATATGAATGTGAGTGTTGGAAAACACAGAGAGAGAAGGAAGACAGTGAGCCCATGCTGGTGTTGAGCGGGTTAAGTGTGTGTCAGTGTTAAGTGGGACATCTCAGACAGACAGGCCATCCTCTCACAGGCACCCTTGTCTGCTAGGCGGGTGAGCCAGTGTCTCTTTATCTGTTTCTCTCTCACACATACACTCTCACTCACACACACACACACCTCTGCCAGCTCCTTCACGTCCCCCTGTGCCAGGTACGTCTACGTCCCGTCTTTGTGTGCGAATGAAAGTGCAGCAGATCTGACGAGGAAGAAAATACACACATGCAGGCAGCATTCTCACGGGGGGAAGAGGAGGGACGAGAGGAGGAGAGGGAGAAGAAGAGGTGGCCTCGCCTTCCCTCTCATCCCTCAATCCAACACTTCTCCTCCTTTCGTTTGGTTCCATTCGTTCGTCAGTTCTTTCCGTTTTGTGCCGTTCCATGTGCTGCTGCTCTGTCTGTCTGTCTCTGCCTCCGCTCTTCTCCTGTCCTCCCTTTCTTTGCGCTCCATCCTTTTTGTCCCCCATCGCATCGTTCCCTTTCTTTCCCATCCATCCTCTCTTTCTCCTTGCCTCATTCCAGTTTCCAAGTGCTTGGACGGGGGGCTTACTGCTCCGGTCACTGCTCAGGGAGTACGGTGAGCTAAAGTAGGCTCGGCGTAGAAGAACATCACACACACACACTCGCGAACACAAACACACACTTGAACAAACAAACAGAAAACGGGCCCTTTCTCTTGCTCCAATTTCAATTGTGTCTTGTTTGCTACCTGCATATGTCTCTACCTTCTCCAGATCCCAAAGCTTATCTGTGCACGCAGCCTAGAAAGCATTATGAGAACTGGTCTGACATCATACGTATCCAAACACCAAGCGCTCAGAGATAAGCTTCCTGCTCCTATCTCAATCAGTTACTCAGCACTCCAGGCCAAGCAAAGTTCAGCACAACAGAACTGCACTGAAGTTCAAACCAGCAGAAGAGAAAACACTCTATTATTTTTTGCATCTGCAAATTTGAAAAGTTATCGTGGCCTTGACAATAACAGTTTACTGAGGGTTTGTGTGGTGTAAGTTCTGCACGGGCCTAAAACTGAGCTGTAAACTTGGGCTGAGCATCATTAAGACCTGACCCATCTTAGCTGAATTGGTACTGCCACATGTGAGAGCAACACTTGACCCAAAGCTTTTTGCTGCTTTGTCAACAAGAAAGTGAATGGATCCTCTGCTAACATAACTTAAAATACACAAGTTAAAAGGCTTTGCCTTTCAAGCTATGTGATTAAAGGCCAACACACACTGATAAACACATGCTTCGGCAACACATGAAAATCTGCACACCCCCGATTAAACCAACAATCACTCAATGAATGAAAACTGTCGACATATGAATACTCCACTTTTTTTTTTTGCTTTATTTCATCCAATCCTGATGTTAGCTCACCAGGCTAAAGCTAGGTTCACACTACATGACTTCATGACGCTCTCACCAAACAATCAACCACACAGGTCAAGCAGCTTATTAGAAGAAGGAAGAAGAAGGCCTCTTATCCACACCCATCAGGGGGCGGGGGGTGAAGTTACTAAACATATCACTATGCAAAATGTTATACTTTCTGAGAATATAATCTAAATAATAATATGTATTTTGTATCAACTCTATGTTAAGACCTTATATTTTGAAAAGCAGAGGTAGTCAAATGTTTGTCTTGGGCCGAAAAAATGCTCTCCAATGATAATTAGAGAAAAGTCAAATCAAATAATGATTAAAAAAAATTACTGGGGTGTCGGTGGCTTAGTGGATAGAGCAGGCGCCCCATGTACAAGGCTGTTGCCGCAGCGGCCCGGGTTCGATTCCAGTCTCTGGCCCTTTGCTGCATGTCATTCCCCCTCTCTCTCCCCCTTTCACACTTAACTTTCCTATCAATTAAAGGCAAAACTGCCCAAAAAAATATCTTAAAAAAAATAAAATAAAATAAAAAACTACTGCATGATATCAACTCATAAGATCAAATCATATAATTTTTTTCTCCATTTATTCATTCAATCTTGAGCGCTACTTTAGTCAGTTATTGGTCAAATTGCTCAAATATTGGTCAAATTATGTACAAAACTGAAACAGTGTAAAGAGTATATGGTTGTCAACCCCTTGTTTTCCAGTCATACCCAATTTATGACATTTAAAGACAGTTTAGGGACCACAGTATGCAGAAATATGTAAATACACCACTTTTTTCCTGCCCAAATTTTGCATAAATTTGGAGTGCTATTTGACTACCTTTCCAACAAGATAGCACAACGTTGTTTACTACCAATGGATGCCTTAGGTCCTGAAATGATACCTGTGTCTTCCCTGTAGCTTTAAAACTGATTCCGATACAACAGATTTTATTTGATAAAAATTACTCTGCCTCACTTCTCACCTTCAGCTCTGCCTGTCATAACTGCTGCTTCTTCACTTTTTTGCCAGATATTTAGCTATTGCTTCTCTGCTCCTTTCATTTTCTTGTTGTTTCTGTACCCTGACTTTTCTGCCAGGAGCTCCTGATTTTTGGAGGGTGAAGGATGGGTCAAACAAACATAGGACTTTTACCCAAGAGACCAGTGTTGGCATCCCAAGGTCAAGGTTGACCTTTTTTACATCTAGCCTTGTATACTAGAATGTGAAGCATGCTACGCTAGTGCTGTATGTGAAATGCCGTATGTGATGCATGTCACATGACATATGTCACGTTTTGTTGGTGACAAAAGTACTTATTTCATGCCAAACCATGATATTTTTCCTATTCATACAAGTCGATTTGGCAGTCAGTGGAAATCAACCTATGCCGTCATTTAGGTATGAGAGAGCATTGATTATGTAGCATGGTTTAGGTGCAGTTGGATTGTTTTAGCACTGTGGTTATCTTTTCGTAAGTTCTTGATCTCATAACACTTCCACTTCCACTGAGGTCAAGGAAAAGGGTTTAGGACAGGAAATGTCATTCATTGCCTTCATCGTTGCATATTGATTTTGTCGTCGCTCTCCAGGCGTGCACTGACCTTTCATATGAGGTGCTCGTTCTCCAAGACTTCAAGAGGTGAGAATGATTGATGTCTAATCTTTGATATCCTCTGAAGATGTGTGTGTGCATGTGTGTGTGGTGTGTGTTTGCATATGGGTGTGTGGGCTTGGTTGCTTAGGACCTCCTACAGTTAAGGAACCAAAGGTCCTCAGGGTATTAGAGCAGGAGATCAGGGAGTCAGCTCACACGCGCACACACACAAACACACTCACACTTGTACGCGCACATCTGGGTGTCTCAGCGACCTCGTGGTGAGTTCAGTGGCAAGGCGTGGTGAGAGTAGTCGTTTGAACCTGCAGATCTTAAAGATCACACACACACACACTGACAACCACACACACACAGCTTAATGCTAAAAGAAGGAAACAGTTGAACCTTTTCTGGCCCATGGGGGTTCAGGGGTTGGACTGGTGAAAGGGAAGAGGGGGAAACAGAAACAGAGACCTGCAGGAAGTGAGTGAGCGAGGGAAAGAGAAATCACAGGAATGATGAGGAAGAGAAAAGGATAGGAATTATGGAGAAAAAACTAGTGAACAGTGGTTAAAAAGAGAAAAATGAAGATGCTGACAGCGACCATAAAGTAAAACATTGCCCACGTCATTTTTGCTACAATGTCAAAGGGCCCCATGCACAATTATAACGTCCACACCCTCTTCAGCAAAACAATGGACGGTCATAAAACACTTCCTCCAACTTGTCGAAAAAGGGACTGGGTTATAGAACATTAGCACACTGTGACCAAAACAACCATCATGCCCTGCATTAATGACGTTGTCCTCTCCTGGGACACATCAGAACGCATCAGTATTTATACTGCAAAAGATACATGATAAAATGCATCCCAGACCACCTCAGCAAGTAATTTCAGTGATTGGATCATAATGGATTTTGTTGGTTGTCTTTCATACTTGAATTTAGCGCTGTCCACTTGTGATCCAATCGGCCACGATACATGTTATTACCAGGTGTAAACAGGCTTGCTGTCTTTTTACCTATAAAAACTGGTATAATGTCTTTTTCTCAGTCTGACAGGAAACAAACAAGTGACAAAACCAAGTAAGTGGACACTGAGTTAAAAATGTTTTCTCAGCTCCAGGTTTCCAAGGTCAAGAATATATTGTCAAGCTCAACTTTTTAGTGGATGATACTCATACTCAAAATTTAAATATACTTTAAATCCTCCTACAGACATGTTTTACTGTACTGTATGTAAAAACACTCTACTATGATTAATATTTTGTTTAACATGGTTTCCCACATAAAAAAGCAGTGCTGTCAAGATGGCTAGCGTTAGAAATTTAGGCATATATTTGAGCCTCAGTCAAACCCAAACTCAGATGAGGAGTCTATTGTGCACCAAAGTCGTCGACCAGCAGACGTATCAGAATGCTTAGTGTAGTTAGCATCTTTAATTTGTGTATGTTTTCACTTATTAGCTTGTTGGCTAACTGGCAGTGGCTAACACAGTATTAATGGTTGCGAAGCATGCAATAATATCTGCAACAATGCGATTTTTGGTAGATAGTAGAAGGAAGCTCCTGGGTTCACTTTACACCTAAAAAACTGAACACAACAAGTTTTCTATCAAAACTTTCTTTATGCTAATGCTAATTCTGCTCTCTGTACTGACAAGTCTGCTCTGAGCTGGAGGTTTCAGGTTTCTTTGCCGGTCTTGGGTCGAAGTCTGTTACCCTGCCAATACGTGTTCCCTGTATTAGACAGATTTCATATTGGTGACGTACCTGATCTTGGGAAGTGCACAGATGTCACCCCCTTTAGTAGAGGAATGTAAAAACACCCCTCTAGTGACAGACTTTGCAAAGTACAAAACAGTGTAGTCAAGGTCGGACATATTAGGAATTATTATAGAAGAAAAACAAATTTTTGAGTGGAGGGGATCTTTAACTTTTACTCAAGCACTTGTTATAATAAAGCAACAACACTTTTCACTTGAATACATTTGCCTTCTTCACTCACGTAGCAGTTTCCGGATTTGCTAAAAGGAATGACATAAAAAGGCGGAGGAGAGAAAGAATGACAAAGTTATGTAAAAGAGATGAAGAAGGAGGAGGGGGGAGTGAGGAAGAGGGGAGAGATGAAGGAAAAGAGAGGAGTCTTTAATGTACATGGGTCTTGTAAGGTCAGATGGGGGCTGGGGAGGGGGGGAAAGGTTACAGGAAAGGTTACCATTATTTATTTAATAACTGATCCATCAGACGCAGCAAGCACACGCACAAACACAAAACTCCCTCTCACATACACACGCTTAATATCTCCCACTCACCTTTTTCACACACAAACACATACACATGCGTAAAAGCTTAATCTTCTGTCAGATTGAAAAAAATCGAGAATATGAGGGAGACAGAAGAACGACCAGCTTGTGGATAGATTTTATTTACAGTACCATCATTTTTGGTTTCTAAAGAAATGTTTCCACATCTATGGGATGGACTGCCATGAAATCTGAGTGTCTTTTTTATTTCACATTTAAAGCCTCTATTGAATAAAGAGATTCATTTGATTAAAGGAGTTAGTCTTTTTTTCATTAAATCAACTTTCTTTAGTAAAAAAAATGTAATTTATGGTGCTGCTAGACTACCCTATTCATTTATTAAGGTGCGTGCCTCCCTCTGTATGCAGCATGTGGGACAACACAGTTTTTTTACCACAGTGAAAATGGGGGACTGCCCATTCTTCTGATGGCCCAAATTTCTGAAGCCCTGTTAGTCTGAAAATGCCCCATTGAACCAAAAGCCCATTTCTGCAACTGTCTGTTATCCCAAAAACAAACGCCCATTTTTCGACAAATACACACTCCCTGCAATTAGACAACCGAAATGCCATAAAAACAGTTTGCATTGTATTTTTTTTGTAAAACACAGATATCTTACATTTTTTCAGCAACTCCCTGGTCAACATGTGGTTTGCCACAAAAACCATTTCGTTATGGTTAGGAAAAGATCATGTTTTGGCCCGAGACACCCACATTTGATGGCACAAAGTTGCTGGAAAAACAGGGATGGGTCAGTGAATAATATCTGAATTTGGTGGCTCAACCACTGAGAAACTGAAATCAACTGCAAGGAGTGTGTATTTTTGAAAAAATGGAACTTTGGAGCAATGGCCGTTTGTTTTTGGGATAATGAGCTGTTGGAGAAGTAGGCTTTCGGTCCAATGGGGCATTTCACGACCAATGTGGCTTTTGAAATTTGGAATAAAAAATATGAAAAAGGGTGTGCACATTGTAGCTCCCTTCAGTGCGATTCACTAGCACATCTGTCTGAGGTAGAGCATTAGCTCGAAATGTCACTTGTGAATGTGCTAATAAATTGCACTTCAGGGAGGTACTGTGTGCAAACCTTTTTTCATATTGTTTGCTGCTGTCTTGTTGGTCAAGCACCTCCCTTAAACAGTTTTTGGATGTGTGCGTCTACATGCTATTTTGTTGCTTTGGAATTTTGGGCTGTCGGAACAATGGCATGGCACCTAAAAATGTAGTTTTTGAAAGGCTTACCACTAACACATATGGACTGAAGCAGAATATTTTGCCTCATAAATACATATTGTACATTTCGGAAATTATTACATCTGTCTTTTTTTCAGTAAGTTTTGTGTTTTAGACTTTTAATACTGGGTTTAAACAGAATGAATAAATGTTGATTCAAGCCCAGTTCAGACCAACATTGCAGAGAAAAGTTGCAGCGGTGTGAACTGGCCGGTCTGAGCTTGACTCAAGCTGGCTGATGGTGTCACCTGCAACTAAGCTGGTCAAATCATTGGCGGCTGGTTTTAAAACATAAAGTTTGTCACCTGTTTAAACAGCCAGTCGGCTTATAGTGAAGTCCACTGGTCAAGTCAAAATGACTGCAGACAGCGTGTTCGCTTGCTGAAGCAGGTGCTTCATCCTGCCAAGCCCTCTGATTCCGTCCTCATGATGTGCCGGG
The DNA here is from genome assembly GCF_041903045.1 of Epinephelus lanceolatus. Taxonomy (NCBI): domain Eukaryota; kingdom Metazoa; phylum Chordata; class Actinopteri; order Perciformes; family Serranidae; genus Epinephelus; species Epinephelus lanceolatus. The sequence continues at coordinate 19,042,712 of NC_135757.1, read as the reverse complement.
GGGTCGCTGCTGCTGCCGCTGGCTGTATGTGCTTATACTATGCGCTAGTTATTTATATTACTGTGGCATATTTATTATGAATACAGTCCATCCGATGCTCGTTTTGTTTGTTTTTCACTGTTTCATCACTACTAATGCAACTGTAACCAGTATCTCACTATCACTATCCTCATTCATATTTTAAGAAGCTACAAATTATATTCAGTCACAAAATAAGCCTGGAGAGCTGGAAATCAGAACGAAAGTACAGAGAGTTGTTGCATAGAGATGATACACTGTAGCATCTAGTTGCATTGGTGTGAACTGGCAGGTTTTTAGAACATTGCAAGTAGTTGCCTCTTTATTTGGTCTGAACTGGGCTTTAAAATTCAAATGTCACTGTTATGAATAAAGTTTTGAACTATTTGGCACAGCCCTACATTCTTCTCAAATACAGTTGGCAGCCTACACTTACTAAACTTGTAAAGTATGACAGAAAAAAATACATTTTATTATCATTATTATGGCTTATTCACTGTGATTTATAGGGATTATGGGTACTACCAGCACATTGGATTCTGTCTTTAACCAGTCTTGTTTCGTAGCCAGGTGTAATGAGTAATTTGGAACTGTTTCCTCTGCGGCCAACAGTGTGCTTTAGTGGCTTTTGTTGTCCCCAAAAATGACATATTGAGGACATTTTGTAAAATTAATCACAAACATTGTTTCTAATCCATTCATCCAAAAATAAGTCACTTTTCTCTATTAACACTGATACCAAACTGAATTGTTCTGCACTGTTTTTACAATATCATCTCCTAACCTAAGCTTCACTGAACCTGAACTTAGTTTAACAACTGCAGAAACTGCCACTACAGTTAGCACAACTGCCTTTTGTGAACTTTCCAAGGTATTTTTGGCCCAGTTCCCTGCTGGATTTCTAACCCAACCTGATACTGACACCAGCACTGGGTTTCCTGGAACGTGTAAAGAGGCACAGGAAGACTAAAGAGAATAGGAGAGTGGCGTGGCTCCTGTGCATGCAAAAGAACACTCATGAAATATGGAAGACTTTCGAATAGTCAATGTAATTAATGTTAGCGCTGAAACAAAATGTCCACCCCTGCTGTCATACCGCTTGTTCTGCGCGCGCACACACACACACACACACACACACACACACACACACACACACACACACACACACACACCTTATCCGGAAGAGGCAGAGGGTCGAGTAGATGGATGGAAAGGATGATGGGAGGATGAAAGTGCCACACTCGTTTTTTCTGCCTTCTGTGGCAGAGAATGCCCTGAGGCAAGATTTAACAGAGGGAAGAGATAGAGAGAGGAAGTGAAGGATAGAAAAAAGGGACACAAAAAAAAAAGGAGGTGTCTCAGTGACAATGCCAACCCCACCACCATCACCTCCCCCCCTCATTCCCTCCATGTCTCCCTCTCTCTGCTCCATTCTCAGTTGCCTTGCTTGAGGCCTCACTAGCCCTTTGCAGGGTGCGACCTTGGCGGCCACTGAGCTGGTGTGAACATGCAAGAAACAGGCCATATGGGTGAGACAGAGCGAGAAATAGATGTAGAGATTCAAGGAGAGAGCTATCTAATCCTTGATTTGTCTCTGTGTTTTCCCCCCTCCTCTCTCTCACACACACCGTCTGGGCTACATATGTGCTCTTTCACCCCTGTCTCTTGGCCGGGGCTGAGGCCAGTGCCCCTGCCACCTTACCCAGGGCAAGGGCTGCATATGTTGGGAAGGTGGGTACTACAGAGGGGGGGAGATGGGCTGGGTGCGCAGCAGATGGCTGAGCCCTAAGGCCTCCATTGGTGTGGCCGGTGGTGAGTGTGTATGCATGCGGTGGGGGTGGGACGTAGGTGTGTGTGTATGTGCGTTGGAGGGTAGGTTGGAGGAGTGTCTGTCTGTGTGCTTGTGTGTGTGTCTGCGCAGGTTTTCTGCTTGGAAGGATGGATGGAGGGGCACCAGTGCAGAAGAGCTTCTTCTGGTCACGGTGAGAGAAAAGGGGAAGGGGAAAGAGGGAGAAGGGAAGGAGGGATGGAGATAAATCCAACACAGCTGAACATCGAGAAGCACTACCTGTCTTTACCTGAAATTCATCATCGTCTTCATCATCTTCCACACACAGAGATCCAACATATGTGATGCTGTATACTTTAATTATTTTCAACTGTATGTGTGGTTGCTCTTTTATGTTTGTGCAACTATTTACCCTTTTATATAATCGGTGCTTCCCATTTTTTTACTATTAGGTTCTTTAAAACTACAATGACATGTTGTTGATGGTTTGCAGTGCAGCTTCAGCTTGTATCATTTGCCCTGCTTCACATCAAGGATTAACGGTCTTCCTAAAGTATAATTGGTGTATGAATCTAAATCAATGCAAAATGAATTGAACAAAAAAGCAAAATCCTGTGGATTTCTGGTGTTAATTTTGTTAACGAACACTATGATGAAAATTGCTTGTGAAAACCCTTTTTCCGTGACTAAAACAAAATGGTTACTGCAACCAATAAGCAGTTTCTCCTAAAGACTGAGACAAAAATCTAAAAAACCCTGCCGACCTAACCATGACTATAATCTTTTTAGGAATTGCTTAATAAAACCTTAACCATAATTTATTTGCCACACTTCCCTTAACTTAGGCCAGCTGTTAAGAAATACGGGCAGAGGGACAACATTTTCAAAAGTGGCCCCTAATCCAGCCCCATTTCCGATGAAATACCATAATATGGTTATTACCGATGGATGCATTAAGTCTTCTAGTTTAATATGATACCTGTGTCTTCACTAAAGCTTAAAACTGAGCCTACTACAGCAGGTTTTCTTACTAAAAATTACTCTGACTTCTCACCTTCAGCTCTGCCTGTCATATCTGGTGCTTCTTCACAATTTTTTGGTCATTTGGTCATCACCTCTCTGCTCCTTTCATTTTCTTGATCTTTCTGTACCCCAACTTTTCCTTAGCTTATCAGGCAGCAGTCCACCTCACATGTGTCATGAGCCTGTGTTCCCAGTGTGTCACCCCTCCCCCGTGTCTGTGTCTCCCTCTCTCATAGGGGCGGGTCCAGCGAGCCAGCAGGTGTGCAGGCTATGCACCTGTTCCTCATTCTCATCAGTCTCAGTTAAAGCCCGGTCTCTCCAGCCACTCATCGTCAGATCGTCCAGTTTCCCACGCGGTATACTGCGTTCAGACTCTCGACTCCTTCAGTGATCTTGTTGCCAGTGTTTCCTGTTGCTGTTTCGTTGTGACTTACCTTGTCCTTCACCGTGCCTCACCGTTGTGCCCCACCACCTCGTCTCTCCACCCTGCCTTCGCCCTGCCTCACTACACTGCCTACACTTGTCCTCCACGTTACATAAAAACATGCATCAGCTCCTGCATCTTGAATATGTTTTCTTCTGTCAATCCCTTCTGTGCAAGTATGCTATGTGGATTGTGTGAGAATGGCTAAACAACTACTATATCCACCTTATTTTCAAACACGGAAGTAAATAGTGATCAACTTCCGTTTTTTTGTGCGTGACTTCCGGTCAGCCGCTTTCCCTCATGCTTTCCCTTACCGGAGCTAACGGTGCAAGCTAATTTTTTTCAGTTTTCAGTTGTTTATGTTAGTCAATCAGTTAGTTAGTTAGTTAGTTAGTCTGTGTATTTTGTATAACGTTAGATAACTGTGCCCACGTTTCCGTTATAACGGAAATTTATTCCCTCTAAACGCGAATAAATCGCACGTCAATCATAAACTATGAACCAAAAAAGCACAATCTATCCCGAGTGAGATAAACTGCTTGATCCACGTCTCCAGTGTACCAGCAGAGAACCTGCAGAACCGAATCAGCGAAAAACACACACCAGGCTACACAGCCTCTCTACCTGAGCAGCTGAAGCTGCGGCTCGCACCCTCGACACACAGACACACAGACGGTGCTTCTGCATGCCAGCCACACGTGTGCGCAACTGTGAGAAATAAATATGTGAGGTGTACTCTGCTTTTCTATCTTTTTTTTCCTTTTCTTTCTTTCTTTTTGTCAGCGACATACACTCCTAACACAGGACGGGTTGTTTTAATTGACTGAGTTGATCGTTAAGCCATAGTGATGCGCGGATCGGCTCTGATAGCACCCGAATCAGCATGTACGCATCAACCATCCAGCCGTTACAACATGATTGAGCTAGCAAAGCAGTTTTGTGTTGCTATGTGTGGTATTTATTCAGTTTTGGGAAATCACGATGTCTAGAAAGCATCAGTGGCTGCAGCTGACAGGGACAGCTAACGTTAACACTAGCAGCAAAGCTAACATCAGGATCGTCATCCGTTAAAAGCCTCCCGTTGTCCGACAAGGTCGGATGAAACTACTCCAATTAGCTCAATCATGTTGTAACTAAGACATCCGCTGGAGAAAATATTTTTTCACGGGCCACAAAAAAACGGAAGCTGGCTGCGTTCTGTTTTGACTCCGTGTTTCCGTGAAAAATAAGGTGGATACAAAGGTAATGTCAAAATGCAAATACACACATAGATGTAGATTTCAAGTCTCCTTCAATATTCAGAATATGTGCATTTGTGCTCCTCAATAAAAATGTGAAAGCAGCAGAGGAATTTAATTTGGACAAATGATGCAGTGAAGGCACAAACTGATGCATGACAGTTCACCAAAATGCAGGAAACTTTGTGTTTGTTTCCTCAAAATTGCCTAAAATGTACTTAAAATCTGGCAGAGAAACCCAATGTTGAAATGAAACCTACACCTTTGAATGAACGGAATGGCAAATAATGCATAAATGCTCATTAAAAATGGAGTTTGGTGATGAAAATTGTGACTTCAACCAAGTAGCTTTAGTTGGATAAACATACCTGTACTTCAAAACATAGGGGCAGATCAGAAAACACTCACACATGTCATTTTGAGGACTTTTTGAACACAGAAGTAATGAGAATGCATTTAAGGTTACCTACACTTTCTAAATCATCAGTTATTGAGTGGTGTTTTGTTTCTTTCAATTTGATTTAATTCATACAAGCATGTCTGTATGCAGCTGTGTGTGTATTTGTCTGAGTGTAGGCATGTGTGCGTAGAATCATGCGTGTGTATATGGCCTCTGGCACCCTGTCTCCTCTCTGCCCTCCAAGGAGGCAAGACAAAACGTCCACGCCGCCCTTCCTCACATGTGGGGAGGAGACAGGGAGAGAAAAAAGACGTGAGGGAGGCAGAAGATATCAGTTCTGCCCTTCACCTCTCCCACAATCCCCCTCTTCTGCTCCATTACGGTGGAGGACAGCGTCCCGAAGACGCTCGCAGGTATGACACAGCTGCCACGCTCTGAATCACACACACACATACACACACACACCTTGCAGGTATGGGCCAGTTGCCATGCTCTAGATAATAGGCTGTTGAGGGTGCAGCTTGTTAGCCAGCCACAGCTGACATGCCAGACACACACACACACACACACTAGTTGCAAGAGCCAAGAACTGAACGGAGAGCGACCAAGGATGTGGTGATGACTCAATCTTTTTTCCTCAGGCTCTTTTATTCTATATTTCTTTCCTCTTTCTGGCATCTGATCCCTTTATCTAAATCTTCTCGTCCCTATTTTACATTTTTTTAGTCTTTATCACTTCCTGTGTCTCTCTCAGACAGATGGGTCGGCCTGCTGCTCCTGATGTTTCTATTAAAATGACATTAGCGACTGTAAAACTTGCGTTGGATCATACAGCAGCCCATTCATAACCATTTAGCCTGCATCTGTTTGCTAGAAAGGTGTGTGCACATCGTTTGCATGCATTTGTGTGTGATAGAGACATGTCAGAAGGAGCTGACTGTAACACGAATGATATCCAGCTCAACTGCTCATTCAAACCCAGTGAGCCTTCTAGGTTCTCGAGGCTCCAACACTGCCTTAATGCTATTATTGGATGGCAGAATTTTTTTACAGGTCAGTGCTGTTAGGACAGAGGTTCTGGTTGTTGCTCCAGAGAAGGTTCCCCCCCTTGATTATGCAACTGTTCAGCCTCTTTCATCTGCTGCCCACTTAAATCTGCATTTTTTTAAGGGAAATATTCATTCAATCAATTCGATCAATATTCACTGTTCAACACCCATGTTAAAGGGATACTGATTTTATTAACCAGGTTTGTATCATAACAATGTGAGCACCCAGATCCTCCTGCTAATCTCACAGCTCAAATCCACTAGATGACATGCTAGGGCTGTTCTACATACAGTATGTACTGCAGATTGTACTTCTGCATTTTATTCGAGCTGATCCAGCGGAAGACCCGTCCCTCTGTCTCTCTCTTTCAAATTCAGACCACACTCAGATCAAACTGCAAAACTGATCAAATATAAACCAAGGTTTTGTTATGTTAGTGCCCATTTCTAGCCTAAAATGTCTTCAGAAACTTAGTTTAGTACACTGTTTGGCTGTTATATGAGAGTTTGTGAACAGGAAGGGGCCGCCATAGTGAAAAAGGAGGCTGATAAACTGAGATCAAAGTGTATAACTAAGCAGCGCTGATCAGATATGAACCAAGATTTATCTGGCTGCCATGTTGTCCAAACCGACAACCACTACATCACAAGTGGGAACATTTATTGGTCTGCATGCAGACCAATAAACGTGCATTCTGGTAGTTGTAGGTTTCTCCAAAGCAAAAGCGAATCCCACAGCCCTTTTTCTCTGTTTTCTCTGGTCAGTGATTTCAAAAGTACTAAGGCTCATGCCCGTTAAAACATTATGACATCCTCCACAGTCACCATGTTTGTTGTCAGACATTTTGGACTCTGTCCTCTAGTGCCATGTATTGGATTTATCTATGCCAAAAAAAAGGACACAAGGTATGTAGTATGTGGGCAATGACGGTTACCATGCTTGAAAAGAATGGATCTACTTTCATACATAAAGGGAGTATAAATGAGCCTTTAGTTTTCTACTGAATAGACAGCCCAGTTTTATGAAAAGACCGTATTGCCAGCATTGAAATACTTCTTCAAGCAGCTGACCTGATCTTTTTTCCACTTAAGAAACTGAGATCTGTTTCAATTGCTGGACTAAAGATGCGTATACGTGCCTTTATCTCATGTCGGATTGACTACTGTAACTCAGTTTTCTCCTTTTCTCTTGATCGTAGAGCTTATGTCTGTGAAAAGCGCTATACAAATACATTTTACTTACTTACTGTACTAAACTCTCACCTTCATCACCCAAATGTCCACACACACCCATTGACACACACATGCACACACCCCACAGACTCCCAGAAGGTCATTCCCTCTGAGAATGTCTGTTTGAAGTAAGGACCTCTGTCGCAAGCTGCTGGAGACCTGATTCACTGTGTGTGTGTGTGTTGAAATTTACCGCCACAGGCTGTGGTTGTCCATGCCTCCTGGTAATGGATACTAATGGCCCTGGGCAGGCCTCCATGGAGCAAGGGCCTAGATTTGTCTGTTTGACCCCATCCTGCTGCCCTCACCCTGGGAAGGGAGGGCCTGAGGGGTGGGAGGCCCTGTGGGGGTCTGGGTCACCATCAGCATGCATAACATGCAACATAAACACACATGGTTAGCAGTGTATGTGACAGTGAAGTCATGCAGGCTCACATCTCACACACAGTGTGCTTACAAAAGCTTCTGAGATGATTAGAGAGCAACAGTGGTGTGATGATGTGTTTTCTAAGCAGTTGTCTGGGGATACCTACGTTAATACTTCATATATTCAAAGTGTTATTATACACTGTGTGTAATCTACTGTGTATTCAAAGGAAAATGATAAAACCACTTTTCCATCCTTTCTAAAAAGCTCTTATTAGCAAAAGAAGCTCGGCTTGTTGTATCTTTAAAGTGTCATTCATCACTAAAACGCTGATGGACATAGGAGTAGATGCAAGACATTCTAGTAGGTATATCTGCCACATCTGATTTAAAGTGGCCACTTGTTTTTTTCATGACATATAAAACCCAGGAGCCCTCTGGGAGCGAACAGAACAAAGGGCTTTCAAGGAGCTAAATACATGATGTGCAAATTGTCACATAGAATTTAGGTCTTTATGTGTAAATGGAGAATCAATTAGCTTGATGTGAATGCAATTCAAGGACCAAGAAATTTCAAACTTATTTTTCACGTCATTAAGATGTTTTTTTTCACCTTGGTGTGCTCCAGTTTTCATCAATAAGGTTCACTGAGTAGAGGGGAATTTACTTGAACTTGCTGCATTTCAGCTAAAGCTTAAACATGTGGGAGGATATAAAGTGATGGATTTCTCCTTGTATACCTATTGAACATCAGCGCAGAATGTCTTGAAGAAGAAAAGACGTGGCCATGTCGGGAGGGTTTTTAAGATCCATTGTGCACTTGTCACATGCCACTGATTAAAGCTCTCTGCGGAAAACTGGCATTTCGTTTTCTGTGCCTGTAAAGGTTTTGCAGATCTACCTCCGAGCCAAGAGTATCTAAATTTGTTCTTCCTTTTTTCTCTTTCTGTCTCCAAGCAGGCGAATGTCAAAAAGAGGGGAGCGGTTCAGGTAAACAGGGCTCTCAGGGGAGAGGTGACCTTTGGGTTCGCAGTCAGGGGGACACAAAGGGGAGGGTAGGGAAGGGGGAGGCCGAGCAGAGAGAACAAGGTGCGGTGCGTGGAGTGTAGAGGAACAAAAAAGCATAAAACAGGAAGAGAGGAAGAGGATGAATGGATCAAGAAAAAGATAGTTTGGGGGGGGGTGATTGGAGGGGAGGAAAGGAGCATGCTCAATACAGTTAAGGCATCAAGCTTCAGAAAGTACATTAAATACCTTTTAAACACTTTCTGAATTTCGAGATCATTTTATTTGTGCATGAGGACTCACATGCATATATGTAATCATGTGGGAGACAGATTCACATCCATGACTATTCACAAACAATAGATGTTTTAAGATATTCCAAGAAACGGTTGTGCAAATGTTTTATTTTATTTTACAAAATAAAATATTTATTAAAATTATATTTCCTGAATTACCTTTGTTTTAAAATATAATATCTTAGTTGCATGGCGGGTGCAGTATTGCATGTCATGGTTCCGGTTCGGGAATGGGTCTTGAAAAACAGATGCGAGTAGGAATGTGACGTAAGGCACCTCCCCCTGGTAAAAACCAAGTTTTTAGGGAGTCCCATGTATTAACAGTGCAGCCAAACAAACTATGAACTTAGAGGATTCATTTTGTCATGATTGCGTAGAAAGAAGACTAACGAGCTTTTGATTTAACATCATCTTTTACATTATGTAAAAAATGTGCATCCACTGGCTTTGTTCATAAAACTTTCAGGACGCCACAGTTTATTTCACACTACTGAAGCTGCTCCTCTTTTTGAAACCACCACGAAATCGGTAGTACTTTTGCTCGTTGTTGCCGTGGGTAACAGTATGACATCAATATGCCAACAAGTTGAAATATTACGAAAAATACCGGTATTATCGTGAACATGATGATATGACACAAAACCCTTACTAGTATACCTTTAAGGATTACTTTTGTCAGTTTTAAAAAATCAAATTCAATATGACTGTAAAACAGAAAGTTTGGTGCATCATTGGTGCCATCTGCCCACAGCAGGGAAGGCTGTGTGTCTTCACTCATCAGTAAGACCATATTCAGATCAATGTCTCCTCTCCACAGGTAACTGCCACTGCTCATAAGGCTGACTCATCTCACCTTACTGGAGGCTCTGTGTGGTAATGTTCAGAGCAGAACAAAAGTGACAGACTCTCTCTTTCAGTTTCCTATTCCTATCTTTTCTCTCCCCTATGTCTCATCGCAGACTGAAACTTCCTCACCACCTTCCTCCGTGTTCCTCTCTTTCACTTCTTTCTCTCTCTGTCTCTCTACCCCTCTGTCTCCCAGCGTGGCAGGCAGACATCAGTAGCCCTAGGGAAGTGCTTCGCTGTGGGAAGGAGCCTTGGCTTTAAGTGGCTCTAAGTGGCTCTTGCTGTTTGTCTCTTGAGTTGTTTATTTTCTCCTTTGCTCGCCGCAGGCAGGGAAGAGAGAGGGACACTTAGCGTCGGAGAAACCACAGTGTGGCCAGGCAGGGAGGTTTAATGCCGCTTAGTAGCCTGCAGAGTTTACATGTGAGGGAGGCACAGAGAGACAAAGTGCAAGTGTGTGTAAGTTTATTATTGCAGCTTTTGTGTGTGTGTGTGTCATTTTATCATTAGAAATGTTATAAAGATGTCAGAGGGCTTGTGTGCATTTTACCATGTCGTTGTAATTATAGTGTGTGTGTGTGTGTGTGAGTGTGTGTTTGTATTGACAAAGCCGAAAGGTCCAGGTATGACCTTCTAAGATGACATTATTTGGCATTGATTTGCCTCTGTTTCGTATTTTGTCTCACTGGGACTACTGCGCCAACAATTGCCCTCTATTGTTCTGTTTTTAAAGACAAACAGCGACTCTGCGTTCCCTCATGAAAAAGGCGAAACAGTTGTGTTTTTGGTCAATGCCTCAAATCAGGCCGGGAAATTTAAACATGACCCATACCAAAGGCCAAGTGTTTTTGTTCAAACTCCACCCGAAATTAGAACAATGTGTTTTATGAACTCAAACCAAAGCCCCAAAATGTTAATAATGCATAACCCTATCTGAAGCTTTCAGTCCTGCTGTAGCTTTTTATTTTCATGAGTTTAATTTATCATAGATGTATGACACTATCTGTCTTAGAGCACTTCAGGTTATATTTGATGATAGCACTTAGGGTGTTTTCACATACAGTCCTTTTTAGACAAACCAAACTCAGTCCTCTTAAAGTGCACCAACCAACTGCACCTCAGACTTGAAGCAAACCGACCACCTCCCCAAAGTAGTCTGAGTATGGTTCGCTTCAGAGGGGTGTCAGTTCTCTTGGAGCGTTCACATATGCGCAAAAAATACCGAGTCACTGCTCTGAGTCTGTTTAGAGGGCTGAAAAGGATCAAGCGTGAAAACACACTTAATCCATGTCCTTGTTATTCACCATACATGTTGCATCAAAGAAAGTCAGTTCTTCTTCTTTTACTTATGCTGGATAAAGCCCACTAGAGAAAGGGTCTGATGTTGTAAACTGAACTGGGATAAATGACAAACTATCAGGCAGCCCTGTGTGTGGGAAGGAAAATCAGCAGCATGGATAGATCCATCGGAGGCATACGCTGGGCGTCATATTGGAAGACTGGACTAATTCATTTACAACTGCACTGATTAGCAAGGGCACAGGAAGACAGGTGGTAAATGGTATATAATATAATGGTATAGCACTTTTCTAGTGTTGCCACCACTCAAAGTGCTTTTACACTACATGTCACATTCACTCATTCATACACACAGTCACACACTGGTGGCCGAGGCTACCATACAAGGTGCCACCTGCTTCTCAGTAAGCACTCACACACCGATGGAACAGCCATCAGGAGTAATTTAGGTCACAAGGATACTTCGACATGTGGATTGGAGGAGCCGTGGATCCAAATGCCAATCTTCCGATTAGTGGACGACCCACTACCTCTGAGCCACAGTCACCCAGAAGGGTGCTGAGGGTGCTACAGCAACCTCTTTTGACAAAGGGCGGAACAACACAGTTTGTAAAGAATTGGCCATTTTACCATAAGTCATGGGCTATCTGAACATTTGTTTTACATTTTGAACGGCACTGATAAGTTGCCTGTAAGAACATCACGTCAGGTCAAAGTGCAGGGGTCAGGGTCAGCTCACAGGGCAGCTAATGTTTGGGAGAGATTTGCGTTACCGGGTGCTACTCAATAATGTAGAGAGGCTGAGAAAGATGAAAAATTTGATCGATAAAATATCTTGAGATTGAGTTTTACAGCAGCTAATGATGGAGCACACGATGAGAGGACATAACGTAATGAGTTGTCCAGGGGGCGACTGGATGTCCACCACCATTAAAAAAGAAATGCAGTCCAGGGACAAACTGTGTCTGAGGCAAGAGAGAGCACATTCTTTTAACTGATGGACTATTGAAGTAAGTACGTCTGAGCAATTTCAATTCTCAACCAAATCACAAGAATAAATGCTTGAATATGTTTCTGCAAAGTACAGATATGTAACATTTTTACCTATTATGTAGCCGATATGTTGAAACTTTACGTTTCATAATGCTGTGTTTAGGTTAGGCATAATAAATACTTGGTTATCGTTAGGGAATGATCATGTTTTGGCTTAAAATACCTGCTTGGGTGGCACAATCACGGCTGGAAATTTCGCTGATGTCACGCCAAAAAACAGCCATGCGTGTATACATACACAGTCACGCATGCACATTTATACTTGGCAGCACTCCTCAGTGAAAATTAGTTCTTGCATTCATGCTTTCAGTGTTTTATATAAACACTGGAACAAGTCAATAATGTGAAAAGAAGCCTCTTTTAGTGATGAAACTCTGGCGTTCGCTTCAGCTCCATGGAGCTTTTAAGTGTCTTTCAGCTTATTGTTTTGGTTGCTCTCTCTCACTGCTGTCTTCAACCTTATTTCCTCAAAGCATCTATCTCCCATACCAGTCCAGCATCCTAGAGAAAGTACAGTGTGCACGACTCAGTGACATGATGGAAGAGAGTAATATTTTTGATGAATTCCAATCTAGCTCCTGTAAACTACAGGCAACAGAGATATTTGCCAAAAAGAGATAATGGGGTCAGTCTGTATATTTCAAATAAAGATATATTGGCCAAACAGCAGGACTCAAACACAGAATGATATACTTGGAACATATGCCAGTTTCACGTCACCTGGGAGTTGCCATACCAGTTTCAGATTTCAAAGACTTCCCACTTTAACATCCAAGTCATAATTACAACTGGGAAAGCTCAGATATTTTATGAAAAATAACATATATCCAGCATTGCACTAAATAATTATTTAAATTAAAAGGATGTAGTACTATATTCAGCATGCACAGACTATTTGATGCAATTATACAACTGTTTGACTTCTCAAGTGAATAGTAGTAAGATTAAATCATGTTTATCTGCTAACTACCATTGTCCTTAGTCTCTTCTGTGGTGACTATCTCTTCTCTCCATGCTCTATTCTTTCCCTGCTGTATGAGAAACACCATCTGAGTGGGACTTAAAATCGGTGTTCTGTAACATTGCCTGGTATATGGCTCAGCACTGTGCACTTTACAAATCGAGTAGCTCATTTCACCGTTAAGTTTGAGCCAAAGATTCTGAGCCAGATAGCCTGGAACCTGTCTCTAGACTGCTGCCTCACCTTAGTAACATTACTCTTACCTGTCTGAGGAGCCTGAGGGTTAACATTGATAATGCTGACAACATTAATGCTGCTGTTTGCACTAGTCCTTTCAGGCTCTGCCAGTGGTCCATAATGTTTACAAGCCTTAAAGTTATCATCGTTAAAACCTGTCTGTATGTGCTACAGAGAGGTGCTGCAACAGCAGAGTGCACCAGGTGTTTTGTCCAGGGTGGAAGGCGGTCTATCTGATCCATACCAGCAAGTTCTTCCGCATTCCACACTGGTGCAAACATCGGCTTAATTCACTGGACATCGCTATAAATGTGTACAGGAATTTTCCATGGTATAAGGGCTAGATTTGTGGGAATCGATGAAATTATGTGCAATACCAGCAATCCCGCACTGAAATTCAGGCTCTGATCTGTATATACATCTGAATCATGTCATAGAGCATATCTAACACCAAGATGAGGACATCAAATGGGACTGGCATTTGACCTATTGCTCATTTTGCTCCAACTGAACCATTGGCTCCTTTATACTGTACATGCTGTATGGGAATGTCCAGGGGTTTTTGGTTTTTGGGGGGAGGTTATCAGTACCCTTGCAGAACTAACAGGGGTACAATTAGTAATGGACTCTGCTGTACATCTTCTAAAGGATGATTCACACCTTTCTCTTATGAAAAAAAAAAAAAACAAGCAAAATCTGAAAACGTCCAGATTTTTTGAACATTTCTTAGCTGGAACTGTCATCAGCAGGAGTCAGCAGCCCTTTTAACATAGAGATCGTGCTATAGGGCCGCTACCGAGTCCCTTCTTTATGCCCCCTTTGCAATTTGACACAGAACCAAACAATGGCAGTACCATGGCGCTCCAGTGTGTGATTTTAGACAGCATGCCAGCACTGCGGAATCAAAAGAGGTATGACATGTAACACAACAGCGTCAGCCTCTACTGTGACACATACCATACACAATAACAATGGCATAATATGGCAATAGCAATCATTTACAGTTCTTGTTATGTGGCAACTGATCGTGTGCTCTCCTTCAAGGGTAAGGAGCTCCTGGACCTCATTGTTTTCCCAATTTGCAGTAATTTTGGCTGCTGTTCTTCTTTTTTGAGTTAGCTGCTAACTGCCAACAGCTACTTTTTAATTCTTTCCACACTGTCAATACAACACACCTGTGCCACTGGCTGTTCCGTTTATCCGTTATAGAGACATTGTTTCAGCGCTGTTCCTGCCTCTGATGCTGCCCTAAAGCTGAGCCCCCATTCTTTGATTCTACCTTCTATACAGAAATTCCTGCCTTGAAGAGGCCGTATAAAAGGGGCTAATCATGCACAACCAAATACAATTTTAATGGGGATAACTTTGCTATCTTACTGAAAGTATCTTGTATCTAAATAAGGATGCTGTGTCTGTGTGGGTATTACTATCCTGTTGGTTGGTGGAGGGGAGAGGGTTGAAGGATGAGCGTTAGGTGGGTTAAATAATCAAAATGTATTCAGCAACCTGTTGTGTTGTCTGTAATTTCTTGGTCTTGCAATAATGAAAATAAGTGCTAGAAATATATAAATAACCTGGAGCTTTGCATCATCCACATGTAGCCACGCACATGCACATATAAAAGCATTTAAATGTGTCTGACTGGCCTCACAGGCCTCTCAATGAACCTCAACAGAAAGTAACTTTTCTGTTTGTTGGCACGAGTACGAGTTGTTCAAAGATTAAGGCAAATAGGGGTTTAATTTCTCTAAGTTGTACGTAAGCATGAGCTGTGAATTCATGCGAAATGCCAGCGAGCATGTGTTTGTAAATGTGTCGGGCAGATGTACGGAGAGAAATTAGAGCTCTCTTAAATACTCACCTCACCTCACACATATGAACACACACACACCTCACAAATGAACACTTCCACATCGTAATGAGGATTACCTGCATGGCCTCACATTGCACTTCCTGTCCCTTGAAAACACGCACAAACACACACACTTATGCAGTTGCTCATCTGTCCTTGTTCCATCCTCCCTCTATCACTCTTTCTTGTTCTCATCCTCGTTTTCTCTCTCTCTCTGCCACACACACACACACACACACACACACACACACACACACACACACACACACACACACACACCTCCAGTGTCCTAGCTGTCTCAACTTGAGCAGTAAATGAACACAATTAACCACGGCTCCACAAACACACACTGGGGTATTGTTCTGCTCACACTCACTCAGACCTTAATCTGGTGCTCCAGAGGGACCTTGTGTGTGTGCGAGTGTGTGTGTGTGTGTGTGTGTGTGTGTGTGTGTGTGTGTGTGTGTGTGTGTGAAGGCAGTCGAGGGGAAGCGCTGCAGAGCCCAGCTGACAGAAGGGGCTTCCAGGCCTTTTTCCCTCAGAGGTTTCCACGACGATGCTCAACTCCTCGCGCCTTAGTCCTTGCTGTGCTCGCCTCAGTACCCACACACACACACACACACACACACTCTTTGAGCAACGGTCCATTCGGCTTGAATGCATTTCAAACACGCACACACACAGCCACAGCCTTCAGTCAGAGCCAGATGTTATGGGGTGAACAAAGGCATTGACTCACAAGTTACTGTTCTCAACAGCAGGTTGAGCCTCAGGTCATTATTAGCACACACACACACACACTCCTTCACACACACACTGAGCGGCGGACCTACTCACTACATTGCACATCCACTGACTGCGCTCGTCGTGTCTTCCCCTTGAGCAAGTGTGTGTGCTGGCTGCCTAATTAGACAGCAGGTGTCTGCCTGACAAGATTTCTTGCAAGAACACCTACACAAGTGGCTGCCTAATGACTGCACTTTAAGATGCCTCGCAGGCCTTTCCAGAGGAGGTGGGTACCTTCACAGCCAGCAGCATCAATGCAAAATGATCCAATCCCAGTCCTCATCCAGGGCTGAGTTTAAGATGCACAAACACTTCTGGTAATGCCAAAAAACCCTAATAAGCATCTGTTTGAACTTGATGACAGTGTTTTTCAACCAAAACTACACAAAAATATTTTCAAACTGATCTGCAGCTGGGTGACAATTCAATAAAATTGTCTTTTTGGCTTCAGTGGAAACACACAGTAATGACTTAATATGGTGACACTGTTCACAACACCATGTCTGCTTACTTTTTTTTTTCAAAGCTTGTGGCATTCCCCTGCAGATAGTAACTCAGTTGTTATAAAAACATATCAAACTAGGGGCGTCCAGTGGCTCAGTGGGTAGAGCATGTGTCCCATATACAAGAGGCTGTGACCTTGCTGCAGTGGCCACGGGTTTGATTCCAACTTGCAGCCCTTTGCTGTGTGTTATCCTCCCATCACGCCTACCTAGCTGTCCTGTCCATTAAAGGGTAAAAGCCCCAAAATTATCTTTAAAAAAAAAGTGTCACCCTTTAGCGTCTGTATCAGACGCACCAGACTTTAAACCAAGTCCAGTGTAAATCCACTGTGTCATTATTAGATGTTCAGAGCAACGAATGTAGATTTAAGGGCACGGAAGTCAGTCAGACACTAGGTGGATGGGTCCAACAAGCACAGGGCTTCGACCCATGAGGCAGGTGTCTGTGTCCTGTGTGAAACTAAAAGTTAAAGTTGAGTTATTCGGTCCTGTCAGTCATCAGTCACGAGGGTTGGTTCATGTAAAAACATAAACCACATCCTTTTCCTAACCCTAATCAAATAGTTTTATTGCCTAAACCTAACCACCAATCTCTTCTTTGTCACGAGTAGACACATGACTTAACGCTGACCCCCTCTGCATCCAGATCTGTTGTCCACTGCGTCAAGATACAACACAAAAGGCTGCTCCCTGAAGTCATTATAATGATGCTGGGGGCTTCTGCGTCAAAATACAACAAGCAGGGATCAAGTCTCATCAGAAGATGTTACAGTGTAGCAAATTTCAAAAACAAACATTTCAAAAACATCAGCGACGTAAGTTTTGGAATGAAAGCTTTTGCTCACAGACCCAAGGAAGTGCTGTGTTGAGTGTGAAGTTGTTTGAATGAGCAGTTCTCAAAAAAAGGTCCAAATGTGGCACCTGTAAAAAATGTTTTGGTTTTTTTGGAAAACATGCCCATGTCCTTTAATTTACATTTGGTTTAATAATTTACTGACATTTGTGCTACACATTGTTGCACTGACCAGTAGATGGCAGAATGACCTGTCTGTGACACTAATAGGTCATAGAAAAAAGGGACGTTGATCAGTCCCATGTCAAGGTTTAATCATGTACATGTGTGTGTGTACAGCGGGTGTTGTTACAGCTTGTATGTTTTTCTCCGTCCTGCCGATGAAGCTATTAAAACAACACTTTTCTGCACCATTAATGCCAGTGCTGTCTGGATGGTGTAAGACAAGCAGCAAATACTGAAGGCCAAGCATTGGCCAAACACCTGCAAGCTAGTTTAGGTGGTCAGCTTGGGCTGCACTGATTCATACACACCCATCACACCTCACTCTATAAATCACATCTACAGAACACACCCTCCCAATTTGGTGGTTCTATTTCAGCTGCTGAAACTTCCCAGTCCTCCCTCTGCCTTGCGAATGCCGCTGCTGCCCTGCATCAGTATTGCTGCCAGCTCTTTCAGCCCCACCCTTACCCCAGCATCCACCTGCAGGCTCTGGCTGGGGAGGAAGATATAATCATCACTATCCAATATCTCATGTTAATATATCCACAGAGAGTGATGAGGCCCGATTCTAGACACCAAAATGTTCTGCTGTTGACATTAACATATCAACTGTGAGTTGTCTGACTGAACTATAATAATGCTTACTTAAAGTTTGGGCATATATCCTGCATAATAGTGGCATACAGTTCATTGCTTTTTGCACTTAAGATGTATACATTTACGATATTGTGATAAGTAGCTCAAGATATATGAATTAATATAGTTATATTGCATAGACAGTGGGAGGCAGATGATGACAGATAAAGTACAATGGAATAAAAAAGGGGAAGAATGTGGAGAGCAGGGCTTAAAAGAGAGACAATGTTTGCCTACTTTTACAAATATTAATGGTGACTTTGTGAAGAAAAATATATTAATGGGAATGAATACAGCAAAACCTGCTGATGTAAAAATAAAATAATATTCAAAAATATAATATATACCCTGGTAATACAGAGAAATTTAGCACAAGATGAAAAAATTCACCAAGAAGTAAAAAAAAAGTGCGACGACTGCATGCTTGCTTAAGGTTTTGACAATTTTAGAATACAGAAAATATAAGAAACATGCATGTATTACCCCATACATTATGTTTTTTTGCTGCCTTTGCCCGAAAACTAATTATAACACAGTAAAATCATGTCGCAAATGCAACTGTTCCAATTAAGATGAAAAAGCTTTTTTTTTTGTGAGGTCTTTTTTTCCGTTCTCTTGTGAGTGACAATGAGACGAGCTGAACCCTGTGAAGCACCACAGTGGCATTTGGAGTGGACACACACACACACACACACACATACACAAACACACACGCACAATGTCATTACCATTGCTGCATCGAGCCAGAACTCAATCTCAAAGTGCACCAGATGTGCTCGCTCGTGCAATTATTCCAGCAAAGACATTGGCTCAGATGTATTTATATTTGTGTGTGTGTGTGTGTTTGTGTGTGTGTGTGTGTGTGTATGTGTGTGAGTGTGTGTGCATACGGTCTTGTTAGAGCTGTAAATGTCTTCCATTTGAGCTGCTGGCTGACCTTCTAGCTCTCAGTTTTTCATGTTTAGCCTTTCCCAGTGTTCTCACCTTTCCTGCCAAGACAACTGTAGTCTCTCCATCTCTTTTTCACTTTATTATTTTCATTGTTTCAGCCTTTCTACATCATTCTCTCCCTTTCATCTCAATCACTTAGTCACCTTTTCTAACTGTCGCTATGTGTATTATATCTGTGTACTGCTGTGAGCATCTACTATTTCACCATGTCATCATTTATCTATCTTCCTGCCATTATTCCTGTGTTTTTGGGCTGACTAAAGGATACATTAAATTGCAAAATGTACATGTATGTGTACACCTTTTTTTCTTTTTATCTATTATGCCGTTGCATTAACTAAAACAAAAATCATTTAATAAAAACTTCTTCCCACACACAATAATGATGACAACATCGAATAAATATACAAATACATATTTACTGTATAACTTCTTATTTTAACGCCTTAGTGTCAATTTCAGTCCATCCCCAGTAAGTTCAGGTGCACACACACACACACACACACACACACACAACCACACAACCACACACACACACACACACACAAGCTGAACCTTTGGCTACGGTGTCCGCTCGTCGCGTCACCTCCCCGTTCCCTTTATTTCACGTGACAGTAGTGCCAGCTTTGTTTGGGTAAATTGCTGCAGAGTCATTTGCATATGTCTGTTCTGTGCTTACAAGTTCACATTGTTTTTCCATCGGAAAAATATGCTAATGCTTTTGTACTAGAGGCACATGTGTGTGATTGTGCTCATGCCTTATTCCAGTGTGTGTGTGTGTGTGTGTGAGATGTGGCAGGCCTTGTAATAATAGCACAAGGTGAGGGTGACAGAGGTGAGAGCACGTGTCACATTACTGCAACTATTATGCCCATTTGCGTGAGTCCATATGCTGCTGCCGAGCTGAAGTGCTGCCCTGAGAACTGATTCTCCACATACATTACACCAGTAACATATATCTGCGCCAGTTGTTTTGGTGAGTGAAGAGTAGTGAGGATTGTAAAGCATTAAATTTTGACCTGTAATGAGATTAGCTGTGAGAAATTCCCAAAGTGCTCCTGGGTGCTGGTGTGGGGAGGGAGCTGACCCCACACCAGCACCCACATCACCTCTGTGTTAACTGGAGATTACAGTGTATTAGTCAGAGTAAACAACTATTTCCCTGCCGGCTGTCACTATTGCTTTTTTTTTTTTTTTCCCCTTAAACAAACATCAACAATGCATTTATCAATGTGAACACCCATGAGAAAGACAAGGAAAGGAAGTGGATTATGTGATGAAGAATCTGAGTCATGACACTTTGCTGTATACACATGGTTTGTACCTGTTTACTTTCGGAGCTGTCTGCAATTATCTTTTCTTTATTGGCAACAAAGTCCTGAGGAAGGAGATGTGTTGGGTTTGCTTAAATGTCTTTCCTCTGTTTCTCTGGTTGCTTCTTCTAGCCAGATATCTGTTGAATAAATGGCAACATTTGGTAGGTATGAAGTCTAACCTAACTTACCAATGATGCTCTGAAAATGCTAATATATCCTTTGAAATATTCAGACCATCCTCCACCAAAAAACAACAGTATAGTATAGATGCCAGACCCCAAGATGGCACCTACTTTGTCCAATAGAACTGTTGGCCCAGTGTATACAAGTGGCTACCATGACATCACTGATTGGTTTGTGGATTCCTATTCTGAAGTTCTCATAATTGGCATTTTGGCCATGGCCATCTTGGTTTTTGGAGCCAGAAGTGTCCATATGTGGACAAGAGGCTGAAGCTGTGGAGAAGCAAGGGGTGGGTCTGACTGAGAGGCCAAGGATACTATCGGCAGACAGCCTGTAACTCAAAGAAGCCGCCCTTAATTTTGCATAACGAAGTCTTAATAAAATGTAAACGAATGGGATTCATAAAAATTCTCCTCTCATATACTCGAATGTTGAAATTAGCTATAGAAACCAAAATCGTTCTCTGTACCAGTCTGTAAACATGTTTATTTCTGCTGTAAAGTTGGGCATTTTAACATGGAAGTCAATGGGGACTGACTCACTCTTGGAGCCAGCCTCAAGTGGCCATTTGAGGAACTGCACTTCCATGTTGACTTCATTTTTTAGCCCCAGAGGTTGCCGCTTGGTTCGCCCTGATTGGCCACCATAAAAAGTGGTTAGGGAAATGTTTTTCAGTTATAAAGAAGCATGTTCTTTATGAACTGAAACTGATGAGCTTTTTACAGAAAAGTGATGATATGATAAATGCGACAAGGTTTAGGCAGAAGCCACAAACTGCCTCACGCAGACACCCACAACACGGCCTTGAAAGCTTCCCCTCCAGACTGTTATAAATGTTTTTAAATAACTTTGTGGGTTTTTTTTTCATAAATAAATGTTCAAGTAAAGGTCCTTGCTTTCCTCTCCCATCCTGTGTTCTCTCTTTCACTCTCCTCTCCGCTCAGTCTGTGTTTTCCTCCCTCTTTCCATCTTCCTGCCTGCCTCTATCAGTAAAAGTGTCTCCTTTCTCCTCTTCTGCGCTCCTGCCGTCAATTAAATGCGTAGGCGTTTTATCCTATGATTAGTATCTTGGTTGTTCAGTGGGCAGGCTCATTATCTATGCGCCCCGTTAGTAAAAGCCTTAACGATGCCTAACGAGACGTCTAATCAGACTGGTTTTAGCCACAAAGGGCTAATTGCAGCTGTTGCTTCTGTCCTCTGTCGAGGCTGAGAGAAGCAACAGGAAAACCTGTTTGGATTGTTGGGTAATTTTAAAAATTACACACACACACACACACACACACACACTAAAAATACAATTGCACACAGCATTATTGGTTGTTTCAATGTGATGTGTGTGTGTGTGTGCGTTTCACAGAGGGGAGCCTCTCTGTGGCTACTTGTCATCACAGAGCTGCAGGTTTGACATGACGGCATGACGAAAAGGCCCGAGAGTGCCTCAGGTAGCGACACACACATGCACACACACATGCACACACACACACACACACACACACACACACACACACACACACCTCAGCTCTAAAAGGGTTTAGCATATAAATACCTAACTGGGCAGTAGTACAAGTGAGCACAATGGAGTTCTGAGCATGTGTGTGTTTGTTCATCAGTGTGTGGGTGCGTGCATGTGTTCAGATCTCTTTGTTGATGTTTCCTCTGATTCTGTGCCAGCATCACATCCATCTGTCTCCATGACACACACACACAAACACAAACACACACACGCACACGCACACGCACACACACACACACCAACTTGCATACATACAGGTAATGAGTTTTACTTTGTAAATTTAAATCAATAGTGCCTATTTTTTTCCTTTTTGTCGTGGGAAGCTTCCCGACACATCTGAGCAGTTACTTTCTTTTTAGTTGCCAAATTAATTTTCTCAACTTTCCTATTAACACACACACACACACACACACACACTTAAAACACATGTTAATATGGATCATAGGGAGAAAACACACATTCGCTGATGCAGATATGGACATTAAGGGTCCAGAGCCATAATGACAGTGAGTGCTGGTTACATGAGCAGCTAACCCGTCTGCTATAGAGGGGTGTTCTGATGCTATTTATTGTTTTGGACACCGAAATAAAGGTGTGATTAAAGAACACTGAGGCTGAATAGGATGAAGTGCACAACTGAAAGCCAATACTGCACCAGTGACTCCCAGTGAACATGCGACACGAAAATATACAGAGAGTTAACTTAACACTCTCCTGGGATAATGAGTGCTGCAGGTTTGGGAATCATAGCAAACTAATCCCACAAAAATTGATATGGACAAGTATTATCATCACTTTAATGTCATTGAAAAGTTAAAAAACAATTAGTCAAGTAATGAGTAATGTCACAAGTTCCCCCATATTCTCCTGCTGTCACTTTAAAGTGGCACTCTGATTCTGCTAAAATTATATATTTAAATACTAAAACCTGCCATAAAAAAGAAAAGAATGCGGAAACATAAGCTGTACAATTACCAATGATGTACTGAGTAAATGATCTGCATCTATATTTGGATGTGAATTAATTCTTCTGCACTTGCATGTCTCAATACACATACAGTGCCTCAAATCTGAGAACTTTATTTTGAAATACCAAATATCCCTTTTTAAAACGTTATTTTGTTAAGATATGGGCATTGTTTTAAGCTCTTATTATCTTTTGCTTTCCTTTTTTATAGATAGTGTCATAAATAGGAGAGGTTGGATATATACTTTAAGACAAAAAAATACATATCTGAAGTAAGCAAAAGACTAAACAAGTTGCACTGTTTGTACAATATATTTCACTGGTTACTGGTCATTTAAATTTGAAATTTAAAAACTCATTTCAAGGTGTCTGAAGTTGTCAGGCACTTAAATGTCACATTTTTTAAGATATTTTCAAGATGATTTTTTCGCAAAATTTGAGAAACAAAAAGAGAACCAGAGGGGCATAAGTGACATTTGACCAACTTCATCAACATTTAGATCACAATATACCTAATGAACACATTTTGACATTTGTTGAAAAAAAATTAAGCGAGTAAGCACACTTACACCCTTTCTGGCCCCAAATAGTTCAGTGTGTTTGTGCTAGTTTTTGATCAATAACTCTGAACTGGTTTAGAATTCACATGTCATTTTATCATTTTATCAGTTGAAAGAGTTCATCAGGAGCTTTCATCTGACATGTTTAACTCATTTTACCCCTCTGGCTCTCACTAATCATCTTTTTCTCATTCAAGCAATGCAGGTAAGTATAAAGGGTGGTACATATGGAGTCCAGGCAGAGGCAGGTTTTATGTAGGAATATGGTTATTAGAGTGAGTTAGAGTAATCTATATTTTGCCAGCAGGTAAGTGCAGGTATAAAGTAAAAGATTCAGGACTTCAACGCAGAAGAGCTTTGAGTCATTATGACAAAAATGAATTAAATGATGGAAATTAGATGAGAAGTTTGTGTTAATTAAGGGGTGACAAACTCATATTTAAGACTTAATTTGAAGATTTTTAAGAAGCTGCAGACACTCTGTCATTTGGACTCAGACAACTTATTCAGTGGTGTTTATTCAATAGTGATCCTGCTGCGGTATCATAATATAGTATCATATTTGTAGCCACAGAGTATCTTGTGTCTCCTGTTGGTATTTTTCTTTAGTTACTAAATCTCTCTGTGCCTGTTGAATTGTCTTGTGTGTGTTGTAGTTGCCACCTTTGACCAGTAGGTGGGGACATGTTCAGTCATGCTGACACATCTTTCCTCCTGCAACTCCATTCAGCTTAACTTTTACAGAATCAAGCTTCACCATTTCAATCACCTCAATCAAATGTGTTTTTTTTAGCATTAATAGAGTTAAATCAAACATCCTTTTTAAACTTCGACAAAATATTTTCTGCATCTTGTAATGAAAAGAAAACTTACATATGGATTCCAAGTTACACATTCTTTTACAAATGATCCAAAAAGGTTGCTGGGTATGATTCTTATTTATTTTTCTTGGTGAAATTATTCAAGGAATAGTTAATGTGCTAGTGTTTTAAACCGATTTGTCTGGCGAATAAAATCGTAGTTATTCCTCACTTGTCTCGTCTTTCAGCCCCACTCTCCAGAGGCTCTCCTGAAGTGTATTTTATTTGTCCTGCCCGAGAGCGCTTATCAGATGGCATCTCTTTCTGTGTGTGCGTGTGCGCACGCACGTGTGTGTGTGTGTGTGTGTGTGTGTGTGTGTGTGTGTAGTTCAGTGGGTCCTCTTTTGTTCAGTTCAGTAAGTATGTCTATGTGTGTGTTGACCTGATAATCTGTGTGCTTTATAGAGTGCTGTTCACACATCGGTCTCCACTCTGATCCCAAACCCAAACACAGCTTCCCCCCTCCTTTATCAACACACACACACACACACACACACACATACACACTCACACACACAGCCATCCATCCTGTGATTACTGGAACACTCTTTTCTTCCATCCTACTTTTTTCTGGGTAAATGGTGAGACACTTCTTTGGCTGAACAGACAGAAGAAAAATCTGATGTAATCCAGTGCTGAAAACAAGTTTAGTTGATGTGTTACTAACACATTGACTCACAAAGAAATGATTTATGTTGGAGCATCATATTCTAGTAATGTATTCATTTCCACAGCTTGACCCATTTCTCTCTCTGTCTCTCTTTTTTCCCAGAGGCCAGTTGTGCTGATCACACACTGAATCCTACACAGATCCCAAACTCAAACACAGATTCTTTATCGGAGAACACACTCCCTCATAATCCCTGGATAACTACACCTGTGAGTGTGTGTGTTTGTGTGTCTCCTGTCCTGTGTTAATTCTCATGAATACTGTGAAAATTAGAATTTAAAGAATATCTGTCCTTTAGATCAAAACATTTTTAGCCATCTTGGGCCACTTTTCTCTGAAAACCCCTGATATAAACGGAAAAATGACAATAACATGTAATGAGACAGCTAATTTAGTTGAGTAGATGTGATCTGTGTACATGCTGTTGACGTGCATGCAGAGAGGTCTGAAGGGGTCCTCAGGAAGTACCTGATAAAGCAGTATACACTCAGTGACGTCCTTCACTCCAGTGCTGAGGTCTTTACACCGGCTTCCTTCCTACATTTCTGATCGAGTCAAACTAAACTACCAAAAGGAGCGTTCAGTTTTTATGCACCCAGAAAACAGCACGGCGGCTGCAACTCTCAATTCTTTAAATAAAGGCTGAAGACTTTTTGGTTTGCTGCTGCCTTTTATTAAATCAAATATCTATTCATGTCTTACACTGCACTGGAACTTTGACTCTTGTATTTAATATCTGTTTTATTGTAATTTAGCTGGTTTATCGTGGCTCTTTAATGTCTGTTTTCAGGTGTATTTAAATGTTCTTCTATAATGTTTCTTTTGCATTTTGTCCTGATGTTTATGATGTTTGCATTGCCTTGTTTCTGAGATGTGCTACATAAATAAACCTGCCTTGCCTATTGATACCAAAGCTATTTGTTTTGCAAAGATGCGTGCAGTTTGCTCTAACACTACACGAGACTCTGTTTATAATTCACAAGTAAGACAAAAGTGAAAACGTGAACGAGCAGTGGTACTGAAACACGACATGAGCCAATTACGACTTCATTTTCATGAGCTCTGTTTCCAGCTCTAACCAGGGGATTTTTAAGCGACGTTGATGAGGCGGAGTAGAAATAAATGTCTAATGATTAAATGGGGCGCACTGAGGTTTCCTTGTTGATGTCAATTACATCTTTAATTAGTGCATGTGTAATGTAAATACAGTCTGTTTTGATTGCTCCTGTGCCTCCTGTCCCACGATAAAACAGATTTTCTCCCTCATTAGGCAGTCACTCCTTCAAGTGCCTCCTTCCCTCAGGACCTGCCCTGGACAAGCCTGTGTGTGTGTGTGTGTGTGTGTGTGTGTGTGTGTAAAAGCAAAAAAATGGGGGAGAGCATATGGATCCATATGGAAAAATGGTCTCAAATTGGAAGGAAATTACACAGTGAGGGTAAAAAAAGATGCATGAATAGTTTTTTTTTTTTTTTTTTTAACAATTTAGCCCCTTTTCTTATTGACGCACCTTTTATCCACCTCAGAAAACGTCACAAAGCATGTAATCACCACCATCTATTATGTGCCCAAGTCTACTGACCTATTCTCTTCAGTCAAACTCTGAATGCTCCTTTAGCTGCCGTCATTGTTGAAGACTTCATTATTTATGTCTCGTCATTATTCCCGG
The DNA here is from genome assembly GCF_041903045.1 of Epinephelus lanceolatus. Taxonomy (NCBI): domain Eukaryota; kingdom Metazoa; phylum Chordata; class Actinopteri; order Perciformes; family Serranidae; genus Epinephelus; species Epinephelus lanceolatus. Next base: position 19,015,993 of record NC_135757.1, on the reverse strand, counting down.
GGTCTTGTGTGAGTGCTGAGGCATATGAAAGGAACAGGACTATTTGAATAAGTGAGGCTGAAATGTCCCTCAAACGCTGTGAAAAGACTGGATTTTGTTTTCCGAGAGTTGGAGGCTTTTATGTGAACACGAGCGGACTCCGTGGTCTGCCGTGCTGTCTTCATGGGATGCAGGCGTGCAGGTGTGTTTGTTTGCCTCGATGCATGCATGCCACATTGTGACCTATGAACAAAGAGTCTTCTGGAAAAGTACAGAAGATGGAGAGAAAGAAGGATGTGGAGAATGAGAGAGTTTTGAGAGGGATAAAAATGAAGAGGTAAAAGGAAACGAGGCAAGTCAGTGAGAAAACAAGGGAGAAAAAGAGGGAGAGATGCCATGTGTTGCACACCTGAGCCCTGAGAAAAGGAGGGAGAGTTGGGGGGAGTGTGAGGATGAAGAGGTGGAGGAGGAGGAGGAGGAAAGAGGGTGATGATGGGAGAAAATCAGTTCCACTACACGCTCATTACCACCTATTCATCTGGAAGACATCTCTGCACAGATCCAGTGCTGGCTAACTCAGCCGCGTTGGCTCTCAGTGTCCCAGTGTGTGTGTTGCTTGCATTTGTTTGTGTGTGTATGCCTATGTGTGGGTGTGTTAATGCCTGTGTATGTGTTTATGTAGGTCTGCCTTTGTGTCTTCTCTAATAAGATAAATGGCTCCATAATGACCCATATGTACATTCTACCTCCCTGCTCTTTTCAAGTCCTTTGTCTTCTTCTGCACGGCCTCATCTCTGCTGCCCTGCTCTCTGAAGACTGTGACAGTAATTAAACCCCTTAAACATAAAAAACACAAGTGCTGCCATCTTCTTACGATAAGTTGACATACGCTTCGTTGTTTTACAAGGTCTCTCGCTGGGCCAATTTAGGCCTTTTACTCTTAAATGCGGCATTGAAAATGCTTCTCAAGAACAACAGGAAGCCACTCAATCAGACAAATGGTCAAGGACGACTGCCAGGTTTAAATGCTAATATGTACATATGTTTATGTACATGAATGAAAAGTCTTTCTATATTGTAGTGCTTCCAATGTTCTTTAAAGTCATCTGAATGAATGTCCAGAGTGGCAGAGACCTTGAGAAATGTAAAGTGAACAAGACAGAAGCAACAAGGAACAGGGAGGCTGCCGTGTGTACATGCTGGTGTATTAAAGGTCAAGTGTGTACAGTTTAGAGGAATAATTGGCAGAAATGGAATATATTATAATAAGGATGTTTTCTTTGGTGTATAATTATTTGAAAATAAGAATTGTTGTGTTTTCATTATCTTAGAATGAGCTTGTATATCTACAAAGGGAGCAGGTCCGCCATGTTGCTCTACTGTAGAAACATGGTGGTGCAACATGGCGGACAAACAGACAAAGCAAACATTGGCTCTAGATAGGGCCACTCGCGTTTTTGCATCAGCCACTGTAGTTAGCAGCCCCTCTGCATCACTGATTTTTCAACGTGAAACTGCTTCATTCAGTATTTTACCAGTTTTAATCACCTGGTCTGTTTGTTTTGGAGAGAGATAAAAGATAAAAACCTCTTTAACAATGAACACTGACGAAATTCTAACCGGGAGAAGTTTCACCTGGTGGCAATCTGCAACTCTCACTGCTAGCCACCACTAAATCCCCCTAAATCTTACACACTGGGACGTTAAAATCATTGATACAGTTCAAACATTTCATTCAAGCAAATATATTTGAACAGTGTACTCTAAAATGTGTGCCCTTGAGGTGTGAAATTCACTCGTGAATGTGTAAAAACTAATAGCAGCATTCAGGAAATACAGATACAGATAGCACAGAGCAGTATAGTCAGAGATGGTTCAGAAATGAGATGGTGCACTGTTTCTGTGTCACGTGGTCTGACCCTTTAAGAGACTAGCAGCAGGTCCTGAGTCTAACCCTAACCCTTCTCTCCAAATTATAATGTTTGTTTACAATGACTTCTGGGTAGAAACCTCCTACGTCACATACATAAAACTAAATGGCACTGAGCAAGAGCTGCCTCAATTAAATTGGTTTAAACAAACATACAAAAAAAGGCCTGTCTAAAATAAATCAGTATCAGCTCATGTTTTATTTAGAATATTTTCACTGCTTTACCTGGTCTACAACTGTCTCAATCAGTTAGGCCCTGATCAAGCAGAAAGCATTTTAGCAGCTGTTTTTGTTATTGTTTTTAATGAGAATGAAGCTTTTTGCTCACTGCTTTTGCGCTGCCAGGCGCTTTATGTTTCTGCACTCTAGGCTAAAGCACTCCTCACATAGAAAAAAGCGGAAAAGCGCCCCATGTCAGCACCACTTTTTTCCTCATTGTTCAATCGGAACATTCAAGAAGCAGGCCTTCTGTGGTGGTCATGACAACAAGTTTACAGTTGGTAAACAATGGAGGAGAAGCTGGTGGTAGTGTCTGCTGGATATCCAGAGCTATACAACTTTACAAAGCGCAGTTACCACGATGTCAATAGAAAACAGCAGGCGTGGAAGAATGTAAGTGCAGTACTTGAAATGGCCATCATGGATACGAAGCTCCTGGACCAACAGGTGGTACTCACACCCACACAGTGTACCCACACAGATCTCCGTTTCCCTGTGCTAAAGACTGCTGACAGTCTCTCACCCTCAACCAGAGCTAGATCAAGTACCCTCTGCCTGAAGATTTTAGGAACTAGCTACTAATTAGTGTGAAGTTAGGGTAAGGAGGTGATGGGGTGGCTGCCTGGCAACAATAAAAAAACATTATATGACCTGCAAAACATTTTCTGTGTGATCAGGGCCTTAGTGTATAAGGTAAAGCAGAGTAAATATTCTCATGTAACATATAAAATGTTCAAACTCTTTTATAAATGAAACTGCCTATCAGCGATCTCCAGTAACCACGACTGGAAGATAGCCTATAAAAGTAGAAATGACTGCTCAACCATTCCCTCTAGATCTCTTTTCGCTCAAAGCCCAGCACAAGCAAGACAGTTTAAAATATATTCAAAACACAAATCTGATTACCAAAATCAAACCCATCTTGCTTCAACCATCAAAATACTGTCGGCCAAATGCAAGTTGCAAAACTTTAAAAAGAAAGCACACACGATCAATCAAACCTTTGTTACACTTAGTAAATCTGTCTTGGTGCACTCTTGTCTGCCTGTTTATGCGCTGACATCTTTGTGTGTGCATCACCACCCATATGTACATGCACATTTGTGTGTGTGCGAGTCGTACAGCTGGCAGCCTTGCAGACAGGTGGGCAGGCAGCACTTCCCTTCCAAAGAGTCGTAGCCTCACAAATGTTCCCTCCTCCCCCATCCTTCCCTCTCGCTCCTCCCCCGTGCTGCCTTCCTCCTCGTCTCGTTAGCTGCTGTTTTAATGCGCTGTCCCAATCTGGAGGGACATATGTAGGCGCACATTTCCCCCCCTCGTTTGGGCTCCTAAGAAATTGTCCCACATAAACATTGCAAATTAGTGAGACCAAATGGCCTTTTATGAATTCTTCTGTCACCAAAACGATTTCAAATGGCCGCTTTTATTTTCTCTCTGATGTACATCTGTTAAAGGAAATAAAGAAGAAAACAACAACAGATTTTTGCGTGTGAGCACATGGTAGTGTCCACAAGAAGCGAGATGAACAATATGTCTGTGTGTATGTTCAGATGTCTAAACCTCCACTCTTTATTCTGCCATTTTCTAACATATATATTCAGTAGAAAATAAAGACGATTCTTGTTTCGTCTTTAGATGTTTTTCTTGCAAACAATCGTGGAGTGACATTCCCTGTCTGGATTTCCTTCCCTAACAGAGCTATTGTGTCGGAGCGTAAGGCAGGCCCTGCCGAGACACACGCAATGTCACCCCACCAGCTTGAGCATTTGTCCGTATGAGTGTGTGCATGTGTGTGTGTGTGTGGTGCAGACGATCACGCCAGAGCCCTCTGCCCCTCTCTCCATCTGCTGAAGCCCCCCAGGCTGGACCAAGGTCACTTCTCTCCTCTCCTTTAACATGCATGTGGATCTGTATGCACATTTTACTACACATACATCTGTGTGTGTGTGTGAGTGTCTGCACATATGAGTGCGTGTAACAGGAACAGGGATAGATATGGTTGAAAGAAACTGCTAATGCTGTAGCCACAGTATTTAGTCTTATTACATGTTAAGTGCTCCTTATTATACGTGATTGTAATTGGTATCAAATATGATTAGCAAGGTTGGCTGACTCTTTAAATGGATGTAAAGCGTTAGTTTTAGTCACCCTGATGTGCCAGTTGGGTGGGGTTTCCCTGTTAGTACAAGGTGAGGTTCTATTAACATGTGCTGCTCTGTCGATATATTCTGGTGCTAAATTACATCATGTGACAAACTACACTCATTTAGTCCTTAAAAGGTGGTGACGCTTTGGAATGGTAGTTGCACGGAAACACCAACCCAACGCGTCAGTATTTGACGCTTCAACTATCTTTCTCCAGATTTACATACAGCACTTTTAAAAGGGCTGGAAAGCCGGACATTAAAATATTTCCAGCTGACTACTTCAAACTGTTTCAAGTCAAGTCATCGTCAATGTTTGATCTTGGTCATAACCGGATGAAGGATTTTAGTCGTTAGACGTCTGAATCATTAAGGCTCGGTGTGTAAGATTTAGGGTGGTATTATAGTGACATCTAGTGGTGAAGTTGCAGACTGCAACCAGCTGAAACTTCGCCAGGTTAGAATTACTTTGGTGTTCATCGTTCAGAAGGTTTTAACCAGGAAGCAAATTATCCACAGAGGTCTCTCACTCTGCAAAACATGATGTGATGCTGTTTGTTTCTACAAAACCAGTAACACTGAATGAAGCAGTTTCACGTAAAAAAAAAAAAAAAAAAAAAAAAATCAGTGTCACGGAGGGGCCACTAACCATGGTCACTGATGCAAAAACATGAATGGCCCTGTTGAGAGCCATTGTATGGTTTACCTGTCCTGGGGCACTGTAGAAACATGGTGCAACATGGCAATTAACCTTCGGTATTTTATGCTGAACAGCTAACCTGCTCCGGAGCAAGTTAACTTTGGAGGATCGGTGTGCTTCCTGTTTGCAGAAACAGGTGGGACTAGCTCACCAGAGGCTCAGCAATGCATTGCTGTGGATTAAGGTTACCAGGAAAACATATTTTACCCACTAAAAAAGGTCTACCTACAAAAAAAAAAAAAAATCAGTATCAGTGGACACGCTTTAAATTGCCTTCAGACAGCCTTTTCCTTTGGCGCCACTTCCATATTCCCACGCATAAATGGCCAACTGCACCATGCGCTGTATCACGCCCCCCGCTAACCTGGCTACTATTTTCACCCAGCTGGACATTGCATGCACTTGTGGAAAACACTGACGGAAAAGCAACACTTGAGTTTTTACTCACTGTGTTTTATTATTAGCGCGTACATGTTCTGATGAATGGAAACATCGTCTCCAGCCAACAATTATCAACAGTCATAATAATCTGTGTGCAGTCGCTTAATAAAGGATAAAAATGTGCTGTTAATTTCTGTCCTTGAAAACAGAATGACTGCTGATTAACATTTTTAATTACAATAACATATGATATCTTGTTAGCAGAACACACAAGCCAGACAAGAAAAAGTGGAGTCTCTCCACCTCAAATCTCCAGACAACACACACTCAGAAACACACACACGCAGACAGCAGAAACCAAACATTGACAGAGCGCTGCTCCTTCTCTCGGTCTTAAGACGTGCTTTTTCCCCTCCAGAGGGAACAGACTGGGCACACTGCCAGACACTGTAGTCCACTTAGCAGCTAATAGCTCACATAAGCACTGCACACTCACACACACTCTCACACACACACACAAACACACACACTCACAATGACTGTTATAGTATGTACACACACAGACATGATAATTATTATATCAAATAAAAACAAATAATCAGGTAGTAGCGGGCTTAAAGAGGAGTGTTTTAGCAGCACTTAAGAAGAATTTAGTTGCTGAGGAATATAAAAGAAACAGTTCTAATGAGGAGCAGGGAGAAGCTTTGACTTCTGAACCTCAGCTCTCCTTGTGTCTTAGGTCCTGCTCACAGAGATATGTAGGGCCTACAGATGATGGTGAAATAACACCGGGGGGACGGCTGTTCGTTTCAATCAAGATATTTTAATAACAGTGTAGTGTGCTAATATGTGTAGCATCCTACACTAGTGACATAGCCAAACCATGATGTTTTTTTCCTTAACCTAACCCAGGGGCGTCATTTCAGCAAAAGCTAAGGTATGGCAATATGACATGACGTCACAGAGCTACTGATGATGGAGTTTCAAAAATATGAACTTATATAAAACTTCACTTTGGTCTTTGACCTGTCAGAAGTACATACTATGGGGCGTCGGTGGCTTAGTGGTTGAGTGGGCGCCCCATGTGCAAGGCTGTTGCTGCAGCGGCCCGGGTTCGACTCCAGCCTGTGGCCCTTTGCTGCATGTCCTTCCCTCTCTCTCTCCCCCCTTCACTCTCAAGCTGTCCTATCAATTAAAGGCTAAAAACGCCCAAAAAATATCTTAAAATAAAAAAAAGAGGAAAAAAAAAGAAGTACATACTATGCTATTGAAAACTGTTTCAAAGGACATGAAGCTGTTTCTCACATTCATAATACCTCATGTCTGCATGTAATGCACGACTTGGTGAGAGCAGTTAAAACCTCGGACCTATTTCGGCACATATTTCAGCACCACGGACAGTGAGCGGACGTTTAATTATCATTAGTCATGTGTTTAACTTCACAGAAAATACATGAGGAATGAGGAAATAATCGCCCGGGCGTTTAATTGGACCGGCGTTTAATATGCAAAATGGGGTCAAACCCCCGGCAGCTATTTGCCACCGGGCGACTATTTGGAAATATATGGTATTTAATTGCAATACAATGAAAACAACCAGCCAGTGCGCCTCGGACTATCTAACATATCACATCTGATCACTTGCAACAAATATGAAGGACACTCACAAGTAAGATGACTACAGAACCTCTTTCTTTTTTTTCCTCCCGATTCCAAGGTATGGCAGCTGCCATACCTTGCCATACCTAAATGACACCTATGACCTAACCACATAATTTTGTCTCCTAAACCTGAGGAAGTTAAAGAAAATAAAAAAAATGCAGTTTTGTGTCTTCGTTCTTAGTTTATTTTGAAAACGGTCTTGAAAATGGAAGTTTACTTTTAAAAGACAGTATGCATGTCACAAGTGTAAAGGGACACACTTTCCCAAAGCTTCCAAAACTGACGCTGGAAGGTACCCACAGCATCATAGTTTGACGTGTAGGGCCACTGACCAACTGCTGGTATTTGACGAGGTGGAAATGAGTAGCACCCAGCGTCTGACCTTGCATATTTAAGGCAGTAAAAGATGTGGCATGTGTATGAGCCCTTACACATAAAGGACTGGATCGATGCTCACTATCAGCTGATTCCCAAAACCCTAACTTCCTACTGCACAGTGCAGCAGTTGAGTTATCTACAATAAAGAAGCACCACCATATATTACATCGTTATATGACTTGAAACTCATTCCTGATGCTTTTTATACTCACATCTAGCCATTTATCTGTTTATCAGTATGGTTCTGAGTAAAGCTTTTGATGCATACACAGTTAAACTCTGTCATCCTGTTGTCCTGGTGTATAACTCTTTTATTTGCGTTGTCTCAGTACCAGTTGTCATGTGGTAAACTCAAGTGCTTCTGATTCCTCACTGGTACTGCTGAAGTCAACCTGCTCTTCTTTCATCGATGATGATGAGACTCTGGAGAGGAGCCAGAGGCTGAGCTCTTTTTGTGTTTTCTAATTAATCTATTCAGCGAAGCAGCCACAAAGTAACAGCCTTTTTGTCACACGAGGTTATTAAAAAAAAAGAAAAGCTTGTCAAAGCCTCAGGTCAAAGAGGGATGTAGCAGGTAGTGTGTGTATGTGTTCATACTGTGTGTTTGAATGTGTGTGTGCTCTATGTTATGTTTAGATACAGTGTGTGTCTCAAGGTGAGTCTATCTCCTCCCTTATCTGCTGTGTCTTCAAGTTGTACTGTTGATTGGTCGATAGGGCCACACACACACACACACACACACACACACACACCCACACACACACACACCGTCGTCCTCTCATCTGCAATATCTGGACCATACTGCTCACCTCCCCTCTCCAACATTTACATTTCACCATAAGCCTCAAAAGTAAAATTAATCATACAAATAAATATTATTTTCAAATTCCTTTCTTTTCTTTTATCTGGCTGTGTATCCTAAAACACACTCAGTACATGTTCATGCACACAAGAAACCAAGTTCTTTACCCCTGACCTTTATTTGGAAGTACTTCTTTGAACTGAAAGAATTAGTTTTTTTTCTGCAAATCACAGATAACATGACATTTTTACGTTATTATGTAGTGGATACATTTAACCTATACGTTTCAACAACACTGGTTTAGCGACAGAAAACACCTGGATATGGCTGGGAAAAGATCTTGTTTGGCTTAAAATGACCCAGTTTGGGGGTCACAATCACCGTTGAAAAAGCAGCACTGTCTTGATAAAAAACAACTCCTTTTCGTGACACTATACAGGCAGAAAAAGCAGCAATGACTCTGTAAAAAACAACTGCTTTTTGTGACTGAAAAGCCACCTGAAACACAGCAACAGATCTTAAAAAAACATCCACTTTGGGGGCTGAAGAGCTGCAGGAAAACAGCGATGGGTCACTAAAATCCCCATGTTTGGGGGCTGAAAAGCTGCTTCAAACACAGCAGACCCGCAGACTCGGTAGGCATCACGCCATAAAACAACCGCGTTTGGAGGCTCAAAAGCTGCAGGAAAAAGACAGCAAGGGGTATCTAAAACCACCGATGTTTGGGGGCTGAAAAGAGGCGCTGCAAACACAGCAATCACTCGCTAAATCACGATCATTTTTGTTTGTTGGTCTCTAACAGTGGTTTGCAGCAAAGTCAACTTATATTTTATGTCACTTAAAAATGTTATGTAAGTATGAAAAATGTGAATGAAACGGATTCGTAGTGTGCAGAAATGTACAATGCCGACATGTTCTTCTAGCGACTGCACTAAGTGATAGCGCAGTCGCAGTCGATAGCGGTAATGGTAATGTGTCTGAATTACAAATACTCAAATGTACAGAGATGGGAGAAAAACTTCTGGAGGTCACTTTAAGTTTTAATTCAACTTTGGTTTGGCGTTATTCTTTCATAAAAGGATGTGTTGCTACATTATAAACTTGTCTTTTATCCCTCAGCTCTACTGTTGCAGTAATAGTTTCCCTGTCTGAAGCTGTTGTCAGACACAGGTGTAGATGTAAAAAGGACATCACAAAACCCACATACCACCCATACTTGATGGAAACTGGGTTCCCTGCATGCATTTTAAAAACCACAAACTACCTTAATGCACGTAAACACACAGCCCGCTATTGAGAAGTGTATACTGGCTTGTCTGGGTCACATCTGTCCTAATCTCTCAAGACAGATTCTGCAATTTACATTGCAGTGTTTTTTTTACCGATGGATTTCCAGATTGCATCTGTCCTGACTGACAGTCCTGGAGAGGTCTGATAAAAACAAAGCCAGTCCACTGGCCACATTTCATCCACACGTTTGTATTTCCATGCACTGAAATCAAACATAAGCCCAGTACGACAGCATGTGGAGCATATTCAAAGTTTTTAAAAGCTCATTCAAATAAACAATTGACTTTCACAATAACTTGGGTGTCTTTGTTGTCTTTGGATCTCTCACACTACAGAGTGCAAAGTGAACAAAGGACATTGTAAAATACCAGCAAGGTCACTTATAAATAAGAAATGTATGCTTTAAATCATGGTCATAAAAGCACTTGATTCAGAAATATTATTTCGTGGAAGTTAAATGAGGATTGATCTATGTTTACTGGTTATTTTAAAAATCATAATCCCTAAATGAAGGGTTGAAATTTGACTGTTTAGGAATTGTATGTAGACAGGTTCTAGTTCGATCACATATTTTGCAGGTTATGCAGGAAGACCAGATGCATGAGTAAACTATTCTCTGTGTTGAGGCTTACACACACACACACACACACACACACACACTCATTAGAACAGTTCCTCCTTCCCTGTGTGCCTCCTTGCCCATAACTAAGGCTCCAGGCAGCTGTTGAACACTGAGCAAAGTCAAAAGGTGTCTGGTGCAGGGAAGGGCACTTTCTAATACACACACGCACGCACGCACGCACGCACGCACGCACACACACACACACACACACACACACACACACACACACAGGCATAGACATACACACACATTGCTGAGCACTGTACAAATGTTACAAACACAGAAAAATATGGAACTCTATTGACAAAAAAAGGTTTGAGAGAGCACAAAACAAATTGGGGGTGATTTGGTGTACTGTAATCTGATCCAATCTTTTTATTATATGCCTTGTTTGTGTTTTTGATCTTGTGTTATTACTGTTTTCAGTGCTGCACAACAAATTGCCTCTCTGGGGAAAAATGAAGTACTTGACTTGATTCAAACCAAAAATAATAACTGTTATAATGAAATTACTATGGGTTATGGCTACATTCAGAGAGGGAATATTCTCAGTAAAGGGAGGCGAAAATCTTACACCCCTGAAACCTATTGAAAACACAGCCGTATGAAAGTAACACAAGCAGAGGTATAGCCAGAACATATCAACCAACCAATCGACTAGAAGGTGTCAGTCCTAGAATTTAAATCTACAGTGCATATCCACATGCCCACAATAACTGAAACTGTAGGCTAAATGATGAGGCATACAGGTAACATATGTTGTCCTAAATAGTCATATGGTTGCAAACTGATCCTTGCAAAGGAGCAATATATTTAAAAGCAGACTTTTTTCCTTGCAAAGACTTTAACTCTGAAAAAGACCCTGACATCCAGATGTGGGTGTGTCCAGCTGCGGCTTGCTGGTTAGCAACGACCTTTTGCAATCTCAAGTTGTCACAAGCTGCCAAAACAGCTGGAGAAAACTGAGACCGCAGAAACCCAAACACAAATCTAGAGACATGGACTCGTAAATACACACACAGGCTCCAGCATAGAAACTTCCCGAAATGCACCTGCTAGTTTTAGACACACGACACACACTGTCTCTCACACACAAACACACACACACTGCTCTGCATACAGAGAAATGTCACCTTACTCTTGCAAGCTGTTAGCCAAGCACTTCCATGCCAAACCACCCTGCCCCACTGGAACGTGGAGCGAGGGAGTGTGCGTGCATGTGAGAGTGTGTGTGTATTCGTTTGGACAGCTCTTTAAAGTAGAGAGTTGCCCGAGGCAGAGTAAGTTGAGCAGACGAAGACAGGCAGATAATGGAGGGGCATCTGTGTGCCAAGGACTGCACCTCAAAGTCACTCACACACACACACACACACACACACACACACACACACACACACACGCACACACACAGGCACGAGTGCATACAAACAAGCACACACACATTCATAACCACCTGAACACACACACACACCCCTGCCCACACCATATATATTTTCTGTCCTTGTGTGGTTCTATTTATCATTTCTACATTTATCTGAAAGCTTTTCCAAGATGTCTCTATCTCTCTGTTTTTACCATCTCTATCTCTGTCCTCTTTTCTCTCTTTCCTTGTGTCTCTTTCTCGTCCTCTTCCTCCCCTCCCTCTCTCCGCTCATGTCATATCTCCATTCAATTTCACATATCTTGAATTAGCTGCAGATAGCCTTAAGTACCCCGCAGTCCACTTCAGATAGGCCCTTATTCACCGATGGACAGATATACAGTATGTGTGTGGGGGGTGAAGAGGGCAATGTTTTGGAGGGCACGCACATTAAAAGGCCTTAATGTGGAGTTGTATGTGTAAAAGGGGCCATTGATGGTAACTGCGTAGTATCAGTGTCTTTTTATGTAGGTTATAACATCAATTACATTCCCAGGAATCGCCATTCAAGTTTTACTGTTTACTCTAGACCTGCTGCCATGTCGTAGATAATAGTCAATTAGTCAGTGTTTAATTGGAAATGATTTGTATGCAAACACAACTTAAATATGTAATTTTTTTTCAAAGGTAAAAAGTACCAGTGTCTGAGCAAGAAAGTGGAAACAGAAGTGCTGACAGCTAATTATTTCATAACTAACATTTACAGTTTATATCTACAGCAAATGACTTCCCAGCATCATGTCATGGAGAGGGTTTTTAGATATACGCAGATGATACAATCACAGTGGGGAAAATGCAGTATGTTTTAAATCACTATCCTGCTAGAAGGTTCAACTGCATCTTATCCTCATCATCCTGGTGGGTGGCATCACAATTTTCTCAAGAATTTGAAATGGTATTTCCAAGTTAGTTTCTCTCCCTTTGATAATTCAGATTGGTATGGAGCCCCATACCATGATGCTTCCACCTCCAAACCTTACTCTAGTTATGTTTTTTAAGGTCATATGCAGAGCCATTCATCCTCTAAAGATGGCGTGTGGGATTTTTCTTGAAAAGCAAGATTTTTGTCTTGTCTGACCACATCTACATTGTCCCAGTAATCCATAGCATCGGTTCCCACCCTTGGGTTCCGATCCCCACTAGGATTCGCCAAAGTTTCATGGGGGGTTGTGAGGCCTTTTAAGCGGTTTACGGAATTTTAAAAATATATACAGTATGCAAAATCTACTTTCATTCATTTCTGGGAAGAAAACTAAATAAAATCATTATTTTTTTAGGTTAAGAATGTTGTCCAAGATCAACTAAAAAAAATCTCACATGATAAAGGCACAGTAAAGACGTGAACACAAGCTAATCCTGCATTAGAAAAGCACACAGTTAAACAACCAAAAGGCTAAAAGAACAATGACCAAGCCTCAGGAAGAAGAAAACACCAAAGTTGTCAATAAAGAGTTTTTAAGTATGTATGTTTGTTAAAAATGTTTTAAAAAAAATAAAGTTGGATAATTGTATAAAAGCTCTTAAAAATATCAGGAAAACCCACCTCTGATGCAATATTATTTGTTTATTCATTAACTTCCTGCAGTTAATGCATTCACTGTTTGGGTTAACTGTACAGTTTATCAGTTGTTCTGTACTGTTTTTATTTTGCATTGAATATAATACGAAATATCCATAAAATATGTCACTAAGTCAGGAGTTGTCAGTTAACTCAATGAGTCCCTTAAGCCAAAAGTTTGGGAACCACTAATCTATAGGCTTCTCAAAATGTTGTGTAGCAAATTTCGAACAAACTTTTTGGCAACAATACAACACCCCATGTTTGGAGAAATGGCTCTGTATATGACCCGAAAAATATCCTACCTACAGTTAAGTTAAGAGGTGGGAGCATCATGGTATGGGGCTGGTTCTCCAGCAGAATCCAGATTATCAAAGGAAAGATGAACATAGGCATGTACTGGGAAATTCTTGAGAAGAATCTGTTGCCATCCCCCGGGACGATGAGGATGAGACACAGGTGGACCTTCCAGCACGACAATGATCCAAAACAAACTGTTAGCCACTGCCCACAGGGGATACTTGGATGTGTGTCGTGCAGGAGGACGGATTACTCCGGGCAAGGAATATAACCTTTACTTTCGTGAAGGTTGTACAGTCTAGGGAACGCTCTATTTCCAGTACAGACAAACTCTGAAAGTCCACACCAGAGCCAGCAAGCGACCACGACAACACATGTACAAAAAGCGAGGCAAGTGACGCTTAACACACCTACGTAGTTCCGGTTGGGAGGTAACATTTCCATAACAAATACTGCCATTATTTCAACATGCCGTATTAGCTTAATATAACATAAATGCTTTACTAAATAACATGGGGGCATAGGAACACAATATCAATCATAGTACCATTATTACAATACTGAAAGGAGACTGTCTGAAGGTTGTAGGGCTGCACCCCCAACTATTTAGGGCATTTAGGGCCATTAGTCGACTAGTCGCCTGCATGTTTAGGATATTAATTTAATTATTAAATTATATATTTTGGGTGGGGCAACACAATGGTTTGAGTTCAAGGTGTGAGAAAGAATAGTATCAGTAACACTGTTAACACTGTGCTACATTACAGAGAAATACAAAACCATACTAATGAACCTTCATTAATATAGGCCTATATTTTATCTACAAGTGTACGTCACACACTGAGCGAGCCGCCTGTTAATGACGCTGTCGGCAAAGTAGTAATGATTGTGCTAAGTGGCTAATGGGCATGTAGCTACTTCCATGTTTCAGATGATACATCATGTTTGTAGTCGACCAATGAAGATGAGTTTACATATCACCTTGGGTTCGTCCTTCACCTTCTCAAAATGATCCCACACTTTGGATTTCCTGCCCGACATGTTATTAACTAGCCTGTGTAATAACCGCAGGTACCATCCCTGGAAATGCCCCGTCTTTAACCACCTGGAAAACAGGAGGTTGGGCCCTGGGTGCTACTCTTGTGCCTTTTTTTGTGCCAGTTTTCAAGAGCGCGGCGGCAGGTTGCGTCTGAGGTTGATGATCAACTTTTCCATATTTATCAGACTGAATACTTACGGAAGACGAGAAAGATATCTGTCAGCTATCATTGGTTTGTAACATGACCCCTGTCTGACTGCTGAACGTGGCCTCTTCCTGTGTCTGTCCTTTCAAATTAAATTCTCACATGGTCCAGTCATATAGGTTTTGATTTATTTTGACAAGGCACAGCTCCTAATGGAGTTTCATGTTTTTTGTTGTTGTTTTTTTCTGCAAAAAAGCGACGAATAAAATCTTGGCGACTAATGACCTTTCTGGTCAGCTAACGTTTGGTGGACTATTAGGGGGCAGTCCTAACTGGTTCTAGAGGAAGAAAATAAAGGTGTTGGACTGACTCAGTCAATCACAGACTTATACCTAGTAGAACTTTTGTGGAAGAAACTGAAGATCAAGATTCACCAGCAGCCCCTTGAAAATCTTCAAGATTTATAGAGTATGGAAAAATGGACCAAATTGTCAACCGAACACTATGAGACATGAAGCTTGAAGCTGGCATTGCAAACAAAGACTTCTCCACCAAGTTTTAAAGACATTTCAGTTGCCGTGTTCAACACTTTTTTCCTGTGTCACTTCACTTCATTGTACATAACTCTTTCATGGATTGAAATGTTATGATTTCTTTATCGGGTTTGTTTTATTGAGTTAATACCAATGTCTGGTCTAAAATTCATGTGAATAGCTGCATTGGAAACATTGTTTAATAAAGCACTTATAGTCAATAACAGCATCATTTAAAATCTTTTCTCAAACTAGCTATAAATGCTTTTGATGCCATTGTATGTGGTATTGGTTCATACTATGTACATTTTTCTATGACAATAGACATTAAATAGGTAAATAAATACAATTCAAAGTTCGTATTATTCTTTTTAATCCTGTTTCCTTTAGAACTTGATCAGTGAATTCACTTTAGGAGAAAAAAAGCTCCCTTTGTTTGCAAATATAGCACATAAAACAATAGATAAATATAATTTGTATCAGTCATTACTGTCAGTTTAATCAGGAAACAGTGTGCATCTGTAAGTGGACTGACTCCCATATGGTTTGTATTAATACCATCCACAAATCTGTAGAGTTTCAGTTCTGATGTGCAGATGAAATAAAAGGCCTCCTGCCATAATTGCCCGTCTGTTAAACAGCCTCGCGTTTTGATTCAGGGAAATACATTTTACAGTGTGCGTCTCAGTTGGATGATGTGCTGTATGTTTATGTGCTGCCAATGTGTTTCCAAGCACCTGCACTGCACCGGTGTAGACTCACTGCAGGACAGATTATCAGCCAAAAAACAGGTTTGATTTACACAAATTGAGTACCAGAGCTCACAATAATAGTTTTAATTCTCAAGAAAGCACATTTTGAAAATGTTAGTGCGAGTAAAAGTCAGTCTCTTTGTGGGGAGTGATTCACACTCACAGGAGGTTTAGCTCCTATATTCCTAACATTACAGGCAACCCACATATGAGTGCCCTGAATATGGACGCAACAGTATTACTGTGACTGTGGAATGACCATGCATGCAGAGTTGGTAAGAGATTTTCATCAGCAACTCTTTTTGTAACTCTACATTCTGACATCAAGGAGGTACAGCAGCTGTAGGATTATTTGTGGTAGGTTCTCCAATGAAAACCTGTAAATATGGTGATTTCATTCAAGATAATGCTCCTTTAACTTGCAAGTTGCAAATTTCTCTTCTTAGGCCAGAACTAGGTATTCATACACACTGCACACCGTTAGACAAAACAAATAAAATGAAAAAAACAAAACAAAAAACAAAACCCTGACTTGCAGTATTTCAGTTGTCTGAGGGGTCTCCGACTGACGATTTGAATTGTCAACTTTCAGGGGGCAGCTGTAGTAGGAACTATTTTCTTTCTACCCATCCGCAACCGGCAACCGTCATGCAGAAGGAGGCGTGCATCTACAGCTCAGCCAAGGAGGACACCATTAATGTTTATATCTCACACTGTCACAAGCTTCTTATCCATGAGTTGATGCACGCTTCCTTCTGTGCAGTGATACAGTTGGCAGGTGTAGTTTGGTAGAAAGAAAATAGTTTCTTCATGAAACTGCTCACAACAAAGTCTGTGGATTATCTTGAGTAACTGGGTCATGATTTCTAGAAAAAGACATTGCTGTTGAGTTTTTCAAATGTACTTTCTTTGTGCTTTAAGCACCACAAGCTGAGTACCATCTAGTTCCATTATATTGTAGAGAAGGCAGACATCTCTACAGCCGATAGCTCCAACACTGGGCAACTCACATCCAAACAAACCAGACTGACAATTAGCACGGCAGGTAAGGAAAAAAATATGTATCTCTGATTTTGAGATGATTTGCCCCTTTAACAGTCAGCCATGAAGAAGTAAACTATAGCTACACAAAACTATTTCTCACAAACAGTAGCCTCAATCATGAAGTGAAGAAGTAGTAAATGTTTCTAGCTGATGATTTCTAACAGTGCTCAAACATCTGAAGATGGATTCAAACCTCTTGAAATCCCCCTGTGCTGCCAGTTACTGTATGGCACTTTACAACATAATTTCTTCTGATTTACACTCTCAATGTATGTGCATGTGTGTGTGTGTGTGCGTGCACGAGTGTTTGTGTGTGTTTGTGTGGTAGTTATACTAAAGCTGCCATCTTTACTCTGCCAGTTGGATTGTCCCCAGTATGGCACTGGACAGTAAACACCTACTCTCTCTCTCTCTCTCTCTCTCTCTCTCTCTCTCTCTCTCTCTCTCTCTCTCTCTCTCTCTCACACACACACACACACACACACACACACACACACACACACACAATTCTCACTTCTCAGGTGTAGCCTCTGGGTTTGGAAGAGAGCCTTGTGAGGGGAGTACAGGTCTCCTGAAGGGACACACAATGCTCCGATTATGATAATACACCAAATACACAAACACCCCCTAAACACACACATATAGACCTAATTATAAGTTAAATTCAGCTTGTAGGTTGATAGTCTTTTTTAAAATCAGTGCCAACATTGAGAATCCAAACATTTAGTTCCTCTTTAATGAGCTCTTGGTCTCTTTTTCCACCCTTTTATATCAGTCTATTCTTTCTTTCTATAATTACAATGTCATGGGAGAGAGTTTTTAACAGGGTCTTATTTTGCACACATGCTAAACAACGTGCACTGGCATTTTCAAGTCTTTTTTTTGTTGTTGCAAATAATCTTTTCTTTTCAAACTCTTTTTTCTCTTCCACTGCTCATCTTTCATTGACAACCTTTCATCCTATTCTACCATGTCCTCTTTTTCACCTTTGTCCTTAAACATTTCAAACACCTTTATCCATGGTGACTTTATCTTGATCTCAACCTCTTTTTTTATTTTTTGCTTTTCTTGCTAATACTCTAAAACACATGGTGCATATTACATACGAGAAGAAGGTCAGCAAAATACTACAGTAGAGCACTACACTTGTTATTCACAGTGTGCATACTCAAATATTCCTTACACTGTTTTATTCACTATCTCTCACAACCTTGATTCCCGTGGAGGAAGAGAAAACTCATGCATGTTGCTGGTCACCGTTGCCAGCATGCATCATTTAACAGATTGCTGCCATCAGTGCACAGTGACAGGTGACCGCCTCAAGACATATTAAAGAGTAACAATAACAATAGCATGCTCTGCAGCTTCCAGGAAAAGCATGGTATACAATTAAATACTGCTTCAAAAATGTATCACTTTAACTTGTATTAAATGTCTTACAGTACGCAACTGTTGTTTTGGTTGGTTTTGGTTTGGCTCATCTGTGTCGATTCCAGACGTTAATGGAGAGCAAAATAGAGAGGAAAGGGGAGTGAATACTGGACAAACATGACTGCAATGGGATGGTTATGTTGCTGTGTGTCAGCTCAGTCACCAGGATAAAATGTTACCATTGAACGTTTCTGCAGACTCTGGATATGGTGCATTTCTATGTTTCATACATATGACATATGGGTAGCTGTGGCTAAGGAGGTGGACTGGGTCGTCCACTGTTTGGAAGATGGTGATCCGATCGCTGACTCTTTGAGTCTACATGTTCGCTTTGAGTGGTCAGAAAACTAGAAAGGTGCAAGTCTATTCATTTACATAGCTACATAGAGATTACATGTATATGAGCTGAGTTTCTTATCAGGAGGGGGAGAGGATGGTGGATTCTTTATTGATTTGAGACCAATAGACAACAAAAACAGGTGTGCTGCCCCTTCTGGCATGCACGCCTTCACCTAAAGGGGGCAGTAGTGTGACAACAGTTGAGTTGATTGATGATGTCTAGCAGCAGACAGAAGCAGACAGGCAGCAGCTAAACTCCTGCAGTTTCTATTGTTTCACAAGAGCTGAGAGAATATATGCCTGTAAGTATTGTTGTACGTGTATGTATTACTGCCATGTTTGAGTTGAAATAAGCCGATTGACAGTTTATAATTATCGCGGTAGCGATGCTAATTCCGTTAGCCCGTCTATGGAGTTTTACATTGTATGTTAGCATTAAGCTCGACTTTATGTTAAGCTAATGATTATGGCAGTAATGCTGTGTTAAAAGTACTTTGAAGGCTGTTTTAGAATATGTGGTTTACTTAGTCATTTGTGTGCTTAAACATACTGTATGATTAATCATTTTTTGTTCTATGTTTGTTAGTTTTACAGTAAGCTTCATCTGGGAGTGACAAATAAACAGCTTGAACGAAGAACATTTGCCTCTCATTTGGGGAAGTGTTAACTATCTGCCAACCAAACACTACACGTTCAGGGAGGGCAGAATAGTAAAAAGGCATCTTCTCATCACACTCTGCTGAGAAACAGACGGACTGCTCCTCAGTTGCAAGTGCTTCAAGCAAAAGAGAAGACTTGTCAACCATGGCAACTCCTGCAGAAGGAAACAAAGAAGATACATTGGAAACTGGATCAAGAGCGTCTAGTTCTCTACACTCAAGTCAACTCACCTCATCATCTGTTGCTGCTGCCAGGGCACGAGCAAAGGCTGAAGCTGCTCGAGTGAAGCTTTCCTTTGCACAGAAGGAAGCAGATATATTGAAAAAACAAGCTGAACAAATGATGAAGAAAGCTGAGTTAGATGCAGATCTACATGTGCTCAAATTGGAGAAGGCAGCTGCAGCAGCACAAGCTGAGGCTCAAGCTTGGGAAGAATCCGCACAGGAAACCGGAAACCCACAACAGCCCCAACTGGTCGAGATGCCACTTATGAATCCAACCCAATGCACTCAAGAATATGTGCAGCAACATGCAGGATTAGGCTCTGACCTGCAAACACATCAAGTCCACCTTCCAGATCCTCCGTCTGCATCAGTACAGCCAGCCATGGACAACAGAGAAGCGGCTGTAGCTCACGAAGACCCGCGTGGTTACCAGAGCAGTGTGCACAGCAAGGAAGAGTTTAACCCTTTACCATTTCTTGCACCTGACCAAAGACAGCATGTTGGGATGAGCATGCCACAACACAACTACGCTGTAAGTCCTAAGAGAGAATACGCTGGCTGGAATCATGGTCAGTATGTAATGAGGCCAACCAAAAACAGCCAGTTACAACATCCTGGGCACAACATTTCCACACCAAGACCTTCCGACGTCTATCCTTCAGAGACCTCAGACCTTGCTAGACATTTGATGCGACGAGAGATGGTGAGTTCGGGGTTGCTGAGATTCGACGACCAACCTGAGAACTATTGGGCGTGGAAGACGTCGTTCCAGTCCGCAGTTTGGGATCTGACTTTGTTACCACAAGAAGAGCTGGACCTGCTCTCAAAATGGCTTGGACCACAATCAGCAGCTCAAGCAAGAAGGATCAGAGCGGCTTATGTCCACGACCCTCAAGCAGGTCTCAACATGGTGTGGCAACGACTGGAGGAATGTTTCGGGGCCCCAGAAATCATAGAGCATGGACTGTTAAAGAGGGTTGAGGAATTTCCAAAGGTGGCAAATAAAGAGAACCAACGTCTAAGAGAGCTAGGAGATCTTCTTCTGAAACTACAAGCTGCAAAGCGGAACGGCTATCTCCCCGGCCTTTCTCATCTGGAGTCAATCCCATTCTGGCGAAACTCCCATATAACCTTCAAGAGAGGTGGGTTTCAGTTGCTTCAAAATTCAAGAGAGACAATAATGTGCCATATCCTCCATTCTCATTTTTTGTCAGCTTCATCAATGAGGAAGCCAGGATTCACAACGACCCTAGCTTTGCGTGTGTCACAAACTTCAACCCGAGAACAGAAAAACCTGCAGGTCCAAAGCAGAGACAACAGCTGCCAATCTCTGTCAGGAAAACGGATGTATCACCAGCAGGTGGAGCTAGCCAAACTACTCCCACAGACAAGAACATCATGGTCCCTGATCAGCAGTGTCCCCTGCATGATAAGCCACACCCACTGAGAAAGTGTCGCCTGTTCAGAAGTAAGAGTCTAGAAGAAAGAAAATCACTCCTTAAAGACAAGCGTATCTGTTTTAGATGCTGTTCTTCTGTTGACCACATGGCTAAACACTGCAATGTGTCAATAAAGTGCAGAGAATGTGGAAGTGAAACCCATACCACAGCACTTCATCCAGAACCTCTCCCTTTAAAGTGGAAAAGCTCTGCTGCTGCAGAAGATCATGGCGGGGAGCAGGAAGAGTTAACAGCCACGGATGTGACATCAAAGTGCACAGAAATATGTGGGAACTTAGCTGGCTCCACCAAGCAAGGACAATATGGTACGCAAGGTGGAAGTTAAAGTGGTTAAACAAGGTACTCCTAAAGTGTATTTGCGACCTATCGCAGAAGTTGTCTTACTTTTCCCCAAGCACAGTATGTAGTGGTATAAAGTATTATACCAGGTGGGGAGTGTGCTGCCCCTTCTGGCATGCACGCCTTCACCTAAAGGGGGCAGTAGTGTGACAACAGTTGAGTTGATTGATGATGTCTAGCAGCAGACAGCAGCAGACAGGCAGCAGCTAAACTCCTGCAGTTTCTATTGTTTCACAAGAGCTGAGAGAATATATGCCTGTAAGTATTGTTGTACGTGTGTGTATTACTGTCATGTTTGAGTTGAAATAAGCCGATTGACAGTTTATAATTATCGCAGTAGCGATGCTAATTCCGTTAGCCCGTCTATGGAGTTTTACATTGTATGTTAGCATTAAGCTAGCGGACTTTATGTTAAGCTAATGATTATGGCAGTAATGCTGTGTTAAAAGTACTTTGAAGGCTGTTTTAGAATATGTGGTTTACTTAGTCATTTGTGTGCTTAAACATACTGTATGATTAATCATTTTTTGTTCTATGTTTGTTAGTTTTACAGTAAGCTTCATCTGGGAGTGACAAATAAACAGCTTGAACGAAGAACATTTGCCTCTCATTTGGGGAATTGTTAACTATCTGCCAACCAAACACTACACGTTCAGGGAGGGCAGAATAACAGGTATTTGTTAAGCTGAGCTCGCAACATTTCAACCTGGTCTCACAGAAATACTTGAAATTAAGATCCTTTGTCGTGATGGACACATGGATTCCCTGGTTCAACAACGTCATGCAATGGAGGATGGTTAATGTTACAACCCCACATATAGTACTATAAAGAGCAAGACAGTCTGCATAAGGACGAAGCTAGGGTGATGGACGGGTCAGACAAACTCGGCCTTTCACCCTTGAGACTGCTGTTTGTGTCCTGTGTGAAAGTAAAAGCCAACGTTGACTTATTTTAACTTAATGTACTTGCATCTTTTACACAGTCACGTTGATCACAGTTTTTGACTCACTGGATCAAGGGACTGGTTGATGAAAAATCCACCGACAAAGCATATTTTTTACCACCCAAAATCATAACACACAAGACATAATATATTGTGTTGAATACAAACGTATAACAGAGGCCAGAGCAAAATTTAATGTAAAATAATTTTAGTGTTTTAATCAATGGCTAATCAATTGAAGCCTGCATACAACTTAAGATGTCTTGATCTCAAAATTCAACTTATGTATTTGCGATTAAATGTCCTCAATGAGAAAACATAAAAGTACATTTTAAGGTTTTGTAAACCTATTGGATGTCTAATCATTTTAATCAGCTTAAACTTCCACAATCACCTTCTCCTCACCAGTTTTGCAGAGAGCATTTTAAGATTTGCTCACCAAATGGAAAATCTACCCACGTTTGGTGCTAGGCGGCTGCAATGTATGGAATTTCCTCGGGTGATTGTACCTTGAAGGCATCACCACAGATCTCACGATCATTGCAGTAATGAGATGTTAAAAGTCCAAACAAACACGCTCAACCCTCAGAGGTATGAATGGGTGCTGAATCCTCAATGAAAACTGTAATTGCCTGTGCACGCTGAGGAAGGGTTTCACCCAAAAGTTCGTGTGGCAATAAACATTATAATTGGAGTGCTGTCCTGTACCTTTTGTACACGTTTTACAGTAACGAGGTGCTGCAAGTTATTCAGGAAGACAACTGATGTTATGTCGTGTTGATAACATGGTCCAGGTACAAAAAAAATGCCGCCAAGTGTTAAGAACTAACGTGGTGTTCTGCATATTTGTTAGATGTCAGACAGGCATTACAGTGACTATTAATTTCCATCCCCAAATACGTCATGTTACATGACATACTCATGTTACTTTATGCCAGACTCATGCCCGCTACATAACAAGCATAGTTATTTTAAGAAAAAAAAACCTTCTTTTTTTTTAAACCTAACCAAGAAGTTTTGGTACCTAAACCCAACTGTCCCATCAACACATAATTTTAAAAGGATATGTGCCACCACCTAATGCAGTGTTGAAAAGTCGTGGTCATTTCACAAATGTCTGTGAGATCCCGTTGGGACATTCTTAGGTGTGTTTGTAGCGACCAAATCAGGTATGGTAAGCCAAAACGTGATGTTTTCCTAAGCTTATAAAATAGTTTTGCAGGTCTAATAAGACCGTTCCGAAACCCTTACTGTCAAATATTCATTGTTGTCCATCATTAATGTCATTCTCCTTTAATTTTATATGAATGCAACCACATAAGCTCTTGTTAGCAAGCTATGTTACTCATCACAGTGGTATAAAGATATGACTTACTTAACTTTACTGCTGAAAACTTTGCAGCTAAATAAAAAACACAACATTGAACCAGGCGGAGCTTTTCACATTGCCTGCAATCAGCCAGGAAACAGAACCATCAATTAAGTTGCTTGTGAACAAACAATCTGCATAACTACTTAAATTTCTGTCAGTTCATGTTGTCGCTGCAACATCCTGCAACCAACATATTTTCTGTGTATGTGCTCATTCCTTCCTTCCATACATAAACCTTTCCTAACGCTCAAACACGTCTGTTATTCTTTTTTTTTTTTTTTTTTTTCACAAACTCAAATACAGTCCCTTCTGTGTGTATGAATTGATTGAGTGTATGCATGTTTTATAGATTAATGCCCGTCTATGTCCTATAATGACAATCTTTTCAGTGCTTGCTATTATCCTTTTGCTGTTTATGGAAAAAATGCCCTGGTCACCTCTGGCCTTATGAGTATGTCTGTCAGTCAGTGCCTTTGGCTATAAGCGTGCCAGTATGAACACGTGTCTGTCTTTGTCTCCTCCAGAGGAGAGTGGGCCGCGTACATTAATGGCTGTTTTATATTTCTTACTATCTGAGTCTCTTTTATTCATGTTGACCATGACGGCCTAATATCTGCCTGTCAAACAACTTCTATTCACTCCGCTAACAGACTGGAGACTGATACTTAAGACACAAAAAACACACACCTACGTATAGTGTGCTCATACCCTCCTCGGTGGATTAGTGGGTGGTGAAGGAGCCACACTGGGCATTATGTACTGTTCTTGCTCCAATCAATTACTATTCATTTATTCCAAAGGAGTGACCGTGCCCTGAACCGAAGAGGTATTATAACTAATGTGTGTGCCTTGCAGTTTATTCAAAGCTTTTTTACAAAACTTGGTCTCTGTTTTATTCCCCTCCTACCTCCGTCACCTTCTCGGCTGTGTGTTCACTTATTTCTCTTGTCTGCTCCTATTTCCCCTCCTCCTCCCTTCCCTCTCTTTTGTTTGCATCTCCTAGTCTTTCTCCTGCTCTTTGATTACTTCCCTCCCCAGTCCTCTCTTCTCATCACTGTCCATTCCTACTTTCTTTTTCACATCTCCCAAATCACTCCTGCTTTTTTTTTTTAACATCTCTCTATGTTTATTTCCTTTGCTGACTTTTTCCTTCCTCACTTTTTTGTGTATAATTTTACAAGAATTTGCCGAAGTCAGCTGCAAAGTTACATTATCTCAATCCGAATCACTTAAAATGTTCCAGTTGGTGCACTGCAACTGATTTAAATTATCAAACAATTTTGATCTTGCATTTTTGGCAAGAATGCTAGCCTTCCACATTCTTTTTAAGGCAGTATTTAGCTGCACATTTTCGGGTATGAAAGCTCACATTCTTCCCAACAGCCACTAACACTGGCGTTACTTCCTACAGGGCTTAACAAGAAGGTATACCCTATTGTCTGGGGCAAGTAAAACATCACGTTCAAGTTCAAATCAAAATCAACTTTGGGCAAGCAGATTTCTGACCCACTTGACCAATTGGGCAAGGGAAAAATACATTGATCCCTGTTCCTATTTGTGAAATAGTGTTAATAGCACACTAAGGAGTAGATTGTCATTTTTGCCCAACTATTGGTTTCCTTGTCAAAAGTCTGAAGAAATGATTGATACCATTTTCGCATTTACAGCCAGCGGCCACCTTGCTTAGCTTATCACACTAGAATTACCGCCCCATAGATGTATGCCTCCACCAACCAGTCAAGTCTCAGTGACAGTTTACATCCATGTCTGTCCAGATTCATATGCAGCCATGACAGTAGACAAATATATATATAAATAATAATATAAAGACAAAGTTTTTGCAAAGAAGCTACAAATTCCAAAGTATGACATATGGTCACAGTCTCCCGTTCTGTTCCTGAGGTATTACGTTGAATAATTGTCAGAAAAGTGTTTTGCAGAACAATATGATGTCACAGTAAAGTTGACCTTTGACCTTTGAGAAATAAAATATTGTCACTCCATCTTATTTTCTTATTAGACATTTGTGTGAAATTTTCTCCTAATTAGCACATGGAATCTTGAGTTATGGACAAAAAAATGTGTTTTGTGAGGTCACAGCAACTTCTGATCTTTTTGCATGAAATTCTAATCAGTTCATCCTTGAGTCCATGTGGATGTTTGTGCCAAATTTAAAGAAATCCGCTCAAGGCATTCCTGAGATTCGTGTGCATTCACAAGAATCGGACGGACGCAAGAGCACAGCGACCACAACCTTTGACAATAAAAAACCTCCGTCTTGAGATACTGCACTCATGAGAATGCGACAGACAGACACACAATGTCTTTAGCCGCAGCTGTCGCCTGCACGAAGGCGTGAAAATCTAGAAACAGGGACAGACAGCTAGTTTGCCTCTTGCCAACATGAGTGCGTTCACACTAGGCACGAATAATACAATGCCTGCGAGTGAATTACAAGTAAAGTCAATGTAAAACGCAATTAGATTATTCCTGCCAGGTGGCACGATGGATGTGACGCAAAATATAGTGCCGCAATTGGAGCTAGTCGCGAAATTTTGCTTCGTATGCTTATTCGCATGAGTTGAAAAATCTGAGTGTCAGTGCAAATCAGCATTGAGATTCTCTGGGGACATACGATGCCAAGGACCTCCTGGCGGAAGTTAATTAATCAATTCAGCCATTTCACATGCATAAGACACAAGGTATTTGCGCATATAAGCAAATCAACACAAAATATTCTGGCATTCAAACTTGCGCGAGTAATGCATTGTGAAAATTTGGTATGTATACAATATAAATCTCACTTATTTACACATACACACCTAAAACCAAAGTGTAAAAACTTTCTATTTCTCAGCCATGAGTTTTACCTTTATTGTCATTATCACGTTGATGGCTGGAATACTCTTCATGTACCCCTCTGCAGTTAAAAAAAAAAAAAAAAGAAATCCAGCCCTGATTTTAAAATCTCGTAGACTTTCACCCCCAAAGGTCCCGCTGCCCCGTCTTTCCACTCCAATGTGTCCATGTAAAGTAGTATGTATTAAAGCCTTGTAGTCCTAATAACATCCAATTTTAAGCCCTTCACATCCATTACCAACAATACAATAATCCCCTCTCCCCTCCCTGTCTCTCTCTTACACACACACTGCATTAGCCTTGGGAGAGAAAATATGTAGTAGTGACATTGGTCTAAATGGACTGCTTTATGGTGTGTCTATGTGTTTGTACTGGGTGTCTATGTGAGAGGGCATACCCACTTTTTGAAGAGACGATACATTTAAATATCCTGTAAAGATCTTTGCACTGATCTGATCACACGGTGCTGGGTTATCAGTTGGTATCAGGCTCATGGAAGTACATATAGTAGATATATTTATTTATATAGAGGTGGGAAGGCCTCAGTAACAGTACTAATAGCATCAATAATAGATCTCACAGAGTTAAATAAGTACTTGATGTGTCTTCTCTGATATTCTGTACTTATCCTCAAAATAAAGTGCTAGAAACATGTCTCCCCCTTTTTCTGCATTACTAAACAACATAGTAGACAAGTGACAATGACTAAATAAAGGGACATGACGTCAAAGCTTTTAAGCTACCTTTGAGTCAAGAGTATGAATAAAAAAAAAGCTATTTATGATTCTATAAAATGAAAGAAACAAGAAGAACTTCAGCCGTGAATGACAACTGTAAGTGTACAAAAGGTGTATTACTTTGACTAGTGAGACACTTTTCACTTGTCCTAATTAAGATGGTTCCACAGGAGAGACAAAAGATAATTACCATAAATGAACAGCAAACAGACACCACCCCTTTAACAGCCGTGCCCCACCCCACTCCTTTAAAAATGCTATTATTATGTGAGGAGGCAAAACTGATACATCAAATGGATGCATTGGTGGAATAATCCAATTAATTGCATTGTGAGGCCATTTGGTTTTCAGGTGTAGAGGCTCCTGAGTGGTGCTCTGATGAAGAAATATTTGTATGTATGAAAGGGATCAGCAGCACAGTCACTGTTTGAATTACACTCCAGATTTACACTTACACATTCCAACTTCACAGATTCATTCATGCATTACAAAGATTCCTCATGTGACATTTAATATATCTAACTGCAGTCTTCAACACAAAGCAATTAATACTACTACAAATACTACTTTGTTTATTTCAGCAAAAGCCATTCAAGACATTAACATTCAGTGACGACCTTTCTGTGTAGTAGTTTATAATGCTAGAACTCCCATTGTCACGCTCCTACTGCTGCTGTTTTTAGTTGCTGGTAATGCAAACCAACATTTCCTACTGCTGCTGCTTCACATTAAAAGCATTCTACTGGCTTTTATTTTGAAGCAGTTGCCATAAAACATAGACTGTATAACATTTTGGCTGTCACCATCTTGGTTTTTTGGAGCCAGAGGTGACCATATTTGGAGGAGTGAGGGTGGATCTGACTGAGAATCTGAGACTACTATTTTAGATTTAGGGCCCTATTTCGATGGTCTAAAGCGGACGGCGGAGGGCACATAATCCATGTCGCAAGTGTCATTTCTATTTAGATGCAGGCGCAGTTGTCATTTTTACGCCCTGCGCCCCCATCATCTAACTAGCAAATGAACTTGCGCTTCTCTGGGTGTGATGGTCTAAAAATGAGAAGTGGTCAGGCGCAGTCATGGCACGTTGCTAGTTAGATGACGTAAAAAAGCAAATGTGCCAGTGACCAACAAAAACCTGGTCTGAAGTCAACAGCGCAGTATTTCGCTGTTAACGAGTAAGTAATATGCGTCTCTAGGCGGGTGCACAACGCGCGTGCACTCTGCTCAGACACATGGAGCAGCCACACATATGCAAAAGATAACAAATAAAAATATGATTACAATGTGAAAGGTTATTATTGTGCACATTAAAAATATTTATCAGAAACACGTCTTAATGGTCAGTCATTAATCAGAATGATCTAATCGCAATAATAATGATCATCATAATCTGGGAGGTCCAAGCTGCAGTGTCCAAATATACGGAACTGCGAGCAGACCTCCACGGGCTGATGATGCATAGCCTGTAAAATGAACTTGTCTTTCCCATTTCAACTGTGATCATTTTGGCATGTAGCCTAAATCACAAAATCAAAGATGTGAAAACATTTGATAAACTTTATTTTGACATAAACACAACAATAACCAGCTTCTGTGAACTAAAAACGTAAACTTATAGCCCTACAAGTACAAATGTATATGTAAAAAAAAAAAAAAAAAGCTTTTAGAATGTAAAACTGAAGATCATCTTGTCAGGAGGAGGAGGAGGAGGAGGAGGATGACCCCAGCTCCGCAGCCAGCCCGCAGCCAGCGCGCAGCCAGACCAGACGGCCTGGGTGCAGCCACGGGACCAGCCCTTCCTGGACCTTCGGGCGGGGGGGTTCAGGATGCTGGAGAGGGAGCTGGGCTCTCTAACCTCCGGGGTTAAAATAAAATTGAATAACTTACAATTTGTTGACAGCGTTTCTCCCGTGCGCGCGCTCTCTCTTTCTCTCTCGCAGTCTCACTCTGTTTCTTTTCTTTTGACTTTTCTAAGTTGACAGATGCTGAATATATACTCCCTATCTGATGCTGTGGCTGTTTGTGGCTGGCTGAGAGGGATGTGAACTTATTAGTTTGCAGCTGTGTTAATGAAATCAGGTTGGGTTTCCATTACACGTGCCAAACGGTGCCAATCCCCTTTGATCTGACATCAGATGTGCAGGACAGTCGATATAGAGATACATTTATCTTCTCCTCAGCTGTAAAACGCTCACTCTTTCCAGTTGGTAGGTCCGCCATCTAACTAGCTCTCTGCCGTGCGCTCCAATCGCGCCTCTTTTAAAGGGAATGAGAGGTGACACTCTGATTGGATTATTGAATGATACACCCAAAACACACCCATGACTAATTCACAGAGTAAGTCCAACCTTTTTAGACTCTCCGCCATGGCGCACAGTCTGAAAACGCGCTGTCTAACTAGCAAATGACTGGGATACGCCCATGCGCCGCACGCCTGGCGCTTTGCGTTTTAGACCATCTAAATAGGGCCCTCAGTCTTAATCTTGAGAAAAAATGTTTATTAGTTTTAGTCACATTTAGTCATTTTTATCCTTATAGTCTAGTTTAAGTCAACAAAAATTCAAAACGTTTTAGTTGATGGAAAGTCATGTCCTACTCAAGTGTGGAGAAGCTTTTGCAAATACAGTGGGGATAATGAAGTATGCTTTGGACTGCTGTCCTGCTGGAAGGTCCACCTACAGCTCATCCTTATTATCCTGGTGGATGGCAACCACAGATTGTACAAACTAATGAGCGTAGTTACTGTGACGTCACCCATTGGTTTGTGGACTCACATTTTGAAGGCTGGAGTTTGGCATTTCGGCTGTCACCATTCTGTTTTTTGTTTTTTTGAGTCAGAAGTGACCATATTTGAACAAGAGGGTGGAGCTGTGAAGGAGCAAGGGGTAGATCTGACCCACAGACTGTAGCAACGCCTTGCAGAAAGCCTGTCACTCAAAGTGGCCTAACCTTAATTCTGCATAACTTTAAACCTTCATAAAATGTAAAAGGGTGAAATATATAAAAATTCATCCCCCGTACAGTTGTCATGAAATGGGAAATTACCTATAAAGACCAAAACTGTTTTTTGTACCAGGCTGTAAACATGTTTATTTCTGCTGTAAAGTTGAGCATTTTAACATGGTGGTGTATTGGAATTGACTCGCTTTTGGAGCCAGCCTCAAGTTATTAAAGAAACTGCATTTTTGGCACTGTCGTGTTGGCTTCATTTTTCAGTTATGGAGGTTGCCACTTGCCAAAAACTTGTGCTGACTGTGATTGTTCATAAAAACTATGTCTATAAAACAACACAACGGTCATTTTCTGCACTTGTTTGTCAGTGTAGGGTTGCTCGATTATGGAAAAACTCATCATCACAATTTTGTTGGTCAATATTGAGTTCACATTTTAAACAATTTCTCATTGACTTTGGAAGCATCATACAACTTTAAAAAAAATAAGTCTTTTTAACAGTGAATTTTGTCAAGTGTTGTCTGATATCTGCAGCAATTAACACTCAGTAGCATTAGTTTTTACTTTAGAAGAACATATACTTTATGAATCCCTAAGGGGAGATTCTTTTTTTTTCCACTCTGTTGTCATGTACACATAGGTCTGAAATACACACACATGCACAGACAGGGCCTATATATGCATTAAATGACAAACTAGCTGCTCAAGTAGTGTTTGCTGTCATATTAAACCTCACCAGTAACCACTAGCGTCACCAAATCAACCACTGAAATCTTCAGGATTATTAATGTGACACATCAGAGCTTCCAAAATGTGAAGGGCTGCAGTACCATGTAACAATTTAAAACTTTTTTTTTTTTTTTTTTTTTTTTTACAATATTGGCATTAAAATGTGTGGACTGTAATGCCCTTTAAGCACAAATAAATTAATGAAGTAATAGATAAGGACTGGTTCTCTCTATATTGAGAACATCTTTCTTCCAGCTTCCTGCTCATTTTTGTCATGTTTTTTTTTAAAATCAGAACTGTATTTTGCTAAATTGTACACCTCTCTCCTTTCTTCTTTGACCTTCCCTCCTCCATGTCTTCCAAGGCTACAGAAGATCTACCCCCCCAACACACACACACACACACACACACACACACACACACACACACTTCTCCTGTTTGCCTCTCCCCCCTCATCCCCTCACTGCCCCCTCCATTGTAAGAACCAACAAGTCTGCCAGACAGAAAGAGGTCAGACTTCTTATCCCTGCTTCATAATGGTTTCTGAAGAGCAGAGCACTGTGCATTGCAATAATTACCAAGCCGTCGGACAATAGACGCTGCATAATCAGTATGGAGATGTATGCTGTCTGCCTGTCTGTCTGTGCCTTTTCCAAACAAACTAAACACTCACCGTATTCCTGCTTCCTTGGAGTATGTATTCATTTGTGGAGCTTTTCATTCTCTGTATGTCTTGTGTTATATTACTATTTGCCACTCACTACTCAACTGTGTTTCTCCTTTCCTCTCCTCTTTTGCCCTTTCTCTTTCGTCTCCTCTTCTACTTTCTTTTTCTGCCTCGTTATTACAACTTTCTCCCAATGTCTTCATACCAAACCTCTCTAGCATCCTCCATGAAACTGCCTGACTGGCCGACAAAACACAGACTTACTTTTATTCACAGCAGGGTCAAGAGTTGTCGGTATTAGTGTGTGTGGTGAAATATGTGCATCTGCAGGGTTGAGAGTCCGTGTGAGTGATTTTGTGAATGTGTGCGTGCAAAGTTTGTGTGTTGTGGTGCAGGGTCAAGAGCAGTAAGTCACGACCTGTTGGCCGCGAGACAGCAACACCTACACACTTAAACCTCTTCAACCTCAATGTGTCCCTTAAATTTCCCCTTCAAAGTTAGTTTGCATACATACTCTGCATCTGCTTGTTCCAATGCTACACTGAAGATGTATCACACTTACATTTAGTGAACTATTCAAAACCAAAAAGCCAAGTCTCCTTCATATGGAACCATTTTGCATAATGATTAATGTTCGTTAGCAGGGTATAAGGTGATGTTAATAAATTTGAAAGAAACCCGGAGGTGTTAAAATCGGGGGACCTTCAATGACGGCAATTCTAATTTTTTTTTTTTTTTTTTTTTTTTTTTGAGACAAGGCCAATGACTTTCCTTAGATTTAGCCCTCAGTGGCTTTAGTTTCCTAACTTTTGCCATAATCATACTTTAAATTCCCTGCACATGAAAGTCTTTAGGGTAAATAAAAATATGAATGAACCTTCAGGAAAAACGCAATACAGGCAGCAATACAGTTTCATAGTACTTAGTTAAAGCATAACTTGTGTTTCTTACAACTTGCATCATATTTGTGTAGTATTTGTCATGATTCCTATCTGTAACTAAAAAGTGCACTCAGGTGTGTTTGGGGGCATGTGGGTGGGGCACAGGGAGTGCAGGGCAGGCTGTGTGCAATGAACTGTATTGAAATAAAAAGGAGACAGTATGCAGGTTACATTATGAAGGGGTAATCAGAGTAAAAAAAAATAAAAAAAATAAATAAATAAAAAAAACCTTCCATACCTCCCTCTCCTCTCACAAACAGACTACAAGATGGCGGCAAACACAACAAAAACAGGAAAGTATTTCTCTTGTATCATGCCTAACTTAAGTGGATCATATATCGGGTATGAAATTATTCTACAGATGCTCAGGATCGAAAGGAGACCAAACTTTTCTATGGGTGTCAGTTTTTAAGCCACAACAAAAGGCAACTGACAGTAAGGCTTGTTGTTAGCCGAGCCAATTGCAACGCCAATTTGTTGAGCACTTGAGGCTCCTGACTGCCAGTTAAGAATAGTGAGGAGTCAGCAGTCAATGATGGTATAAAACTGGGCATGTTTTCCAAAAATTGTAAAGGAAAAAACAAAAAACAAAACACAACCATAAGAGATCCTTAGGCATACAGTCAGAAATGTGCACACAAAATGTTGGGCTGATGGGTCCAATAGTATGCAAGATAAGCTATGGAAAAAAAAGATACACTCACAGACACACAACCAAATACATGATGCGCTCCGGGCTTATGCCTGGTAGAGCTGCAACAATTAATCGATTAATCAATAAGTTGGTAGGGGAAAAAAATATAAAAACTATTTTGAAAATTGATGAATTGCTTCAGTCATTTCTCAAGCTAAAATGGCAACTATTTGCTGGTTCTAGCTTCCTAAATGTGAGATTTTGCTACTTCTCTTTGTCCTTTATGATAATAAATGAGTCTTTCTTGACTGTTGTTTGGACAAAAGAAGCAATTTGAAGATGTCCCTTTGAGTCCTGGAAACTTGTGTTTGGCATTTTTCATAATTTCTTTCTAAGTTTTTTATAGACTAAATGATAAATTAATTAATCCTGATAATAATCAGGAGATCAGTCAATAATGAAAAAACATTTAGTTGCAGCCTTGGCCTTGGGAAGATAATGATAATATCGTACTTCTGAAGTTAACTGCTGAGATGTAGGAACATGGGAATATTACTAAAAAGGAGTCAGAAGGGGCAAGGTACAAGTATGATTAGACAAACGATGAGTTTAGCCAAACTAATTTGGGTGAGAAATTGAAAGTGCTCAGTGAAAGTGCCTGGTTCAACTTTGAACTTTCAACTTACAGCACTTATTGTAGTGGTGCACACACACTGTTTTCCTGTGCAAAGATGGATTTCTACTGAAACTTTTCCTTTTACCTGCAAATTAAGTAGTTTAGAAGTAAGTAGTTTAGATAAACTGGCTGAATTGTTGTTTTGTTTACAACCTGTCTGATCCTTTAATGCAAAGTTTTTACATGTGTAGTTGTAGGAGATACTATTATAGCTGTGCCATTACATCAGTGGTAGTAGTAACATTAGTCATAATATGACAGGGAGTATCTGTGCAGTGCCTGTTTCAAATGTGTGTCTTATTAGCATTGCATTCCTGGTCCTTGCTCTCAAAGTTAAGTCAGTCATGTTGTTATTTTGCTTCATCTACAGCCAATGTTGCAAAAACTGCTGTGATTCTTGCCTTCAAGTTCATACAGAATTTGTCCAGTTGGAAATCTAAGTTGTTAAATTGTAGTTGGCGCTACAGTTGGGGTTGTTACTGTTTTATTGGGGTCATTATTCAAGCGTCTGTCACACCCTTTTTAGTACAGTTGTTGCTAATGTAACTGATGTTAATTTTGGCTTTGAACCACTACTGTAGACTCACACACATTCACAAATGCATGCACAGGTTTGTCTTTCAGAAAAGTGTGATTTGGGTGTCGTCCAGCGCAGATGGCTCAGAGCAGAGAGGAAGAGACTGAGGGAGGGATACGCAGCCAGAATGAGTTTACAGGTATAGTGGATTGAATATAATCATGTCAATGCCAATATTATAAGTTAAAATTCATATTCATATTTCATTATATGTATTTTGTATTTTAAAAGAAACACTGCATATATCATTTAAATTTTTCATGCAGTGACAGCTGCTACCAACCTGTCAAACTGTGCTTTTGTCTGACTTTAATTAAAAAAATTCTCAGAAACATTAGCATCCAGTGCAGCACAGCTAAACTGTGTCTTGACTTACTTTTCTGCCTTAATAACAAATACTCCAACTGCTCTGTCTGTTGTTCATTCAACCTTAATATCTGACTGACGTCAAAAGGTATTGTCATGTTCTGAATATGGTGTCAAGTATTTATAGGAGAAGTTGAAAGAGGCATGTTGGCCCACATTTATAATGCATAAAACAGGAGCACAAAGAGCTTGTGCACAAAGAGCTTTTCTCTCTTAGTGCCACTGGGTATGGATTTTGCTCAAACATTATATTCAACCATCAAAATAAGTACTCTAAAATCAAAATAAAAATGACACACCATGTCCTGAGGATGATCATAAAAATATGCTGCTATGGAAAAAAACCCAAATTCCCCTGCAGTCACAGGCAACCCTTTCTCCTCAAAATTAAATTTATATACAACTTATCTGAAACAGCAAATACGGGAGGGAGGGAAATGTTATGCCTACCAAGTAATGTTCTCTAATAACATGATGAGGAGAAGCTGCTTCTTAAAGCTGGGGTAGGCAGTTTTATTTTGGCATCATCGGGCAATAATCCCATAATAAACTTTGAACATATTGTAATTCACATAGTCTAAGAGAAAACTAAACTTCTGTACCTCTTCTCGGCTCTGTTTTTAGGCTATAAAAAATCTAGTCTGTGACTGGAGACTTCAGAGAGACTTCAGACTTCAGACTTCAGAATATTTATTGTACCCTTGGGTAAATTCGGTTTACAGTGAGTGAGTCATCTCGTATTGTGAACACACAGAACACCACAAGACAAGACAAAGTGACGGTAGTGCTTAGGCTAAAAGAACAAAGAGGACGGCCCCAAGATAAAAAGCAAAATAAGTTAGAACATCAGTAGATAAAAACGCCTAAGAACAAAGAGGACGGCCCCAAGATAAAAAGCAAAATAAGTTAGAACATCAGTAGATAAAAAGGCCTAAGAATGCGTCAAACCAAGCCAAATGATAAAGATGTGCCATTCATAAAAACAAGATAAAAGAAACAGTACAAGAAATAAATACATAAGTTATGTTACAGTTTCTCTCACTTGTTAATAGCACTGATGGCTGCTGGTACAAAGCTGTTTTTGTAGCGCCTGGATTTACAAGCAGGCACCGTGAACCTCCGACCTGATGGGAGCAGCTGAAACTCACCATTAAGAGGGTGGGAGTCATTTCTTACAATAGAGTTAGCTATCCTCTGTAGCTGTTTAGCATACAGGGATTCTGGGTGAAGCTGAGACTCTCCAATCAGCTTGCTAGACCATTTCACGATTTGGTTTAAACAGTTTTTGTTTTTTAAGGACATGTTTCCAAACCATGAAACAAGACAGAAAGATAAGACTGATTCAATAAAAGCACGATAAAACAAGGTCAGTGTTGCACTCTGGAAAATAGGGATAAATAATCACACAAGTGATGCAGTGTTTCCTCAACCAGAGCTTTAGTGAAGTGAGTCAAATCATATTTTACAACAATACTTTCATTGAAACAGAGTACATCTGCACAAAAATACATCTGCATATACTGTATAAGTATGTTTACAGCTCAAATAATGTGATTAAATGCCACTTATTTTTAAACTGCACATTAATTTAACAATCTAAACCTGCAGTCTTTTAATAAACAAATTGCATTATACAACAACTGAATCTAAATTATTAATAAAATAAAATACAGCATTCCTCAAACGTAGTTCACATTTTCCCTATTAGTTCATTCTCCTCAGTAAATCTGATGAAAAGTAGCTTAGTGAACTCACACCGTTTTCTTATACAAAAGTTGCTAATTAAACAAATAAACTTGAACAAATCAAGTAACTACATGAACAGGATATAAACTGTGCAAAATACATTCACTTTTGTGCATATACACACGTAAAACAATGAAGACACTTGGCGTATTTAAACAAGATGGCGGCAGTCTCGCTCGCTCGTACTTACTTTTAAATACCCAGTAAACATAGTTTTAACTTACTCAAGCATCATATAAATGTTCTCCTCACAGTCAAAATGTCTATAAATTTATCAGAAACAGTTTCACAGTTCACAATATCGACCACATACCTGGAAAATAGGGATAAATAATCACACAAGTGATGCAGTGTTTCCTCAACCAGAGCTTTAGTGAAGTGAGGCAAACATTGCGCGCGATATCCCTTGTATGAGGGCGCAAACAAAAATAATCGATCTCCGATCCTGACAGATCTAGACGTCCTTAGTGGAAGACAGAGATTATTATAGCTTAGTTTTTAACTGTAACAAATAAAACAAACAATGAAATGAATAAGAGATTATGTAATATTTTAACCCCTTCTTAAACATCTGATGAGTTTACAGTTTTTAAACCATTTTTTAACTCTTCACATTTACTGTTTTTTAACTCACATTTATAGTGACTTTATGGTCTTTTTAATCACATCTCAGCCCTTTTTTTTATGAATTGTTTCTTTTACCTATATGAGCTTTTTAACTTCAACAGGATTTTAACTTATTGCAGATTAATATATCACCTTTTTTTTTAAACTATTACATCAGCATGGTCCTGTCAATGTTAAAAGTGGACAGTTTTCTCAGAAAAAACAGGCGCTGGCGTCCTTTTTTGTACACAGCTTCGCAGTTTGCCTCAAAGTTCAGTTTGTTGTCGATGACAGTTCCAAGATATTTGTATGTGTTGACACACTTCACTATCTGACCTTTTAAAACTGTGGCCTCTTGATTTGAAGCCCTGTTTTTACGAAAGTCAATGATCATGTCTTTTGTTTTGGAAGTGTTCATCTCAAGGAAAGATTTACTGCACCAGTCAAGAAAATCATTAACCACTGGGCCATGGCTCGTGTCATTGTTTTTCAGCAGGCTGACAATAACTGTGTCGTCTGCGTACTTTAAAATGGTTCTATCCTCTCTGCTGCTGTGGCACATGTTTGTATAGAGGATGAACAAGAGAGGAGACAGCACACATCCTTGTGGGGAGCCAGTGGAGGATGTAACCTGATCCGAGACAGCTCCATTCACTCTCACTTTCTGTGTCCGGTCAGATAAGAAGTTCAAAATCCAAGATGGGATGGGTCAAGGTCATGCTCAGTTTTCTTCAAAATTTCAGATCTAACAATTTTCTCAAAACATTTCATTACAATCGATGTCAGTGCGATTGGTCTGATATCATTGAGGGTTTTGGGAGAACTGATTTTTGGGGCAGGGTTAACAACAGCATCCTTCCAGACTCTTGGCACATGCTGCATCTTTAGAGACTGATTGAAAATGTGCTGAAAAATAGAGCTCAGCTCCTTCACACAAGATTTCAGCAAGCGGCCACAAATGTTATCAGGACCATAGCTTTTATTTGGTTTAAGGGAACAGAAGGATTTTTCAACGTCCTTCTGGGAAATAAAAAAGTGCTGATTGTCACTCACTTTATGACTCACCTCCTGTATTTCCTGACTAAAATCAAAAGCATCAAAACGTGTATAAAAACAGTTAAGTGCATTTGCAAATTCAATGTCTGACTCAAAGTCATCAAAAGAGATGATACTGCTGGTTTTAGAGTGTTGGAGGCCTGCAATGGCTTTCATGCTAGACCAAGCAGATCCAAGATTATTCATAGCCATCTTGTTCTCCAGCTTCCATTTGTAGTCCTGCTTTGCTTTTAAAATCCCAATTTTCAGCACTCCTGCAAGCAAAGCACAGCCTCCTCAGTCCAGTCCTTAATGTCTCTTGTATGGACCTTTTCCCTCTTTAACACAGTTCTGTATGTAGGCAGGAGATGCACACAGTTGTGATCCCCCGAGCCCAGGGGGGGTAATGGGAGAGATTTATATGCCTCCTTAACAGACCCATAACAAAGATCAATAGTTTTATCCCGTCTGGTTGGACAGGTTACATACTGATAAAAGTCAGGTAGTGTCTTTTTAAGGGAGACATGGTTGAAATCACCCAGTACGAAGATCGGTGCATCAGGTGAGACAGATTGCAGTTTCTGCACCACATCATGGATGACACTGCAGGCAGAAGAGGCATTGGCTTTCGGATGTAAATAAACTGTTGTGATAAACAGTTGCGGGAACTCACGGGGCAGGTAGAAAGGACACAACGATACACATAAAAGTTCAACATCTGGAGTACAGATGCGCTCTCTGACAGTCACAGATTTAGGATGACAGTACCGTTGATTTACATAGAGACAGATTCCGCCTCCCTGTGATTTCATTGTTACCTCTGCGTCTCTATCCAAACGGAGTGGCGCACCGAAGCCATCAATGAGCAGGTCCGCGTCTCGATCACGTTCAGTGAGCCACGATTCTGTGAACGTCAGAATCCCACAGTCTTTAAAATCCTTCAGAAAGCGGACGAATCCCTGAAGTTCATCCATCTTATTCTGGAGGGACTGGGCGTTCCCCAGGATCATCGAAGGCAGGGGAACCCGGTTGAGCCTCAGCTTCCTCATGCGTAGCCGCACACCTCCTCTCTTTCCTCGCTTCCTCCTTTGGCTTCTCTCCCTCCCTTTATCACCACCAGTTCTTGTGTTAGGCAGTTTAAGGATGTGATCCGGAATCTGTGCCGTGATATCTGACACGTCAGCCGGCACTATGTATTTAAGTTGGAGCAATTCATTTCTGCTATACTGCAGCCTATCACCACTTACAGTCCAGCTGTCATTCAGAGTGAGCAGGAGAAACAGTAGCCAGAAACACACCGTAGGGCGAAGAAAGTCCATTTTAGCCACGCTGTCTATCAAGACTCCACGAGGAGTGTAAAGCAGCACATGAAACAACTTACAAACAACTAAAAACAACAGACAAATAAAAATACGAGGACGCCAAACTCTCTGACGGGTCGCTGCGTGCGCATGCGCCCCGGAGGATACACACCCCAGGGGGTGCTCCTATTGGCTGTTCTACAAATGCAGATGCATTTGGTGCTCCACCAGCATTGGCAACAAGTGCTTACACTGCAAAGCAACCCAAAAAGGAAGACAGATTTATTAAAATGACAATCTAAAAAGAGTCTGACAATAACTGAGTAAAACATGTCAATATCAGCGAAGTGTTTCAGAGATGGAGAGAAAACGTCGTTAATAGTTTTGTGTTCTGCTAACCGGAGCCAGGCTGCAGGTTCAACGTTATGTTTATGAAGCTAACATTAGCTAGAGCCTCGACTCACACTACAGACCACCCTGCCAGAATTAGAGCGGGCAGCAGCTGCAGAGACGGGCCCAGCCACCCGAATCAGCAAACTTTCTGTTGCTGCCATTACACAGGTTCCACATAGCACTCCCACTGACCACCGGTGCCCTGTGACCCCCAGCACTGGGATTTGCATAGGCAAACTTCAGGTCACTACAGTCCCTGACTGAAGGTCTATCTCTAAGGGTGCTGCCCTCCCTCCTGCCGGTAAAACCATTCACAGTGGAATGTTAGCAAGCAAATCTTGTCTCATTTGTGGTCTGATAAACAGAGATGTAAGGACCGGGCTGAGGGAATGCACTGCGCAGTCCGACGGTAGAATAATTTATTTTGTTTATTTAATTTATCCTTTATTTAGCTAGGAAGGTCCCGTTGAGATAAAATATCTCGTTCAGAGAATCCTGTTTCTGAAGACATAAATCTATCTGTGGGAAACACTGGATTGCTGTACAAAGCCTGTGCATAAGGCTGTGGTTGTCTGGTAGGAGTGGCTTAGGAAAGAGAAGACAGAGCTGCATTGGGAGAGTGTATTTTCAAATTCTGTATTTTGTCTGTATCTGTGTTTAATTCTTTTCTTTTTCCTTTTCCAGATTTCTCCATACCCCAACAACAAAGTATAACAAACCTGGCAAAAATGTTGACACTGATCTTATCAGCAAATGTTCCCTGACTGGCGTATTCCAGTTAATTTCAACCACAACAGACAATTTTTCAATACACTATCAAGTCGTTATGACTCCGGCATTATTTTTTTATTATTACCTTTTTTTTTTAAATAAACACTTAACTGAAATGACAGTCTTTCCCTAACCTTAACCAAAGTGCTTTTGTTGCCTAACTCTGGCAGGACTCTGGATGCAAACCCGGGAAGTCCTGCAGTTTTTATGTCCGCCATCCAACCAGACCACCTCCCTGTGACTCCAATGTGGTACATAAATGAAGTGCTTCATAAACTCTAAGAAACATTGCCTCTAAACATAATCCAGGCAGCGATCACATTGCAACCACAATCTTATATGAAAAAAAATAAAGCAATATTAAACTTTATAAGAGACAGTGTTGTCACAGAAGAGCAGATGAATCCAACAAGGACAGGGGACTAACACTGTAATCTCTTGAGAGGCATAACTGAAGGGTTTGAGTCAAGCCATCATGTACAACAGCAATGCTATGTGGACACATGTTCATTAACATATCAATGCAGAAAGCCAGCTATTTAGCATTTGCATATATTGTCATTATGAATTCTCTGAGGAGGATATTGTGAAATATTTGACTCCTGACTTTCACCTACAGATTTGCACACAAAGCCAACAGCACCATGGGTCCTCCCAGATGTTGAAGTGTATTTTGCGACAGCATTATAGTAAATGGTAAACAATGGACCTGCACTTGTATAGCGCCTTTCTAGTCTGCCGACCACTCAGAACGCTTTTAACACTACAAGTCACATTTACCCATTCACACACACATGTTCACACACTCGTGGCCGAGGCTACCATATAAGGTGCCGCCTGCTACTCCATTTTTAACACACTCTCAATCTGATGGAACAGCCATCTGGAGCAATTTAGCGTTCAGCATCTTGTTCAAGGATACTTCGACATGTGGACTGGAGGAGCTGGGGATCAAACCCCTGATCCTCAGATGAGTGGATGACCAACCGATGAGGCAAAAACTTCCAATATGAAATCATCTACAAATAAATATATGTGGCTGCAACAATCATACAAGTCAGTGAGGGATTTCTGATTGTCTTTTGCCAGTCACTGTATGCTAACTGAACTACAGGCGAACATGAAGGTTTAGCTACATTAAATATGTCAAAAGAAATGCTGTAAATAATAATAATAATAATAAGTCACAACTTGATGGGAAGGCAAGAAATGACTGTTTATTGCAAGTGCTCCAAATTTTGGTAATCGCAGTTGTAGACTCTTAACTACAGTATGACCAGGACATCATCTATGTCCTCAGTTTTGCATTTTAAACCTTGGGCGGTTGAAAAGAAACATGAGGGCATGTTTTCTCTTAAGAGGGAAGGACAGCATGTAACTAAAAAAACAAATGTGGCTAAATAAAAACAAAAACTTCTTTAACTCTCTTTTTTTAGAAATACACACAAGGGAAATCATTTTCCTGTCTCTTGTGGCATCAGAGAAGACATTAATAAAAGATGACCTCCGTCCAAACATGGGTTTCTTTCAAAGTGATCAAAGAGCAATTAAGGAATTTGTAAAGAAACATCATAAAAAGATTCAGATTCAACTATTTAAAGTTAGACATCTTCCTTTAATTGAATCACCGGTGAGGATTAAAAAAAAAGTTAATTAGTTTTTTTTCCTGCTATTGGTGACTTTTTATTAGACTGCAACAATTTGCATAAAGGCACAGCTATGTCTTTTTAGGACAAAACCAAGGTCAGCACCTTTCTATTTATCTATCACTGCAGTTTTTTAAGGGATATTCACTACGTACTATTGTGAATTTGAAATGAACTTGAAGTTTCCTTGAATACTACCATGGGCACAAGCAGAAAGTGTATTAACAGTGTGTTTATGGGTGGCAGGGAGGGAAAAAGAAGACGTTATAACACACCCCTAAGGACACACTCAGTTCTGATTACAAGCAATCCCACACTCTGACATACTGCCCATGCTTTAGTGGCAAGCCTGTTTTTTTTTTCTTTTCAATTTGCATATGAGGTCGTTAATTTTCTCAAAGCCGCAGACTTAATGAGTGGATGGCTGAGAAGCTGAACGGGATGCAAATAATAACATTTGATAATGCAGAGCCACAAAAGAGGGGGAGAGGCTTCCCATTCATCGAGACGGGACTTGAGGTAAATATGCACAGTAATTATATA
This sequence comes from Epinephelus lanceolatus, assembly GCF_041903045.1. Lineage (NCBI taxonomy): Eukaryota > Metazoa > Chordata > Actinopteri > Perciformes > Serranidae > Epinephelus > Epinephelus lanceolatus. The sequence continues at coordinate 18,973,144 of NC_135757.1, read as the reverse complement.
TCGGTGCACTTTAATTATGAGGCTACACAGGGAGTGAGAAAGAGAAAGAGTGAAAGAAAGAAAGATAGACAGAAACACATTGAATTAGACGTAACACCATATAAATTAAACATTTGAAATAAAGACACAATGAGGGAGAGGGAGACTAAGAGTGGGCTAAGAGAGGAATTACTGTGAAAAAGGAAAATGACGACAATGATTAGACATGGACTGACACACACTTTTGCACACATTATTTCCAAACACACACACGCACAGTTGCAAGCACAGCTTCATTTTATGAGTATGTGCCTGTGTGTGACATCAACTCGATAACAAAGTAATCCCTCCAGTAAATGGCACTTATAAGAGATGAGAATCTTGAATAAAAGACAAATCAATAAACTCAAGGAAGAGCCCTGTGTGTGTGTGTGTGTGTGTGTGTGTGTGTGTGTGAGTGTGCTACTTTGTTATATCAACAGCATAGGAGTGTGTGAGCTAAGCAGGAGGCCATACACAATACAGTTTGACTTGGCTGAATAAAACAGGGCCAAATGTACACATATGCCCATATGGGGGATGGAGGTTTACATTGACAAAATAAATGTTTTCCCTCCCAATAAACATTTAATCATAAAAAATTTAAAAGATTGACATGTCTCTTTTTTAAAGTCTCCAAAAGCAGATCAGGAGCCAGAGCCTTCAGCTATCAGGCTCCTCTCCTGTGGAATCATCTTCCTGTTACGGTCCGGGAGGCAGACACCGTCTCCACATTTAAGACTAGACTTAAGACTTTCCTCTTTGATAAAGCTTATAGTTAGGGCTGGCTCAGGCTTGCCCTGTACCAGCCCCTAGTTAGGCTGACTTAGGCCTAGTCTGCCGGAGGACCCCCTATAATACACCGGGCTCCCTCTCTCTCCCTCTCTCTCTCTCTCTCTCACTCTCATCCTATTACTGCATCTTGCTAACTCGGCCATTCTGGATGTCACTAACTCGGCTTCTTCTCCGGAGCCTTTGTGCTCCACTGTCTCTCAGAATAACTCATACCGCAGCGGTGCCTGGACAGTGTGACGTGTGTGGTTGTGCTGCTGCCGTGGTCCTGCCAGATGCCTCCTGCTGCTGCTGCCATCATTAGTCATTAGTCATACTTCTACTGTTATTATACACATATGACTATTGTCACACAAGTATACTGTCAGATATTAATACATACTTTCAACATATTGTACCACAGTAGCCAGAACTATAACTATAATATTATTACTTTCATTAATGTTGTTGTAAGCTACTGTCATTACCTGCATCTCTCTCTCTCTCTCTCTCTCTCTCTCTCTCTGTCTCATTGTGTCATATGGATTACTGTTAATTTATTATGCTGATCTGTTCTGTACGACATCTATTGCACGTCTGTCCGTCCTGGAAGAGGGATCCCTCCTCAGTTGCTCTTCCTGAGGTTTCTACCGTTTTTTTTCCCCGTTAAAGGGGTTTTTTTTGGGGAGTTTTTCCTTATCCGCTGTGAGGGTCTTAAGGACAGAGGGATGTCGTATGCTGTAAAGCCCTGTGAGGCAAATTGTGATTTGTGATATTGGGCTTTATAAATAAAATTGAATTGAAATTGACATGTTTTTGACAAAAAAAGAAGGTGACAAATATGAAATGTACAGGCCTGAAATGAATACAGGAAAAAAAAAACTTTGCCACATGAAAACCTGGAATTCTTTGGAAAGAGGGTTGTAAACAGCTCATATATCCAAACTTCAGCAACTTTAGCTTGACTGTATACTGGTCTTAAAGGGATAGTGCACCCAAAAATGAAAATTCAGCCATTATCTATTCACCCATATGCCGATGGAGGCTCAGGTGAAGTTTTAGAGTCCTCACATCCCTTGTGGAGATCCAAAGGGAGAGGGGGTAGCAACACAACTCCACCTAATGGAGGCTTACAGCGCCCCAGAGTCAAACGTCCAAAAACACATAATTGAAACCACAAAATATCTCCATACTGCTCGTCCGTAGTGATCTAAGTGTCCTGAAGCCCCGACATAAAAAGTTGTTTGGAAACGTCATTTGAACTCTGTTTTTAGCCTCATTGTAGCCTGTAGCTCTAACTGCCTCTCTGTGCACCGCGCTCATGTATGCAAGCAGTATGGAGATATTTTGTAGTTTCAATTATGTGTTTTTGGACGTTTGAATCTGGGGCACTCTAAGCCTCCATTAGGTGGAGTTGTGTTGCTACCCCCTCTCCCCTGGGAGCTCCGCAAGGGATGTGAGGACTCTAAAACTTCACCCGAGCCTCCCTCGGGTAATGGGTGAGTAGATAATGGCTGAATTTTCATTTTTGGGTGCACTATCCCTTTAAGTGGCTGACCTAACCACACCTGTATGTAAATTTCAGACCTAGGATTGTCCGATTGTCTGATTGTCCAGTACGGAAGATGAAGTTGAGGACATAGAAAGATCGCTTAAAGGAAAATTTCGGTTTATTTCAACCTGTCTCCTATCGTCCTAAATTTGTTTCAAGTGACTAGTGACCTAAAAATAATAGTTAGCATGTCTGGAAAGCAGAGCTAAATGGTAAACAAACACGGCACCACACCGGTAAGGTAAGACAACACGTTTACATGTCGTTTTCTATATGTTCTCTGACATTTATCCTAATGATATGAGGCGGTCTTTGTGGAAAAAAAGCTTGTTTAGTGGATTAACTTTGCACTTGAAGTATGCCCGTTCACTTACGTTTTAACAGGTCTGATGCTACTATGCACCCCGGCTGTATCTAGGCTAACGGCTAACATGCTAACTATTATTTTTAGGTCACTAGTCACTTGAAACAAATTTAGGACGATAGGAGACAGGTTGAAATAAACCGAAATTTCCCTTTAACTTTATGTTAAGAGATTGGGGATCTCATGACAACAAAACCAGCACTGGATTTCTTCATCCTCTCTGTTGTATTGAGGGCGGACTGGATGCTACAGTAATTCACAATTTTCCCTCAAGGTAAATGTGATATTACAAAACAGGATGTGCCAAAGCTAGTTGGTTAGCTTACTCATTTCAGCATCTCTTCTATTGACAGAGATACAGGAGAAATGGGTCCAGTCAAACTAAATGTGCATTATTCTCATCTACTGGCTTGTATATGAGATCATACCAACCTAATTAAGTGAATGAGATATCAGCCGTACATGAGCAATCCACGTTAACACAGTTTTTCATCATTGTACTCATAAGATACACAGATTCTGCCATCAGTTGCGTTCATTAAGCCACAGCAAGCTGCTGAGATTTTACTTTTTAGCCAGACTGCCTTCCTTCCTAAAAAAATAGCCGTATATGTCGTCTGTGCACGCAGCTTATTACGACCCATATTTACATTTAATGGTGGTGACCTCTAGTGGGTGTAGTAATTATCGGAGAAAAGGAGAAAGTCAGATGACGTAGTATTAAAAGCATCAAAGTCTGTGTACGGAAGAGGTTGGGGTGGATGGATAGTCAAACAAACACAGGACTTTTACCCAGGAGACATCCATGGGGCCACAGCTATCCCCATCCTCATGTTACTTTACAAAAAAATAATTTCAATGAGTTCTACATAGTTAGCTAAGCACATTTTGATTAAGAAAACACAGAGCATTGGTACTGAATGTGTACTTTGCAATGACCTAGACTAGGAAATTAAATTTTGGCTTGGTGCATCTCTAATTCAGGCAAGAGACAGATGATCCTGTGGCAGGTTATCTCACAGATAGCTTGGCAGACCACGCCATGCAAAGAATTCAAAACTAATACACACCTATGTTACACCCGCAAACGTAATAACAGCCCACAAACGTAATAAACCACAAACGTAATACAAATCTGCAGCTTTGAATGTAATAATCCCGCAAATGTAATAAATTTCCCACAAACGTAATAACAGCTGCCTACTACAAACGTAACACACAATTTTCTGCAAATGTAGTAACTATTACATTTGCAGGAAATTATTACACATGTGGGAAGGTGAAAATCTAAACTGTAATAACTTCCCACAAATGTAATATGAAACTGAATAATGATCTTTGTGGTTGTTGTTGTTTGTTTGTTTACTTCTACACCTGCCAATAGTGATGCGTGTGTTGACAAGCAACCCGCAGGTTGGGTGGGGCGGGTCAGAAAGTGACAGAGCAGCGTTCTGAGTAAGCTAGAAATAACTTACAGAAACACACACATACACACACACACACACACACACACACACACACACACTGGTCATTCCTTGTCAGTTCACAGAGTTACTCTGTGGCAGCAAATATGTCGTTTAATTGGATTTATTTTATTTTCTTCTGCCTCTAGTTAATACGGATTTCTCTGCAGCATCTGGCCTACAGTACCTGTTCAGCACCTCGGCTACATAGGCTACATTAATTTAAGTTCACCAGTCATTAATTATTTGCAAGCCTTTAATTGTCAGTGTTCAGACAGTCTTGGTCCATGTTACTATCAAAAAGTACACGGACCAGTCTTAAATCTTGAAAAATGTTTTCATTACTTCAAAGAATGAACGACATATTCAAGTTTTTGGCTTTTCATATGCAGACATATTTTAATTAAATGGTTCAAACATAGGCTACATAAGCCACCAACATAGGCTCGTAGCCCTAGCCCTTAAAATCATATGGGCATTTTCAGCAGATAAATGTGAAAACAGCCTTCGAGTGTCAAGCTCTGCACATACATCATTCTGCACAGTGAGGCTCAAACATTCATCTGTAGGAACAAGAAGAAAACACATTTTTGAGTGGAGGAGAATAAGTTATTGTAAACCATGGTTTTTAAAACCTTACAACCTGCACCTGACCCCCTATGAGAGCCAACCCATCCCGCAGTGCCGCTGTCCGAGGTGCTGAACAGGTACTGTAGGCCAGATGCTGCAGAGAAATCCGTATTAACTAGAGGCAGAAGAAAATAAAATAAATCCAATTAAACAACATATTTGCTGCCACAGAGTAATTCTGTGAACTGACAAGGAATGACCAGTGTGTGTGTGTGTATGTGTGTGTTTCTGTAAGTTATTTCTAGCTTACTCAGAACGCTGCTCTGTCACTTTCTGACCCGCCCCACCCGACCTGTGGGTTGCTTGTCAACACACACATCACTATTGGCAGGTGTATAAGTAAACAAACAAACAACAACAACCACAAAGATCATTATTCAGTCTCATATTACATTTGTGGGAAGTTATTACAGTTTAGATTTTCACCTTCCCACATATGTAATAATTTCCTGCAAATGTAATAGTTATTACATTTGCGGAAAATTGTGTGTTACTTTTGTAGTAGGCAGCCGCTATTATGTTTGTGGGAAATTTATTACATTTGCGGGATTATTACATTCAAAGCTGCAGATTTGTATTACGTTTGTGGGCTGTTATTATGTTTGCAGGTGTAACACACCTATATTTAACCACACACAAGCACACTGTTCCCTTGTCCATGCTGAATTAACCCCATGTTGGCAGCCAGTCGTCAACCAGTGCCCCTTCACGTCATAACCCACTTATCATTTTCAATAGAAAGAAAATGGATGAAGAGGTGGCATGGTGGACGATGTGTTTGAGTGTTGAGAAAACAACAGCAAGAAAAAAAAGCAAAAGAAAGAGAGGAAGAGAAGTTTGAGCATCATGTGACCAACATGCTGTTTTAAATATAAAGACAATTTACACAGATGAATTAGCTGAAGAATTTTTTTGGATGGATGGATGAATAGATGGAGAGATAAAGAGAGAGAGAGCTCTTCAGAGTGGGGATGAGGAGGATGAGGAGTGGGTATGGAGTGGACAGATGTGCTCTAATGTGTTTTGGCCAGATCTCTGCAAGGACAAAAACATGAGCGCACACACACATACACACACACACACAAGTCAGTCAGCCAACATATCTATTATCTACTCTTTTATGGTACTCCGTGGTGGAAGAAAGAAAAAAGTGTCATATCATTCATATTCTATCGCTCTGTTTTTCCATGTCTCTGTTTTATTTTTCTACATCTCTAAGCAGTAACTTGTAGGAAATGCCACCTTCCCATTCAGTCAGTCATGATCATGTATGCACGTAACATATACACACACATACACACACAAAGTCCCTGTTTACATGGAAAGAAACCTAATGTGTCATCCAACCGTCCGATGCATCCTCTGCCGCTGATTTCAGCCAATCACACAATTAGAGAGCTGATGACCCATCTGTCCATATGATTGGCTGATGGATGCTTCTGAGTGTGTGTGTACGTGCATGTGCCTGTGTGTGTGCGCCTCAGTGTGCAACGGTCTGACGAGCCCCCAAATGCATCTAGCCAGTGACAATTTTCTTTTGTTACCCACAACCACCAACAGTTTTCGGAGAGAGACACAGAGCTAATGCGAGCCTGTGAACAACTTAATAGCACTTGAACCAGTTTGCCAACTTGGAGAAATAATTTCATTCAATTAGATAATTCTCCCCCTCTCCCTCTCTCGCTCATTCTCTTGTTCCCTGGAATGAGTCATTTGTGATATAATAGCCACATAATGGCTTGAAAGCGGGTTCGACAGGAAAAAGACAGATGTAGGGTGAATGAAAAGCGAAATGGTGAGGTGGAAGAGGCTCAAGAGTCAGTGCAGACAAGCTGTATACACTAGCATCATCAAAGGAAGCATTTCTATACATGCATATAGAAAACACACATACTGTACGCACACACACATTGCTCTATTTGCTGTCTATTAACAGTCTGTGCTGCTTAGCGATAGGAGATGCGATAGCATCTTCTCCGATGGTATCTGTTATCGAAGTACACGCGTCCTTCAGGCGTCCATCGTGCTATCGGTCCTCTCATCTCTCCTCTATCTCTCTTGCCATCCTCCTCCTCACCTTGTCTCTCCTACACTCTGCACTTCTTGCTCATCATTTATTTGTGTTTCCATCATCTTCCCCTCGCTTTTCTAAAATTCTTCATTATCTTGTAGACCAGGATTTATTTATCGTAATATTTCCACTTTACTTGTGTTGCTGACACTTAAACCAGAGATAGTACACGTTTATACCTTAGAGTACATATTTCAGACCTAGAGTTGGCTTGCTTTGGTCTGAATCAGCGACTAATTTTGTTACAAAGTTGCATAATTGCCTAGAGATGGTTTGCGTTCTCACGGCAGCATTTATAAGTGGACCAGATACAATGCCTGTGCAAGTAAGCTGCTCTTGATTGAATTTCCATGCGGAAAAAATCCAGAAAGTAAACAAAACGTTGAAGAAGGGTACACTTGCAAGATAAATGTGACACTTTCTAATGTCACAATAGAGGGACAAAAACATGGGTTCATTTTAGTGCTGGTCATCGTGTACTATATTGCTTCCATTGTTCATTTTAGGCAAATCCTACAATTTGAAAACAAGGCGCGGCTCCAACTAGAAACAATGTTTTGATGCATTTGATGCGCCGAATGTGCATATTAAGGCAGTACAGGAGGAGGTGCATATTAATAATCCTCCAGGACTGTAACATGTTCATGTTTAACCCACACAATGCGACTGGAGTTGGTTCGGGTCGAGTTTGGAACACGTTCTCACCACAAACGGACCGCACCAGAGCTTGTTCCGGTAATGACAATAAACTTCCTCGAATCCTTGAATCCTTGTTTTTAACCGGACCGAGACCACCTCTTCAAGAAGGTCTCGGTCCATTTGTTTTGGTGCACACCTGAGTGCAATTGCTGTGTTCACACCTGCCAAAAAGAAATGCACTTAGAGAGACAACGAACTTGAGTTCAATTGAACAAAACCAAACAGGGCAGGTGTGAAAGCACCCTAACAGTGTCATCTGCCATAAATACACACATTTAATGTTAAAGGGAGCCTATTTTGCTCCTTTTCAGGCTCATTCTTGTATTTGCAGTTTCCACTAAAACATGTTTACATGCTTTAATGTTAAAAAAAAACCCACTATATTTTCCTCATACTGTCTGCCTGAATATACCTGTATATACCTTCCCTCTGAAATTCTCCATTTGGTCATCGTTTCCAGGTCTACCACATCTGAGTTCTTGGCGTCCCTGCACACCATCATTGCAGCCAGAACAATGTCTGTAAGAGAGTACTGCGGCACTTTATACCATGAAAAATCACTAATAAAAGGCTTCCAAACCAGTTCTTTACAATTGTGCATGTTCCAGCAAGAATAAGATCCAAAATTACCAACACTGGCGACTAAGATTTCGTGTTTCCTTATGTTAGCATGTAGCTACATGTAACAGTGGACTTGCAGCTGGAAATTAAGTATGTATAGCAGCACTTTCTCTCACTAAAAATCACCAATAAAAGCTTGTCAACCAAAATCTTCTCAACTGGACACGTTCCTGCAGGAATCTGATCCAACATCAGGGAGAAATCAACAATATTGGCAACCAAAGTTACATATGACCCTGACATTGGCATGTAGCTACATGTAGCAGTGTATGTAATGTAAACACACTGGAACTGATGACCATAAAAAGAAATCTGTCACGAGCTGACATAAGCTTGTCTCTATGATATAAAAGAAAAAAAAAACAGAACGGTCTGTAGCCTGAGGCCATTTTAATATAACATCCACCATTTTAACATTGTATATATGACAGAAAACAAGGAAAAGCATAATGAGCCCCCTTTAATCAGAAACTGTCTGCCTCAGCTGGGCCCCCATACCGAGTCATCTGCCAAAGAGCGACCACTTTTCAGGCTTTCTGATTTAATTTATTTCTTATTCAAACATTATCACTACTCAAACAGCAGTACAGTAACAAAGACCATCAGTGTTTAAGATAGCAGTATGGATTAAGAATGTATGCTTTTGGCCTCCCACCACTGGGTGAGAGGCCTTTGTTTATCTTTGTAATTCTCCCTCGGAGCATCCTCAGTTATGACGCTTCGTAAAAATGGATTTTACAATCATGTTAGCCTTAAGACACTTTTGGGAAACAGGGCCCTAATGTGTGAAGGTGACAAAGAAAGCAAAATTTAAATTTATTGAATGCCTTTGAAGACAGACTGACCAAAACTGCGTCACCAGCTAGGGTTGGGTACTGAACTCCACCAAATTATGTTTATACCAAAAACTGATTCATATTTAATCCATTGGTGCCGGATTTAACTACCTGAGAGCACATGTGGGTGAGAACACCAGGTTTAGACAAGAGGTGCTGCAAAGTGCCCAAAAGCCTGGAAGCCAGCCAAAGAGCTTGGAGGCTGGAAACAAAGCTCCACTGACCCACCAGGTTCAACTTAAGAGAAGAGGCAGAAGCGCCAAGAAGAAGGGAAAATGGACATAAAGTTCCGCAGCTGCTCCGTCGGCTTCACTGCAGTGCCAATCTGCCACAATAGTTTCGGCACTGGTCTTTTTTCTTTTCTGCATTATTTTAGTATTAGCCTAGTGTCACACATGCAAATGGAGACAGAAGATTAGCTCTATGTATGATCTGAAAAGAGCAAATGAGCAGAATTGGGTTTTAGTCAACTATGTCAGCTCTACAGCTTTTTAAAAAACTAATATTTTGTTATTACAGAGAAAGTAAAGTACCAAAAAAAAGGTACCGTTTGGTACCAGTGCTGAATTCCATGTACTGGTCAGTTCGAATAAGAACGGTAACCACCGTGACCCTTTGGCTCAATTTAAATAATAACCATGCCCAGCTGCTCTCTATGATGGCACAAAGAAAAGGTATAAATACTTTTGCCTTTGGACTGAACAGACATGATGATTGACATGTTAGACAATCAATAACCTGGATATGAAAAAATGAACATAACTGTATGTGGAGCTGTATTTTATTTTTTGAGTATGAACTTTGCTACTCTGAGAACATGACAATCCTGAAACACACAAACCCACACACTGCCTTGTCCCACAGTGACTTCACCCAGCACACACACACACACACACACACACAACACAACCCGACACACACACACACACACACACACACACACACACACACACACACTGGACTTTATTTCCAATCAATTTCTGCATTTTTCTTCAAGTGTTCTCCTCAGGTGAAAGGCTAAATTGGCTGATCGCTCCCATCAAGGATTTCTGCTAAGTACTGTACTCTGCTGAGAGGAGGAGGAGAGAGGGGGTGGACATGGTGGAAGACAACTTGTCTCTCTGCCTCTTGTCTCTCCCTGTCTTTTTCCCTTTCTTCATCACCTTTGCCACTACAAGCACATACACATACACACACAGCTCCTCCAGGAGGCAATCAAGCTCTTGTGGAAAGGTTGAAGTAGTTCATACAAACGCTGTGCTCTGAGTGGTTCCTTGAGTCATGAGGTCATGTCTTAGCCACCACTCTCCTGTCTCCCCTAATCATCCTCCATTACCCTATTTGTGTGCGCGTGTGTAAGTGTGTGCATTTATATGTGCGTTTTCTTTATGTGCTTGTGTGTTTTCTTGCAAATAAAATCTATACATGCATACTTTTTTGTTTTTGCGTATGCATGCAGATCTCCGTGAATAATGTGTGTTTGCATATGAATACTGCAGGTGCAAGTGTGTGTCTGTGTGTGTGTGTGTGTTAGAAGAGCATCCTCAGAAAACCGCCGGGGGCCACGGAGGTGACGGAGGAAATGAGGTGAGAGAGAGAGGGGGAGATTAAGGAGGTGACGGGTGAGATGGTTGATGGGAAGGAAGGAGCGGGGCGAGGAGAGGAGGGAGGGTGGGAGGAGACCAGGGGTGAGGAAGGGGCGTGAAGGAGGGATGGAGAGAGCGAGGAAGAGAGAGCTCTTGAGAGGAAGAGGGTAGTAATTACTTGAGTTCCTTCTCTGTCTGTCTCTTTGCACTTTAAATGAGTTTTATGAGTTTAGAATCTGTGAAATGTGTCGCAATGCACTGCTGAGGAAGAAAAACAATTACCCAGGTTTTTATATTGTTGTTTTAAGGATCTACTGTTTTTTATAAATGAATAAACCATCATCTTATTAATGATCAGATTTAACAATTAATGTAGACAAACTACCTCTCTTGCCAATAACTCTCCTTTTACCCTTGTGTGCTGTTGGGAGGCGTTTTGAGAGGCATTCTAGCCAGATATTGAAAAGCTGTAAATGCATCAATCGCTCTACATAATCTTTAAACCTCCCACCTGCAACTACATCAGGAAACAGTCCATAGGTAAAAGCCTCTAGAGGGTCTTTCCCATGTGATAATGGCTCCTATAGGGAAAGTGAAACTATAGTTAACCACTATATAATATACTTGTGTAAGAACTGGTGTGACAGAGAGCGTGTGAAGACAAAAAACTGGTCCAAATGTTAGTTTGCTTGCTAAATTGTTATTATTAAATTGCGAAGCTTAGAATTTATTCTTCTTTCTTCATTTTTTTTTTTTTTAATAGCAGTTACCAGCTTCAGTGTAAACCGAAGTAGCTTAAAAGGTCCAGTGTGTCATATATTGGGCTTTATACATAAAATTGATTGATTGAAAATTGATATATTGTAAGAATTGCATTATAATACTCATGACTTTGTTTTCATTAGTTTAAAATCACCTGAAACTAAGGACTGTTGTGCTTTCTTTACATTAAAATGAGCTGTGTATATCTCAGTGTTTTCCACAGAGATGGATTCTATGTGTGGCAGTAAGTGATTACAGTGGGAAGAGGTGGGGTGGAGTCTGTAAATGCAGCAGTAGGTTGTTTAGTTTAAATCGCGGGGTGGATAGTTGAGGAACAAACTCTTTAATTATCACATTCAAGACTTCCTTTCTATCACTTTGTGGTCGGATTGATTGGTGCTGACCTGATTAAACAGATGGATTAGAGGAGCAGCACTGGTAGGAGGCCCCAGGGTTAACCCAGAACACACTGGAGGGATTACATATCTCATCTGGCCTGGGAACGTCTTGGGGTCCCTCCGAAGGAGCTGGAAAGCGTTGCTGGGAAGAAGAACATCTGGGGTGCTTTGCTTGGCCTGCTGCCCCCACAATCGGCCCCAGATAAGCGGATGAAAATGGATGGATAGAGGAGCAGCTGCTGCAGAGGTGAGTGAACTTTCTGCTGCTGTCGGGTAAGACCCATTGCTGGACTGCTGTGTGCGCAGTTTCCATGGGAATGCAGCTAGTTTCATCTGAAGTAGGTTTGAAAAATGATTGACACTGCAACTGTATGAATTAATGAAGATTAAGTTTCACTTTCACCGTGCTTGGCACTCTGCTGCTCTGTCGGTGCCCAGAGGTTTCTGTGCCACGAGAGGGAGAGAAAGAGCTCCAAAACTAGAAAATCTCTATGTGGCAGCAGATCCTAATACTGAGGCAGTGCACCAGATATAAATAAATGGGTGGAAAACCCTTGGTGCTTCTCAAAGTCAAGGATGCCTACTTGGTAGGACGGATCTTTCCAAGAAGTGTTGTTCAGAGGCAAGGCAAGACTCCCTATTAGCATTTGGTGAACACACACTGGAACAGACTGGCAAGTGCCCGGGTGCACGTCACTGACAGGGCCGGCCTCAAATTCGGGCATATCGTGCGCAAAGAATTGTGGGTACTGCATGTTGACTGATAATATACACATGCATCCTTGAAAATTCTCTGACGGAAGGACTCAGTAGAATTTGAAGGATCCTTGACACTGGAACAGTCTTTCAGCAGGTTTGATGAGGTAGCCTCCTTGAAATTCAGCCATTTAAGGATCCTTTTTGGCTTTGAGAAGCATCTCCAATGTCCGCTTTCACAGAGTCTGCAATGTTGTTCTACAGTAGCCCAAAATAGACAAACCAAACACCAGCTCTAAATAGGACCATTCATGTTTTTGTGTCCTACACGCTTGGCGCATGGGAGAAGTTTCAGTTATTTGGAGTATGCAACCTCATTGCCAGATGCAACTAAATCCTACACATGATAACTTTAAATCTGAATTTACAACAAGTTCTCCAACTAATATGACCACATACGTTGTTTGTTCCCACTCTTTAATACAATCCACAGGAGCATTTTCTAAATTAACACCCCAACTAATTATGTTAAGTTTAAGAAAATAATCATGGTTGGGTTTTTTGACCCAGCCAACCACCCAACTTCCTCCTTTGCTCTTGTCATAACTATTATGGCCACTAGAGGTCACCAGTTAAACTAAATGTAACATTAAATGTAAACATTGGTCATAATAAGCTGCTTGTACAAATGATCTGTGGTATTGTTTTTGGGGGGAGGACAGTCTGGAATTTTAAACATACTTGAAATGAAAAGTGCATAATAAGTTTTTAGGAAATTATTCCTGTTGTATAAAGGACAAAAAAAGTTTGATGCTTTGGGAACTGTATGAATAAAACAACAACACAAGTCATTTATTGCAGTGTTCTTCTGGTATGATCAGTACATGTACAGAAAATGTACAGTCTTTTTGCTAATAAGGTAATCTTTAAGGGCTTTTTTGTTTTGTTTTTGGCTTTAGATCATTGTAGACAGTATATTTGGCTTTTAGACTATTCATCAGAAAAAAAAACAATTAAGGAACCTTGGGCTTTGGGCATTTTTCCTGTTGTTTGACAATTCACAGACATAACTTACTGTATATAATAATCAAAAAATAATCAACAAATGAATTAATCAGTGGCAACAGCCAACTTTTTCCACTACTTTTCAGTAATTAGTTGTCAAACAGTGTCTGTCTAACAAACTTGGGACCAAAAATCAAATCATAAAGCCATTCAAGGCTGCGGCTGACAGCAATGATGTATGTGCTAACCTATGGCCATGCCCTTGTCAAAACACTACCACTGTACCAGCTGATGGATAGAAGGATGGAGACAAAAGAAAGGATGGGTGGATGGAGAGGAGGAGAGGAAAGGGTGATGGATGGAGGTGGTGTTGAAAGAGTGAGATGGAGTAATTGATGGAAAGGGACAGAGATCAGAAGGAGCCAGCAGGTGTTGGGCAACGACAATGCCAAGATACTGTGTGTGTGTGCGCTTTGGTACGTGGCTTTCATTGAAAGCACAGATACACTTGTTCCCTGAAGGTGCAACTGATATTTGTGTTTTGTGATGTGTGTGAAAGAGAGAGCTCTGTGTATGTTTGGGTGTGTGGTAAAGGGTCAAGAAGGTGTTGAAAGTGCCTCCTCTTTTTTCAGATGATAAATCACTCTGTGAATCACAGCAGGAGGAACTAAAACCTGTCTCATCTGTCTCTTTTCCCTCCATCCTCTCTGTCTTTCTCTCGCTGTTCCTCTTTCTCCTTTACGCTGCAGGATCCTGTTCTTTGACAAAGGGCTAAAAAATGAAGTCAAGAGGTGGCAAAGCTTCCAACTGGAGGAGCATCTTTCACGGAGGCAGGGGAGGACGACTTGTCCAGATTTTCTGTCTCATGAGATTCTCTTCTTCCAATGTTTACACAAACCAGTACACAACACCTGAACTAAAAAGACCCTAGCATACAAAGTATATAGGCATTATTATTTCTTATAATGTATTTTAGCTTTAATATATTTAGTATTCCTTTCTTTATTTTGCCACCTGCATTGGAATTAAATGTACGTTGGATGTCATGTTTGTTGTTATATGTTTTAATCCTAATATGATTGCCCGCAAAATTTTCACTGAGTTCTTTAAGATTTGTACCTGTTTATTTATTCTAACTGTTTTTGCATTGCATTTAACTGAATGCTGTGGTCACTCATTTGTAGTGTGTGACTGTTTAGTTTTATTGTTATAGAGATGTTTATGCCGCCCTCCTGGCCAGATTTTTAACCTGGTTAAATAAAGGATATAATACAAAGCCTCACTAATGTGTACTATATTCTTCATGTGAAATAATGTGAAATTTTGACATGGTGACATTTGCTAATTAGCACTAAACACAAAGTAGAGCTGAGCCTGATGGGAACGTCATTGGTTTTGCAGGTATTTAGTCATTGGACACACAAGATGTGCTACATGGAAAGCTGTGGGATTGCCAAACTTACTTCAAATATTAAAGGTATGCTAAGCATGAAATGTTGTAAAACAATAGTGAAAGCAAAAGTGAAAGTCAACCACATGTTCACTCTCATTTTGGAACAAGCTTTGTTGCTTGGCATTTTGCCTCACTATATTCAGCCTGGCTGGGTAGTGTCCCTGGCATTGCTGACACCCTGTAGCAACACACCGGGCTTTCAACCGACTCCTTGTAAACCTATCTCTGTCATTAAAGACGGTCAGAGCAACAGTCCAACAAGCATGTGTCCCTTGTGAAACTAAAAGTCAACGTTGAGATATTTTATCACGAGTTGAGTTGTTATTGGTGCTTTGATGTAATTTTAAAAAGTTTAAAATTAATTCTTGAATCATTTGTTGTTTTGTTGTCAATTGGTATTTGATATTAGTAAATAAAAACAATCATGTATGTTGTGATAAGAGTGATAACACACCATTCAGAGGCTAGTGTGCGCAGATATAAATACAGGTGTGCCTTGAGATTTTCACTTGGCCTTTGGTGTGCCTTTGCCCTAACCAAGTAGTTTTTCTCTGGCTAAACCTAACTGCCTTCTTAGTCTCGTGAGTCCACTCCCCCACCTTTTCTCCATTAAGACCTTATTTCTGTCTTGACTAAATTAGCGGACCGTTACACTGACCATAAGACAAACATGCCTAGAGCCAACCATGTAGCCACTCCAAGAATAAATGTTCAAAGATACTGAGTTTACAATGACAGAAAAAAGAAACAATACAATCAACTAATAAACTAATCCAGCACTACAGTAAATAGTGTTTATGTTCCCAACACAGCTGGTTTAGTCAAACTTCTTGAGGCAAGTGTGCTTATCCCCACTTCATTTTTCCATCAGGCCTCTATGGCATCTCCCTGGTGACCATCTCCAAACAATCATCCAGCCTGAGCATCTCCAAGACGCATACTACATCCTGAGAGCTCTCACTCCTTCCTGTCTTTCTCCTTCTCTCTCTAGCTTCCTCTCTCTTTCCTCACACATGTTATTTTATCCTTCTTCCTGTTCTTTTTCCTCCTGCGGGTTCATCCTCTTCACAAACTCTCTCTTTCTCAGTCTGTTGGTCATTGTCACATCCTCAGTGGTCTCCCAAGAGTATTTAATTTCAGCATGTGTGCTTGTGTTTGCTCTGCAGGGACATTCTTTGCAGCGTCAAGAGTGTCACCTTTTAAGAAGAACAGCAATCAAACAATGTTTCTCTCTTCTTCCACCCTCATCCCTCTCTCTTCTCGTCTTTCCAGAGGATTAACCCATTTATTTGTTCTTCTCGTCCTCTGGGACGCGTGCTTGTTCCCTTGTCTTTTATCCTCGCTTTCATGTCCTTCCTTTCTCCTGTCTTAGCAGCTGTTGTGGGTCATTTTTTCAAACCACTGTTAGCATTGCAAAGTTATCAGTTCTTTTAGTGTTTACAGCAGAGTGTTTGTGAAAGGGAACATGGTTTACATGGCATGCATGACACCAAACATGTTGCAGTTTTGAATGCATCAAAACAAAGGACCAAGGCAGCTTTTTTCATGGTGTTATGAGCTACAGAGCAAAATACAAAAGAGGAATTTTGCGGGGCTCAACACTAACTTTTAAAAGTGGCTACAGGGCATCAGCTTTTGGTTGCCAAAACTGACAACATGGTTGCCATTTTGGTCACCTTATATATGTTTCATCTGACACTTCACATGTGTTGTGCATGCTTTGCAGTATAATTTTCTGTCCAGCTCAAAGGTGCCCGGAACCCTCGCCTCAAAAGACCTCATAAAGTTCAGTTTTTTTGTTTTGTTTTCTAGGTTCATTTTGTTCTTTGTCATTTGAATCAATTTGCACATTCGTTTGCAATGCTAACCAGTTGATTGAACTTTTACCGCACAGTCGAACTACTTAATTTGCTTCACTATTGTCTCTAAAACAGATGACTGCACACACACACAAGAAGACATGTTCTGACTCTGACTGCAAACAATTTTTAAAGCAAGAGTGGGTAAGATTTAGGGAGATTTAGTGGTGTCCAGTGGTGAGGACAGACTGCAATCATCTGAAACTTCTCCCTACTAAAATTCCTTCAATGTTTACTGTTCAGAAGGTTTTTGCTAGGCGCTGAATTATCAGCAGAGGTCTCTTCCTCTCCAAAATAAACAGACCTGGTAATTAAAACACAGAATAAAGCATTTAAACATTACAAATTAGTGTTTCTTTTATGCTGTTTGTCATAGACTGCCAATATGTGCTCACCTTTTTTTCTGTGATAACTGAATGTGTGCTCATCTTGTTTCTGATCCAGATGTTCACAAGGGTTTTTACAGGGAGTCTTCCTCTCAAAACAAAACCATGACAATGCAAATGTCCCTATCTAGAGCCAGTGTTTGGTTTGTCCATTCAGGGCTACTGTAGAAACATGGCGGTGCAACATGGTGATCTCTGTAGACGAGGACCTGCTCCCTATGTAGATATAAATGGCTCATTCTAAGGCCGAAAAACGACTCTTAATTTCAGGTGATTATACACTAAAGAAAACATACTAACATACTAATTATATCACCCTTAAATCCTACACACTGGACCTTTAATCATCACCAATACGACAAATAAAAATTTTAAAAAAATATTTTGGGCTGCATGTTTTGCTGCTTGCTGTCCCAATTTCTATATGTTAAAAAGCAGTTCCATTGATTTCAGCCAAAGGCCAAGAACTGGTTGCCAATTTCTCAAAATGGTTGCCAATGAAAACCTGGCAACTGTTATTGTCTAGCCCTTTAATGTAAAGTGCAATATAGCACTATTATGTTGGCATGGGACTTTAAGTTTTGATGGTTTTAATTTGCTGCCTGCACTGGAATTTATATTGGATGTATTATGTTTTTCACTTTTGTCTTTATATATGCTTTAATTTTAATATAAAAAACTCTGTATGAAGGTTTTAGCCTCATTAAATTATACAATGATTTCAATGTGAAATTGATTCAAGCAACTTAATAAAACATGTTTTATTGCTGACAGACTATATTAAAGTCTGTGTTGGTCTACAAGGAGTTATTATTGTTATTTTAAAGTGAAAAAAAAACAAAAAAAACAACAGAAAGTAGGGAAGAGGGAAATGTCCGAGTGAAAAAGCAAATGAACAGGATCTCCAGTCCCCTTTGGATCATTACTGACTGCCCTTTAAAGAATACCATTTCCAGGACTTTCCATCTAATCATGTAAAAACAATAAGAAAGGAAACTCTCCTCCTTTTCTATTCGACTTTCCAAGTAACTTGGAAGGTATTATTCCCCTGATCTCCCATTCCCGCCGAGAATCACATTGTTCCAGCAAGTATAAATAGAAATCAAGAAAAAGTAAGTTGGAGACACAAACTTTTTTTTTTTCCTTTAAAGCGAATCCACTTTTTAAAACCATCTTCGTCCGTGGAGTCCAAAATGATAAGCCGGGGAATAAACTTCCACTAATGCTCTTCCATGTTTTCCTTCAAACGGGCCTTCAGTCGCAGTAAAAAGGACTGCTGTCTTGGCTGCCATTATGCCGTATAGACTGACAGTATGGCACTAGAAAGAGATGTGTCAGAAACCATATGCTCGCTTGAACACAATGCCTGTCGCGTAGCCGCGCCTATCCTCAAGACAACACAGGCAGACACACACACACACACACACACACACACACACACACAAACTCAGGTGAAGGTATGAACGCACATACATTCTCAGCACATAAAAAAAACACATAAAACTAAATGCATATATTTCCCTCGTAGAGGATAGAAATGTGCTCCTCCAGTCAGGAGTGTGTCATTTTTTCTTCTTCTACTACATTTTCTGGCTCGCCCGCCCTTCTTTCTTTCCTTTTCTTTTGCTCACTTGCCTGATTGTCTCCCTCTCTCTTCTGTCTGTGCCATGCAGTGAAAACAGGACGCATGTGATAGACCAGGAGGCTCCTCACTGTCCCTGGGCACCACGAGTATGTGTGTGTGTGTGTGTGTGTGTGTGTGTGTGTTCACTTGTGTGCATAAATGTGTTCCTCTTTACACATGTGTGTGTACGTGTCAGCAAGATAGATGGACACAGCTGTCAGCTTAACAGTTCCTGTAGCCTCTCCGCTGACCTTGCGTTAACCTGGAAGTATTTCTCAACACCACGGCTTAAGTCTTCCTGTTTGGAGCCGCTCCAGAGCTAAGCAGCTTGCCTGTCTCACACACACACACACATACACACACGTAGATGCAAACAAATTCAAGGATGTATCTGCTCTTGTCTGCAGACCCTCAGAGAGACAGAAAAAGGAAAACATGTCAAGCACTATCAGACATGCACACACTTTTCTGTCCTCAGTATTCATCACGACCCAATCTAACCTTATCTCTCTGTGTGACCGCCTGACCCTGCGTTAAACCAAAAAAACCTCCTTAACTCTATATCCTATAGATGCAAGACATCGCTCACATACATTTACACACAAATGAAATTCATGAAATGACATCTTTTCAGCTTGAGTGGCTGTCATTCCACGTTTTCAGCATCGTCATAAAACCCTCTCTTCCTTCTCTCCTGCGAGCAAATGAATAAAAGAGCCACGATAAATGAATAACTAGTCATATGAATAAAAACAAAAGGTGACGTGACCAATATGAATGGCCCTCCGGATACTCTGCTGCGTGTGTGTTTTGTCTGCTCAAGTGTGTCTCTGCGCGCTTATGTGAGTGGGCTTTATACGTCTCCGTGTGAATGTGTGTGCAAGTGTGTGTCCAGGGGCAGGGTTGGAGCGCGGAGCTCCACTCGAGAGGCCTTGTTGGGCGTCGAGGCCCGGGGCTCGCCTGAAGGCACAGCCCGTCTGGAGGAGCCCTTGGCTGGGCAGCAGCTGAATAAAAGATGGGAGAGAAGTGTCAGTCTGGAAGGCCAGGAGCACTGGGAGGCCCCGCGCCTCAACGCTGAAGACAAACAGATGCTAGCTGAGACAGAAAAGAAAGGAAGAAAAGAAAAATGACAGAAAGAAAGAAAAAGAAATTCTATTCGTCGCCTAACTTCCCTTTGAAAATGGGCTGTGGCATTCACTGAGCGTGAAAAACAACAAGACCTTACTGAGCTTCTGTTGTAAAGTCACATTCATTTGATTCAAATCTCCATTTTTCAGTGGCAGTGGGCTGGAAGTCCCAAGGTCACAATGGAAGACAGCTCCTAACGTGGTTGGGAATGACCAAGCTAAGATGCTGTGGGATTCCAGATCTAGACTGACAAACTGGTGACGACTAAGCAACCAGACATCGTGCTAATTGACAATCATCAGAAAAAGGCAGTGCTGATAGGTGTAGCAATCCTGAACAACAGCAACATCTGGAAGAAGACATGAGAAGCTCTACTAATTTCAAGGACTGAAGGAGGAGCTAGAAAAGATGTGGGGAGTAAAGGCAACAGTGGTGCCAGTGGTTATAAGAGCACTCAGGGCTGTGACCCCCACACTGGGAGAGTGGCTCCAGCAGATACCAGGAACGACATCTGAGGTCTCTGTCCAGAAGAGTGCAGTCCTAGGAACAGCTAAGATACTGCCCAGAACCCTCAAACTCCCAGGCCTTTGGTGACATTTTTGACTAAAACTGATCATTTCTATTGGGTGAAAAAAGTCATATCAATCATCCAAAAGTAATCGACTAGTGGACCATTCTTTGGGATTGGTCAGGATTTTGGTTTATTGGTGATTTTTCACAATAGAAAGTGCTGCTATACTTCGCTACAGTCGCAACTGTGATGATGGTGCACAGATGCTGAAATATGGAAAACCTGGAAACACAGACCAGTCAGAGCAGACTGGGCTGTTTTTGTTTTTTTTTTGAGAGGGGGGGCTTAAAGAAACTGACACTAAAATGGAGTATGGATATAGGTGTTTCAGCACAGATAGTATGAGGAAAACTTTTTGAACACTGAAGCATGTAAACATGTAATACTAGAAACCCAAAATACAAGTATAAAGCTGAAGGTGAGCATTAAGTGAGTGTAAAGATGAAAACAACAAGCAGCATACTTTCTGAAAACGGTTTCTTAAGAACATCCGGCTTTATAATTAAGCTGTTTATTAGCTTTTCATGTCTAATGTAGGTAGTGTATGTCATCCTTGAACATTTCATTCATCTATACATCTCAAGCTTTTCATGTTGCCTCCAGAGTTACAGCAATATTACCACATTATAAATTCCTCTGGGCAGCGCCAACTACAAGTGAAATGTGTTATTTTCTCAAGAGGATATTTTGAGTTTAAATGTAACCTGTCTTCTGTAAATGCTACCTGTAATATTTCAACCAATTGCCAGATTATATGAATTCCTAGCCTTTGTCAACATCAGTTGCAGTTTCCTTATACTTTACTGTATGGAGATTGAACAGCAAGGAGCTGACTAGTTGACATAGTTGAGTTTCAAGACGTCACCAGTACACAACTCAGACAAAATGTTTGAATTCTGGGGCATTGTTCGCTTAACAAAAATCAGTAGAGAGTCACCACAGTACAGTATCCACTTTAAATCCCTACTTTTCTCTGTACAGTGTAACCTCCTCTCACACTCTCTGTGCTGTAAAACACATCCATGTGAGTCGTAAGTGTGTGCTAATGAGTTGAGTGTGTGGGCAGGGATAAGTACTGCATGTGTGTGTTTGTGTATGTGTGTGTGCACAAGTGTTTTGCATTTGAATGGAATCTGAAGAGCCCCAATGTGTTTCACTAGTACTCTGCACAAACATAGCTAGTGTTTCATAGACACCTCTCACACCTCCTCAAGTGTACCGGTGTGTGTGTGTGCAGGCGTACACATGTGTGTTCAGACACATTATCAGTGATTGCAAATAACAAGGGTGTGGGTTGTTTTCTGGGAGAACAATGCTAACGCAAATCATCCTTTGTTGTGTAACACAGCCTTGGAGGATTTGTTACACAACAGAAGAAATCTTGTTTAAATGGTCAAAATAAATGACCCAAAGTTATAAACTGGATCTATTAGATAATTTTATGAAAGTTTACCCCATTTCAGATAATAAAACATTATTTAGATTTATGTAAAAAAATTGAAATGAAAAAGAAAGCCCGGAAAAAATGTGTTTTCTTTTTCTTTTCTTTATTAAATGAAAGGTTGCGGCTGACATTCTTATTAGGCCCGTTTCCACCGCAGGAACTTCGGGGTAATTTTATGGGGCCGGGGCCGTTGGTGCGTGTCTCCACCGCAGGAACCACCCCCGAAGGACAGAGTTCCGGAACTTTTACGGGGGCTAAACAAGTCCCTGCCTCGGGGTAGGTACTCAGAACGGCCCTGAAAGACTCCCGGCTGGGGCTTGGGGATTACTTGGTGCTGATTGGATATACTCAAGGAGGGATGTGATGTCAACAGAAAGCAACAAAATAGCTGGCATTTTTAAAACTCAGCAGACGAGGATTAGCTCGTTCATATAGCTTCCTCCACCATGTAAAAAAAACTCACTAAATGGCCCGTGAAAAAAATATTCTTTCCAGCGGATATCTTAGTTACAACATGATTAAGCTAGCAAAGCAGTTTTGTGTTGCTATGTGTGGTATTTATTCAGTTTTGGGAAATCACGATGTCTAGAAAGCATCAGTGGCTGCAGCTGACAGGGACAGCTAACAGCAGGCTAATATCAGGACGTCATCTGTTAAAAGCCTCCCGTTGTCGGATACGACATGAAACTACTCCAGTTAGCTCAATCATGTTGTAACTAAGACATTCGCTGGAAAAAATATTTTTTTTCACGGGCCATTTAGAGAGTTATTACAGACACCGCTAAGGGCTATCAGCTAACGGCGTCCCTACGTCGCCCCGGTAAATGGTCGTGCAACGATTACGTCACATCCAGAGCCCGTAACTTTACAGGAACCCTCCTCGTACTCTGCCCTCTCAGTGGAGACACAGCGGTTGAGAGGGCCAAACGAGAGGACGTTCCTGTAGTAGTTCCTGCCCCCCAAATATGTACCAGGAACTTCTTCAGTGGAAATGGGCCTATTGTCAACAAATGCCATGAAAACACTGAAATAAACAATATGCTACTCTGCCTCCCATTGCTTTCTGACTTCCGTAACTGTGTCTGTGGCATTGAGCCCAAAGACTGAAGAAAAACACAAACTTTTATTTATAACAAAAAAAAAAAAAAAAAAATCTCACTAGTTTTCTTAAACAGTTGGGCATTTTAGCAAACATTACTTATATAGCAGTGGGTACTGCATAGTTGGGGGACTATTTTCAGCTGCGGATGAATACATATTTGGTGCAACAATCAGTATTTACAGCAGCAAGATGTGTATGTGGAGGTGATGCAAAACAAGCTACAGTGGCCACATTCAGGATAATAAAAGGAACATGTCCCCCAGCACAGCATTTTGCATTATAGCCACGTCATTAAGGTAATTGGCAGGGCTGTAGTTAAGACCCACTTAATCAAGTCCAAGTCAAGTCCAAGACCAGGTCCATTCAAATCTGAGTCAAGAACAAGTCCAAATGCAGTCGAGACCAATCCAACACGCAAATTGATGACAATAGTGTCTTTACAGTGCTAAAGTGGTGATTAAGGAGATAGGATAGACAGAAATAATCAATCTGCTCGCATATTTTTTATGCTCGGTGAAACCAAATTTAATTACGGTGGAATTCACGGACATTTAACGTTATCAGAGGTAGCTGTAAGTGATGTCCCTGTTCGCAGACCATGGCAGCAAGTGCTGAGCTCAGAGTCAGTGTTTTTTGCAAAATGGTGCAATGTCAGAGAGGAAGAGGCAGAGGGATTTTTTTTCCCCACTTATCATGCAAGCAGAATTTGGCAACATTCTGTATAACTGATCCCAAATCAGCAGCCAGGAACAACTTGATTAGTTCTCAATAGCCAAGACCAAGACAACTCCGTGTCCACTAAGGCAGGAGACCATGACAAAATCTTCAAAAAAGTGGTCTCAAGACCAAGACCGGATGAGAGCACTGCAGCCCTGATATTTAGCAATGTCAGACATTTCAAGTGACTTGACCAAATAAATAAATAAAATAGATAAATAAAAAATATGAATATAAATTAAAAAAAAAATAAATAAAAAAAAAAAAATATATATATATATATATATATATATATATATATTAAAAAAAAGAAAGAAAGAAAAATATTTTCAAAAAATCTTTCAAAATTTCTTGAAATTAAAAAATTGAAGAACAATAAGATAAATTGGTAACAACTGGTAGCAAATAAATGTGTGAGTGTGGCCACTTCCTGTGTCTGTCCTTTAAAATTAAATTCCCACATGGTCCAGTCATACAGGTATTGATTTACTTTGCCTAGGCATATCTCCTAATAGAGTTTCACTTTTTTATTTTTTTCTGCGACTAAGCGACCAATGAAGTATTGTCAACTAATGGCCTTTCTGGTCGACTAACATTTGGTCGACTAAGTGCAGCCCTAGTTTCATCATATCTTTTTAATGAGGGATGCTGTTGTCAGTCTATTGGTATATTTAGCTTTTCTTTGTGGTAACTGTTTGGAGAAAGTGTGAAAGAAAAGGAGAGCTGCAAGAGGAAGACAGAAAGAGTGAACAAAAGTAAAGAAGATGAACATAAAATGAGGATTTCTGAGGAGAAAACAAGCAGGAAAAACAGACCACAAAAAGCTCCTGACAAATGGGACATAAAAGCTTTATTAAGAATAAATGGAGAAAAGTACGGGGGGGGGGGGGATGAAAATAATAACACGAAGGGCAAATGACAGG
This sequence comes from Epinephelus lanceolatus, assembly GCF_041903045.1. Classification (NCBI taxonomy): domain Eukaryota; kingdom Metazoa; phylum Chordata; class Actinopteri; order Perciformes; family Serranidae; genus Epinephelus; species Epinephelus lanceolatus. The sequence goes on along the minus strand of NC_135757.1, from coordinate 18,948,465 downwards.
AGACAGAAGACAGAAAGTGATAGAGACGGAGGTGGAGGGAGGAGCACGTACTGTGTTAGTTATCTCGGCCTCTCAGTGTTAGCTGATAGAATTGAAGTGTTTAGCATATATGCTAATCATTCACACAGGCACCGGATTATCACTGCGCTCTGCCAAGAGTCCTCTCCCTCCGCCCAATCCCTCCATCCACTCCTCTGGCGATACCTTGCTCTTTACCTTTTCACTCATCACCCAGAAATCCCTCTCTTTACTTCTTCTCTTTTGTCCTCTTTTCCCTTTATGCCCTTCATTCTCTCTATTTTTTCTTTCCTTCTTTCTCTCCCTGTCTTTCTATCTCCCTCTGTTTTATCGATGAGCGCTCTGGAAGACACGCTGTTCTGCAAGTCGAACAAGACAGCAAGACTTTTACATCTGATGGACGCTCACACACACTTGCACACACACAGTGATCGGCTCAATGCGGGCTAATAATAGATGATTGGTCATCATGGGTGGTGAGCTGAGAAAAGCACACAGTAGGAGTTTATAAACATGAATATATTAGAGAGTGGAAGAGGAATAGGTTCAGAGGTGGAGACAGAATGAAAAAGAGAGAGCCCGGCCGTTGTTTTCAGCGCGGGGGGGATCAAATTCAAGCTCCGAGGTTATCTCACTCATCCACAGTGGCCGCTGTGCAAATATTTTACTAAAGATTTCATGGCAACACACACGCAGACGGCATTCATGCTTGAGCTTTTCTCTCTCTGTGGCCCTGACAACCCACCACCACCACCTTGCACACACATCCAGGCCAAAGTCCTTTAAAAGCCACGGGATATTTCATGCTCTGTATCTGTCTACCCAGTTGATGTCATGGCTCCCATTTGTGGAAGCCATTTCAGGTCCTTAGCCAGATCAGTGGCCCAGGGGTTGGGTGGGTGAAGTGTGTAGGGGTATTAATGGTTATAGAGACTGCCCTTCAACACAGTGGTGGGGGGTTAAATGTTCCAAGAGGGCAGTGCTGGACAAGCCCACCTCTGACTCTGTCCAGGGATTGTGGGTATTTTTTGGGTCACAGCTGTGGTGTAGGGGCCTACAATTTTCTAGGGTTACAGCTGCTTTAAAGGACAACTTCGGTATTTTTCAACCTGGGCTCTATTTCCCCATGTGTATGTGTGCGTATGATTCATTGGTACAACTCATTCTAAATTGGTTCAGTATTGAGGGAGCCGGCAGCCGCGAGGTAGATATGGGGGCAAATGCGTCCCGTATAAGTTTGCGCATTAAAAGTGTTTTTTTTTTGCCACTGACCAGTTCAGATCGCCAGTGCTATCTCTGTAAATAGCATACTAGCGTTTCCCTGACCCTTCACCTCTTCCCGGCCGTGACGTCATCTCGCGAGAGCTTTGCTTGTTGATGGATGTTGACGATACATACGAGGGCAAAGTATGCAACAGTAAATGTGCGTCTCGGAGACAATTCTAGATATCAGTATTACATGCATAAAGACATATTAGTCATACTTACTCGATGGATAGTTGACCATTTGGTCCCTTTGGTTTTGGCCTCCTCCAATTTATTTTGGGCACATGAAAAATGGGATCCAGCACTGCCCTGTTGATCAGAGGGGGGAAATCCTCTAACGTAGTTACACAGCGTTTGGTAGTTTCTGTATCATCCCAGGACACATCGAGACCATGAATATTGGGCAACAGGTCCCACTCGTTACAACACAGACATTCTTCTTCTGTGGGCATGGAGTCACAGCAAGGAGCACCACCAGGCCTCAGAGATTCGCGTTCGTGTAGCCGCTGTTTCACCCTTGTCTGCTCATTGGCCCTCTCTCTCTATCCTCGTCTGCTCTTCAGTTTGTAGGAGCTCCTCGTCCGTATACTGCGGCTCAAATAAGTACGGGCAGCCATCGTAATAAAAGGGCTCATCCTCATTCTCGAAATCGGGTAAATATGCAGCCATGATACCGACGCAGTAAAACTCTCAACTGTACTCCAGGACAACCAGCGCCACTCTGAGCGGCGCTCAGCATGGCTTCTCTGTTTTCTTCCAGCAACAAGCAAAGCTCTCGCGAGATGACGTCACAGCCGGGAGGAGGTGAAGGGTCAGGGAAATGCTTAGTATGCTATTTACAGAGATAACACTGGCAATTTGAACCAGTCAGTGGCGAAAAAAAGCACTTTTAATGCGCAAACTTATACGGGACGCATTTGCCCCCATATCTACCTCGTGGCTGCCGGCTCCCTCAATACTGAACCAATTTTAGAACGAGTTGTACCTATGAATCATACGCACACATACACATGGGGAAATAGAGCCCAGGTTGAAAAATACCGAAGTTATCCTTTAATAGCAGGAGGTGGGTTGTCTATGCTGTGTTGTTATCATTATATATCAAAAAGTTGTGTTTAAGAGAAGCCAGGTGATTGCTCTCCATTCAAGCAACAGTTACATTAAAGGCGTACAATGTGGGATTGCCTTAAAAAGCAATTTATAGACTCATACAAATGTTCACCTTTTATGACCCACCAGAAGTGTGTGGCGTTATATTCATCTGAAGAGACTCTTCCCTTCGCCTGTATTTTCTTATTTTCTGTGTTTTTGGGTGTGTCGCTTGCAAATAATAGCGCACAGGTAAGGTTAAAACGTAGACTGATGGGTTTGGTGATCACTGGTGGAGAGGATGGGGATGAAGAGCAATGGCCTGTTTTCTGTTGGACAGGTAACATTAGGTGCTGGTGGTTAGATTAGGTAGCTTGCTAAGGTCTTGGCTTTTCCATTACAACAAATGTAACTGTCCTACAATAGTACAGAGGCTTGCTGTGTATGTAAGCAGTGTAGGGAGGAGGAGCCAAGTTTGAATGTTGTGTTTACAAGCAGCAGTCTTGCCCCTTATAATTTTTTGATAGGGGTGGTTGGATGGGGCCTCTGAAAATCTTGGGGTGGCACACCAAAACCAAAAGCCATAACTGATGATTTAGAGACTCAGTAATTATATATACTAATTCAAAAACAGAATTCCAAAATATATTTTTCACTCAACTTTACTTTCACTGTTTTTCAGCAACTTAACACCTTCTTGGAGCAAAACAATATCTTTGATGCCTTTCAGTCTGGATTTCGAGCACATCACAGCACTGAGACTACACTTGTAAAAGTTTTAAATGACATTCATCTGAGCAGTGATGCATCAAAGATTTCGGTTCTGGTATTACTGGACCTCAGTGCTGCATTCGACACAGTTAACCATAAGATACTGCTCAACAGACTAGAAAAGTTTGTGGGACTTTCTGGCACTGTGCTAAATTGGTTTAAATCTTATTTACAAGACAGGGATTTCTTTGTGTCACTTGGCAATTATGAATCTGTGCGAACAAAGATTACATGTGGAGTTCCTCAAGGGTCCATTCTTGGGCCTCTTTTGTTCAACATCTATATGCTCCCTCTTGTTCAGATTATGGAATATCATAACATCGCCTACCATACTTATGCAGATGACACACAACTTTACATAACAGTGTCACCAGATGACTACAGTCCCCTACATCTGCTAAATAAGTGCATTGACGAACTCAATACATGGATGTGCCAGAATTTTCTACAACTAAACACAGAAAAAACTGAGACAGTTGTTTTTGGCCCCAAAGAACAAAGATCAATAGTCAGTGCTCACCTTGACGCCATGACACTAAAACCTACAAATCAAGCCAGAAATCTTGGTGTAGTTCTGGACTCAGACCTAAATGTCAATAGTCACATTAAGACAATTACTAAATCAGCCTACTACCACCTTAAAACATAGCAAGAATAAAAGAATTTCTGTCTAAACCAGATACAGAAAAACTTGTTCATGCTTTCATTTTCAGCAGGCTGGACTATTGTAACGGTGTCTTCACAGGCCTGAGTAAAAAATCAATCAGACAACTGCAGCTCGTCCAGAACGCTGCTGCCAGAGTCCTCACCAACACCAAGAGAGTGGAGCACATTACACCAGTGCTTAAATCACTGCACTGGCTTCCTGTGTGTCAAAGGATAGACTTTAAAATCTTGTTACTTGTCTATAAAGCACTAAATGGTCTCTAAATAAAAAAAAAAAAAGGGCCTAAATACATCTCTGATATACTTGTACGTTATGAAGCATCCAGACCCCTCAGATCATCTGGAACAGGTTTACTCAGTGTTCCCAGGATCAAAACCAAACAAGGTGAAGCAGCCTTTAGTTTCTATGCTCCCCGCCTGTGGAACAAACTTCCAGAATATCTGAGGTCGGCTGAAACTGTCAGCTCATTTAAATCAGGGCTTAAAACACTACTATTTACTGCAGCTTACCAGTGAACTAGATATGTAACTTATTGTTAGGATAATCTGTAGCTATTGTTTTTATATTTGTCTGCTGTTGCTTTTGCTTTATGTTTGCTTTTTAAATGCATTTTCTGCACTGTTTTTCTTGCTTTTAGCTTTTGTTTTTAATGATCTATTGTTCCTTTAATGTTTTATCTTAACGTATTTCCCTTGTAAAGCACAATGAATTGCCTTGTGTATGAATGGTGCTATATAAATAAAATTGCCTTGCCTTGCCTCAATAAAACCATAATGAATAAAAGACAGTAATACGAACATTAAAAATAAAAGACCATAATGAATCCATTTTTTTGGGAGACATTAGAACATGAACATGTCCTGCAAATAACACGTGGCATCAGTATGTCACTCTCTTTCTCCTCTCTTCCTTCTTAACAATGTCCTCTGTCTCTCTGCTCTTTTCTCGGCCCTTGTTGTGTTAACTTCTCTGGTGTCCACTGCAAATCCACTAAATATATACAGTCTATGGACAAGACACATGAGAGATGTGTCAAGAAGTGCAATGTAGCCAATCAGAGGGAGAGTAGGGCAGGTCGTGGCAAGAAAAGCCAATAGCAAAAGCAGCAAGCAGAATAAACTGAAGGATTAGTGTGTGATATCATGCAGAAGTGCTTCCCTCATCTACATGCCTCGGTGTGGCACTGGCATCAGTCACATTACTTATCCTCAGTTTTATTATCCTTACTTTTATCCAGACCTCCACAGCACCACTGTGCTACTCGGCCAATTAATTAACTTTGTTACTGAAAAGCTATTTGACTCAGAAAGTAGTGACGGTACCACAACGCTGCTGAGAAATGCCGTTAAATTCATAACATCACAACTTGTAGTAATGCTACTGCCCAACACTGGGGGTAAGACATTGTATACTGACATACTTTGGTTTCTTATTTTGGTTTTCACCAGTGAATTAATCTTACTATCCATTCCCTGTTGAGGAATGACCAAAATCAACTGAAAAAATGTCTTAGTGGTAGCTGTAGGATTCATCTAATTTTACTACCAGAGTCTACTTGGTTTTGTCATCTCTCATGTCTGTGTTCATCATGAGCACAAACTGCAATGTATAAAATATATTTTTGATACACTATGTATATATTGTATTTTATTTGGAAAGGAACAGCACCCCCATGCTCACGAAGTGCAGGGTTAATATTCTAGAATACTTGCTTGCAGTATAAGTGCATATAAGATGACAGACTGAGTGTAAGGTCCATATTACATGCCAGCAATTACAAGTGATTACTGTATGTTTTATATTTTATTAATTACTATATAAATACAGTATTTATAGAAAAGAAATTGATTTGATTATAGTATGTTAGACAGCAGTACTTTCCTTAGTCACAACACTGCCACTGGCTATATGGAGCAATGGTATGCATACACACACACACACACACACTCACGCTAATATGTACGTAGGCATATTGAGTATTTATAAATATGTGGATAAGTAAGGTGCTTTCTGATTGCAGGGAATGATCTGGCACACACACGCACGCAGGCACGCACGCACGCACACACACGATAATTTTTGCTTATTATTCTTCTTTCGCCGCCCTCAGGCTATCTGTGTCTTCTGCGAGACAGCGTTTCCTTAGATGTCAGCTGTAATGGGTTTGAATGATGTTTATGCATGCTTGAAACACAAAAAAACAATCCTTGACCCATTAGTGTCCATCTGGATTTAACATATCTGTCTCCTGCTCTCAAGGCTCAACCTCCTCACGCAAACTTATTGTAGAAAGACATGTGCTGACATACCCTGAACACACGTACAGACTGCTGAGGTGTATTCACACACTAATACAGACACACACTTGCTCAAACATATTATAGATAAGGCTAAAAGCAATAAAGGAACGTGATAATATTTGAGTTAGTCTAGTGATTGACAGCAATTATTCTTGATTACTAAAGAGCACAAAACCTGTCTGAGCACATTCCCAGGGGAAGGCTGGTTTCTGCACTGGGGTGCACAGTGAGATCAGCACCACGGACAGCACAAGCTGTCCTTAAAAGCCCCATTTCCACCACGCAGTACAGTACTAAAAGGTGGAGCTGTGAACACTGCAGTCCACTGATTGGTCTGCTGAAGATGGTCACTCTGCTCAGGGCTGAGTTGTGGCTGGCTTTGAAGCTCATGTAACCACTGTTTATAGTGTGGAGAGTTTTACATGTATTAGTAGATTGTAACTACAAAATGAAAAGATGTTTTGCTGCGTCTAGTAGCGGCTGTAGTCTGAGAAAAAATAACTTTAACTTGTAATGTTACTCAAGGCATGAGTTGACGACATGACTCCATCAGCACACTTTAAATTTCAATGTGACAACTTTGACCATTAATTTAGTTTATATTGTCTCTCTTGGATGACATATACTTTTAGTAATGGGTGGATATATTCTGCATATATTCTAATCCTCACTTGGAGGAAAAAAAAAGCATCATGGAGCGTCATTCCTGTGGGCTACGGCAACACTAATCCCCTGAGCTTGCCTTAGAAGGACTGAATGCACAAGCCCACTATCTTTATATCCCATCAAGGGAAACTCTCACTGCAGCCTGTTTTGTTCCGAAAATGGCGCTGTGCAACCTCATTCTTGGGACAATAAACAAGGTGCAGACTGATAGAGGATGAAATACAGCGAGGGCTGGACGGAGCAGTGAGTGACAACAACCCCGCCCACATAAAAGAGTACTAGGGTCTGGGTACCATGTCTGAAGGGTTACTTTTGGTTCCAAAGGTACCATACCGAAAGTGTTTGGTAGAAACTGAACAAGAGATGGACTCCCTGGACTATATTTCATGTCTCTTCCCATTGACTATATAAAAAAAGGGGCAAAGCCACATAATGTCACCCATTGGTTTGTAGAGTCTGGATTGTGAAACCTCAAGTTTGGCATTTTGGCCATCTTGGTTTTTGGAGCCAGAAGTGACCATATTTGGACAAGAGGGTGCTGTGGGGGAGCAAGGGGTAGATTTCACTGAGAGCCTGAGGTGACATCTCACAGAGAGCCTGTCACTCAGGGTCACCCCGCCCTTACTGAAAAAATTCACCCCCTGGGAAAATTAGTTAAAGAGACCAAAACTGTTTTCTGCACACCTGCACAATTGAACCACGCTGCATTGTTTTAATGGAGAATCGATTTTGGTCTGATCACCTGCTAATTGCTGTGATGTGGGAAAGCAGTGACATTGCTACACCAAAACAGGATGCACCCAAAATGTCAGTAATAATCCCTCAATGTGGAGGAAAAACTGTGCATGCACAAATACGGCAAGGTGGTAGGTCAAAATAAAACCATGGAGTCATCTTTAAGCTGTGGTTTGGTAGATATCAGCATGAGTTTACTTTCATGACGTTAAACTATTCGGGGTTCCTCATCAGTACGTCTCATGCAGCTTTGAGAGAAATGATGTATAGACTTTTACAGTTTCTGCAGTATCTCTCTCTGTTGTTATCTCCCTCTGTCTTGGCATCTCTCGCTCCTCCCTCCATTCCTCCCCGTTCATCTTTCTGCCCATCATGCCATTTTATTTCTCTCTCTCTCCGTCTCAGTTGGGCTATGTCTCTCGCCCTCCTTGCAGATAGTGGCAGACTACAGCAGGGTCCTGGTGTGAGGTCACAGGCAGCCTTCTTGTAGCATATGGACTTGTTTCCTTCCAAGAAAACCCCAGCCAGATGAGACCACACACATGCGCACACACACCCACCCACACACAACCACACACTCACTCACTCTCACACACACACACACACACACACACACACACACACACACACACACACAGTGCATCCAAAAACACGCATAAAAATACTATGGAAAGAAAACACATGCATCTTTGCAGACATACAGAACTGGGGCTGTGCATTGGCAAGAATCTGGTAATACAACACTTATCAGGATGAAGGAGTTACGATTCAATCTATTGCAATATTTTGTGATACTGTCAGCAAGGCCATATACTGTATTTTTTCTACATCGAATTTATGGAAAACTGTCATTGTATACTACTGTATATCTACAATAACTCAAGTAATAGTGAAAATTGCCATTTCAGAAACCTACTTGAGTAGGCAAGTACAAGTTACTTGCCATTTAACTCTCAGAAAACTTCTTCTTCTTCTATTATCCAGAGATGGGGACTCGAGTCATGGTGACTTGGACTCGAGTCGACTCGAGTCGCTGTTTTGATGACTTGTGACTTGACTCGGACTTGGAAGTTAAAGACTCGGGACTTGACTTGACTTGAGACATGATGACTTGAATGACTTCAGTGTTATTCACATCATGTTTTCGGTTAGAATATAAAATTAATAAATTAATTTAAAAAATAATGTCGATTACCGGGTAGGAGCGCAGGCTGAGAATGGCGATCACTACCTTGTCAATCAGTCATGCCCTCTCTATGTACCTTACGTGTTTATTGGAGAAACAGGCCCTCTTATATCAGATAGGCATCAACATGTCAGCGGGAGGGGTACCGAGGGTCATCGTCTTCGGCTTTCGGAATTACCATTATTACGGCAAAAGACGAACAGCACAGTGCAAGACATGCGGCATAAACATCTCGGACAGCCAGGCGACAACTTCAAACTTTGTTCGTCATTTGAAGAGCCATTCTGCCCAGTAAGTGCTTGTCAATTAGCTAATATTATATTATCTGGTTAGTCAGTAGTTAGCTAACGTTAGCTTGATACGATACGGGGGTGGGTCGGTTTGGTGGAACTTCCGACCGGTTCATCACAAGACCAGCTGTACGTTTTATGAACCAGCAACACAGGGTTAAATGAGCTAAATGGGTGATTTTGGCCGCTGCTTTGGTTAGCGTGTGTGTGTGTGTGTGTGTGTGTGTGTGTGAGTGTGTGTGTGCATGTGCACACGCATGGGGATCATCCCTGCAAAGTAAACATTGCAGTGATGAAGTCAATGTTTACTGACAGTTACTTATAGCTTGTCTTTTCACTTTATTAAGATCAGATTCTGCAGGTAAATTTACAATAATAAGGTGACTTGACTTGACCTATTACAGGACTTGACTTGACTTGCCTTGACATAACCTGTGACTTGACTTGACTTGACTTGCCCAAGAAAAAATGACTTGAGACTTGCACATGTGTGACTTGGTCCCATCTCTGCTATTATCATCATCATGATTTACAATGACACTTAAAGGAACAGTGTATGAGGTTTAGTGCCACCCAGTGGTGAGGATTGCAAATTGCAACCACCTGAAACTTCTCAAGGTTAGAATTTCCTTAGTTTTCATTATAAATAAAGTCCTTACCAGGAGCAAAAATATCCAGAGAGGTCTCTTACTCTCCAAAACTCTGAATAAAGTAGTTTCATATTACAAATCAGTGTTTCTCCAATGCTGTTTGGCATGTATGGGATGTGCTGCTAGCCCTGCACCTGCTCGTCACTGTCCTCACTTTTTTTCCTCTTATAACTTAAGATACAGACGTTGAGCAGGTTTTTACCAGGAGCCGCATTATCCTCAGACGTCTCCTCCCCCCCAAAACAAATGGACCAGGTGAGTGAAACCACTAAAAACAATTAATATAGCAGTTTCACGTGTTTCTCTAATGCTCTTGTCATTGAGAGGCTGCTAACTGTGGTGGCCGATGTGAAATCACGAAAAACACAGATGGTCCTATCTACCCACCCCTGGGATCACAAAACATAATTTTGCGATACTCAAGTGTATTTATGTTTTATTATGCCAGTATACAGTGCACACATGCACACAACTTCAAATACACACTGGCAGAGTAAGTGTCTGAGATTAAAGGAAACCACAAGCTATGTGATCTCACTTCTCATCTTCTCTGTGACCCAGGGGCTCAATCTACTTGACTTGGAGTAATCTTGGTGTTAAGACACACACACACAAACACACAGCACTCAATATGCCAGTAATCCACTGAAGACCAGCTGAAGAAGTGTGAGCACATACACACACACACTCACACACTTAATCTTGTACACAAGCAAAAAAAAATATAGTGTCGTCTCATAATCTGGCACAAACTCAATGACTTCTTACAGCTCACTAAGCATGACGGCACACTCCGACAGAGCCTTGTAATCTTAAATAAGCGTCTCAAACAGAAGTTAAGTGGTATCGAGTAATCTTTAGCGGGCTGCAGTGGGAGCTCTTGGACACATTGATGACCATATGCAGGAGGACACACACACTCACACATATACACACAGAGCTGGTAATCTTCCAGCCAGCTGAAGTGTAATCAAGAAGGAGACAGCCATATGTCTGAGGGTGCTGAGCCTTGGCCTCTCTCCTCCTTCTAAACTGTCTCACTCTCTCAGTTTTTCCATTGTCTTCTTCGTTCTCTGTCTCTACATCGACTTGAGGTCTTATTTGCTCTCTGTTTTTCTTCATGTGTCATTATTTTTTCTTGATTTGACGTCTCAATGGAGGATAACGTGTAGAGGAGAGAACCTTTTATACACAAGGCTGCTAAAAAACATACATTTTACAGCAGAATTATGGACTTAAATAGATTAAAATTGCTTTAAAATGGTATAAATATGTGTAACTGGGTGTATTTATTCAGCTGGTTTGTATCACCACTAACTGCCTGTTGTATCATCTTTTTATGTTCCACTTTATTTCCAATCTGATGTTCACTTTTTTTTATTTTTTAATCAAAAATGTCCTTGAAAATGCAATAATCATCTATAGGTGAATTTATTTGTGTTTATATTCATCTAGCAGGCTGTTTTGTGTGTGTGTGTGTATGTGTGTGTGTCCCGGTCCCCTGTGTGGAGACAGCTGGTGTGGCAGTGACCCCGGCTGGAAGGAAGCCTCATGCTTTTTCATGTCTCCCTTCCCACAATTCCCGGGGCCATTTGGGTCCTCGCAGGTTTTGAGTGCCAGTGGTTCTGAAAACGAGGGCAGTATTGTTTATTCGGGGATCGAATTGGAAATTCACTTTTTGCTGGTAAAAATGCACCACATATATAAATCAACTCCTAAGTAGTCCCTGATTGTAAAGATTTAGTTCAATTCCATAAAAGCAATGAGCCAAAATAATTTTCCGTCTCCTCCTCCGGTCTATCCCTCAATCCCCTCGTCCATCTCTGTTTCTTATCATCTATTTTTTCATCTCCTCTTTCAGTCTTTTCTTAATCCTCCACCCATCCGCTCCCCCGACTGATGAAATGACCATATCTAATCCTTTGGTCCCCTTGGGAGAAATGTAACTGTATTAAGACAGTAAATCCATGTCCTTATAACTGCTACACATGTCTTTCTTCATTATCCCCTCTGTCTCTTTCTCCCTCTGTCTCCTCACATCTTTCTCTTAAATCTTCTAAATCTGTCCTTCCTAATCTTGTGTTTTTATATTCTGAGCTCCAAAAATGGCACATGTATAATCTCACATTATGTTTTTGTGGATTTGGTGTTTTGTCTTTTGACTGTCTCCTCATTCCTTACAGTTAATGTCTAAAGTCTCACAATGTGTATAACCCAGAGAGCAGACAGTCTGCTTTTCAGGCATTAAATTAATCTGCATATTCTTCTAATACGCACCTATAGTGAAACATAATCAGCACTCGAGGTTCCAAAAGAAATATTCGTCTTTTGAATACATGTTCTCTATTGTATCGAGATTATCTCCCCACCCAGTAGTTATATTATAACTTTGGGAATTATCCCCATCTGGGGTAATCAGCGTGGAAAATTAATAATCCACCTGTCGGAATCGACGTGAGAGCACAAATAAAGGAGAGAGGAGTTAAGCGTTTTGTCCAGTTACCTTCGTTTAGGCTGGAGAGCTGGCCTTCGCGGGTCCCTCTCGAGGATAGCTAAACGCTGTTTCTTCATTTTGAAAATAAGGAGTGAAACAGTTGAGGGGGCACCATATCCCTGTATTGCAGCTGTCTGTTTATGCACGGTGGAGGCATAGCAGCTCCCTCGAGCCTGACTTAGTCAGGGGGCAGCGTGCTGCATTCCTGTAACTGTACGTTCACACCAGAAGCTTCCAAAGAGGCAAAGTCTGTCGCAGACGCCCAAGAAGCACGACTGTCAAAAATATTTGTGGCAGCTTTGGTCGCTCTAGTCGCTCATCACGTGAATCATTGAACGTTCAATCATGCTTGTCAATTTAAAGGAGCTGCAAAGTGGACTACTGGCTTGAAAGCAGCGTAGCTGCAGCTTGCTGTTGTCCAGTCAAAAAGCTCATAGTTGACCTACAGAAAGTTACGTTTGGTCAATGAAAATAGAAAACGTATGTCATCCCATTCAAACCAAGCAAGGAAGACTTGCATGCTACATCGCTACATTAGCCTGCAATTCTCTCCTCTATTACTAACATTACTCACTTTAAAACTCACCAGACCAACCAACTACCTCCGCGACACGGTCCCAAGCCTCATTCTTTTTATATTGGTCTCTGTAACCAAACAGTGACACATTATAAGGGACTGAGTGGGCACGAACGCAAGTAATAAACTTCTCGATATCCATTGTCGGAACAAGTGTGCTGTAGGAACCAAAGTTACATTGCTTGTTCTCTGGAACCTGCTTCATTGAAGTACGTCAGCATTCCGATTGGTTGTTGCTGAACCATGTCAGAGCTCATTACCATAAAGTTAAACAAGTTTTAACTCCCCTCCGGACTGCTCCGGTCGCTTTGGTCACCCAAGAAGCGCAGCTGACAACCAAGTCGCCCAAGTGCCCAGGCTCTCATTGAAAATTAATGACTTCCGCCGTTTGGGAAGCTCTGGTCGTTATTAGTATGAACGTACAGTAAGAGGTCGATGCTGGATCAAACCCGCCCAGGTCGGGGGGCAGTTTGCAACATTTAGTTGCCTGCTTGAACCCGACAGAGTCGGGGGGCGGTAAGCTTAACTCCACAGTTAGTTAGGTGTAGCTGGTTTTCCTGTTCGCACCTGCAGAGGCTTCCCATTTCCTCATTATAACAGGCTCAAGGCCACTCGGTACCCGTTCCAATCAGTGTTAATCAGTGGGTGCATGCCAGCCACGTACAGTGGTCTGACTTAAATATTATTAATTTTACACATTGATTACCCCAGATGGGGCTAATTCCCATAGTTATGATATAACAACTGGATGGGGCGATGATCTCCTCACTCAGAGAATCAAGGCTACACAGTAACAGAACGATTTACAATGTGAGCTGTTAATTTTGTTTGTGTAATTGTGGTTAAAGTGCAGTGAAAGTGATGGAGTGGATTGTTAGTTTCACTGAATTTATGAAGGATATAAACAACTACTGATACAGTAAACAACAAGGACACAAGGTTTTCAAATAAAATAAATAACAAAAAAGTAAAAATGTGACTGATTTGGCTCAAACTGACTCATGATGTATTTATCTTCTTTTTTTTTTTTTTTAAATACACTTTTTACTTTACTGGTGTCCAGGTTGTGCAGTGAAACCAATGAGAAGCAATGGTGCGAAGTCACCTCGAGCGGTTTGGAGGCATGTCCCCCTGATAATACTTTTTTTTTTTTTTTTTAAATGGTGGAATTTGGTGCTTTCTGGCCATGATTCTTATCCGTTGAAAATGTGAAAAGTGTGAAAAATACTTGAAAAGTATAAATTAAAACCTTTTAATGAGGGGTCGACCTTCAGTCTATTCCTTTTTCATAATTTGACAGAAGCTCCTATTTTCACTGTCTCCTCAAGGTAGGAATTTCATGCCATTACTCCATCTCACTGCTCTGTATGAAAGGTACGATCACCTGTGAGCAGCGAACAGAGGTAGTAACAGCATCGAAATGACCTCTGACAGGTCAGGGAAGCCAGCAGGACAGGATCACGGGTAAAACAAGTTAGATGTTGTGACGAGCTGATAGCAGCTAGCGGCTAACTCAAAGAAGAAGAACAGCAGCCAAAAATGTCTGCAAACTGGGAAAACAATGAGATCTGGGAGCTCCTTACCCTTCAAACAGAGGATGAGATCAGCTGCCATATAACAGAGATGGTATAAGATTGTTATTGCCATGTTATGCCATTGTTACTGTTTGTAAAGCACTGCCATTGCATGTGTTATTTGTCACACAAGAAGCTAACATTGTTGTATTACATGTCATGCCCATCTGGTGCAGCATGATGACAGCGCTGTGTGGTTCCATGTAAAAATACAAAGGCGGTGTAAAGAAGGGACTTTGTGGTGGCCCTATAGCATGATCTTTGTGTAAACAGGGCCACAAGAAAAGGGATGGGTATTACTGAGATTTTATGGAAACTACTTCTCTTATTGATACTCTTATTGGTTATTTTGCATTACTAAAAAATGCCTTTTTTAAAAATATATTATTTTAAAAATGTGTAAATTCAGAAATATATTAAACATATCAAACATGTTTTAAATACAACTAAATGTTGTTTCTTGAGCAACAACAGTAATGTTTACAACAGCAAAGTTGCTGTTTCAAGTCAATATCTCTCTGGAAACAAATCTAAAATGTCAGTAATCAATAATATTCCAGACATCAAACTACTGAGTGATGTTCAGAAAAAATGAAAAAACACAAACAGTATCAGTCATTTGCTAAAAATTGCGTTAGATTTTAAGATACAAGGCAAAGCTAAACAATAAAGCTTAAAACATACCAACGCCGCTGCTGTGCGGCGTGTCATGTGACGCATATCATGTACTGCCCCTTGCTCTCACATTGGACGTGTTGTGCTGCAGCGTGTCAACAGACGAGCACACAAAGTTATTACTACTTTTTTTGAAAGCTCTGTGCTTCCTCCACTTATGCATTAGCTTAAAATCACGTGTGGGCAGCCACTAATTAAACTTGATTTCTCATCTGAAGAGCCAGAGCTATGACTCACCAGGAAATATCTTTTTGCCCATTGTCACTTTATGATGACGGGACTGTGGGTCATTCAGCTCAGGATATTTCTTGACCTCAACACAACAAGTCGCAACGTTAGTTGGAGAAGCTCAGCCCAACACACAGAACAGATGAGATTCTGCAACGTGAAAATACATTACACCAAAATGTTAAAAAGGACCAATAAGAGAATATAATGAAATGTAACATCAGAGGTTATAAATACAACAGACTTCAATAATGTGGTCAAGGGTTACGAGTTGTGCCTAAGCTTATGAAGGTAATTAAATATTAACACAGACTCTGTAGTCTGAACCAAACACCAGCACATTACAGCCTCATTGCTTCTGTTTAACCCTTTGCAATAAAAGCCCCAGACATACACACCTCCCCTTTGAAGATGCATAATGTGAAGAAATTAATACAAGTAATTTTTTGTTTTGTTTGTTGCGATAGTAAAAATAAACAGACTATGATGAAACACTTTTGACAGAAGTCCTTTTCTAAACAGAGCTCTTGCACCCATATGGACTATGTGGAACTGGTGCAAAAGAGAGACACCAGAGACTCATGAAAAGGATTTATGTTTGCACTAAATAGGCAACAATAACAAGGCTCCATGCCTATATGATTTTCTCTAACTTGTGTTAAATAAAATGACTTCCGAAATTCGCAGTGCAAACTTCATCCGCTGCCTCCTGCTCATGATTGGCAACATGTGAGACAGATTACAACTCTTTTGACTCCAGCAGCTGATGCATGCTGTACGTCTTTATTATTCCCCATGTCTCTCTCTTTATCTGTCTCTCTCCCCCCTCCAAGAACACAGCGGCGATGTGCAGATGTGTCTTTTCTTCTTCATTACACATTGGCCACTCATCTTCGTGGACATAGTGTGTGTTTGTGTGTGTGTTTCCTTTGGAGTCCTTCCAGGTGTCTCAGTGCCACCCTGCTGATCAGACAAGCAGAAGAAAAGCTCAGTGTTTTTCTGCTCCATCGACTGCAGCCGCTGCTTCACTCCTGGAAGCAGGTGCCAAAGACACAAAGCGCGAAGGACTCTGATTAACTGACTGAGATGTCCTGGTCTTTCACTGGCAGATTAAACTTAAAGTCTGTGTCAAGATGTGCCATTTCAAAACAGCTTCTTCATGATAAAGTTTCAGTGTAATAATTATGAACTATCCAGGTGTGTGTCCCCGTCTTATCGTGCTTTGCTTTGCTTTAGTGCCTTGGGCTGACAGACACACACACAAAATGACACGCACACACATGTGCAAGGGGCGGCAGAGGTTAAAGAAGGAGAAAGAACCAGCTGCTAGCTTTCTAATATTTAACAGCAAAGAAGAGATTTAGAGCTGTGATGAGAGGGGAGTGGCGCAGGAATGTTAGAGAGAGGAGGAAGAGGAAGACAAATAGTAAATAAGGGGAGGAGTGTGCTGACTGAGATATAAGAAAAATGTGAGATATGAAATGCCAATAGCTTCCTAAAAACGACAATACAACAAATATTTCATCAGTCTTTGCAGTCATATGTTTGTGAAACTGTGCAACGTTTTTCCTCAAAACAATACTAAGACTGCCTGCAAATTGTGCAAAATAAAGTGCAAAAACAAAGCATATATTAAAGCTATAGTGAGGGGCTTTTATATATCGCCTAAATAAACATCCATTATATTCAAACTCTTCCAACCCCCAAACCAGCCAAAGTGCCCCAAAAAACCCCAAAAAGCGTCTTCAAAAGTTTCTATAGCAGACGCTCCAGATGCAAAAGAAATTCAGCGTTCAGAGGAAGATTTAAAGTCAAAAGTATAATTTCCACCTTGCAGTCGTACGCCTGCATGCACCTGTCAAGTTGCACTTACAGTTTACAGCAACATCTTAATTCAATTCAATTCAATTCAATTTTATTTATAAAGCCCAATATCACAAATCACAATTTGCCTCACAGGGCTTTACAGCATACGACATCCCTCTGTCCTTAAGACCCTCACAGCGGATAAGGAAAAACTCCCCAAAAAAAACCCCTTTAACGGGGAAAAAAAAAACGGTAGAAACCTCAGGAAGAGCAACTGAGGAGGGATCCCTCTTCCAGGACGGACAGACGTGCAATAGATGTCGTACAGAACAGATCAGCATAATAAATTAACAGTAATCCATATGACACAATGAGACAGAGAGAGAGAGAGAGAGAGAGAGAGAGAGAGAGAGAGAGAGAGAGAGAGAGAGAGAGAGAGAGAGAGAGAGAGAGAGAGAGAGAGAGAGAGAGATGCAGGTAATGACAGTAGCTTACAACAACATTAATGAAAGTAATAATATTATAGTTATAGTTCTGGCTACTGTGGTACAATATGTTGAAAGTATGTATTAATATCAGACAGTATACTTGTGTGACAATAGTCATATGTGTATAATAACAGTAGAAGTATGACTAATGACTATTAATTAGAAAACATGGATCATCTATCACTCTATCTATATCGTCTATACACTCATCGCAGTTTCAAGATGGGCACCCCTTCTATTCCTGAGATATGAAGCAGAATATTATGATGTCACAGTAAGGCTGACCTTTGACCTTTTGGATATATGGAGGTCACAGTGAAATTGACCTTTTACCTTCGACCACCAAATTCTAATCAGTTCATATCTGAGTCCAAGTGGATGTTTGTGCCAAAGTTGAAGAAACTCCATTGAAACTTTCTTGAGATATTGTGTTCACGAAAATGATATGGACAGACCACTTGAAAACAAAATGCCTTCACCAGCACAGAGGCATAAAAAGACTTGGAAGACAGCACTCCTGGGGGCTAAGCACACATCCACAGTGTTTATGTAATTACCCTCACAGCCAGAAGAGAAAGACAAAAATTCTGCGCTCCAGCTTGAAGTTATAATTTGCATACAGCTTCTAATTCATGATAAAAATACAAGGATTACATTAAAATGTCTTTCTGTGTTTTCTTTTTGCCTTTCTGTGAATACTTTGTATACTATCAAAATGACACCAATGTGGAGTATCAATAAAGAAAGGTAAAAAAAACAATAGGCTATAAGAAATGTCCTTCAGAAAGTCCTTTATGGACAAAAACACAAGCTGATCTGCTCCAACAGTGCGCCCAAGTTACCGCTAGACCCAAACACACATTAGGGTTCACCTGGTCATTTCTGAGATACATGGAGGGTAATCAGGCTTTTCAGATCAATTGGACATCAAACACGGCTCAGTGTGTGAATTTTATCCTCTAAGCGCTTTACACTCAACACTCACACACACACGCACACGCACACACACACACACACACACACACACACACACACACAGAACTGGTCAATCGAAGGCAAAGACAAGCGCATAAACACACTCAGAGACACAACAAAAGACATTTTCTTTCCATCTTTAATGCCATTTTCCATATGGAAAGGAATCTGTGCTTTCTTCCTGGGCGTGCACAGGGCAGTACATCACTGCTCTTTGTATCTCTACTGAAAACAATGTGAAATGACACAACTCTCACCTTCTGGACCTGCCGTTTAAAACGAGACTCTGCATGGAGAGGTTTCCACAGGAAATGGACTGACAGTATGTGCGCTGTGATACAGTACTTTGACAAGACAAACACAGAAATACAGACTACAATAACACATACAGCCACACACAGAGGCACAGCAGGGCGACTAGACAAAGACACCGGCGAACAGACAGACAGTTCAGGGGTCATTTACACAGATCCACTGTGTTTTCAGAGCAGCTAAAATGATTGTCCTATAATGCCTGTGAATCATTCTACATTATTAAGCTCTGCACACACTCAAGGTAGGAAGGTGAGCTACATGAGCTACATGTCTCCTCACCGATGAAAACAACTATGACAAAGAGGAGACCAATAAAATAATTAAAAGTGCAAATCTTTGCAGCAACCACAACCACTTCAACATTAAACACATTTTCTTTGAATCAAACAAAATATATCTATCTAAGCTCAACACCTAGGGCCAGATGCACTTGGTTTGATAAAGGCACTCAGTGGCACTCATCTAAACACTGACTGAAGAAAAATATCAGTCCTATTACTGCTTAATGCTAATATGACCTTTAATACTAAAGATTATACACTTCTGCTGGAACTGGATATTGACAAGTTCCAGATTTACAAATTTCTTGGTCCTACACCTCACTGTGCCCATACTGGCAACCAACTGGACTAACAAGTGGATGCAACTTAATTCCCTTGAATTAAATAAAGCCAGACAGGAAAAAGTTAATTTTGCAACAAGTTCAGACCCAATGTTAATGCACACATACATTCAGCATTATAAAGATAGAAAACTCTGTGTCTTGATGACTTGAGATCTTGGCCTCTGCAGCCAGCAGTATTTCATTAATAAAACCAGTAAGAATTAGAGGTTTCATGCCAACACAGCATTCAGAGAAACACATTTACGGCTTTATTTACACCAAAGCAGATTGTGCTGCTTCTGATAATATTCAACCCAATTGCTAGAATAAATGTATGTGGAACAGTAGGTTTGAGTAAACCACGAATATGTTACATTTGTAGGTTTCACATGTAGTGGATATGTTCAAAAATTGTTTCTTTTTGTTTTAATGTTCCATTTTATGTTGTGACCAGCCATGGTTAATGTTTGATTAGGTCTGGACACAAATCCACTTTGTTAGGGTTAGGAAAAATATGTTTTGTCTTAAAATGCCCAATTTAGTCTTTACAAACACATTTGGAAATGTCCAGACCTCTCTTTAAAAAACACTCACTTTTGTCAATACAAACATGACTGAAAATATCCCGACCTCTTGTAAAGAAATACCTGCGTTTGTCGCTACTAACATAGCTGCAGTCTTGTTAAAAAAATATGTGACAACAAACACAACTTTAAAATTCCTAAACTGTTGTTAAAAAATATCCTTAAAAAATACCTGTTTTTGTCACAACAAACACAGCTAGAAATGTCCTGCAGTTTAGTTAAAAAATACCTGTTTTGTTGCTACTAACAGGACTAGTGTCTCAAGCTCTGATTAAAAAATACTATCTTTTGTTGCTACAAACACAGCTAGAAATATCCTGCACTTTGATTAAAAAATACCTGCCTTTGCCGCTACAAACAGGGATGAAAGTGTCCCAAAATCTCATTAAAAGATACCCTCTTTTGTCTCTACAAACATAGCTGAAAATGTCACCAAATCTCATTAAAAATAGCCACCTTTCACAACAAACACAACTTTAAATGTCTCAACCTCTTGTTAAAAAATACCCACTTTTATCGCTTCAGACACAACTGAAAATGCCTAGAACTGTCATTAAAAAAATACCCATTTTGTCGCTACAAACACAGCTAGAAATGTTCCACAGGTTGTTAAAAAATACCTGCTTTTGTCACTACAAAAACAGCTGGAAATGGCCTAAAATCTCATTGAAAAACTCCCTGCAATTGTCCCAGCCTCTTGTTAAAATAAATAAATAAATAAATATTTTAAAGTGCTGCTAGTGGCTTTGTTAGCATGGGATACAGCTCAGTAACAAGGTGTGCCTATTTTCCATTTTTAATTTTAGGAAGATCTAGTGCGTCATTGCTTAATGACAGAGGAAACTCCTGGTGAGCTGCCAGTGGGCCTGTTCACAAAAGCTAAACTCTGGTTATCCTTTGGCCCATTGTCAGAAATACATTTCAGAAGTAGAAACAACAACAAAAAAAAGCCATTCTTTGCCAAAATCCCAAATTTGCAGATTTGTACTCCAGTTGTAAAACACTGAAATTGACAATACGTAAGTGTATTTTGTTGTATTCCTTATAAAATGACTGCTTCCACATCAACATAGTTAAAAAGCCAGTTTAGAGTTGTTATGGACGCACTGACCCAGTGATTTCCTCACACGAGCTGTGTATAATGGGTGCTGACAGATTTACTCTTCCTGATGCTTAACAAAGTTTAAGAATGCCCACCACACCTACTGTGTGTTCACATGAATACGCACTAATTTACAATCTACAAAGTGACGCACACTTACAGGCTATAAGTCAAGCGTCGAAATTTCAGCACAGGAAACACAAGGGTTGTCTTAAAACCTGCTCCATGAGCCCCATGAGTAATACACAGCGGTGTTTTTATAGTGGTATTGTTCTGCTATTTGGACAGTTCAGATGAAGTTCAGGATACAGACAGGACATTAGTGAATGCCTTGCAAACACCACTGACTAATAAAAAAATAATTAAAATGATGATGATGTGATTCTTCCTGTGGTCTGTACTTAACAAACATGTTCCCTGAGTTCCAGAATATGATTTGCAGGCTGTGGCATCTCTGTAGCACCACAATACTTCATTCATAATGGTATGTTGTGACATATTTTTCCTTTATCAAAAAAATGCAGCTCCTGCAATATTACACAGGGCTATATTACAATTTCAAGAACATTTTGATAAATTTCAATATATAAATCATGGATATATAACAATGATGCATTAAAAATACAATCAAGAACACAATGGATTTACATTGCAAGGGTTAGTGGGGGAAAAAAGTCTTTAACTCGAGTCATTCTCCTTCCTGTTCAGGGTCAGACAAGAGGTGAAACGACTTTTACTTCCTGGGCCAAAGGTCGGGGGCAGGTGTAAGACTGAACTGCAGCTGCATCCGCAAGGATATGGCAAAATGCTTGTGTCTCTGGGTGGGCGTGTATGTTTTTCAAACCTCAACTTGCAGCCATTCACACATCTTTGGATTTAAGACGACACTCACTGAGGTGCGTCTTTCCTGTTGTTTGTTGGAGCAAATGTTGCTGCTCTTTCTATCAAGTCTTTGTTTGTTTGTTGCACTTGTTCCTGACTCAATTAATCTACTTTAATGTGCACATATTGTCATATAACTCACTGGGGGGAGTGTAGAGGAATACACAGAAGTTGTGCTCACCATACACACACACAGACACAGACACAGACACAGACACACACAATTTACCATTGATTGAACCAACTCAATACACTCACAGACAGTGCCGGCTTGAAGCAGGAGGACACAGCCTGTGGCAAGGTGATTGAGAGAGCGCTGTGTGTGTGTGCTTGGCTGGCAAGAACAACTAGTGACATCTGCAGATGAGCGGCATTAAAGACAGACATTAAAGGCACATTTTACGCTCCCATCTCTCTTTTCTTTGTCTACCTGCTGCTATTGACAATTGTTTTGTCTATCTATCTATCTATCTATCTATCTATCTATCTATCTATCTATCTATCAGATGTGTTGGGGTCTTTAGTAGTGTGATCCAGAATCGCCAGCCGCTGCTCTTTGGGCTTCAAACACACAAGGTGAGATCAGCACACATGAAACGATCATAAAGAGGGACAAAAAGATGGTGGGAGGGAGAGGTGGGAGGGAGAGGATGTGGGGAAGGAAAAAAATCATAGGGAGGCTAGCGGCAGGAAACGGATGAAAGTAAAAGGTACGAAGGGAAGGGAGGAGAGAGGAAAGATGGAAAGGAAAGGACAAGGTCCAAAATCTGAGCGTTAACTACGTTTATAAACCACATAACTTGACAAGATGTCTTCTGTCACAAGAAGTTCAAGCAAACCACCAAAACTCTTTTCAAAACCCCAGTCTAGCAAGGACAGGGGTGTTTTTACACGTCCAAGAAGCCACTGTTCTCATCAGGACAGTTGTTTTAGTTGTGAGAGTTTCTCTGTCTGCCTCGCAGCAGTCGTGGCCATAGCGAAGCTCTGGGCAAAGGGAAGTGAAGGGCACTGCTAGCTCAAGGCAAAGCCCAGTAGGTAGCATAACTCACAAAATTTCAGATAAACACACACACACACACACACGCACACACACAGAGGCATTAGCTTACTTTTACATGAACTGCACCTTTGTTGTACTTCTACTTGTAATTGTCCGTGTTTTATAGAGCAGATTTATTGGTATTTCAGCATCTTAAATGCTCCTTTCTCTGAACACAAAACACACCGGAGGTGTGGAGTAAATGAAGGAATGTTAACAGAATATGTTCCATAGAAAGCAAAACTGTGTCTTCAGCATTGAGAGGTTTTTTTTTTTTTACTGTTGTTAGGAGCAACCACTGTAGCCTTCAAGTAGGGTCTGTGATCAGTACTTAATACATTTAAGCTATCAACTGAAATAACCCCGTACTAAGTAGAATCAATTCCTTCATTCAACCCTTTTTGGACAGCAGCTACAACCCATACAGTCTTTGGTGTGGTGAAGACCAAGCAACGACCAACGGGGCTGAAAAATGAACAGTTCCTCGAATGGCCACCTGAGGCTGGCTCCAGAAGCGAGTCAATCCCCACAACTTTACGGCAAAAAATTAACATGTTAACAGCTTGGTACAAAAAAGGTTATGCTCTCCATAGCTTACTTCCCCTTTCAAAACAACTGTTCGGGGGAATTTTTATGTAACTCACCCTATGCATGATTAAGTACGTTTTGAGTTTTTTCCCACTTTCTATCAGTCAGATCCTACCCTTGCTCCTTCACAGCTCCAACCTCTCTTCCTAGCATGGTAATTTCTGGCTTTAAACAGAAACAAAGGTAGCCATGGGAAAAATGCGAACTCAGGGCTTCAAAACAGGGGTTCACAAACCAGTGCATGAAATCATGGAAAGTACATCCATTATTTTATACAGTCAATGCTGAAGACAAGCGCAGATTTCACACATTTTTGTGCATGCACTGTATGCACCATCCACCTTTTTATTCATTCTGTATTTGCACATAAGAAAACCAAAATGAAAATAATGAAAATAAAAGGATAATTTTGCATCAACAGTGTTGGAATGTGGCTTGACTCAAGTTTCAAATAAGCATAATACTGCCACACACCTTTCTAAGACTAAAATGAGAGCAGAGGAGTCCACTGAGCTGTGTATTTTGTTGTCGTCCTTTCAGTTGTTGGATCTGGTCTTCAACATTCCTGATAACTGAGATAATTATGCTAATGCTAACGGCGCTGCTAGCCTTCCTGGGTTCATGGTGTCAGCTTTTCTCAGGTGAACCGAGACACTCGGCGAAATGTCAGCCTCCGCCTCGCGTGTGGATAAGTGTGTGTATGGATGTGTGTTGAAGAGAGATGGCTTAAGATAAAGGAGAGTTGGCCATAAGTGCGCAAAGAAACACACAAACATGCATATGCTCACACATGCACATTTGCATGCTTTAACACACACACACACACACACACACACACACACACACACCTAGCTCAGATATTAATTAAAGTTCATTGCTTCAGTAATTAGCAGGGCAGGATAATACCAATATGTGACTTATTGCCCCCCCAGGTTCAGCTCTCCCTCGAACTTTAATTGAATGAGCGACATTAAAAACTTCAGAGGCCATTTGGCAAGGTTGACTAAACAGTCGTAAACACTAAAGGAAACACTTCAAGCTCAGGCGACAGGCTTCTCAAAAACCATTAAAAGTGTCCTCTTCCTTTAGCTCTAGGGAAGCCATCATCCAAATTGAGTAAGTTTAAGTTTCATACTTTGGGCCCAGAAAAATGTACAGTTGTACAACCTGATAGGTCACAGTTCCTAGAGTTAAGGTTTTAATGAATTGTCACCACTCCTTATGGGACTGCATTATATTGTGAGGAGGGTTCTAAGTAACTGTTACAAGCTGGTTAACAGATTTTCACACACATTTTACATCTCAACACCAGGGGTGGGATTCACCAGAGGATCCACGATACTATACTATCGTATATTAACAATATTAATAACAACATATCATAATATTAACAACAGATCGGAAATGTACAACAAAATTTTTTCCAACACTACATATCAAAGCCAAAGCCAAAGACTGTATCATATTAAGTTGCTGTGAGCTATAAATTCCCTGTATCATGTCCACAGCTGACTGTACCATAGAGTATCATGACAGTCAAGTACGCTCACTCCACAGCAAAATCTGGGGACCAAAGTATAGACCAGCAAAAAACAAAAACATATAATAAAACAAAAGTAAAAAGACTGCTCGACTTGAAGCAATCTCAGTCGACTGAGGGGTCTCCGACTGATGATTAGTATCTCTGACTTTCAGGTGACAGCCCTAGAGTCTAGGCATGAGCAACAAAACTGGAGCCAGGTAAAAAGAGCTAACCCAGTTCCATCCAAAAGAATCACAAATTCCCTAAATCTACAACTCTGAGAAATGAGATTAATTAGGGCTGTGCGTGATTAGTTGATCAGTTGATTAAATGTTGCTCCCCTCACTAGTCAACACCAGAAATACTACTCGGTTAAACTTACTGTACTTTGAAATCATTCCCAGTGAACACCAACCAAGATTTCTATGTTGATTTCTGATTGAAAACAGGTTGATACTCGGTGTGAACATCTATGACCTATTTTTACCCTCTTTTCAACCAGCTAAAATGCAGTTACAACATCAACATGTCAAAAAAACAAATTTGTTTAAGTTGTATGTTAAAAGAGAGACAATACTGATAAGTGTGCAGGTATTTCTCCAAATTCATGCTGCACAGGTTGGTGAAATGTGGTTTAGGCCCATAATGATTCATATAAAATATCATAAATAAGAAACTATATAGTCTATGTGCTGCCAGCAAGAAGCTTTCAGGACATTTCAGTTTCAGACCTAGCATTCAAAAAACGATGATGGTGGAAAGACGTTCAGAATTGGTTAAAAAGTTTTTTTACCAACTATTTGAAGATGTTGTTTGAATGTTTACATTTAGACCATATTTCACCAGGATTTGCAATATTGACTTCAAGCTTAGAAATTTGGATGTGATTTCTTAGTTAGGCTCCAAAGTGACGATAGGGTATTATTTGAGCACTGTAGAGGATGATAAATCTTAATATTGCAATTCCCGGTGAAATATAGTCTAAATGTGAACGTTCAATCAACTTCTTCAACTACTTGGTGAAAATACTGTCACTTTTGAGCCAGTTTAGAACGTCTTTTCACCAGTGACCTAAGTAATTTTTTAAAAGTCTCTTCAACTGAAAAACACTCACTGGGTTATTATGTTATTAATGTATACTTTTCAATTACATATTGACACAGTTTGCACTTAAATGTCATGTCTTCCTAGTCAAATGTTGCTTTTTAAAAGCACTGGATTAAATAAAGAAGCGAAAAACAAACAAACAGGACTTGCCCCGTCCTGCAAGTAACAAGGTGGAAAGTATGACAAAGACGTTGCCTTGTCAAATCAGCATGCATATCACAAAATGTTGAATTATTCCTTTAAACTTTGACTTAAATATGTGTATTCTGTAATTTATTAATTTTTACCTTTTCTTTTAAAATCACGAGTCCTGCCATTTACCTTTCTCAATCTTTCATTGTTTCTCTCTTAATGGCTGGCTCTTCCTTTCTCTCTCTCAGCATCAAGCCAATCAATCATCTTGCCTTTTGTGGCTCATCTTGCCTTTTGTGGCTCTGCTGTCTCGTCCTAAAATCTTACACACACACACATGCACATGCACATGCACACGCACACACGCGCACACACACACACACACACACACACACACACACACACACACACACAGATAGGCACACATACACCCTCATGTACACATATACAAAGGCATGCACACAATTACACACACACACACACACACACACACACACACAACACACTGTTTCTGCTGCGCCTTTGTGCTCCTTTAACCTTGAGGTCTGCAAGCGCCCAACTGTGATAATCTCTCAGCCTGCCTTCATTACTGTTATAGGACACACACACACACACAGAGACAAGCATCAAGGAAAAGCACATACATTCAAGCCCCAACACGACCACACCACACCTACACACACAGACACATACATGAACACACACACAGGTCTGGTAAGAGGTGGAACATTTAAAAGCCATCTTTTTTTTCTCACTATTGACTTGGATCAGCATTAGGCTCATCAGATAGTCAGGGCAGTGCTGTGTGTGTGTGTGTGTGTGTGTGTGTGTGTGTGTGTGTGTGTTATTGGCTGTCCTCCCCCTAACTGGCTAGACGGACACAGCCTCCAGGAATGTCAAACCTCCAACCTGCATTCTGATGTGGGCACCAGCAGCAGTCACTTGTACACCATCGCCCACCGTGCATTAGTGTGTGTGCGCCTTTGTGTACATGCATGTGTGCTTTACTCATCTTTTTAACAGTTGTCTGAGTGACAGGCCCTGGGCGTCACAGCAACCAGACAGGTACAGAAACAAAGCGGAGAGATGGGGAGGAAACTTTTGACAAAACATCATTAGCTGATGTGTGTGTGCGTGTGTGTAAGTGTGACTCTGGCAAAGGCCAAATGCAGAAATGTTTCATTTGATATTTGGTTAAAATGTGCACTTCTTTAAAAAATATTTGACTTTTACTCCAAAAATGTGGCAGCAGGTGTATGTGTACATGTCTGAGGTTGGACCGTGCAGTCTGTGTGTGAGTGCTGGTGTGTGTGTCTGCCCTTTAAGTGCCAGTGACAGTGACTTGGCATGCGATCTGCCCTGCCAGTCAGTCACCCCGCCGATCTACCTTTCTCTTTCATTCACACTTTTCCTCACCTTTCATCCCTCTGTTCCCTCTGCGACACAACCTGTGGTTTCTGAGAAAGTTTTGAGTGACTGATTCTTTTATCTTTTCATCAGTGTGTGTCTGTGTGCGTGTGTGTGTGCGTGCATGCGTGTGCATGTGTGTGTGTGTGTGTGTGTGTGTGTGTGTGTGTGTGTGTGTGTGTGTGTGTGTGCGTGTGTGCGTGTGTGTCAGTCTCAATCAGTTGTCTTTGCCTCTGTCTGCTGATCTAGTCTTTCAAACTTGTTGGGGTAAAAATAAAAAGCCTTGACTTATTCTGAGAGTTCCTGCTTACAATTCAGTACTGAACAAAAAGCAGAATTTAACACTGGAAGTCATTATTAAAAATCAAAATGGAAGACGCAGCAGGGCTTTGACCTTGACTTCAAAAACTGGAGAGCAGAGCTAACACTAAGGCTGTAAAGGCTCCTTGATTTTTGGTAAACCCAGAAGATTTTAAGTATTCTCTGAACATCTAACTTTGAAGAAGTTGCAAAAACATTTTTTTCTCACCAAATTCAGCCTTTTCACATTATATTAAATTTATTGCTGGTAGCTCAGCTAACACTATGTAACAAACAAGATGGCCTTGGCAATAAAATGAGCTTAATTTTAGTGAGGAGCACTTGGGTCAGTGCCATTGTGCCCTTCATTCATGTGAGAGAAGTAAAAGGAAAAATAACTTACAATAAAAGCTAAAGAGAGCAGTAAAGTCCCTGTAAATTTCTCAATGCAAGCACATCCTTCAAAAGAAATCTCTTTTACGACTATAATTGAAACTTCATTCAAATGTACAATAAGAAGCAGGGCAGCAGCAGAATAAATTTTCTTTCTTCAATGCAGAAAATAATTTCAAATCCTCTTAATGCTACAGTACACACACACACACACACACACACACACACATATATATATATATATATATATATATATATATACACAGGTTTCTTTCTCAGATGGCACAAAGAGAAATAGTTATATATTTGTTATGTCTGAGAAAGCTCCTGTGTGACTATTTGTATTCAAACTGGCAGAAACAGTCAAAGACATTAAAGTAGTGTAAGTTCACTCTTTTCCACAGTCCTGCATTGGGTTTGGGGGCTGTGCTGTTGGTGTTATGAAGTTTGCATTTACTGACAGTCCCTACAATTCTGTGGGTTAAAGTGGGTTAAGTCGTAAGGAGAAAAAAAACCTAGAATTACTGCCTTGTGCTTGTATGCCTCCTGTGAAAACACAGATGCTTCACACATATCAGTTTAGTACCTGACCAAATGCCCCCTTTCCCTTTCCTGAGTAATAACATTGAGTAACGGCCAGAAAAGTGTTTTTGCAGAACAATATGACGTCACAGTGGACTTGACCTTGGACCTTTAGGATGTAAAATGTCATACCTTCCTCATTATATCCTATTAAACATTTGTATGAAATTTTGTCAAAATTAGCATATGAATTCTTAAGTTAAAACGAAAAGCATGTTTTGCAAGGTCACAGTAACCTTGACCTTTGACCACCAAATTCTAAATAGTTCATTCTTAAATCAAAGTGGCAAATTTGAGAAAAATCCCACAATGCCTTCTTGAGATATTGCATTAATAAGAATGAAACAGATGCAAGGTCACCGTTACCTTGAACTTTGACTGCAAAATTATATCAGTTCATTGTTTAATCCAGATTTAGGTTTGTGCCAAATCTGAAAAAGAAAAATTCCCTCAAGATGTTCTTGAAATACAGCATTCATGAGAATGAAATGGATGCAGGTCACAGTGACCTTGACCTTTGACCACCAAAATCAAATCAGTTCATTCTTAAGTCCAAGTGGACGTTTGTGTCAATTTGAGAAAAATCCTTCAAGGTCTTCTTGAGATATTGCATTAATAAGTTTGAGCAAGATGCCAGGTCACAGTCATTTTGACCTTTGACCACCAAAATCAAATCAAATTAGTTCATCATTAAGTCCAAGTGAACATGTGTGCCAAATTTGAAGAAAAATCCCTGAAGGTGTTTTGGAAATATTGCATTTACAAGAATGATACAGACAAGGTCACAGTGACCTTGACCTTTTATCTATGACCCCCACAATCAAAACAGTTCATCATTAAGTCCGTGTGGACATTTGTGCCAAATTTGAAGAAATTCTCTTCAGGCGTTACTGAGATATTGGGTTCACAAAAATGAGATGTACAGCCAGAAACATAATGCCTCCATCCACGGTTATCGCCAGTTCAGAGGCATAATGACAGAAAAATACAATATGAATATTTTTTTAGCCTCACAAGCGACATTCTCTCTGGAGCAATGGTGATCTGTCAGTAAATAGGTCCAACATGTTGGATACAATATCTTAACAACTTTAACTTGGTACAGATATCGTTTGTGCCCAGAGGATTAATCCTAATGACTTTTGTGACTCCCCTGACTTGTCATACTAGCAGGTCAACATTTTGACATATGTAGTGAAATAGCTCAACGTCCGCTAAAAAGATTGGCTCAGAAATTGGCATAAATGGGACAGTTCACTCCAAAATCAAAACTACAAATTTTCCCTTTTAACTGTAGTGCTATGTATCAATCTTGATTGTTTAGGTGTGAGCTGCAGTGTGCTGGAGATATTGCCATGAGAAATGTCTGCCTGCTCTCCAGTATAATGGAAGTAGATGACACTCAGCTTGTGGTGCTCAAAGCACCCAAAAAATAATTTGGAAAAACTCAACAGCAATGTCTCTTTCCAGAAATCATCACCCAATTACTCAAGATGATCCACAGACGTTGTGAGCATATTCATGGAGGAACTCTTCCCTCTACAAAACTACACCCACCAACCCTATCACAGCGCACGAGCAAGTGTGCATCCTATGACTTTGGTAATCTTCAACACATGCCAACCTCCTGACCTACCCCCACCAGGACTAACCACCGCACCTGGAGGGACAGGGCCTTCACCATTGCTGCTTCCATCCTCTAGAACTCAGTACGTAAATACATCAGACTCCCCTTACTCTCCGCCTTCAAGAAATCCCTCAATAACGCCTCTTCAGAACTGCCTACAACATTTAAAAAAAACTGTTCTTCTTCACCCTCTCGGCATTGTTTCCCTTCTTATGGATCATTTCATTTTTGTTTTTTCTTTTGTTTTGTTGTTTTTGTCCTCCATAAAGTGTCTTTGAATATCCAAAAAAAGCTCGATAAAAATCCAATGTAGTATTATTATTATTATTATCATCATTATTATCATTATTATTACTCAAGACTCATCAAATACTGATGCATGGTCAGTGCCCCTACAAGTCAAACTATGACATTCTAGGTACCCCTCTGGCATCACTTTATGACTTTCAGGCACAGCAAATCAATTTCCACTCCTTATATGTATGGTGTCTCTTTAAGTAAATGTTTGTGTTCACAGGAATGGTACCGTTTTCACAAGTTAATGCGTTCAGTGTCGTATGAAACTAAACTTCGAACATAGGTTTATTTTTTTTTTTAGGTTTATCTCCTTTAGCTGAGGAAAACAAAAGTAGTTGTTACAAAAAAAAAAAAGATCATGGTTGCGGTTACAATTAGTATGTTTTATACTAACATAATGTAATGTGATGTAGGTGAAACCTATGGGATGGAGCAAGTGTGCGACAGAGAAGCAGACAGAGACACAGAGCATGCGTGTCATGGTAAAATGAAGCCCTAAATAACGTACATGGTTCTCAGTTCGGACTTCGGATGGTGAGCTCACTGTGCAGGAACACTGGCCTATGGGACTTGACAAAACACTGCCCGAGATCAGTGGAAGTGAGCACTCGGGCGTGCTGTTGTTCCAGATGTTACCCGCCAGTCTGGTGCGCGAATCAGGGGACCTGGGTGGCTCTGGTGATCCATTGTATGTGGTTTGTCTGGCCGATCTGGAACCTTGTGGGTTGTGTGATACACACGTGGGCACTGCTTCTGAACTCGCGAGTCACCTTGTGGGTTCTCATGGGGTGGTGTCTGTGCTGTGGGCGTGCGGTAAGTGTGGGTGGACTCGGCTGAACCACCACTAAATTTCCTGTCACTTACCCAGGTGTCAGGGGCTGGTGGCTGGGGGCAACTTCCTGTGTGAACACTGTTCTAGGGTGTTCCGTTCTGCTAGAGGTCTGTCTCTGCACAAGCTGCGTGCACACATGGCTGCCTACGTGAGGGAAAGGTCAGCTCTGGGCGGCCTCCATCCACGTGTCCTTGGTTCTCGCCTGTGGATGCCCGAGGAGGTCAACGAGCTGGCTCCCCTGTGTTGGGACATGCCCTCAACCCGTGTATGCGGACTGGTGGCCACTGCCCTTGATACTGAGCAGACAGGGAAGCAGGTTAGTCAAAGTGCAGACTCTTGCACAGGGCCATCTGAAAACGGGGGAGACTCAGTCAGCCGAAGGTATCGGAGGGCAATCGTCTGAGGAAATTCCTGGTGGCTCCCTCAACTCCACCAACGCCGCAGCAGGTGGTCAAGGATTCACTCCAAGAGGTCCTGAATGCTGTGGCCGAGGGGAGGGCTGAGTGGTCAGGCAAGGGCCCCATAACGTAGGGCGATTGCTCGCAGGAAGCAATTGCTTCTGCCTCCTCCAAATTGATTCAACAGGTGTGTCAGTAGATGGCGGCCGGTCCTCGAGTGTTCAGTTCACGGGATGGGCAAGGGGTATGAGTCTAAGTGGCGTGCCCCTCGATTCTCGTATCATCTGTTTCGGACGGATAGGGTAAAGTTGGCGTCTTTTATCCGCGATGGGCAAACGGTCTGAAATCACTGCGGTGCTCAAAGGCAGGTGGGGTGACATCAGACCCTTCTGTGGGTTGGGTCAATTTGACGTCTAGGGTGTGCAGATAACATGGTTTTCTGTCGACTGATTACGCCCTTGGAAGTCACAAAGAACCTCCGAACTATAAAGAACCGTTCCTCCCCAGGTCCCGATGGCATTATGAAGCCGCTCCTGCTCAGTTGGGATCCAAGTGGGGAGAAATTGGCACACATGTTCTCCAGATGGTTGGTCTCAGAGACTCTGCCAAAGGTATTCAAAAGGTCCTGTACAACACTCATACCTAAGACCACTGACCAAGGCCAGCTCTGGGATGCTGACCAGTGGCATCCCATCACCATCGCGTCGATGGTCTTGAGGCTTTTCTCACAGATCCTGATTGCTAGGATGACGGCGGCGTGTCCTATCCATCCGCGACGGAGGGGCCTAATTGCCTCCCCTGGCTGCTCGGAGAACCTCACGATCCTGGACGGCGTCATGAGGTTAGGGTTAACCTGCGGACAGTGATTGTTGGCGTGGATATCGGAAAGCAGATCCAGCGGTGGATCGCTGCCATTGGAAGGACACCTTTGGGCCTCATCAAAAAGGTGAACTTGTTGGTCGACTACCCTCTACCGGGGGTGATATTTGCAGCCGGTCACTGGATGCTGTCTGTGGATGGTCACATTAAACAGGCGGTGAAGCACTGACTTCATCTGCCAACTTGCAAAACCGACTGGTTGCTATACTTGCATAAGTCCAGTGGTGGACTGGGCATCCGCAGGTTGGCGAGGGTTGTCCCAGCCATACAAGCCTGTAGGATTCACAGCATGTTTCACTCTGCTGATGAGACGGTGTAGTGGATTGCTCATTGAATGATAAGGCATCAGGTTTTTGAGAGAGCATGGCTGAAAGCATGGCTGAGAGCTGGCGGTTCACTGGATGAAATCCCCAGTCTGGATCCCCCTGCAGAGGGGGAGGAGTTGGGGCCTTATCCAGAGTTGGATTACCCTGTGGGGGGGGAATATGAGGACCTCCAGTTCGCTGATGCCTAAGAGATGTCCGGTCCCATGTGACTTGCGCCAGGTCAAGTTCGACAGATGGGCAGAACTGAAATCTCAAGGGAAAGGTATTTGGGCGTTTGAGGCTGATAGGGTCAGTAATTGCTGGCTAGTCAACCCCTACTCAGTGGGGTTCACTCACGGCCGGTACATTGTGGCGCTGCGGCTTATGGCAAATGTTTATCCAACCTGCGAGTCGGCGGTGAGAGGGAGACGGACCTCCTTCTACGTTTTCTGTCATTAGTACTGTCGGGGTTCTCTCTCGAGACCTGTTTGCACATACTTGGGGCTTGCCCGAAGGTTCGTGGGAGCCGGATTAGAAGGCACCACAAGGTGTGTGATCTCGTTGTCGCAGAAGCACAGCACTACAGCTGGAGTGTTGCGAGGGAGGGCCGCTGGACCTGCCCTACGGGGACGGTTCTGATGCCCGACTTTGTGTGCACAAAGGACGACTTGGCGCTGGTCGTGGACGTGACGATTCGGTATGAGTTGAGGAAGACTCGCTAGAGGCTGCAGGGCTTGAAAAAGTGAGTAAGTACCGCTGTCTTGCATCAGTGTTTATTCAGGAACTATCAACATATCGTAGGGTGCACATCTTCGGACTTCCGGTGGGCACTAGGGGCAAATGGCCCTCGGACTAGTGGGCAGACCGGGGAAATATGGCGTATGAAAGACCGCTTGCCCGATGTCACTGGGGGGCCTGAGTCCTTCTGATCGAGGCTCAGCCCGTGGACAGTGTGAGGCCGGTAATGGCCCCGTCATGGGGGGGTCCAGTCTTTTCGGAGTTGGGTTGTTTGGGTATACAGCCCAAAGCGGGTTGTAAACTCCATCTCAAGTTGAAGAAAGTACAAGTACCTTAAGGTGGACTGTTGCTGTTGTTTTTGTAATGATAATCTTAGCCACTCCTAAATATATTAAGCAGAAATGTCTGGCTGCTATTCCTGCTGCCCTCAGGAATAATTAAATGAAATTTTGGTGATCACTAACTTTGATCGCCAAGTCAAAATTCCAATTTGTCAAAAACTTTGGTTCATACCAAATAACATGACAAACCTAATGACATCCACAACCTCAGATGAACTGTGTTGGCTGTTTAAGTGAGCATATGTCCCCAGTAAAGGTATCTAGTTTGTATTTCTTTTACAATGATATCTGTCATAAGTTAGACACGCTGATGGAAAATAACAAATTGAACAAATTTCGTTACTGTTTCAATTTGTTTAAGTATTTATGGGCAATACACATAATCATTTGAAACTTGTTTTGAAACAGTCATGCACAAGATCCATCAATTCAAGAGAAAAATAAGCCTGCTCATAAGTCATGGCGAGATAAAGAGTTCACGGTACGGAAAATAGTTTCAAAGAGACATAACAGACAAGATAATGACTTAGACTACTACAATTGGAGAATCAGTGAAAAAAAAACTTGTAGGAAGAACTGCTGTGAGCTTGGCGCTACAGATGGGACTTGCTTCTGACTTTGGACTAAAGAGATTTCAATTATATTTTTTTCATTTCCCAAGTTTGATTGAGAAACCTCTTCATCTCTTCATATGTTGAAGAAAAGATCCATTTAAAAAGAAATTAAATTAAAACTTTTTCACCTGAGACCGCAGACAAAAATCTTGTGCTAGACCTCCAAGGGAAGTTTCTCCACCTTTGCAACAGCATTTAAAGCCATAAAAATGAATCTACCATAAACAAAAACATGTAAAAATTGACGATGAGTGAACTGAGCCAGTTCAGTGTACATGTATTTAGACACAAAACACCAATCTTTTCTCAATGCCCTGACAGCATCCTTGGAGAGATTTAATTTTCCCTCAAGTGCCTGCCTCCCATCTCTTAGAAAAGTATGTTGTCGCTTCTCCCAAGGTTTCCCCACTCGGAGGATGCGTCTCTCTTCAGTCGGAGTTCAAGTGCCTAATCTTCTGTGTCTCAAGGTCAGCATTTGTACACACTCTTAAGGGTCTTGATTCAAACAAATGAGACAAGAAAATTAATCGGAGGCAATGTATGAAGTGTTCAGGGTGTGTGTGTGTGTGTGTGTGTGTGGTCGTGTGTGCAAGCATGAATGCAAATTATTGTGTAAGTGTGTGTGTCCAACAGGAGTCGGTGGAGGCAGAGCTCAGCTGCTCAGGTCCTCGGCCTGACGGGATTGAGTGAGGGATGAAAGAGAAAGATAAAAGATGGGGAAAGGTGAAAGAGGGGAACCGATCACTGTGCACTGTGCCGAACATTGTTCTCTTGATCATAGTCAGAAGGTTGTGTATGTGTCTGTCTCTGTACATTCTTGTTTGCACGCATGTTCACACCTTAATGTACGGATGTTTGCGTCAATGCCATTCTGTGCCTGCATTTTGCTGTTTTTCAGCACATCAAGGTAATCACAACGCCATGTAAGGACTTCCTCGGCCAACTGACTCCACCTTCAGGCCTTTTCTATCCCAAAATCCCAATCCTAGGATGAAATTTTGTGAAGATGGACTGCATCTAACCTCTACATCTACTTCTATATAGCCATCTGTGACCAACAGTAGCAGAGTGTGGTTGTACAGAGGATGCCTGTAAACATAGCATTGAGGAACAGCATGCATACTGATTGAAAATTCTTTTTTTTGTCGCAAATAAAGCTTTGTACACGTGGTTTAAATAGTAATGGTGCAGCTTCTTTGTGAATGTATGCGCTTCAGAGGGAACATAGAAAGGAAGGCTACAATTTGCACTCATTATATAGTAAATCAAATATGATAATATGTACAATATGTTTTATACTGATTAGAATTACAGTAGAGGCCAAAAGTTTGGACACACCTTCTCATTCAATGCGTTTTCTTTATTTTCATGACTATTTACATTGTAGGTTCTCACTGAAGGCATCAAAACTATGAATGAACACATGTGGAGTTATGTACTTAACAAAAAAAGGTGAAATAACTGAAAACATGTTTTATATTCTAGTTTCTTCAAAATAGCCACCCTTTGCTCTGATTACTGCTTTGCACACTCTTGGCATTCTCTCGATGAGCTTCAAGAGGTAGTCACCTGAAATGGTTTCCACTTCACAGGTGTGCCTTATCAGGGTTAATTAGTGGAATTTCGTGCTTTATCAATGGGGTTGGGACCATCAGTTGTGTTGTGCAGAAGTCAGGTTAATACACAGCCGACAGCACTATTGGACAACTGTTAAAATTCATATTATGGCAAGAACCAATCAGCTAACTAAAGAAAAACGAGTGGCCATCATTACTTTAAGAAATGAAGGTCAGTCAGTCCGGAAAATTGCAAAAACTTTAAATGTGTCCCCAAGTGGAGTCGCAAAAACCATCAAGCGCTACAACGAAACTGGCACACATGAGGACTGACCCAGGAAAGGAAGACCAAGAGTCACCTCTGCTTCTGAGGATAAGTTCATCCGAGTCACCAGCCTCAGAAATCACAAGTTAACAGCAGCTCAGATCAGAGACCAGATGAATGCCACACAGAGTTCTAGCAGCAGACCCATCTCTAGAACAACTGTTAAGAGGAGACTGCGCGAATCAGGCCTTCATGGTCAAATAGCTGCTAGGAAACCACTGCTAAGGAGAGGCAACAAGCAGAAGAGATTTGTTTGGGCCAAGAAACACAAGGAATGGACATTAGACCAGTGGAAATCTGTGCTTTGGTCTGATGAGTCCAAATTTGAGATCTTTGGTTCCAACCGCCGTGTCTTTGTGAGACACAGAAAAGGTGAACGGATGGATTCCACATGCCTGGTTCCCACTGTGAAGCATGGAGGAGGAGGTGTGATGGTGTGGGGGTGTTTTGCTGGTGACACTGTTGGGGATTTATTCAAAATTGAAGGCACACTGAACCAGCATGGCTACCACAGCATCCTGCAGCGACATGCCATCCCATCCGGTTTGCGTTTAGTTGGACGATCATTTATTTTTCAACAGGACAATGACCCCAAACACACCTCCAGGCTGTGTAAGGGCTATTTGACCAAGAAGGAGAGTGATGGAGTGCTGCGGCAGATGACCTGGCCTCCACAGTCACCGGACCTGAACCCAATCGAGATGGTTTGGGGTGAGCTGGACCGCAGAGTGAAGGCAAAGGGGCCAACAAGTGCTAAACACCTCTGGGAACTCCTTCAAGACTGTTGGAAAACCATTTCAGGTGACTACCTCTTGAAGCTCATCGAGAGAATGCCAAGAGTGTGCAAAGCAGTAATCAGAGCAAAGGGTGGCTATTTTGAAGAAACTAGAATATAAAACATGTTTTCAGTTATTTTACCTTTTTTTGTTAAGTACATAACTCCACGTGTTCATTCATAGTTTTGATGCCTTCAGTGAGAATCTACAATGTAAATAGTCATGAAAATACAGAAAATGCATTGAATGAGAAGGTGTGTCCAAACTTTTGGCCTGTACTGTATATACTTTTGTTTGTTAAGCTACACTTTTAAATTCTGAATGCTAAAAAACTGTCATGCATGAATGGCACATAGGCACAGATTTGATCTTAAACTGTGTGTGCAAACAATTAAGTAACACTTTTGGCGTTTATCACCACTTGCGTACTTTAAGAGTGCCCAAGACCACATGTATAGACTCACAAGTCAGTCTTTAGATGCTTTGCTTAACTAAAGACTGATGACTTTCTCCCTGATTTTGTGTTTAGATGGGCGGATACAATTTCAGAGTTTAAAAAAAACTCCCTACATTGCAGAACCAATAGTAAATCTGCAGGGCGGTCCTTCGGTGGCTCGCTGAACTGTTGTGCTTGTAAACATAGTCCGACTGGAAACACGTGTAGCGGTACAAAATAGCTAAGCCACTCTCGCAGAAAACGCCGTCAAAGTTAGCGGATGTTTGTCGCGTTTGCGGCAACACATTCTCGCCAACTAAAAGAAACAAACATAATCTTTTACAAGGCCATGACTCATCCGCCCAGCCGGACTATAGAGGGAATCACCCGGAATCGCCTTGTTGTTTACAAATACTTCCCGGCAGAAAACCAGCAGAGCTTTTAGCTATATATATATATCACATTTTTCACATCACTGTATCACCGTTTAGACTAATCCGATGTTTGTAAAGTCTATAAACACAATGATTGAACAAACATTTCTATTTCTTAGCCGTTAGCGGTGTCTGTAATAGGCAATAACTCATTAAACGGTCCGTGAAAAAAATATTTTTTCCAGCGGATAGCTTAGTTAAAACATGATTGAGCTAGCAAAGCAGTTTTGCGTTGCTATGTGTAGTATTTATTCAGTTTTGGGAAACCACGATGTCTAGAAAGCATCAGTGGCTGCAGCTGACAGGGACAGCTAGCAGCAGCAGCAAAGCTAACATCAGGACGTCATCTGTTAAAAGCCTCCCGTTGTCGGATACGACATGAAACTACTCCAGTTAGCTCAATCATGTTGTAACTAAGACATCCGCTGGAAAAAATATTTTCTTCACGGATGAGCACACGTTTGATAAAATGGAGTTAAATCTCTCGGCATCCATTTTCTAATCTCTCAAGACAGATTCTGCAATCTACATTGTAAAATCTGTCGGCAGCCCTGTGTGAAAGACGACTGGGGGGGGGGGGGGCTTTGAGTTTGATCAATGCTGCTCTTTAGCCAATCACAAGGGAGGGGGCGCGGCCGAGACGTGCGGGTGTTCCCAGAAAATGTGTAACTACAGAAACAGCAAGCTCCGCGTCCATAGCGACCGCTCCAGTAATGCCGTCTCGTCAACGTGAAAAAAAAAAAAAAAATTCCAGCGGATGTCTCAGTTACAACATGATTGAGCTAACTGGAGTAGTTTCATGTCATATCCGGCAACGGGAGGCTTTTAACAGATGACGTCCTGATGTTAGCTTTGCTAACTGTCCCTGTCAGCTGCGGCCACTGATGCTTTCTAGACATCGTGATTTCCTATAACTGAATAAATACCACACATAGCAACACAAAACTGCTTTGCTAGCTCAATCATGTTGTAACTAAGATATTCCTGGAAAAAATATTTTATTCACGGACCATTTATTGAGTTATTACCTTATTTTTATAGTCTATGGTTATAGACAACGCTAACGGCTAACGTTAACAGCTAACGGTTAGCCCAGCTAATCTACGATAACCATATTAATTACGTGCACACAGAAATAGTAACATTTGTTCAGTCATTGTGTTTATAGACTTTACAAACATCAGATTAGTCTACACGGTGATATAGTGACGTGAAAAATGTGATATAGAGCTATATCTGCTGGTTTTCTACCCAAAGTATTTGTAAACAACACGGCGATTCCCTGGGGGCACCGCCGGAAGTGAAGGGCGTGAGGCCCCTGCACTTCCAGTTAGTCGAAAAACTCCGGGCTGTGCCTCCTGAGGTAAAGGAAGAAATTTTTTTTTTTTTTTTTTTTTTTTAACCGATGGATTTCCAGATTGTCCATTTTCAAGCTCTCTGTGTGTTTGTGTCCTTGCGGACGAGAAAAGGGAGAGCGCACATTTCCGAGAAGGCGTGTCCTTTTCAAAAATGCAAGAGGTGTTGCTTTGTTGCCGGCCGTTTTCGCCGGTGTGTTAAACACACTTTAGAAAGGAGTGTCCCCAGACTATCAGAAGGCGGAGATCTCTGATTGTCTGGTGGCGAGACTACCACATGTAAGCCAATACACATGAGAGTTTTGCGCTGTGAACTAGTATCACTTAGATAAAAATTTACCTAATGAAAACACAGAAGAAAATCTACAATTATTTAGTTATTCATTTAATCATTTTAAATGTTTACACTTATTAAACAGGATTTCCGCCAGTGCATTGCAGGCCACGTGACCCACCTGTCCAAGCACCTGGGTTTGTTTAGTTTCTTTGTTTTTTTTAATGTATTTTTTAGATGTTTTTTACAATACACCGTACTAACATTTAGTCAGAAATCAGAAATACTTCATTGATAACCCATGTGGAAATAATGAGGCATTACAGTTGCTCTGAATAGAGAATTATTAGTAAGAGTAAGAATATGAAAAAAGTGTGGAAATATAGAGCAACAAATTAAATACAGTAGAAATGAAATGTGTATTAAAATAAATACAAATGTGCATTATGCTACTGTGTTTAACACTTTGATCTAAAAATAAAAAAAAATTAAATAAAATACATATTTTCACTGTGCTGAGTCTGTAAGTATGAAAATTCAACTACAATATATATATCAGTAGAATAAACCACAATAGAAATAGAGTAAGCATGAGAAATAAGAAATATGTACAGTTATGTGCACTGCATTAATAAATACATTCAAGAGGTGAAAAATATTGCACAGAATACTGCAGCAGTTGAATTATTGCACCCAATAGATAATTATGAATTATAAATGCAGTAGGTTAAAAAGTCAAAATTCCAGTCTACTGACTCAGAGCAGCTGACACACTGAGGGAGGAGTTGGACAGGTTGATGGCCACAGGCAGGAATGATTTCCTGTGGCACTCTGTGGTCACTGATGTGCTCCGGTGTCTGACCAGCACATCGTGGAGTGGATGGGAGACATTGTCCAAGGTAACATGTATCTCAGTATTGTCCAGCAGATGTTGAAGGACCTCAGCCTCCTCAGAAAATAGAGGCCGCTCTGGCCCTTCTTGTAGAGAGCTCCAGTATTCCTGGATCAGCTGAGTTTATTGTCACTATGCTCTCTCAGGTACTTGTAGTCCTCCACAATGTCACCCATGTTAAGCAACAGGGCTGTTCACAATCTGCAGCGATAGTTTCAGTACCTGGTGTATTTTTTCAGCGAGCCACGAGCGAATCTGGCCGGACAACAAACTTATATTTTTCATGAATGATATAAACACTACAATAAATACGATATAAATGATCTGATTATGATAAATGATAAAGTATGCATCCCATGCTTTCAGTTGTGTTGAAACAGAGAGCAAAATAGACAAGCAGACACACACAGACAGGCACTGCGCCTCTCTCCATTACAGCTACATCTTGTCCAGACACACCAGCTAGCATGGCTGGTTCTAGCCTTTGGGGGGTCCTATGCAAAGGCATTTTTATTTGCAGGAAACCCAGTTACAAATGATTAGGACTAACCTAAATGACAACAAAATTGATCAATATGCCCGCACACAAACACACACACCTGCTTGTCTGTCCGTGAACTCCGGACTCTTTCATGCTGCATAACAGTTCAGTGGATATGTGGTTGGATCAAGGTGCTGCTGGACATGGAGTCTGCATTATTACCTTTCAGCATGAATCTAGTTCTTAGTGTACCAACCCTCACACCCAGCAGGAGGTGGCCTGTAACCAGAAACTGACGTGCAAATCTTCTCTTCTTTTGTCTGAGTTTAATGTTATGTGTTAAACGTCACTGGCTTGTTTGTTTGTGGTTTTCTCACGACACTTGAATCTGTTGCTCTTACATGGGTGTACTGGGGCGTTACCCTGTGCTAACTGCAAATTGCCTGGCACACCTGTATAATTTAGGATCAAACGCCGTTCATCAACATACAGGTGGGTAATAAAAGACTAGGCTGTCAGTGCATTTTTTATGAATCCCATGTAGGATGTTATTATCTTCCTCTTATTGCTTTGTGCAAATATAAGAGAAAAGTAAGAAAACATTCACGCATTAGGACCATTGGCTTTCTAATTTAACGGTTTAGCTGATGACTGTACTGAAGCTTAAAAATGTAAAAAAAATAAATAAATAAATAAAAAAAGAAGTGATGTTCATCAAGCCCATCTATGTAAATCCTTAATCACAAGGAAAATTAGATAAAATAGATAGCTGAGTGGTGAAAGAGAATGGAGGAGGGAGGGCACATTTTCATCCCTGTCATCCATTCATCCCTCCCTTCCTCCTCTCCACGTTTTATCCCCCATTCCCTCACATCTATTATTCACTCCTTTTGGCAGCCAGGTTCACACCTAAACAAACCTCCAACCATGTTGTGTCCCGCTCCCTTTATCACATTCTCATTTTATCCACACCACTCTTTTATAAATTCATTCCTTCCTGTCCCCAAAAAACCTAAACTTTAAGTCCTTCCTTTTCAGATATTCTTGTCTGCTTAAGTAATTTTAGAAGCAAACAGTTTTTGTTTGAATTTAGAAGCTTTGAAGGAAATGCGGGAGAAGTATTAATATTGCCTGAGCTAGGGTTCATTTACTTTAAACTTAATTATTGTATTATCCTGGATATAAGATTATGAGACAAACCCCCCTTTTATAACACCAGCATTTGGAAATAAAAAGAAAAAAAAGTATTTTTGAAGATACAATACACACTTTCAGACTAGTTAAAAGAGAGGCTAGTCCACATCCTTGAAGTTCTTTATTCTGATGTAAAATGAAAAATGAAATACCTCCACAGTGGATGCTTTAGCTACAGTCCCACTGGCTACACTTCTAATGCCAACTGCTAACCTTAACCGTTAAGTATTTCTAACTATCTCTAACTGGATATCAAGGTTGGTGTGGTCAGCATCCCAACTCTAACTAAACCTACTGCCAGACCACCAAAAAGTAGGGGTGGGACCAAGTGATTGTTTTGCATGTCACAAGTAAGTCTCCAATCTTTGTCCTCAAATCCAGATCAAGTCTCAAGTGCCATATCCTAAACTTTGAGTTTCAAGTCCTCAACAACTCATAATGCACTCCTCACCAAATTGAATGCCATTTTAACAATAGAGTTGTATATTTAATTAAAAAAAAAAAAAAAAAATCACAAATGCTTTTTTTGTTAAAACACGCTTGTTACCCCAATACACTGTCATAGCCCAGAGACCGAATCAGCATGACGTCGCGCAAAGACTTCCAGATAGACAACTGGCAACTGTTTTAAATTGTGGAGATTTGTGCATTCGGTAAACTGTTGTCATTATTAGTTCAACTGTAATGTTTAAAGGAGCTATATGTAAGAAATCTAAAGCAAATAGTCATAAAATCCTCCTAATATGTCACAGAGACTAAGGAATAATGTTCATATAACATACTGATCTCACCGACAACAATAGTATGGCCAGAATATTCGCATTTAAAAAAAATATTTTACGATCCGCAAATCATGTTTATGTTTTGAATTTGTGTTTTGGCCTGTTGCACCACCCACCGCCGTCTACCAGTCACGTAATCAGTAGAGTCTCAGCATCAGTTACAGTTACGACTGAGCTACAGCAGCATGGCAAGCAGCATTAGCAGTGTCCCGGTACATAGCATTAGCAGCCGGCTCCTCCGCTGTATCCCGGCAGCAGCGTTAGCAGCAGAGAAGCCGGACTTGCTCGAATGGTCCGCTGGAAAACCGAAGATCACGGATGAGGCGACACGGCCCTGCCACGGCAGTATTTTGAAGTCAAAAGTCCAGGTGAAGTCAAAACTCATTGATGTTTAAGTCCAAATCAAGTTAAGTCAAGTTCCAAGTCTTTTTTTTAGGTTTGTCAAGTAATTTCTAAAGTTCTCAAATTTGTGACCTAAGTCATGTAACTTGAGTCCACACCTCTGCCAAATAGTCCTTATATCCTCAACACAAGGATGTACAAGTAAACACACCTAGAGAATAAGTGGGGCATTATTAAGTCATGAGTCAGCGTGTTTAGGCTGACAGCTCAGGAATCAACAGAACTGTTTTCTGCACACGCACGCGCACACACACACACACACACACACACACACACACACACACACACACGACTCAGGTCCCATCTGCTCAAACACTACATGTGTAAGTGTGTGTGTGTGCGGCCCTGCATTTTGATCTGTTTGTACAACTGTGCTACTGTAGAAGATATGGACATACAGAACCATGTATGAGGGAATAAAGGAATAAATTACCATCTTTAACTAATTTCTGTTGTCTCTGTCCCTCCGCTGCTCTACTCAGTCAGAAATCAATTTAAAATCAACTGTGATGTTATCTATTATAAATGTGTTGGCATGTCAAAGTGACATACAGACACGCCGACACATTCACATTCAGAGCTAACACTAGGTTTTCCCACATGTGCCGACTCCAGATGGCCTCAAAGAGACAACGGGTAATGCCAACATCACGCACACACACACACACACACACACACACACACACACATATAAAGTAATGACCCACCCCTGAGACCCCTCTAACCAGGTTTCATGCTGGGATCAAAAACAAATAATAAAAAAAAGGAGGCTAAATCAAAAACGGATGGTAGTGAACACTTTAAAGAGCAGGAGAGACAAAATTACCTCCCTTACAATAACAGGAAAAATGGAAAGACCTTTGTGACGACATCAAAGCAATGCCAAGAGCCTCTGCAAGTGTAGCTCACACATACTAGACAGGCAATGAACAACATAAAAATTAAGGTCTATTAAAATTTACATATTGCTCAATATGACAGT
Organism: Epinephelus lanceolatus; assembly: GCF_041903045.1. Classification (NCBI taxonomy): domain Eukaryota; kingdom Metazoa; phylum Chordata; class Actinopteri; order Perciformes; family Serranidae; genus Epinephelus; species Epinephelus lanceolatus. Next base: position 18,903,533 of record NC_135757.1, on the reverse strand, counting down.
GGGGTCCAAAAAAGGAATTCCTTTTAAATGAACTTTTATGGCCAAAAATGCTCATTCATATGATATCAAATGAGCCAGCATAAATTAGTGTCCTACAAAAAGTGTAATTGCAATGTGTAAGCACGGAAGTAAAGTTACATAGTTTAGGTTTAGAAAAGTAAAGTTATGTAGGTTAGGTTAGGTTAGGTTAAGGAAAGTAAAGTTAGGTCGGTTAGGTTTAGGAAAGTAAAGTTACGAGGGTTAGGTTTAGGAAAGTTACATAGGTTAGGTTTAGGAAAGTAAAGTTACATAGGCTAGGTTTAGAAAAATATAGTTACGTAGGTTAGGGTTTAGGAAAGTAAAGTTATGTAGTTCAGGTATAGGAAAGTAAAGTTATATAGGTTAGGTTTAAGAAACTAAAGTTTCATAGGTTAGGTTAAGGAAAGTAACGGTTCACAGGTTAGGTTTAAGAAAGTAAAGTCATGTAGTTTAGGTTTAGGAAAGAAAAGTCACACAGGTGAGGTAAAGGAAAGGAAAGTTATGTAGTTCAGGTTTGGGAAAGTAAAGTTACGAAGGTTAGATTAAGGAAAGGAAAGTTACGTAGTTCAGGTTTAGGAAAGTAAAGTTACATAGGTTAGGGTTTAGGAAAGTAAAGTTACGTAAGTTAGGGTTAGGGAAGTAAAGTTTTGTAGGTTAGGTTTGGGAAAGTAAAGTTACGTAGGTTGGGGTTCAGGAAAGTACAGCTGTGTAGGTTAGGTTTAGGAAAGTAAAGTTATGTAGGTTAGGTTTAGTAATGTTGGTTAAGTGGTTTAGGTTGTGGAAGAGAAACATGGTGATGACGTTCCTTAAAATAACTCAAAGTTCACTTGGTTTCACAGGAAACAAACACCGGCCGCCTGGGGAAAAGTCCTGTGCTCTTTGGCTCATCCACCACCCCAACCTGCCTTCTTATGCGGACTTTCGGTCTTTATAAGACTTCATTTTTTACTCCCGCGTAAATATCTCGTGTGATATTGCTTAAATATCATTTATCAACTTTTTGTTATATTGCTATCACCGAAAATTATATTGACATAATTAGACAACCGTTTTTTGCCCCCTATCGTCTGTATTCTTTACAATGAGACATATTCCTAAGATGTCATTTTTAAAAAAATATATATTTACTGAAACATTATTGCATTTTTATGATAAAGCACTCCCGTGGGGATTCTGGCAGTTTGGGTGGGGCCCCTAAATACAAAATGATGAACTCCAGCAGAGTCTTTAATGACACAAACATACACAGCTTCCTTTTAACAATGAAAAAAAAAAGGTATTCACAATACGCAATAGCTACTGTTAATACTGTAACTCAAACAAAAAGCTTGACTCTTAGAACCCTTTGCAAGCATGACTGCTACTTTTCTATGTTACCAAAGTGAAAAATAAAAACACTATAACTAAAGGTAGTCCACAAGATGTGATTGAAAGCTTTGAAGAGTAGGACGACCTTTTGCTGTGAATATGTTGATGGATAAGTTTTAGTCACATCATAGTGTGTGTCTTTCACAGTTAGCTATGTCATCACCAAGACATGGTGACACCTTCTTAATTTTAGGCGTTGGGAGACGTTGGATTGAGTGACGTAATAATGTGCTTAATAATTAGTATGTCAACATTGTGGGGCAGCTTAAGTCGTTGGAATCATTCAAGTGAATTGCAAAGTCTATTTGATGTTCCTTATAGTCCTCCACTCCCACTCCCTGTCCGGGTCACAAGCATTATGTTGACTGATCACTTCATGTACCAGTTAAGGACATTTAAAAGATATTTGGGGGGCATGCCAACATGACTTAATAAAAATCATACTAGACAGAAGTGTGCAATCATCTGTATGTGTGAGAGAAAGCAGGAAACAGTTCTATTTATTTAGCTCTTAATAGCCTTCATATATTTACAATGCATTAGTTTACAGGTAAATTCAAAACTTCATCTAAATGAACTAGTTTATAGTCTTTTTTATCATCCACTTTAGAAACTGCAGAGGATCTATCAAAAGTTTTGGGAAAAGAGAAGGTTGGCAGACTAGTACCTACAAGTCCTGTCAAAAGGGCCCAAAAGTCTTTAGTGTTAGTGTTGTTACTTACAATGTGCAAATCGATGTTGCTTGCTTGTTTGTTGAAGGTAAGCTGAGTACTTAAGTAGTGAATTAAGGCAGGCCTTTGGTTAAGGCCATGACAACAAGTGGTAGCATACATGGTTTGTGTGAAGCTAATGTAAACTCACTTTTCATTGTCGCCCTCGGCATGTTGTTGTAGCCTCAATTAATCACAAACATTTTACCAACTGTAATTACACCTGCCGATTGAAAGCAGATTGTCAAACTGTCCCAGATTCATCCAAAATAAGCCTTGAACTGACCATCATCCAGGCGAAGCTCCTGGACCATCTTGTGGTACTCCCTGTGATTTCTCTTCTGTCTGAGGGTCTCATGTACCCACATGGATCTCCATTTCCCTGTGACCAACGAACAATTTGGGAACATCCTCTCACCTTAAATCAGAGTTAGAACAAGTGCCCTCAACCTGTCCATTTTTTAAGCAGATTTTAAGGCTAACTTTAAAGTAAAAAAAATAAAATTAAAAAATAAGCTAAGGACAGGTGAATCAGTGTGTGTCTGATCAGGACCTGTAGAAGCGAAAATCGGTGCCTGGAAGTGGGCCAGATGGCACCCGACCTCATCTCCTACTTCTCCTGCAGATCGTCCTCTGATGTTGATTTAGTACCTTAGGTTCAGTTGGCAAACACTTAGAGAAACACTGGAGTCAAGTAGAATCAGGTGCAATCGAGTTTAATGTGTTCACAAGCAGCAACACATACAACTCATTGAGTCAGGCTCCGGAGCACGACTGAAGTTTCGCTCTCTGCATTCTCCCTTTTATGCTGGTGAAGATTCGAGAGAATCTCCACCCTTTTCCTTTAATCCTGCCCGCCTAAACCCAAACCTATTGGTGGCAGATCCTTTTCTTTTTAGCCTTTTCCCATCTGGTCCAAATCTATTGGTAGTAGGCCCCTTGGGCCCTTGCCCAAACATGACCTAGGCCTGGAAATCCCCAAATTCTCCCACCATTAGATTTGAGCCTGGTTTCACTTTATTTTTAAAAAATATATAAAACTTGGGGACTTTCTCTATGCAGTCCCCTGTGCGTTCATGCAATGTGAACTTAGAATGTGTGTCATACAATACAAACATTAAAAAGTGTGTGTGTGTGTGTTATTATTAAGCTATACATGGTTATTTAAACAATACATGGTGTGGTGTATGTGTGCTCTTCAATGTGAATGCATAACCCTGTGTTATGAATACATAAACTTGCATAACCTTATTTTATCACACATAGATGCATAACAAACAGTTTTATAGGAACTGGTAACATAAAACATGGTTATATGAACTTCACTCTTAATCAACTTATGCAGTTTAACACTTTTATCTGATTAAAGATTAAATCTTACACTACAGACCTTATTTATCTCTTCAACACCAAGCCAGTCTATTTTCCATTTTTCAAATGTAGAAGCAGCAACTTTCTTTGCCATCTTATTTGAGTTGGTGACATCTCAGGATTTGGGTTGCTATCTTCCATAAGAGTTCAGGTTTTTTTCACATGGCACCAGTCAATCAAAGAAGCCAACTTCAGTGCAGGTGCAGGATTGCCTGCTTCTGCCAAGTATCACAACAGTGGCATGTGTGAACAACAGTGCTGTTTGTGTAAGTGTGTGTTAGAGACAGAAATGGCAATCAAATAAAATGAAATAAAATAAAACGATAGCTGAATGTAGATGAGAATATTGGCCTAAACTGGTACACATAGATAATTTCACAATCTTGGGGGCAATTTCTGCCCGAAGACTACGGTGTTTAAAGGCATTCTGAGATTTCTTGGGGCATTTTTGCCCTTGGACCCTGCTTTATACAGATTATCAAAAGATCCTTACAAAATGTGTATGTAACCTTAACAGCTATACGTCATCATTCTGAAATGGAGATGTCATGATTATGAGATTTTTTTTCCTCTTATAAGAGAAATGCACTTCTGCAGCAGAATAAAAATCTAACCCTTGACTTAACTCACCTTGCTTTTACCAACTCTGTCATATTACTGAGAAAAACAAATCTTCAAGATATGATGTCCCTTTGGAGACCTCGTAGGAAAATGACTTCATCCTTTGTAGGAGTGCACTGACCTTTCTGAGCTGGTAAAGCAGAGCAAACATTAAATGACAGAGCTAATTGTTTCACCCCAGAGTCCATTCTGTCTCTCTCATTCCTCTTTACTTCGAGCAGTCCCTTCCATCATTTCTTCTAATTTCTCTCAATTACCGGCTCCTTATGCTCTCTCTCTCATGGGGACATGTGTGTGTGTGTTAGTGCATGTGTGTGTGGGTGACCTTCCTGAACTGTATGGCCATTTATGGAGATTAGATAAAGTTGCCTCTTGCGTGACTCATTGGCATGCATTAAGCAGAGTACAACAATAACATACACACACTTACAAACACATACACACAAACAGACGTGCACATAAAGACCATCTTAAATCGAGGATATAGGACTAAATTAAAGGTAAAAGCGCTCTTGGTTTTCTTCTTTTGTGAGACATCATCTGTTTTTCAAAAAGCCATGTTCACTGTCCTTTTTCCCCCTCTCTAATGGATTTTTGATTTTTCCAGAGCATGCAACACAATTAGCTCGTCTTCCTTTTTTATTAATGACACATTTACTGTTTTCTTTTCCCTCGCTGCTGTTTATTCTTGCACTAAATTGGAGAGCGAAGAGGTCTTAAAAGTGCATGTTGTGTGTGTAGGTGTGTAGCAGTATGTGTAATTTGAATATGCCCAGGGCTCATTATTTTTGTTTTTTTTTATTTTTATAAAACCTATAAATTAATCAGTGTTTATGTTGAATAAAAAAAACACAAGAAAATATAATAAAAAGCACAAAAATCAAGGTAAAAGTCAGATTTTTAAAATACTGTTTGCACTCAAGATACTGCAATAAATAATCATCCTATAATAATCTTATTTGCATTTTCTCCGAATTACTATTTGTGTAATTGTTATAAGCATTTATCTTAAAGGGAAATTTCGGTTTATTTCAACCTGTCTCCTATCGTCCTAAATCTGTTTCAAACAATCTGCATTTCAACAAAAATGGCTTTTTGAGTCTGACCTAAAGAAAGGAGGAAGGTCTGACTATTTTTTATAGTGTCAGTTATGCCAATGCAATATGCAGGGATTCCCTGTAATTATTAATTTGCGTCTTTCTCTGATGTATGAATCTTTGATTAACATTTAGTGTGATGGAGTGTAGAGTCATGTTACACAAATGATCATCATTTTCACTTAAATAAGTTCCCCAAAAGACCTATTTTTAAACAAAATTTTACCTGGATTTTTGTAATGTTTGCTGCTGCAAGATGATACTGCTCCTTAAAGGGAAATTTCGGTTTATTTCAACCTGTCTCCTGTCGTCCTAAATTTGTTTCAAGTGACTAGTGACATAAAAATAATCGTTAGCATGTTAGCCGTTAGCCTAGATACACCCGTGGCGCATAGTAGCGCCAGACCTGTTAAAACGTAAGTGAACGGGCATACTTCAAGTGCAAAGTTAGTCCACTAAACAAGCTTTTTTTCCACAAAGACAGCCTCATATTGTTAGGATAAATGTCAGAGAACATATAGAAAATGACATGTAAACGTGTTGTCTTACCTTACCAGTGTGGTGCCATGTCTTCCAAAGCGCGGCCGAAATATCGCCAGAACATACTGGGATCTCATACCGTGCCTGAAATCTCACGAAAACAAGCAGCAACAGCTGGAAGGCAGAACCGGACATCAGTAATGAGCAAAAAGAGCTGCGCACTTAACATCAGTCCAAAATCTTCTTAATTCAGGTGCGGTAGTCAGAGATGAAAGTCAAAAAGCGGAAAAGGACTCGCACTCAGAAAACAAATGTAGACTAAGAGTCTTAATGAAAGATCATTTTACTGGGGATCTTCAAAGTTTCAGATCTTCAAAACTTCAAGAACTGGACAGTAGCCTGAAAAGTTCATTCATTTATTTTATGAAAGATTTATAGAATAATGGCTGACTTTTTGCCAGACTTCGACTTTGTGGAGGAGAAATTTGATTTTACAGAGTTTGATGGCCACCCTTATTTATTTGAGCCAGAATACACTGAGGAAGAGCTTTGTGAAATTGAAGAATGGAGGAGGAGAGAAAGAGAGGCGCAACAGGTAGAGGACGAGAGAGGAGGAATGGCTGCTGCAAGGCTGCGTAGCTCTGGATATTGGTGGTATACCTGTGAATGCTGTGCCCCAGTGCCCACAGAAGAGGAATGCCTCTGTTGCAAGGAATGGGACCAGCTGCAGCCTTATTTTCAAGGTCTGGATGTGACCGAGGACGAGACACCTCCACCTGGAGTAGTATCCAGCTGGAGCTCGCAAGATTTCAGGCACAGTATGAGATTGCTGCTTGTTCTCGCGATATTTCGGCCGCGCTTTGGAAAGCAGAGCTAAATGGTAAACAAACATGGCACCACACTGGTAAGGTAAGACAACATGTTTACATGTCTTTTTCTATATGTTCTCTGACATTTATCCTAACGATATGAGGTGGTCTTTGTGGAAAAAAAGCTTGTTTAGTGGACTAACTTTGCACTTGAAGTATGCCCATTCACTTACGTTTTAACAGGTGCAGGTGATGCTACTATGCGCCACGGGTGTATCTAGGCTAACGGCTAACATGCTAACGATTATTTTTATGTCACTAGTCACTTGAAACAAATTTAGGACGATAGGAGACAGGTTGAAATAAACTGAAATTTCCCTTTAAGGAGCAGTATCATCTTGCAGCAGCAAACATTACAAAAATCCAGGTAAAATTTTGTTTAAAAATAGGTCTTTTGGGGAACTTATTTAAGTGAAAATGATGATCATCTGTGTAACATGACTCTACACTCCATCACACTAAATGTTAATCAAAGATTCATACATCAGAGAAAGACGCAAATTAATAATTACAGGGAATCCCTGCATATTGCATTGGCATAACTGACACTATAAAAAATAGTCAGACCTTCCTCCTTTCTTTAGGTCAGACTCAAAAAGCCATTTTTGTTGAAATGCAGATTGTTTACTGTGTGACCCTCACTGATTCAGCAGGGGTTGATGACTAAGATAATACACGTTAAGCAGGAGCGGAAGTGTTCAGTCCCATGCTGTGTGCCCCTAAAGGTGCTATACCAATTTACTGTGTGTACACTACAGTATACAAGTTGTGTTCATGTGCTTATGTATCAATGCCTGTGTGCTTCTGTCTCTTGGTTTTGGTGTGTGTGTGTCAATGTATTGGCAGTTAAGCAGGTGCTCATGGCCACAATCACTGTGTGTCTTTCACAGTTAGCTATGGTGAGGACACTGACATTGTCATGCACTGAAGTACACATGAAGGTCAGTACATATACACATTCACTTTAGTCGGTTTATATAGACAGTAGAGATCTTCTACCCAGACCCTAGGAGCTGAGACTACCTAGGACATGTGCAGGGTGGGTCCACATTTTATCATGGTCAATCAGGTCCGGATCAGGTCCCATTCTATTACCGCTGATCCTGGGTCTGTTTATCATTATGTGTAATACCCGAGTAGATCCAGCGCTGATCATGAGACAAACACAGATGGATAGTGAGCCTGACAATATTCACAACTCTGCTTAATTTCATGGAAAGCCCTTTTGGGTCTTTTGATCGGTGGACCCTTACAGACTAAAATAATTTAAATAATCAAACAATAGACATAATATGACTTTACGACCGCTTCAAAGGTAGGGAGTCAACACTTTTACAGTACATGGTACTGCTTGTTTACCATGTTTGATTGAGTCATTCTTTGGTGCTCATGGTTTCTGTAAAACAGACTGAACAACTGAATTGTGAAAGATCTAACCAAGCTAATAAGGTGTAGGACAATAGTGTAAACACTTAAATTTGTGTGCACGATGTAAGGTGCTTAGAACTATTGTGATCTGGTCACTGCAGGCATTACGGCAGCTCACATCTCAACAACAACAATAAAATAGGTGACAATAGAATAAAATAATATAAGACATGTGAAACATTAAAGCCACAGTGTGTAGGAATTTCTCCCATCTAACGTTGAAATCATATATTGTATTCAAACAGATGGCGCACTCTAGCGCCTCACTGTTTCAAACACGTATTGCATCAAATGTAGCCGCTGTGTACCAAAAAGCTATGATAACACTGATGAAACCATGTCATCCTATACTACATGGAGTATTCATTCAGGCTCCTACACAGACACACGCGACACGAGTTGACAAACCCCCTCCTCACCATGCTGGCTATGTTTACAACGTAGGACTGTTGGGGCGGATGTAAATTGAAACAAACCAATCACGTCTTGTCCTTTGACAACTAACAAGTGGCTCAACCTCACACACCTCATCCCTCTCCTCGCATTACTGCGCCACTAACAGCTGTTAGTGGCCAGCGGCACTACTGCCGCATAACAAAGTCCCACACTTTGAGCATAATGCAGGATCATGTATTATGCAGCATCACGGGAGACGGAATCCTCGTCGCCAAGAAAGTGCAAAAGGGAATCAAAAAGGCAGCGTGACCGGCGAATTAAAAAAACAAGGGTCAGCATTGGGGTTGCCTTTCCCAGGTGGAGAGAGCTGCTGAAGGAGAAAGGTAATACAATCACAGGCCAGCGCTAACAGCGGCTAACAGCAGCTAACAGCGGTGCAGTGATGCGAGGAGAAGGATGAGGCTGTTAGCGACTGGCCACTAACAGCGGCTAACAGCTAACAGCGGCGCAGTGATGCGAGGAGAGGAATGAGGCTGTTAGCGACTGGCCACTAACAGCAGCTAACAGCGGCTAACAGCCAACAGCGGCGCTGGCCTGTGATTGCATTACCATTCTCCCTCAGCAGCTCTCTCTACCTGGGAAAGGCTACCCCGATGTGGGCCTTCGTTTTTTTTAATTCGCTGGTCACGCTGCCTTTTCTATTCCCTTTTGCGCTTTCTTGGCGACAAGGATTCCGTCTCCCATGATGCTGCATAATACATGATCCTGCATTATGCTCAAAGAGTGGGACTTTGTTTCAAATTTGCCAGGGTAGTAGCGAAGCAACTCTTGCTCCTCTCCTTCGGCTCCTCAGTCACGCAGTGCTGGCCTGGCTCTCAACGAAAACGCCGAAGGCGGTGCTGTATGTCCCTTGCTGGCGGGTGTATTCTCAAGATGGCGAAACGTAATGGAACCCCACAGACGACTTACCCGCGCAATGTACAAACAAATCCGAAATTCTCCTTTTACGAGAATAAGTCAGATTATTGGTGGAGGTAATAGTACACCAGTGATGACATATTTATGAATACAGACATCAATTTTTGCCAATAAACAACTGAAAATGTTACACAGTGTCCCTTTAAACACTGTATACAGTAAAATGGGTAACAACAGTATGTTGTGTTCAACATGAAGAAAAAAAGTTTTAAGCATAATTTTTTGTTGCAATATTAATTACCAAATTCCTCTTCCTCTCTGACATGCACCAGGTCGGGTCTGTAACATCTCGGGCAAAAACAAGTTGGGTTACTATGTTTCTAAATTTATTGTGTCCAATCAGATCTCAAAAAGAATTTTCCAGAGGCCTGTACTACGACGCCACTTCAACTTACCCAGAATATCTTCTCATTTTCTGGTTTGACTAACCCTAACATTGGTCATCTGGATAACTGGTACTACGAAGCTGGTTATTAACTATTTTAGTCAACTCTGGGTTTTCCTCTCCAGCCATGAGCGTGTCCATGTAAAAGGGGCGGGGTTGTTTATTGCGAGCATCATGATCAGAACCATGAATGAAGTAGGCTGATGAAACGGTAACGGTAGTGTCTGCAATTACGAGACAGTAAAATGTCAGTGCCGTGGGATGAAGACAAGACTGTGTATTCTTAAAGTGGAAAATCTAGAAACATTGAAAATACTATCCAAAAATTCACCGTCATCTGAGACTTAAATTATGTGCAGTTATCACTGTGCGATGAGCATATGTGACATCAGTATAGAGTGTTTTTTGCTGTTTAGTTGGATGACGACGTAACATATACCACTTTAAAGTGATGCCAGACTGTTTCTGCTGCTGAAGTAAAGGGTGGAAAAGTAGCCTAGTTAATGACAAATGAGGTCTATCTGACCGAAATGTGGCATTTATATTAATGGGAGCCGATAAACAGTGTGTGGATTATTTTACTAATAAAATATTATCTGTTTTATCCTGCTTCGTAGTACAGGCCTCAGGTCCATTAGGGTTCAGGTCCGTCATTTTGGACCCATGAAGACCTATAATAGACAGTATTCAAGACACAAAATAGGTGTAGGAAAATCTATCACTCATCCTGACTCGTACAAGACTAGACATGGCTAAGGGATCCATATTTTAATCACGAAGGAAGCTATGAGACCAAACTTAAAAAAAAAAAAAAAAAACAGTTCACCCTCACTTCTGCAAATCAAAGAAAAGAGGATATCACATACAGATGGCTCATCTTCTACTGCAGTCATTTTCCTAAGAACCAGAGAAGCTCTTCAGGAGCTCATGAACTTCACATGCATTTTTACTTGAGGAACCAGGGTCCACATTTAGTTACAGAGCCATAGTTCACGTCCCCCAGAAAGCCACTGCTCTGGATATAGTACAGTACTTTCTAATGGTTTGAAGTTTGATTGAATCAACTTCAGATATAATTGCTCCATCCTCAAAACAACTCAAAAAATGAGTAGCTATTAATTTGAAATAAATAAATAACAAAGCAGATCATTTTTGGGATCCAAGCAGTTTAAAGTTGATGGTATCCCTGTGAATCAGCTAATTCGAAGCATAAACTGGTGCCTCGACAGATGAGGTCTGGGGCACAGAGCTTTAATAAGGTGTGGAAACGTTGTGATGTAAAGCATGTCTTCATTAAAGTAAATCCAAGCAATTGCCTGAGATGCACTAAAGTCCTTTTTTTTAAAACCTCATTTATTTACGCTCATTATTGCAGAAAATTACACTTGAATTGGGTATTGATGTGTAGGACAATGACAATAAACATGTAGTAGCAATGGAGGGTTTCTTCATTTTGATCACACACCTGCAAGCAGAAAAAAACTTAATCTACCACCTTCTCCTATGTTCCAAGTCTTCCCACCTGCTTCGCACTTGGCTCTTCAACACAATGCTTCAGTTGGCATTCATGTTTAAGAGTTTGCCTTCATATGCTGGTTTACAATTCACCCTCCCCACCAACAAACACTTGCACTTGCATCTTTTGTTCCCCCTACCTTTATTCCTTGTTTCATTTTCACTTCTTGTCTTTCACCATCCTTCATTCTGATTCCTTTCAACACCAGGTGCAGCTCTGTTATTCTCTTATATTGGGCCCCGCTACACAGAAATCTGCTGAGAAACTCACACCAAGATGCAGACACCCAAATGAAATCAAGCAGAGCTTCCCTCCTGGGTCCATGTCCCATTTCCTTGCCAGACAGTACATGGCCATACTGCCGCCGTGCGACTGACGGCCTTCTGGCACAGAATGGCAGCGCTGCGGACACAAAATCCCTCTCAAGGAGCAGATGCTTGCTTCCTCTTGACATATGCCCCTGAGATGGAGCAGGGTGGATGGGAATTGGAGGGGAAGGCAGGGAATATCAGAGGGGGAAGAAGGAGGGAGGAGGAGGGCGTTAATCTGGAGGAGCCAGGAAAGAGCAGAGGAAATGAGAATAGGATAAGAGAAATGATGGAAGAGGGGTGAAAGGGAAGAATCGGCGGAGCATCCTCGGGTTATTTTATACACTTGTACTTCTTTAGATAATCTGTAGCATGTTAAAAAACCATGCGATAAATTTTTAAAATCTCTGCAACTATTATTTTGACTCAAACTGAGTGTCAGATTATCATGTAGGTCATGTTGAAGGCCTTCCAAGGCCAGTCAGGATGAGGATTTAAAGAAAAGCTCTCACTTTCTGATAAATTAGAGCTAAGGGCACGGGGCCAATGTCAGAGAATGAGTTTGAAAAAGAGAGCAGAAGAGAGCCAGAGAGGAAAGTGAGCTCCTTCTCGACTAAAGATGAACAGATGGTGCCGGGTCGTGAAAGAAGAGATATAAAAGGATAAGACAGGATGAGGCGAGAGAGAAAGGGATGAGGGGATTTCAAGAAAGAGTTGCCACATTTGTTTCTGAAAGGTGGGTCATTTTAACTGACCAAACTCCATCACAAAAAGAATGCATTTATAGTATTTTACTCCACAATTAAAGCTCAAGAAAAGTTACTCAGGTTATTGATTGCTTTTGCTGCCTTAAAGGTATTGGCAATGGTATTGTGTGAAAAATGGACAATAGAAATATATGTCAATAGTAACTTTGAAATGATTTGGATGTTTCCAAGGAATGGGGAATGTATGTCAAATAATGGGGTCATGATCTGTATTCAGAACCAGAATCTTTCATCAGTGATCTTTTCAAAGACTTATCATCAACTTGGCCTTGGTGTTTCAGTCTTGGTTGAGTGTCCAAAGAATATAATAATCATTTTTAAATATATGTGGTCACTCAAATTACACAATAACATACTTTCCTACTTAGCTCTAGTAGTATATAGTTATGCAGGTAGTGGTTTATATTCCCTTTGGTTTTCAGAAATCTTTCTAAAAGATTTTTGCTGCAATGTCAGTACAATTGCAATGATAGGAATTTAAGATCCATATTAAATCTGTTTTCATTTTGTCCTGATTTTTATTTATTTATTTATTTATTCATTTTTTCTGAATTCTGTGTTTTGCTATTTAAGCACATTATGTCACCAGAGTGAATGTCTAATCATGTGGAGGATGTATAAATTTCCATAAGAAAGTACTCAAAATTAAATGAATACTAATCAATTTGATGTAATACACCATTGCACTATTTTCTAATCAAAGGAAGTGCTTCAATACAGTTACACAACCAAACATTCCAGCCTTTTGTGATATAAAGTGCTTCACACCTGAGCTTCATATCACTCTGCTCTAAATTTAGCTGATAGTGTTGAATTCCTCAGTTTTTCGGATGACGTCGCATAATAATAATAATAATAATAATAATAATAATAATAATAATAATAATAATAATAATAACTTTATTTATATAGCACCTTTAAAAACAAGAGTTTACAAAGTTTGACAAACAAAGCAAACGCAGGAATATCTATAGCAAGAGAGTCAAAACAGTGTGGGCAAGCAAAAGCAGGACAAAATTAAGCTCAAATTGAAGTAAACTAAGCAAAACACAGACAGAATGAAAAGACAGAATGTTAAAAGAGATAAGAACAATAAAGGCAATAAAACTATTATTTGTAAATACTAGAAACAAACGAATAGAAGGATAAAGACAACATTGCATAATGACAATAGCATAACAAAGAATAAACAATTAAAAGGAATAGAATAAAATAAATAAAAAGAGTAAACAAAAAGAATAAATAAAAAGATAAAAACACGACATCACATGAAGGCAAGTCTATAAAAATGGGTTTTAAGAAGAGATTTAAAAGATGTTACCGATTCTGCAAGCTTTATCTCCTCAGGCAGGTCGTTCCAAAGTCGAGGGGCCCTGGTGGAAAAAGCGCGGTCGCCTCTAGTTTTAAGTCTCGACTTTGGAACGGCCAGGAGGGCCCCGCCTGAGGATCTTAGGCTGCGTACTGGCTCATATGGGGTCAACATTTCTGATATGTAACTTGGGGCCAGGCCCAGACGGGCTTTAAAAGTGATCAGTAAAATCTTAAAATCAATTCTAAAACGCACAGGGAGCCAATGGAGGGAAGCCAGGATTGGGGTGATGTGATGTCGTCTGTTAAAACCAGTAAGAAGCCTAGCTGCTGCGTTCTGAACCAGTTGGAGGCGGGAGAGTGATTTATGGTTTATGCCAGAGAGGAGTGAGTTACAGTAATCGAGTCTGGAGAAGATGAATGCGTGGATTATTTTTTCTAAGTCAGAATGTGGGAGCATGGGTTTGATTTTGGAGATTGTTCTTAACTGATGGAAGCAGGACTGGACAACTTTATTGATATGAGGCTGGAAGTTGAGGTCTGAATCGAATATTACTCCTAAGTTTCTGGCTTTGATGTTAACGGACAGGGGACCAAGGCTATTTTCAATTGGACTGGTGGAGGTTGGCGGAGTGAACAGTATGATTTCGGATTTGGAGGTATTGAGTTGAAGAAAGTTTTGGGCCATCCAACAGTTGATATCCTTGAGACAATCTAACACAGCAGCTAGGCTTCTCGGGTCATCCGGTCTCAGCGGGAGGTATATCTGTGTGTCGTCCGCATAGCAATGGAAAGACACGTTGTGGCGGCGGATGATCTGACCGAGCGGAAGCATATAAATAGAAAATAAAATTGGACCTAAAATTGAGCCTTGCGGTACACCACAGGTAATCTGAGATTTTGAGGATGTGTAATTACCTATGGTGACCGCAAAAGTTCTATCTAAAAGGTAGGAATAAAACCAGCTAAGTGCAGTGTCCTTGATGCCAACCCAGGTTTCCATACGGTCAATTAAAATGGCATGATCAACTGTGTCGAAGGCTGCACTTAGGTCTAAAAGGATTAAAATTGCGCTCTCTCCCCTGTCCGCAGCTAAAAGAAGATCATTGGTTACTCTGAGGAGGGCAGTTTCTGTACTGTGTAGGGCTCTAAAACCTGATTGAAATCTTTCAAAGAGACTGTTATGACACATAAAAGCTAAAAGCTGGGTTGAAACCACTTTTTCTAAAATTTTTGATAAAAACGGGAGTTTAGAAATTGGCCTAAAATTGTTAAAATCAGAAGGATCAAGGCTGGGTTTCTTTAAAAGAGGTTGGACCACAGCATGTTTAAAAGAAGATGGAAAAATGCCTTTTGTTAATGACCTATTAATAATCAATAAAATACTCGGTCCAACTGTGTCAATAACCTCTTTAAGAAATTTTGTTGGAATGACATCAAGACTGCAGGTAGCTGGTTTCATGCGGGTTAAGATTTCGGATAAAAACGGCAGTGAAACTGGTTCAAAATTACTAAAATAACTGTATATGTCCCTACTGGCATGTAAAACGCGGTCTGGGGGGGTGATTTGTTGTCTTAAAACCTTAATTTTGTTGGTAAAAAAATTTAAAAAATCTTCGCACATCTCATGAGAGGCATCAGTAAAATGACAGGGGGAGGGGGTGGTGACTGAGTCTATTACTTTAAATAAAATTCTGGGGTTGGATTGATTTTCTAAAATTAAATTAGAGAAAAATGATGCTCTTAACTGATTCTTTCCAAATTTCATAAAATACATGTAAACCTGTCTTCTTCCATTTTCGTTCCTTTTTCCTACAGTCTCTCTTTAATTCATGGATTGAATCATTCAACCAAGGCTATGGTGCACTATTTAGTTTTTTGACTTTGTAGGGGGCAACAGAGTCCAGAACAGTGTGACAGGTTTGGTTAAAAAGGGAGACCAGCTCCTCTGTATTAAAATTTTGATTAAAAGCAGTTAAAGAAGCAACAGTAAAAAGCTCAGAAAACTGGCTGGCAGACATAGAGTTAAAAACGCGGCGACGGACGGGTATACTGTGATTAAAACGCGATTGGGATAAAATTACACTAAATAAAACTGCTTTATGGTCTGACACACAGATATCCTTCGTTGCCAGGTTGTCAGGGCTGAGACCTTTTGACCTTTTGAGTGGGTGGGTTCCTGTACAGCCTGGGTGAGGTTAAAAGATTCCAAAATGGCCATAAAATCCGTAATAAAAGTTTGAGAAGGGCAACAAACATGTATGTTAAAATCACCTAAATTAAGAACTTTGTCATACTTTGTTATAAAACCAGATACTAACTCGGCAAACTCTTGAATAAAAACATTGTTTGGCCTGGGCGGTCTGTAAATTATTAAAATTAGCACTGGGTGTTTAGAATTTACTGTAAAACCAAGATATTCAAATGAGGTAAAATCGCTCTGTGGAATGGGAGTGCATTTAAATGCATTTGATGTGGTTTGCAGCAGAGGGGTGTGATGATGAGCGTGTTGCAGTGGGTCTATGATATGAAATGATGGTGGGTATAACAGTGGGTGTGTCAATTTTGTTTGAGGGAGCTGAGTGTGATGACGGGAGGGACCAGTGGGGGGAGCTGTCGTGGGAATTTGTGTGTTGTACCGTAGAAGAAGAAGGGGTGTGTGTGTCAGGTGTAAACAGTCAGTCACGTGGGAGGGATTGCACAGCATGCTGCAAGTTAGCCGACAGCATTTGGCTACCCCGTTTGTTGGGATGTACTCCATCACTGTTAAAAAGAGAGGAACGATCCCAGAACAAGTTAAAATTGTCAATAAAACCAAAGTTGTACTTCCTGCTGGAGACCTGGAGGAAAGTGTTAAGACTGAGGAGCCGACTGAAACAGCTGGCTCCGCGACCGAGAGTCGGTATTGGCCCTGAAATAAAAACAGACTTCCCACAGTCCTTTAAAACATCGAAGAGGAGGTTAAAACTCTTTTTGGTGCACTCTGACTCCCGGCGGGTTGTGTCCTTGGTCCCAACATGCACCACAACTCTTTTAACAGAGCTAGGGAGTGAGGGCAGGAGGGACAGGAGTTTGTCCAGGACATCGGGGATGGTGGCACCAGGGAGACATTGTGTGATGGCGTTAATGAAGCGGATGTTCCTGGTTATGGAGTCGCCAATAATTAATGTGTTTGGGGGGAAGAGAGAACATGGAGAAGGTGGCGATGGACTGCCTGGAGCGGACAGAGGGCGTTCAGTCACCTCCGCCTGTGTTGGGACCGGGATGGTCTGCGTAGGCGGACGGGTGTGCGGAGATGTGGAAGCCCGTGAGAGACCCCCTGAGTGCATGATAACAGCCTCCTTCAGCATCCTACGGCGGTCCCTCCCTGTAGAGGAGCGGCGAGCGGAGCGACCAACGCTGGCCGCAGGTGGAGAGGGCTTGGCGGCCGCAGGTGGAGAGGGCTCGGCGGCCGCGGGAGAAGAAGAGGGCCTGGCGGCACCAGGTGGAGCTGCGGCCGAGTCCGAGCCAGATGGAGTTGGGACTGCAGGGGCATCGTCGGGATGGACCGGAGCCTCATCTGGCAGGATCGTGTAGCAGTTGGAGAGACTTAGGGGTGGTTGTGGAAGAGTCCCACCCGAATCCCTCTTGCGTACACAGTGCACCACCTTTGTCCAGGACGTTCGGGACCCTGGATTAGCTCGATTTGGTGTGGAGCTGAAGATCGGGGCCTTGGGCCTAGCTCCGATGCGCACCCACGGATCATCTGGGGGCATCGGTGTGGCTGGCGGCGGCGTTGTAGCGACCAGGTCCAGTGCAGCGGCGGTGGAGCCCCTGCGTCCGGCTCAGGGTCCTGGGACCGGCTGGCCTCTGCCGCCGGGCCCTCCAGACGGACCGCTGCGGTGCCAGCGTTTATTGAGGCCAGCCACGGGATTGTGGCCGCAGACTCCGAGACGATCTGGGACATCAGGGAGGTGGATGATCGGGCTGCTGGGACAGCGAGAGCTGACGACTGCATATATGAAATATGCTTTGACTGGACGACAGCTACAGAGGCAAATTCTTCTATGAGCTCATCCCTTTTTCGGAGCTCTGACTTCAGGCGGTTGATATCGTCCTTTAACTGTGAGTAAGCACTTTTGCAGTCCACACACATTGCCATAGTGGCGTCCAGGTTATGCTAGGCCGGACGATATGTTTATATTCAGCCGCTCCAGGCTGTGTGACTTTGGGATTAGGCCTACAATAACTAACACAAACTCAACCAATCCATAAACTAATGGTAATTTATAAATCACTGGAATCCAATCTGGAGGTCCAGAACCGCACTACGTGTCGCCAAAGCTTCCGGTATGCGACTAGCAGATTATTCAGAGTGATCTGAGTGATCTGAGTGAGCATCTCAGAGGGCCTCTTCCACATGACTGCAGGGCCTCACAATTTACCTCATAATGTAGTGGGATTTCTTAATTTATAAGGGATGCAGATAACGTTTTATACTTCCTGTGAACATAATCCAATTAATCTCTTTTCCTAAAATGTATTAACACTGTGCTAACACCTTATTTTGAAAAGCATAGTTTTATGTGTATCCTGCGCTGTTTCAATGCATTTACAGGTCAGAGGACTGGGGCACTCCAAATTTAGTGGCACCTGGTTTGACCACGGAAATGCAAGTGACATCAGATGTTGCCTTGGGTGGACCCAAGAAGCCCAGGAGGACAGGATTTTTCCCAGCCTGGCTGACCAAAAAATAACTGCAGTCAGGCTAGTTGTCACATGATTCTCTGTGGTCAAACAAGCCGCTGGTGTGTGTGGAGGAGCCGAGCCCTGCTCTTGAGCTTGTAATATTTTTTACCAAATACCTTAATGTCAATATTACGATAATATTCTAGGGTTGACTGTTGGTGCTTTCACAAAATGTAAGACAGTATCTAGTCTCATATAATAACAATATTATATTCATATATTGCTCAGCCTTAATTTCACAGTAGTCTGTGTTTTACAGTTAATTCCATTTTTACTATCAAATTTGATGATTCTGTCCATGTTTTCCATATCAAGGAAACCATAGGATCTTAGAATTGCATGTTTGATTCTCACAGAATCAAACAAGACTAGATGGCTACAGTCATCCTAGCTGTTCTGTGAGGCTGTACCTAGGCACAGTAGGTCTTTGAGCTAAATGCTAATGCTATCATGGCAACATGATTACATTTACAAGACGCTGATGTTTATCAGATACAATGTTATCATGGTCACCATCTTAGTTTTTTTGCGTGTCCCAGTTAGCACTAAAGCCACATCCACAGTAAAACTTTTCCATTTGAAAACAGAGATTTAATGTAAAAATGTATACGCTAGCATTTTAGCACCATTTAAGAAATAATCCCCGTCCCCAGCTATTGTGTCAATTTGCAAAAGATAAAAAAATGTTACCATCATGGTGGTGCTAAAGGAAAAAGAGGGGGTCATCAAAGTCAAAAGGCTTCATCCATTTGAGTGTTCATACAAAGTGCCATGGCAATCCATCTGATAGTTACTGAGATATTCCAGTCTAGACCAACGTGGTTGGAGCCACATCAAAATAAACCTTTTTGCATAGAAGTCAACCAACCCTTAAAAATGTTTCTCTTTCTTTCTCCACAGCATCTCTTACACTCTTACACACCCTTGACTAACTGATATATTCTTCCTCTTGTCCGATTTGTCCATTGTTTGTCATTTACTTTGTGGTAAAAAACACACAAACTACTGTATCTACAGGCATTACACACATACTTACACACACAAACACTTGCCACAACCAATACTGTTGCAAGGTGAAATCTTTTTATTAAAGCAAACAAACAAGCAGAGAACACACGCACACTTAGAGAGCACCGTAAACAGCAGTTCTATGTCTTTTATTAATACGCACAAGAATTTAATTAACAGCTATTGATAAGCTTCGTCTGTCTTAAGGACATGTTTGCTTGTGAATATGTATGTGTGTGTGTGGGTGCGCGTCTGTGTATCTTAAGGACATGCTCGTTATGCAGTCATTATACAGTGATCTTCTTGATTTGTCAAGCGTGAAGAGGAGAAGCACACACACACGGAAAGTGTAAAATATGAACACGGTGTGTTGACGGATTAGGTGGGAGTTTTTAATCATCTTAATTAAGCCTAATTGTTATTTGTTGAATATGTGGCATTTATGAAGTTCACAGGAATACAAAAACAGATTGGGTACTAATTAAAACCCAAGAACTGTGTTTCATTACAAGAATCTGTTAAGGAGTGAGAGATGTTCAGTGGTGCTTTAAAACAAATGAGAGGAATATATGAGGAGATACTGAGCGAGTATTAACAACATCCCACACGCGGCATGATAATTGGAATGATGGTTCCTTATTGCAACACAAATACGTTAAAATGTTTTTCTAAAGTCATACCAGTAAACTGTCGACTTTTTTACCACTGAAGCAGTGATGTAGGGAGTCCCTTGGACCCACTGGTGGTGGAGTAGGTCCTCCAGCTGCACAACAATGGCCAAAAATGATAATCTTGATTATTTGATCAATACTGAGATCACAGTTATTCATTATGATTATTCGTTGATTTTAGGCACAGAATATTTTTCTTTGCACTGTCACATTTAAATAAACAGAGCACTGCCTTCACTTGTATGTTGTGCTACATTGCTGCTAATGTACAAATCTTAATAAGACTGGTCCTTAGTCACAGTGCATCTCTTATAAACAAAATAAAATGGCACCAAAGCTTTATACCAAAAATAAAACAACAAATCACTGCTTTCATGTTCTTCTTCACCTTAATACAGTGCATCTCCAAAAAGAAGAATATAAATAAAATTGCACCTAAAATGTAAGGTAACTACAAACAAATATGGCATTACGGATTTTTTTTTTTTTTTTATAGATACTAAGATATTGATTACGTTTTCTCTTTAAAACATGATTGAGTGATTTCTCTCACAATGTGTGCAAAACTGCCGACATATGAGGACGCAGCTGCCCATCAAGCTACCGCACAAGGCAGTTTTCATGTAGTGGGCCAGTCCAAAAATAATAAAATCTGGATTCAATGACTATGTTGTCGATGACAGTAGTAAAAAGACAACAGCAGTATGTAACATCTGCAGCTCAAAAATCAGTGACACGGCCACCACAATACCTAATCTCACTGGTCACTACGCAACCCACAAAGAAAGGGAGGTGAATGTCTTTTTAGCTAACTTATTAGCTTACTGGCTGGTCATCAGAATTCCATGTCTTGACTAGAGTTAATACCAGTATCGGAAATGCCTACGATACTGCCTAAAATGGGGCATCGGGCATCGGCGAGTACAGCCTATGACCAATCCGATACCACGTAATGCCTCACGTCATTACGGATATGCACGCTATCGTTTGAACATCGCCATCGCGATGTGCGCATGTGCAATAGTCACATAGCAGGACATGCAATGTCTTCTCTTTTTTAGAACATGTAAACTTTTGTTTTGCTTCAGAAAAGCAGCTCTGAAGCTCTGCTTGTTGCTCCGCTCAGCTCCGCTCGCCTCTCTCTCTCTCTCTCTCTCTCTCTCTCTCTCTCTCCCTCTCTCTCTCCTTCTCTGACAACAGCAGCCCCTCCCCCTCTCATGCACACACTGCAGTCACACACTGAAAAAGAGCGACACGCAGGAGGGAGGAACGGTTAAGGAGGACTTATGCCTGGTACACACTACACGACTTTTCTGCCCGTTCTGAAAGTCACTATGTCACATTACACGACTGTGAAGTCATAAAATCATGCCGCGACTTGGCCGACAGACATGACACACTACACGATGGTACACACCAATTATCCCCGGTCATCTTTCACGACGTGTGTGATATCATCAGGTTATTCTTGTCCTATTTTTATTACTTTTACTTTTTTTTAAATGTTCTTACTTTAAGTCACCTGGTGGAAATTCTTGATTTTTTTAATAATTCAATATATACAGTCAGGTCCATAATTATTTGGACAATGATACACTTGTCATCATTTTGGCTCTGTACACCACCACAATGGGTTTTAAATGAAACAATGAATACCTGCTTAAAGTGCAGACTCTCAGCTTTCATTTAAGGCTTTTTTCAAAAATGTAGTATGAACCGTGTAGGAATTACAACCATTTCTTCACACAGTCCCCCAACTTTAAGGGCTCATAAGTATTTGGACAAACTAACATAATCATCAATTTAACAGTCAGTTTTAATATTTGG
The DNA here is from genome assembly GCF_041903045.1 of Epinephelus lanceolatus. Classification (NCBI taxonomy): domain Eukaryota; kingdom Metazoa; phylum Chordata; class Actinopteri; order Perciformes; family Serranidae; genus Epinephelus; species Epinephelus lanceolatus. Next base: position 18,881,679 of record NC_135757.1, on the reverse strand, counting down.
TTGCAAATCCTTTACAGTCAATGACTGCCTGAAGTGTTGAACACATAGACATCACCAGATGCTGGGTTTCTTCCCTGGTGATGCTCTGCCAGCCCTTTACTGCAGCCGTCTGCACTTCCTGCTTGTGTTTTGGGTATTTTGCCCTCAGTTTTAGCTTCAGCAAGAGAAACGCACGCTCAGTTGGATTCAGGTCAGATGATATGACTTGGCCATTGCAGAACATTCCACTTCTTTGCCTTAAAAATGTCTTTGGTTGCTTTCGCAGTATGCTTCAGGTCAATGTCCATCTGCACTGTGAAGCATCGTCCAATGAGTTTTGAAGCATTTGGTTGAATCTGAGCAGATAATGTAGCCCCAAACACTTCAGCTTTCATCCTGCTGCTCTTGTCAGCAGTCACATCATCAATAAATACAAGAGAACCATTTCCACTGGCAGCCATACATGGCCCACCATGCTTCACTGATGAGGTGGTGTGCTTTGGATCATGAGCAGTTCCTTCCCTTCTTCCTTCTCTTGTCTTCCCATCATTCTGGTAGTTGATCTTTGTTTTATCTGTCCATATTATGCTGTTCCACAACTGTACAGGCTTTTTAGATGGTTTTTGACAAACTCTAATCTGGCCTTCCATTTTTAAGGCTAACCAATGGTTTGCATCTTGTGATAAACCCTCGGTATTTATTCTAGTGAAGTCTTGTCTTGCTTACAAGAGCAGCAGGATGAAAGCTGAAGTGTTTGGGGCTACATTATCTGCTCAGATTCAACCAAATGCTTCAAAACTCATTGGACGATGTGCAGTGCAGATGGACAATGACCTGAAGCATACTGCAAAAGCAACCAAAGACATTTTTAAGGCAAAGAAGTGGAATGTTCTGCAATGGCCAAGTCATATCATCTGACCTGAATCCAATTGAGCATGCATTTCTCTTGCTGAAGCTAAAACTGAGGGCAAAACACCCAAAACACAAGCAGGAAGTGCAGACGGCTGCAGTAAAGGGCTGGCAGAGCATCACCAGGGAAGAAACCCAGCATCTGGTGATGTCTATGTGTCCAACACTTCAGGCAGTCATTGACTGTAAAGGATTTGCAACCAAGTATTAAAACTGACTGTTAAATTGATGATTATGTTAGTTTGTCCAAATACTTATGAGCCCTTAAAGTTGGGGGACTGTGTGAAGAAATGGTTGTAATTCCTACACGGTTCATACTACATTTTTGAAAAAAGCCTTAAATGAAAGCTGAGAGTCTGCACTTTAAGCAGGTATTCATTGTTTCATTTAAAACCCATTGTGGTGGTGTACAGAGCCAAAATGATGACAAGTGTATCATTGTCCAAATAATTATGGACCTGACTGTATTACAAAAAAATATATAGCAATGTCAGTTTTTTTTCCAATATCGTGCAGCTCTACATGTAGCCTTTAAAAAGTCTTTTTTACCAAATTGTGTGACTGCACTTTAACCTGTGTCTTGATCTGTGTCAACACTGGATAATAATAATGAAAAAAAGTTTCATGCCATTCACTCTACTATTATGTATTTATTTCTTGATATTTTACAGTTTTAGGAGTTGAGACATACAACAATTCATATCCCATCCATTTTTATTTTACATGCTGGCATCGGATCGGTACTTGGTATCGGCAGATACCTAAGGTTCAGGGATCGGAATTGGTATCATGAAGGAGAAAGTGCTATCGGTACATCTCTAGTCTTGACATGACATGAGCCATGACATGACTGGTCTTAGTCAATTTATAGCAGGGACTCGGCTTGACTTGCTTGATTCTCCCCACAATAACTTGGGACTTGCTTGAGACTTGCTTATGATTTTCACATGTGACTTACTACCCCAGATATGCATAACAGCATTTTGAATCTTGCTGTGTTGAACCTCTCTGTACATAATGTTGTGTCAGCACTAGAGACAGGTCTGGAAGCACCCATTATTAGTTTGCTATTGAGGAAACATGCTCTGGTTTGTTTGTGATTCTTTAAACCAATCGTCTTGGGCGGCACCAAGCCCAGGATGCAGTGATGGTGCTCTCGCAAAATAGGTCGGGAGGGAACTTGGTGGAATATTTGCATGTGAGGAGGGGAGCGCTCTCATTAAGATGGTGAATTCTTGACAAAAAACAATAACAGACATATACTGTGTGATTCAATATTTAGTGGTAAAAGAGAAAAACATAATTTGATAATTGGTGCCATAGAGGTGAAGCCTGACTATACTTCAGCTCTGGAGGAAGTCATTGGACCTGTGTCAGAAAATGGATCAACAGTGGGCAGGCCTTATTGCACGATCCAAATCTTCCTCAACACTTGTCATTTTCAGCATTTGGGTTATTAGTTTTAAGGTTGCTGTTTCCCCTATCCATGAGGATTTTGAAAAAGGTAACGTGCAGATAGAGGAAGGTGGGGAGAATGCTGGAATAAATAGCCGGCTTGTGGCAGGTTGATAACCCCAGTCTACATCCGGTGAGTCAGACTACTCTATTCATGACAGGGCCAATGGCTACCAGCCTTTTTTTGGCACTTGAAGCAGTCAGATGTCTATGAGCTGTGAGCAGTTCCACCAAAGAGTGATTTTCATCTCGACACTTCTCAGATGGTGTCATTGAAAAGGTAAAAGTAACATTTTTTTATTCCCAAAACCAGTATATGTCTCAGCTGCCAGGATGGAAAACACTGGGCTAAGTTCTGGACAAACAGGCATCTACACAACATCTAACCATCAGTATCCTCATTCTTAAGAAGCTACAAATTATATTCCGCCACAAAATAAGCCTGAAAAGCTGGAAATCAGTACAGAAGTAGAAAGAGTTGTTGCATAGAGATGATACACCGTCTTATCTAGTTGCATTGGTGTGAATCAGAAGGTTTTTAGAATGTTGCAGAACGGCACATTGCAAGTATTTGCCTGTTTCAACTCGTCTTGTGGTGAATCTTTGGTCTGAACTGGGCTTTAGAGAACAACTATCAGCAGGCAAAGTAAAAACACTGAGGTTATTTAACGGGTCTTTGCATTTAAAGTTGCTGCACAGAGAAAGCCTCAGGTAGGTTTTGTTAAAGTTGTGTTTAATAGGCAGGGGGGAGCTTGTAATTGGAAAGGACAGTTTATACTTCACAGGTAGATAATTGTGAGCGTGAGTGAGTGTGTGTGTGTGTGTGTGTGTGTGTGTTATACAGTAAGATGAATGCCTGATTCTTCTGCGGCTGGCAAGAGTCTTCCTACTACAGTAATTACAGAATCTCGTCTCTCTGGAAGATGATCCAGGAGCGAGCGAGCGTGCACGCACACACACAAAAACACACAGACACACACACACACACACACACACACACACGAATGGCTCCTGCCAAAAGACAACACCCAGTACTCCCTTCCTACATGCACCTGAGGAAAGAATATCTGTCACCGCACACACACACATCCTTGCACCTGAGTACACTCACTTGCCAGCAAAAGGCCACAGCGCCGTCTGTTCCTGCCACACACACACTTTCTCTCTCTCTCTCACACACACACACACACACACACACACACATATCCTCCGTCTCTCTTCTTAGCACTTCATTTTCCTGTTAATTTTATCCTCAGATTTTGTATTGTATCTTGTGTTCTTTTTCTCAACAAATGTTCATCTCTTATTGGCACGTTTGGCCTCCTTTTTGATTTTTCTTTTTCATATTGTTAAGGTTATTCCTATACAATGATGCCCATTTATGTTACTTTAAACAGAATGTCACAATATGTAAAGGGGCCATTTAAAAGTTATTGATGTCTTCATGGAAATATAAATTCCCCCACCAGCTTATTTTGTTAAATAGATCAGTCGATCTCCGGATGTTTTGACCCATCTACAATGTAGTTCACGGCGCTTGCATCACTAGTACGCCAACTGAATATGCAGCATTTTTTTTTATAGTAACAGACTGCATTCGTGTTTTAAATAGGAAATTAAACTTCACAGCTGTCACAAGATGATGGGTTTGACATAAGGGTGTATTTTGTCAGTGTCATACAAACGTACAGCATGCGATGACTTAATCTTAAACCCCTGCTATCACCTTTTTGGCGATGGTCTTTTTTCTATTGACAGAATGTGAAAATCAAATATAGCGCTTGCTGTTTTAAGTCTCTCACAGATGTGGACTAAAAGCACAATGGCAGGTGTGAGTAAACACACATGAAAGATGATGTGCAAGTTGGAGGGTGTGTTTGTGTGTGTGTGTGTGTGTGTGTGTGTGTGTGTGTGTGTGTGTGTGTGTATGTTTGTATGCAAGTTAATTGTCTGAAGGAGTAAGACAAGCCTTCATGCATCATTAACACAAAGACACACATGTTTAGCAGGTTGCCACCTTATCCCAGGTGGCACACACACTCATGCGCACACACACATCTAGCGCGTTTAACACCTTGTGAAAACCCCTGGTGACCCAGAAGAAATCACAGACAGATTGAAGATAGGACAACAGGAGGAGCAAGAGAGTAGGAGGAGGAGGAGATGATACGAGGAGGGAGGAAGACACACCTGTTATTAGCTTTTCTCCAGGCGGTTGATCGGATGGAAGTTCTGGGACGAGCAGATAGAAGGAGGAACGATAAGAAGGATGAGGGGGAGACAGAAGGAGATCCTGGGAGAGAAGGAGAGAAATTGTCAGGCATTAAAAATGGATTGCAGATCCTTAGAGACCATGTTCAGACATTAATAATTGATAAAGCTCAGCTGGAGGGGGCAAGGAAACACCTCGCAGAATTTACCTGAGGAAAGACGAGAAAAGTGCTCGTATGATGCTCCTTTAAATTTCAGTAAACTTTTTGCCAACTGAGATAGTTTTATGAAACCCACATGATACTTTCTTACATGGTAATACATGAAAGTTAGAAAATGATAGAGTGCTACAGGAATGAGTCCTCAGATGAGTCTCGCACTTCTGGTTCCTTGTCTCAAAGTCAATGGATTTTTAAAGGGGTTTTTGGTTAGATGCCTGGAGTAAGGTCTGTGGTTAACACAACCTTAAGAGACTTTCATGTTTTGTTCTAACTTATATCGAAATGAAGTTTGTTTTGGTCGGATGTTTTGGTTATTGTATCATGAGTGTTTTCATATCACTGCCATATTATGTGACCCTTTATTTCCTGTTAAACACCTGACTCCCACAGGAAGAAATGGAAGTCCCTGACAGGAAATACTTCCTCAAAACATATCGCATTATATTTGGAGCAACTTGTCTTGGTCATCACAGCAGTTAATATCACCATCTGGCATTCTTTGAAAGTAACAAAACATGGGGGAAAAGTATCCAAAACCTGTAAATATAAATAAGATTGGTGGTTGTTTCAATCAAATGCTTGAAATGATAATCATTCTGAATCCCCCACTGAGTCTGATTTTAAATGAGCTGTGAGGAGAGACATGTGGTTACACTGCAACCCTTAAAAGGACAAGGTAAACCTTCAATTCAAGTAAAATTACAGAAAAATGCCAAAACATTTCCCGAAAGAGCCCAGAGGTTGAGTTTAAATATTCCCAACGAGAGTGGTTATATGCCAGATTGAAAATCAGACGAACCAAAAATTAAAATTTTTCTGCATGAGAGGAGCGACAAGGAGAGGGCGCAAGCTAACTATCACTTACAAAAGGCCCTTGCGCACACACACTCACACATGCACAGATGCTTGCACACACAAATGTGAGGCAAAAAATACAGATGCTTCTACACACATGTACACACATATTTATGCACACTTACAGAGATACACACACACTAAAACACACAAATTAGCACACAGAGTTTGGTGTACTGCCAGTTCTCGATGACACTGAGAGGGGAGAGAGTGCACACACACACACACGCACACGCACACGCACACACATACAGACTCTTACCATTGCATTGTCCTCCTCTCTCTCTTCGTCTATGTCTGTTACATCCTCTCATCTCATCTCATCTTCATTTCACACACTCGCTCCCTCTTTTTGTATCTACACACACACACACACACACGCACACACACACACACACACAGGCAAATGAGCAGCACACTTAAACTAAATGGGTGGCCTGATGGTGAATCACTGTCATTTAGCAACAAAGACCTCAGCTTGTTGTCCCTTCATCCCCCTCTCTCTCACTCTTCATCTGTCTCACACACACACACACACACACACACACACACACACGCACACATGCACAACCCCATCCACAGATCGACACACGTATCCCATATTCACATTGACTATCTCACACACGTACATGCGCAAAACACACACCGTATGGGTGTATAATTACAGTGAGTGAAGCAGCACTAAGGAATAATTACAGAGGCTGGTTGCTGTTGTTGTTGTTGTTTCCAACAAATAAACCAGTACACAAACAAGATGGAGGGGTGAGCAGCAGGTCAAGCCATCTCTGTGATGACAATGTAAAACAGCGCCATCTCTCATATCTGGATGTGTTCTCTGCCTCTTTCTACTCGGTATGGACAAAAGTATGTGGACGTCGCACCCATGTGTGATTGTTGAACATCTCATTCCAAAAGTATGGGCATTTATATGCTGCTTCAACAGCCTCTACTCTTCTGGTTTCAGGCTTTCCACAGTATTTTGGAACCTGGCTGCAGGGATTTGCCCCCATTCAGCTACAAGAGCATCAGTGAGGACTGATGATGGGTGATAGGGCCAGCTATTGGATGGGGTTGAGGTCAAGGCTTTGTTGCCACAAAGTTGTAAATATGCTATTATCTAAGGATCCTGACAAACCATGTAGACAGTATGTCGTTGGTGAGTGTCTGTCGCCCTAGTTTTTTTGCAGTGTGTTCTGCACCGTTAGCACTGGTTGACCCTTGTTGGCTGTTTCAGCCAGTTCAGCATGGTAAATCGCCAGCACAGCCAGCAGAGCCTGTCAGTGAGTGAAAATCACACCAGCCTCTTTTACACTGCCTGTTCATGGCAGGAATACCACTCCATTATTTTGCCTTGCTGTTCTCCATTAAAGGTACAATAGCGGAATGTAGAGAGAGAGTTGCCTCGCCTTTATACAGGTGGAGGTCGTAAAAGCTTGGAATCAATGTCTGTGTAAAAGGAACAGTCGTCAGGATGGGGCCATGGATGGGACAGGTGTGACATTTTGATGACATGTTACGTGTTTATGTGGGCGATCCACTACTGGGAGATTTAAATAGTAGCCAACAGCAGTTAGCAGCTAACTCAAAGAAGGAGAACAGCAACCAAAAATGTCCACAAATTGGGAAGACAATGAGGTCCAGCAGCTCCTTACCCTCTGAGCAGAGGGGTAGAGTCAGATGCTATGTGTACACGTCACCAGTCACACTAGTCACGACTTTTTTGCTTCTGTGATGCTGGTATGCTGTCTGAAATCACACACGGGGTTGCCTGATGCCAGTGTTGTTTGGGTTCTGTGTAAAAATGCAAATGCATTGTAGAGAAGGGACTTCATAGTGGCCCTGTGGCGCCACTTTCGGTTTCCCTTTTTTAATGACGAATCCAAACTACCACCACCTGCTGCTATGGAAAGTTATTTCTTCTCACACAGGTGCAAACATACAAGCTAGTTGGCCATTGGCTGTAGTCTTTCCAGTGTGTTCAAGTGAAACTTTTTCCTGGGACACAAGTGATGAAAGGCGATGCAAAAGTCACCCTTCTTCGGCACTAGTGTTTTTAAGTTTATTTGGTATTTGGGCCTTTAAATACCACAATATGTGGCCACATTAAGATATTCTTTCATTGTAACTAAGAGGCCTAGCTAAACCATGAAAACAAAAGCCCCAGATCAGGGGTGTCCTCACACTGTTATCTTTGCTCACTCTTACTTGCTTAGCGATTTCTCTCCTTTTCACTACTTCTTCTGTTCTCTTTTTAGCTTTACGGACCACGTTAACATGCAAAGTAATATTCCACTGTTATTTTGAATAATTCCAGATTTGATGCACGTCATGTAAACTGCGTATTGTATAAGGAATTAGGCCTCATTCTCAAGGGAGCATTTTCCGATTTAGACGTATTATTGAGGTTTTAAGAGCATTCTTCGGACATGTATACAGCACATTTAGAATACGTGTCTCAACTGGGGTTTGCTCATGGCCTCTTCCCAGTTTACAGTGTGCTATACACCGAATAGCAAATGAAGTCGTCAGCACTCACAAATGTGTATATGATTCTTTTAATGATGCACGGTAGAAGAAGGCAACAGACAAGTTTCAGCCTTAGGCTTTCTTCAGCATATTGATGGGTTTGTCTTCTTCTACAATGCATCTTGAAAAGTATCATAGAGTCATTTGTAAATGTTAGTGACTTAATTTGCTATTTTGTGATTTTTTTGGATTGCATTATACTTGCAAGACATTTAAGTATGGCAGTTCTATTGTTTAAGCTGTTGTACACAAACTGGCCAGCCAACAGTTTGCAAGGCTGTTGGGTAGGGATGCATGCCCAACTGAAAAGCCCACATTTCTGGTTGGAAAGAGAAACACACCTAATTTTAAACATTATAAAGACGTGGATATGTGCAAAAATACACCAATGCCAACCTTTTATAGAAGGTGCTTAAAAGAATGAAATAGCGAGGCTATGTTCTAACAAGTCCGCCGCTGGTGGAACACTTTAAAAAAAATAACGCAAAGAATCAAAATGGCACAGGAGCTCCAGCCATTCAACTTTTGCATATTTTGACATGATAATTGAAATGTTAGGGAATGTTAATCGCAGTATGTACAACTGCATGTAAACAGGAAATTGTTGAAATACTCATTTTCCATGAGCCACGTCAACAGCTCAGTAGGAATTTGTCTTATATATTGTCTTATTTGGAATAAGGGCAAAAACTGGAATATTTTGTGCATGTAAACATAGTTACTATCCTTTTTCACTTCCTTTAAAGTCCAAAACTCTTTCTCTCTCCTCCACACATACAAACACACACACACACACACACACACACACACACACACACACAAACACACAGTGCCCAGGCAGTCACCTGCGCTGAAGGTAAATGGAGTGTGAGGTTTTACTGGTGCTGTGATTGCGGGGTATGGCTCAGGAGGAAATAAGTGTTTGGTTTGTTTATGTGCTATCAGACAGCAGGTGGCGGAGTCAGCACACCGCCTCTTGACCTGCACCAGGGAGAGGGGTGGACCGAGGTCCAGGCAGGGGGGGGGGGGGGGGGGGGTACTCACGAAACTTAAGTCTAAACAGTTCTCAAAATGATTCCGACAGGAGGGAAAATGTTGACAAATGAGCCTGAATACTGTTAATGTACATGTTCAAAAATGACAACAACATACTGTCACAAAATGAATGTTACAGGAACATCACAGTGTTTGTCCAGTGTTAACGCTGTGTGTGTGTGTGTCTGTGCCGCACTCTGTGTCCATCAGTATCTGGCAAAGACTGTGTGTGTGTACTATACGTGCATGTGTGTGAAGCGGTAGGGGAGGTGCGAGGTTGTGAGGGTGAGGGTTATCCCACTGCGTCAGAGAGAAAGAGAAAAAGAGAGGGAGGGAGCTCTCTTGCATGTAGGGGAAAAAAGGAGAGATGAAAAAATGGCCGATAAACGAGTGGCTTTGTTCTCCTGAAGGGCTGAGTTCACCGGCGGATGAAGAGCTAACTCTTACTGGGAAATCACAGCTTGGCACAGGTCTCTGTCTTTCATTTGTTTGCTTTCTCTCTCTTTATACTCAGATTTTAGACTTTTTATCTCTTCATCAACCTTTTGCTCTTTTTTTTTTTTTTTGCTCATCCCGTCTCATTTCCTATTGTTACATGTTTATTTCTGATTCATTTTGTGTGTGTTTTTTTTATCTTCCTTTTATTAATGAACTCTATACCTTAACTTACTAGTTTCAACTTTTTCTTCACATCTCTGTCTACATGTATCCCTTGTATCCTGCATATGACCTATCAAATGTACTTTTTCTATTAAACATGCTGCATGTAGAAATATGTCAATTATTATTGTGATTGCTTTGAAAACTAGCGTATCAGTCTAGACTGTTTTAGTGTGAGTTGTTCAATGTTGGAGATATCCGCCGTAGAGATGCCTGCCTTCGCTCCAGTATAATGGAACTAGATGGCACTCAGCTTGTGGTGTTCAAAGTGCCAAAATAATACATTTGAAAACCGCAACAGCAATGTCTCATCCCAGAAATCATGACCCGGCTACTCAAGATGATCCACAGAGCTTGTTGTGAGCAGTTTCGTGTAGGAACTATTTTCTTTCTGCCGAACTACACCTGCCAACTATGTCACCATGCAGAAGGAAGAATGCATCTACTCATGGATGAGAGACTTGTGCGTGTCACAGCATGAGATGTAAACTCTAATGGCGTCCTCTTCGGCTGAGCTGTAAAGTTAGCTAGCTTAGTGGTGCTAGGTGAGCTAGCAGTCGATGCACACTTCCCTCCGCGCAATGATACAGTTGGAGAGTGTATTTCGGTACAGAGAAAATAGTTCCGACATGAAACTGCTCACAGCAAGGTCTGTGGATTATCTTGAGTAACCAGGTCATGATTTCTGGAAACAAGCTGTAAGTAGCAGCGAAAGCCACAACGCAACAAGATTTGGTCTTACTTAGGGATACAGCGATCTCTCTTTGTCTTTTTCAAATGATTATTTTCGTCATTGATTAATCTGGTGATTATTTTCTTGATTGATCAATGAGTTGTTTGATCTATAAAACTGGTGAAAAAGGTTGATCAGTGTTTCCCCAAGGACAAAATAACATCCTCAAATGTCTTGTGTTGTCCCCAGTCCCCAGATATTCAGTTTACTGTCATAGAGGAGGAGAGAAACTTGAAAATATTCACATTTAAGAAGCTAGTATCAGAGAATTTCTCTTAAAAAATGACTCAACCTAATTAATCAATTATCAAATTAGTTGGCGATAAATCGTTGACAAATAATCGATTAATAAAATAATCATTGCAGCTCTACTGTCAGTTCAGATTCTAATATTGACACTCAAAGTATCTGCTGATACAGAGTAAGGACCCAACCCCTGACATATAGTAATAAGTAATGCTGCGTTATGTACCAGGGATGCTGTGTCACTAAACATTAAACTGTGACTGGATGACTGCAATAGTTGAAACATGAAATATGTGTTGAGCCTTCTTCTGGAAAATAAACACAGCACTGAAATTGATTCAGCCCAGTCAGATATACTGTTTATACCCGCCCAATCAGCAAATTACAGGAAGTGTTTGGATGACAATGTGACTGAACCCTTTAGAAAGCCCCCCCAAAACTTGCAAACACAATGAGGTATTATAGATAAAGTAAAGTGGTAGTGGAGGTATTTGAAAATGTTTTCAGCTAAAACTGCTGACCTTCAACATATCGCAGTTATTTTGGCACTGATGCTTAATGTGCAATAACTATCTTCCATCAGTGTGATTTGATTCTATGTCAACAGAAAAGAGTGTTTGCTCTTTTGCCCTCAAAACCAGCTTCTCCTCCACATGTACAGCTCCACCATAGCTAATACAGTGACTTACTCCCGTCAGAGATGCCATTAATTGTGAGCAATGTAAGGTTATAATATTATCACAGAAACTAGCATATTACACTATCTAGACTCTAATTAAATCAAATAAAAGCATGAACAATGTTTTAATCAAATAGTAAATGTAGAAGTAATTTGCTGTAAAATAAAATGTTGAAATTTAAAAATACTGCAGTGATGATGTTGGAAACTGCATGTTCATTAGATCTTGAATACATTCCTTCTAGACATGTTTACTTCAGCTAGACTGAGCTTTACCATTTAATTACCCTGTTACGTCAGCTCATGTGTGTGTACGTCTGTGTGGTTAATACCCTAACAACCTTATTACTTGCCATGTTTTTACCTTAAACTCCTTCTGTGGTTAAATGGGAGCACGGCTTGGCTTTAGATCAGCCCCAGGCGCTTCTTTACGTGCTCAGTTAAAAGGGGCGGGAGGTAAAACTCTGTAATTCAATTTCAATTAAAGGAGAGAAGAAGAGGAAGCTTTAATTGATTGCCGTTATGCCAGAGAAGTGTGTGTGTGTGTGTGTGTGTGTGTGTGTGTGTGTGTGACTAGCTGACTGTAGACACACATACACACAGATGTCCTACTTTCTCCTTGCTTGTTTCAAGTCTATAATGGGGGAAGCATAAGGAGGGGTTAATACCTAAAAAGGCTTTTTACGGTTTTCAGACTATGTATTTATGATATTATTGCAAAAAAATATGAATTTTTTCTAAGCTATAGATTTTTTTTTACTAGATTACTAAAAGTTGGTTATATACAAGAATGTGCATCAGATAAAAATGCGCTCAAAGTTAATTTATTTTTATCTTTTGTGATTTTTATTAAACAAATCAAGTCAACAAACTGTTTGTTTAAGCTACTTTCCCTGTCCAAAGCTTATTCTAATGTGCCAAAGGCTATCATTATAATACCCCATGCAAATATGGCAACCTTATTACACTGAGCATAGTTTGATCCCCAAAGTGATGGCTACTCAAAAAAGTCAGCCCCGCAATGTCTGCCTATCACATTGTGTACAAAATGACACGGGTCAATGAGTAGATGTTCAAAAATAGAGAGAGAAAAAAAACTTTGTTTTTGCTCTTTATTTTAGTATTTTTATCCTTTGTTTGTTTGCATTATTTGTGTTGGGATTTTTATTCGGCATCTCCTCGTCCCTTGTTGTTGTTTTTTTTTTTTTTTTGGCTCGGCTACAAGGCGTTAATGAAAGCATTTCAAGCAAACATGTTGATTTTTGTTTCCATGGGGATCCAGAAGGCCCGACAATGTCACAGAGGCTTCGGCCAACAGACTGGTGGAAAACACTGCTGCCTTTTTCCCTCTTTTATTCACATTGCATCTATTTCTCCTCAACTCTCCATCTCTGTGTCATTTTCTTTTCTACTTGTCTCTTTCTATTTGAATTTCTCATTATATATTTTTAAATTTCTCTCACTCTGCTCACTCTCTTCTTGTCTTTACCATTTGTTTCACATCTTTTTAAGCAGCCCTTCAGCTCCGTTTCTCTCTTTCTCTCTGCCACTTTTCTCTCTTTTCTCCCCTTTCCCTCTCTGTTTCTGACCCTCTCTATTCTGCTCACTCCCTTTCTTCCTTTGTTGTCATCTATGTGTGAAGAGCTGTGATAAATAAAGACAAACACAGCCGTACGCGTTTGTGTGGGTGTGTGTGTGTTTGAGAGACGGACGCCAGCTCTCTGATAGCATTGTTAGCCTCTCCACCTCTCCTCACTCCACTGCACATCCAGCTACAGGCTTTCTTCCCCCTCTCCATCTATCCAGGCCCCGAGCCAGGAAGGCGGCTTCGGGGGCCAAGTCAGGCCAGGACGGAGGCTTCATTGTGGGGTTGCAGGGGGTGTCGGCGGTGGAGGATGAGGACCAGGGATCCAGGCCAAGCCCCAGACCCAAGACCCTGATCTGGCTTGCCAGTCGGCCCACTAAAGGGCCTTCGTGGCTGGGCACAACATCAGGGCAAGAGGGGAGGTGGAGGCTGGAGGTCTCAGCAGCAGTAATGGCAATGGCTAGATTAAGACCTTCTCTTAGAATCAGCACAATGGCGGAGGTCTACAGCGGAGCTACACGCGCACACACACAGACATACGCACATACACACTGTCTCTATTCAGCTCCGTCCATGTCGCCCATCAGAGGCAGAAAAGCATGAATAAATACATGAGCAGTGTAGCGCTCCATAGGACTGATAAAAAGAAAGAAAAACACACATGAATTACAGGAACTGAAAGAAAGAATGGTAAATTGAAAAAAAGTGAACAGATGAATAATTTTGATGGTTTTGTACTACAGTAATTGTGATGGGAGGGAAAAAAGAAAAGGGAAAAGGAGGGTGATGAATTATGAAAATCCTCCAAGTCCCTGAGCTCAGGAAATTGAATAATTAGGAAAAGTTAAAGAGCCAAGTTTGAAAATTAATGGCAGAAAAGAACTTTCACAGGCCCCTGAGTAGCTGTGCAGCACTACCAGGTTTACTGAGGCACAGGACAATATCGGCCTGGTTACACTACTGCAATGGCAGCAGGCTTTTTACTGATTCAAAGATAAATTATCAAATGCTGAAATGCTGATGCAATTATTACTTAAAACTAAATCATATCATTCAATCTACTATACGATATTGATTTTACCACATGTTCTACTATTGCTAATACAGCTGTTATTATTTCTACCACAGCTCCCTCCTAGCAACTATTCCCATCATTATCACCACTGCTACATTTCCCTTAACTAAAAGAGTGAATGTTACAGCAACTATTGTAGGTACAAACTATTAAATATAACCTGTTTAGTCCTACAGCGAGTCACTCCCAGCATCTGACTGGAGTAAAATACCAGGGGCTGGTTGCACACAACACCATCACAGTTTGTTCCTTGTGTATGACACTTGAGGCTTAACTGAAATACCTTGCCAATAACTAAGTGGAAACTGCATAAAACTACAGAACATCAGAGTGATCCAAAACCAGATGGTCACAATCACAAACTGACTCCCAGTCAAATTTATCACACAAAATAATTTGCTCATCATTGTGTGTTCATCGGATTCCTTACTTTGGTTGCTAAGGTCCAACAGTTTAACAAAGTTTGAGAAATTCCCTAAGTACCAGACCAAGATAATCAGAAAAACTTAAATCGTTAAATACACATTTTAAGGAAACCTTAAGGAGAAGACTTAAGGATGTTTTGTGCAACCGATTTTATCTCAAGGAAACCTTAACTCAGACTTTAAGGAAAATCTTATCCTAAGGTGCTTTGTGCAACTGGCTGTAGATGCTGAAAACACAAAGCGTATTTGCAAATGCAAAATAGTTAAATGTGAAAATAATTTGTAGGAAATACTGCTGCAAGAAAATCTTGGTCGATTGAAATCCTACCTACTCTTCAATCAATCCATTGGTCTATAGGGGGAACAAATCTCCAAGTTATCTCTAGATGAATGAAATCACCCACAGAGCACTGAGTACAGTGTGCTGTGTGTCCGCTTAAGTGTTTCGTTCTGAGGCCAGAGTATATTTTTAATTCTTTACAGTCGGCTGAGCATCTGTTTGGCGCTGAGCACTGCACATGTGGCATATTTTTCCAATCCAAGAGATGAAAAATATTTAACTTTGGGTGAATGCTGCAGGTGTTATTGTCGCTTTTTTACCCAGTTGTCCAATCGCAGTGGAGGAGGCACAGGACAAACACCACAAAGACAAACCGTCACATCAACAGTATCAGGGGAGAAATTAATACTGCCGGCCACATTGACTTGTGGATCTCTTCTTTCTTCCTATGTGCTTCAGCCTTCCCTTCACCCAGAGTAAGTGCTCTACCTTGTACTGACATTTTTACTTCGGCGGATATTCTGTATCATAAATAACGAGGCGCAACCAAAACATCTTGGCTGAAACTGGCTGGCTGACACTTTGACACCGAGCTTTATTTCCAAAACACAATGTTCAGTTTCAGCCTTACCTCTAGCAGTATCTAACCATCTGACTGTCAATAGTTTCCAATGCAACTGCTTTCTACAAGAGAAACAATCCATGGAACAGTTGACAGTGTCCTGTTGATTATTCTGAGTAACAGGTAACACTTTCCGGAAAGCAATGTTGCTGCTGTCACCCCAAAAATATCTTCACTTTCCAAATTCAAGTCATTGTATTGGGGCACAGACAGAGACCTTCAAGATGGACATGATAAAACCCGGGCAGATAAAAGCATCTGCATGGCCACTTAGGAGCAATGTGAGAAAACATGTTTGTACACTTGGATGGACCAACAGTTTAAAGAGAATGCAGGAGTCTGAAGAGATGGAAAGTCACATCATCCTTTAAATCATGCTGACTGGTAGAGCTTTTGATTTTTGACATATCCATGCTAAGGTTTGTGAGATTTAGTCTGATCAGAATTCACCTATTCTGATAGGACAGACAATAGATCAAAACAAGTAATGAAGCTGATAAAGGAGTTTTTTCAGGACTTTTAAAGACTTTCAAGGCCTGATTTTTGGGTTGTTTTGGAGCAAGCAAGTCATTCTGCCTGTGACATCTACATGGGCACAACTGTTGAACCAGTGTGTCTTCAATAAGTGTGCAAAATGTATTCTAAAAGTGCACATTTTTAGTCTTATTTTTGGATCAGGACAACTTGACATTTGGGTTTCAGGTTTCAAGTTGTGGCACAAACTCGTGGAATCCACAACTATGCGAACCCTAAAATATAAATCTAAATAATAATTATTTCATGATGACATATAGACTCGAGTTGATTAAAAGAAGCATCATTTCACTGAACTTCTCGCCAGTTGTCACATTATCCAGAGTGCATACACACATCAACACCCTCACCTAATTTGTTCACACAATATGCAGCAATTTTCTGCATCTTTTTTACACGTTATTCAAGGTATTATGAGAGCAGCAGGAGAAAAGAAAGCTGGGAAGAGCAAGCAGAGAGATAGAAGACGACGCGTGTCAAAATGTGCGTCCACTGTGCTTTATTGAGCACTGTTCATTTTTCTTTGTGTCACCTAATGTCCATGTTTTTGGCCACAGAGAAGAGTAGAGGAGCCTGGATACCTGGTAATGTCTGCAATAAGACCTTTTTACCACCTCTTACCTCTTCACCTGTACTATATGGTACTTCTGTAGTCAAAGTGTGTGTGCGAGCGTGCATGCCTGCGTGCATGTGTGTGTGTGTGTGTGTTTGCGTCACAGCTCTCAGAAAGGACCCTGGGACCCTCCTCGACAGTGAGAGCTTTTAGCTCTTCTTCGCTAATGTCCTGAATAATGGCATCTTGATGGAGAGAGAGTAGACGAAAAAAAGAAAGGAGAAAAGGGGAGAAAAAAGAGAGAGAAAAAGAGTAGAGAGGGAGGAGGGGGAGAGATGGAGAAAAAGACAGAAAGAGAAACCTCTGCATCCATCTGTCTTTACCTCCAGACCTCCATCAGTGGCAGGCCTGTCATTATTCCCTCTCTCTGCCTTTCTATTTTCATTATTCCCTTTTTGTCTCCTTTTTCAGCATGATGATGATCCACAGAGAGAAAACGCACATCTCAGTGTGTGTGTGTGTGTGTGTGTGTGTGTGTGTGTGTGTGTGGGTGTGCGTGTGCATGTCTTTCCACATGTAAGGAGTCCTTATGTGGCATGCCAACCTTTTAGCAAAGTGAACTTTTCGTGACATTGTGCCATTGTTAGGAAGAATATGCTGTTTTTAGCAACATTACCTGAAGCCACTACACAAGTCCCTGAAGATGTAGCATCACTAATGGCTGCTGGATATTGGCTGCAACAAAAACTTCAACTTAAGTCCAGTAAAAAAGTTTTCTGCTGATATGAAAAGTTTACTTTTTCCATCCACACTCCAGAGCTCAAGGTTTAATTTTTGCCTCTTGTAATGTGTCTTGGCTGTGATTTTACATGTTATATCACATATATGTATTATGTTATACTTAAGAGAAGCAAGGGTGTAGGTTTGCTCCATCATTGGGTGGGGGCACATATGAAATGGGGGATGATATTTTGAGTGACAACCATGTGATTTTCTGCATTCTGGGGATTTTTTCTGCAGCAGTTTTTGCCTTTGCTGCATCAGTTTATGGTGTAATTGTCATTTTTTCAAAAAGACTCACTTCTCCTTCACCCAGACTTCATCCTCAGTTGCCAACATTTAGATTTTCAGAATCAGAATTATTTTTAATGGCCAACAAATTAAGTAGACATTTGTGTAATCCGACTAAATTTCATGTACAAACACAGACGCAGACATACAGTTTAAACAAGGACAAAACTTGCTTCACTTCACTTTTAGATACACATCCCATTGACATATAGAGCTATATTAAGCCTGACTCTTTGTACCAAACAATCCTTGAGAGATGTCAAGGTGACGTCAATGAAGCTATGTGCATGTCTTCTTTAGTCTATGGTTGAAACAGAAAAGTGGAAGTGGAATAAAACAGTTTAAGACTTGCAAGACAAAACTGAACCTGTGGTAAATGACGGAAAATGCAACAAAGAGACTTTATCTGGTGTGCAATACTTATATCAAATGTCTGATTCAGTCACTTGTGTTAAAATGCTTTATAGTGCACCTTTAATCTGCCTGAGTTTCTACTGTTTAAAGTCTGTTTATTTAAAGTGGTTTTGGGTGAGATTCCCACAACCTGTAAATGGCGAAACAATGATGTGTAAAGTAGTGAAAGGCAGCCTAGAGTACGGTATACAGTAACATTTTGTTTGTCACTGCTTTCATTTGCATCATTAAATATTCACACTGATTACTTAAAAAATGACACATTTAAATCTGAGAATACTGCTTTCAATGTCAAAGCTATTTTCTGTGTTTTTTCCATCCTTTTCACTTATGGGAAAGATGTCACTGTGGATCAGAGTCAGCTGAATGTGAGGTATGTTTGTGCTGTTTGTTTGGATCCTCACTTTGGTTAAATCCTATGATATTAGCGATGGGCGGTTGATTAAAAACCTGGCTGTTGGTGTTTGGGTTGTAAGGTCACTCTGGGATGTCAGTGTTCAGCTGCACTGTGTAAACTGTAGGGACAGTTCGGGGTGAGTGGCCATGACCGACGGACACACACGAACAATCCCACACTTTCTCTTTCTCCCACAGTTTCCACCATCTCTTCACTCTGTGTGTTTCATCAATGCAAGCACACTGGATCAGTGTGTGTGTGTGTGTGTGTGTGTGTGTGTGTGTGCATGACTCTGTCTCATTCATTGCACACTCTCTCCCTCACACACACAAACACAAGTGGGGGTCATTGCCACATCAGGCAAGCAAACACAGGGAGGTCAAAGAGTTAAACATTAATACATTTATTCTCCACTTATGGCTGTGAAAGCAGCTGCTGCAATATTTTCAATCCTTGTCCATATAGTTTGTAAAAGCACATAATTATGATTCAAGTATTATCTACACTGTCTTTACAGATTGATTCTCATCCTGCATTAGCCATTGTGTAGTTGCAACTCTGTTTTTTTCCTAGTGTTAAAATGTAGCACCTGCCCTCCTACTCCTTTTGGCTTTTTTTTCTCTAAATTGCCTTGATTTCATTTTCAGCAGCGACACTGTCTCATACGTGAAATTGTCCCCTCCTCTTTAGATAGGACGATTCTTCTCGACATCCATACAGCGCGCACACACAACCACCCCCTCCTATTTTGGCCTCACAGCCATGATTTTTCACCCTATTTTTCCATAAGCTCAGGAGCTGAATTAATTGAGTAGAAGTTGGACTTTTGTCTTCTCTAAGCGTGCGCATTTCCTCCTCCTCCGCTGCAGATGCCCGGCAGCCCGCAGGTATTCAAAGAGGAAATATTCACATTCATTTCAAAGTTACCAAACTACAAAATGGCATAACCCAGGGCGCTGTCGCTCAAATAGGTCACAGCTTTTACAGCGCGTTGTTGAGTATGAAAAAAAAAAGTTTGTGTGTTGCATTGTGGTGGTTATCTGTGCCAAATAATTGGCAAGAGATCATTAGAAAAACTGGGCCTCTGCATGCAAGGGCAACCTGTGTAGCACGGCACACACATCTGTCTCCTCGGGGGAAATATGTGTTTTCATTTCTGGGTTTTAATATTTACCTTTTCTACAAATTAACCCGCACGGCACAGCTGAAGAGTACGTTAAATAATTGTACAACTTCGTGTAAATGCCGTTTAGTCCCGTGCGTAATTCAGTTAAGAGGAGATATGCTGGATAAGTGGCACTGCCGTCCACAGCTCTGATGCTGCTCGTTTGTTGGAGAGGGTCCGCTGATATTTCATAGTGAATAATACCGGATAATTCCGTATTCACTTTGAATGACCTCGTTTTAATCAGGAGGAACACAGTGCTTAAAGCAAACGGTATCACCGCAATAACTTTGGCCGCGCTTCATTTATAGCAAGGAACGTGTTTTTCATGAGGTGGCCCACGCAGACACGAAGCGCACTGACATACCTCTGCATACAGTGCACACACACTTACTGCAGGAGCCTACATATTTATTTTAATCTAGCAAGTCTCATAATCTAATTTTTAAAAATCCTAACAAAAATGTCGACATTGGACAATTCAACTTTTCTCACACATTTTCTTGCTTTTTTCTAGTTATAATGCGCCTCATATTTTTCCCTCAGAAACAGTTAATACACATAAATATAATTTCCCACCTGTTTTAAACACAGACAGTACTTGACACAAACGGATATTTTCCCCTTTGTGGTATTTTTTTTCTTATTAACTTCACTGAACAATCATTTTCGCTTCATCCATTTTTTCCTGTGTCTGTGTCATTTGGTTTTGCGCATCTATTGAGCGCCTGCTGTTTACACACGATGCGTCTTTCAGGACCAGGCTGAAATAATTCGCTTTTTTTCTACCTGCGCACTCACAACAGAAAGCGGTGAATCAGAGTCATCAGTGAGCCTTGATACCAAAGGAAAGTGTGTGTACCTCAGCATTACAATGCAACAAACACACAACTCCAAACCTTACAATTTTATTCAATTAGGCCAAACTACAATTAAAAGCTCAGAGTATTTCATAGAAAAGGAAAGCTGATATTTTTACGCAATAAATCAAATTTCGGTGCAGTATTTATTTCAGAGTCTTTAAGCGAAGCCTGCTTCTTAAAGGCCTCAGTGTACTGTCTGTTAAAATTCGCTTCAACGTGGGAAGAGTTTGCATATTGTGATTCTGTTTTATGTGTTAAGAAGGGCAGACTGCGGGCTATGGTGGGAGAAATTCCTCCAGCTCAAATCAAGCCTCCGCTCCGCTCTGCTGAAGTGTCCTTGAGCAAAACACTGACTCACGATCAGCTCCAGGGGCCTAAACTCTGATCTATGAAGAAGAGGGATGTTTCCCCATCAGAAGTGTCGGGTTATTCTACACAACTTTCTTTGATTGACAAGGAGCTCCGCGCAGAGGCGCACGGCTGTTTCCAAATACGCGCGCGCAATTACAGCTGCGTAAAGACACAAAGGTGCCTTTTTTATATAGTTTCTGACAGTGGAGAGGAATGAGAAGAAACAGATAAACGCAAAGTCTGTGTTTATTAAAAATAAATAAATAAATAGATGTGAGTGCATGCACATTAAAACACTATCATAGCAGTAACACAGTGAAATCTGAAAGTGGCTCTTCAGTCATACCTGACATCTGAAAGTTATTTTTACTGAATGACACAAGTAGGGAAGTACATGTTAAAATTACTGCTTTGATTTACTGCTGATGTGTTTGGATCACAAACTGGGGTATGACCTCACATCCATCATTACAAAACGCTTAAAAACAGATAACTAATGCCCTCAGTGTCCGCGTAAAGTTAAACTATGAGTTTATTCTGCGCATATTTCTGTAGTTTCTCCGCTAATGAGAAAGGTTGGTGAACCTGACTTTCAGTTTACCCTCCGCTTCACGCTCTGCTCCTCTCTCCTCCCTCTCCCTCTCCGCTCTGGCTGCGCGCTGTTTTCGGGGGGCTCCTTATAAATAAAATCCACCGTCCCTGGTTCCTCTTCCTTATTGGTCAGGTGGAGTCGTTACCTCACTCCGGGCCGGTGACGCAGCGTCTTCACGTATCCTTCATGTGCGTCTCTTCTTGTTTCTTATTGAGAGTCTTGCCATCGGTCAGAGGGAGAAAACGGAATTCGCGACGAGCCGAGAGTGCCGAACGGACCGGGTGCGCTCGATACTAAACACTTCCCATCCCGGGAGGAGAGCGGCGCACAAGAGCAGTCTCTCTCTTTCTCTCTTTTTCTCCGTGTCTCGCTCACTCTCTCTCTCTCGCACACACACACACACTTTCTCTATGAGTCTCTCTCCCTCGCGCTCCCTCCCGCACACACTCACGCCCGCGCGCGCGCGCGCTCTGCATACGTCTCCACTTTGCCGTAGTAAATTACGGCATTGATCTCAACGACGAGTGCGGATCTGTCTCTTGTGTTCGCCCTTTCTTCGACGGACCGACTTAGAGAAACGCTCGAAGGAGAAGTAAGTCCAAACACTTAGTATTTATCCCATTATTGTCACTCGTGGGCTTATATATTGCAGAGTGTATGTGTGTGTCCGTGTATGTGTGCGTGTGTATGTGTGTGATTTGTCGACCGCATCGTGTTCGCTGCAAGTTAACTTCCACTGTTAGTTCGCGGAGATCCATCCTCGTCACGTAGCGCACATCCAGATGGTTTAGTTGAATTTTGGACTGTTTTCTCAAACTGTTCTCACTCATGTTGACTTTACGCGCGTTAGAGACTGATTGTGATTGTTCCCGGTGTTATGAAGGAGACTGCGGGAACTAAATTATCTGACTGAAGTTTGATTTAAAATTTAAACGAGGTTTAGTTCGCTGCTGTGTTTTACTTTGTCAGTTTGTTGGTGTTGTTTTATATTCTACTTCACAAATTTAGGCAAATAAGAAACTCTAGATAAAATCTCCCTGCTTCCAAATCAAACTGTCAAGAATTTAAGTTTAATTTTATTGATATGTAATTAGTATCCAGCCTTGTTTCCAGGGACTTACTGGCACTTCACTGTCGCTAAAACTAAAGCAAACTGCTCTAGAAACAAGTGGGTTTATCTCTTTCTATTGGCACAGCTCTTCACCACTTTAATAAAACTTTACTGGCTTTACAATAAAATAATAGACGTGTTAAGATGGAGATGTGTGTGGCGTGTGACAGTCTCCTGTTGTAGCAGGGCTGCCGCTGTCGTGTCATTATCTCGGACTAATTGTTGTTTGGACTCCGACAAACATCTCTCTATATTTGCCGTCCATAAAGCTGTGCGTAAAACTAACAGCTTGTGTTTTCTGTCAGGCTGGACAGCGGTGCTCTGCGCTCACTGCGCTCACACAGCACAGTAATGATCCTCTACACACTTAAACTATCAATAATGTCCACGTTATTTGGTTCCTCTTAAAGATGCAGAAGGAAGTAAAAGGTGTGTAAATTAGGATCCTATCTGTGACAGAAAGTTAGATTTCCAAAAATTATTTTGGCCTCATTTACACTTTGTCTTTTTAGCTAACAGTATTTATAAAAGGCTAAATCATTTATAAAGTCATCAAGTAACAAGATGGTTATAGTGAGTTATAGTTGGCTTTACTCTGCACATCATTCATTCAACAAAGAGAAATTCATTTCGCCATGAGCCACCACATGCTTGCATCTCTTTTAAATGGAAATATGCCATTTACAGTCACTCATCAGCTACTTCCCATTTCAGTTCTCCATTGCAGAGCAAGTTATTCCTGCTCTTTAAATTCAGATTAAAACAAAAGTTTCTGTTTTGATACAGAAACTATGCACACACTCTCACATCCCCTTTCAGTGCTCACCTTTGAACATCACTGCAAAAGGTTGTTGAACTTTGTCTATTTTAACACCTCGTGATGTTACAAGAATATTTCTGAGTTGCACATTGATTTTTCTGAGATTAAATGTTAATAGAAGAGGTGATAAGGGGGTTTTACTAATGCAGACAGGAAACATGCAGTTTTACACTGATGCACCCTCAATTTGACCTCAGACCCAAATTTCAAAATAAACACGTTTTCAAGCTCTTTGGACCCCCTAATCTAAACTGTTTGTCTCTCACTCTCTACCTCCCCTTTCCTGTGCATGTGTGTGTGTGCCAGACCTCTGCCCAGTCTAATGCTGAGGAACCAATCACACAAACAGATAGTGTGTATGCATGTCCTGCATGTGCGAGTGTGTGTATCTGGGTCAGCGCCGTGCACTGTGCTGAGGGGCCGAGTGTGTTTTTCTGAACACCTCTCCTCGTCTGCAACACTGAAACTCGGAGGCACATTCAAACTAACCCTTTTCCCCCTGCTTGAAAACTATTTCATTTGGTAATGGCTCTGCAGGAACACAACAGTGTCCGCTTTGTCGGCTGCTGTGGGCTTTTTGCAAAAGCATCTCATTTGTGTCCCTGATTCCATCTGTGTGTGTGTGTGTGTGTGTGTGTGTGTGTGTGTTTGAGCATGTTTGCCTTTTCTCTTTATTTAAAATTGTTAAAATTGTAGCTACAGTTTTTTTGTTTAAATGTATTTCAACACTGGAATGAAAACGTCTCTCCTGCACAGCTCTAACAAACTGTTGTAGGAAGCTGCTTTAATTTGTGAAACATTTCCCTAGACTTCACCCTGAGAGCACTTGCAAAGCAGATGCAAACACGTTACATGGAAAACGTTGTCTGTGTGCATGTGTGTGAAGGCAAGCAGATATTCACTCCCACCTTTTTCCTGTTTTACACTGGTCGAGACTTATTTTTGGTGATGTTTTTTATTTTTTGTGTGTGTACGTCCATTTCTGTTGATCCCAAAATTAATGACAAAAGCCTTATTGAAAAGGTTTAAATCACCTGTGCAGTAAAATCAGCATTCGCCTGACAATGTAGTTCTTTAAGAAATCAGGTTTTGATAGTTTAAGTTAGGATGTCCTTCACTTTCTTGAGATTTTTTGCAAGTATTTCAGTCCAGTAATTCAGTTATAGGTGATGAAGCCACCATTGGGATACTTTCAAGTGTTTTCAGCGCATCAACAGAGAAACTTTACCCTTTGCAGTGCTTTCCCCACCACTGCAGGTGTCCTCCTCTCCACTTGCTGTACGACAGAAATGTAGTCACTCATGAAAGTAAGAAAAACCTAGCAGTCAATGTGCAGTATGTGGTCTGTAAGAATATAACTTTTTTAAAGTTCAATGACATCAAAATTTACAGCTTTTAAAAATGCACCAATTATTTCAAATCGTGTCAAGAAAAAAAAAACTCAAACAAAAAAACTCAGCTTTTGTCTTAAGAATGGAGTGAAATCCCTCTGACAATAAGACAGAGCCTGTCGATTGTTCACAGCTCCTCACAAGATGCAGAAATCAAGGTTACCCCTCAGGGGACGAGGAGGAAATGGGAAATGATGTTGGTTATTACAGGCAGGTGTTACTTCTCCGTGGGAGTATCTCCTTGAACTATTTTAAAAAGTGTGGTTTTTTTTCACACAGTGGTTCCCTTGGCTTTTAGTGTAGAAATGCACTGTAGGTTGTTTTTTTTTTAAATTTAATTAAATGATTGATATAAGTGGCTGCCCTACTCGCTTCTGTCAGGTGTGTTGTTAAGTTGTTTGAAATTTTTGAGACGGTTCACAGGTGGTGACTTTCTGTTAATTAATGTCTCCGCTCTTTAATAGTTCAAAAGGTAAAACATGAGATTTATTTTGAAAAGAAAACATGCACATTAACGATAATCATCTAAAGTCTTTTAATTTGGAGAGTTTATTCTATGAAAGAATTCTGACACCGTTATTAAAAACCACAAAACAATAAAAATCAAGTAAACTGATTTTAATTAAAATTATTAAGGTTTGCACGAGTATATCTCACAGTTTAAACTCTAAATTTAAAATTTGTCTTTCTGTACAGACCAGCTGTAATTTCAAAATCAAGAGTCATTACATGTAGCTACAAATTTCAATGATTGCGCCTCTCACCATAAAAATGTATGTAACATTTTGCCACATTACTAAGATCTAATTACTTTATTACTGTCTAAATGCTCCTTTCATTGTGATATTAAAAGGTTGAAATCATACCCATTTGTGTTTGTATGTCATTGACTAGGTAACTCACCCTGTGTGTGTCTGAGAGGACCCCTGGTCATGTCCGTTTAGCTCCCCTGCGTGATGCCTGATCATGACAGCACCACCCTCCTAACCAGACAGACCAAGCGCCGACGTGTCGACATCGGGGTGAAAAGGACTGTGGCTAGTGCGTTATTCAGCCGCGCCAGGGAGACCCTGCTCGATAGCATGAACCAATCACACGGCCCTGATCAGGACGGAGACTGCTCGTTGGTCAGCCACGGCCATGGCGGTGCCAACGGTGATGGAGAGAAGTCGAATGTTTTGAGGAAGTTGCTGAAGAGGGCCAACTCGTACGAAGACGCCATAATGCCTTTTCCTGGTGCTACCATTATCTCTCAGCTGCTAAAGAATAATATGGGGAAGAATGGAGGGAGTGACTCAGGCTTCCAGGTACACACACACATACAGGTAGTGGTAAAATGTTCAGTCTGTTAATCAGTGAACTGATTTCAGTTTTAATAATCAATTCATGTTTTTTAGTCATTAGTTTATTGAATTGAATTTGCATTTTCATTTTATCTTTCTAATCAGCCAAACAAACAAGCCATTAAACTTCAATCCTCGTTCAGCGATCCACTAAATCATTTGTTAACTGTTTATTAATTCGGTCGTCCTTTCTTCCATCACAGGGGAGTGGAGCTCTGTCCAGTGGAGGCTCAGAGATCCATGCCGAGGATGCCTGCAGCAACTCCTCCCGCGACCGGGACAGCCCGTCTGACTGCCTCTCACCTGGGCCTCCTCTTCCTCCTCCATCTTCCTCCTCCTCCTTCGGGCGACCACCACCTCCTTCAAGCCTCAACTCTCACGCTCCCTCTCAGCCCCTCTCCCTCTCCACTTTCGACTTAGACAGGCTGTCGGATGAGCATCTCCGTGCCAAGCGCGCTCGCGTGGAAAACATCATCCGCGGCATGAGTCACTCACCACTGGTCCGGCCCAATGGCGACCACAACCAAGAAAGCACCCGCGAAAATGAGAATTGCATCAACAACAGCAACAGCGGTAATGACCACCGAAGAGACGGCAATAGCCACAACACCAGCAGCCACAACCACAGCCGGAGTGACGGCCCCTCTTCCCTCCTGAGCTCTCCAGGTTCGCGGGGCGGTGGGGTCAGTGTTGGCGAGGTTTACAGGGAGAATAAGAGAAAGCAGCGCCTGCCACAGCAGCAGCACAGCTTCACCCAGCTGGTTTGTTCCAGGAAGGAGCAGAGACAGGAAGAGAGACGGCAGCTCAAACTGCAACTGGAGGACATGCAGGTTGGTAGAGGACGTTAAGAGCGCACCTTTTTGTGTGGACATTTGCAGCTAAAATGCACCACAAACACCAGCCGCTCATTCCCCTTTATAAATATATATCTTTCAGTTTGAAAATGGGGGTTGATGATGCACCGAGACAGATGCAAGAGCGGATACAGAAAGTAATTGATTCTGGTGTTTTGGTGGCGTAGATGCACACTAACAAAATGGTTTGACAAACAGAGCTTACTTTATAAAACCATGTCTGTCCACCGAGTGGGTCACATATAATCAGAGACATACTGTACTGCCGTCATTTTTCAGGTAACAGGTGACCTTTGGGTTCAGAAAACATCCTCTTTAACATTCTCTTTTCTCTGTTGTTCAGAAACAGTTGCGCCAACTCCAGGAAAAGTTCTACCAGATCTACGACTCAGAGACAGAGGAAGAGGAAGACAACGGCGAGAGTGGAGAGGCCGACCGAGGTGGAGAAAGAGAGGAGGATGGCAACTTGTCAGAGGACAGTATCCGCTCTGACGGCCTGGAGGAGAGGCACAGAGACAGAGGGCGGCACAGCAATGACGACCTGTCTGAGCTGGACCCAGGCCTGTTCCTGGACCGGGCCCGAGCCCTCCTCCGAGAACAGGCCCTGATAGATGGAGAAATGGAGGAGGATGTGGATGGCAGGGAGGAGGAGGAGAGGAATGTAGAAAGGGTGATGAAGAGGAGAGGAGGAGCAGCAGGAGGAGGTGGAGGAAGGCAGTTAGCAGAAACACTGAAGCAGGAGCTGAACTGTGCCGTGTCGCAGGTCGTTGACACTGTCGTTAAGGGCTTCTCCTCGCCCAAGCAGGCCGTCAGTCACCATCATGGCTGCCACAGCAGCACACCAGCTGCCCCCTCCTCTTCCTCCAACTCATCCTCTTCCTGCCCGCCGCCTTTCGGCCCCCTCCCATCCCTCACCCCGGACTCGCGCTTTGGTGGTGGTGGCCTGGCCCTCAGTATGAACGGGGATGGCAGTCCAACCCCGAACTACCACTCCTCCAACCAGAGGCTGCATTGCTTTGGCGATGTAATCGTCCCAAGCCCGCTTGATTCATTTGGTGGTTTGAGTGGCAGACTGAGCAGTGTGCCAACGCCCAACGACCAAACAGAGGCACTGCCGCTGGTGGTGCGCAAAAGCGGCGGAGGTGGTGGTGGAGAGAACACTCACCCTTCTCTTCCTCCTCCTCCTCACCATCCCTCCCTCCACCCCTCTCCCCTTACAGCCTCACTCGGGTTTAGCCCTCCATCATTTCGCCACCCATTCCCTCTTCCCCTCATGGGTTACCCCTTCCAGACCCCCCTTTCGCACGGGGGTGGAGCCAGCTACCCTCCAGGGCCCAAGGACCATCATCGGTCCTCCCCCGATTCCATGGACATGACCCGGGACACTGTCAGCCTCAGAACCAAAATGACATCCCTTGGCGGGGGCCATCTCAGTCACCACCACCACAGGCAGAGCTCACCGGGCCAACATGGGCCTGAGGGTCTGTCCCTGTCCCTCATCAAGTCTGAGTGTGGAGACCTGCAAGACATGGCCGACATATCGCCCTACTCAGGCAGCACCGTATCTTTAATACTGTACCTGTGTGTGTGAGAGTGAGTGTGTGTTTCCTTACTTCTACAAGTGCGTTAAACCTTGAGAATGGTGGTTATCTTCACCAATTCAAATGTTTAGTGTTGGGTTAGGTTTGGGGCTCAGAGGGAAGATTAGAATAAAAGGAGAATCAGCAGAGTCAACGCTGTTATTATGTACACTTGAATATTTGAGTGCGCGGTTGATGGACACTTCAGTCTCACATTGCAGAGCACTAAGGAAATGGATGCGTTTCACAGGTGGATGATAGAGAGAAGGCCCCAAGAACATTAACACATATAAAAGCAGGGATGCACCGATTGAATTTCTGGGCTGATACAAATGCCGGAATTTAAAATAACAATTTGGCCAACAGACAATACAGATGTTGTTGTTTTTATCATTCTTCCTTTTGGTCCAAGGGAAACAAAGAAATCTTCATTATCAAAAATAACTGGACTGTTTTAAAGTCATTCTCATTATGTTTGATTAAGCACAAATTCAATCATATAAATTTATTAAACAACCTTTAAAATAACCTTTCACATAAAGAAATGCCTCAAAACCTTTTTTTAAACTATTTATAAAAATAATAATTCCCTCTGTAATATCTATTTCGTATTGCTGTGAAAACATCAAGAAATTTTTCCAGTACACAACTGTATTTATTCAAGTTTCTCGGCAAAAACTAAAGTTGACAAGATTAAAATTGAACACATCTTGATATCACTATAATTTACATTCGTCAGACACTCATTTTTACTGAGCAGAGCTTGAATGCATCATCATGTAATTTAATGCAACCTCCGCAGCTAGCGTTACCTAGCTCTCCTGCCGATTTCAACAGAAATTCGTATCAAGCGATACTGATGTTTGGCTGATGAATCGGTGCATCCCTACATAAAAGTATTTCAGTCTTTCCTCTTGTTAATTTTAAAATATATTTAACATTAGTAGATTATACATGCTTTTAGAGCAGGACAATATAGCCTAAAATATGCAGTATATAATGATACATTTTCACATTCGCTGTAATGATACCCTCTTTTTTAAAACATCAGCACATGATATTTCCTTCCTCCTGTTGGAGCATTTGACTTATGTGACCTAACTAATTAAATCCAGATTTAGAAACCATATAAAAGAAGCATGTAGTGAGGAATTGGGAGGCATAGATGTCAGTACATGTTTCGCTGAGCATGTTAAAAGCTATGTAGTAAAAGAGTTTATTAGTAATATAAAAACATCCTTTTTTGTTTGTGCAGTTGGAAAGAGTTCATATTGGCAAAGATTTTTTTTTTTACAAGAGTCACATTTTTAACGCAGTCAAACACAGCGGCAGCAGGCCGTAGTCAAAGAAAGTCTTTAATATCCATTAATCTGCATTAATTGGTTCCTGGTCTAACCCTCTTGTTTCCTCGCTGAGTTTGGGAGATGAAACAGGCCGCGATGGTTCTTGCAAGGGGGGAAGATTAAACAGGTCGCACACTGCTCTCTCAAGCTCTTTTAAGTCTTTGCAGCAGGTTGTGGTGTTTAAAGGTGCTGAGAAAGGCTAGTGAGCTCCCTCTTCAACACACACACACACACACACACACACACACACACACACACACACACACACACACTGTCTGAGACACTCTTGTGCTGTTAGGTTCTCTTTCATCACAAAGACTTTGTACATAAACGCTCAAAGCAAATCATATTTCACTGTGTTCATGTACGTGTGTGTGGGTGTGGAGTAAGACCTTGTTCATAGGAGCTCAAAGCTAATCATATTTCAAAGAGCAGGGGAGAGGAACAGGTGAATGCTTGGCCTTATTGATGGAAGCTTTCTGAATGTGTGCGTGTGTGTGTTTGTGTGTATGTGTGTGGGTACACATGAGGTGAATATCTAAAATGTCCACATTGGTTTCCTCTTTACAGTTTAAGCGAGTTGTCTCCCTTCCTGACGTTGTCGATCTCTTCTCGCTTTCATTTGTTGGCCTTCGCTCACAGTTGCTTGGCAGCTGTGTGTGTTTCGCTACCTTTCACAGTGCGCACACACACACACACACACACACACACACACACACACACAGACTCGTGCACACACAAACACACTCTCCCTTTCATGGTGTGTGCATGTGGACAGGTGTTTGCAGGTAGCTGTTTATCTTTTCATGCCTAATCTTTCATATGGAGAGGGCTCTCCCGGCCACTCGGCATGCACACACTTTGGCTCACACTCGCACGCAAACAGCCCCACGAGCGCCCACGTGCACGCTTGAAGAACAAAGTGAAAAGAAAAATAAGACTTTGAACCTGACAAATAGGAACTCCTTGCAGCTGTGATGAGGATGTGATCACAGTGTTGTCTTCAAAGCCAATTTAGATGTTGCTTTAATTAAAAAAAGAAATATTTGACACGTCTCTTGATCCTACTGAGCTGTTTCATTCCAAAATGCTCCTCCATTCATTTGGAAGAAAAAAAAGTCTTTGAAATTGGATATTAGTATTTCAAAGATATTGACCACCCTGCTACCCTGCCTTTTTTATTTTGTACGTTAAAAAAAAAAATCTAAAATTGTTGTTTTTTTAATTTAGAAAGAAAACAATTTTGATAACTGAAATCCCTCAGCACAAGCTAACTCATTTTTGTAAGAAATGTATCATTTGCCACTATGAATTCAGTAAATTCATTCATTAATATTATTGTATGATGACTTCTGAACAAAGTAGAAAGATACTGCTTGTCCTACAATGATGTCGATGGACAAAACATAGACTGACAACAATTTTGATTATCAGTTGAATTAATCAAATTATTCATCAAATGGAAAGCTGCTGCTGATTTTCCTTGATTTATGTCACTGAAAATGAAATATCTTCGGCTTTTGCAGTGTTGGTCTGAGAAAACGAATAATTTGAGGTGGTCAACTTGGGCTCTAAGAGACTGTGACAGACTTTTATTTTGCTATTTTATGACATTTTAGGGACTGATTTAATTGAAAAGATGATCGACTTGCATCCTGTTATCTTAATTACACGTTTATGACATGGGCATGTTTGTGCGTTTAGTTGAGCTGCAATGATTAGTCGTTTCAGCAGAAAATGAGTTGCAAACTACTTACAAGGAAACTTGAAATGATTAATGTCATGACAGTGACAAAATACAGTTTTACTGCACTAACTGCATTACTAGATTAACCTAATTTTCTTAATGAAATGTAGGATATATTATATTGTTAAATCCAAACACTCTGAAGCTTTCTTGGCATCAACTATGTCTTACGTGTAGCTTAAGCTCTCGCTAATATGCCAAACGCCATTGCTATTTTTGCACATTTTGCATTAACCTTGTTGTTTCCTGTCCTGCTACTTGTGAGGAAAGGGATCCTTTTACCAAAAATGAAATTTATGCAATTTTTGTTTGAACTTCTCTTCATTCTCAGCCTGTCTTTATTCTTGTTTTGTGTCTTTCTCTGCCTCTAGTTTAAGAAGTGCATCCTTGTTTGATTTGCATGGCGGGGATAAAATGGTGACGGCATTGTCGGTGGATTTAAGGCCTCAAGAAAGCCTGGCAGTTAGGTTAAGGTGTTTTGCATCGATCATAGTTCACCTGAGAGGCACTCGCACACACACAAAAACAGTCACACACACACACACTCTCTCAGGTCTGTGTATCTTTAATCCTTTGTACAGAGCTGAGCAGATGTCCCCCATTCATTTATGAATTTATCCCCCCTCCCCTCTCTCCCCCTCCCAATCCACCCACCCATTCACACACACACACACACACACACACACACGCACACGCACACGCACACGCACCTGGCAGCAAGGTCAAGTTACAGCTGATACAGTGAGCCCTGCACAAAACACATACACACACACACACACACACACTCACAGATGCATTCACAGATGTGCATCAGGATGAACACCACACACACAACAATGGGAAAGAAGCAGGAGGAGGAGTGGAAGAAAAAGAACATCAGTTGTGTTGTTTATTCACTGACTCACTTTAGCTAATATCACACGCACATACACATGCACAACGTCATTTGCTTATTTTCATTATGACATAGCTTCAGACTGTTTACTCTGAGTCATGCTCATGTGGTTTTAGTTTGTGTGTGTCCGTAGAAAACAACACAGGGAGCAACAAGTGAACACAATGTATGATCTGCCCTGTACGCACGGACAGTTGACAGGTTGGTATGAATGTTAACTAGGTGATGGTGTTGTTGTCCGGTGACTTGACGTATCTGCTGCTAAATGAATGATGGATGATGATACTGCTCACCTCCCGCGGCAGTTATTGAGACAAAATGTTGTGTTGTGACACCATGGTCATTTGTGACATGTAGTCAGATTACTTTTTGTGATACAATTATTTAGAATCTTGGGAACTTGGGGACTTTTTAAGATTTTTTTAATGTCACTTGGCAGGAAATTCAAGACTAATTTTTGCACCAAATTTTATGGAACCAACATAGGGTTAGGGGCAATTTTTTTTAACATTTCAAATGTTAAATATGACATAAACATTACTTTTCTTGTGTCATGGCGGAGACAAGGGTAGAACAGAAGTGGGGAAATACCTGCTGTTTGTTAGTGAGTTGCGTTGGCGATTGTGTGTTTCTTGCTCTGCATGTGGGATTCAACTGCCTTAATTACTGTTGTGCCGAGCTGGAAAAACTTTTTGCATAAAATACACTGAGTCTCTTATGCATTGCCTTTTACTGGTTTCAGGCATGCCGGGCCATTTTGGTTAAATGGCCAACTTTGGTTGAACGCTCACTTCCCTGTGTCGTCTATTTAATAAGACTGATTTTAAGACACATTAATAGCAGTTAAGGCCTTACTTTTAGATTAATTAATGCCTTTAAAACTTTCTACAGATCAGCAGGAACACACTGTTTTAATTTTTTTCAAAGTTTCCTTTTTGTTAGCACATTTACGTTTTAGGACAACATTAAAAATACAGTAAACAAACTAACCCCACAACTGGTAACTGGTAAACCACACCCAAGTCCCACCAGCTAATAGACAGTTACAATTTCTTGAATATCCTTGTTTCCATGTAGATAATGGATTTGAGTATAAAATGAAACATTTATAGTGAATAAATAATATAATAATAAAATTTCCTCCTCTGCTTCCTGATGCTGCTGCTTCTCTCTTTTTCTTTACACTTTATTCACTTCGGTTCTCTCCCTCTTTTCCCGATGGCTGATGCCACTCTGTCCCTCTCTCTCTGTACCTCTTTCCAGCCATATAGGGCCCCTGGGGTTTCTGAATGTGTATGTGTGTGTGTGTATGAGTGTGTGTTTGTCTGTGTGCTAATTGACCTTGCAGGGGGTTCCATTGATTGCCTCATCTTCTCTGATAGATTATAGGGCTGTTAATGTGGTGGGGAAATGGCAACGTGGTGGGGCACAGCTGTTGCCACACACACACACACACACACACACACACACACACACACACACACACACACACACACACTATGTGCCCCTGCAACCAGGGCCTCTACAATTATTATTTTCCTTGTTGAGACAGTGGGATAGACACTGGGGCTGCAGAGGCGGCGAGATGCAGGAGTGAATGTGGGATCTGATCCAAAGCCAGCAGGTGCTCGTGTTTGCTTTTGCTTTGGATGTAAAATGAGAACTGGGTTTCTCTTGTTGTATCTCTGAATTTTCTCTGGTTTTAACAGTAGTTTCATCACCCTCCACTTTTACTGGGGTGGTCACTTCTCGCTGTGACATGTGAGAAATAGAAAAGAAAAATTACTTAGTATACTGCACTAATCTATGATGCCTCATATAGGCAGAGCCGGAGGAGGGGGGTAATATTCAGAGAAAAAAAACTTGCGAGATCAAAGTCGTAAATTTACAAGAAAAAAAAAACAAAACTTTAATATTCTCTGACATTACAAAGTCATTCATTTGGTTGGGTCTAGCACAGGACTTTGACCTAGGAGACTGGGGTTTGTGTCCTGTGTGAGTCAACGTTGGCTTATTAGTTTTTAGGATGTGTAAAACTGCTGACTGCACACTGTGGAAATAAAGGTTAGCGGAATAGCTGAAACGTGTTGTTCTTTATAATGCCATATTTTGACGTTGAGAGACTACCCAGGAAACGTCCAGCCAAGCCATGTAACATCTGACGTCACCAAAACTTTCAGAATTTTTTAACCATATCAAGACGTCTTGATTGGACATTTAAACAACGTTTTTCAACGTGGCAACGTGGCGGCATCTGTCTTGTACTGAGGTTGATTCAACCTCGCAAAGTGAAGTGATGAGTTTCCTCGACAAGAAAAAGTTTAGTTTTTTTTTCTCGCTTATTCATGACTTTAATCTGGGACACTCTGAGCTTCTGATTAGCTTGAGTTTCTGATCAGCTTTTCTTTTCTTTTTGATAACCTGACACTTTAGCATATCACCAAACACTCACAGGAAAACAGCCATCTCTCAGTGGACCTAATGGTACTTCCATATGGTTCTTCTAGCATTTTGCTCATAGGTTGAGCGAAGCTATCTTGAGCTATCTGACACTTTCTCTCAGCTCAAATCAATGTTGTCTGAGTCCTGCCAGAGGGTTATACTCAGATTGTAAGATGACAGTTGGAGATTTGGTGTCACCATAGCTCCTCACTAGTAATGCAGAACTGCTTTAGAGAAGCTGCATGCACCATTCTTTGCAGCATATAACAGGTGTGGTTGTTGCTGTGGTGCAGCCAACATAACAGATTCTCATTCCAAAATATCACATTAAGCGATGCTACAAATGACGCTGATGACAATGTGCACTGTCTGAGAGAAAACAGAACATTTTTTGAGGCTTTACTGACTTGAGGTCCTCTAAAATTTCCCTCTGCAGTGTTCCTCCAAAGTTTTTTGTGAAACAACTGCTTGCTGTTTCCTTAACATTTCCTCATTCAGATTCAGGAGGGCTTGTCTCCCAACCACCTGAAGAAGGCCAAGCTGATGTTCTTCTACACCCGCTACCCTTCCTCCAACATGCTCAAAATATTCTTCTCAGATGTCAAGGTAAGACTTTGCCCTGTCTTTTTCTTCTTTTTAGTGTTTCTCCTGTTTATAGTCTTTTGTAAACCTATTATCACTGTTCTCTCCAGATTCTGGCTTTCTTTTTATACTCCGTCTTTTTTTACTTATCTTTACTGATATTTTTTGCATAATTTCCAGTGAACCATTCGGCTCGACTCGATTTAACTAATTTTCGGTATCAGGTCCTTTTTTTTCTATTTAGTTTTCCATTGCAGTTAGTACCCCCTCAGTGTAGGTGAGACTCTCAGCTGACTACGATAGTGACACTGCATGAAACTGCTGTGACATCACTTTCAACTCAACACTTGCTGGATCCTTTTATCTATAGTTACAGTCGCTATTGACGGTAGTTTGGCTTTAAGAATGGCAGATTTGTGATGTCCGTGTTGTGCAAATGATGATTTTAGTGACTATTCTGGCTGACAAATCAGTCAATGGAGTGCATTGTTTTAACTGCCGTCTACTATCAGCTCAGCTCGCTTGGAACCTTGATTGGCTAATAGAAAACCAAAAAAAAAAGTGAGTCGAGTTGAGTAGGGCCGTGCCGTACAGTGGAAATGTGGTGCTTGTTTTCATCTTGAATATAATGTAATTATCTCTCCATTGATTATAGTAGATGAAGAGGTTTTTAGGAGTAAGATTAAAACTATAAAAGACAGCTTAAACTGGATATACTCTGTACAGAAAATGCTTAAACTATTTTCTTGTTTACTGGACACACTTATCATTTGATCATGCCAGGACAAATGATAAGAGTGTTAAGAGAGCTCTGGGTGATAAGATTTTGCTCTTTGATGATCAAAACTAGATACAGAAAAGGTCAGGTTTGTATTATGATTACAACTGAGCCAGGTTGAGATCAAATCCACAGTGGGCATGTGCACTATACAGTTGTAAGGAGATCGGACAGAGAGCAGGGTAAAGTGACTCATTCCTTGACTTGTATAGACAAGAGATATGAAAAGCACTGCAGTCAGTGTGGGGCCGAGATTGGACATAAAACAATGGGAATTCCAAGGTATCTTTGGAATCAAAAATCAGTGACAGATGGGGCAGATGAGTTGTTGTAAACAGGTATGTGTCTTTGTGTAAAGATATGATCATGAGTGTTTTCTAATCTCATTCCCCAACAACTTTCACCATCACATATCCTCACACT
Source organism: Epinephelus lanceolatus (assembly GCF_041903045.1). Taxonomy (NCBI): domain Eukaryota; kingdom Metazoa; phylum Chordata; class Actinopteri; order Perciformes; family Serranidae; genus Epinephelus; species Epinephelus lanceolatus. The sequence goes on along the minus strand of NC_135757.1, from coordinate 18,844,934 downwards.
CGTCTTTTTGTGATTTTTGTGCATTTTGTTGTCTGATATTTTTCTGTTTTCGTATTATTCCGTTACTCTGTATATATGTGTGTGTCTGTTACCCTATAACGCAGATGGGTGCTCCAGTCTGTCACGTCTTTGTAGCATAATTAGAGTTTCTGGCCTTAATCGACCTGGGGTTAGAGGGGGGGTGTTAACGCCCACTTTCCCTCTCTCTCACACACACACACACACACACACACACACACACACACACACACATTCCCGACCTCAACCTCTATTTCCCTCTCACCCAAAACACACACACATGCAACAACTATTTCACTCTCACTCTCGCTCACATAAAATAAGAAGTTGAACTTTTCTTTAAAACACTGAAACCAGACAAGTAATGTCACCATGAGCATTTGACAGATGACAGGATGCACAGGTAGTGAGGAAGAAAAAGGACAATGAAATAAAATCAGATGAAGAACGGTAAGACAAGAAAAATAAGTTGGAAGGAAAAAGGAGATGATGGAAAGTATATGTGCGTGTGTGTGTGTGTGTGTGTGTGTGTGTTTGTGTGTTTCACTGGGTTTTGAGAAGATGACAGCGGGAGCAAAGGGAGGGGCTGACAAACAAATGAAAGGGATGACAACAGAACAACAGCTTTATAACAAAGGCGCTGATTGTTTTGTGTTTACAGGCTGCTACGCGTTTTGCAAAGGAGCATAAGGCTCCTCGACAGATTCAGGACGCTGTATTCAAATGAGCAGCCACACACACACACACACACACACACACACACACACACACACCAGCTGCCCTTTGGCTCATATCTGTGGTGACCACTTCCTCGTGGCAGTGCCACATCCTCATCGGCTGCCATGGCAACAAGGGTCGCTGGGACACCAGGTTGCTAGGCAAACACAAGGTTGCTAAGCCTACCTGCTCCCAGTACATGCGAGTGAGAGTCTGATTTGTCATTAACTGGGAGTCCATTAATGGAAACTGGTATCACAGTGCTCAGTTACACGTTTAGTGTCACGGTTTAGTGTTACTGAGAAAATAAAACCGGAAAATGCTTATGAAAAAACCAACATGTTTTAAAACTTTTTAATATCCCCAAAAGTCACATTTCATTGCGTAAAATTACAATTTAAGTAAAAGTGCCAAAAATGAGTGATAGAGGTGTAAATTCGTCATGATGAACAATTTGACATTTGCTGATATGACAAAGTCTGTCACAGTACGATTTTGATTCAATTCAATTTTGGTGCCCAGGACTGATATGAGATGGTTTCAGTAAATATCCTCATCGTCCTTTTTTGGCTGCTAGGATTATTTGCCTGCCTGTTGTTTAGGAAGGAGGTGTGGTTGGACGGAAATGGTAACGCAGATGTGCCATAGCAATTTCAAAATAAAGCTGTATCATAAAGTTTGATATGAATCAATTTTTTTAACTTTGCATGGATGATATTCAATCATTGATCATTGAATCTATATTTATCCAGACCAATGAATCGTTACACCCTTAATAACTGACCGTGATGATCCTCAAGATGTTGTAAATAAATTAAATCTGAGACACTGTCAAATGGAAACCTTAAAGGTCTCCAAGAATGTCGCCACAAAATTACACACTGCATCATCTTCAGCCTAAATACGATATAATACATGCATGCTGCACAGTGCTTCTCATCCTGGAAGAGCTTCAAGCTTCAAATTGCATTTGACTTTTCTCTGTGTTACACCTACACCATTTTGAAAGCAATGAATGTGCTGAATAAATGAAGTAAGTGGTTGTACATTTATGCTGGCATTCCTTTCAAATTTGCAGGCTTCACTTTTTCTGAAAACCTCTGAGCCAAAGACTGTAAATGAATGAACATCTCCCAACATCTCAATGTCAAGATTAGTAGTGATTTAAAACTGATACGTGCTGACATTGAACATTTTGCATAATCAGCTTACTTATCACGCCTAAGTCATACTTTAAATTATCTGAGGAAAGATGCTTAAGATGTACGTGGCCAAATAAACAGTGGCTTTAGGGTTTAATTTGGAAAATTGATGAATTAGGACTAATGAGTTAATACATAGGTTCAGTTTATGAGTTTATCTCTTGGAGATTAATTGTTTTAAAGCTAATATCAATCTAATCTCCAATCTGTGGGTTTATCTCCAAATTGATATTCAATTAATCTCCCTCATCTCAATAAACATGGATTTAGATAAGAAGATATCTGGCCTGAAACTTTGCTCAGCAGATGGACAGTATTACAGGCTCGACCTGTAAATGAAGTCACAGCCACACACAGCGGGATTTATCGGAATGAAAACATTTTTCTATTGGAATTTAGCTTTAAGGACTGACAGTCACTGTGTGGCAGATAAACACAAGACCATGAAAACCAGACGCACTTTCTTTAAGTTTAGTTACAAGTTACAATCCATAAGATTAGAGTGATGCAGCTCTGTTATGAGGTTTGAGGAGTGAGGAGAGTGAACAGTAAAAGTCTAATATCAGTTAGATAAAATAAAAAACAGTAACGCTGAATTTTGAGTATAGATTATTTTGTATGAATCCCTTGTGCATAAGAAGGCCATTTGAATCCAGCATGGGAATGGCAGACCCCGCCACTAACAATGAAAACAGCTACATAGTAAACTAATGTAACTTAATTTAAATATTGCAGAAAAAATGCAGACAAATAGAATAAAATACAAGGTTTGATTGCATGAAAATCATAAAGATTATAAAATAAAATATTTTTTCTCTGAAAGTGAGCAAATCTCCTAAAATAAAATACAAAAGCAACAATTCATCACTGGCTGGCTGTCCCTCATTACTTGAAACCTTTCTTACTGTATATGCATACCGTATATTCTGCCCCAAACCCAACCGTCCCTACTGACTGAGTCACAAACGTAAAGTTTTTTTTTGTTGTTGTTTTAAATCTTAAGTAATTTTCATAAACAGCTGTTGTTTTAGCAAACGTTACAAGAAAAAGTGCAGTTTTGGAGGGACTATTTTCACATGCGGTGGAATACACATTTTGTGCTTTTGTGGGCATTTACAGCATGACTGTGCATGTGTGATTGACTTAAAATTAACTACAGTGTGTGTGTTCCTGGTAATAAAGGAACATGTCACCCAGTGCAACAGCGTGGCTCATTGATATGTTTTTTTGGACAACAATGCAGCTCTATGGCACAGAGGAATATCAGCCTTGCAATACTTATTAGGAGCTCAATGTTGGTTTTGTTCTTTTCATGGGATTTGTTCACAATAAGAAGAATATATCTAGAGTCTTTAAGAAAATTACAGTTACTTATTATTCACATTTTATGCAAATATTGGTTTATATTAAAATTTAGTTTTAATTGACTCGTAATCCCAGTTAATCCACCATATTTATCTGTGGGAGGAAAATGAATCATGGATAATCCTATTTGTGATGAGCGAGGCTGTTCTTTTCAAGGCTTTGGTTGTGTGTGTGTGTCTGTGTGTGTGTGTGTGTGTGTGTGTGTGTGTGTGTAGGACTGAGTAGAAGAGCGCACCCTGTTGCTGTCTGTCTCTGTATGTGTGTGTGTGTCTTGTTTCATTGTCCTATTGCATTCATTACCTTCATCATTACCATATTTCCAAAATCCGGGTCAATGTCTCTTTCTCTTTCTCACCCTCTCTCTTACTCCTGCTCCCCCTCCTCCCCCCTTCTTCCCTGGGAACAATAAGTAGCATGTGTTAGAAGGATCAGGCAGATTCACTGTAAGGGAATTAGGGCCCTGAATGGCTTCCCCTAATTGGACTTGAATGGACTTTGTCTATGGGAAACTGGTTCTTAAAGATGAGCCTCTTACGCACAATGGCCACTTCACTCTGTGTGGGAAGTGGGTTGAGCTGACAACTGTTTTAGGCACAGATGAGCAAGCACGCACATACACATTAACACACACGGGATCTTAATTGCGTAGTGAAACCGCTTGCCTTCTGACCAGACAATCATATATGTAAGCATGAGATGCTTAGGTCTCTGCCGTCTTGTCTTGAGAGAGTCAGTGAGAGTAATTAAGACCTCGTTAAGACTGGAGGAGTTAGGATTAATTAGACGCTCGCTTGCTCAGGGAGCTCCTTTCGATTCACACACACTCTCACTCGCAAGTTCCCTGCCAGCTGAGGTTTTTCTTTTTTTTTTAAACATACACTCAGTCTAACACACACTGTACGCAAAGCAGTGACACATTTATCAGCAAGAGCCCTGAAGACTCTTGCCTTGAGAGGCTGAAATGACATCTTGATGCCGCCGTCTCAGCAGGAATCAATTAGTGTCCAACCCGCCTCTCACCCGTCTTGTCAATTAGAGCTACACAGGCAATTTGGCAACATCAGGATGTGAACCAGCAACAGCTCGTCTACTGATACAGATATAACTGAAAATCAGTAATTACCATAGTGAAGTGTTTGAATCCTCTGGATGACAAAGCATTGAAATCTGTTAATGTCTTTCATAAATCGTGAAGACTGAATATGTGAAGGCTGAGATATGTAGCGTGAAAAGATATATTATTATTTAGGCTGTCGTTAAATACAGCCTATACAGAATACAGAAAATGTTAGAGCTTCTTTTAATTGCTGGTAATTTAAAAATAGAGACTGAAACAGAGCAGCTACTGTTTTGTGAGCAACAGGGTTACTAAGGCCTTGAAATAATTTGTAGTCTGCTTTTTTTGTCTTTCTGGGAAAATAATCTGGCAGGAGTCTGTGTTAAAGGGACAGTTACCCCAAAATCTGAACAATTTTTCCTCTAGTCTGCCTTCTCTCCAAAATAATAGAACTAGATGGCACTCGGCCTTTGTGGTGCTCAAAGCGCCACGAAAAATGCATTTGATAAACTAAACAGCAATGTCTCTTTCCAGAAATCACAACCCGGTTATTGAAGATAATCCACAGACATTGGGCCTCATTCACTAATATCTGCGCAGAAATGTTCTTACTCTCCGCAAAAAATAAGTACTTGCGCAAAATCACCGTCGGATTCATGACACGTGCGTACCGGCCAATTTTGTTCTCACCACTGTGCGTATGTTAGTAAATCAGAACCATTCTAAATTGACAGGCGCGTGTCCGCGATCTGCAATCAGCATACTACCACGCCCCCATTTCTCCATATAAGGAAACCGCTTGCCTAGAGTTGATTCATGAATGAAGGAAGCGGTTACGCGAGGAGAGAAGTAGTAAATTTCACAGTTTGTTAGAAGCAATGGCGCCGGGTCTTACAGGAATGCCATGGGTCATTGTAAGATTGTGGAGGACACAGCATGCCAGGATGATCTTGCACACCTTCTCAGGGGTATAAAGTAGTTTGCCACTGGCCGTATCTGATCCAAACACATCCAACGGCCCTTAAGCATGCCAAAAGTGCGCTCTACGGCGCGTGTGTGGGCATGTATGTTATTATAGCGCACCTCTTGAGGGGTTTCAGGGTTTGCGTATGGTGTCATCAGCCATGTTGTAAGGCCATATGCCCGGTCACCCAAACAATATAACATTTTAACATTAACGGAATAGAGATTTACTGAAAATACTAACTTAAAGCAATTGAAATAAAAGACTAGAACAAAAGATGCTCACCAACAAGCCATCCACTTCTCACAGCCCCTGCCTCCAAACGCATTCCCACTGTACTGTTTTGCAAAATAAATGAGTCGTGGGTGCCTCCTGGCCAGTGGGCCACAGCCTTAAGGATATGGCAGTCGGCATTACAGATCATCTGCACGCTGATGGAGTGATAGTTTTTCTGTTCATGTTATTGTTAATATTTTAATTGTCACAATGATGAGGGTGAACGTGTGTCAATTTCATAGTGATTTAATCCATTTGGCCAATATATTAGTAAATTAATTATTTTAAAAAATGTTAATTAAATCTCTTTTTCATGAATGTGGTTTTATAGACTCCGCATGTACTTAAAAGGTATGTTTGCATTTTCTAAGTCAGTTCGGCCTTCCTCATTTGTGCGTACGCATGGTCTGAGGCAGTTCTAAATTTGTTCGCAGAGTAAGAACAAATTCGGGTAAGAAAATATTGATGAATCCCGGATTTGTGCGTCAAACGATCGTACGCACAGTTTAAGCACAGATTTGTGCGTACGCACTGTTTGTGAATGAGGCCCCTTGTTGTAAGTAGTTTCATGTAGGAACTATTTGCTCTCTACCAAACTACACCCACCAACAGTATCACCGTGCAGAAGGAAACGTGCATCTACTCATGGATGAGAGGCTTGTTCTCGTGACAGCACAAGATGTAAACATTAATGGCATCCTCCTTGCATAAGCTGTTATGTTAGCTAGCTCAGTGCTGCTAAGTGTGCTAGGAGTAGATGTATGCTTCCTTGAACTGCACGGTGATATAGTTGGCAGGTGTAGTTTGGTGGAAAGAAAATAGTTCTGGTACAAAACAAATATAAAAAGTCAAAATGTGGCCATTGATAACTTGCAGATTTTGGGGTCTTAAAGACAACTAAATTATTTTAAAGGTCCAGTGTGTAAGGATTTAGGGGGATTTAGTGGCATCTAGCAGTGAGGAGTGCAGATTGCAACCAGCTGAAACTTTCCTTAAGTATTTTTTGTTCATGAGGTTTTTACAAGGAGTCGAATTGTCATTGCAAGCAGGCCGCTAGCCCAGCGCCTGCTAATGTGTGTTTAAATTTTTTTCTCTCATAACTTAAAGGGATAGGGCACCCAAAAATGAAATTCAGCCATTATCTACTCACCCATATGCCGATGGAGGCCCTGGTGAAGTTTTAGAGTCCTCACATCCCTTGCGGAGATTGGCAGGGGGAGCGGCTAGCACACCTAATGGCAGACGGCGCCCCAGACTAACGTCCAAGAACACAAAATTGAATCCACATAGTATCTCCATACTGCTCATCCGTAGTGATCCAAGTGTGCTGCAGCCCGGACATAAAAAGTTGTTTTGAAAAACGTCATATGAACTCTGTTTTTAGCCTCACTGTAGCCTGTAGCTCTGACTGCTTCTCTGTGCTCCGCGTTCACGTGTGCGATGCACGGTCTCTGAAGAGCAGCAGTCTCGTCAGTACTGATGTCCAGATTCTCAAGTGCAGGCATCGCCAATTCCCAGTCTGAGCAGCAAAGACATTCCTCATCCGTTGGCATTGCTTTGCATTTGAAACAACTACACCACCAGGTTTCCACTGCTCGGCTGGCTGAGGCTCATGAGCTGCGGCGGCTGCTTCGTCCAGTAGCCTGAGTTCCGTCCGTATACTCGGGCTCAAAAAAATACGGCTCAACAAAGAAATGCTGTTCCTCCTCAATTTCAAAGTCTTCAGACATGTCAGGCAGTCCTTTGCTAAAAGACCATAGTGCAAATTATCTTTTAGCTCTGTGGTTACTGTTGTCTCCCCCTGCGGTGCACGTGTCACGTGATGTAAACATGGGTGAGCAAAGCTCATGCTTTTGCTGGTCTCGCGCAGGCGCGCACACGTGAACGCGGAGCACAGAGAAGCAGTCAGAGCTACAGGCTACAGTGAGGCTAAAAACAGAGTTCATATGATGTTTTTCAAAACAACTTTTTATGTCGGGGCTGCAGCACACTTGGATCACTACGGATGAGCAGTATGGAGATACTTTGTGGATTCAATTTTGTGTTCTTGGACGTTAGTCTGGGGCACCGTCTGCCATTAGGTGTGCTAGCCACTGCCCCTGCCGATCTCCGCAAGGGATGTGAGGACTCTAAAACTTCCCCAGGGCCTCCATCGGCATATGGGTAACTAGATAATGGCTGAATTTTCATTTCTGGGTGCACTATCCCTTTAATATGTGCTTACTTTTTTTTCTTTCTCAAATGATTTAAACTGGTAAAAAAATAATAATAATAATAATAATAATAATAATAATAATAATATTTGTCCAGTGCTGTACAGCTCATCAGAGACAGATCGCTCGCCCAGCACCTGTTAATGTGTTTTCACCTTTTTTCTCCATTAACTTAAGATCCAGACGTTCAGGAGGTTTTTACTGGGAGCTGAATTCTCCACAGAGGTCTCTTCCTCTCCAAAACAAACAGACCAGGTGATTTAAACCAATAAAGACACTGAACAAAACAGTTTCATGTGAAAAAAAAAGGTGTTTTTCCAAAACTGCTGGTTGCGGAGGGGCTGCTAACTATGGTGGCCGACACAATGACGTGAAAATGCAAATAGCCCTATCTAGAGCCAGTGCTTGTTATTTTCTGTTCTGGGCTACTGTAAAAACATGGCGGTGCAGCATACTCCATGGATAAGGGTTTGCTCCCTATGTAGATAGAAACAGTTCATTCTAAGTTTACAAAAAACATTTTTATTTTCAGGTGATCATATACTAAAGAAAACCTACTTATTATACTGTAATATATTCAAATTCTGCAAACATATCCCCCTAAATCCTACACATGTAACCTTTAAGGTGTAAATATGGATAAAATCCTATCTGTGCTACCAGTTAACGGTGGCCTATATTCAGTTATTTCTATATGCCACACAAAACTTAGGCCAAACTTCTTCCATTAATGACATACAAAACCAAAAATGACCATGAACTGCAGGAGCACTTGGAGAGTGCAGCCCTCTGCCGAGGCCAAATACTCTATCTCACAATGTTAATAAAAGTAAAAACTAATTTGTGTGTCTGCCTATGATTCAGATCAGCTCCAAATTTAAAGAGGTTCTTCCTTGGTCCATGCTTCACTCTTTCACCAAGTGCCGGAAGTCTTTCTGTAATCCTGCTGGCAAACACACAAACAAACAAACCAAACTGATATCATAACCTCCTTGGCAGAGGTAACTATGAACTGTATGACTATGAAATAGGGATTTTGTAAAATAAAAAACTTCCCACACACAAACCTTCCCTGCAGTGTATACTGTCTAGTGAAGCAGAAATGCACCAAAACATGATTTGAAAAAGTTCCTACAACAGCTATTCTTCCAGGATCCACAGGAAACCTTCGGTGTTACAACTTGTAGATTTATGTTGATTGTGCACATTCATACTGTCCTCTATAAAAATGTGCCGAGCTACAACGAATCTGGTTGAAGTGGGCAGATTCTTAAAGGATGTGTGTGTTTGCCCTTCCAACATGGCCTGGGGGGGCTGACAACACCTGCCATCAAGGGAAGGAGAGGGGGAGTTGAGGCACCCTGACACTTTCTCTGACACTCTCTCTTTCCCCCTTTTGGTTGTAAACAGAAAATGGCATTCCTCAAGCTCAGCATTTTGCCCCCCCCCCCCCTCCATTCTCTTTCTGTCTTTTGTCTCTTGCCTCTCTTGTTTTTTTGGATTGTGCTGATTGTGATGAGCTGGACGGGACAGTGGGTGGGTGAGAGGGCAGGTGGTGGGATGGCTGGGTGTATGCATGTGTGTTTGTGTCTACATGTGAATTCACTCCTGAAATATCTGCCTTTTGAAAGACGATTATCAGGTTGAGAACCACACTTGACAGTTAGAGATTATACCTGCACCCAAAAAGGTGATACACTGCAGCTCTTACAGGATGCAACAGCTGTGGTTTGTCCTCTGATTTGCATGTCCGAAAGAGGAACCTTTACAAAGAATTAGTTGTAAACTACAGATGGAAAGAGCACTTATACTGTTGTTATACTCTCTAAAGAGGAACGTAGTTCTGCCATCATCAGTTTGATACAGACAATTTTTGGGAGGTTGCTGTGGCAATTGAGTCCCTCAAACACAGAGTACAGCATCATTTCAACACAGACCTAAAAGACAATCAGAGTAGGTGGTAGAGTTTTGAGGCAAAGTCCGTGTTGCAGGCAGTTTGTCCCTGTGGCTAACTGGGGTACTGCAAAAAAAGTACCACTGGCACTTTCGGCCACGGAGAGTAAAACCATGCCACATTGATTTGCTTTTCCACTACAAGTTAAAATGCACTGAACTGTGCCAAGTCGCACCCGAGATGGACAATCTCGGAAGCCAGGCCAAAGCATGCCTGACTGCCTCCAGGCTGGTTGTGGTGATGTCAGATGAGCTTTGCTTTAATTATTAATAATGCAAATAAAGAAGCCGTCAGATGAGAGATGTATATTTCATATGCATGGAAATCAAAAACTACCAGTAACTTAAAAGGTGAAATATTTTCGTGCATGTTAGTTGACAGTGTGAATCAGTCAACACCCCTTGTTGTCAATATGACAACCTTGGCCATTTCTTTTGCTTTAATTGGCTTTCTTGACTTCAGTGACAAATGGATCTTCAAGTACTTAAAAAATGTATATGAATTTAAAACAGATTATACAAATATTTTATTTCCTCACTCTGAGAAAAAAAAAGGGGCAGAGCCATGTTCTGGTGCACTCCAGCAGCACTACACCAACAGTATGCTTGAGCCATTGCAAGCAAGCTGGAGGAGATGTGTATCCAGCGTACATCCGTGCAGTACTCCAGAACCTGAAAAAACAATTTTTATACATATGTCATCATAATCATGGCTACAAACTAATGTGGTGAATGGTTTGGTTTATCATCAAGTACTTTAGTTGTTTTACTAAAATAGAAAATAAAGGAAGCCTGCAAATAATAGCATTTGAGAAGCTAAAGCCAGTGAATTTGGGGCTATTTCTTTCTCATACATGACTTTTACAAATCTGTAGATTATCCAGTTCTTTCATGGTCAGGAGAAAGGCACTAATGTGCTGCAGAAACAACCCAGGAAGACAAATTACCTTCTTGGTGTACATATAGTTCTCATAATACATCTGTGGACTTGATTCCTAGGGCTCTAGTTTCCCGGCGCAGCGCAGGGTGGCGAACCCCGCGCAGAGCTAGTTTCGAGCAGCGCAACCCAAGGCGCACTCAGTTTGGTAGTTTGGCAGAGGTACGCTAAGATGGGTGTGGCGGCACCGCAGGGGGAGGTGTCGACAGATCCAGTTTGGTGCAGTGACAGTTTCGTGCCAAAAGGCTTCGCCAAAGGTGCGCTAAGAGCTTGCCAGCTGAAACCAGGTCTACTGTCAGCACATGCGGAGTGCAGCCGGTGTAAGCCGAAGTTTGGCTGACCAGCGGACAGTGCGCACACGTCACCAAAACCTCACAGGCAGGTTTCCAGAATGTCAGGCACAGTAACAATGAAATAAATAGCCACAAAAAACACTATTCAATGCAACTATCTGCAATCAGCACATAAATGTATCTCTATATTGACTGTCCCGTCACATCTGATGTCAGACCAAAGGGGATTGGCACCGTTTGGCACGCGTAATGGAAACCCAACTTGATTAACACAGCTGCAAACTAATGAGTTCACATCCCTCTCAGCCAACCACAAATAGCCACAGCATCAGATAGGGAGTATATATTCAGCACACCATTGATTTACGATTGTGGTGACCTCCTCCCAGGCTACTTTTGCATCATCAGCCCGTGGAGGTCTGCTTGCAGTTCGGTATATTCGGACACTGCGAGCTTGGACCTCCCGGACCAAAACATTAGTTTCCTCCTGGGAGGAGTTTGGCCGTCTGACGCTGCTGCTGTCTTTTGCCATGGCGAATTGAGTAAACTCTCATTACGCCTTCGCACGGCGCATTTAAGGGCAAGGAGAGGGGCTCATTTGATTGGTGTTTCACCTGGTCTGCAAAACTAGAGGCCCTACAGTTCGATATACAACCATAACATGTGATACATTATGCACTGCACAATGTAGTGGAAATGTGGGAACTTTAACTTTCAACAACACTGTGGGTAATGTGTGTTTAGGTTTCGGCACAAAAAAACACTCAGTTGTGATAAGGAAAAGATTATGTTTTGGCTTAAAATTCCTGTTTTTGATGGTACAATCCCTGCTTGAAACGCAGCGAAAATACAACCACTTTTCGTGGCACTGTCCTTAGTGGAAACACAGCGTCGGGTTGCTAAAAAACATCCACATTTGGTGACTAAAAAGCTGCTGGAAGATGCAGTGATGACTGGCTACAAAACAAAAAAGTGGTGTGCAGCTTGGCAGCTGTCTCGCCTAAGTGTCACGCCATCCACCTGTCCCACCTACTTGTTACAAAGTCAGCTCATATACATAAAATAAGAAGTACATTACTTTAGAAACGTTGAAATGGTACATTTTAACCATACAAATGTAACTTATCCATGGTTTGCAGAAACATACAATGCCAACATTTTCTTCTGGCGACTGAGCAGTAGACTTGACTTATCTAATACAGGAAACTTTTATAATGTATAGAGTTATTTCTATAAAATCATGCACTGGTTTTATTTTTCTTTGATTTGACGATTTGAAGAATTTGTGTAATCTTCTATTTGCCTGTCAAAGGTTGTCGTGATGGTTTGTGATTTAAGATTAGACAGAAGAAGTGTTGGGGTGTTGTTGGCCTACTGGGTAGAGCAGGCGCCATGTACAAGGCTGTTGCCGCAGCGGCCCGGGTTCGAATCCAGCCTGTGGCCCTTTGCTGCATGTCATCCCCTCTCTCTCTCCCCCCTTCACACTTGGCTGTCCTATCCATTAAAGGTAAAATGCCCAAAAAAAAAATCTTAAAAAAAAGAAAAAAAAAATACAGATGAAGTGTTGAATGAGTAACTGTGTGTTTGTGTGTTAACTGCTGAGTTATCACGTTCATTTCGTGCTACTCTTTTATGGGTCAAACCCCCCCACACATACACACACACACTTTCCCCTCCTGTCACTATGCTTTGTAAGACCAACTCCCTTTCCTTCTGTTCTTCACACACACACACACACACACACACACACACACACACACACACCAAGCCTCCCAATTATGCTCCATTATGTCACCCCCTCTGACTGCTCTTGAAAAAATATCTCTTTCCCTCTCCGTCACCCTCTGCTCATCTCTGTCTCTGCATTCCTTTTTCCATGCTGCCTCCCTCCATTCATCGCTCCCTCTTTCTTCCCCCCATTTCTCCCTCTGTCGCTCATCTCTTGTTCCTGTGAGACAATGTCTTGTAACAATACCGAGCTTAATCTTCGTATCAAAGCCGTTTTTCCCCTTCACCGAACACACACACAAACACACATGCACTTTCACTGGGCTGTTTTTTTTCCCCTCCATGTCTTTTTTTTGTTATGAGAAAAGGATGAAAATGCAAAAGGGCACAGATATCACACACTGTGCTAATATTCTAGATGTTACATTATAAAATCCTACAAATAATGTGCTTAGAACCTGCAGTGATCACATGCTTATACAAATATATTTAATTTTTTTAAGTTTGGCGTACATAATTATTTTCTGAACTGATTTTCATCTATTCTCTACGTTTGAGAAAGACCCAATGACCCAATCAAATACAAAATATCTGGCAATTTAAAAGTGGGAATAAATTACAAAAATCAACCACAACACTTTATTAATGTAGTATTTAAAATTCTAATTTGTCAACAGCTCTTTTCCAGAGCAAATTACTTTTCTTTTGGGTAAAGTGCTGTTATTTTTGTAGGCTACTTGTGGTGTGTCCAACATTTTTACATCACTTGTTCCTGGAAAATGTTTAAACAAGTACGGTCGGGATCAAATTATTCTGAATATTTAAACAGTACTTTTGGAACAAACAAGCTCTGTAAGTGGAAAAAAACTGTAAATGTCCAATTTTGGCAGACATTTTTTGCAGTGTACTGTGAAGGCCTGCAGGGCAGGAGCAGTGTTTGATGAGAGCTGTTTACTGTTGGTTTGACTCAGCCTAAGAGCCCATGATGGCATAACAATAAGACAATATTTGAGTCACTCTTGTTTGATTAGAAAGGTTTCTAGAGGCTGATTTCCTTTCTTTCATTTCTTTCCAATGAGGACCCTCAAGATGCAGTCAGAGTTTTAGTGGCTAATGAGGTGGATACATTGAAGTATTTTAGAGTTTTTAAATGTGTGGGTGTTAAAGTTAATTGGAGGAATGGTTTTTGTTGCTCGGTATTTACACACATGCATTATGTATAAACAGGGACACGCACACAAGTAAATAACTATTTACTCCTGATTGAATTGCCCACTCACTCTTCTTCTTTCTTCTTCTTATTTACGCATTCACAGCTCAGTCGATTCAAGGTTTCTAACAAAAACATTGTGATCTTGTAACAAGAGCTTTCAGTGCATGAAATATATACTATGTAAATATGAGATGTTGTGCCATAATCCAAGGTACTACGCACATAGGCCCAGTTCAAGTCAAATTTGATGACATACCACCATGCAAATAAGTGCAAGAACAAACATCAGGCTGTGCTATTACAAATCTACAACACCACCAAACAGGGAACAACATTCAACACTCAGTTTACTCTATTCCACCATGAAAGTTTATAAGATGTGCTTAAAAGCAAATATTTAAACATACAAAACAGCTGCAGAAGTGTATGAATGATTTAACCATAAAATAAATCCTGGGATACATTTTTTTCAGTCTAATGAAATTTGATGTGGAATTTATTAATCTGATGAAAAGTAGCTAAGTTTTCTTTTTATTCTTTGACTTCTGCTACAGTTCAATCGCTGCATTACCTCCCAGCTGATCAAGTGGTTCAGCAACTTCAGGGAGTTCTACTACATCCAGATGGAGAAGTTCGCCCGGCAGGCCATCAACGAGGGTGTGACTGCCGCAGAGGAGCTGTCGGTGGGCCGTGATGCCGAGCTCTTCAGGGCGCTCAACATGCACTACAACAAGGCCAATGACTTTGAGGTAAACTGAGCCACTGGGGGAAGGGGCCTTTTCGATGTGTGCAAAGGATGTGATGAGTTTTGAGTTTGGAGGCAGGCAACACAGAGCTCTTCAACTCATTGATGTAAAATTAACAATGGCAAGCATGCATCTGTGTGTGTGTGACTGTTAATGAGATCCGAGAGCAGATGTTGTTTGAAAGTGTTTGTTCTATTATTGAAAACCCTCTTAAAGCCATTTTTTAATTGATACATTCAAAGTGACAAAATCTCTGACTCCAGGGTTTAACTTTAACTGAAGGAGTATATACTTATAAATTATAGGAGTGAGAGTTACCAGAGGCCCTACGATACGATATTATCACGATACTTTAGTCATAATGTAAAGAAAATGAAGGCTTGATTTCCAACACAGAGGATGTGCGTCACTTACTGCGTAACCAAAAAAGGGAAAAGGATAGCGCTTTTGTTTTCCCTGAAAGCTATCGGTAGCTATCCCCAGCTGCCAAAGAATATTAATGTAGTATGTTATTTGCAGTTACTATCCTCGTTAGCAAATGGTTAAAAAAACAAAGTAACTTTGGTAGTTGCTTGGCTCTAAGTAAATGGAAAGTGATCTGGTTATCCTTGCAACAGTGGCATTCACAATAATACCACTTGGAAACAGGGGGGGGGGGGGGGGGGGGTTAAGTTGAAAAGTTGTCTTCCACTTAAAAACTGGATTCAGCACAAGTCACACACATACCCACACTAACGTCCTCTACCAAGTCAGCTGTTCAGAGCGCAACAGTCATCTCACAATTCTGCTGAGGTGTGGATGTCGCAGTATGTGTGTGTGTTAGTGTGTGTGTGTGTGTGTGTGTGTGTGTGTTCGATGAGGCGAAAGAGGACGCCGCTCGAGGCGCGGGTGTCCTTGTCAAAGCGATTTACAGAAGTCACATTCCCTCCCTCACTTTTTCTCTCCCAATATTGGTCTAAGGGGACCTGAGGGCCTTTAAACTATTCAACGTAACATCAGCAGCATTTAGATGTCCATTAGCACACACACCTCACCGCTGACACACACACTTTTTGTGCTTAAGGAGAGAAATGTTGAAGCTTAGTTGGAGCTTAAATGCAGACACGTAGACGCAGACTTTAAGGTATCTGAGTATTCTGTTTTGGAGGAATGAGCAGCAAATGCTTTGCATGCTTTGCATAACAAGAGTCAGGTAGCTTTTCACAGGTGTGTATGTAAAGAGCCTGTAAAGGAAACAGACACACACATGCAAATCATCTCAGTGCGTGTTTATTTTGTCCGTCAGTGGGGTTATATTTAGGGACTATGGGGTAAGGTTCATACTGGGGTCAGGAGTTCTAACCATGACTGTGGCTCTGCATGTTTTAGCAGTTCAGCCACATACATACTTTAAATTAGTGCCAACGTTTCTTGAATGCATACCAGAAGTTTTTTAATTGATTTCCCATCCCTCTGGCATCCATTAGTTTCAGGCCATTTCAATGCAATATGAAAATCAACTTGATGACACTTGAAACCAGAGGATGAGATAGGCAAAATATCACAGTGAACATTTAGTGCATTTTTTGATCATATTTAGAATATGATAGTCATAGTTTCAGGTTTTCATTCAGGTCTTTATGATTCCAAAACTTTGTACTGGTTTCAAATCAGGAAAACCACAGCGTTCATGAATAAAGAAAAGGAACAATAGAAAGACACTCAGTAAGGAGAGGTGACCGAAAAGACGATGGCGAAGGATTTTATGTCAAAGCAAAAAGCAAAAGGGACTGTTTGGCAAGTTTTAACTCCGATGCCAATAGGGAGCCTGATGACTTTAATGAGGGGAAAGGAGTTGGTTATATTGCTAAGAAGTTGGAGGTTCGCAGCGTGTTGCCGGCAATTCTTAATCTTACAGCCCACTGTGACTCCTTCTTGCTCCATTGTTTGCAGCAATATTTCAAACTGATCCACTGTCAACAAATGGTGAAAATGACCTCTATCTTGTTTGTCGATGCAATTTTGATGAGCAAATCTGAAGGACACATTGCATTTTCTGCGACTACCTCATAATAAAAGTTGGATGCTTTTTATGTGAAGCTGCAGCGGTAAGAAATCTTCGGTTTGCATTAGCAATAACTTATTACGGCGCCCTACAGATATTGAGTGTCATTAACAAATATTTTTTCTTGTATAAATCCAGTGTCATCTGTAACACCGTTGTTGTCACCGTTGTTATTAACGGGTGGGGAAAATTCCTCACGTGGCATCCCTAGACCTGACTCCTCGAGACCTTTACCTCCAAGTCTTTGTGTGTCTCAAAAGATGAAACTAAAATCCATATAAAGATAAAGATTTGTGAGTAAAGGGCTAATCTGCAGCCTTGTAACATAATCATAAGCGGTGGATGATGCTGATAAGAACTTCAGTATAAGAACGTGAGCCTCCTTTGTGCAATAAAGTGATGGTGTGTTTGCAAAGGTAGGTATAAATTTTCTTCCCGTACTTTGTCCCCTTTCCTGTTTGCCTCCTTCTCTCCCTTCACCTCCCTCCTTCCAACCCTCCATCCTTTCGTCCGACCGCCCTGAGGGAACATTACTGGCTAGGGACCCTCTCTCTCTCCCCTTCTCTTTTCCTTCCTCTCCCTCTCTCTCCCCCTCTGTCAAACTCAGAGGCGTGAAACTGGAACCACGGCCGATTCAGCAAGTCTCCCGACATACACACACACAGAAGTCTTCTCCTTTTGCCAAATTTAGCATCATCAGTGTTCCACCTTGGTTTGTCCCCCATCACACCCACCTCAACTCCTCCCCTCCTTCCTCCTCTTTTTGCTCTCTCCTTGCTCCCTCTCCTTCCTCCCCCCCTTCCTGCTGAATCTGTCCTCTGTCGATATGTTCTCTTCGTCATCACCTCTCCTTATCCTCTTCCTCTCTTATCCCTCTTTCATTAAGCTTTTGTCCTCTCCTCCCTCTCTGTCCCCTGCTTTCCTTTTCTCCTTTTGTCCTCTTCTTCCTTTCTTACCTTTTCTCCTTCATCCCATCTTTAAAAAGATAGATCAAATTTTCTGGGTTGTATAAGGTACTTATGCATAATCGATGTATTACCTACGGTACTTAGGTCAGCATGCCCTAAGTTTGGAGAAGCAGACTCGAATAACAAAGCAATGTACTGCTGTGGAAGGGGGTACCAGGAATACATATTTTTGCCACCTAGAAAATTGCATGTGAGCTAAATTTGTAATATTTTAACAGCTTTGCCTTGCCATCAGGCCCTCCTTTCCTTTGGCACTACATTTTCCCCACCGTAGGACTTCAGGTAAGTCCAACTGTGCCGCTGATTAAGAAAGACCCTTAAGTTGTGTTGTAACCAAGTCCTACTCGTGGCAGCAGTAGCTCTCTGGGTCAGTTGGCATGGGGTTTACAGTTTACACAGGGGTGGACACACATTTAATACCATTAAATTGGGTATTACCATTACTACCATGAGCCCTTTGGTGAGCGTGGGTCATCCGGGCAAGGTTAATGTCAAACCCTGTTACAACTGCACTACTACTGTAGGTAGCTTCTGGTCTTTCTTGTCATCCAATTTCCACAGAAGTTTCCCCCTCTTCGTCCATCAGTCTGTTCAGTCTCCCCCTGCAAAAGCTTTTCTTCTGTGTACTCTATTTTATAGAAGTATCCTCGTCACTACAGTAAACAGCATTCCATTACCATCATAATCACTCATCTTTATTTTCTTGTTTCTGTCATGAACCACCACAATAAGTGTGACCACAGCCCAGTTTTGCTTATGTGCAGGGAAACAGAAGTTCTGCAGTTGAGAAAATGTACTGTAGTGCCAAAGGAAAGGGCTATCTGACAGCAGGGGTAAAGCCGTGAAAATATTCTATACATAGCGTCCACTTAAACTGATTTTTAAGGTAGCTAAAATAGGTTTTGGTGCTGCCATCATCCACAGCAGTACATCACTTAGCTTCGGTAACGGTACTCCTAGCTGCTTCTCCAAACTTAGAGCGTGTGGACTGCCTTCTACTGTAGGTAAGACACTAACTATGGATAAGTACCTCATACAACCCCCCCTTCAAAAAATCCTAACTATCCCTTTAACTCCTCCTGACTCCTGTTCTTCTTTACTCTCCCCTCTGGTGAAACTCTTTTGTCATTTTTTCCACTCTTCATCTACAGTCTCATCATCTTCTCATCTTTATGCCCCAACAGCTTTTATTCCTTCCATAAAAATCTGCTCTTTGTCAAATTACCTGCCAAAAGACGGCCTTGCAAGGTTAAATAATTTGCATTTTTTATTTTTTCTCTGGTTAAAAAAAGAACTTAATCTTTGTCAACACTGTCTACACGGTGAAATAAGAAAGTGTTCTTTGGTTTGATGGGTTGAAAAAAAGCTTGTGTCATTAGTCAACGTACACGGCCAGCATTTTAAATAGTCATTGTAGATTATTGCTGTGGAAAGGTGAGTGTAATTTGTTGAGAGTTTGTGTGTGTGTGTGCGTGTGTGTTGTCTTCCAAAGTTGGCGTAAACAGGCCCCAGTAATTATAGCAGCTTCATTAATTACCTCCTCCTCCCCTCTCCAGCCACATTCTTTCAACTCTTCTTTTTTTTGTTTACCTCTCCCTCTCTCCATCCTTACTGTCTCCTTTCTACTCCTTTCCCTCCTCTCCCTCGTCTCTGAAACAATTTCGTCCTAATTGCAGCTCTGCCCACAAACTAATGAGGAAGGCAAAGAAAGGAAGGAGGCTGGAGAATGGGAAAGGAAATGGGGAATAGTCTCATCTTCAAAAAAACAGGGAAAACAAAAAGAGACAGAGAGAGATTTTCTTTGCCAGGACACTCGGGGAAAGGTGTCAGCTTCTACCTTCTGCCAAGAGGAAGAGAAACGTTTCCTCTTTTTCTTTTCCTTTTTTTTTATATTGAGAACAGATTGACGAGTCTGCCAGCAGCATTGGGCATGGCACTCTTAACTTGTGTGTGTGTTAAAGTTTTTGGTGCGATATTTGAAGTACACCTACAGTACACTGGTGACTTAGACATGCCAGAGCACATGCACATTCTGCAGAACTCCCACACACTCTACTGAAACACACACACACAGAGTAAATGTGAAGTGGAAGAATAGAGGCTGAGGGCGTAGAAAGGGATGAAGTTGTCATATTTTGGTGTGTGTGTGTGTGTCGGCTGAAGAGGGACAATGAGACATTTTTATGAAGCCTTCTAGAGGACATTCTCATCTTTCCAGTTCAAGGATCCTCGCTGGCTCTGTCAGCACCAAATGACGGCACAGCTGCGCCTCACACACACGTATGTTCACACACATACACACAGATGCTCATTTGTGTTCGTCTGAAAGAGCTGAGATACCCTCCCTTGAAGGGTGGGTGTGGCTGCTACCAAAATCTGCCCTTTGACTTTGAAAATACACACACACACACACACACACACACACACACCTGGAGGCCACAGAGTGGTCACACACTCACATTTCAGGGCTATCTGGTTTCATAAGCTGTGCACTTTATGAAAGGCTCAACTTCTCATGTCTTTCTCCGCCGTTTTAGAATCTTTGTCATCCTTTGTCTCTCCTTATTCATCTATTCACTCATCTTTTTCGCTTCCTCTTCATGTGAGTCCATTGAAAAAGGAAAAAGGGGCCAAGCTCGATTCTCAGTAATCGATTCTCAAAGTGGGCTTTCTGTCAGATTCTCGCTTCTCACAGAAAGTGCTCAGCAGCTTTAAAGAAATGATTGGTGCATAAGTTTGTGATTATTTTTTGCATTATGCACAGTGTTGATAGGCTGTAATTATAATTGTGTTATTGATGCATCCACACGTACCAGAAAATTGAGGGGGACCTATAATGTTCATTTTTAGGTTCATACTTTTTCGGAGTTTCTTTGAACATGACCCTCAACGTCAGATAACAACACATCATTAGCAGCAGTATATGGCACACTGGGCGGTGAGATTTTTTAACACTCTGGGCAACTGTCCTTTTATAAAGAGCGAGAAAGTCCACATAGGGTGGGTGGGAGAGCAGGTGGATGGGTCAAACAAACTGGACTTTCACCCGGGAGCCAGCTGTTTGTGTCCCGTGTGAAACCAAAAGTCAGTCAGGTTATTTTATTAAAAATGTAGTATGTTAGTATAAATATAAGTAACACGCCATCCCTGGGCATCCAAAATTGTCACTGGAGGGGTAACTAGCATGTCATATTTTGATGTGTAGGGCTACTGACCAAGCTTTGGTTTTTGCCAAGTTGGGAGTGAGCATGTGTGTTCCATTCTTTAGGCCCCTCTCCTGAAAAAGCCCAGTTTGCTGTGATTGGTCAGCGTTTCTGGGTCATTGCAGCTGGGGGAGTAATGTAAAAGAGTTTAGTGCCACTTTGTAGCATAACATTAGCAACCAAGATTATGTTTCCCTGTTATTAGTATGTAGCTACATGTAGCAGTGTCAGTAGTGTGCCTGGAGCCGATGACCATATAAAGAAATATGTCAAAAGTGGAAGCAAAGGTAGAGCAAACCATTGAAAACAGAGTATTTACAACAGTCTGCAGCCTGAAGTGTTTGCTCATAGGGATTACTTTTACATTTGTTTCACCATATTTTGAAACTTTGGCCATGTTTGATATTAACATACAACATTGCACCATTATATATATGACCAACAAATAAGGAAAAACATAAAGGTGCCCTTTAAAGATATGTCTGTCTCAATCCAGTAGCCTTAAGTTCGTAACTTTTTTGCTCCTCATGTCTCATCCGTCTTTCTGTTGTCCTCACCTTTTTATGTCTTCTATTTGTAACCTACCCAGAAGGCACCCACCCACCCACACACCCACACACACACACACACACACACACACACACATTTCAAAGACTACACCTGTCCTCTCCTCCCTCTTTCTCCAACTCTGATCTCTCCCTCATTCTGAGCGTAGAGCTTTGGGCAATTACATCTTACACACCAGGGTTCATGTGATGTTGTTTTTTGAAGTCCTTCACTACAAGAGACACCAGCTTTTAATATCTTTGACTATTTTCATGCCAAGTATTTAATGTTCCCTCCTGAAATATTAAAAAAAAAAAAAGAAAAAAAAAAGCATAGAGTTTTCACAGAGTTTTAGACCATCATGGGGCATCAAAATTCTCTCTTCAAAATTGAAATACAAAAACAAAATCAAGTGTCTCAATGGGATCAGTTCAGATTAAGGGATTCCCATAAACAACCGCTGCAGAACTAATGACTTCTTCTATTATTATGCAGTAACAGAAACTGCTTAATATCAACTGGACCAGAGTTAGATGCAACCTTGTCTCCTACAAGATATGTATACAGTATGTGCTGCTGATTTGAGTTGCCAAATACCTTTCTGAGTAGGTCAGGCTGGGTGGGTGGGCATATAAATCTGAAGGTTTTGACACTGGAGACTGAGATTTGCATCCTGCAACATACTATTAGCTGTAGGCTACTGAAACACTTGGTTAAGATTAAGAAAAGATCTGAGTTTTGCTGAGATATTAATTCTTAAAGTTGGCACTTTTTTAATATTTAACTAAAATGTTGATGTATCACTAACCTTAACCTAGAGCTCTGAACCATATAAAGTTATTTGTGCTTGAGTTGCCAAGAGGAGAAACTGCAGGTAAAGATGTAAAAAAGTAGACACAGTCGGTACAAACATTTCCTCGTCATGCTATGAAAAAAAAATGTATTCCTGGTGTCACGCACTTCCTAAAGAACTATTTGCTAATGCAAATTAGTGTATATGAACATAAATTTTTAGAAGGTTGAGTGCACACACATATAAGCCCATAATCTATGTGAACACACAGTCTTTGTTGCCATCACTCAATGTCATTAAGCAAGTATGAGCACTAAGTAACTAAGTCTTCCTTACTGTCTCTGTCTCTCTGTTGCTGCTTGACAGAGAGCGGTATGGTACAGACAATGCCACCTGCCAGTTTCTGTCACTATAATTATAGCTATCTGCTTGCAATGTGTGCGTGTGTGCGTGCGTGCGTGTGTGTGTGTAAGAGAGAGAGAGAATGTGTGTGTGTGTGTCTTAGTATTCCAGTTGAGAAGAAGAAGGCATCATCTTTGTCACTGAGCCTGATTGGAGTCACGAGGGGGTGGTGCATGTGTGTGCGTGCATGTATGCCTGTGTTTGGTCTTCCTGTATGTGTGTGTGTGCGTGTGTGTGCGCGTGTGTGTGTGTGTGTGTGTGTGTGTGTGTGTGTGTGTGAATATGAGTGTGTGTGTTGCGCATGCAGTGATTCCCTTCCCCTGCCCCAGCTGTCTCCTTAGCTTTAACAATAGGCCTGGTAACAAAGACGTGGCCTTCAGCCTCCGTCATGTGATACTAGTGGTCTGCAGCCTCTCAGTCAGATGACCCGGGCTATTGTCCTCTATGGGTGACACACACTTGCACACACACAAGGAAGCACAGAACACACACACACCAATCCAAGGAAACACAGCACGTGTATGAATGGACACACGCACACTGCAGCGTGTAGGGATACACACTTTAACGGTTGCACACAAAAAGGAGAAAGACACACTCATGAGATAGCGAGGACAGACGCAATCTCAGGACGCAGACCCTTCCTCTCGGTCACATGCAGTCTGAACAAAGAGAAACTTTATTGCCATTGTCCTGGTGACAGTGAGATCAGTGACTGATTGACAAAAGAGCAGCAGAGAAAGGAAACATATTGCTGATGTCCTGGAGGAACCCCCAGTCTCGACTTTTACCTTTAATTTCACACTTTAAACTGAAGCTGGCAAAGGATGTGTGATCCTGAGGCCATGAGAGAGAGAGAGAGAGAGAGAGAGAGAGAGAGAGAGAGAGATGGAGATGAGAAGGAAGGATTATTATTTCTCTAAAATGTATGTTTTCTTTTTAACTTCATGTTTATCCTGCAAAAGTGATATATATCCTGCCTGGTGCAAATATGGGTGACTGTGTCAAAGAGCACTTTACAGCAGGTTACTGTCTGTGCTATTTATGTGCAGCGGGAACATCAGGGAACAAAGGTAAATTACCCATGGCTGGAGAAATGACACAAAATGAAATGAGCCCCCCTTTCCCTGAGCAACAAAAGTCAAAGCAGTGTTGAGCAAGGCACTGAATCCCCAACCAGAGCTGTTTTTAACTCTTTTAGGGCAAGTCAAAGTCAAGTCTCAGGTGTCAAATGCCTGAGGGCAAACCCAACTCGTAAGTCGCTATGCAAGTCCTGCACGTTTCTGAATGATGACAAAATGCACCATTTTAACTTTTCTTTTCAAAGCTGTGTTAATATTTTTTCAAAGCTTTTCCTTGGCCTTACAATTAAATATTCAAGGTGGGCGACCATGCAAGGCCTGCTTGTCATCTTTTCTGGATTTTACCAGGTCAAAACCCAAGACCTGAATACTTTAAAAAAGTTTTCAAGTCCTCATTTTTCTTACTTTAGTCTACAACTGCATGAAAAGGCTACACCATTTATAATATCTCCTGTTTTAAAAGACTGGCACACTAATATTATCTTAGAGGAGGACTGTTAGAGACAGTCTGTGTGTGTGTGTGTGTGTGTGTGTGTGTGTGTGTGTGTGTGCGCGTGCGTGTGTGTGTGTGTCGCAGCAGGACAGAAAGAGAAAAACACACATGCATGCAGGAGGGGTGTATGTACTGTAACTGGAGTTTCAAACCAAAACAACAATGTTTTGGACACAAATTAAGGAGTGTCCTTTTAATGTATTAATCAGTGTTAGCGTGAAGCTGGATCTATCCCCAGATAAATAAAGATTTAATTAGGGGAAAAAAAGAGTGCTGATAGAGATGGAAAAACCAACATAAGGTGTACAGCCACCTGGAGCTAGCAGAGCCAGTGCCTCAGCATATATTCTATTAGAGTCACTCCCACGATCTATGTACGAAAACAGAAAGAAAAGCTAAAATGACTTAAAGGGTTACTTCTGTATTTTTCAACCTGGATCCTATTTCTCATATTTTTGTGTCATGGTGAATAATGGGAGCAACATTTATTGAAGTTGGTCCAGTTTTGAGTGAGAGCACCGTAGCTGGCAGCGGCGAAACAGGCTGCAATGTAACCACTCTGGGCATTTGTGCACTGTCAATTTATGTCCACTAAACACAATTTATGCCAACAACAGGCTCAGATTATTATTCTAAGTGTCTGACAACAGCATGGATAGGATCCCCACAGAGACAGACCTTTCTGTTAAGGAGTAAGATCCTTTTTGTTTAGCCAGAAACAGCCCCGAAATCAAACCCACCAAACTCCATTTAAATAAACAGCAATTTTAGCATGTTTAGATCCAACATACTTTCACATCTAACTGGGTGAATTAATGGTTTATTTCAATCAAACCAGAATTGGTGATTGTTGGAACAGTGGGAAGACAAACCAAGATGTTTTTGTGAATTTCATTTTGTTTCTGTCAACTTTGAATGAAGCATGTTTTAGCATGGCAAAATTGCGGTTTCTTTAATGGAGTCTAGTGAGTTTGGCTACTGTGATTTCAGAGCTGTGTCTGGCTAAACACAAACAACCCTATTCTTTAACAAAAGGTCTGTCTCTGTAGGGATCCTTTCCATAATGTTTTCAGACGCTTAGAATAACAATCTGAGCCTGTCAGTGGCAAAAGCAAACAGTTTTAGTGGACGTATAGTGACAATGTACAAATGCCGTGAGTGGTTACATCGCAGCCTGTTTCACTGCTGGCGGCTGCAGCAGTTTTGCTCAACACTTGACCAATTTAAAAAAAAACTGTTTTTCCCATTAGTCACTTAGACACAAAAACATGAGAAAATAGGGTCCAGGTTGAAAAACGACTTACCTTACCCTTTAAAATGTCAAAGCATGAATTTCCCATGATTAGTACTTTTAAAGTAAAAGGGATAAAAAGAAAAAAACGAAGAGAAGGAAGAGTGAAAGGACTCTCCACTCTGGATGTGTGTTTTGTGTGTGTGTGTGTGTGTGTGTGTGTGTGTGTGTGTGACAAAAGCCAGACATGATAGCAGTGAAAGAGAGGCAGAGTGGGAGAGAAGAGGAGGAAAAAGGAAGCAGATGCTTGTGTGTTGGCACAAAAATGATATGTCCACTCAGTCACACACACTCTCACACAAACACACACACACACTCACAGGCACAGAGAGCAATTGCTCAGTCCACAGAAGGAGCAGCACATTAAAGAGTTCCAGTATTGTATTGTAAAATATTACTGACCAACTGCAAAGTGGACCTCAAGGCCACAGAGCGATTGCATGGCAACAAAATGGAGTGTCAAGGTGTGTGTGGGGGGTGAGGGTCATCTCAAATTGAAGAGAGAAACATAATGCAGCAGAAAGATGGTTTGAAAGGGACAAACAAACTAAAAAATGATCGATGATCAAGTGACAGGGGTGCATGTAAACTTGTAAAACAACATTTAACAACATGCTAAATCAATGTAAACGCGTACACACACTTGAGTAAACGTTGTCAGCCTCTCCTGTGTTAATGGAGGGAGGTAGAAAGACTTCAAGTAAAACAGAGAAGATAAGGAACAACACACACTCAAACACAAATACGGCCTCTTTCTGTTTGTATACCTTGAGAATCAAACATACGGTGTTTGTGCAGTGATTTCTTAGGAGCCGGGTGTGTGTGTGTTTTTCCTTTTGTGCAACACGGCGAGTGAGGATGGAAAGGAAACAGAGAGATGGGTGGAAAAGCAGGTGGAAAGACGTACGGAGAGGTGAAGAGACGGAGTCAACTGAGGACACAAACACACACAGACAGCTCAGACATCTCCATCAGCATCATGTTGACAGCGTGAAGAGAAAAAGCAATCCTTTAGGAGGCAGAGGAGTGGTTTATATTCACAGGAGAGGAGAGGAGGGGAGGGGAGGGAGAAAGGAAGGAGGGAGGTGGGGATAAACAGGGATGAGAGAGGAACAATGAGACAAAAAAAAGAGAAGAAGGGGGAGTAACTGTTGGATAGAAAAGGAGACATGAAGAAGAGATGGTGAGTTGAAGTAAAGGAAGAAGAAGGTCTGAGGGTGCAAAGGAAGAAAAGAAACAGGATGAAATAAGACAAAAGTCGGGAAAGTGGAAGTGTCACTATTCATCAGTGACTTTGGTTAGAATACACAGCCAAAAAAAAAAAGAAAAGAAAACATCCGTTTGATAAAGTTACTGAGTGCTAAATTCCTAATGTCCTCTCAAGGACTGCGTGTCATCATCTTGATACTTCCTAGACTTTTATCTTTAAGATACTGACACTTATTTCAAGAAAGAAGCTGCATTGCTGGAATTCACTCACACCTGTTAGCTGAAGAAAAAAAAACTAATTTAAAAGCTGAATAGAAAACATTCTGTAATTGCAGTCCAGGAATCAGTGGGATTTTGGTAACGAATGAAAAACAACAGCAGCATCAAACACAGATACACATCAAAATAACATTAGAGACAAGTGCAGTGCCCATTCAAATCATGCTTGTTTGGTACAGGCCGATTGCTTGGCCTGTAGTGCTGTTTCCTTAAGAACTGCTCAAAGAAACTTCAAAGTCAACACTGCGCTTCTTTGGGTCCTTAGCAATGCACCTGGGCCCCAAACAGCTAGAGGTTTATTATGATGTTAGATATGAAAAATATTGAATTATGGTGCTATTCCAAGTCATTGTACCCCAAAATATTACACACACACACACATATGTATATATATATATATATATATATATATATATATATGTATACATATATATATAAAATACTGTGTGCTTCTACTACAGCCGCCCCCGAAAGTTGGAGATGCAAATCAGTCCAGCTGTTGTTTTTTTGTTTTGTTCATGTATTTTTTTTTTATTTATTTATTTTTTTTGTCAGTCAGTGTGCAGTGTACTTCTGAGGAAGTTTTGCTCCCCAGATTTAGCTCCTCTGTACAGGCAGCTGTGTACATGGAGGCAGCCTCCTGGAGGAAGAGAGGCTTTGCCCGGTCAGGCTCTGAGATAACGTTATCTTTTACCTTCTGCTCAGAGGAATTCAATTTACAGCTTACAGCAACTGAACATTATACAGTCTATGACTTTTGTTTTATATCTGTTATTGGCAAAAAATGTTGTTGCACATTTCCAATCAGTTGTTGTTACATTCAAACTCTCAAACTCTTTATGGGAAAAAAGGGACGAATAGTCAGATATTTGTTTTGAAGAGCCAAATCTGATTCGACTGAGTCGGGTTTGGTCCTAACTTCTAGTTCTTCTAGGGAAACATAGCCCTGCTACATTTACCTGACGTAGATGTGTTGCAGATTCAGATGCTACTCAGAAACTAGTTGTGGATACTCGTGGTCAGAAACACTGGTGAAATACACAATTTCAAATAGGTGTATTAGTCGCTTGATTCGACATAACCACCACAGTCAAAAAGAGGATCAGTTTAATTTGTGGAGGGATTTTGTTGGCTGTAACTTTATTCGTTTTTTAAGTTATTATGGCAAACTTACACAATGGACGTAGATAAAGACATGTTGACTAAGCCCTGAAGCCCTGAAGCCCCACCCTGCATAGAGTAACAGAGCGTCATTCCCTTGTTAAATCAAAATCTGTAATATTGAACATATAGTGTCTAAACTGCACCAAATTCAACATCTGCCACGTGTGAACAGTTGTCAAGATATATTAAGGACACACACATACATACAGTGATTACGTGCTTTATAGTCAGATGATAATTAGTGAGGCAAGCTATTCTTCTGCTCACTGAGGTTTCTTCTGAGGTGTGTGTGTGTGTGTGTGTGTGTGTGTGTGTGTGTGACTGAGTGTGCTGCTCTGCCATGCTGCCTGGATGAAGTGAGGATGCTCTCAGTGATAAGTATTTCCTGGGTGATGATAGTTGATGTTCCACATGACTGTAACTTAAGTCTGTGTTAAGTTTTTTTCTATTTTGGATGTGTTAAATTGGGCCAGTGTATCCATAAAGAACTAACCTACTTATAAAGGGCTCTCCTTTATTCTAAAAATAAGTTTTAGTACAACACTACCCTTTTGTGCTTGTGGCCTGCACTGTAAGAAATGACTAAATTAGCAAAGCAGACGTCACTGTTGCTAAGTGCTTATCTCTGTGCTATTTCTGCAGGTTTTCAGGTGATGCTTTGAGTTGCTTCAGGTGGCGCTCGTTTGTGTTTTCACTGCTCATCCTTTCTTAGTTTATTGTAAACAAGCAGCTACTATTGTTGGTACTAGAAAAATATAATTTTTTTAAGAAGTTTTTTAAGAGCAGCAAATTCTGTTAAATCTCAACTTGTAAGCAAAATAGAGCAGTGTAATTAATATTCACAATCATGAAATTGTTTTTATGGTAATTATGGTTCAATATATTAAAAACTGTCACACTGTCGACACTTGAAAGAAGCTTCCTGTTTTGAAATGAATGCATGTTCACATTTGTCCTACATATACTTTGATCAAACGGCCCATAACATCACCCCCAATATAAAACTGAAAGAAACTGCTAAAAGATTCAGAGATTCTGATGATGCAAATCTGCAAATAACAATAGCCCGCAACACAGTGGGAAACAGTTAAGAACGAGCAGTGAACGCATCAGGGCGAGTAGCCTCAAAGCGGGTGACATTTGTTAAAAGTACCAAGCGTGTCCGTCTGTGCATTGAGAAGTTTTTACTTTAAATATCTTCAAATAAGTGCGATATATAATAAATACTCAGTAAGTTTCATATTTCCAAGAAGAGATGAAGAACAGAGGAGCCAACGAGGAGGACAATGAAGGGAGCGAGTGAGAGGATGAGAGAAAGGAAAGAGACGAGGAGGGAAAAAGAAGGAGGGAGGGCGTCCCTGTAGGCCTCTTTGTTGGGCAGCGATGTAGAGATTTACAGGCTCTTGTCCTTCTGTGTGTGTGTGAGTGCATCTGTGTCTGTGTCTGTGTCTGTGTGTGTGTGTGTGTGTGTGTGTGTGTGTGTGTGTGTGTGTGTGAAGAGAGAGTAATTGAGCCTCCCTTCATCCAATATTTACCCACCAAACCGGAGCAATCATGCGAATTATGTTTACTGGGAACGAAGTGTCTTTCTTCCTCTTTATCTTTCTTTCTCTTTCCCACTTTCCTCATTCCTCACCCACTCCCTCTCTCCTGGCAACTAGACACCATATCAAGATCCAAGCCAGGAGTAAATCACACACACACACACACACACACACACACACACACACAAACACACACTCACACACACACGGGGGGAAACAGGCCCATCTGTATTGATGATGGCCTAATTTAGATCTCTTTATTGGACTGATTTACGATGGCCAGACAAATCTGGGCATCTGGACCCAAGTGTGTGTCTCAATGCATGTTTGTGTGTTTGTCCAGTTGAGCCGAAACCCAACCGGACACACAATATTCTCCCTGCTTCATTTCATTCTTATTGCTTGTGTTTTTTCCTACCTCTCTGTGAACCAGCGGTGTCCTTTTCTCCCCCCGTCATAGTCTTGTTTAAGCACTTTGACTCCTCTCGCTGCTGCAATGATGACGCACGCCATCCTGAAACATTTTAAAAATACACCAATCATCATGCTGAACAAGGCAGGGGCAGCACTGCAACACAAAAACACTCAGGCCAGGGTTCTTCTGGGTCAAGGTCACTGAATCTCTTAATGTTCTGCTGTGCATGGAGGTTTTTGTATCGCAGCTTTTTGCGATTTAGATGTCAATCACAAACAATCCCCTGCATGTACAGTGAACTGGAGGACTTTGAAAGACGTTCATGCTATGAGACTTTGTGAAGACAGGGGATCTTGCATGGTAGAGCCCTGCGTGGGACTGTTAGTCCTGCCCCTGCCCGCTCCCGCTAGATTTCTGACCATTACTGCCCGCTCCCGTAGTATGTCTCTCCACGAAGAGAACAAAGACTTGTTCATGTTCTTCAGCCACCCTGGAGTCATCACCTTGTTTACTGTCTATCCAGTTTTCTGCTTCCTGTTTTATGCTGGAGAGAGCACAGGTATTGGTTGTTGACAATGTTCACATCATTGAACTTCACTATTTGCATGAGCCAAAACTAAAACCTTATGATAATATTAAACATGTTTGATTTGATTAAAGTAAAGGGAAGAAAAAGACTGACTTAAAACAGCTCATTTTATGGCCACCTCACACCCAATGATCAAGATCACAGGAGAGCGACATAAGTCTAAAACTCTCATGATTTTATTCCAACATTAGAAATTCGTCTGTGACAGTGTAATTGCTTGAAAAGCTGTTTGGTGTGAGGCCCACAGCATGTTAAGTGTTTCAAGGATGCACCTCACTATAAAGATGACAATTCACATCAGCAAGGAGAAAGTGTTAGGAAAAAGAGTTCTGGGAAGATGTTAAAAAGAGTGGATTTGTCTTTTTTTAAGATAAGAGCAAATTTGGAAGACTGCAGGATGAAGGGATGTAATCCAGGAGGGAGAGGACGCCTCAAAGGCACATTCAACTTCAAGATCAAGCTCAGGTTTCAACTTTTATTTGTCCCAGTGGGCAGATTCACAGACACTATAAAAAAAACAGCAGCTTGACTTTGGGGCTTTCTTGATTTTCTTTCAGAGGTAAAACAAAAAGGTCTCGCCTAAAATAACAAAAATGTTTTGGCACCTGCTGAGGTTTAATGATCAAACCTCATTTCTTTTTATAACATTTGCTAAAAGGGAAAGTTCTCGTTTGTTACAACTGCCGTAATTTCTTTTTCTTTTCTTTTTTCCATTATATGTTTATTTGGAAAAGGCAATATAATGGGGTGTACAAAACCCTTTAGATATTTTTACATACATGCACATATGCATATGCACAGAGAAAGGAAGGAGCCACAATGGCTGTGGGCCGCAACTCAGTCCTCAGTCCATCTTATACTATATATACTGACATATACCCTCTCATGTATGCATGTGTTTGGGAAGTACTTAACATTCAACTGGACACATGAGACTTGAATTATTCTGCAGGAATTGTATGAGAGTTTGTAAATGGATGGTTTGATATAGTTTTGCTGTGGTTGAACCTAGTCCCCAATCTATCAATAAATTATTTTCGCTGTTCTCCATGGACGGCATTCTTCATGAATTCAAGGTAACACAGCATGACTAACTGGTATAAAAACGGTCATTTTGTGGGTGAAGTATGCCTTCAATTGCTGAGATCTAAAATGCAGCAGCATCACTAAAAAGAAGAAAAACAAGCAGTCAGACAATCCGATCTTTAAACTGCCAGGTTAGTCAAACTTGTGCAAGAACTAACTGTTATAAACATTTATCACAGTTTATGGACCAACTTCTTTGGCTCAACTTTGACCTATCATACTTCCTGTAGTTGCAATAAGGGATTATCACTGACATTTTGAGAGCACTCACGTTTCATTTCACCTTCAAGTGGTTTCGATGATCTGGCATGTTGTCTCGCCACTTTTTCTTGCCCTGTTGTACTTTGTTATAGCGATTTCGCTGCATTCCCAGATCAAAGCAATGACTCTTGCGAGTCCGATGTGACCATAACTGACAGGAATAACAGCCAAAACTACAAAAATAAGAATGATTTCATCTAAAATCTAAAATGTCTGCATCAGCGTAGACATCTGTAAAATGTAATCTTTGGTGTGTGTATGAGAAAGTGTGTGTGTGTGTGTACAGTAGTGTCTATAGCAAGACAGTGACAGAGGGCCTCATTGAAATAACTGTGGTCTCAAGGGGCCAACTAAAAAGAGAGAGAGGGTAGGTGAGGGTAGACAGACTATATGAGAGTCCAGGGAATCATTTAGGGTGTGTGTGTGTGTGTGTGTGTGTGTGTGTGTGTGTGTGTGTGTGAGTGTGTGAGTGTGTGTAAGGGGTGATTCATCCGTTCTGGTGGCGGCTAACCTTGGCATGTCCTGCCACGCGTGACGGGGTTACATCTAGACGGCACTCTGTCGTCCTCTAGGAGTGTGTGTGCAAGAGAGTTTGTTGGGGTGTACAGGAGCATGCACCTTGTCTGGAAGAGTCAGCCTCCTGTGTGTGTGTGTGTGTGCGTTAGTGAGTGTGTGTGTCTGTGCATCTGCATGCAAGAAAAAGAGACAAAGAAGAAGAAAAAAGAGCGAACGGGAGGAGAGAGAACCACAGTCAGGTTGTTTAGTGTCTTTGTATGATCTTGCCCCCGGGAGAAAGGGCAGAAAAAAGAATAAAAAATGTGTGTGTGTGTGTGTGTGTGTGTGTGTGTGTGTGTGCCATTGTTCTGCTGTCAAACACTGCAATGAGCACACACACAGCATTAAAACACACACACAGACACACGCACACACAAAAAAAAAGCCCTGCGATGACAGTATATTTATGCCTGCATGTGGAAAGGACAATTGTATCCCTGCAATCCCTTCGTTCTTGTTTAAACTCTGCCACACACACACTGACAGATCACAGACAACTGTTCACCTGCCATTGTCAAGGACTGAGTGTGTCATCTGTCTTCGTGTGTGCGTGTGCATAAGGAACTCTTGACACCAAACACACACACGCAGCTGGGGGCTTTTAAGAAAGGGGAAGTACGTTTAGGGGAAGTTGACAGCTGAAGAAGTTGGTACATGAATAGTATTATATGGACACCTGAAACACACGCACACTTAACCCAATTCTTCTTCACTTTCACTCACAGAATCACTTTTTTAAAAGCATTCTCTGTATCTGAAGATGCTTGCATATCTGATTTTAGACCTGCCTGTCAACAACATTAATGATGAGAATAAAAAACATGTTTTCATCATTTTTCCAAAAAGTCAGAATTACACAGGGTGCACATCATAATATTATCTGCATATTGAAAGCCAATATGGTCAATGAGGAT
The DNA here is from genome assembly GCF_041903045.1 of Epinephelus lanceolatus. Taxonomy (NCBI): domain Eukaryota; kingdom Metazoa; phylum Chordata; class Actinopteri; order Perciformes; family Serranidae; genus Epinephelus; species Epinephelus lanceolatus. The sequence continues at coordinate 18,811,414 of NC_135757.1, read as the reverse complement.
GAAACAGGCCTACCTGACTGTAAAGACAGTGACCAAAGGGAAGAGTACATTATAGATGAGGGAGACACCCCAGTAGTGTTAGTGTCAGGTTAGTGAGAACTCCTGCTACCTTGCTGTTTTAAAACTGTCACACGCAATTGCATATTTCCACCCACAATGTTGTTGCATGTGGATTGAAAACACAATTGCATTTACACTTTATTCAATGTGCACACAATGTGTCCCTGACCACCACCATGTGGTCATAAATATTTGGACATCCCTGTCCACAATAGTTTGTCTACCTTTAAGTCCAGTGCTTCATTGTGAGATCTTCTATAGAGTCATCCCCTAAACAATGGAGGCTGTTAAAGCAGCAGATTAACGTTCACGGTTTTGGAATGAGATGCTCAACAATCACAAAGTTATGGGTGTAAGGTTCGGGTTACCACAAAGCAGGTCTGCACACTGCCGGCTCCAAATACAGAGTTTATTTCTCTTTTTAAGGCAATATTTTGATCTACAAAATCTTCCCCAGGCCTTCCGTTAATAAATCAAAATGTTACCTTGAAAAAAAAGAGAAAGAGAAAAAAGATAAATAAACCATTCGGAACTGGACGTAATTGCCTGTGAAAATTGCCTGGACGTACACACACTTCTTGTGATAAAATGTAAGGGTGTCCACAAACTTTTGACCTTTTATTGTATGCCTCAACGTACTTTCTACTCAGAAAACACGAATGCACTTTACACACTCATACAGAAGTAACACAGTTCTGTATTTTTAGCATAAATGCTGTATTATTTATTTAGGACAGGAAAGGGGAAGGTGATTGAAGGGAAGTTCCTCATCCGTTTAAACAATCAAAGCAAGCATATCACTCATGATTTCCTTTATCTTTCTGCCCCCTTCCCTCCCCCTCACCCCACTTCCTTTTTCTTCATCAGGTTCCTGAGCGATTTCTGGAGGTGGCCCAGGTGACTCTGCGCGAGTTCTTTAACGCCATTGTGGCTGGAAAGGACGCAGACCCATCCTGGAAGAAGGCCATCTACAAGGTGATCTGCAAACTGGACAGCGAGGTTCCTGATGTCTTCAAATCCCCCAACTGTCTACAAGAACTCCTCCATGACTGACTAGGGCGAAGGAGGAAACGCAGCGAGCAAGACAAACCTCTAAGGACAGTGAGAAGACTGTAAGAAAGCACGACTTAGACTAGGTTGAGGTCTTCAGTGAAGTGCGTTTGACAGTTGTAACGCAATGCAGAGACTTGAAGTGGTTCTACTTTGAGGCTTCTGGAGAGGTTTGTTGATGGTTGTTTTTGGTCAGCCCAACTTTTAAAGACAAACCTGCCCTCAAAATGTTTTCTAAAGAAAAAAAAAATTCCTCTTGAACGAGGTAGAGGGCTCGAACTCAGAGTCAGACAATGCTCAAATTAACATATTGTGAGACTTTTATAAATTAAAAGCAAAACAGTGAAAATCCTTGCACTTACAGAAAAACTCCACCATGCCGAAAACCCCTGTCTTCTCTTTCTCCTCCACCTCGTCCAAGCTCGCTCTTCATCCTTCTCTGGAGGAACAAAGTGAGGAGGAAGATGATGGATCAATCTTCAGCCCGTGACTTGGGGTCGGGGGCGAACTAAAAATAAAGATGATAATATATAAAAATCTTTTTATTGTGGATGTTTTTAAGTTACATGGACATTTTGGAAAAAAAAGTGATGTTTCTGTATTTTTTCTCCTTTGTATAAGCGTACAGCCTCTCTTCTATGAACCCCTCAGTCACTCACATAGATATACATGCATACACAGGAACACACACGTACACACCTCTTGAATAGGAAAGCACAGTAGCATTCCCAAATCCTCACCTGAACCCAGAAAAACTGGACATAAATAAACTTAGTTGTTGTTTATTTCCCTTCTTTTTTCCCCCCTCCTATTTTTACTTCTCCCTCTTCTTACTGTACTGAGACTTACTGGGTGTTTGTTTTGACTGTGTGGCTCTCCCTGCCCCACCCCTTCCTGTCCGCCCCTCTTGGCTCATGTTGCATTCAGGCACCCAGAGCATCAAAGACCCAAAACTTTTTATTTCATCTCTCAGATCGAGATACTATCAGTTACATTTTTACAATATTTGAAAAAGACACAAGACAAATTGAATGGAAAACTGGAAAATCAGATTGATTCGTTTACCGCAGTTACTGCACTTATTTTACTTATTTTCAATGATAATATTGATAATTGAGGATGGTCCCTTTTTCCTTGGTTTTTACATGGCAGACATCTTTGAAATTTATATTTTGTTATGGATGATTGGCGACAAATAACGAACTGAGTGGAACATTTTACAGTTGAAAAAGAAACCTGTTTCCTTGCTTTTTGGTGGGCAAACTATGAAAAAGAGACACTGTCTCTTAATTATTTTGGCATATCTGCACCACAATTTCTGACCAAATACACCAGCATTATCTATACATATCTGTGACAAGCTAGTATCTGGTCCAACTACTACTAACTTATTTATATTTTCAATGTATAGCACTGATGCTAGATAAATTTGGGATCCAGCATTGCAACCCAATCAGCGGAATAAGTGTTGGCTTTGGCTTCTGCCAGCCACGGATACATTTTATTTGTATGTTTCATATGTAACTGACATGTATAAACTTTGTTTCTTTATGATTCAGTTTTTAATTTTTATGTTGTGACAACACTGTGGTTAAAGTGTGGTACGGTTTAGGCATTAAAAAAACAGTAAGGGTTAGGAAAAAATCATGCTTTAGTTTGAAGTACCCAGTTTGATCACTACAGACACAGCTGGACATGTCCCAAATTGTTGTTAAAAAACACTTGGTTTGGTTGCTACAAACACTGTTGGATCTGTGTTAAAAAGATGTAGTTTGGTCACGCCGGTGGGCATGTCCTGCCGTTCAACACTTGCTGTTGTCGCTACAATCATGGCTGGACATGTCCAGAACTGTGTTCAAAAATGTCCAGTTTGGTTGCTACAAACATGGCTAGATATGTCTTAAACTATCGTTAAAAAACACTTGGTTTGGTCGCTGCAAATACGGGTGGACATGTCCAAAACTGTCATTAAGAAAACACCTGCTTTTTTTGCAACAAACACAGCTGAAGGGTCTCAAACTCTTGTTAATAAACACCTGTTATTTTTTTTATAAGAACACAGCTGGAAATGTCTCAGACTCTCCTCAAAAAATACCCAATTTTGTCGCTACAAACATTGCTAGACATGCTCCAAACGACCGTTTTAAACACTTGGTTTAGTCGCTGCAAACAGGGCTGGACATGTGCGAAACTGTTAAGAAAGGGTTTCTTAACTGGTAAGAAAAGGTTTTTTTTCGACAAACATGTCTGATGGGTCTCAAACTCTTGTTAAAAATAAAAAAAAAACTGGAAATGTCCCGAACTCACTCTCCAAAAAAGAATCCAGTTTTGTCGCTACAAATATGGCTAGACATGTCCCAAACTACCCTCAGAAACACTTGGTTTCGTGTCTGAAACTGTTATTGAGAAAACACACGCTTTTTTTTTTTTTTTTTTTTGCAGCAAATAGGGCTGATGGATCTCAGGAAAAACAAAAAAAGTAACAAACAAACAAAAAATTGGAAATGTCTCATACTCTCGGCAAAAAGAACCCAGTTTTGTAACTACAAACATGGCTGGACATGCCCCAAGCTCTCATTAAAAACACCTGCTCTTGTTGGTCTCAAATAGTGGTCTCCTGCTGTCTGTTGCTTGGCAGCTATCTTGGCTTATATATGTAATCTGATCTACATCATACATATGAAACCTATGAATATAACATTCATGGTGTGCAGAAACATAAAATACCTACATTTTATTCAAGAAATTGGGCTCAGTAGTGATGACATGTTAGTGTCATAACAATTTTGGTATTGTTCTTTTTTTTTTTTTTTTTAAATTTAATTTGTGTTGGATGCTTCATTTGTTCATTGTGAGATTATCAGATTATTGATTATTTACGATCAGTACGTTCAGTTTAAATGCAAAGTGGATTCACGCTATTGTAAATCATTGTAATAGTGAATGAATCATTTTGTAACAATTGACAGGAAGCAACTCATTCATTCCAGTTTAATGTGCTTTGCAGATCACTCTCTAAGCAGCACGTCATTCCCACATGATGCTAACACAAGAATCATTCTTCATGGTGCTCTGGGACAGGCTAACCTTTGGTGATACACACTTGCACAAAGGATTTTAACACTTACAGTATAAACACTGGTGACTAACCATGGTTTAATCAGCTATTCTTAAAACCTCAGAGATGTCAAAATTCAATCCCCCTTTATGCTGAAATTGTAAGTCACTGCAAGAAAAACAGATTTTTCTCTTTGCTCTGGGTGGCCAAGAGGGGCAGCTGCACCGGCCGGGTCATGTGTGAAGTGTTTAAGGTTTTAACAGCAGAAAAAAAAGACATAGGACAAAATGCTGATATTTGTAGCTTGTATAGATGTAATAATTACTCTGATCATATCTGATATTGTTATTATTTATAATTGAAATAATTATTCCCATTAATGTTATTCTGATGATGATGATTATTATTAATGCTTGCTACAGATCTGACCAGTGGTTTACTCATTGTTTATCCATCACACTGCAACATGAAATAAATTATTCTTTGAAAAAACAAGAGTATGTAAACAAGTGTATGATTGTACTTTTCTCTGTTCTATTTGTGTTCAGCAGAGGTGTGGAGGGCGTTGACTGTTTGCATGTGCCTGCCCACACACACCAAATCGCCATCAAGCAGTAACTAGGCAACATGATGGCCACTTTAACTCTGTCCATGCCCTCACTCCCTCACTCACTCTCTCCCTCCGTCTCCCTCTCTCTGGATTCTGTATAGGGGACATGTGATCCCTTGTTGTTGTTGCTGATGAATTGAAAAGAGGAGCGCTGTGTGATTATTGTCAGCACAAAAGCCTCAAAAAGCTGCTGACGCCTAGATTAGCCAGTACAAAGACGCAGGGACAGACACACACACACACAAAAAGACATAGGTGCAGACTCACACTTACACACACACACAAAGGCACAGGGACAAGGCCTGTCTGCCCTCGTTGCCCTACCATCCTCCTCACTCCTCTATCCGTCCTCTGTTCATCCTCTCTCACCCCTTCATCATTGACGTTGCTCCTCCTCGTCCCCTATTTACCTCGCCTGTCTCCTCTCCTCCTTGCCTGCTTTCTTGTAGGTTTTATTTCTGTCCTCCTCTCACACCACTTACCTCCCTAACACTCACAAACACACACCATGCCCTCTGTGTGCTGGCGCCAAACGCTAACTGGCATCACACAATGCCAACCACCATCACCAGCATGGGATAAAGTGCCAGCACTCAATGTGCCTCTCTTTTTTCTCGTCTCTCTCTCCCTCCCTCTCTCCGTCTCTCCCTCTTTCTCTCAAGGTGTGTATAAAAGACGACTACACGCACTTCTGTGCTCAAGTTTAAATACAATCCCAACAATACCATGACAGCATTTGTATGTAATAATGCATATTTTGCCAGAAATCCAATGAAGATGATAGCACAATAAACTGTTAGTATTCTGAAGAGTGACAGCCCCTGTAAAAATCAGGAATCAGACTAAAGTGATAAGAAAGTTACTCAGAAAACATCACAGAATAAAAAAAGCTATTAAAAAAAGAGTCCACAGCCACACCAGTGAGACTGTACTAAGTAGGCACTGTGATGACTGAGCTAAATGCAAATGTCCTGATGTTTAGCAGGTACAATGTTAACCATGTTCATGTTATTTTACGGTGGTGGCATGCGAACATTTGCTTATTGGCACTAAACACAAAGCAGAGACCTTAAACCTGATTTTGAGAAAATACAACAACAGACAGCCATATGTAAACAATGCTGTTATGAGATAAAACACAGCGTACCTGTCTGAACGAGCATCTGATTCTGCTAACTTCTCACTACAGCAACATTAGCTGCTCTGTTTCAACAGTGTTCGGCTGAAAAAAAAAACATGCATGCAGGCTGAAATTTAACTGAGCTGTTCTGTCGGGAGATGCAGTGACTTAAATCAATGTTGAGTAAGAAAAATAATACCATTACATGTAATTTGTTAAGCTATGAGTAGAGGAGAAAAGTCTGCTAGCTGCTTGGCTAATTTATACAATGGAAACATACTTAAGCTAATAATGTGTGACTAGCAAAAACAATTGTTTTGTCCATGATCCTTGACAGTTATTATTGAGCTGTATTTGATACTTTTGTTAAATGATGCTGTTAATCCATGTTTTATGGCTGTTTGGAGACGTTTGCTTTCAGGGCTTTACACCAGATAGACCTGAAGTTTTATGAATATGACGACGGTTTGGGTTCAAATGAAAAGATTTCCTTCTGGCAGACAGGCCTTAGGGTTAACTCATCCCATGTGCTGTTTTGTGTATGTCAGTGGAGTCAGTTTAAAGGGAACTTTACTGCACTTACGTGGTTACTATTTATTACGTTATTTATGTGTTGTTTTTATCTCTTATGGCCAAAAGCAAAAAAGAAAGGGGTAGCAGCTTCTTCTGTAACCGATTGTGTTAAAAATGGGCAGATGATATCGTCTCATATCGATCACAGGCCTCTTAATCACATTGAATCAAAATCGTATTGTGGCTGTGTAATATCTGCAAATATCAAATTGTTGTCCAAAGAATCGATATAATATCGTATCATGATGAAACTGGTGATTTATACCCCCACAGTTGAGATTATAATTTAACTTGACCAAGATCAAAACCAGGCCTTGTGTGACTTATTAAGCTTGAACAGTAAGCTTGTACAATTTGTCTGGCCAGGACAGCAACTGTAACTTATTCATGAGGATCCCACAGTTTCCTTATTCCTTCTAGTGATGCCTCCTGCCTGGATCAAATTTTGTTTTTTTAAAGGCTCTGGTTTTTTTGTTTGGCAGCTATTTGGTATTTTTCTGTCGTTTGACAAGGAGGTACCTTCATACAATATAAAATCAATTGAGATCATGAATTGTTTTCCCCTCCAATGTGGGTGGGACTTAATTGTGCTCTGTTTCTGTGCCCCGAGGTGCAGTATTGGAACTGGTACTGGGAAGGTCAGATCAGCATGTCCACTACACCGATTTTGAGCACTGGTTTTGGAAGAAAATACTGCAGGCAGAGAACAATCATATGTCAACTGTGGTCTATAAAGATTTTCAACAAAGTTTGTGACTAAGTGCTTTGGAGAAAACAAAAGGCAGACTCCTAGGTGCTATTGGTATGCAGTACTCATCAACACAGATGAATATTATAGTGACACATTAACTAAAACTGTTGCAGATTTCAGCTTTAAGAACAACAACACAAAAATACAGACAGAGAGAGATGAGGGGTGTCCTGTGCATTGGCTTATACTGCCAAAGCTTTTCATTAGAACAGGAGGGGCTGAACAGGAGGTGGGGTCACTCTTTGCTCTATATGATCACACACACACACACACACACACACACACACACACACACACACACACACACACACACACACACACACACCGTCTGCCTGTGAAAACACATCTGAGCAGTGCAACAATAAAACAGCTGTGTTTGTGTTGGCCTGCTGATTGTTTCATTCTCAATCACCCCGTCATATGCACAAACACACTTATTGTCCGCCGAGATGGCATGACAGTGATACATCTTGGGTAATGGCCGCTATTATTATGGAGTAGGGAGAGAGTTTATTATAGAGGAAAATCTCTCCTCAACATAATCCTAATAGCTGTAACTGTCTTCTCCACGTTAACTGCTGCTAAAGTGGACTGTGGTGTGTGTGAAAGAGTAAGTTTTTCCCCACTTTATTCACATCCACTGCCATATTGGTAGATGGATGCAATGACCTGGGATGAGGCAAAAGCACAAGTTTATGTCTGTCGCTACAGCAATGAGAATTATCACAAAAACAAGCCTGACTTCACTGTTGTAATTGCTATCTCATAACCAAAGACTGCATTTTTAGGATATAACTTCAGCTCATTGGTTTGTAGAAATTAAGCATTTACCTCATATGACAGCAGCTGTAAAATGGAATCCCACCCGCTTGTTTTCATGCTGTTTATGTCTTTTTATCCATTTGGTGTTTTTCTCCTGGAGCCTTTTTAGATTTAAGTGTGAAGGTTGCACAAAAAATACACAAAACATACCCCATGTTGATAAGCATAACTGAGGACGCACAGCAAAGCAACCAGCAGCAAGTTATCCTGCTTAATCATCATGGTTCTAAGATATCACTGGTAATGATGGAGATAAAGGCTCATTTATACTGCCATTACATACAAACGTTGTAAATGTCACTGCTCTCATACTTCCATGTGTCCTTTATGATGGTATAGATACAGCCAATAGATGGACAATAGACGCAGAGGTTCAACATAAAGCTCCATCCATCTCTGTATCTAATGTGGGGCATAAATGAACCCTTAGATGAATGTGCCTGTTCACTTTCCTCTTGCTACATCTCTCATTGTTTATATATTAAGGGTTTTAGTTAGATACAGAAAATCCCACCAACAAAATAAATGGTTTGTGTTTGAAATGAGCATGAGAGTTAATTTTTTAAAGTAATATTTGGTTGTATTAAATACAAAAATAATTCCACAGGCTTCAACCAAAAACTACCAAAAGCCCAATTAATTATTGACACTGTCAGGCAATGCTCATGTCACACAGTTGGTAAGAAAACTATAAACCTAAACAGTGAGATAACTTGTCATGTCACTTGAAATTGAAATGTCATGTTTTTAGGGAAATAAAAAGTAAATGTTGGAAATCTTCATCTGAATTATAAAAGGTTGTCTGGAGGTTGTAAACTAATTACTAACTGGTTAATTAAACTCATTTTTATAGAAGGTTTTGCCACTAGCATCACTTTGGGCTCAACCTGTTTTATGTTCATGTTCAATAACAGCTACCCCTTTAGCAAACTATTTTGATTTTGATCGATCATGTAAATCACTTTTTGAGCCAAAAATTCTCCGTAAGGATGTGCTTCTTTTCTTTTGTCTTAAGTTAAAGTAACTTAAACATCTTTGCGTTCTGGACCAGTGGAAATACAAAACAAGAATTCTGATGGTACTGATGGTACTGATGAAAGCTGAAGTGTTTGGGGCACCATTATCTGCTCAGATTCAATTAAATGCTTCAAAACTCATTGGACGATGCTTCACAGTGCAGATGGACATTGACCTGAAGCATATTGCAAAAGCAACCAAAGACATTTTTAAGGCAAAGAAGTGGAATGTTCTGCAACGGCCAAGTCATATCATCTGACCTGAATCCAACTGAGCATGCGTTTCTCTTGCTGAAGCCAAAACTGAGGGCAAAACACCCAAAACACAAGCAGGAAGTGCAGACGGCTGCAGTAAAGGGCTGGCAGAGCATCACCAGGGAAGAAACCCAGCATCTGATGATGTCTATAGGTCCAACACTTCAGGCAGTCATTGACTGTAAAGGATTTGCAACCAAGTATTAAAACTGACTGTTTAATTGATGATTATGTTAGTTTGTCCAAATACTTATGAGCCCTTAAAGTTGGGGAACTGTGTGAAGAAATGGTTGTAATTCCTACACGGTTCATACTACATTTTTGAAAAAAGCCTTAAATGAAAGCTGAGAGTCTGCACTTTAAGCAGGTATTCATTGTTTCATTTAAAACCCATTGTGGTGGTGTACAGAGCCAAAATGATGACAACTGTATCATTGTCCAAATAATTATGGACCTGACTGTATGAAAGCTATGGATTTGTTATGCAAAGGCCTCAAATTGGGCATTTTCACTGTTTATTTGCGTTTTATAGATGCAACAATTGGTTGGTTAATTGATAAAATATTCTGCAAGTTAATTGAAAATGAAGCTAAATGTTAGTTGCAGCCCTGCTGTCTAGTGAACCTTGGAAATGAATCATACACATAAGAACATTTCAGCTCTAGACAACGCGGTCTCATTCGGAAGTCGTCCAAATCCAGCGCTTGGTCAGTGACTTCCGGCATCACACGCTGACAAAAAAAGCAGCGGCATGTTACGTGGCTCGTCGCTGTTAATGTTTAACAGTGCCCAATGAAGTCAGGGGGAAACGCAGCAGGATAACAACAACTGTTTAAACTGTGGAAGTCCAAGTAGGGTGGGCGGGTCCAACAACCACCGACTTTCACCTGGGAGGCCAGTGTTCGCTTCCCATAAGATTGTAAAGCCAAACCCTGTTCTTTTATCCTAAACCCAACCATGTGCGTGTGTTGTTAAAAGAAAAAAAAGTCAATTTACAGCACTGTACCGACGTAGTGCGATTATTTTTGAAAGAGACTGTATGCAAACTGTACATTTCCTGTTTTCCAAATAGACAATGCATGTAACAGCCAGAACTTGACACGGCATCCCAGACCATCAGTACATAACCAGGGTACCTTGCACGTTGACCGAACGTCAATATGTGACGAGGTCGGTGTGAGAGTGTGTTGCTCTAGGATGTTCAAGTTCAAGTTTGTTTCTTCGTCTAGACTTTTTCAGCTGCACACTGGCAGATTTCATAGTTCTACCATCACCGTTTGATATCGTTCTCATTGTGATCACAAGCTGCTTAAGCAGAACCTCATCGCACTGTCTGACCTCAGCCTGACCTGTTAGAAAGCTGAACTCAGCTCTAATTATGAATCATTTCAACACATCAACTTTAAAAACATCATTCAAATAAACGACTGATTGAATTGGACCATCGCTGTCTGCAACAATCACTGTTAGCTTGTTGAACAGACTTTAATCAGCCAGCGCTGCAGGTTTATTTGCATCAGTTCTTTAAGATGGCACCCAGGTGGATGAAGCTAATTGTTGTTTCGAGCAGCTGCCCTGACAGCGTTTTCACCTCCTCCTCCCAGCATGCTGTGCATCCCCTCGTTTCTCCATCAGGTAATGCTCCTATTTCACATCATTCAGATCTCTTATAAATCCTTTACTTTTATGTTATATCTAAGCTGTTAAGTCAACTATCAATTCTTTCATCAATATCTCATTTATTTAAAAAAACTGCCCTTCTATTTGTCATAATCGTGTGCATCTATCCATATATTCTTCAATTCATTCACAATTTACGATCATTGGTCCTTCCATTGTTCTGAAGTCTTTACTATGCATTTATCATCCATTGATCCATCCTTAAGTCAAAGAATCCATCCCTCCATCTTCTTTATACCCTCCCTCCCTCCTAACTGATATCAATTTCCTCCTCCCTCATTCCTCCCTCCATCCCTCCTTCCATCAGCGGTCTGTTCGCTAATCAAACACCATCTGTCCTTCCATCCCCAACCTGTCAGGAACAGCTGCCAGCCGCTCTCTTAACAACACTTTTAACAACCCTGCCGCATCTTCCACGGCCCGCCGCCCGTCGTCACCACCGGGGCGGACGTCGCCAATGAGGGCCGCCGCCTCCTTTACGGGCACATGTGAACACAGCAGACACATGTGTGATCAGCGGCGTGCAAAGCCATGCATGTGCAGCCTATTAGAGTGTATTAGGTGATCAGGGTGTGAGAGTCACACAGGAGAGCAGAAAGTGCAAAGAAGAATGAAAATGAAGAGAACAACAGCAAAGAAGTGGTTATGGAGAAAAACATGAAAACACAGGTAAAAGCAGAAAAACTTCTACTGGCCTCTCGTTGAACTTAAGTAGCACCGTTAGGAACCAGCAAAGAAAATTAAATTATTCCAGAGAAAGTGGAATAACGAGCTAGCAGAAGGTATAAACGGAGAGATAAAACAAAGGAGAGATGGCGCTCAGTAAACGAGTGGAAGTCTAAATAGTAATCAAGGGAAGAATCAGCCGCCTGCTCAAAAAAAGGGTTTAGAGCTAATGGTGGGAAGTAAAAGCTCCCAACACATACACACAAGTACTGTACAATCACTACTCACACATGAGCACAAGAATACAATCATCTTAAACTCACTCACACATAATAATTTTCTCACACATTTAATACAATCATCCCTCACAGACACGCATCACAAATATAATCACTTACCAGCGCACGTTCACACACAAAATACAGTCGTCACACACACACACATACACACACTCTCACTGCACAAACTGCACTGCTGTTGTCGCGAACATGCCAAGACATTTTCAAGTGTTATATCCTGAGGAACTTCCCCAACCAATCATTGGCACATGGGCCAGATGTTCACTGGTGCTTCAATGCAATGTTCTCCTGGCAAACACACACACTCACACACACAGTGCAAAACTGGCTGGCATCTTTGTCTCTCTCTCCCTTTACGCATATGAGCATTTGATATGAGACTGAAACGCCAAGACTGCACTTTTTCATCACACAAAGGGGAAGGAAAAGGGGTGAGAAGGGGAGGAAGAAATAAAAGAGGCAACGAAAGAATAGAGGGGAGAAAAAGACAAAATCAAAAAGAGTGTTGATAAAAGGCTGAAACACACAAGTCAAGAGGGCAACTGAACAGACAATGAACAAGAGAGGCTACGTGATAGAGACAAATGGCTTAACATCACATAATAAGTAAATGCAGCAGCAGCAGTGGAGCATGCAGGTGCTTCAGGTAAGTGATTATGCCTCACCATGCCACCTAGTGGGAAAGCTTACATTCAGCCTGGAGTTTACTCATGGTAGTGATGTAGGCCTTATCTCTTTCCAAGTTCTGTTTTGAGTAGGTTTGTTGGAGCAGCTGAAAAGAAGATACCCTACATGTTTGTCACATAATACACGCTTGGGTTGCAGAGTAAGTGCCATAGGGTGGGTGGTATTGTTGGAATGTAGACACAAAAGGTAAGTACCAAGGGGTTATCTCGCCTGTCATGACAACTACTTTTGTTGGACAATATATCCTCCCAAAAACAACTGCGATAACCATATTATTGTCACTTTTGAGACCATTTAATACCACTGATATAACAGCATGATAATGCATGTACGCCCTTCAAAAGAGTAATGAACTTCCATTCGTCGTATTGGGGACTAAATAGGTGAAGTTTCCCAGCATGCCGTGAGACAATGTGTTTAATGCCATAAGACAAAGGAAACTGTGTTTAAATGTATTCCAAATTATTCACGTTACCTATTACACAGAGATTATGTTCATGCATATCACAATGGTTGTAACAAGTTACGGTTAATGATGTGGTAGAAGACATATTGAATTAAGTTGTGCAAACAATTAGTGACCTCAAACCTGTGTAGCAAACAAAAATTTAGTGAGAAGGTGTGCTTCAGTTAAAGAAAGAGCACTTCTCGGTTCAGAGTTTAACTCTGTAAAACTACAAATATAGATAGACGGACGTTTTGGCTCGTTGCCAGAAGATGGCAAGCTAACATCTATCAGGACTACAGTTTTTCCACTCTAAAATTGCAGCTGCAGGCTAACGTTAAGCTACACTGTGTCGTCCTTGAAGTGTTGTTAATTTTTTTTCAATTCATCCAATTCAAATCCATCTTCATTTGACTGACCTGATATCGATTCATAGAATCTGAGATCAATCTTTTAATTGAAATTGAATCGATACAGGAAATCAGTGTTGATATCCAGCCCTATATAGCATAATGTTCATTTTGTAAATTATGGTCCCACTTAGAGTAAAACAGACAATGAAGCAGGTTATGCTTTAGGGCATGGGAATGTCCTCCAGTTGTCAGTCAGATCCGCCTTTCGCTTATCTACAGCTCCACCCTCTCATCCAAATATGGTCATATTGGCTCCAAAAACCCAAGATGGCGATGGCCAAGGTGGGTTTGTCTGTTTCTTTAATGCAGTCTATATGTACCCAGCATGTTACTCACCTTGGTTCCCCCATGCTCAAATTTTTGCATCAGTATGTCGACTGAATTACAAGAGAAATTCAGCTCATGTGGGGACAATTGGCTGTAGAAAATTGGCCACACATTAACTTTTTGCCAATTTATGTGCCTCCTTTTCTCTCACTGGTTTAATTTAATGAACAATAGTTCCCTGCCAACTGCAAAAAAAAGATGAGAAGTGGATTTATTCAAAGCTTCCCCACTCTCTTTGCTTCAAAGAATAACAGGAATTAATTCGTTGAAAGTGATGTTTCGAGGACACCTGCATCTTTTACTGCAGTCAATGCTTTTCAATTAATGCTACCCGATAAGCTCTGCTCAATAGGTGTGAAAAGTCATTTAAACAACATGATATTGTCAAAGACAAAGCCAAAAGGAGTGAAAATAGCTGAAAAATGGTTTGCCAACTTAAGATTTTTTTTAGCAGGGGACCACTACAAAAATGGCATCAAAAGCACGAATGTAGATTTTAGATATTATCTGACAGTACAAAAGTTTGTAGTCTATGCATTAGCCGCGAAAATCAAAGCTTTTAAACTTTTATTCATCAAAAGGATGTTTTTTTTCCCCTGTTAGACATCCTGAGGGCAGTGACTGGACACCCTGTGATGGTACAATTGTGTGTGGAAATCAATACAGGCTCACACAGGGCAGATACAGGGGGCTCACACAGACAGCAACACATGCTTATAGATATACACACTTTCAGCATTTGCTTGGACAGGCATACACTTGAGGGGAGTGTGTCAGCCACGTGTCTCATGTTCAATAAGGGCATTAAGTCTGTCAATAAGAGCCTTTCAAGAATACCAGGGGTTCTATCAACTGACACACAGATAATACAATCTGTGGGGACACACACACACACACACACACACACACACACACACACACACACACACACACAGGGACTAACTTCCCCCTCTCACTTTGTCCTTTAACCAGACAAAAATGGAGTGGAGCCCGGGGCCATTCCATTTTAATCCACATTACCCACCCCTCCTGACATCCCCCAACTCACACGTTTTTATGTTTCCTCCTCTCTTTGTCTCTCATCTTTCTTTGTTACATTTATTTTTCCTTTCCCCTTTCCATGTGATGCTGTCTTTTGTCAGTGGTTATGAAATCTAAAGAGGAGCCATGGATCAGCCCCTTTTCAAAGTATTTGCTCATGGGTCTGATTTTTTTATTTGTATATTTGTTGAATTCTTTTTTGAGAAACCAATTCTCAAAAGGATTAAAGGGATTTTTGAGAAGTAAAAAGTAACTGTCCATATATGTCGAGAAGTATGCAAAAGTCTGGTTAAACGTCCACAGTTCGTTGAGCACATCAAGGGAGATTCCAAAACCTAAATAAGTGCCAATTTCTTTGAGTCATCATCTAAAAAAGACTGATATATTTAATACTGTCAAAATAACAGCAAAATCTGGCCTTGGATAAAATTACTCTCGCTGAATATCCAGAGTCCCTGAGTTAGCCACCAAATCTAGTTCAGGGCTTCTTTTCTATGACAGTCTGGAAAGAAGCAAAAGGAGTAATTCCCTTCACGGATAAGAAAGCATCCCATCAGACTTTATGCTAATGTGATGGTGGTGATAAAGCAATATTTTAATGATAAAAAATCCAATTAAAATCAATGCATTGTCATAAAATGCCACTAATTTATCAAACGTATCTTCACATGCTGGAAATTCTGAGGTACTCTGGGTCAAACAACTTCCAATCTATCACTGCTACTCCTCAAAAGGTGAGGTATAAGTTTCCACCATCAACTTTGACAAAGCAAGTAGCTACACAACCCTGCACATAGCTAATAGGACAGCAAAGGTAGCCACTAGGAGGTGTACAAACAATAAATCCAGCAATCCCAATATAAAACTACTTACATAATACTACAACAATAAAGGGGACCTATTGTGCTCATTTTCAGGTTCATACTGTACTTGTATTTTTGATTTCTACAAGAACATATTTACAGGCTTTAATTTTTAAACAACTCTTTGTCTTCCTTATATTTTCTGTGCTGAAACACCTGTATTCACCCTCCAACTTAAATGCTCCAATTTAGCGCCAGTCGCTTTAGGCCCCCTCCCAGAAACGCCCATTCTGCTCTGACTGGTCAGCATTTCAAAGTCTTCCTATGTGTGCTCTCAATGTGTCTGCACCATCACTGCAGCCAGGGAATAACTGTAAAGGCCCAGACACACCAAACAGACTTCAGAGAACTAGCGGGCAACGGAAGCCCCCAGTTGCGTTGTCTGACATTGCCATGTCTCAGCCAAAAAGTTGAACATGAACACACCACAAAGACTGTAGCCCATGACCAACCAGCACGCACATTCTGCACCTGCATGAGAGGAAATAACTCTCCACACCAGCAGATGGCAGCAGTCTGTAATCGTCATTCAAAAGGGAAACCACAAGACTGTCTTGGCGCAACTTAGCCTGTTAGCCCATTAACAACACAATCCAATGTTGAAAGAACAAATCATTATTACTGTACGCCAGTGAACAATAACTGAAAGTATCATGAACATTTCTGCTAAAGAAAAATGATCTTACCTTATATAACAAGCTTGTTTTGATCTCTCTCCCTCTCCACTTAAGCTCTTTGTTTACTTTCCTTACTTCTATTTCTCCACTTGTGCGATTCAACATGCTGAATCAGCCAAAAAAACAGGGGCCAACAAGGGGCAACTGTGCGGGACACACGGCACTGACTCAGGGCGACAGACACTCACCTATGGCCCAACACTGTCCATCTGCCAACCACTGGCTTTTTGTGTCAGGGCTGTAGCAGAATATAGCAGCACTTTATACCATGAAAAATCACAAATAAAAACTTCTACTACAAAATGTTCACAATCTGACATGTTACAGCAAGATTATATTTCTATGTAATGAAAACACTCATAGGGACATGCCTGGAGCAGATGACCACATAAAGAAATCTATCACAAGCTGATGTCAGCTTGTCTCAAAAGTAGAAGCAGAGTCTGAAAGCTGAGGTTTTTGCTCTCAGGGACTACTTTTATATACTTTGTTATTTGAAACCTTGGTCACATTTAATATGAACATCCTGCATTGTAACATTTTATATATACAGAGGAAAAGGAAAAGCAGAATAGGTCCCTTTTACAATGTAGGTCATCAACTTATAAATCTTCAATAAGTGACATTCATCCATAGAAAGCACACAGTATTAACTGCTATTTGACTTTGGGCTGTAGCTTATGATTTTCATTATGAATTACTCTTTTTTATTTCAGTTTATTTTAGTGATTTGATATTTGCTTCATAATTGAATCGGTTAGTCTATAAAATGTCAGAGAAGAGTGAAAATCCTAATGACAACATCACCTTTTCCAGGAGTCTAATGGATTGCTTAGTTTGACCAACAGTCCGAAATTTATACTTAATGAATTTAGAAAGACAATTTAATCAAAACTGGATGAATCAATGGACTAATAGACTCATTTTAGCACTAAAACAACTTACAATAAATACTCTAGTCTCTCGATAAAAGTATGTCTGTGTCCTTGGTTTGACTGTTTCAGGGACTGTCAACTAAGTTCTAGTTTATATCTGTGCATGTTGTCATTTTGACTGAAAGCAACTTTTAGAGCAGAGGAAATCTATGGACTGCTTGTACATGAAGTATGTATGTGACTGAAGACGAAAACATGACATGTGGAGCAGGTGCATGTGTGTTTTTAACTGTTCTGAGTCTCTTAAGCTCAGTGTCTGAGTTGTCCTATTGTTAAGACCCCAGAGTGGGCCAAGGAATTTCATTTATCAAGACATGGATAGGGCTCCTAGAAGAGCACCCTTCAGAAACACAAACACATACTATAAATAACTAAATGACACACTGGGCATTGTCAGAGAGGAACTGCTTACTTGTAGACAGAAATGGAGGGAGAGTGGAGTTACAGTAGGTCGGAAAATAAACATGTTGGTTTGCATTGAGGAAAGGCATGAAATTCAGACAGACAAACAGTAAAAAGGAGAACGAAAGAAATGAAAAAGAAATGTTAACAAGTGTTTCATGACTGGAATCAAAGAGAAGTGACAGAGGGGAAGAATCTCAGGCCTCCCATGCTCGTCCCTCCACACACAACACACTACAAATAAGCTTGCGCGGCGTCTTTGAACATGCAGGGGTCAAGGTTCACTGGCAGGTCAGCTGGGGGACTGGGTGTACTGAGCATGGAAAATAAAACACACACACACGGACAAAGACACTTGTGGACAGCTGTCAATTGGCAGCTAAGCAGGTCTGAGGTGAAACAATAGGGCTGAAGGAGAACGTCAAAGAGTTTTATTGGGGTTAAAACAAGGTTAAGCTCCCAGGTTGGCATGTGAAATGGTAAATCAGTATGAGACACGCCAAGAATCTTATGTTTGTTTATAATACGCAAACATCCTCTAGCACCAATTCTTTTTACAGTTACTGCGGACATTGTGAGACACGGAGGAATTCTCTAGCTCTGTGCACGAGATGCTAAAGGCTTCAACAGGAGAAAGAGTAGAAAATAAAATCAGCAGTAAAGTAAGCAAATGAGTCATTCATATCAGAGTGGAAAACAGGGACGCAACTAACTTTATTTTCAGTATCAATGGATCTTCTGATTTTTTTTTTTCTTTTATGTGTTATTTGGTCTGTAAAATGTCAGGAGATAATGACAGACACAATATTCTCTACAGTACACTACATACTATTGGATCTCTTTTCTATTATTTTCCAGCAAGCCTGCCACAAAAACCAGACAACAAAAAGAAGGATGTACACTGCCTATTGAGACAAGAACACACATTAATCAATTAGACATTGTTTATCCATAACAATACGCTCCAGGGTCTTTCCATTCAAAGCCTCTTACATTGCCAGAGCATCACACTGTATAATACAGCAGGGCATGGCGCTGCACATTACCATGTAATGCTCTTTTACTGCCCCCTGCCTTTTCTTGCACAGCTCCATATGAGATTGAGAGAAAAGAGAGCAACATCAAGGAGTGAGACAGAAATGACAGACAAAAGGCATTGTTGCAGACAGAATCTACGCCTCCAAATAAGGATAATAAAGCTAAACATATGATGATAATGGAATGTTTGGAAAAAGTTTTAAGGATTATATTGCTGTGGCTTTAAGGATCACTACAGATTACTACCATAGATGAGTGGAAACAAGAATGAAATTGAATGGATCAAGATGTTGAGTGCAGAAATTCTCAAATAAGGAGTGAAATTGTTAATTGTTAAGTACTACAGGATGCCAACCACTATGTACAACAATTTGTTGACTATTACGCCCTGTTTCCTCAAAGCAGTTCAGTTCAGTTCAGTTCAGTTCAGTTCAGTACGCATTTTGTCAGTTTCCACTGAGAAAAGTTGTGGATGGTACAAATAGAACCGTTCCTGACTGTCCCCATTTTTTGTCACCCCTCTATTGGGGTATCCAACAAAGGGGTGTCATTCTGTTATTCTGTCATTCTGTGTCATGTCCTTCTGATGCGCTTTAGCAGCACATCAACCCTTGCGCTTGCCTGAGAAGGACTCAATACACAAACCCGCGATTTGTAAAAATCCCATTGAGAGACCTTTCTGTTTTGAAGATATCTGTGTGCAACTCCAATTTGTTGACAATAAATGTGGTGCATACTTCCCTCTGCATCACTGATGAGGAGGAAGCTGGCTGGAGCAGTGAATGACAACAACCCTGCCCACATTTAAGAGTATTGTCAGCGATGGAAACACAAAACTGATCCAGGGTCTAGGTACATGTCCATAGGGGTGACTTCTGGTTCTAGAGTTTACTATATCAAAAGTTTTTGGTGGATCCAGGTTAGTTGTAGTATGTGTTTCAGCACATACAGAGCAGGTAGTTAATGTAATACAGAAGGAGATTAATCTGTTTCCGTCATATAATTTTAACTTGGTATAAAATAATTAAACCTCTTTGATGTTCCCACGTGATCTGCTGATTTCCAAAAAATTCTGGAAATTCAAATTTAATACTGTGTTTTTGACATTTCTTGCAGTGAGCTTAGATATGCTCTTACTTAAGCATACTCCTAGTTTGAGTGAAAATGGATTATTTTAATAGCTCTCATTGCCATCTTCTGGTGGTACTGTTAACCTGTTCAAACAAAACAAACTAATAGAGTACACATGTATCAAATTACTTAGGTATAAAATTCTGAAATTAACTAACATTTATTAAAGAAAGTAGGAATGCAGCAGTGTCAACTCCACACACAACTCCTAAACTTGACCTTATCTAATTTATCCCTAACCATGATCCCTACATTCATTCTCTCCGTACTGACCATTAAAAGATTTCTTCTTATTATGCTTTCAATGTAAGCGATGGGGACAAAATGCAGGATCCTTGTGTTGTGCAAAATATATATTCAAAACTTCATCTGACGTAAATATGAGGCTGAGTAAATCAAATCCCGTAGGCATCTCCTCCTATTACAGTCTTTTTAGTTCAGATATCCCTTTCTGTGCTGACTTGCAGTGCAGAGAGAAATACAAAGATGGAATTACATACAGAAAAACATAAATTTGGAGGTTAATTCAGACAGCAGAGGCTTCATTGTAGCTTCAAGCTTCACAAAAAAAAAAAAGAAATTTGCACTGAACAAGGACTTTGCTCTCCTTCAAATTATTGGAAGTGCATTACAAAGGGTTTTTTGAATGGTTATCCTGTTTGTAGGTAAAGACACTGCTGATGAATATTGTTGTCACCCAAGTGTTGATTTCTGTTCACTCAAAATTAATTTCCCCATCTTGGGGAGTAGCATGACAGACTGTCTGCAGCGGTGTCTTTTTTGATATCACCACTACAAAACAGGTTACTCACCAACAATTCATATCCCAACGTCTTGCCTGTTTGCAAACCATTGTTCCATATGCAATAGTATTAAATATTACACAGTCCAAATACACATAATTTAAGTGTTTCAAGACCAGCGCTACACTGAAAGTAAGAACACATGACAGGAATTATTAAAAAAAAAAAACAATGTTTCATAAATATAATCTGAGTTTAAGCATTTGGTGACCTGAGGACATAATCTCCCCAAAGACCACTCAGTCTTCCTCTACTAATCTGACTCCTTCTCATCCTCAACCCCTCGCTCCCCTCCATCTTCAGACAACAGACACACATACAGACTGTTTCCACCTATCAAATCACTCTCGCTCATGTCTCTAAATGTCTGTTTTGTTTTAGATAAATGATCTTGAAAAGGTATCTGTAAGTGCAAGGAATCTTAAAAGCTTTCGTTCTTTTGTGCTTTAAAGAACATTCCTCTCTGAAGTGCAATTAGATGAGCCAATAGTTGATTTAATCACCACAAATGATTTATAGATTTTAGATGAAAAATGGCTTCACATGGCAGCTCTCTTCATTTAAACCTGATACAAAAACCATGATTATAACCCAGTTTACCATGATGACTAATTAATTAAATAGACATTGATGACTAATTGAACACTGTCTTGCAAGAATGAAGAGTTCAAATCTTCTACTATTAGACTGTTCGAACTTTTGACTAATGTTTAACAACATAAATCTGTACCATAAACTTGGTTATTACGGGACCAGTGTGTATGAACACCACAACTGTCTTAAATACGCCTTTTACTATTTACATTAGGAGTGGGTGCTCTTCTAAGGAGCCTGCCATGTTGCAGCCCCATGTTTCGACAGAAGAGGCAAACCAAACACTGGCTCTAGAGAAGGCCTTTCGTGTTTTTTGGTGGTGCAAATGCATCTCAAGGCCACCGTAGGTTGTCCAAGAGTACACATTTGAAAGGGGAGGATGAGAAGAGAGGTACTGACTTGGTTGTAATCTGTAACCTCACTGCTCAATGCCACTAAATCCTACACACTGGTCCTGTAAATGTGTAAGTTGTGGGTGAGTTATTTACTGGTGTGTTTGAGGATGTATAATTCTTTATGAACATGTGCAACTGTGCACACATTCTCAAAATCATATACTCTAACCTTGTGCAACCCCAACAAACCCTCACTTAAATTCAAACAGTGCTTTCACAGATAAAGACTGTAACAGTATGGGCCCGTCTTTCTTGGTTGAGGTAGCTTGGAGAGTGTGGAAGAAGACAATTGTCAGAAACTCTGGAATTTCTACTGTGTCTGTTGTTTACTACTAACATACACACCGACCTTACCAAGCTCAGTTGAACGGCTGCTATCTTATCATACATGAACAAATAAAAAAGCCACATGTACGCAAACATTACACTTGAGTTGAGAGGCAAAAGGAAGCATGAGCTCAGCAATAGGCATGTTTGTTGTTAGAACGCCGCTCAACTAACTCAACAATATGAGGCACTGTCTGATGACACTGTGTCTCTTGTATCAAGGCAAAACAGTTATATCATAAAAGTACATTTCACACTTTCAACTGTGACAAGATACAAAGATGAAGACAGTCTCTTGTCTGACACAAGCCTTGTGGGTTCTCTGGTGTCTCTCAATGCCTCTATATTGGCATATGATAAAGACAATTTTAATTTTCCTTCCGATGTGTTTTCATGCAGTGATTTTCCTTTATCATATCAAAGTAGCTTGATAAAGTTATATAACAGAGAATAAGGGAGCTGTTTACAACTGTTAAATGATACCGTAATCTCAACTTCTTCTATTTGGTTTCAAGTACTGTAATTAGGAAGGTGAGTACAATAGAAAGGAAGGATGATGGGTTGAAAGTATAATTGGTTAGTGTTCCCAAGTGTAAGAGAACATTTGAATAAGGTT
The DNA here is from genome assembly GCF_041903045.1 of Epinephelus lanceolatus. Taxonomy (NCBI): domain Eukaryota; kingdom Metazoa; phylum Chordata; class Actinopteri; order Perciformes; family Serranidae; genus Epinephelus; species Epinephelus lanceolatus. Next base: position 18,788,760 of record NC_135757.1, on the reverse strand, counting down.
GAACTTACCTCATGCAGCCGAGCACTTTTTGAGTTTCTGAGTAGTGGTAGGCGGTGCCTGCATGTTCTCTGAGGTTCATTTTCCAAAAACTGGCAGCCTATCATGTATTCAGTGTGTAGAGCGATGACAAGACTGTAACTTTCCCCAATTTCTTAGATGAAACAAACACAAATGACATAATGCCTTAAAGTTTTCCTCATTGCTCTCTGCAGATAATGTGGTTCCGTTGGGTTCATCACGACCCTACCTCCAGCATGCACTGGAGCAGTTTGCAGCCAAGTGTGAAGCAATCGGCATTAGAATCAGCACCTTCAAGTCTGAGGCCATGGTTCTCTGCCAGAAAACAGTGGATTGGCCCCTCTGGGTTGGGGGAGGGTTACCACCCCAAGCAAAGGAGTTCAAGTATCTCAGGGTCTTGTTCATGAGTAAGGGTAGAATGGAAAGTGAGATGGATATTTTCGTTTGGCGCGGCATCTGCAGTAATGCAGGCACTGCGCCAGACCGACGGGGTGAAGAGAGAGCGGAGCCAGAAGGCAAAGCTTTCGATTTATTGGTCTATCTATGTCCCAACCCTCACCTATGGTCATGGGCTTTGGATAGTGACCAAAAGAATAAGATCACAGGTACGAGATGCCGAAATGAGTTTTCGCCGTAGGGTGGCTGGGCTCAGGGTTAGAACTAGGGTATGGATCTAGAGTAGCAGAGTAGAGCCACTGCTCCTTCACGTCAAGAGGGGCCAGTTGAAGTGGTTCGGGCATTTGATCATGATGCCTCCTGGGTGCTCCCATAAGAGGTTTTCCAGGCACATCCTACTGGTAGAAGGCCCTGGGGCAGACCCAGAACACGCTAGAGGGATTACATATCTCCTCTGGCCTGGGAACGCCTCCTCCAGGAGGAGCTGGAAAACATTTCTGGGGAGAGGGATGTCTGGAGTACTTTGCTCAACCTGCTGCTCCTGTGACCATGCATGGATGGATGGATGGATGGATGGATGGATGTTCAATCTTTTAATTACGTCTTCTCGTGGCACGCTCTTCTTCTGCAATGGTTTGACACCTGACTAAAGACTAAGCACGACCGGCTGTTTATCTCAATGATCCAACTCCTAATATTCATACATCAGTAGTGGGTGGAAACCTGGTTAGTATCACAATAAGAAATTTTGGGAACTTTGCTAATGAATGAACAAATGCTGCAAAGACAAGATATAGAGATTATACTGCAAAAACTGGAGCGAATCCAAAAACCAGAATACACTAAAGATAAAGTATGCAACCATTTTATGTCTCACACACACACACACACACACACACACACACACACACACACACACACACACTTACAGTACACACATACCAGAGAAATTGGCTATTAGAAAGCATCTCCGCTCTTCAGATGGTTGAAGGAGGAGAGTAATAACACAAACTGACAAACAAGATGGCTGCCGAGCGCTTTCCTGATGAGAGCCTAAATTGAGTGGATGCAGGCCCTGGTTAAACCCGGCTGCGTTTTACCAGGGGAAGGTTTTAAGGGGACACGCCGAGCCGATATTCACTGATTGAATGCAGTAGCATCACCCCCCACCCCCACCCTCTTGTCATTATAACACAGTTTCTCCTTGAGAACTAAATCTACTTATGATTGTTTTTACATTTCTTTTTTTGTACATTCCTTATCATTTTCTTTAATTCAAAACGACAATCTGGACGTCGTAATCCATCATGGATTTAACATTTCCCCATATGCTCTGCTGCCCCTCCCAGAGCCAAATAATAGTAATGATTTAGGACTTGGGACCCGACTCAAGGGGATAGAAGAGAAAGATGGATGAAAAAGAAAGGAAAAAGAGTAAAAGAAAAAAAAGGGGATGGATAAAGAGACGTCAGAGAGAAGAGAGAGAAGAGAGGCAGAGATGAAGAGACATGAGGGAGAAGAGGGGGAGGGACGGGTTCAAAGAAGTCTCTTATTAATCAAGACGAGGAATAAAACAAGGTTGTAATATTCACAAATGGTGCCCAAGCTGTGTACCCTCCACCACATCCTCCCCCCCCCACCCCTTCCCTTTTGCCTTGATAGTATTAGAAAAATGAAAACGAAATCTTTAGATTAGAAAGATTGGAAAAATTGAATTATGGCGGTCACGCGGGGGCCGAGTGGATGAGCGAGAGCCAAATCTTCATCTCGGACGGAGCGGGAGGGGAGGTGGGTGTGGGTGAAAATGATGAAAAATGAAATAGGGTATATCTGGAGGGGGAGTTGAATGGATGGATGGAGAGAGGGAGGAGAGATAAGAAGTCAGGGTCATCACCTGTGTGGTTCGTCCCGCTTTTCTTTCAATCCTAAATCCAACAATCAGTTTAAGCCTCTACCACACTGTATGACACAGAAAAGGAGGCATCAGGAGGCCTCATGGTGTCAAAAGGAGTTGATTTAGTATTACAGAAGATACTTAAGACTTGTTAGCATCAGAGTGGGCTTCACATCTACCCATCGAGCTATATATGAATACATCTCCATCTGCTAAGGACGAAGCAAAAATGTGGAGTTGACATGATTAGTTAATTTGAAAGAATAAATACATATATATAATAGATATAATCATCAACTATTTTGAGGTTTAGTTATCATTTCAGTAATTTTTTTCAAGCAAAACATTGTAAAAGGTGCATTCATTCTCTGGTTCTAGCCTCTACATGTGAGGATTTGCTGCTTTCTTTATCATAGGGTGGCAGTGGCTCAGGCTATAGGGACTTGGGTTGGGAACCGGAGGGTCGCCGGCTCAAGTCCCCGTCTGGATCAAATATGGGGCATGGACTGTTATGGTGACATCTCTCCATTCAGTGCAGGTATAGGTCCTGTTTGTGCATGTGTGTATTTTGGGCCTGTGTGTATATGACCGTGAAAAAATTGAATTTCCCTTCATGGATTAATAAAGTATATTCAATCAAAAAACTAAATATATAATTTTAAACTGAATATCATTGGGTTTTGTATTTTTGGTCGAACAAAATTAGACATTTGAACACTTCACCTTGGGGCCTGGGAGGTTGAGAAGGACACTTTAATGCCTCCGCACCAGCGATAACCATGGCCGGAGAATTACCCCCAAATTCCACCAGATGCGTGTTGGTTGCGTCTACGCTCCGGAGCGGCAACGGAGCCGATACGTTTCAATTCTAGTCAATGTGTGTGCTTCCACCGGTTGCGCCTGTGCTGCATTCCGGCTCCGTCACAGCTGCAGCACTCCGGAGCCCTCCGCAACAAATACGCAGGACTTCTATTTTTGCCGGACGCTGGAGCACAACGCAGCAATTCGGCACAGAGCAGATCGTGCGGGGCAGGAAGTCATGCACAGAAACAAAATAAAACATCTGGTTAATTTTCAAAAATAAAATACAGTGTTCACAGTGGATCATATTTCCCTGCCCTACACCTTGAAAACGTCATAATGGGCGGAGGCAGGCCTGAAGTTTTCAGACATCATTTCACCCCGTTGACACCATGGACGAGGAGATGTTTATCATGGAGGTGCACCGAGATGTCTTCCTACTACTCCTCTGGTTTTGTGGTTCTGTTTATAGAAACTACATCTTTTTATATTGCGCGATTATGCGTGAACTCGCGAGATCTTGTGGGTCCTCGTGACTCCTGCTGACTGTTGACGGATGGCGGAGCACGCAGCAGATAACCAGCGCAGCCATTCCGCAACAGACACTCATCCAGTGGAATTCCAGCGTTATGTTTTCTGGTTGTCCATCCGTCTGACGGCCTGTCCCATTTTTGTAAACACAATATCTCAAACACAATATCTGAACTAATTTTCTCAAAGTTGGCACAAACCTCCACTTGGACTCAGGAATTTGGTGGTCAAAGGTCAAGGTCACTGTGACCTCATGTCCTTCACATTCTCATGAACACCTGAAGGAAATTTCCCCAAATTTAGCACAATCATCCATGTGGGCTCAACTATGAACTGATTAGAATTTGGTGGTCAAAGGTCAAGAATGCATTTTTGGCCATAACTCAAAAATCCATATTGTAATTATGACAGAATTTACACAAACGTCTAATAGGATAAATAAAGTGATGACATTTTATGTCCAAAAGGTCAGCGAATAAAGTTCCTGGCCATTACTCGACATCACATCTCAGGAACAGAAGAGGAGACATTTGGTCAGATACTGAATTGGTGACACTAGTCTTGGGTGTCCACTTTGAAACTGTACTGACTGTTTAGATTTTTTGTGCTGCTGAGTTGAAGATGTGTGTGAAGCATCCATGTTTTAAAATTTGTAGCTTCTTAACAGCAACATCCATATTGGAAGCATTGTCTACTCTCATTGCAACATATGAGTCTGGAACAACATGGATGTAAAACTTGACAAAATATATTTTTTATATTCATACTGCCCATCCCTGACCTCACATGTCCTGCTGCTTTAAACCCACTACTGTTTTAAGAACAACAGCACCCTCTAGAACCATACCACAGTGATGCATGAGGGCCTCAAACACAAGAACACCAAACAGCAGACATATATTTAGACATATTTAGTTGAATACAGGAAATATATGGTATGGTATTGTTTTGCTGTTGTTGTTGTTGTTTTTAAAAAAGCCACAATTTTAAAAATAAGTAAATAAAAAACTTATTTTTAACAGCTCAGTCCTGTTATTCACAATAAATAAAAACAAGTCCAGGTCCAAATCTAAACATTTGTGTAATTTTGAGGCCCACATCCTGAATATCATATGAAAATATTGTCATACATTGTGTAACTGCTGTGAAATGTATAGAGGCCCTGAAAACTAGAAGTGTAAGACCTTAATACTGAGCAGAGCATATCAACTCATCTCTGAGAGGAAAGCTGAGTCACTAATGTTAAACTAAACGGATGAACTGCAGTATAAATGTAGACGAAGATAAACATGACTTCCAAAATAAATTTGGAACAGATGCCTGAACAATAGCTCACGAGAAATATCTTTAATTGGGACCTATTGCATGGACACCTCTGGATTCTTGAAGTCTTTATTTTGTTTAACTGATTTATTCCATTTTCACATTAGCCACCATACTTTCCTGCCCCTCTGCGACAAGAGCATATGAAAAACACACATTTTACACACTGCTTTATTTAGTGTTTTTACTGGTTTACATCACCGGGTCCATTTGTTTTAGAGAGGAAGAGAACTCTGTGGTTAATTCGGCTCCCAGTAAAAGCCTCCTAAACAACTGGATCTTAAGTTATCAGACAAAAAATGGTGAGCAGACATTTGCAGGTCCTGGGCACACAGCCCGTCTGTGATGAGCCATACAGCATCAGTAAAACACTTATTGACACCGTGAAACTGCTTTACTCAGTGTTTTTTTAACCAATTCAGCTCCTGGTAAAGACCTCCTGTACAATGAACACAGAAGGAATCCTAACCTGGAGAAGTTTCAGCTGGTTGGAATCTGCAATCCTCACTGCTAGATGCAACTAAATCCCCATAAATCGTACACACTGAACCTTTAGATAAGTAAAGCTGGTAAGATGTCCTTCATTTCTGAGTTGTCTGGATGAGTTATTTAAATAAACATGTGTTTTATGAAGGGAACCTTTTGTACAGCTGGTTTTATTTGCAGAGCCTGGGACAGGAGACAAAATACATTGTTTGCAATGTACTGTAAGAGGTTATGCTCATATAGGACATACTGTAGCTGGGATATCAAGATACCGTTTAATGTGTTTCTTCGCGAAAAACAATCAACAGGTGAGGTCCCATTGTATTAAATATAATAATTTATATTAAAGGTATACTATGTAGCAGAGATGGGGGACTCAAGTCACGACTTGACTCGAGTCAGACTCGAGTCAGACTCGAGTTGCAAATATGATGACTTGAGACTTGCTTGACTAACATTGATAAAAGACTCGAAGAGTGACTTGACTTTGACTTTTTTTCATGACTTGAGACTTGACTTTGACTTGAGACAGATGACTCAAAAGGACTTGGCATTAATTCAATATTAAAGGCACGCTAAGCACCGTTGGGTGTCACTTCTGTTTATGTTCAACAATGTTATCAAACACAACAGAGCTAGCACCCCCCCAGCCCCCCCTTGTCCTCCATGACTCTGTCATGAACGAGCGATAGCTGATAGTTACCCTGGATTTACACACCTGTTCAAGGGATAGTGTACCCAACATGAAAATTCGGCCATTATCTGCTCACCCTCATGCCGATGGAGGCTCAGGTGAAGTTTTAGAGTCCTCACAACACTTCAAGGGGAGAGGAGGTAGCAACACAACTCCACCTAATGGAGGCTTACGGCGCCCCAGATTCAAACGTCCAAAAACACATAATTGAAACCACAAAATATCTCCATACTGCTCGTCCTTAGTGATCCAAGTGTCCTGAAGCCCCGACATAAAAAGTTGTTTGGAAAAACATCATTTGACAGAGCTCTACGGTGCGAGCATTTTACTTGGATTTGCGACTAAAAATAGTTTTGCGCGAGCAAAAGAAATCATTCAGGAGCATGCTGTGCGAGTACAGATTTCAACCGGCAGCAGAAATGAAAGGCGAATCCTGCCGGTTGTAGGTTGAACGGGGGTCACAGACAGGAATATGGCAGAGCGCTCTGGCCACCGCAAGATGGCGGTTTACCGGCAACCGAGAAGCCCGGCTCCAGGTCCAATAATTTCCTCTTCGTTGGTGTCATGCTCCACAGTGACTGTTACACAGCCCACTGTGGGTTTATTAGGGAATGTACTAAAATATACCAACCAGGCTGCATGATGTGTCTGGTTTATGCACTGATAAGGGACAGTTCTTAACTTATCAGAAGAGGAGGGTGGCTGGTTGATTTTTATTTTATTCTTTATTTTATTTTGATCCACCCTGTAGCCACAAATATTTTTCCTCAAGCTTTTCGAAATGACTGGTGGAAAATGCATGACCCTTTACAATGAATTCGATTTTTAAAATTTAGCTGAGTTCATCCAATGACTTGCTTGACCTGAGCAATGACTCGACTTGACTTGCTTGACTTATAGCAGGGACTTGACTTGCTTTATTCTTACTACAACTAACTTGGGACTTGCTTGAGACTTGAAGGTAAAGACTTGAGACTTGCACATGTGTGACGTTCCCCCATGTCTGCTATGTAGGAAGTGTCGGTTACTGTTTGTAAACAGTATTGCCAGCAAAAGTGAAAGTAAAAGCCAGCCTCAGTTTTGTCTGCTTGGTGTTTCACCTCACTCTATTTAATAGTATAGTGATGACTCAAGAGGGATTACTTCTGTGTGAGTCTACAGTGTACTTCAGGAAAATCCTGTATAGTATACCTGAAAGTGCCATGCAGGATTCACCTGTCAGCAGTGATGTAATGTAATGAAGTAACATTTTGTTACAGGACATAAGTATTTTTTGGGAGTATCTGTACTTCACTTGAGTTTTTATATTTACTAAATTAGTTGTATACGTTTACTCAAATACAGTCCCCCTAAACATCTTAGTTACTCACTACAAAATAGGGAAGGGAGGGAGGAGGAAGGAAGGGATGGAAGATTGAATGAAGGAATGGGAGGAAAGAAGAAACTTGATTTTGTACTTTAAAACCCTTAAGTTGTGAAGAAGACCTTCAGATACTTTAAGACTTTTACTCAAGAAATATTCTAAAAGGTGACTATAACTTCTACCAAAGTCATTTTATCTGTACTTTTAACTTTTAAGTGTGACTTTCAGGTACTTCATCCCCCGCTACCTGTCAGACTATGTATAGAATTATCATGTTAAAAGTCCTAAATCTCCTCAGTGTAAAATGCTACTGTGCAGGTGTTTTTACATCTGTTTGCAGTTCGTAGTAATGCCCAGCAGATGTCCTCACAGTCTAATTATTATTTTACTGACAAGAGCAGCTTAGTTGCAGTGATGGTTATAACTGCACCACTTAAATTTGTCATGATACAACACAATTACTGTGTTACCTTTTTACCCAATTACCCATTAGGTCTGTCGACAATCAAGATAAATTATGTATTCCAGGTAATCTGCGACTGAAATGATCACAATCACTTTATCAGTCATTCTCACTATCCACATCTTTATCAGTTTGCATTTTCTGTTATTTGTACATTTCGCAGACACATATACAGATAACAGTTATTGTACTTTGTAATAACATTACCATGCCACTGTTGCATCTGCTTCATCTGATGATCAAGAGCAAGAGATGGGATTAAATCTCTGATCCACCAGGGGCCCTCAGTGATCTGCAGTGATCCATCTCTGTGGCTGCCAGCAAACAGCTCAGTCCTGTTATTCACAATCAGCTGTGAGCGGATGCAAAAGCTATTTCTGTATTTTGACACGCAATCCCAGCAGCTATGCTCAGCGGCTGTTTGGAAAGATGCAGCCGCCATTTCCAGGAGGCAGTGTTTGCTAAAACCATCCAGCAGCTGATTGATGCAATTTGACTCCTGAGGATTGTTGAGTGACGGGGAAATGAGAGAAAGAAATAATGAATTACAGCAGTCAATTAGGCATGACAGCTCCAACAACAACAACAACAACAACAACAAAAGTGTGTGTTATTGTGAGCTCTCTGGCTTTTTCTATCAATGTCCACTGCTTTTTCATTCACTCTTCATTCATTCTTTCATTCATTCATTCACACAAAACACAACAAATGTCTCCATCCTTGGACTTTACATTCAAACTGACATCTGGAAGGAGAAAAAAGAGAAACTACAACATTAAAGCAGCAGGAGGTTGGGAGAGTGACAGATTGGAAAAGCTCAATCCTCGTTCAGAAAGACAGATTGGCAGATGCCTGCCGTGTAGCTCCGCTGCTCGGACTAATGTTGTCAACATCAACAGTGTTAAGTGGTTTCTGTCCCATTGGGGCCGGCGATACTGAGACCTGCACGCAGGGATTCTGCTGCGAAAAGCTTATGTAATCAACTGCACGAGGCCACAAGAGCACACACAAGGTGAATCAGTTCAGGATGAAGGAGGACAGGCAGTTGGGAGTTAACCACAAACAACTTTAAAGCTTCTAATTTGTGCTTTTGAATGGATTTGAACTAGCAACCTCAGAGCCGCTGAAGCTCTACGCTCAGAGATCCCCTGCTGCCACCCTGCCTGACTTATTACAGTTTGCTTTGTGATGAGCATTTGATTGATTCCTCCCCTGCAGGGCGTGGAATTCTAACCCCGGATTAATGGGTCATTAGAAATGTACCATTTTTTTATCCTGCAATATGAATTATGCTTTGAGTTTTCCCCACCTCCCTGCATGTGTGTATGGGGGACAGACTGAGAGGGAGACAGAAAAAGGAAGAGATTTGTGTAAAAAAGAAAAAGAAAAACATCTGCCATGATCCACTTATAAACACATATGTGTTATACAGTTTTACAACAGTTTCAGTGAGACTTGTAAAGAAAAAAAAAAGGGACAGTTACTACAGCTCACTTGAATTTAAAGAACCACTTGGAGAAAATCACACATAGCAAAGCATCAAAGTTATTTTACCATGCACATGTATGCTTGGTATAGGGCTGCAACTAATAACTATTGTCATGACTAATTTATATATTAATCTGCTTTAAGATTAATCAATTGAGAGTTTGACCTATAAAGTTAAAATATAGTGTGCATTCACTGTGAATGTGTTTTTCCTCTGTTTGTTCTGTGAATCACTCTGACCTCGATAACGACTTCATCCATATGTATGTCCACATTCTAGTGCTGAAATCATCAATTTTGTATGTTTATGTAACCAAACTGACTTTGTTCATGTTTACTGTATCGTCTGTTCTTCTTGGTTTCGGTCAGTTTGTTATAAACATCACTCAAACTTACCACAGATATCATTTAAATTTGGCCGCTATGATCAAATGAACCAATAGGATTGATGAAATCAGAGTTAAAGCTAACCATTTCTAACAGATTCATCATAGGTGCCCCATTTTTATACAACAAAAATCTGATTTACAAAGTCTCTAACTGAAATCGAGACAGTATTATGTAATGTATTATGTCTGTGTTTATGTTTCTGTGGTTTTGACTGATGAGACATAGTGAGTGAATTCATGTTGGATGATGAGTGGAGATGCAGAGGTCTGCACCTCAGCACTGTGGCACCAAAATGGACAAATCATAAATCCAGGAAGGCCACTGAGTCCTCTGTGACAATGACTTAAGATGCTGTTAGCTGCCATTACCGGCATCACACTATGCTGCTGAGCTGAAGGCTTGCTGCTACTCTACAGTATAGTGGGATTTATGGCTGTGACAATTAGTCAATTAATCAATCAGTCAGAAGTTTGATTTGTTTCTGTCATTTTTGAAGCAGGGGCAGGGGAGGTGCAGCTGAACAGCTTGTTTTGCAGACTCAAGAAGAAAGAACGGAGATCAGAGAGGGAACCTGAACAGACAGCACAAACACCAGTTTCGTTTATTTCATATGACAAAACGATGATGCAAAAAATGTTCTCTTTAGGTCCACAGTAAAGATAGAAAAGATGCAGAAGTCAAACTACCAACACAATAAATAGACTTTAGACTGCTTTGTGAACACAACAAGGTGTTAGAGATAACCTGCTGAGCAAACCAGCAAAACACAGATGATTTGAACACCGAAAACTTGCTAATGTACAGCCTATTATTATTAAATATGAACCATCTATAATAAAAAAGAGCACTGCCGTCACTGCCCCTTTAAAAGGCTGAAACTTGGCATTTGAAACAAAAGATATTTTCTTCAATTGGCACTACTGAGCTCTCTCTCACACACACACACACACACACACACACACACAAGCACTTTGTATTACCCTCACGTTTCCCTTGTCAGTAGTGGGTTTTACAACGAGTGTGAGAAAGAGACAAAGTGAAAAGGAAGGAGAGTCTGTGTGTGTGTGTGTGTGTGATGGGGGGGTCTAACCAACTGTGGTCTGTGGTCTGATTGCATAACGCGATTAGACTGCAGGAATCTGAGAAAGAAGTCCTATTGTTCACAACCATGTGAGGGAGAGAGGGAGACTCTTGTTTGAGACCATGTGACATGATGCCAGAGTTAGGACACACAGGAATGACAACAAGAGGCAGGGAGATGGATGGACATCACACTCACCTCCTCAACATCGATTCACTGTATTCGTTTCTTCCTCCTTTCTGGGAGAGAAGTGATGAATTGACAAAACATATCTCGGCTCAGAAATGCCATCTTCAGCAAAGTTATGACGGGAGTCAGACACAAATCAAAGTCCACTCATTATCCCAGAGTGCACCCCTCCTGTCAAACTTAACCTTGATAAAGCCTCGCCACCAGGCTCAGAGATGTCATCTAAAGAGGCCGTACTGTGTGTGTTTTAACCTCTAGTCTGTACACCAACCTTTTTTAATATCCTTTAAGAACTCCAAGTTGAGAAATAAAATTTTAAAAAACATGAAAATAGTAAAAAAAGAAATGAAGAAACAAAGATGGAATTAGATAAAAAGACAGCTGTGGTTTGGCTAATTTCCCCATGGGGTTGAGTATAATGGTTATATAATGGTTGGTTCTAAGGACTCAGGTGTGTGTGTGTGTGTGTGTGTGTGTGTGTGTGTGTGTGTGTGTGTGCGTGCGTGTGTGCGTGCGTGCGTGCGTGGCCTGGGGTTAAGAGCAGCAGGATCAGACCTCTTCTGTCTATTAATAATTAAACTTTAATGGTCAATATAGCCTGAGAGGCAGAGAGCTGTGCAGGATACACTGGGGGCTTTACACTGCACTGCAGAAAGTAGGATGGAAGAGGGCCAGAGAAAGAGACAGGGACAAGCAGAGGGATGTGACAAGCAGGAGTGAATATTAGGGATGCACTGATATATCTGTTCAACATCAGTATCGGATGTTATTCGCCTTGCTGACTGCAATCGACCTATTATCAAACATGATGACATTACCGATGACAGGAGCCGATATTCATCTGCTGTGTTTCATCAGTTAATCACAGACAAAATGTTGTGTTTGTTATCTGCAGTCAGATTTCGACAGCAGCAGCTAGAATAGATACACAGCTGCTGATTCGGAAGAGAAGCCACAGGCTGGACCCCACTCTCATGACAAAAGAGGGAAACTTGTGATGTGTTTTCATGTTGCTTTCAGTGAGCTGCTGTTCAGCTCACATCTTGGATACAAAGAGAGACTGCAAGAGAACTGCCACCAGGCAGAGATGCTTATCGTTGTGAAGAAAAACATGTATCTTACCAAGAAGAAGTCTGTGAGGTGCTGATGACTTCTTTTTCTTTTTTATCATTAATATTCAGAAGAGGCAGCTCACTGGGAGGCCAATTTTTGTTTTGTAAAGATGCCCATGTTCCAGCCTAATGTAAATTTGTACTTCATGGAAACACAGGAACACTGTAGTCTGTGTAAAAAACACAAAATAAGAAAGATAGTCCTATTCGTTTTTTTAAAGTACTCAACTCAAGTCAACTCAACTTTATTTATAGAGCACTTCAAAAACAACCACAGCTGAAACAAAGTGCTGTACAAAAATAAAAACATAAGACAAACAATAAAAACAATAAAACAGTAAAACAAGAGCAGAGTCTCATGCTGGGTTAAAAGCCAAGGAGTAAAAATGGGTTTTAAGACTGGTTTTAAAAACGGACAGTGAGGGGGCCAGTCTAATGTGGACAGGTAAATCATTCCACAATTTGGGAGCCGCCACAGAAAAGGCTCTATCCCCTCTGAGCTTCCGCTTAGACCTCAGTACATCCAGGAGCAGCTACATTTCAAATTGCTCTTAAATTTACATTTAATTTATTTTTTAGAAAAAGAGAGTTGCATCTCATGGAGTAGGCAGTTGAATAGCAAGATATGTGAAAGAAATTTTTTTTTTTTTAAAGGTTGTTTCATAAATTAGCATGACTGAATTTGTGCTCAAGATTTCTTTGTTTCCCTGGCATCACTGGGAAGAATAAATAAAAAAAAAATCAACTGCTATCAGCCAAATTGTTATTTTAAACATCTGTAGCTGCCCAGAATGTTCAGTTCATCCCTATTGAAGGTAGATGAAATATAGTAAAAGACGATCAACAACAAAAACTCCGATACCTATGGGGTCTCCATTTTTGTTAGCATGTAGGCCAGACATACTTTCATGCACACCTACAACATTCTTTACAACACTGGAGTTTTACCAGTTTAACAATAAGGATTGTCCAGGGCGATTAAATTGCCACATCAGTATAGGCAGTATGTGAACATGGTAACCAACTGATGATGTAACAAAAAACTGCACACGGCCTCAGTATTAGAATCCACTCTTGTTTTAGAAAGTGAGTATTTGCTTTCAAGTTTAACAATGAACTCATTTCTCACTGTGAAAGCCAAGAACTATCATTAGAGAAGGGGAATACACTGCAAGACGACAACATTTATTCTTGAACAATAAATTGTAATGATGCAGGTGACAGAGGCCCTGACCTGATGGAGAATGTTACTGATAATGTCGCTCACAAATAACAGCGAGCTGTTCAGTGGCATTACTGTGTGTAAAAGACGAAAAAGTAAAATGGCGTGACAACTAAAAAAAAACTCACACAGTGATGAAAAAAAGAGAAGGATCTTTGACAATATGTCTCCCTGCAAATGTCACCTAACACTTGAGCTGCTTTGTAGAACGGGCAGCTCCTAAAATAACGTAAGGGACAGAGAGAGATTGTGATTTATCAAGAACTACTATTCAAATAAACACAAGAAGTTTGTGCTCTTAAAAAAAAAAAAAAAAAAAAAGGATCAGCACTCAGTGAATAACCTCCTAAGCCCTACGATAAGCTATTATGGCAAGGCTTAACTATACAGACCAGTGAGCAGTGATAACTAACATGTCTTTGGGGTCATCAGGTGGGAACCTCCTTTCACCGGTGTTTCGTCTAGTTGGTCCCACGACACCTCCAGGAGGCTAGACAGTGATCTCTGGCGTCCCAGAGACACTCCCCTAATGCCAGGTCTCACTGCTCCCCACACTAACCGAACAACCTCCTTTACCTTACCTATACTACCACAGAGGAGGTAGACCCAGGGAAGGAAGCCTTGTTAGGCTATCACACTCCCCCGCCGGGTTAGGCTATACAGTCTACCTCCCCAAGACGAGCCCTCACAACAATGACACCTCCAGGAGGCTAGACAGTGATCTCAGCCCAAACAGCACTGCCACCTTCAACCAAACCCAGGCTCCGTTTATGCGAGCTCCAGGCAGAAGCAATGCTGATACTACCTTTACTAGCACATTCACCATACTCTATTTCACACGCTACATAGCATAACTGCAATGTAAGCTAAAGTTAAAGGAGATAAATGAACTCACAAGATCAGCAAACACACTCACTTTGCAGCATGGTCTCAAACAAAATGGATTCAAATAGGCCACTCCCACACTTAAATAACCTTCCTCTTCCTGGATTTCCTCCTTACTTACACATGGCTTTCTCAGCCCAAACAACACTGCCATCTTCAACCAAACCCAGGCTCCATACATGCGAGTAGTGATGGCAGTGCGACACTGAAGCTTCGATACGTGCTTCAAACCCTGGACTACAAACCACTGCTTCAAAGCTTGCTTTGGTGCGGAAAAAATCACGTGACATATGACGTCCGAAGCAGCAATTGCTTCGTTGCCTGAATGAATCACCTGACTGGTTTGCGGTCCAATCAGGTGATTCACTGGCACCACCTCGTCTCGATTCTGACAGCTGACAGGTTGTGACAGTTTTGAATTTGAGCGCCACAACACTGTTAAAACTGCTCAAAACAATGCACAATTTGTGGGTTGTCGTAGTTGGTGTGTTATTGCTGTTGAGTTGTTGGTATTGCGTTCGTTTGTATTGGATCATTATGGAGCCAGCCAGGAAGAGAGGTCATTCTGACATGTGGGAACACTTCAATCTGATCGCTCCTGATAAGGTAGGTGTGCTTTATGTTTAATAGGTAACGTAGGAAAAGTAAAGTTATAACTTACAACAGTAGCTGTCAGTACAGTACTACTATAGCTACCGTATGCTGTATCTAAAGTCTATATTAAGTAACTTAGCAGTAGAATGATGTATATGATTAGTGTAGCCATTAGGCTATAGCTTTATAGACTCAAATTGCATTTTTATTTACAAATTGCTTTCTCTACAGGTCTGGTGCTTGGTGTGTTCAACTGAACTGAAGTATCGGGAATACTTCCTCCATGATTAGGCACTTCACTGCCAAGCATGGAGCTACTAACCAGGGGAACACAAATCAAGGTAGGCTATATTATATTATTATTAATTAGACACACTAACACAATATGATATGACTGTATTCCATGACTCATAGGCCTGCTTCATTTAAATGCAATTTCACATAAATCCTTATTTTCTTTTATTCATTTTCTTTTTATTTCTTTATGTCTTTATTTATTTGTCTTAGTGGACCGGAAGCGAGAGCTAGATGAGGCTCTTGTCAATATGGTGGTGAAAGACTCGCAGCCTTTTTCCATCGTGGATGACTGTGGCTTCAAGGAGTTTGTGGCATTGCTTGATCCCACATACACTCTCCCATCCAGACGGGCTCTAAAGAACATGGTGGTCCAGAGATATGAGGAGGAGAAGACCAAGGCCAAGGCTGTCATGCAGAAGGTAGAGGCTGTGAGCCTGACTGCTGATATGTGGACCTCCATTAATATGGATGCATATCTAGCAGTGACCAGCCATTATGTGGATGACTCTGTGAAGCTGGCCACAGTGCTTTTGGGAGTGCTGCCTTTCCCTGAAACTCATACAGCTGCTAACATCACTGCTGCAACGAGGTCTCTCATGGAGGAATGGGGCATTGAAGGCAAAGTTACCTCAATTGTGACCGATGCAGGAGCTAATATGGTTGCCTCTGTCAGAATTCTAAATCTAAGACATGCAATTTGCTTTGCGCATGCACTAAATTTAGTGGTGAAGAAGTCACTTGATGCAACTCCTGGCCTAGAAGACCTACGCACAAGGGCACGAAAAGTGGTGAGTTTCTTCAAAACCAGCACAACAGCAAAAGAGAAGCTCAGAGAAGTGCAGGAGCAGATGAATCGTCCAGTGAAGAAGCTGATTCAGGAGGTGGACACACGCTGGAACAGCACCTTCCTCATGCTGCAACGCCTTTTTGAAGAGAGACAGTCAGTGGGAGCAGCTCTTGCGACGCTGAGAACAGACGTGAGACCTCTGTCCTCTGAGGACTACGAAACAGCTACTGCATGCCTGCAATTGCTTGCCCCCTTTTACCAGGCAACAGTAGAACTGTCAGAAGAGAAGAGAGTGTCAGGGTCAAAGGTCATCCCAATGATAAAAATGTTGATGTTGTATTTGTATGACACAATGGGAAAAATAAGCCACAACACCGCTAAAACACTGGGAGAGAACATGGCGTCACTGATGCAAAGCAAGTTCGACACGTCGGAGACCCAAAATGCACTGACCCTGTCAACACTGCTGGATCCAAGATTCAAGACCTTTGGTTTCTACAACCAAGTACAGGCACAGGCAGCAGTGAGACGACTGACAGCAGAATGCTCACAAATAATAAGACACACACCACCTGACACACAAACAGAACAACAGCCCTCCACATCAGCTCAACCAGCACCAGCAAATGTTGGAAATCCATCATCCACAGGTAATGTTATAAATATGAATAGATAAAATGCAGGACAAAATAAGGACTGATGAATACTGTCATGTTTGTCTTTCAGATATTAACCTTTGGGAAATGCTGGACAGAGATACTTCTGAAGCAAGGAGGGGAAGGAATGCCACAGCAGATGCTACAGTGGAGGTGCAGCGGTACATGACCGATCCACCACTGGAAAGATCAGAAGACCCACTGGCTTACTGGATGAACCATCAAAATGTGTACCCTCATCTGTTTCAGCTCGCAAAACAATTTTTATGCACACCAGCATCATCTGTTCCTTGTGAGCGAGTATTCTCCAAATGTGGAGAAGTTGTGAGCAAAAAAAGAAACCGGCTCAATCCAAATACTGTGGAAAAAATAATGTACCTCAATAAAAATCTTTGAGTGTTCCCCATCACACATAATCACCCCCTGCCATAGTTTCACAAGCACATTTTCACCCCCTGCCATAGTTACAAAAGCACACCCAACCTCTGCCATATTTTCCCAGCACTCTCTCCTCAATAACACAATACACACATCCATCAGTCTTTATTTGTAAATAGAACATATTCAGTCTGGAGTGTGTGCGCATCAATTTTCAAAGCAGACATTTAAATCCAAGGGTGATCAAAGCAAAGATGCTTCAGAACCCAAGTATAGTAGTTTCCCCAACACTGCTCATTGAGGTGTGTGTGTGTGTGTGTGTGTGTGTGTGTGTGTAATTAAACACCTCCTGTCCACCAACTAGCCTGCCTAATTTGATTGCAGCCTTGCACTTCGCCAGGAGAGGTCACTGTAACTGAAGCTTCGAGTAATGAACCCTTTTTCGAAACAATTGGCTCAAGTGGTTCAGTGCTTCACAAAAGCTTCATTTGCCCATCACTACATGCGAGCTCCAGGCAGAAGCAATGCTGATACTAGCTTTCCTGTCACATTCACCATACTCTATTTCACACACTACATAGCATAACTACAATATAAGCTAAAGTTAAAGGAGCTAACTGGACTTACAGGATCAGCAAGCACACTCACCTTGCTGCATGGCCTCAAACAAAATGGATTCCAATAGGCCACTCCCACACTTAAATACTTCCTCTTCCTGGATTTCTCCTGACAGGAAGTGGATCTCTCCACCTAGAACACAACGTGCTCAACCATGCAACATACGTTACAGATTTTCCCTCAAATGAAAAGCTGTGACTGTGTGGGTGATCAGGTCAAGAACAAAAAAGGTCCAGGAGAAAAACAGGCAAGTTTAAACTGCTCCTTCGTCTCTTCATCCCAAAAGAGGTAATGCAAACATGCTAAGTAGTCTTGTGATTGATATGGTGTCACATACAGTACAGTGAAATAGGGCCCCTTTATTTGTTTGGGGATCGAGCTGGAGACATATTACAAAAATCCATCAAACAATGGCAGTGTTTCCCACAGGATTTTGGGAAACTATGGGGTGTACAAAATGTACAGAAAGGTAAAATCATCAAGTTTTGAAAAAGTATTGCAATTTAATTTTGTCTTTAATGTTATTAAATCTTATATTATCTTTGTAATATGATTATCTTATATAATGTTATTACTATCCTAAAACATTCTCCAGGTCCTCTGAAACTCTGCAGGACTTATTTCCACCCTGCCCAGCAGCAGTACTGTAGCGAACGGTCCCTAACTGCGGGGAGAACGGAGCAGGCTTTCCCGGAGGTCCGCCGCTTTTCCCGGTCCCTCTTCTCCACACTTTGGGCTCTAGTTTCGCAGACTGGGCGAGGCGGGGGCGCAGCGCACCTGCGCTTCGCCAACTGGGTGTGGCCAGGCGGATTTTGCAAGTTTGGTACACTGTGCGTGCTGGCGCAGCTACTCGTCTGTCCCACCTCCGTCCCTCCTACCTGCGCAAGTCGTAAAGAGGGAAGAGAGAAGGCATGGAGTGGGTTTTACACACATCACACCAATCAAACGAGCCCCTCTCCTCGCCCTTAAATGTGCCGCACGAAGGCGTAATGAGAGTTGACTCAATTCGCCATGGCAGAAGAGAGCAGCAGTGTCAGACAGCCAAACTGCTCCCAGGAGGAAACGGATGTTTTGGTCCGGGAGGTCTGCTCGCAGTGTACGAATATACGGAACTGCGAGCAGACCTCCACGGGCTGATGATGCAAAGGTAGCCTGGGAGGAGGTCACCACAATTGTAAATAAATGATGCGTTTCTCTCGTGCGTGCGCTCTCTCTTTCTCTCTTGCAGTCTCACTCTGTTTCTTTTCTTTTGACTTTTCTAAGATGACAGATGCTGAATATATACTCCCTATCTGATGCTGTGGCTGTTTGTGGTTGGCTGAGAGGGATGTGAACTCACTAGATTGTAGCTGTTTAATCAAATCAGGTTGGGTTTCCATTACGCGTGCCAAACGTGCCAATCCCCTTTGATCTGACATCAGATGTGACGGGACAGTCAATATAGAGATACATTTATGTGCTGATTGCAGATAGTTGCATTGGATAGTGGTTTTGTGGCTATTTATTTCATTGTTAATGTGCCTGATATTATGGAAACCTGCCTGTGAGGTTTTGGTGACGTGTGCGCACTGTCCGCCGGTCAGCCAAACTTCGGCTTACACTGGCTGCGCTCCCCCTGCGCTGACAGTAGACCTGGTTTCTGATGGCGAGCTTTTAGCGCACCTTCGGCGAAGCCTTTTGGCACAAAACTGTCACTGCGCCAAGCTGGATCTGTCGACACCTCCCCCTGCTGCACCGCCACATCCATCTAAGCGCATCTCGGGTTGCGCTGCTCGAAACTAGCTCTGCGCGGGATTCGCCACCCTGCTCCACCCTGCGCTGCGCCGGGAAACTAGAGCCCTTTGACTTATTTCCACCCAGCCGACAGTGGGACTTAGATTCATTGTGCCGACAGTGGCTTGGAAAACCGCCCATAACCGTGTCACATGGGGAAGAGGGAAGGCGGCTGGAGTTCCTCCAACATTTGCGGTTAGATTATCATATTTTTTATTGACAAAAATATAGGCTGCTTCGGCTGATTTTTTTATGCGCACATGTGCCCCTAAATATTTTTTACACTTCGCACACACGTATTTTTAGTGGAGTGAAACGCTCCCACTGTCGAGCGCTGGATCGGCAGCCTAAATCTTTTATTTAGAAACTATGGCGGGTCAAATTAAACTATGGCGGACCGCCATAGTTTCGTTAATTAATGGGAAACACTGAATGGATAAGTCAAATGATGAGTGAGGTGATGTCAGCTCGTTTGGCTAAAATGTGAAGGCATTATCCAACTATTCTTCCTTTAGAGATTTCCTTAAGACCTCAATGGGCTTTCCAAAATGTGGTCTGGCAGCACATGACCAGATCAGACGTGGCAAGCTAGCGAAACTAAATCCCAAAGTCAAATCTCAAGTCAAGCTGCACAACAAAAGACCAACAATCTTTCACTTTCTAATCAATTCTTCAAAGACAAAGTAGCATAAAGCACATAGATTTAATTAGCAAGAGAATTTGAGCGATGAGTCTTATGAATGTGATTGGTTCTTAGGAGTCACCCATCATGTTTCAGGGAAGATTTCTGGATCCATCAATGCCTCAATGAGGATGGAGACTTCATGTTTCCTGTAGTTTGTCTTCCATTTGTCTCACAGCCTATGTTTAAAATGTTTTCTGTTGCCTAATCTCGCATTATTTCATATTTTCAATTTGTTTCACCTAATTGCGTCACATTGGTTGTTGCCACAATATAGATACAGTCTGTATCCATGGGAACGCCCACAAGACATCGCATCCTTTTATACTGAGGAGGAAAACAAAGCATTCGCTACCATACTGAGGAGCTGCTGTGTGGCTTTAAAGAGTTTAAGTGTATTTTTTAACCTGGACCCTATTTTCCCATGTTATTGTGTTTTAGTGATTAATGGGATCAGCATTGTTTTGAGATTGGTATTGATTGATTGTACTGACCAAGAGCAGCATCCAGACTGCAATATAAACACTGTCAGTTTATGTCGACTAAAAGTGCTTGCTTTGCCACTGACAGACTCAGATTATTATTTTAAGTGTCTGACAAGAATATTGAAAGGATCCCTACAACACCCAAAAATCGCCATCGTCAAATCCACCAGACATCAATTACATAATCAGTTATTTATTTAATCGTAAAACACATTTTGCTCAGAGTAGAGAAAAACAAAATAAAACCCACCGAAACCATCTTAGTTCATCTATCCATCGTTTTAATAATTCACCAACCCTGGTTTGGTTAAAATGAAGTCTGCTGGGTTTAGCGATGGCAATTTCGGGGCTGTGTCTTATTACACAAAAAGGATCTTAGACTTTTTTTTTTTTAACTGTGTTAGATTGTTTAGCCAGTGGAAAATGAGTTTTTTAAGGGTTGCAAATCCTTATGTGATAACATTATCACATTGTCAAAACAGGCTAATGGCATCCAGTATGGTTAGTGCTGCTATACTGTCTTGAAACATGCATGCAAAATTACTAAAACATGCTATTCTACTACATCATAGCATGTAGCATACTGATACTATGGTAAGTTTAATTAATTATATCTATAATGTAATGAAACAGAGTCTTTTGTGTGATTTTATAAACTGTGCTTTCCAAGCATTTAAAGGCTGGGTTAAAGGACTGTGTTCCTGTGATGCCTAAATGTCAACAATTGTATATTTAGACAGTAAATTAACATTTAATTGTTCTGTTTTAGCATTTCAAGGCAGAGCAGGTCGGCTTTAGTTTTAATTCAGCTCAGGTCTTGCCTCATGGAACTTAATGCTGGTCAAGATTCACAGCATTTTCCCTGCGTCTCAGCAGTAGCTGCTTTGTGTTTTACTGCAGCTATAAAGCCAGACGGGGCGAGGCAGGGCTCTAATTTATGATTTCATCAATCTGCTCCAGCTAGAACAGCCTGAAAGACGGAGACATCACTTGCAGCAAAGCAGCATTATCTTCTAAATATCTTTGCTTTCACTCAGGCTCACAAATCTCCTTGTTACGAAGAGACAATGCTGGAAAGAAGAAGGAAAGGAAGAGAAAAGTAGGGGATGAAGCTGAGAGAGAACGGCAGCCATTTTATACACCTAATGGCCCCTCGGAGACAAAGTTACGTGCAGAAATTTAAGTGGTTGTTTGAGACTGTTAGATACAAGTTTGGAGTGCAGAGTGTGACTTGTAAATAATTCATAAAAGCCCAATTCTCAAGATAAGCAAGGTGTGGATGTTTCATGCTATCAGCAAACAGCACAAACTGCAGGTTTTTCCTTATTGCATTCAGACTTATGAATAAATTAGTTGCATGGGGGAAATAGATGGTCATGGTTTAATTCTGCATTGCCATTTATGTGTCAAAGGCCAAAGACTTGTGTTGAAATGACACAACACAAATGCAAAACCCTGCAGAGCTGCAGCAGGGTTAAAACTGTACAAAGTTCCATATCTGGATGAGGAGATACACACCAGCCCCTGCAATGAATGCAGATATGATTCTAACCTTGAAAACAGAAACACTCTGTAGGCAAATCCCCTAACTTAGATGGGAGCTCATACTGTTATTCACATTCATGCCAGAAAAATGTTGAGTAAGAGTGAGTGAGTGTTTTTTTTTTTTTTCTAATGGTGGCCATGTATCTTGTTTTGGAAGGAAACTCGTCCACTTACAGCAGAACATTAGCCACTGGTAAATGGATTACATTTGAAAGGCAACTTCCCCGACCAGACAGCTGGACAGCTCTGCTGGGCAGGGCTTCCCAGTGCACCACTACATACACACACTCACACACATACACACATACAGTACAGACACACGCTGCAGCAACAGAGTAATCGACAGTCTGGGAGTTTTCCTGCTGATGATGGACTTTTCTTCTTTTTCTAATCAACCCCTCCGCTCCTTCATCGCTCTGTCGTTCCTCCTCCCCCTCCCCTCTGCTGTCAGTAATGGTCCAACCTCAGTGACACACCCCCACACACACACACACACACACACACACACACACACACACACACACACACACACACACACTGCAGCTTCTCTCTTTTACTGTCTTGTATTCACTTTTCCTAACATTGAAGCCCAGTTGATACGTACATACTTGTTTTTGGGTATTTTAAATATTATTAGAGTTGGTTAGCAGATGTGGGTAGCACTACTGTCCAGCTGGTCAATACACACTTTAAACCAACTTCAACTTAATGTCAACTGTTGGGTAAAGCATGCCAACTTCAACCTGGTATCTGACCTGCAGTGCAGCAGTAATTTCTTTCCCTCCTGATTATGACTGATTTGTCTTCACTTTTCCCCCCTTGAGACACTGAAACTTTTCCTAAATAGCACCATGCTTCTCTGATTAATTACTGCAAAGCAAGCGAACAATGTGATCAATCACTTAATCACCTGCTGAGCTGAATCTGACATATCATATGCATCTCATCTTGTTATCAATGACTGGTTAAACAATGTCCTCTATCAATAGAGACATGGCCCTTGCTGTGTGATGTAGCTCTGCTATCCGTTTTCTCTAAAGCTTAAAGGATAAGTTCATTATTTTTCAACCTGGTTCTTATTTCCTCATGTTTTTGTGTCAAGGTGACTAATGGGACAATAACTTTTGAAAGTGGTCCAGTATTAAGCGCCAGGGTACAGCCAGCAGCAGCAAAACACGGTGCAATGTTGTCACTCAGGGCAATTATGCACCGTCAATTTACGTCTACTAAAAGTGCTCGTTTCTGCCACTGTCAGGCTCAGATTGTCCTAAGTGTCTGAAAACATTATGGAAAGGACTCCTACAGAGATTGTTAAAGACTAAGATCCTTTTCATTTGACCAGAAACAGCCCCAAAATTTCTATCTCCAAACAAACCAGACTCTAGTTAAAGCTCCAGTAGGCAACATTGTTTTGGTATAATTGAGTAAAAATTTTATAATATCCTCTAAGCATAATGAAAATCAAGTGGTCTGTGACAAACGATAGGTTTCTGCACCTCACCATGGCTCTGTGTTCAGCCTCTAAAGAATCCGTATTGTGCCGATGTGCATCAATCAATCAAAGGTCAGCTCAGACCACTGCGTTCCTATTGGCTGTTCTACTGCATATGCGTGTTCCCGTGCCGCCGGCAGAAGGGGAGAGCAGGCGGCAATGGCAAACAGTGCACCAGGTAAAATAGCTATTCCAGCACAGCAACTGCCTACACGGCTAAACAACCCAAAAAAAAAGGAAGACAGAACTCGGTTCCCCGGAGCCTCGGAGGGAGGGGAAGGGTGAGGTGGGGCCGGGCCCAGCCGGAGGGCGCGAGGGTCGGCCGTGGGAGCAGAGCCGAGGGCTCTCCACGGAGAGGGAGAGCCGAGCCTCGGGGGTATGTGCAGGGCGGGCTGCTGCGCGGTGAGGGAGAGCTGAGGCTCGGGAGTATGTGCAGGTCCCCAAGGGAGGGATGGGGAGGGCTGCTGCGTGGAGAGGGAGAGCCGAGGCTCCTAGAGAAGGAGAAATAGAACCAAGTAGGATAAAATACTCGCGTGCCCGTCTGGTAGGAAGGGCTCAGGGCGGAGACGAACGAAACCTAACTCAGATGAGACTCAAAAATCAACCATTTTCAGGCTTTCTACCTACTGCAGCTTTAATTTAACAGTAATACTATCAGAATAAAAAACACTTCTAATCCAAAGTCGACAGGAACAAAATAAAATTCACAAAAACTGTCTTGGTTTATCTTTTCACAGTTTCAACCATCATTAACTGTGGTTTGGTTGAAATAAACCCCTAATTCACCTCGTTGGTATGAAAATACACTGGGTCTATACATGCTAAAATTAATGTCTACTTAAATGGAATCTGGTGGGTTTGGCAATGGTGATTTTAAGGCTGTTTGGGGTGAAATATAAAGGTTCTTACTCTTTAACACTTTCCCCGCCAGATCATTATCTTTAAGTTGCCAGCCACCGCCAGCATTTTTGATTTTTTCATTTGTTCTATGAATATGTAAGCAGTATGAACATGAAACTAAGGAAGCGACCTTCTGTTTTTAAATTTAAGAAAACTATTTTATTCTATCTTATTCCATTCCTTTTTTCATTAACACTTGAATTTATACATTTTCATTAAAAAAATAAAAGTTTTGAACAAAAAGCTGAGAAAAAATTATTTTTTTAAGTATAAAATCAATTTCATTTTTACTTTTTTTTTCTTGTTTCCTTACATCTGAGTTTGAATTGTACAAATGTAAATAAAAATAATAATAATAACAATAATAATAATGAAACTAATGTTCTTTTTGAGATAAAAACTCTTCCATCTGCACTGACATTTTCGTGTAGTTTACAAGCTACTCCTCTGTAAAAAACATCCTCTTCTAGCTTCCAGCAGATCTTCTTCATTTGTTTTTGGACACAGCAGTGCTGTTCTATTTCACAAGATGCGTAACAGCACCCCCTATCTTATAACAGTGAAAACACGGATTGCTAGAATACATTGTCAATGATGGGGAAGCCTTCTCTCATAAATGACGGAAAATCTCATCAGTGGCGGGAATAGTGTTAGCAAAAAAGGTCTATCTCTGTCAGGCACCTTTCCATATTGCTGTAATAATCTGAGCCTGTCAGTGGCAAAAAAAAAAACACTTTTAGTGGATGTAAATTGACAGCGCACAAATGCCCCAAGTGATTCTACTGCAGCTTGTTTTGCTGCTGCCGGCTGCAGCCCTGTTGCTCAATACTGGACCAATGTAAAAACACTGTTGTTGCCATTAGTCATTTCCATACAAACAACATGGGAAAATAGGGTTGAGGTTGAAAATACCTAAATTACCCTTTAAAAAACCTACTAGACTTTGTAGAAATATAATTTCTTCTTCTATCATGTATGGCCTGTTCAGTTTGTTTCTTAAAAAACCTCTGCTTCATCTCTCTGGAAAGACAATGTGATCTAAGCCATGTAGACTCCAGTCCAAAGGTTTGCATAGAAAAAAGTGCTTTTCATGCAGTCCTACTGTAAATGATGTCATTGGATATGATGTTTCTGCACCCCAGCACAGAGCATTTCACACCAATACTGGAGACAAAATCCTTAAAATCAGAAGTAAATCTTTGACTAACTTTGATGGGACACAGATTTTTCTGCTGCCTCATGATTACGACATGAACAGGCTTTTGATTAAGTCTCAGTACGCTGCCTGTTGCTGACAGCATCCCTCATTTACATACCCAAAGAAAATTGCCTAATGGATCATTGTCTTACAGCTACTGCGCTGCTCCCAAGCCTGTGTCTACATCTGTGAGCCTCACGGGGAAATTTCCTCCACTGCAGACAGACGCAGGGAAAGACACACCCATACAAAATAATACCCTGCAGTAAAGAGGAAGACAGAGAAAGAGAGAGAGAGAAGGTCTGCATGATAATGAGTGATTAAGTGAAAAATAAAAGTGAAGGTTTGAGCAAATGATAGAGTGATAGTGACATTGCGAAAGTACACATGAATATAAAAGAATTATGAGCTGCTGCAAAGAGATGGAGGAAGGAAGATGTTGATTTTAAAATCAGAGCGGTCTGTTTTCAGCAGGAAAACTCAAACTGCAGATTCGACTGTTGCTGCAGTGGGTTTGTCTCTCTGAATGCATTTAAAGTGCCGCAACAGTGAGAGGCTTTTATGTAAACAGAGACCATTAATCCACCAATGCAAACTGCTGAATACTGCCGTTTAGCAGCCCATGCTTTGATGGATGTTGTAGTTTTATTACCTCGTCTGCAATTAATAGCTGTAGTCCTTCAGTACTTCATACAACTGCTTGCTCAGCTCCTTTTAAAGAGCTCAGCAGAAAGTTCCCTCGGACTGAGCATAAAGTGTAACTTCAAGCGATAATCAGAGAGCACACCTCAATAAAACAGTGCAGAGGGTCACAATCCTGGAGGTAGCTCTGCTTCTTTGTGTCTTCACCCATAGAGAATGGGTGAGCCATAGAGACAAATAATAGGTTCATGCATTCGTTTTTTTCCCAGTAGCCAATCTCTAGCGTCCTTAAATCTGACTCACCATTAAAACTTATAAAACTATGGAAAGTGAATGCCGCTTAAAACTTTTGGGAGGCAGAGAGATTGCAGGTAAGTTAGTTTTCTAAGATTTTTCTATATACATAGGTATTATTAGCAGACATAATGATACAGTAGTAGCAGTTGCTGTCAGACTAGAAGCAGTAGTAAAAGTGAAAGCATCATCAGTGACCCTTTGAGGGCCAATTTAAGGTATCACATAACCCACTGTACAGCAATTGACCCTTCTCAAAGTTGACATTCTGACTCATAAAGCACAGATGTATCATCAAAGAGGTATTCCAGAGATTTACTACAGCACTTCCATAAAATTGAAGGACACACAAGAGGCAGTTAAAAAAAGAAATATATGCAGCTGCAGCCAAGCAGAGAGTTTTACTCACTGTATTTCTACCTAACCATCAGTCTGTAACACAGGCTTCTGTCTACAAATTTTAGGTCTCAAGTTCAAGCTGAAATATCAATGATGAGATAACCACCATTTTCCTAGACTTTGGCAATCTCCTTCCAAAGCCACAGATGACGTAATACAATTGTTTAGTAGCAACCATGACAAGTAAACTGAACCTCTTCAGTAATAACATTAAGCTAGACGTGCAAACAAAAATTGCCACTAAGCCAGCATGTCCAATATTATCCAATATTAGAGTCCTAACCCCTGACAGACCTTTACATTGGAAGCAGCTGTAAATTTATTTAGCTACAAAAGGCATTTTCGGATCAGAGGAATTTTTTCATATTCTAGGAACATCGTTTTTGTTGTATTAGCATCTCAAGAACTAGGAACAAGAGTGATTTAAGTACTTTGATTCATTGAAAATACAAGCAGCTGGTAACAAAAAAAATGGAAGAAAACACAGTCATATGGACCAACTGTGAATTCCAGGCTTTGCTGAGCATATATGCCCAACATGTTCTCATTCCAACTCATCAAATACTGCCGCTTTGTCAGTGGACCTTAACCTCAAAATATGACACACTAGGTAGTCTCCATGCGCCACACAGAGTCGCACACTACATTGTTATTAAAATAACTCCACTGACATCTGGTTTCCCATGGGAAACTAACAGGGGAGCCCCTATATTTCTGGATGAAAGTATGGTGTTTGCTTGTTGCATCCACCTACCCTCCCACCCACTCAATTGGACATTCTTGCTCTTTATACTACAATAGTTGCCCACAGCATCAGAAATAACCGCTGCTCAGTGCGTATCATACTGCCAAGAAGGTTGTCTCTCTGTGTTCGTGTCTGACGAAGACATCCACTGACAAAGCAGAGGTATATGAGTTCGGTTGTGGCCAGCAGCGTCAGAAACAGCCACCGCCCAGTGTGTATCATACCACTGGGAAAGGTGCTCCTGTATGTCAGTATCTGACACCGAAATGACTGACGAAGTGGCTGTATTTGAGGCATTAGGAGTAAGAACAGCAAAAAATCCAATAAAGGCCGTTTTCAAGGGAGCTCCCTGGTGGACAGTTCCTCTCAGGAAGTCCTCAGAACTGTTTGGTCTGTGTGTTAACTGGATAATAAAAAAAAATGTATGTTGTATGTATGATGCACACAGATCAGCTGTACCATATCTGCAGGTGGCCTTCTCTACTATCACAAGCAAACACATGACCCCTTTCTGTTGACAAGTCTGTCAGCTCCGCCAACCTCATTTGCATACTGAGATCCAATCACAACACAAGCAGAACTGACACAGCGAAAATGCTTATCTATGGCAAGTGTAAGAGCAAAGGCCTGTGATCTGATGTCACGTGTATGTGCATGTACAGTATTTAGCCACGTTTCCACCCAACACTTTTGGTATGGTACCTTTGGAACCAAACCCTTCAGACATGGTACCTAGACCTTAGGTCCGCTTAGCGTTTCCACCGCAGACAGTAGGGGGACAAAAAATGGGGACAGTGCAAAACGGTTCCATTGGTACCATCCACAACTTTTCACAGTGGAAACGGGAAAAAAACATAGCATACGGAACTGTACCGTACCATACTGCTCAGTGGAAACGGGGCTTTTGTATCTCCGTATTTAGATGGCTGCATCCGTTTGTGAGAATGTAGTGTGTTGCACTGTGTGTGTTGTGTTGTGTTGTGTTGTGTGAACATGTGTGATCAATAAGTGCTTGGAGCAACACCGGCAGGTAATCAGAGTGATTTATCTGTCCGAGAATCAATCAACTGCACATTGATCAGCTCTATAAAATACCTCCATGCATAATATGGGCATGCACAGACACACTCACAATCTTTCTCTCTCTGGGGGCCATCTGAGCCATTAGAGTACATGTGCTGTAGGTGCGGCACTCATGCAATAAAGCTTCAGCAGAAGCCATATACACAAACACATGATATTTGTAGGAACTATAACATAGAGATATGGGACATGTGTGCATGCATTTGAGCAAAAAAACATGCCAGTATGTATGCAACCATGTGCAACTTTGTGCATGTGAGTGACTCAGCTGCATCCTTCACTTTCCATTAGATTTTTCATGCATCTATAATTCAGCCCACATGCATCCAGATAAGTCCTCTGCTGGGGGAGGGAAAGCACTTTCTACTGTGTTCATTCAGCACTGCTGGTGCAGCAGCAGGCGTACAGATGAATGTGAAAGCGCATCCAGGATTTACAAGTGCATATATGCATTAGAGAGAGAGGGAGAGGGTGTGCTACAACAAAACATTCATCTTTCATACCATCGGATTGCAGGGAGATGCTGTCAGCATTGCTCATCAGATTCAATAACTCCCCTTCAATAACACATCGCCTCCAGTCAATTTTAAACATCAATATGTCATCAACACACTGGATGTGGATGTTTTCAAGCTGTTCTCAGAACAGTTTGAGAGAATACTGATGGAAATCTGCCAGTGCAAAAAAGCAACAACCTAATGGTGCAGTGAATGGGCAAACAAATGTAAACAAAGTGACACCATGAGTATCAATAGAGGCTTAAATGTAAGCAACACCGGCACTAACAGTATGAATGTGAAGAGAAATGCGACACTCATCATCTTTGCCAGGAGGTTTATCCTTAATCTGAGCAGAGGCAGCAGAGATCTTAAAATTAATCAAACTACAACTGACTTCAGAAGCTGCATCGCACAATACCATCGACAAATCCTTGACATGCTCTTGGGAAATCATGCCCACAACTAAAAACTACAAGATAAGTGCATATATAGTGACCATAAATGTACTGTTTATTTACATTTCCAAAATGCAACGCATACTTTTCTCAGCCTCAATAATATGCACTCTGTTTTCCATCTTTACTGCTCATCAGCATCTCATGCAGTCGACCCAGCAGTGGCAAATTATGAATTGATTTCACATGGCTGTGTGGGTGTTGTGTGTATTTATGGTAATTTATAGTAAAAAAAACACAACAGAGGAGGGAGAAGGAGAAAAGAAGAGGTTCCTAGTGTTGAATTTCTTCCCTCTTGGAAATGATCTTTCTCTGCAGGCTTTTCACTTTCAGGAAGCTGATACTAAATCACTCAAGACATGGGTGAAAAGAAATGGATTTACAGGATTGGGTTGCTGGATTCACTCTGACGTGTGACAAAGGAAGATGAAACGCGAGCAGGATGAAAATGAGTGTGTGTTGGGGGTTTATCTGTTTCCTGGGTTTGTTACAAGTTTCTGTTTCTGCCGCAGTGACACACCACGAGGGAATTAATTAACGTAATCAAACTGAAACTCTTTCATGCTCCTCCAAAACCTGTGTGTGGCGTATAGGTGTGTTTGTGTGTGTTTCTGGCATCCTCTCTCATATTGTTTGTTTGAAGCCGAGTGATACACTGGGATGCTGTGTGATGGTAAAAATAAACAAGAGTCTAGTCATAATGGTGTGAAACATTACAGGCAGTTGCTATAAGACAAGGGATCTGATAGTTTATGAATTGCATGCCTAATCATCTATTTTGTGACAATCTGATATGATCGTTTACTTGAAAAAAGCCTCAAAATCCTTTAAGATTTTAATTGTATTCCTGGCGTAAAAATGCTGATTTGCAAGTTGGGAGCAAATATTCACCATCCACCAGCCTGACAGACTACATAATTAGTCAGAAAATTAATAACAAATCTGATTGTCAATGAATCATTTAAGGCAATTCATGAGGCAAAAATGTTTCTCCTCATATGAGAGGATTTGCTGCCTTCTTCTGTTTTGGGATTTAGAATGCTAATTAGAAAAACAAACAATTTATCATGGGCTCTGGGAACATGTGACAGGCATGTTTATTATTTTCATGATCAGGCATGAAAATAGGTCAGGGGTGAAAAAGGTGAGAAGGGTACGAGACCCGGCACCTGCTAAGGGGTCCCAGGGTTATGCTCTTCGATTGTTTTTTTTTGGTGGAAAAATGAGCTTCCAAATGCTCATATCTGATTTCTTTTAGATTGACTCTAGTGGTGGTCACATGCAGAATTACAAGACTGCACAAAAACAAAAGTATGAATGTATAACTAAGTGCAAATAAATTATCTTTACATGTTCACATAGGTTGTATAAGAGACGAGATCAGGGGCGGACTGGGACACAAATTCAGCCTGGGACATTCAGGCGCACCGGCCCACACACCAACCCACACACCGGCCCACACATCTACCCACACTTTTCTACCTATAATCCTCTATATGCTTGTACACGTTACATAAACGCTGTCCTCAGAATCAACTGCATAAAAAAATCAGCAGTTATTGTTTAATTCCAGATTATAAAATAAATGCAATAATGAATTGGCCACAAATGGCTATGTGCTTATTATTTAACTTAAAATAAGAGCATATGACTCTTATGCATCTAATTTTATGCACAATATAATTGTCTACCCTTTTAGTCAACTTATTACTACAACAAAAAAAATCCCACTTAATACTACTTAAGAGCCCTGCGATAGTCTGGCGACCTGTCCAGGGTGTACCCTGCCTCTCGCCCAATGTCAGCTGGGATAGGCTCCAGCCCCCCCCGCAACCCTCAAGAGGATGAAGCTGCTAGAAGATGGATGGATGGGATGGACTACTAAAAAGTAGTTTTCCTCTGGCTAAAATGTAATGCATAGTAGGCTATGCCTTCACATTGCACCTGTCATATTTCTGGTCTTATCCTCCTCCTCATCACGACTGGGGTTAGTCTGTTCCTCAGCTTCATTGTCCTTGGGACTGGGAGCACCACCTAACGTTAATTGCGTGCATCCACAGGAAAAAAGCAAGCATTTTCTTTTAGTACCGGTTTAAATTATAATGACCTAATGCAGTACTTAGCCTAATGCAGTACTTAGCAGGCTAGTTGGCCTCTTGAAACGGACACCCAGAAGAAATACGCAATTTGCCAAAGCCAGCTTTGCTCATTACACAATCAGGAACGTTATCTAACGTTAAAACACCTGCTACAATGGCACTGTCGCCTCCAGCTCCATATCTGTCGTTAGCAACACCAGCAGCCTCGGCCCATCAACCAACGCCACAGCCAAACAGGTTGGTTATTTTGGAGCACTTTTGCCTCTTCTTGTAAAGATTTATGTTTTTTTATTCGAGTTTTTTCCACGCCACTTTTTTTCCCAGGTTTATCCATGTTTTATGTCTAACGGTCAAACTAGCCTGGTCTGCCATGAGTAATGACTGATGACTGCGGCTGAGCCAATCGGATTTCAAGAAAAACAAGAGCCTCTTTCATATTGGAGGAGGCTGCTCTCATCTCCTACTTAAAGCATCAAAACATAACATTGACACCTACGTTCCCTCTGAACATCTAACAGCAAATTAACAACATGGCTGGGACGCACACTGCAGCACTGACAGCTGCAGACATTCACTAGTCTCACCAGGCCATCCCCATCGGCTCAATTGGTGACCCACCAATCCGCCGTTGGACAAGACTGACAACCTCTCTCATGAAATGCCCACGTGCATATGCTCGCTACGTCTTTTTTCTGTGGCTTCGCTCCACAGTGAAATGATGTGATTTTATCTCTCCTAAATCCGAAATACTTCCGAACTGACAGATGATTTTTGTTTTTGCCCATCTGCAGTGGCAACATTCAGTAAAGTTTCTCACAGGCTGCTGCTGCAGAGTGCACAATTAGCGGCATGACAGCTCTTCAAAAGTGGAGCCTGGCTGTTAAGGAAGCTCTTGATCTTAATATGCAGTCGAGTTTTCTGTGAACAGAGAGTGCATTTAAACGTCAACACTGCAGCCAAAATTCTGATTATGATTAATATTTGATTAACTGTGCATCCCTAATGCTGCACTCAAAACACTGATGAGAGCTGAACCTAACAGTATAGTTACAGGCGATAACAAAAAACATTGAGCTGAAAGGTGCTAAAATGCTCTGCAGAGCTGATGAGAACTGTGGAGTCAGGAGATATCAATTCTCTGTGGGTTCACTATGGGTGCCATCTTTCACATTACTAGGGATAGACCGATATGGATTTTTTTAGGGCCGATGCCAATACCGATTTTTTTCCATCACCCTTAGCCGATGACCGATTATGGACTGCCGATTTTCTTGAGCCGATATTTGGGGGCCGATACTGCTTTTGCTCCCTCAATTTACATAAAAAAATGACACAATGATAACAAATATTACAAGTCTCAAGTTTAAAATAAGAAACATTTATTGAACAGTAAAAAATACTAAAACAAGATGGAAAGTTGAGGTAGAACAGGTAGAATATTATTATTATTATTATTATTATACATTCAAATAAAAAAAAGAGTTCAGTGCTCTTAAATCTTCCAGTAATGTCTTTAGAAAATAAACAAATATTTAAGCTGAAGCATAAATAAAACAACAACTACTGTACACAGTAGGATTCAACAGCTTTGTTCAACTTAACCACATACTTTCAGATGAAAAAAAGTGCCAGGGAAAAATAAATCCGCAAACCCACGCGCGTATCGGCCGATGCCGATACAAGTAAAAAACTCAAATATCGGCCCGATATATCGGCCGGCCGATGTATCGGTCTATCCTTACATATTACATAGTCATTTGATTCATTGCCAACATAGAATATTGATTAAAGTACCTTTAATG